>NW_024063149.1:0-1317500 GCF_006381635.1 Hibiscus syriacus | reverse complement strand
TAACTGTCACGTCAGCACTTTCGGTAATTGTTAATGAATAGTGACTTGATTGAATACATTTAAATAGTTAAGTGGTGTGATTGATAATAATTAAAAAATAATGCTCGAAATGAAAATAGACTATAGTTTGGTGATCACTGATATAGTTTACCCTAACATTTAATTTGAGAGGAATTTGAATCTCTCTAGAATGACATAGTTTATAAGGGAACAAAAACCTCTTTTCCTTTTAAAGCATTCATTTTCTATTTTCTTTTTCCTTTTACTTCTCCTCACTTCTTTTCTTTTCCGGACTAGCTATAGCATCAATCAACATTAGGCCATATCCTAACCCTATTAGTTACCGTTCAAATGAATATTCAAATATTTATAAAATGTTGAGAAAATAAAACCTTAATTGTTTTAGAGAAATTAAAAACTCAAAGAGAAATTAGTCAAGGACAATGATTCACCTTTGTAACAATCACAAACGAAAAGAGGAAGAAATAGAACGAATCGAACACCATAGAAGAAACAAATAGAAATTGAGTAAGCAACAGACAAAACAAAGAGAGAAGAATGATTGGACAACTGAAAGAAGAAAACAAAACAATTTCATTTAGGGACGACCATTCGATCGAGTCGAATTGAATAAAAAATTTCGGATTATTCTAATTGACCAGTAATATTTTACAACTTGAACTTAACTTTAAAATTTTTTCGAGTCTAGTAGAATTTAAGAATTCAAGTCGAGTTATTCGAGTTTTTATACTAATTTTATTATAATTATTTTTAGTATTATGACAAGGATTTTTTCCATTTTTTTTCTTTGTTTAACCATATAAGATATATATATATATATTTTGTTCATATATAATGTTATTATCAAATACAATCTAAAATTATAAAATATATTCACAATATATATTTTAAAGAAAGTATTTTGAGGGTAAAATATTGATGAGAGTATAAAGGAGTCAAGGAATTGATTGGAAGAAAGAATTTGCAAGCAATTGTAGTCAGAAGACCAAATTGAGTAAAATACAAAGTTAAGGGACTAAATAAAAAAGAGAGTACATTTTTAGTAAAAAAAAGTAAGAATTGAAGTCACATAGGTATTCCATTGTGGTATATGAGCATGTCTCACAAATTTCGTAAAAAATGACTTAAAATAAAAGATGAATTAAATAAATAAGAAAATTGTGAAAATTGATGACTAAATTGAAAAATAGAAAAAATTGTTATAAAAAAGAGAAATGAAATACATATGTTTTTACGATGTTTTAGGAGAATGTGGTTCGAATTTGGTAAAAAATTGGACTTAAAATGAAGGAGAAATTGAAGGAATAATGAAATCAGGGACTAAAACATAAAACTAACAAGTATTTAGTTAAAAAAAATTCAAGTAACTCAAAATTTCAACTCGAATCAAACTCGAAAACTAAATTGATTATTCGATTTGACTTGAATAACATGACTCGAATAATTCAAAATTACAAAAAAAAACTTGAATTTTCAAGTCGAGTTTTGCTTACTCTGATTCTATTCATTCATATATTTCTCATATCTTTCTAACTAGAGGTGGCAAACGAGTCATTCAGATCAGATTAAGTTTGGGTCATTACGGTTTATACTTAATTCAGGTCAAGTTTGAGTTGGGTTGAGTTATTTCAGGTTTCGGTTTTATTCGGGTTTATAGTAAGTCGGGTAAGGTCGAGTCATTTCGAGTTTCGATTTTATTCGGTTCTATAGTAAGTCGAGTCAGTTTGGGTATCAAATTGGGTCAATATCGGATCAAATCGGATCTGTGAGACTAGAGGGTATGGTTTAGTCAGGGGTATGGTTTCCGATGTAGAGACTTCCGAGGGGCATATCCAGGGAGACTAGAGGGGTATGTGAGCTTCAAGATGCAGAACCCTTAACCGCACCATGATGTCTACCATAGCATAGAGAGTGAGTGTTCGAGAATACTCACTAAAGCAGTTTTAAAGCATACTAGCTTAGGCGTAAGGTCCAACACTCAAGGAGTGGGCTAGTAGAACATATAGCAGTAGACATTATACCAGTAGACTTGATAGCTTGAACTTTTCACTGATGCAGTTAGTATATTTTAACCGTTAGTGTGGCGCTGAGCTAGTTAGCTCAATATTCAGATGTTTCCGTGGGCAGGTTTGTAGATCAAGCAGTTGAGAAGTAGTAGATAGACCAAGGTCCAAATCAGTCCAGTGCAGATCACATGTACGTCTCAGCGTTTTTATTGGGCATGTATATTTGTAAACATTATTGTCCAGTTAAGTCTTAGATTCAGTCAAGTTGGTCAGCAATATTTTTGAAGTGTAAATATTTTATTTTAGAGCTCCACAGTGAAAAGATGATTTTTTAATTATATTTCAGTTTGTTTTGTAGTTGGTTATAATGGTCGTTTTAGAGCATGAGAAATTAAGTTTAAAGTTGGTTAGCCACTTTGATGGTTCCGTATGTCATCCTACATCGGCCGACTATATGTCGTAATGGTCTAAGGTGTTACATCAATTATTTTTGATTTGGGTCAGCTTTGATCTTCAAGTCAATTCAGGTTGACTATAAATCAAATCAAATATATATAGATTATTGATATATTTTTTTGGTAAAAAATGTGTTTTTTTAAATCTTATCATTTGTGTTTAATTTTATTCAAATTCAATTATCATTTACTAACTATAATTTAATTTAAACTCAAGCTATAAGACATGTTCGAGTTTGTAAATTTTTTGTATTGATCCGGAATAAAAAGTTTACGGTATGATATATTTGATTAAAAAATTAATTATAAATTTTATTATCTATTAAAAATTTAAAAATTAGATACTAAACGTTTAATTATAAATATAACATTTTTATTAAATTTAAAAGTAATAATAATGTAATATTTACGTTTGAATAAATATTATTCCAAATATATTTATAAATTATATCATCCATAATATTTTAATTTTAAATTATAAATAAAAATAGATATCTTCATATTGTAAAAATAATTTATTTGTGTAGTATAATAATAATTTTATTTTTGTATTGAACTTAAGTAACTGTTTTTTTGTGTACAAAGAAATTAAAATAATTTGTAAATTAAAGTTTTGGAAAGTTACATTAATAGTTCAAAAGTAAAATATTAAATTAATAATGAGTTAATTGCATCATATGTCCCTAAACTATAACTCTCATTTTAAATTTGTCTGTAAACTTTTAAATATTCCAATTTCATCCTTAAATTATGACTTTCATTCTAAATTAGTCTTTAAACTTTTGAACATTCAAATTTCATCCCTAAACTATGAATCTCATTCTAAATTAGTCCTAAAAGTTTTATATATTTCAATTTCATCCCCAAATTCATCCAAATATGCAATACATTTCAACCATAGTTTAACCTAAATTTTATTTTTTTCAAACATATAATAATATAACTTGCCTAATGATTTTATTAACAAGAGATGTGATTAGTATATATGAATAATTTAGGATAAAATTGAAATATTCAAAAAGGTTTGGGGACCAATTTAGGATGAAGATCATAGCTTATGGATGAAAATGAAATGTTCAAAAGTTTGAGGACTAATTTAGAATAATAGTCATAGTTTAAGGATAAAATTAAAATGATTAAAAGTTTAGGGACTAATTTGAAATAAGAGTAAAAGATTGGGGACATATGATGTAATTAACTCATTAATAATTCACGTCTAATTTAACTAAATTGAAAACAAATTTAATAGTTTATTTTAGTATTTTTTATAAACTTTAACTCAATTATCGGGTTAAAATCAAGTCAATATTTGGTTTAGATCGGGTTTGGGCAAATGAAATTCGGGTTATTTTGGTTCATGTTATTTTCGGTTGCTTTCGGTTCGGATTGCTTATGGTTTAGATTACTTTCGATTTGACTAAAATTCGGGTCGGTTCAGGTTACTTTCCATTTGGCTAAAATTCGGTTCAGTTTTAGTTCGGTTTGGGTTTTTCGTGTTTTGGGTCAAATTTGTAATACCCCAAAGTTTTAAAAAGTGATCAAAATGTAAACTCTGAAAATTAGTGGCCAAAGTAGAAATTTGGGAAAAGTTCAAGGAATAAAATGGTAATTTTCCCAAAAGGAAATTTTATTCCATATATAAGTAGTTCATCTTTAATAATGGGTTCTCTATGGAGTTTAGATTTTGATCCGGAATTTGTGTGAAGAGTTAGTAAGCGATAAAGTTCGGTAAAGTATCCAGATAATCAGATTGAACAGAAAGTTTACAAAAATTTAAAGGATGGTAGTATGGGGTTATAAATATTATATTTATATTTTTAATAATCAGAATTTAACATGGATCGGTGGAATTAAGTGGATTTTCCATGTTAAAGTAGAATAGTGGAATTTAAGTGACTAAATTAAAATTTTGAAAAATTGAAAGGGCAAAGATGGAAATCAATAAATATGATTTTTATATTTATTTAATGTTATGAAAATTGTGATGAAAGGATGGTATGGAGTTAAATATCTTCATTCATTAAGGGTAGAAAGGACTTTTAGCCAAAAATAAATTTTAAATTCATTTTAATTAGATTAAATATAAGCGTCCATAGATATTTCTGTAGAATTCTCAAGAAAAGTTTTTCTCTTCCTCCTCCATTGTCGTGGGTGTCATAGCCAAGGTGAGCAAGTTTTATTTTTCATTTTTAACCAATTTATTTGGATTTTAGACTAAGTTGTGAAATAGAAAAATATTCTACATTGAATTCTCTTTCATTTGGTGTTAAATATTTCATTGTTTCATTGCTTGAAGTGTTAAAGTGGTTATTAAGGTGAATGAAGGGGAGGTTAGAATTCAATGAAATAAAGTTGGAGTTTGATACTAGGAGTTATATAGAATAATTTACAAGCATGAAAATGGATTAAAAATCAATAAAACACCTTATAGAAGAATTCGACCACCCTTTGAATTTTTGAAAGAAATGTTGAATTTTGTTGAATTATGTTTCGATATAACAAATTTAAAGGCAAAATGTTTTTGGACTTGAATTGAATTTATTAAAAGTTTTAAAAAGGTTTCAAAAATAATTCAAAGTCCATTAAATTCGGATTTGAGCAAAAATACTAAAGGGTGTCAAAGTGCATCTATACACCCCTGCAATGCATCCATGCACCCCTGCAGTGCATCCATGCACCTGCCACTAGTGCATCGATGCACCATGTAGTGCATCCATGCACTCCATTTCGAATGCAATTAGTGCATCGATGCATCCTGCTGTGCATCCATGCACCAAGGCTGCAACGACTAGTAACAACTAGTTTATTTGAATTTAATGAAGGGGTATCGATGCACCATGATAGTGCACCGATGCACCATGTTATGGGCAGCCTTTTTGAGTAGAAAAATATCCCCAAACGGCTCCAAAACATCCCCAACAGTTATATACGACATCAAACATATTCCAAGCTATAAATACAAGCTAAGGACACTTGAAGAAGAATGAAAACAACTATCCAAGCAATCAAACACAAGAGAAGAGTTTTTCATTCTTATTTCATCTTTCTCTTGTAAATATTTTATTCTTGTGAGCTCAATCTTGTAAACACCTACCTTAGAGAGGTTTTCTTGTTTACTTATTTTATCATTTTGTAAAGGGGAAAGGTTCTAGCTTATCCCGTGTAAAAGCTATGGAGAGGTTCTAGTTTAGCCCGGAAAAACTAGGGAGTTGTAAAGTTTATCTTTTTGTCCTCAAAAGAAAGAACAAATTAGTAAATTTGTTGGAAAATCCTTGGTGAGGAGCTAAGGTAGTGGACGTAGACTTTGGTTTAGAAAGTCGAACAACTCTAAATCGCTATGCAATTTTCTATCTTTCAATCTCCTTATTCCCTAAACTCAAAAACTGTTTCGACCCCTCTTTGCAAACCATTCCGGTTGTCGAATCGAGCTTCCGAAAATCCCAATAATTGGCATCGGAGCCTAACTCGTTAGAAGGTTTAACCATCTTGAGACGATCCTAGAAGAAGCTCTACCAATTCCTGACACAACCGAAAAGATGGCTTCCACCTCCGGCTCGTTCCACATGGAAGACTACCTACCAAACGACAAGCCTCCATACTTCAATGGAGCCAACTATCATCATTGGAAGAAATTAATGAATATATTCATCCAATCCAATGATCTTGATGCATGGGAGATAATCGAGAACGGCTACTCTTCTCTAAAGAAGAATGAGAAATTGAGTGACAAAGAACGAAATAAAGCTCAACTTAATGCCAAGGCAATGCACATGATATTGTGCGCATTTGGTCCTAAAATCTATGAAGGAGTTTCTTCGTGTTCAAGTGCCAAGAAGCTTTGGAATAAGCTTGAGGAAATCCATAGAAACAAGAAAGAAAAACCAACAAAGGTGGTGTCTCTAATGGCTCGTGAAGAGCCCGAGGTATCTTCTAACTCAAAATGAATTTAATTCATATACGTTTGATGAGTTACAAGATGATTTTAATAGGTTATATTCGGAGTTTGAGACCATGAACTCCAAATATAAGAAAATGATTTCAAAATTTAAAATCGAAAACGATTTTCTTTTGAAAACAAAAATAGATTTTGAAAGCCAAAATGAAATTTTGAAAAATGATTTAGAGCTTTCAAAAATAAAAATTGAAAGTTTTGAAAAAGAAAATTTTGATTTAAAAGTTAAGCTTAAATGCTTAACAAAAGAAAAAGAAATCATTTTAAATAATTCATTTAGTTCAATAATGACAATATGCTCACATTGTCATTTATCATGGCCATAAGAAACATAGTTGTCCTTTAAAGAAAGGAAAACATTTTAAAATTAGACAAGTATGGATTCCGAAAGGAACAAGGGGCATTGAAACTAACGTTCAAGGATCCAAAGAAATTTGGATACCAAAATCGAAATAAATGTCTCTTGTAGGTGTGTGGGAGCAATGGTGATGAAAATGATAATATTCAAGATGCTCTAGCCACACTTGAAAAAGTAATGGGTAACCTCTAAGCTTAATGCTTTTAATTTTGGTTATTTGGTTGCTCATTTGATTTTAAGAATGCATGAGTTTTGGTTTTAAATGATTATGCATAATTGTTTTAATCTCATGTATGTTGAAAAGATAATTATGATGAACATTTTAAAGTTGTATTAATTTTTAAGAATTTTTAGTTCATCATAATAAAATTTTGGTCAAAATTGGTTTTAATGAAAATGATATCTCTCTAAAAATTGATATCAAATTTTCAAATACTTTGATTTTACAAATTTTAAATTTTTGACCTAAACTTGAATGTTTATGCATGTGGTTTAAATGAAAAATGATAACTCTCTAAAAATTGATATCAAAAATTTTGAAATGCATAACATTTTTGGAAACTTTATGCAAATGCACTTAATTTTAAACAATTGGTATTAATATCAAATTTCAACAATTGGTATTGGATAAAGTATTTTAGACTTGGATACATTGAATTTCATATATTATTAACATGTTTGTTATTCTTTGTTGAAATTTAATTTTGTTTAAGTGTCATGATCCTAAAAGTTTAATTTTGTTTGGAATGCATTTATTGAGGGGGAGCTTTGATTTTTTCAAATGATTTTTAAAATTTCAAAATTACTACTTACTCTCCAAATTTATTTTGAACTTCAAAGATTGAATTATTTTTTATATAATAAAAAGGGGGAGAAGTTTTGGTTTGAAAAATTCAATTTATTAATGAAAAATGGGGAGCTTAACATTTTCATATATTTTCAAACAATTGGTAACAATTGATATTATTTTGTTAACAATTGGTATCCTTTTCATTAAACATTTTATTAAGGGGGAGTTTTGCCAAAAACAATTTTTCAAATATTTTGTTATATCAAAAAGGGGGAGATTGTTGAATTATGTTTGATATAACAAATTTAAAGGCAAAATGTTTTTGGACTTGAATTGAATTTATTCAAAGTTTTAAAAAGGTTTCAAAAATAATTCAAAGTCCATTAAATTTGGATTTGAGCAAAAATGCTAAAGGGCGTCAAAGTGCATCCATGCACCCCTGCAGTGCATCCATGCACCATGTAGTGCATCGATGCACCATATAGTGCATCCAAGCACTCCATTTCGAATGCAATTAGTGCATCGATGCATCCTGCTGTGCATCAATGCATCCTACTGTGCATCCATGCACCAAGGCTGCAACGGCTAGTAACGACTAGTTTATTTGAATTTAATGAAGGGGTATCGATGCACCATGATAGTGCACCGATGCACCATGTTATGTGCAACATTTTTAGTAGAAAAATAATCCCCAAACGGCCCCAAAACATCCCCAACGGTTATATACGACATCAAACACATTCCAAGCTATAAATACAAGCTAAGGACACTTGAAGAAGAATGAGAACAACTATCCAAGCAATCAAACATCAGAGAAGAGTTTTTCATTCTTATTTCATATTTCTCTTGTAAATATTTTGTTCTTGTGAGCTCAATCTTGTAAACACCTACCTTAGAGAGGTTTTCTTGTTTACTTATTTTATCCTTTTGTAAAGGGGAAAGGTTCTAGCTTATCCCGTATAAAAGCTAGGGAAAGGTTCTAGTTTAGCCCGGAAAAACTAGGGAGTTGTAAGGTTATCTATTTGTCCTCAAAAGAAAGAACAAATTAGTGAATTTGTTGGAAAATCCTTGGTGAGGAGCTAAGGTAGTGGACATAGACTTTGGTTTAGAAATTCAAACCACTCTAAATCACTATGCAATTTTCTATCTTTCAATCTCCTTACTCCCTAAACTCAAAAACTGTTCTGACCCCTCTTTGCAAACCGTTCCGGTTGTCGAAGTGAGCTTCTGAAAATCCCAACAAATTTCATTTGTTTTTAATACGGAAATGATTTGGGATGAATGAGGATGATGTATAGATGATGAATTCAAGCTTGAAACAAATTAGAGATCATTAGAAAATGATCTAGGAAGATTTAGCTATAAGGAAGAAATTATGGAAAATTTTATAAAAATTTCCTAAGAGATTAGAATAGATATTAGGATGATTCTACATTATTGGAATTGTGTTTTGGACCAAATTGGAACTTTGATAAGTGTTATGGACCTTTTTGCATGGTTTGATAAATAATAGGATTAATATGCAAAAGTTGGAAACTTAAGGCAATATACTGAAAATTAATGTTATAAAATGGATTTGGATCAATTTGGAAAGTTGTATAGGTTTGGGGAAAAAGTGTAATGTTGAGGTATTAAGTTGAAAGTGTTGTGAGAATGGTTGAATATGGTGAGAGTATTGAATTTAATTGAAATAGAAAAGGACCATTTTGGAAAGTTTTCAAGATGTTGGATGAATTTTAAAGAAAAGTTTATTAGATGGTTAAATGTGAAATCATGAAAAATTGAGTAATTTATGTTAAGAATTATTATTTACAAGGACTTGGAATGCTATATTGAGGGAGTTGAAGTTAGCATTGATTGGGTGAAAATAATTAGTATCAAATGTCTTATCGTATTTTGAGAATATTATACGAATATGTGTTTATTATGTTAGTAAAGATACTAACATATGTTCAAAATTATTTTGGGTATACCGTGATCGATATTGATACCAAAGCGAGCAAAAAGGAAAAAAACAAAGTTCGAAGGGTAAAGGGATGGTATGAGTAAAGTACACTAGTGAGGCATCAGGTGAGTGCACCATACTTGTTTTATATACTATATGAGGACAGCTTTCAATGAGCCAACCTCAAACATTTTGAAAAGAAATGAATTTTATATCGTATTTTACATTATTTTCATATTGTTTATAAAAATGGTTTATAAATTTAATTTTGGGTATAGATTACCCAATACATTTTTATATGATATTTTATTACACAATTTATGAATATTTTATGTACGAATTGCCTAGTACAAATTTTATTTATGAGATTATGATATTTTCTATGTGAATGATTTTATATGAGAAACAATATATTTTATTATATGGTTTTGAATGATTTCGAGCATGAACTGGCTAATACATAGTTTAAGAAATTTTATTTACATTAGTATGTGTGTGTATATATATATATATATGAATGTTTTGAATAAGTCTGAATGATATATGATTTTAAATAAAAGCCCAAAGTATGTGACTTGGGAGTTAGTGGTACAATTGGCATGTCATGAGGTGGAGTGATTATTGATTACTGTTCTGGTACATTTGTGTACATCTGTATGGCACTATATGTGCATCATAAAATTTATGATGTTTTAACATCGTAAATTATCATTTCTGATTCTAATTTAGTATAGTGATGTTGTGTTTTACAGTGCCTATACTTATGTCTGGCACTAAAGTGCTATATGTTACTGGCATTAAAACTGTATAACACGTACACTCATATTTTGACCGCGTAACATACATTCTCATGCTTATACATTGGGTTATAAAATGAAAGGAAAAGCAACAAAAAGACACAATATAGAAAAAGAAATAGTACAAAATATAATACTGGAAAAGTCACAGTACAAGAATAATGAATCAAAACAGTGCAAGTTTGATTTTTATGTTTACAGTGAAGTTATATTTGCTAAGTTTTATTTTATACTTTATTATAGAAATGTTTTATTAGTTATCCTGAATGCTTCACTAGGTGAAAACTTAGCGTATAATTGTTTCATATGTAGGTACGAACAAATGAACAGAGTATAGATGGTGTCGACATCTTTTATGAGGAATCAAATCTACCCCAGAATTGGTAATGACATCGGACAACATACAATTGCACTTTTTATTTATACAGTGGCATGTATATTATATAATTTTAATTGAACTGAAATGGAATATATTTAGGTTGTAAATATTTTAAATATATAAATTTAAAGTATAATAAGTAGTATAATGAATAGTATTTTAATAAAACATGTTTTAAATATTAATATGTCGATTTTTAAATTAAGTAGTTTTTAGGCAGTTGTAATTATGATCTGAAACAACATTGAATTGCCTAATTACTGCATAAAATTGGATTTGATTTTAACACTAAAATATTAAAATATGATTTTTGAATAGTAAAAGTTTTCTATAACTGATGTGACATTTTTGATTCGTATAGGGTACATATATATGTTAAGAGTGTTACAAAATTTGACTCTCATTCTAAATTAGTCCTTAAACTTTTGAACATTCAAATTTCATCCCTAAACTATTAATCTCATTTAGTCATTAAACTTTTAGATCTTTCAATTTCATCCCCAAATTCATCCAAATATGGAATCCATATCAATCATAGTTTAACCTAACTTTTTTTCCAAACATATAATAATATAACTTGCCTAATGATTTTATTAACAAGATATGTAATTAGTATATACGAATAATTTAGGATAAAATTATTCAAAAATTTTGTGGACCAATTTAGGATGAAGATATAGCTTGATGATTAAAATGAAATGTTTTAAAAGTTTGATGACTAATTTAGAATATAGTCATAGTTTTATGGATAAAATTAAAATATGTAAAAGTTTAAGGGCTAATTTGAAATGAAGATCATAGATTGGGGACATATGATATAATTTACTCATTAATAATTCGTATGATTTAAATAAATTGAAAACCAATTTAATAGGTTATTTTAATATTTTTATACAATTTAACTCAATTATTGAGTTAAAATCATATCAATGTTCGATTCAGATCAGGTTTGGGTAAATTAAATTCTGGTTACTTTCGGTTCATGTTATTTTCGATTTAGTTGCTTTCAATTCGGGCTACTTTCGGTTTGACTAATATTCGGGTATATTCGAATTACTTTCGATTTGGCTAAAATTCGAGTTAGTTTCGGTTCGATTCGATTTGATTTTTTAGATTTCAAGTCAAATTTGAGTCTTCATATTCGGGTCTATTTCGAGTCTCAATTCAAATAAATCAATTCAGATAATCAGATTCAGATCAAATTTGTAAGATATATTTCTAACCCTAAAATCTATTATATTTATAACCTATTACAAAGAAACTTATAGCCCATTATAATATTCATTTATTTGTAAAAGGTTCATTACCATTAGTCTGGTCAGATCTATTCGGTGATTGGCTGAACTAAAAAGAAAGAGAGTTCTCCTTTTTGCTTTGGTAGAGACGCTTCTCCGATATCACCTCTTCTTCGCAGAAGATCTTATACTCTACGCTAAGGCTAATCTACAGCAAGACAGATACATCCAAGAAATTCTCCTCGCGTTTGGCAGTTTTTCCGGGCACGGGGTTAGTAAACAAAAAACTCATATTTACTTTTCTCCTAATACTAATGATGCTGCCAAACAGGATATTGGCATTTCTTTGGTTTCCAAGTAGTCCTTTCTCTTGAAAAATACTCGAGAGTTCCGGTTTCTTCATGGTCGACCGAAATGCTCCGATTATGATTTTATTATTGACAAGATGCGTAGTCGTCTTTCTGGATGGGAGATTAGATCCCTCTCCATGGCTGGTAGGATAACCTTAGCCAAATCGGTCCTTGCTGCGATTCCGGTTTATTTTATGCAGACTTTTATCTGCCTCGAAGTGTTTACAACAAAATTGAACAATTGAGGAGACAACTTATTTGGGGCTCTAATTCTGCTTCGACTATAGCCTCTCTTGTCAATTGGGAGACCCTTTGCCAATAGGTGTGGAATGGAGGCCTTGGAATTCGACGAGTTTATGAATTCAACTTAGCTTTCGTCCTAAAGATATGCTACTCTCTTGTCACAAAGCTCGATACTCTTTGGGTCCGATTGCTGCGCCAGAAATATAAATTGACTACCATTTGCCCCTACGATGTTACCCGAAGACATTGCTCTCCCCTATGGAAAACCATCGCTTTTTCGTGGAAAGATCTTCGCGAAAGCATTGCTTGGTGGTCGATAGGAAATGGTAACACTGCCCAGCCCTTTGAAGATGTATGGATTTTACAACTTGGTTCCCTAAAAAACTACCTTCTCAACCCGACCGATCATGCCCAGGTATCCTATTTCTCGGACTTTGTGGACATCTTTGGAAATCGGAACATCCCTAAGTTCTCCATTTTTTTCTAGTGAAGTCATTCCCTATTTCCTTAGCATCAAAAGCCCGGACCCTCTGGATAATAATGACCAGCTTTATTGGGCAGCAACCACCAATCACAATTTCGAGACAATCTGCCTATGCCAAGCTCACTTTGACAAACTAGGATGAAAAACAACCCATATGGAGAACAGTTTGGACTATGCCGATCCCCAAAGATTGAGACTATTCCTCTGGCTATCATTTAAGCAAAAGCTGATGATAAATTATGAACGCTGCAAACGCTCTACGAGCAGCTAACCTTATTGCCCTATTTGCCATATTACCCAGGAAACAACGATGCATGCTCTTCGCGATTGTCCGACAGCCAAATCTGTATGGAAAAACTTAATGCCAACTGCATTAAAAAGCTGGGATTTCAGATTGGATATTCAAGATTGGCTCATGATGAACCTTGGAACCCAGATGCCTATAACTGAATGGAATCTCCCCTGCCACACTTTGTTCGCTTCTATCCTCTGGCAACTATGTAAAAGTCGCAACGATAAGGTGTTCAACTTGCAATCTCAAGCCACCGAGGTGATCTGTAATAAAAGTACCACTTGGACCCGATACTATTATGATAGCAGGATTTCTTCTTCCCTCACAAATTCCACCCCTGCGTCTATTATCCACTGGAAAGCTCCCAAACTAGATTGGATATGTATGAATGTAGATGGTTCCATCTCGCCGACCACAGGGTTCGATTCTATTGGAAAGGCTCATGGATGCTTAGCTTCAACAGGTCGATTGGTTTTTTGAGTCCTCTCCAAGCTAAATTATGGGTGATCTACATAGGTCTCCAGCTTGTTTGGGACAATGGTTTCGAGCTTCTTCAGGTGCAGACTGATTCTATTGAGACAATCAAGCTCCTCGACAAACCTGATGCAGGATCGAGCCCTATACCCCTTGCTCGTGCAATTGATAAACTCCGGCGAAATGCTTGGCTATCTCCATCACATGGACACCTCGTCAAGGTAATAAGGTCACTGATGCCCTGGCAAAGGCTACTGATGCTCACCAGGTTTCCACCGCCACTCTTGAAGACCCCCTCGTGAATTCCTTCACATCCTCCGGGAAGACAAGCTAGGCAGTAGCGTATTGTAAATTTACGTTTCTTTAGTTTATTTACACTACAGAATAAATAAATAAGAAAGTAAGAAAAGAAAGGAGGAAAAACAATGAAAAACACTTGTGTATATATAGCCTTGCAAACGGTACCGTTTTGAGAGTTGTTTTGATTTTCAAAGGGCGTCGTTCTAAATAGAAAATAGAGAAAATCGCCTCAGTGACCAAAAAAAAGTTATAATATACGATTTTAACCAACTTTTTTTGGATTTGCCAAAATGACCAACAAAATCGCAACGCGATCCCCAGAATCGCAAATCAGTTTCCAAAATCGTAACGCGATTCTTGAAAATCGCAATGCGATGGTACAAATTCGCATTGCGATTTTCCAAAATCGCAACGCAAATATGAAAATCGCAACGCGAACACATAAATCGCAACTCGTATCCGTAAATCGCAACGTGTATCCGTAAATCGCAACGCGTATGGGTAAATCGCAATGCGTATCCGTATATCGCAACGCGTATCCGTAAATCGCAACGATAATCCGTAAATCGCAACGAGAATCTGTAAATCGCAACGATAATCCGTAAATCGCAACGAGAATCTGTAAATCACAACACTGAAATTTTGGGTATATAACACTGAAATCATAAACTAAATCCCTAAATCGCAACTCATTCCATCTCCATCTATCACTCTCTCCGGCGACATCCGTTCCTATATCCAACGACATCCTTCCCAATCCGGCAACAGGTTTTAGTTTCGTAGCTCGTCTGTTTAGTAAATTAATTTACAACCATGAATCATCTAATGTTGATCATGTTTGGATAGATTTGTGTTTTGGAGGGTCATGGGATAATGTTCATGGTGTTTTACAATATGCCTTTACCCATGAATCTTCAACTAAAATTGTCTTTACAAAAGTTAACTTATGAAACTCTAATGCTACGTGTTTCAAATAAATTGAATTTAGAGCCCCTAAGTGGATTTAGGCTATCTTATCAGAGAAATGGTAAAGTTATTTGTTAACCGACAATGAAGATGTTGAACGATTCATTGCTTACATTAGGGTTTCACAAGATGATGTTACATTGTATGTTGTTGAACCTAGAAGTAGTATTGTTGGGTCAGTAGCGGGTAGTAATCAACTAAGTTTTTCTCAAAACCCACAACCTTTCTCTAATCCAAATCCCAATCAACTTTCAGCACCAAATTCCGGTTTTCGTATTGACCAGTTAGACGATGATGAGCCAACAGAAAAAATTGTGAGTACTAGTCAGTATTCGAAATTTGGTCTTGGTCAATATCCAGACTTTGATATTGGTCAGTACACGGATTTTGATGATGTTTCAGAAGAAGAAACAGACCCTGCGTGTAATGATTTTGATATTGGTCAATACCGAATTTTGATGATGAAACAGTCGTTGCCGAAGAAGATATTGTTGATGATAATGAGGAGGAAGTTACGACTGTGAATGAACATGTTGAACATCCATTCTGTAATTCATATAATCCTGAAGAAGAAAAAGAAGAAGAAAAAGTCCCCGAAGAAAGAAAATGCCACGGGCGTATAACTGGAATATGCCAGAATTACTTCAGATACCGGAAGAAGAGTTGGTAAAGAAAGCAGTTGATTGTTACACAAAAGTTATTCGTATCAAGAAAGATGATTGTTTTGATACAAAGGAAGACTTGAAGATAGCTTTGTATACGAAATGTGTGGAAGATGGCTATCAACTAAAGTTAACAAATCAAGCAAAGATCGTTTCGAAACAAGGTGTATGATTGACAAAAACTGTACGTGGCGTATGATTGCAAAGAGAATAAAAGATTGCAAAATGTTTCAAGTTAGGACTTTTATTGATAAACATACATGTGCAAGAACCCAAGTTTTCCTCACCATAGACAGGCAAACAAAAGGTGTTGGGTGGTTTCTGGCTGAGTTAATGTTTTTGAATGGCAGGGTATATCGGGGACATGAAATTATGACTGACATGAATGCTCGGTTCAAGATTAGTATATCATATCTCAAGCTTGGAGAGCCAAATGTTATGCCTTGGAATTGTTGAGGGGGTCACCAGAAGCATCGTTTGCCCAACTGCCGGCTTATTGTCACAATTTAAAGCTGAAAAATCCTGGGTCGGTAACTCATATCAAAACAGATAGAGATGGACGCTTTGAGTTGCTGTTATCGCCATTGGTGCTACGGTTAGTAAATCAATATAATTTTGTTGACTCATTTTTGTTAGTTACATGCATTTCACATTTAAATGATTATATTTCTTGTGTATATTATTTGTAGATTCGTCGTTTATTACTTGCATGCGCCCAGTATTATAGTTGACGGAGCACATTTGAAAGGTCGATACCTTGGAGTAAACTTATTAGCAGTAGCCATGGATGCTAACAATGGGATATTGCCAATAGCTTACGGGGTTGGCAAATCTGAAACCTCTGATTCATGGACATGGTTTATGGGGCATCTTAGGGATTGCATAGGTCCTATTAGCAATCTGACAATCATATCCGATAGGGCAAACTCAATTGACAACGCTGTTAGAAGGTGTTTCCCAGATGCTTTTCATGGACTTTGTGGTGTTCATTTGTATAGAAATCTAAAATCAAGGTCTGCTGGTATAAAAAAGCACAAATGGACATACTGGAAGGCTGTAAAAGCTTACCGGGAAGTGGATTTCAATAAGCATATAAATTGTTTAAGACGTGTTTTGCCTCAGTGTGCTCAAACACTAGAAGATGTCGGGTTTGAAAGATGGTCAAGAGTACATCAACTTGGAGCAAGATATGGTTTCATGACGTCTAATAGTGCAGAATCAATCAACGCTCTAAGTCGTCATTCCCGGAAATTACCCATTACTATGTTAATGGAGTTTTTTCGAGCCTCTATTCAACAGTGGTACTACAAGAAAAGAAACCATGCAGGTATTATTTCTTTGAATCCGTAACTTATCATATTTATATATTTTACTAAGTATTGTTTATTTAAATTTACAGGAACATTGGAACATCGTGTTACACCATGGACTGAAAAAAGATAACGAAACGTGTTGTGAAGTCAACGTCATGGAGAGTTGAACCATGTTCAAACACTTGTTTCAAGTACTGGATAATAACTTAAATGGGCTAGTCGATCTAAATGCAAAGACGTGTAGTTGTATGAAATGGCAAACATCTGGTTATCCGTGTGGCCATGTTATAAAAGTTGCTCTTCATTTAAACCAAGATGATTCAAGCGCATACGCTATGGATTGCTACACTACAGAAGTTTATCGACAGACTTATGCCGAGATTGTCTACCCTATTCCACATCCTTCTGAGTGGGACATACCAGATGACTTACAAACAGTTTTGCCACCAGCCATGGACAGAAGGCTACCTGGCTGACCAAAAAGTCACGATCGTATACCGTCTAAGGGTGAAGAGAAGAAGAGATCGACATGTAGTCGGTGCAAGGAAAGTGGTCATACAAGGTTGACATGTGGATCACCAGTGCCATCAAAATCATCTTTTCCTCTACCAAAATATGGATCCTCATCAAAATCCAAAGCTCATATGGTGTCAAGCAAAAGGCAATCATCTTTAAAATCCCAATCACAATTGGCTTCACCTTTGGGACTGTTAACTTAGGTGATTTTTAAATGCAAACGTTGTATTATGTGGATTTTATGTGTGAACTTTTAACATTTTCAGTTGAATTAATGACTCAGGCCAACCATTTGACTTAACCAACTCTTGTTATTCAGTTGTTATCACTATTAGGCATGTATTTGACTATCGCAACACGGAAATTACAATCGCAACGCGAAATGAAAATCGCAACGAGAGAATCGCAATGCGAAATGAAAATCGCAATGCGAAATGAAAATCGCAACGAGAGAATCGCAATGCGAAATGAAAATCGCAATGCGAAATGAAAATCGCAACGAGAGAATCGCAACGCGAAATGAAAATCGCAATGCGAAATGAAAATCGCAAAGAGAGAATCGCAATGCGAAATGAAATCGCAATGCGAAATGAAAATCGCAACGAGAGAATCGCAATGCGAAATTATAAAACGCATTGCGATTCTCTCGTTGCGATTTCATTTCGCATTGCGATTTTCATTTCGCATTGCGATAGTCATTTTTGCCTTCAACATAATGCAGATTGAAATCAACAAAATCAACCATTACATTTCAATCAATTAAACAAGCACAAATAAGAATTATGTTCGCATCAATTACACAAATCAACTTTTACAAATCATCTTTTACAAATCAATTAAACAATCAAAAAATAAGCAATAATTCTTATTTCCGATCATCTATTATTGAATCAACTTTTACAAATCATTAAACAATCAAAAACATCAATTAAACTATTGAATCAACTTTTGCAGCCATACATCATTTTCACGCAGTTCACTTCTGAGATTAACCTGCAGAAACCAAACATTTGCTCAAAAAACACTTTCTACACATCTAAAACCTACAAACAGCAAATTATTGAATTCTAGGTACTTAACCAAACATTTTCAAACCAAAAGTATATAAACTTACCAATTGTTTATGGACATTTTTATAACGCGGATGCAGGTAGGCAGCGTCTCGTATATATCGATTTAGCCATATAATGCCGAAACCACAAGCCTACTGCAGCTCTATCTCTATCGGTGGGAGGTAGATACTTGATGCTTCCGTCGTCAAACGCTCCAACGCCAAGCATACGAGAGGACCACAATCTCCTCTGGCTCCGCTCGTTTGTTGTGGCGCGGTCTCGTCTCTAATAACTGTATATTGAGCTTCTTTGGCTTCTTGTTCCAGAACGAGTCCAATAATTGATCGCATCCAAGAATTTAGCCAAATGAGAGCTCCATCCCTTAATAACATCTCTTAAATCAGCCAATGATATGTAATTTATCATGCTGTCATACACTATTGTCTTAAGGGATGGGAGCTGAAGCTCGACGAGAATCCAATGTTTACGTTCCAAAACAGGGATAAACACCTGCAATCATAAGTAATAATTCATTCATTTGCGCACTTATTTCATAAAACCTTTAAACTCAATCTAAATAAATACTAACCTTATCGACCTCCCACCATGCAGGATAAAGTTTAGCTTGTCCATTGCCCAAATCAAATGATTCATCTCGTGCATTCTTCAAGTGAACGGCGTGAAAAGACGTCGGCATAATTGTATATCGTATATTTTTATTTTTCTTAAGTTTCTTATTATTAGAAGACGTGTCACCCACGCATCGATATGCTGTTTTACAAAAAAAGACATATATTAGTGACTTACATAATTTAAAAAAAAAATTAATCAAATTGAAATATAAGAAAAATATAAGACTTACCCCCCCCATCGAAATAGCCATTGTCTTCGACCCCTAATAATACGCCCCACCAAGACCGATCAAGCAACAAATAGATATCATCGGTGAGCTTGCATATGTCAGTGAAACACCCCTGGCTCTGCTCATGTAGATAAAAATCAACAGCGGTCTTAGCCCAAAGGGTGTTATCCAGAATTGTGTCCGGTAGTTGTTCCCTCTCCTCTTCAGATACCGGTATGGTACTGGCCGGTAACTCATACGAGAGCCAACTTGAATCCATCATGTCCGGCACGTCAGAGGGTTTCTCAAGAAGCCTACATATGACGCCATGTGAATCGGGCTCTTGAATGGTGGGAGGGACCTCTTCAATGATGACAGTGGCCTCTTGAACGGGGGAGGGACTCTCGAGGAATGATAGGGGGGGCCTCTTCAACGATAGGAGTGGACTCTTGAGGGATGACAGGCGAGTCGGGCTTCTTCTTGCGGTGTCTTCGCACTATTGGGGTGTACGGAGACTTAATAGCACGTGCCGCTGTCTGATGCGTGAACTCCGTCGTGCAAGCATAACCCGACGTAAAGCATCCACTCTATCGGGCCGCTAAATAATTAAATACAAAAATCGTAAATAAACAGACATGATATTTAAACAGTGAAAACAAGACAAATATGTTTCAAACTTGCATTGTATTAACCCAAGTCATTATTCTATCATAGTTCACAAAATGCATCAGATAACAAAGAAAAATATGTTTCAAACTAATACCCTGAAGTTAGTATTTGTCTTTGTTTTGTCTATTGGTTGAAGTAATGCAATCCATTCAAGTTTCAATTTGCAGAAGAAGAAATAGTTTACTTTCGCAACAAGAAACTTAAAATCGCAACGCGAAACCAAAATCGCAACGCGAAATAAAAATCGCAACGACAGAATCGCAACGCGAAACCAAATCGCAACGAAAGAATCGCAACGCGAAATGAAAATCGCAATGCGATTTTGGTTTCGCGTTGCGATCTTGTCGTTGCGATTTTGGTTTCGCGTTGCGATTCTGTCGTTGCGATTTTTATTTCGCGTTGCGATTTTGGTTTCGCGTTGCGATTTTAAGTTTCGTGTTGCGAAAGTAAACTATTTCTTCTTCTGCAAATTGAAACTTGAATGGATTGCATTACTTCAACCAAAAGACAAAACAAAGACAAATACTATTTCACAGTGTTAAGAATACACAGTTTAGCAGAATTGGCAGCAACTGAACAAAGTTACTTTCAACCAAAAGAAAACAAAGACAAATACTATTTCACAGTGTTAAAGAATACACAGTTTAGCAGAATTGGCAGCAACCGAACAAATTTACTTTCAACCAAAAGACAAAACAAAGACAATACTATTTCACAGTGTTAAAGAATACACAGTTTAGCAGAATTGGCAGCAACCGAACAAATTTACTTTCAACCAAAAGACAAAACAAAGACAAATACTATTTCACAGTGTTAAAGAATACACAGTTTAGCAGAATTGGCAGCAACCGAACAAATTTACTTTCAACCAAAAGACAAAACAAAGACAAATACTATTTCACAGTGTTAAAGAATGCACAGTTTAGCAGAATTGGCAGCAACCGAATAAATTTACTAAGCAATCTAAGTGAAATGGCTAATCTAAGTGAAATTACGAGTAAATTTATCATTAATTTAAATATGGAAAATCTTAAACTTACCTCGTTGCGTAGAGTATGAACCTCATTCTGCAACGATACTATCATCTCACGTAGAGCGGCAACCTCACCACGTAGAGTTGACACCTCCACACGCCATGCACCATCGTTATCGCGTAGAGTACCGATCTCCTCACGCAAGGCATTGACCTCATCACGTAACTCCCTTGACTCATCCCGTTGAGGTGGAGGTGGAGAACAGGGAGATAGGAGTCGTGGCATCTTTGCCGGTCGCCTATCATGAGGTGATGGTGGAGAAGAGGCTCGATGATGTGACGGGATAGGTGATGGCTCTCGTTCTAGAGGTGTACAGTCGGGTCGATCGGGTGATGGCTCTAGGTGAGGTGATGGCTCTCGAATTGGAGGAAGTGGGCTGCTCATCATCCGTGCCATCAAAAAAACTCTGACTAGCTTGCCACCAATCAGTGGCAAGCTCTTCCTCCGTGGGTGTCAGTCTTTGTAATGGAATGTTGGCCTCCTAAAATATAAAAACTCAAACAAAGTTAACGTCTACTATTAATAACTTGTTTATATTATATGAAAGTATTTGTGTTAACTTACATTATTATTGTCGCATATGGTATTAAGTCTTCCCAATCCAACAGAGTTTTCCTCTTCCAGGAAATAGCCCTGGGAATATCATTTGACGTTTTTATTGCATATGTACGCATGCTGGGGAAAGCCTCGAATATCCAAATCTACAAACAATATAATAACAAAATTAGTAATTGTTAATAATTAATTATAATTTTAGAAACATTATATAGAAATTCTTACCTTAAAGGCCCAAACAAAGCCTGACAAAGGTATTTGGACCCATCGCCCCGCAAACCCATCAAAGGCAGACGACATTCAGGTCCTCTACCAATATTATTAGCTCCCGATGAATAGGTTGTCTGGCCTCTCTGCCTAAAAAGCCGGCATACACAAGTAGTAGAAGGCATACTCGGACAGCATCGACGTCATCCATCCGAGTGAAACCAGCTTTCTTATTAAACAATTTCTTCAGGTCGTCGACATGTAGGTTCGGCTTCTCCATTGACTCATCCGGAAAAACCCGGGATAACCATGATGGGCGGGCGATATGACGAGTGTACCGGCCTACATCATCGTGTCCGAATCGTAGACCAGTGATTAAGCAGAACTCCTTCCGCCCAAAACAAGTATACGCTGGTGGAAAATGAAACCATATCTCTTCCTCACCACGTTGTATACTGTCGGGTAGATTTGATGTCATGGTCTGAAGCCACAAATGGGTCAAATTAGCATCTCACCCGGATGTTGTACTCTCAGCCATGGCCCGAAGCAGGTTTCCTCAAACAATTGTCTTTGAGCAGGTGAAAGCTTCGAAGCAATTGTAGTGGCCAGGCTGACTTTATTTCTCAAGGTCAATTGAGCCGAAAAAAATTTCTACAAAAACAATAAACATACCAAGTTAGATATACCAAAAACTACACTGTGAAGATATACCAAAAACAATAAACATAAAAAGTAGTAGTTTATTCTTGAAACTAAAATTTGCAACACTGTTTTGTCTTTTGGTTGAAATGAAAATCGCAACGAGAGAATCGCAACGCGAAATGAAAATCGCAACGAGAGAATCGCAACGCGAATGAAAATCGCAACGAGAGAATCGCAACGCGAAATTAAAATCGCAATGCGATTTTGGTTTCGCGTTTGCGATTCTCGTTGCGATTTTCATATCGCGTTGCGATTCTATCGTTGCGATTTTCATTTCTCTCGTTGCGACAGTCATTCTCTCGTTGCGATTTTCATTTATCTCGTTGCGACTCTTCTGCAAATTGAAACTTGAATGGATTGCATTACTTCAACCAAAAGACAGAACAAAGACAAAGACAAATACTAACTTGAAAATCGCAACGAGAGAATAGCAACGCGAAATGAAAATCGCAACGACAGAATCGTAACGCGAAATGAAATCTAAGTGAAATGGTTAATCTATTATTGAAATGACCAGTAAACTTATCATCAGTTTCAATATGAAAAACCTACAAAATGCAAACATTTCAAAATAAAAATAATTAAAAAAACTAACCCTCGGAGGTTGATTTTCCATTTCTGAATATTGTGAGGGATTTCTGACCGTGAATGGTTGTGAGGGATTTCGCCGGAGATGGGGACGGAAATCTCGGAGATGGGGACGGATTTCTTCGCCGTAGAGAGTGAGAGATGGAGATGGGACTGAGTTGTGATTTTAGGTTTTAGGTTATGAGTTGCGATTACGGGATTTTGTCTTAATATTCGTTTTTGTAATTTGAAAATAAAATACGCGTAGCGATTATAATGGCGCTTTAAATATCGCGTTGCGATTTACGGATACGCGTTGCGATTTTATGTATTATCGTTGCGATTTACGGATACGCGTTGCGATATACGGATACGCATTGCGATTTACCCATACGCGTTGCGATTTACGGATACAGGTTGCGATTTACGGATACGAGTTGCGATTTATGTGTTCGCGTTGCGATTTTCATATTCGCGTTGCGA
Source organism: Hibiscus syriacus (assembly GCF_006381635.1). Classification (NCBI taxonomy): domain Eukaryota; kingdom Viridiplantae; phylum Streptophyta; class Magnoliopsida; order Malvales; family Malvaceae; genus Hibiscus; species Hibiscus syriacus. Next base: position 1,293,852 of record NW_024063149.1, on the reverse strand, counting down.
TTTTGGAAAATCGCAATGCAAATTTGTACTATCGCATTGCGATTTTCAAGAATCGCGTTGCGATTTTGGAAACTGATTTGCGATTCTGGGGATCGCGTTGCGATTTTTATTTCGCGTTGCGATTTTGTTGGTCATTTTGGCAAATCCAAAAAAAGTTGGTTAAAATCGTATATTATAACTTTTTTTTGGTCACTGAGGCGATTTTCTCAATAAAATATCATAATCTAGATTCCTTAAGATTCATGTTTTTTTTATAAAACTTTTTGAGTTAATTACACTTATCAATTCTAGAGATAATGAATATTTAAATATTATTTTCTTTTAAGGATGAGCATTGAATCAGGATCCGACAGATTTTGACCCGATCGGACCTGATAGGTTCGGGTGTTTTCTTTTAAAGTTTGGGTTCAGGTCAGGTCGGGCCAGGTTTTATGAGAATGGTCATCGGATTGGGTGCGGGTTTGACATGAAAAAAATCTGACCGACCCGACCCAATATATATTCTTTAATGTATTTACAAAAAGGCCACTGTATATATGTATATATATTAGGGTTTATTCATTTTACTACTATTTTTCCTTTTCTTCCTCTTTGCTGTCGTTCCAACACTTCCTTTTTGAGTTTTTTTTCTTCGATTCTTTTACTTTCTTTTCTATGTATTCATCTTCTATTTTCCATCTTCCTTTCTTCTTTTATTTCTTCTATTTTAACTATTTTTTTCATTGAATTTGAAGGTCTAAAACTTAGAAACTAAAGTTTGAATTTCAAATCCAAACATGTTAATTCAACCAAAAGTTCTAACTGCAAAATCAAATATGTTTCTTTTTAGTTTTCACTGTAAGTTCATGGTTCAACCAAATGGTATTTCTTTTGTGAAAATCTTTTTTTTTTTATATTTTAATTTAATATTATATGATTTTTTGGAGCATAAAATAGTTATATTTGTATTCTAACTTGATAAATGTAACACCCGAAAACCAGCTTAGTAGTTTCGGACATTGTCGTTGGGCTTAGAGTTTTTTTAATAAGTTTAATTTAATCATTTGGGCCAATGAATAAAGAATTGGGTTTGTAGGAAGCCACAAAGTGCTAAAATTGGTATTTTTTTATTTGGGATTAAAAGAGGAAGTACCAAGGGAGTAATTAGACCATTGTTTGTAAATAAGGCTGATTTTCATTTAAGATTAATGATGTAAATGGGAAAAAAGCTGAAAATACTTTCTCATTTTCCTCACCCTTTGTCTTCTTCTCATTCTTCACCATTGCTTTCTTCTTCCTCTATTGAGCTTCAAAGGTGAGAACTTTATAGTTCTACACAGCTAGTCCGGATCTAAGAAGGTAAGAAAGGTAGTCTACACTCTTAGAGCTTATCGCTAGACAATCAGATTTCAGATATCAGCAGTTGCATAATATGTCTTGATTGTCTTAGTGGGCATGTATTTCATAGACCCTTTTTACATTCGAGTCATAACTTTGGATTACAGTATTTTGACATTTAATATATATATATATATATATATATATATATATATATTAAAGTTTATTTCCAAAACAAAATATTAAATATATTAATATGATCTGATTTTTTCTTTCAAATCTCATATTGACAAATTAATAAAAACTTTTTAAAAAATTTAAAACTTAAAAGTACACAATAGAAATCTATAAAGAATTTAGTGATTTATATTTAATTTCAAGGTAAAATATTAAGAACACAAAAATAAAAGTATAATTTAAAACTAATGTATATATATGTACTACTGGGTTGGGTCAGGTACCCGTTTATAAAAAAACTTTTGGCCTAGAACTGGCCTAATTGCCTGGGAAAATAATAGGGCAGTCATGTAATTTTTTTAAGAGAATTACACGATTTTTTGGGTTCGGGTTGGGTATTTTTAAACATCCTTAGTGTCTATCACTTTTTCATTCATGATATTCAACATATTAGCCTTTAAGAAAGAGATCATCACATATTTTATTTACTATGACCAAATTTGATATTCTACTTACCAAATTAATCTCTATCATTTTAACTTCTTACACTAAATAATTCTAGTTCTTAAACACATCACATTATTTTTATAAATTAAAACTTTCACAATTATCACACTACTTTCTAACAACTAATTTATGAATTTTCTCTTTTCTTAAGGCTTTTTAAAGAATTATGATTGATACTCTTACTCACAATAGTATCTTATTACGCATATACATTTCGAACTCACTACTACCTTAGTCTTAGTAGTTTTTCACTATTTTAGTCTTTACTAGTGGTGTCTCATTTCATAGTATTTTCACTAAGTTTAAAATACTAACTTAAAGCTCATTTAAACTAATTCATGTATCACTCTAAGCATGAATTAATATACAACAAGTCTAAACAATCTGACCTCGCAGGTAGTATTATATCTCTCGAAACAGACTTGTTCATTCTCACCATGCGTGTAACTTTATTATTTGCATCATCATATTTAATCAGTAAGACATCAAATCTATCATGACACTCACTTTATGTGAACCAAACCCGAATTTAATAACTACTTGTTTGGAGAATCTTCTCATTTTAGCTTCACCAACTCTATACTTTTCTAAACATTACACATTTTATGCGTCTTACAAATTCCTCAAAGGAAATTAGAAGTACAAACAAAAAACATTTACAATTATTTTCACCTTAACTATTGGGAAATGTATAATCTTATCTCCACATGGGAATAAATGATTTCATATGTCTACATGAACCAAATATCATATATGCATTATCTTTCATACATAAATGTCATGTTCGTAACATTAATCATGTCACTTCTTGGTTATAGCATGCAATTTCAAAAGTGAACGTTTAATATACATCGACATTTATATTAATAAAACTGTTCAATCTCTTATTCAACTTAAAACCATTTAAATAATGGTTATAATCAACATTCACACATAAGATTAAATGACATGAAAATTCCCATCAATCAATGTGTAATCATACATGACATTAAAACTATTTTAATGCTTTTAATTACAACATTCCAACCCTTCCTAATTTAAAATAAGTTAAAAATATTTTAACCAACAACTTTTAAAGTCATAATCGTTACAGTTGATTTAAATAACCATAAAACCATTTCAAATGCTATAATTTAATAACATACTTAATGTTTTTTTTAAATAAAAAAATTAAAGTCCTTTCCTATCATCACAAAAATCATTACAGTTAAAATAAATAAATCAATTGCATTTTATAACCTCATAATTTACTAATACAAAAGCATAGCACAATAATAAAAACAGTGCAATCAAGAATCTCACTCATACTTATAGACTCATCTCTAAAGTCTTTACAAATTCTAATGAATTCATTACTTAAACTATATGGACAAATTTTTAAAGAAGATGTTTCTCATTGTTGATAATTCTTTACTTGAAAAAGGATTCTCATTAAATTTGTTATTATAGCCTTTACCATGAAACTGAAAGCTATTGAAAAGCCTTCTCAAAATGTATTTAATTTATCAGAAACGTTTGCATATTTTCTTTGAAACACTTATGACTTAATAGGATATTTTGCACCAAATTATAATTGATATAGCATCACAAGGCTCACATCAAAGGAAGATGGACTAACACATCTAATGGACTAAAACGATCAAGTCTTGGAAAAGAAGAATAACAAATCAACACTTGAGACTACTTTTTGAATGGTACCGACTATCTCTTAGCTTTCTAACGGTTCTTGAATCGGATCAATCCAATATTGAGAACGAAATATATGGCCATTTTAGTGAATATAGCGTGCAGAAATCCCTATACGAGATTATATAGGATTTTGTAATTAATTACAATTTTCATCTTAGGAATAGTTTAATTTAAGGGTATAAAGGTAATTTTGCTTGTAATGAAAAAACTCTAGCAGCCTCCATCTTATTCTCCAAGCCATCACCTTCCAGAAGCTCGATCTGGATCGTTCATAACATCCAACGACTGAGGATCAAGCCATGCATTCAAATTCCTATCTTCCATCTCTATCATCGAATTAAGCACTACATCAAGGCCCATATTGATGCTTTGCACATCACATGGATTAAGATGGTATTTATTTATATTTTATTGTTATTTTATTCATCAATCATGTTTTCCCAAGGACTCCTCAAACACTATATAAGGCCCTTTCCCTCATTGTAAAGCATCTTTTCTTCTTTAATACAATTACAATGAGAGTCTGTTTTTGCAAAATTGATTGCCTCGTTCCTTCAAAGCATCTTCTTCTTCAGTTCTTCTGAGTTCTTGAGAGAGAGATCTTCACACTCCGGTTTGCCTATTCATTGCAATTAGGAGGGCTGGTTAGAGTCGTATTATTGAGTTTGCCTTTTCATTGCGAGTAGGAGGGTTCGATAGGACATAACCATTTATATGATCATTAGGCCATCATCATTATCAACATATTCCATCATTCACGCCACCCCCATACAAAACCTAAGGTTTGTGTTAAACCCCATACCTACCAAGGTAAATTTCAAATCCTTATTCTCTTAATCCAACCATCCGATTTCAATTCTGTCTTCATCATCTTCTTCATCTTTTATTCCTCTTTTCGACAAGAATTCATCCATCAAAATCAGACCATTACATCATTGGGCACCTACTACAAAGGGAAGATAAGATCATCTCTTTTATTACATGTTTTGTTTTATGTTCAATTCATTACCCTTATTTTCCTTGTCTTTAATCTTTCTTGATTTCATTACCTTTGTTTTTATTGTATTAATTACATCTCTTTTATTTACTTTTTAGCAACTAAAAGCTCTATCAAAACCCTAATCTTTTAGCCCATACCAAATCACACAATCAAATTTATTGTTTCTTCATCGAGTCTAGAACTTTTCTAAGTTTGTTCCCTTGACGAGAGCAACGCTCACATCATCTGTTGCCACTTCTATATCAATTGGTATAAGAGTTAGGACAATTCTTGGGAAGAATCAAAGAAATTTTACTTGTTCTTCAAAAATTAATCTTTGAAGTACCCCACTGAAGCTAGTTTGCAAAGATTTATCGTTTTCAGGTTCTTTTTGCAATTTTTTAATTTAGGTTCGATTTCTTTTTGTTAATTTGCTGATTTTCATTGGAAAAAAAGAAAAAATCCAAATTCTTGGGAAGAATCAAAGAAATTTTACTTGTTCTTCAAAATTAATCTTTGAAGTACCCCACTGAAGCTAGTTTGCAAAGATTTATCGTTTTCAGGTTCTTTTTGCAATTTTTTAATTTAGGTTCGATTTTCTTTTTGTTAATTTGCTGATTTTCATTGGAAAAAAAAGAAAAAATCCAAAAAATTCCAAAACTCACAAAAGAAGGAATTTGGGACTGATTATTTACGTGCTTGCTTCGCTCTAAGAGAAATCTAGATTCCAAAATTCAGAGAATCGACATCAATAGACCCCTCTGATCCAGTATTCATGATTGTTCAACAGATTTGAGCACTGGCCATTGACAAATTTTCATAGATTTTTCCAGAAATATTTTGTTGGTTAAAATTTTCTATTGCAACTATAGCTATTGGAAGACATCCAAAATTTTTCAAAATTTTTGGATATCAGGAACCCCTTCATAAATATTGCTCAATTTGATCCTACGTTGTTCAGCAGATTCGTGTTCTTCTATTGACAGATTTTTATAGAATTTTCCAGAAGGAATTTCGTGCTAAAAATTTCCAGATCAAACTAGACATTGAAGACAATCTAAAAAAATCAAATTTTTGGAGATTGACAACCCCTAAAAAATATTGCTTAAGTTGATTCAACGTTTTAGGTTCAGTTTCGGGTTTGGGTTTTCCAAAATTTTTCTTTGACTCTTATTTCCTCTAGGGTTTTGCCTTTCCTTATTCCTCTACATCATCTAACATATTCTCTTCCTTGTTAGTAGGATTAAAGAGTTTGCATATTCTTCTTCTTGCATTCTCGTTCACTTGGAGTCATACTTTCTTTGGCCTCTTAGAACTTCTATGTTTCTTGTTCTTTTAGTGATCAAACTCCGATACGAACATCGAAAGACTTCTTGGAGAAGAAAGTTTTAAAGAGTACAAGATCAAATTTTTTTGCCTCTCGTTTGTTGCTTCTTAGAGTGACTTGTGAGGTTTCTTGTTTTCTTTTCTTTTTCCACTTTATATTTTTCTTTTGAGTGGTAAAATTTCAGGATGCCAGAAGATGTAAAAGTATCCGAGGCATGCCAAAACCTCATAGATGCTATTGCTAAATAAACGAAGATATTTACCAGACTTCAACAACGAATGGGTGAACTTAATGGAATTTATCAACAACAAGCAAATCAAAATGTCAATGATCAATGACACAAATTGAAGACAACACTCACAACATCATGCAACTTAGACGCACACAGCCGAGATTTCAAATTCTGGAACTTTTTGCAGAACCAAAGTTCACAATTCCATCTTTCTAAGGAGATTAACGATTCAAACGGTTATATAGACTGGGAGAGCAAAGTCGACCTCATGTTATCTCACTGTGATTATCCCATGATGGAACAGTACCATTGATCACCTCAGAAATTATAGGTTATGCTCTCACATGTGGAGACAATAAAAAAACATGAACAAGAATGATGGATTCCAAAAATCAATTCATGGGAAACACTTAAACGAATCACGAGGAATCATTTTCTTCCAGCACACTACATCCACGAAGTCAAACAAGGACTTCAACAAGGTTAAAAATTAGTGGAATACTACTACAAGGAGATGAAATCCTTAATGAATCGTGCTTGTAACACCCATAACCCTATATGTCTCGAATTATGAATTAAAGATGTTATGTTAACATTTCAGACATTCGTGAAACATAAATGCTTAAAATTTCGTTTCATTGTAAAACATCCCTTTAATAATTTAAATCTCGTTTCATTAATAATGTATATTCATAAAATAATAATTTACCATTCAAAACAAATATGATTTTACGCAGCAATTAGGTAGTTTAGTGTTGTTTCATAACTATATAAATTCCCTAAATACTGGTTAATTTAAAAACATTTAAAACCTAACATTTATACTAGTCATTCATAAATACGATTATAAATAAAAATAGCCAAAATTAAAATAGACTGAAATTACTATTACATACGCTTTTAAAATAAATTCGATAAAGTATCCCAACAAATATAATGTACATGCCACTAATAAGTCAAAGATAGGATGTCTTACTGATATTGTCGGTAGGTTTGATTTCCAAAAGAGCTCGAAAAACTCCTCACTTCAAGTCTTTTTCCTTATTCGAACCTACGCATGAAATAATCACACGCTGAGTAAAACTTAGTGAGGCAATAATATAGCTAAGGTAAAATAAAACATAAAAAACTTTAAGACATAAAAAGAAGTGTAATTTAAAGAAAATCATTGAAACTTTCAAACCAAGTTATTCAAGCCGATTTCCTCTTCAAAAACTTGAAAATCATCATCTCAGGATTTAATCACAATCATGTAAATCAACATTTGATATAACAACTATTTCATATTCTTTTTCATTCGTACATAATTCAAAACTTTCATTTTCACTTTCATATTCTTTCCTTTTAGATACATTTCTTAACTTTCACATTCACTTTTCATATTTACTTTTATAGCTCAATGTATATATAAGAGAATGCAAGATAGGTGAGTCAAAAATAAGGTGCGCACTAGGCACTACACGGTGCCAATCATCATCGTAAGATTTACTCCAAATGCAAATCATATTATATGCACCAATGGTGCCATGCATAATGTACACGAATGTACCATAACTTAACTTCCTGGCATGCCAATTGTGCCTACGACTTTCAATGCAGCATACAATGGACTTTTAATTATTTCATAATCATTTGGTGACCAATATTTCAAAATCAGAATCATTTTCAATTCATAATCATAAAAACATAACTTGTGCATTTCGTATCCTAAACCATCCATAAAACATTTGTATAAGCATTATAGAAATATTCCATAAATAATTTAGAAATCATACTTTAAAATAAATATTAAGAGGTTGACTTATCGTAAGTCTTTCTTGATTAAAATAATTAAATAACTAACTACACTCACGTTAATACTTTATATACAAGTCAAAATATAAGCCTCACTTAGCTTTAAGCTTAATTCTTTGCTTTCGATTCACTTCTATCACGAAATTTATCACAATTTCATATTTTAGTAGTTTACACTACCTTCAAAGAAATATTATTATGTATTAATCTACACACTTAAAAATTATTCCGTTTATACCAATGGAAACTAAATTCAAATATAAATCTAAACATATCAGGAACTTCTTCTAGTTCCATTTGTAAAATTTATAGTTAATTTTTAAATCTGACATACAAAAGCTGTTTTGAGCAGAATCTGTTGTCCTGTTTTCTAACCTATCCTCGATTAAAAATTCATATATTTTTGTATACTCCTCAAAATTAGTATTCGTTTGTTTTAAAGGAAACTAGACTGATATAAAAATCCAACGGCATAAGATTCATCTATTGTAGAATTTATGGTGATTTTATAAACTTACTGTTCAAGTCATAAGTATAGACAGATTTCACCAATTTGCATCCTTAACTTATTCACTAATTCTATTAGCTTACCAAATGAACTTATATGCTTGAATCACAATTCACATAACATTAGGAGTCACTTATTATCATAACTCCGTAACTGGCTCATTGTAAGCCAATGTTTGTTCGATAACATAAATACAAATTAAATGCACTCACCTAGTGTCCTTAGCTTGTAAACCTTCCTTAGTAATGCACATTTATCTTTAAGCTTCTCCTTAGCTTTAATATTGCTTGATCTTTATTTCAATCACAATCTAAATGGACATCATTTATAAAACACATAAATTTCAAACCACATGTTTGAGTCTTACTAACATAGGCACACAATAGAAAAATAAATTCCTAAAAATCTTTCGATGCTCATATGACACTAACTTCATATCACAACATCAACGTTGACCTTAACACTTTAAATTGACCACTCAAGTCCCTTTTTATCCACTTTCACCTAACTTCACATAACATTTTCAACTTTGCATTTTAATCACTAATTTTGAATTCTTTTAGAATTCATCTCAACTTTTCCATTTTACTACAAATGATCCTTTGCCATTTAACTTACATTCAAGCTTCAATTAACTTAATTAAATTTCAAACATTTAATTCCAGCCCAATACCTAAACAATATCACTATTATCACTCAAGTCACTTATTTTCCCATATTTACAATTTGGTACTCAAACTTTGCCAACTTTCCAAAATAGTCAAATTTCACATTCTAACATCAATTTCAACACTCTAACATTAAAGTCCAACATAGTATATCATGTATTGAACATTTGTACATAAGCCACACAATTTTCCATAATTGTTGTAAAGGTCCTCCAACTTTTAAAAAATTACAAATTGGTCTAAATAACTTTTTAATGCTTATAGAACCTTTTAAACATCATTTCTAAGCCATGGGAAATTTTTCACAACTTTTCCCCAACTAATTCCTTTAGGCTAAATGCTTTGAAGTGGGATTTCGATGATTTCCAACTTGATTCAAGCATGAAATCAACCTCTAATAAACCTTTCAAAGCTTCTACAGTTAAACCCTAACATAATTTAATCAAATCACAAATTTCGGTCATGGAACCTTATACATAGCTTTATACCTAATTTTTATCATCACACATACTCTAGAATTAATCTCCAACATCAAAAACATAATAATCTTTCATCAAATCCTCAAAATCAACAAACCCTACATAAACCCTAATTTTGAATCTTAACATATAAACATGTTTACCATGTAATAGTTATACCAAATGATAGAGAATTCTATGTAGATTAATTCTCTATTAAATAACTTAATCTAAAAATAACCATATAGCTTTAAAAATCAAAACAAAAATCATACCTTGGTGACTATGGAGCTCACGACCTAATGGAAGAAGATGAATAATTTGGCTTGATTATTCTAGTAATTTCCTTATTACTCTTGTATAAAAACTAATATAATTGAATTTAAAATTCAATTAATGAGAAATCCCCAAATTGCCATGAATGAACCTTAAAAATTACCAATTACCATTGCATTATCTTCTATTAAAATATTCCAAAGTCAAAGATGAATCTACTTGGCTTTGACTTTCAGTCACTAAATTTCCACAGTTCGACTAAATCTGAAAAATTAACTTTAATTCCACTTATCCATGCTAAATTTCACTAATCTAAAATATGGAAATAATATTTTTAACCTTTATCTAGCATCCTTCAAATTTTCATGAAATTCTGATTCAATCCAGTTATCTGATTTATATACAGAACTTTATCACTTTATAACTTTCAATACAAATCTCGTACAAAAAATCTGATTCTCACGAAAATTCTTGTTTTAGGCCAAACTGTTCATTTTATCCTAAAATATATAACTTTTCAAAATTATATTTTTGGTCCCTAAACTTTTACTAAGTTTATACTTTAGATACCAAACTCTCAAAACTTACATTTTAATCACTAACCAAAATTTGGGGCATTACAATTCTCCCATTCTTAAGAAAAATTCATCCTCGAATTTTAAACACGTATCTAATGTAGATAAAAGAAAATATTGTTTTTCGTACCTTGTGCTCATTTCTTTTCAAATCTGAACAAGACTTTTTTGATTAGCAACTATCTTGAGATTATCTTAAATAATTTTTACCTATTACAAAGTTCCTTACATTATAATTTATTCCCACTCTCTCTAAGGAAATGGAAATCGCTTACAACAATCCAGATAACACTTAATGTTCTACTTTAACTTGTTAACATAACAACGTCTGAAACAAACTTGGTGATAGTTTCTTTTCACTCTTTTTTTATGCCTAACACTAATATTGACTCTTTCCTTGATACTATAGACATCCATTAACTTAACTTCGAAGTCTTTGGTTTCACTCTTTTTCTACTTTTTATGTCTTTGGCAAGTACTTTTCATCTTTTATTTGAAGATCCTTTATTCAATTTAACAACATAGATTTTAACTTTAATTCTACATTCGAAGCACCGTCTTTCTTTAAAGACAATCACATATTCAAAACTCTTAGAACATAAGTGAAATTCATCTTTATCGTAACAGTCACCACATTAACCTTTCCTGGTGGTAGTCGATAAACACATCACCATTCTTTAAGGAATTCAATCATTCTCCTTTGGTTTGACTTCTTCGAGTTAACACATACTTTTGACCTTTAACATCAGTATAGATGTAGTGTCACTCACCATATAGAAAATGGCGTTATATCTATAAGTTGAACACAACTCTTACTAACTCAAAATCGTAAGTCAGGTAATTTCTTTCATTATTCTTAATTGCTACCAAGCATAAGCCATAACTTTTCCTCTTGCATGAACATATTTCCCAAATCATTATGAGATGCATTATTATAAATCATACAATCTTTTCCAAATTTGACTACATTAACACCGAGGATTTTGTTAGTATTATCTTCAATATCACGAAATTTCTTGTCATCAGTATAAATGAATGACACGTCTTTTCTCAATAGTTTGGTCAGAAGAAAAACAATCATCGAAAAGCCCTTTACAAACATTCGATAGTAACCATCAAGTCCCAAGAAACTTTGAATCTCAGAAATACTTTTTGGAATTTATCATTCAACTATAGCTTGTACTTTCTTGAAATATATTCTTATCCCCTCTGCTAAAACCAGATGGTCAAGGAATGCAATTTCAGACAATCAAAATTTACATTTTGTCAACTTAACATACAACTTTTCTCTCTCTGAAGTGTTGGAAGAATATACAAAGATATGCATGAAGTTATTCCTTAATCTTAAAATAGACAAAATATCATCAATAATCACTACCATCTATTAGTCCATGTATAACATAAATACTAAGTTTATCAAATCCATAAATGTCCTAGAAATTTTTGTTAAACTAATATGGCATTACCGTAAACTCATAGTATCCATATAAATTATGAAAATTGTTTTAGGAAGATTTTTCCTTAATCTCTAACAATAACATCCAGATCAAAGATCAATCTTCAGAAACACCAATGCACCCTTTTTGAATGATCAAACAATCATTAATCCTCAAAAGAGGATACTTGTTTTTTTTTTTTTCTTATCTTGACTGACAATAATCCATACATAATTGCATAGACTCGTCCTTCTTTTTCATAAATAAGACTGGTGCATCATAGATGACACGCGTGGTCTTGTAAATACCTGATCTTAACAATCTATGCTTTTAATTCTTTGCGCTCAATCAGATCCATTCAATAAAAGGCTATAGAAATAAACACAATACCTGGTAGCATCTCTATTTTATATTCTACACCTCAATCTGGAGGTAATCCAAGCAGCTTTCCTAGAACCACCTATAAATACTCGCAAGCAGTTGTAATATCTTTCAACTTAACAATGAAAGTTTTAGTATCTACATCATTTACTAAGAAGGTTTGAAAATCTTATAGCATTAACTTCATAGCAGTTACTACTAAAATCATATTAGTAAATAGATTTACTCTTTTTCCTACCACTACAAACTCTAAACTTTTCAAGTTCTTGAAAATCAATCACTCTAAGCGATAATTTATTGTGGCATGGTAGGAGGCAACTAATCCATACCAAAATAAATCTCAAACTCCTTAAATGGTAATTTCATAATATTCGAAATGAACACACTTTCTTTAAATCTTTATCAGACCATTTCTACTTATCTGCTTTACTCTTGTACTATGACCTAGCGGATTTGTCACTATCATCACTATCAACTAACATAAGAATACATAGAACTCAAATCAATCAGAGTTATTACAAACTCATCTTCTATCATCTCACTTAATTACTAGTAATCTGTATATGACCACATGAAATCATCTTTCTTTAAACTTTTAGTGGACCACATACAAACCACTTATATTTATTCCATAGCCTTAAGAATTTAGTCTTTAATCTAACCGTGAGGATTAACTCAAATCAGACATTTCTTTAAGCGACTTAATACTTTTCAAAAATTTAAACTTACTTGTAAAAACCCCAGAATCATCAATAAATTCAATAATCTTCGAATCCTCTTAAATCTCAATTTCTCTTGTACACTTTCTAGACTTTCTGATAGATTCCTCTAATTTACTAACTTAATAAGGTAGGGCATTTCTTCAAAAAAATGGAGGATAATTTCTTATAGCTCCAACTCTTTAGGGCAAAATACTAAGTTCTCTCTAATCTGTTTGGATCGATTCAATCGATCTTCTTTTTAGCATTTTTAACTTTCTTATCCTTTTTCTTAGCTTCTGACATCCAACACATACATTTAAATATGATAGTAAGGAGCATCATCATAAATAAAAGCCACCTAACCATATCAGATCAGTATTTTTGACATCTTAGTGGCATGTACACATTTTTAACATAAAATAAACTCGATTTAGCTCGAGAATAAGCTAAAGCTGCAGCTTTGATACCAAACTTGGTGATATCTTCTTTTTTCTCTCTCTTTTTTATGCCTACCACTAATATTGACTCTTTCCTCGATACTATAGACATCCATTAACTTAACTTGGGAGTCTTTGGTTTCACCCTTTCTCTATTATTATGTCCTTGACAAGAACTTTTCATCTTTTCTTTGAAGATCCTTTATTCAATCTAACGACATCGACTTTAACTTTAATTCTACAATCAAAGTACCATCTTTCTTTAAATACAATCACATATTCAAAACTCTCAGAACTGAAGTGTCTTTCAGCTTTATCGTAACAATCACCAAATTAACCTTTCTTGGTGGTAGTCGATAAGTACATCATCATTCTTTAAGGAATTCAATCCTTTTCTTTTGTTTTAACTTCTTCGAGTTAACACATACTTTCGAGCTTTAAAATCAGTATAGATGTACCGTCACTCACCATATAGATAATGACGTTATATCTATAAATTGAACACAACTCTTACTAACTCAAAATCGTAAGTCAGATATTTTATTTCATAATTCTTAATTGTCACCAAGCATAAGCCATAACTTTTCCTATTGTATGAGTACGTTTCCCAAACCATTATGAGATGCATTACTATAAATCATACAATCTTTTCCAAATTTGACTACATTAACGCCGAGGCTTTTGTCAATATTCTCTTTAATGTTTCAAAATTTCTATTTTATCTCGTCGAACAAACAATCTCGAAGTAACCAAAGAGTTAGATTTACTGCGAAAAAGCTATATCCATGAAAGCCTTAGTCATTATGATGAATCACGATATTGAAGAATCCAAAGGTAAGTATGTTGTTACTCATTTTAATGATATTCTAACATACTTGGTTCTCTTTTGTGCAGGTTAAGGCACTTGAAGTTGTCAGCCATGTCGATAAAGAAAAGGCAAAAGAAATTCAAGAATGGCCCATGTCATATTCTGTCACTAAGGTAATATCCTTCACTGGCATAACAAGCTTCTATCGTCGCTTTGTCAATGATTTTCCTACAATCACTGCATCTTTGACGAAAATCATCAAAAAGTCGATTGAATTCAAATGGGGACCACAACAACAAGTAGTATTCGAACTCCTTACAGGTAAGTTCTGTTATACCCTAATTTTTTATCTTTCCAATTTTTCTAACATTTTCGAGCTAGAATGTGATGCTTCATGTATAGGCATAGGTGTAGTTCTTATGCAGGAAAAACAACCTATCACTTACTTTAGCGAGAAGTTAAAAGTTGCGCAATTAAATTACTCTTCCTATGACAAAGAACTTCTAGCATTAGTTCGCACATTCAAAGTATGGAAACTCTATCTTCTTCCTAAAGAGTTTGTCATAAACTCGAACCACGATTCACTAAAATGGTTAAAAGATCAAGGTAAGAAAAAATATAATAGAAGACACACTATCCTGAAGGTTGTAACACCTAAAACCCGTATAATTATATCTATACAGATTTTAGATATCACCTGAATTTTCAAAATATTTTCCAATTCAAAACTGATTTAAAATTTATTTTCTTAAAAAGATAATTGATAATATAAAAATATAATATCACATCAGCTATTACATACAGAAATAGAGTAAACATTTTAGTTTAGTTATTACAAACCATTTCTTAAATTAGTTCAACAGAGCAACTAGGACATTTATAGTACATGCCACTAATTAAGTCAAAATCACATCATAGGATGTCTTACTGACATGGAAATATATTTCTCGATGCTTGATATTGCTCCGAACTCTTTATTCTACTACTGGCTTTTTACCTACGCATGAAAATCATCACACGCTAAGTATATACTTAGTGAGGCAATTTAAAACAATAAACAGTGCAATACAAATCATGCATGAATTTAAGATCTTTTCAAATACCAAAATCAAAACAACATGATATAGATAAAAATCATTTTTATCAATAACTATTGGCAACAATTCTCAATTTATGAGGAACCCAATATAGGAGTCAAATATTGCACAAAAGTGCCGAGGTCAAGCATTGCTCACCTAATAATTGCACCGTAGTGCTGAGGTCGGGTTTTACCCACCTGACTTGTACTATGTGTATTTATTTACACTATAGTACTACTTAATTCTGCAGCTGCTAGACTCTATGGCATGCCATTAATACCACTAAACCTCAATAACATAATTGAGCATATAGTCATGAATTAAATCATCCATGGAAACGCATAACCATGTATAAACATTAGGGCAATTCATACCCAAAATAAAATTCATATTAAAATCTCATGATGATAAAACATCTATGTACCATGTCATGCATGTATTGCACTCATCTCGACACTTTATAAATCCAAAATATTTCCCTCAATCACAATTCAATCACGATATACACAAAATCACAAATTCATAACATACTTACGTTATATTGTACTAGCATAACACATTCCCAAAAAAAATCCATAATATACTTGAAACTCGTTTTCTACCAAATACTTAACACTTAATAATTTTTTTTAACATTGGCACCAACTTTTCCAATTTACACAAAATGGTCCTTCCCCATTTTATCACTTAGATTCCTAATACCAAAATTTCCAGCATTGAAATTATTACCATTCAAATGCTTTTACAAAGGTATAGTTACATTTAAGTACCCCAACTATGCAAATGTTGTAATTAAATCACCAACCTTTTCAAACTTCTAAAATGGTCATATTTCGCATCTAAATACTCATTTCAATCCCAAAACAGTAATTTCCAGCATAATATATCAATTATTAAATAATTATACAACCATTCATAACTTTTCCAAAATTATCGAATTGGTCCCCTAACTTTTCAAAAATTACAAAATGGTCCCCAAAATTTTCAATGTCTTGTAGAATACTTCTTACATCATTTTCAGACATTATATAATTTTTCCATAATTTGTCTCACTCAATTACCTCATGGCCGAATACTTTAAACTTAATAACTAAGTTTTCATGATTTTGCTCAATTTTGATTCAATTCAAGCATGAAATCAACTTCCAATCAACCTTACAACATCTCTACAATCAAAGCCCTAATCAAATCTCATCAAAACACCAAGTTCTTCAATTTCTTTATTTGACCAAAATTTAAAGGATCATAATTAGGAAGTTTGAACATGTTTTAATCACAAATCAAGCTTGAAAATGAATCTACAACCTCAAAAACATCAATATTCATCATCAATTCTTGAACCTTAACATGAATATAAACCCTAAAATTTGGGATCTTTGAAATTAAGTAAGTTGAGCAAGCATAATTGATACCAAAAGATAGCGTTTTTCGACTAGATCATTTTCCTATTTCACGACATAACTTGAAATCCAAAGGAAATGGCTTAAAAATGGAAAACAAATATTTTTTCCTAACCTTGGTGTAGCTCACGGAAATGGAGAGGATGTTGAACAAGTTTGGCATGAAATTAAGATATTTTTCATGCTAAATTTACCTTAAATTCACCTTTAACGAATATTAAATTCATTAAACTAGGAAAATACCGATTTACCCTTAATGAAACTTCATAATTACCATTAAACCAAGACACCTCAACCTTATTATCTTTCCCACCAAGAAACCTCAACCTTATCATCTTCCTTAAGTCAAAGATGAACAAACAAAATCTTACTTTACCGATTTGCCCTTGCCTTTTTCTAAAAATCACAATCTTACCACTTTAAATCCAACAGTCCAAATTAAACATGAAATTAAACCCTTAAATCTAATGATTTATATTATTTTCCAACATTTACTAATGTGAAAATAATATTTTCAGTCTAAGGTATCATCCTTCAGATTTTCCTTAATTTTCTATTCGATCCGATTTACCGATTTTTCCCTCAACTTCTTTGTTTTATAACTTTTATTACAGATCTCGGATTAAAATTATGATACCCACATAAACGTTATTCTTGAGATAAACTATTTATTTACGAGGCCCAAAATGTAAACTTTTAAAAATTACTATTTTAGTCCCTAAATTTTTCCAAAATTTATACTTATGTTACCAAACTTTCAAAATTTCCATTTTGGTCACTATTTAAATTTTTGGGGTATTATAACTCTCCCCCTCTTAAATAAAATTCGTCCTCAAATTTTAAGAAGTACCCGATTTGAAAAGGTGTGGATACTGCTTCTTCATGTCCTCATCTCTTTCCCAAGTAGCGTCCTCGACTTTATGATTTTTCCCAAAGTACTTTAACTAGCGGAATTGTCTTGCTACGCAGTTCTTTGATTTCTCGAGCCAAGAGCCGTACTAGTTCTTCTTCATAAGTCAAATCTGGTCGGATCTCAATTTCCTCCGCTGCAATGACATGCGAAGGATCTGATCAATACTTCCTAAGGATCGATACATGAAAAACATTGTGTACTTTGTCCAACGCCGAAGGTAATGCTAATTGATAGGCCACTGGTCCGACACGCTTTAAGATCTCATAAGGTCCAATAAATCTTGGGATTAGTTTTCCTTTGCGTCCAAAACACAAAATCTTTTTCCAAGGCGATACTTTAAGAAAAACTTTATCGCCTTCCTTAAATTCAATTTCTTTTCACTTCAAGTTCGCATAAGACTTCTGCCTATCAGATGCATCTTGAGATTATCTTGAATTATCTTTACTTTATCTTCAACCTCTTTCAACAAATCCGGGCTAACAAGATTTCTATCTTTTAACTCGAACCAATTCAATGGTGTTCAACATTTTCTCCCATATAAAGCTTCATACGGAGCCATCTTGATACTCGTTTGATAGCTGTTGTTCTAGGACTCAATCACACATGCTCTCAGCATATCTTTCAATATCTGAATAGTAGTATCTGATTGACCATCCATCTATGGATAAAATGTCGTACTGAAATTCAATCGAGTACCCAAAGCTTTATGCAAAGAATTCCAAAATCTTGAAGTGAACCTTGGATCTCTGTCGGATATGATTGATACTGGAAGTTCATGTAGCCGAACTTCTCCTTGATATACAACTCGGCATATTTATCCAAAGCGTAATCCATTCGCACCGGAATGAAATGTGTCATTTTTGTTAACTGGTCAACTATCACCCAAATGTAATCCTTCTTATTTAATGTTAAAGGTAATCCTATAACAAAAACCATAGTGACTCTCTCCCACTTCCACTCTGGAATAGAAATCGGTTGTAATAATCCCGAAGGCACTTGATGTTCAGCTTTAACTTGTTGACACGCCAGACATGTAGCAACAAACTCAGAAATGGCTCTTTTCATACCAGGCCACCAAAATCGACTCTTTACATCTTGATACATCTTGTTCCCGCCTGGATGCATAGTAAGTGGACTATAATGTGCCTCAGAAAGAATATCTTTCTTTAACTCATAATCATGTGGAATGTAAATTCTTCCTCGGTAATATAAACAACCATCAGATTTGTCTTCAAAATCTTTAGTCTCACATTTTTCCATCAGTGAAATCTTTTCTAAGCACCTGTCATCTTTCTTTTGTAGCTCTATAATCCGATCTAGAAGCATCAATTTTATTTTTAATTCAACCAACAATGCGCCATTTTCTTTCAACAATAGTCGCACATCTATAGCTCGCAAAGCTGCAAAAGTTTTCCGATTAAGTGCATCTGCTACAATATTTGCTTTCCTTGGATGATAATCAATGATCATATCATAATCCTTCAAAAGTTCTATCCATCTTCTTTGTCTCAATTTTAGCTCTTTTTGAGTCAACACATACTTCAAACTTTTATGATCTGTATAGATGTGGCATCGTTTACCATACAAATAATGATGCCAAATCTTTAGAGCAAATACTACTGTTGCTAACTCAAGATCATGAGTGGGATAATTCCTCTCGTGCGTCTTTAATTATTGAGAAGAATAGGCTACCACCTTACCTTCTTGCATAAGTACACAACCCAAACCATTATGAGATGCATCACTATACACCACATACTCTTTTCCAGATTTTGGTTGTACCAGTACTGGAGCTTCCATTAAAATATTCTTTAGAGCTTCAAAACTCTCTTGACATTTCTCAATCCAAGCAAATGAAACATCCTTTCTCAATAGCTTGGTCAGAGGAGAAGCAATCATCGAAAAGGTTTTTTACAAACCTTCAATAATAACCAGCAGTCCCAAAAAACTTTGGACCTCTGTAACATTCTTTGGAGGTTTCTACTCCACTATTGCCTGATCTTTCTTTGGATCCACTCTTATGCCTTCTACCGAGACAACATGACCAAGAAAAGCAACTTCTGACAGCCAAAACTCTCACTTTGACAGTTTGTCATATAAGTTTTTATCCTTTAGTATCTTGAGCACCGTACGAAGATGAGCATCATGTTCTATCTTTGTCTTCGACTATACCAGAATGTCTCTCAAAACCCTAATCTTACTGCCCATACCAAAACACAATCAAATCCATTTATTTCTTCATTGAGTCTAGAACTTTCCTAGGTTTGTTCCCTCGATAAGAGCAACGTTCACATCATCCGCATCCGCATCCGCATCCGCTTCTTTATCAATAATGCAAACAAAATAGTAATAACCTTGTATGAGCTTCAAGAGAAAACTTACGCAATTCTTGCAATCCAATACAATCTTACTTACGATTTAAGTTGTGTTTGCTATTGAATTTAATTATTCTAGACTCATATTCATTTTGAATTTTAACCATGTTTGGGCAGCAGTACGAATTTGCTTCTAAATTGTTGGAAAAATTGACTGCTGCAAAACGAGACATTAGCATTGACTGAAAAATATTAAATAAAATAACCAATCAGAACGATAATCATGTCGTGGTATTAACCACTGCCTTAGAAGTAAATTCATCATGATGTGTGTAATCGTTACAATGGACGAATGCCCCCGAGGTTAACACGATTTTCCAAATTTCGTACACCGAAAAGATGGAGTGGACTTTGATGGTACTACTGTTCTCTCAACTGAATATAACACTCATGGAAAAGTAAAAAAAAAAATGTTTCAAAGCAAACACCAATTGATTACACCAATTGTCCACTATTTATAGTATAGATAATGAAATAAAAAATATCAAATTTTAATACACAATTTTATAATTATTTAAAATAAAAATAAATAGTATTAAAAGTCGGTTACACATTAACAACAATAAGAAATCAATTTAATAATTCGGTTAAGTTTATTCAGATGTATATATGTATATGTTCCCGTTTAATATATAAGGCGAAGCAGCATTCTGCTCTGCATCCATTAAATGTATGCGAAAGATTTTCCAAATTAAGCATCTTTAAATGCTTAGCTGCTTCAATAAAGACATTAAAATTTCAACAAATTGAAAAAAAAATAATGAAAAGATAGCTATGACGGCTAGTGTGCATGAGAACTCGAAATTGAGTGCAAAGCTAGAAAAATATTCAGTTTAAAGGGTGTTTTTATAATTCCTTGAGGTTCACCCAAGTTTCTGACCAATGATGTTTGCCTTGAGACAATAACTGAGAGAAACAATTATGTTTTGCTGATGATAGCTACAGTCTAGAATAATTAATAAAGTTGAGGTGTAGCAAATAAAACATATTTTACTTTTGGAATCCCAAGATACATGTATTTTTATAATGAAAAAGGCCACGTAAGGTTCCAATTAACCCACGGTTAGGACCCTATGGACGAGTATTGTTTACGAGCATCGAATCTATAAAGAATTTTATGAAAAAATTGAGATGCAAGCGTTGGCAGAGACGATAATATCTTTAGAGGTTTCGAGGGGAATGGATAGTAAAATTGACCACTATTAATCGCAAACAGAGTAGCTGATGATGAATGAGCGGTGGCCTGACTTTGAAAACAAAGGTTGGGTTCATGTCGATAGGTTTATGAGGTTTTTAACCAAAACATGATTCTATTTTCTATTTACTCTCATTGTTGGCTTAAATATATTATTATTATTATTATTAATATTATAATAAAAAACACTTTAAAAAGAATGAAATAAAATATCTTGATAAACTAGATTTAAAATAAATTAAAATTCATTACAAGTCAAACACTAAGTCCATGGTTTAGGGAATAAGAATTGCCAGGATTTTGTTGGCTAAATTACAAGGTAAACCTCTAAACTTCTTAAGGTCTTCAAAGGTTTTTTAAAAATTAACATTTATTTAATTTAATCACAGATTTAAAATTGAAGCAAATAAAAAATTTAAACTATCAAGACAAAAGTATTAATCCCGATTTTAAAAAGCAACACGTGAACTTTGTATGAATGCCCTTAGAATCATTTTACATCTATTATAATTTTTAACAAATAAAATTTTGGTGTACGAAAAAGAATCAGACCCATAATAAAAGAATTCCGTAAAACTCGTGTTCTCAAATGATCATTATTAAGTGTGTCTTACCGTGTTAAAATTTATGTGATACTGTTTAATGATTTTAGTTAATTAATATGTTGAATATGTGGTTGATTTAACCTTGATCAATGTCAATATAATGTATGTGACTTTGTCTGTGCTGATGTATTATGTGTTCTGAATTAAAAAAAATTATTGATTATTAAACATGTTTTTGAATTATTTGTGAGATGTCTAAACAACATGTTTTATGTAACGTGATTGTCTGTACTTGTGCATGCTTCTGAAAGTAATTTGATGTTTGTATCGCATGCCTTGTGTTATCTTGTAATCTGTATAAGCGTGTCACATATCTCTAGTTTCATGGATTAGAATGTGGAAGAGGAAGATTAATAGTCCATTGCTCCTGTTTTACTACTCCTTGTGGTGTATTCATGACATGGTTCTTATAAATTGTTTTTCTGAATTTTAACGGTCACTACTTGTAACACCCTAAACTCGATTGAGCCTAAAGTGCCACACAAGGTTGCTGAGGCATCTCCTGAATTTCAAAACATGTTCATCTTCTTTTCAAACATATTGAATGGTATCATAAATAATTGTTATAAAATCATTTTACAAAACCGAAGCTATGTGACACATAATTAAAAAAAATAATACATCTTAAAGATTACAACTCAAATACAAAAGTAAGGTTCTATGAATATACATGCCCACTAAAGCTACAGTACAGTACTCTGTCGGAGATGTTGGAAGTCCTGCTACAATGGTGCTCCACAAACGGCCAAGATTAGAAACCTACCAACGGAAAACATTCGAAGGCTGAGCTTACTCTTATACTAGTCTGAAGATTAGTTGGATCATGAGTGACATGGTGTGTAGCTCATGTATCAGGATACCTACCACCATCATTGGTACTCATCCAAGGAGGAACAATAGGAGCACAAGAAAAACCAGAAGAAGATGTTGTAACCGTAGAAACATGAGCAAAACCACTACCAGACCACCAGAAACAGAAGCACGAGGACCAACAATACTCACAAACGAATTACACCCCTGCTGTGGTGAAGATATTGTTGCATAGCCTACAGCAAAATAGGTTAATAGCGGCATTTGTAGCGGCGTTTTTAGAACAAACGCCGCTAAAGACTCCTACTATAGAGGCATTTTTATACAAACGCCGCTAAAGTCTATAATTTAGTGGCATTTTTATACAAACGCCGCTATAGACTTATACTTTAGTGGCGTTTTTTATACAAACGCCGTTATAGACTCATGATTTAGTGGCGTTTTTATACAAACCCCGCTATAGACTCATGATTTAGTGGTGTTTTTATACAAACGCCGCTAAAGACTCGTACTTTAGTGGCGTTTTTATACAAACGCCGCTAAAGACTCATATTTTAGTGGCGTGTTTGTTACAAACGCCGCTATAGACTCGTGATTTAGTGACGTTTTTTACAAACGCCGCTATAGACTCATGATTTAGTGGCGTTTTTATACAAACGCTGCTATAGACTCGTGTTTTAGTGGCGTTTGTGTTTACAAATATCGCAAGTTTACAAACATGTGATTTCGTTAGAAAATTTTGAGATCAAGTGTTCTACTTTAGTTACACGATTTTGAGAAAATTAATTTCGAAATGATATCAATTAATTCGTTCTTTTGGGTTACTCTTGGATTTGTACACTCTACTTATGATGCATTTAGGACTATTGAACAACTCTGGGATTTGAAAGAAGATTTTGAATATAATGAGTGTTGTGTTTAATGGTCAAGATGATTGTAAAATTTAAAAGATAAACATATATTTTTATAAGTATATTTATGAAACTTTTTTCCACCATCAACATAAGAAACGTAACATGATCTGACATATCGATTAAAGTATATTAAATGTTATTAAATACCTTTAAATAATTATCAAATATTTTTCAAATTAATCAATTTATTATTAATGATTAGTAATTTTATTAAATTATTATAAAATAAACATTAAATTATTATAAAATAAACATTAAATTTATCAAAATATTATACTTGTTATAATATTATAACAACTATTTTATAACATTTATAAATTTAATATAATACGAAAAATTGTTTGTTTAAATGGCGCCTTTGTTGAATAAAATGCCTTAGTGTTAGTGCTACCCACGGCAACATCATTAAGTGTGAACATCCGACGTGGCAAACTTAATTAGCAACCGTTGGATCAAGGACCACTAAAATCCAATGGCCATAAGAGAAACCCTAAACTAAAAACGGCCCTTGGTTTCTGCTATAAAATTCCAAATCCCCCTGTAATTTCCCATTCATCGTCCTCTCTTTCATTTCAACTCAAAAGCGGCACTTCGAAAAGGTTCGATTCCTTCTTCATCAAAATATCAATAATTGTTTTATCCCAATTTTTATTTCCGTTTGTAAATCTTTGTTTCTTTTAATTTTCATTATTTTCGAACGGAATTGTTTAGATCTGTTTGTTTATGAGTGATTGTTTCCATAACTTTTGTGGAAACAAATTAAAAATAATCCCCACCATATTAATTCACTGCTCTTCACCTGCATCTGCCTCTGTCCACAAGCCTTGAAAAATCTAAACTTCAATTCAACCACCCTTTCTGAACCAAAAAAAGAAGAATGAAACATTTTCCCCCTTTCCCCTGTTCTACTTGCTTACGACAACAACAAGCACATGAATCTTAGGCGACAAAATTTTGAAATGGTATATGGCCATTTGGTACTTTGGGTTTTGTTTCTCTTTCGATTTTGCTGTCTTGTTGATGTTTTTTTAAACAGATGATGTTGGCCAGTTTACTTAAAGACCCTGAATTTGCTAATGTTGATTCAAGTGAAAACGAGTCTGTTCCTTTTAAAGGAACGATTTTGAGGACTACAAGTGGTAAATTTGCTTCATCCATCTCGGACCTTGTGTTTCTTGTACCACCTTCAACATCCTGGCTCCTATCTACAAGCACTTGGACCAGCAGGTGATGTCTTCTTCCTCTCTTTCATTGATTTGTTTTCGTTTGTAAATTCTGCTAATTTTCATTTTTTTATGGAACACAATCAGAGCGTATGTGAAAGTGATTTTAGAACATTTTGTTTAGCTAGAAATGAGAGGATAGTTGATTGGTTGCTGTACGAAAGCTCTTCCATTATATGTCTCAAGGTGGGTTTCATGTGCCCTTATTTCTATTAACAGTTTTTTTTAGGCACAGTCTTAATTTCAAATATGATTATATAAGCCTTATCTTTATTGTGGTTTTTTGGTTCGATGATAGGAATTTTGGGTTGGAAATGAAGAATGGTCAAATGTATGAACAAAGGCTCGGTGCTGCCGGCTATAACACCTTTAAGCTTGCAAGAACCAATAACCGAGGAGATGGTACATGCTCGTTTAACTCATTTCTTCCCATGACGTAGACATTTTTTAAGAAATTTTAATGCAAATGGCGTAGATTAATAGGGCATTCTTATATGTTTTCTTCACTATAAGTAGATTAATCTTAAATAGACTAAAAACCGTTAGAGAACCCCGTGTTCGATACAAAAAATTGTGATGTTAGTTTTATGCAGCTTGCTATTCTTCAGTTTGGTGGTTCATGTCTAACTCATATGACCTTTAGTCTTTGAACCTTCCATTTGGCTCATTTCCTATCGAAAGCGTTAACCAAAGAATGACCATTTTCTCACCTTTTGAGGGCCGAATTCGGCTCCTTTATAGTTCACATATTTTCTCATCTTTTTAGTTGCTAGCAATGGGGATATCGATAGGGTTTACAATCTTTTAGGCTGATTTATTCAATTTCTTCCTTGATTATTTTGTACTTTTTAAAAGTATTCACTAGTTACAAATAACAGTCATGAGATTTTATATTTTCCTTTACTTCCACAGGTTTGTTGATTGCTGTACACAATGGGTACTTCAGGATTTTAAATTACAAGTAGCAGTCAATGAAACATATCAGAGAGAACATAAACTCAACCAAGCACCTGTCATACTCTGCGGGTAAGCGAATGTTTAGTGTTGATGTTTGATGATTTCCTCAGAGCAGCACATTCTCATCTGTTTTGTATAATTTTATCCGTTCTTGTAGTGACTGGAACGGAAGCAAACTTGGGCATATTTACAAGTTCCTAAGGTCCCAGGGATTTGAAACTTGAAAATGCTGCCATTGAGCGATCCAAAGCTGTGGACTCTGTTGTTCTGAGAAGATACAACATATGGAGGAGAGAATTTGAGAATGATAATTCAGATTCCACATTGCGCTTGATGAGGGATCAAATTATAATGGCACAGGTTTATATAAGCATAGCAAAGATGAAAAATAAGCTTGTATTTGCAGTAAGAACTGCAGATCAAGCTCAAAGAGAGTCAGCGTGCAGTTGGAGAGTCAACATGCCTATATGTTTCTAAACTTTGTTCAAATTTCTAAACTCATTTGAATCAAGGATTTTGTTTTCTGTTTTGTTTCTAATTTCTCATTATTCGGTATGCCTTTACTAATAGCTCCTAAGTTATTGAAGTATTACTCTCTGTTATTTTGATTGTCAGTGTTGTCATGCCTAGAGGTGAACTAATGTGTATAGTTCTGTTTTATGCAACTACTCCTAATAGTGTGATTTGCGACGTTTTTAGATGAAAATGCCATTAATAATGGGCTTATTTGCGGCGTTTTTAATTACAGATGCCACTAAATACACAGTCAATAGCGGCGTTTGTAAGAAAAACGTCGCTAAATACACAGTCAATAGCGGCGTTTGTAAAGAAAAATGCCGCTAAATATACAGACAATAGCGGCGTTTGTAAAGAAAAACGCCGCTAAATATAAAGTCATAGCGGTGTTTGTTAAAAAACGTCGCTAAATACACAATCAATAGCGGCGTTTGTATATAAACGCCGCTAAATACACATTCAATAGTGGCGTTTGTAAAGACAAACGCTGTTATATGTCTGACCTATTACGGCGTTTTTTTTAAAAACGCCGCTAACAATAGCGGCGCTCATTGTAGCGGCAGTTCTTGCGGCGTTTTTGCAAGCACCGGGAAAGTTTTTAGCGGCACTTATAAACGCTGCTATAGGGTTAAAAAACGCCGCTAATGACCCATTTTGATTAGTGTGTATTTAAAACCTGCTCATATGGTGATATTGCAACAGAAAAGGGACCTTGTGAAGACAAGCCAATCCCATTGAAAAATGGTGTTGAGCAAAAAACCATAGGTTGAGTGCTATACTGTGAAAAAGGTGTGTGACTCAAAGTATGAGAAAACACCTGAACAGGCTTTTCAACCCCTGCACATTCGCAACAGTGTTATAACATTTTTGAACCGTATGTCCAAAACAACCACACAACTGACATTGAGAATGACTTATGATTGTATCTACCACGACCTCTTCATCGAGAGTTACCACCATGGCATCCTCCAATAAAACTTTGTTGATCACCAAAACCTTGTGAATTGTAAAACTCTTCAGATGGAAGATCCTTTTTACTATCATTCACAACACTCTCACCATGATGTGAGATCAAATTGGCACGAGGAGGAAGATTTTCTTGCAGAAAAACTTATAGCAATCACATATTCAAACTCCACCGACAAACCAACTAGAATAACACTTACATGTTCTTGTTCTGTAAGATAACTCCTAGAAGAATTAAGCATGCCACATATCGTCTTTATCTTAGCAAGATATTCGTGAACAATTAAACCACATTTTTTTCTGTGTATGCAGACTATGCTAATGTGCAGAAGTCTTGGCATTAGTACGAGCAACAAACATCCTATTAATAGTATTCCAAATCATCTTCGTGGCATGACAACTAGTGAGATGAACCAGAACATTGGCACTTACTGTAGATAACAATCAAGAAGCAAGCAATTTATCATGTCTATGATACAGAACCAAATCTGGATTCTGAAGTCGGACTGAACAAATTCAGTAAGAGCATAATCATTTTTCGAAATAAAGCTCATAAGTTCATAACCATCAATAATCAACATGATTTGATGCTTCTAGTTTAGGAATATGTTGAATGGACATATTGAATGTACTTACAGAGGCAGTATGAACAGAACTCGTTTGAGTATCGAGAGTCATTCTCACAAGAAACACCAGTCAAACAATTCAATAAACAATTGATAGGCAGAAACAATCCGAAAACTCAGAACACACAAAGCAATACCACTGGAGCAAATCACTAACTGGTCGTTGCAAAACGCCTCAATAAATCGAAAAAACAACTTAAAAAGACTCAATCAAAATACCTCAAAACTTGCTCAAAACATATCACTAGTTTACTCTACTGTCAATGAGTCATTAAGAGTAAACGTTCTAACGATCAGAAAATGTTGTAACTCAAGCAAGAAACGTAACAAGATATTAAGAAGAGAGATTAAACTTGTATTCAATAAAGAAGTACATCAATATATTTATACAAGAAGACTTGCACATCAGCTTTAACAAACTCATAACCAACCTTTAACAATCTTAACCAATCTAACAAACCACTAGCTAACTCACACAACACACACACTTCTAGCTGCAACTGTTGACCATGCACGTAGCTCGTAGTTATGCAGCTATGCTTCAACATTCTCCTCGTCCTTCTCAGTTATCTCCTTATCTGCCATATGCACTTGCTGTCGAAACAACACATACGCAAACTTTGCTAAGGGATTAGTCAACCCATCATCAACTTGATGCTCTGCAGGCACATAGTTAACTTGAACAGCTCCATAAGCCACTTTCTCACGCACAAAATGTATATCCAATTCTATATGCTTCGACCTAGCATGAAACACTGGATTAGCACTTATGGCAACGACACTTGTATTATCACTCTATACAACAGGAACTGCAGCAACTGCTTCACCCATATCAGATAATAAAGACTGAACCCAAACCACTTTAGCCACAGTATCAACAATACTATAATACTCAACCTCCGTTGTCGAGCGAGCCATAATATTTTGCCTCTTTGTACTCCATGAAACCAAATTAAATCCGATAAACACACAGATCCAGACACTGACCTACGGTCATCAACGTTACTGGACCAATCAGCATCAGCAAACGCAGTCAAACAACAAGATACAGATGCATAAGCCGGCCTAAACACCAAGCCATAGAGAATTGTCCCATTCAAATAGCGCAATATTCTCTTAACAGCAAGCCAATGACCATCACAAGGACGATGCATATATGGGCCACTCGATTAACGCTAAACGCTATATCTGGTCTTGTAAGACTCAAGTACAACAAGGAACCAACAATGATTCGATACATGCATGCATCTGTAAGTAGTTTCCCAACATCACAAGTTAGCTTGGGTGAAACCACCATTGACGTAGGTGCTGACTTAGCATTAAGCATACATGTCTACACCAGCAACCCTCGAATAAATTTACGCTGGCTTAACACCAACTGTTCAGGTGACCAACTGACTTCAATACCAAGGAAGTAACCAAGCTCACCTAAGTCTTTTAAAGAAAATTTCTTACCAAGCAGCCTAACAACTTCATCAATAGCATCATTAGACTCACCTGTGATTATAATGTCATCTACATACACCAAGACCAATGTACGAGCTCCACTAACTCGATGAACAAACAACGATGCATCAAATGTCGTACCATAAAACCCCACTCCAACAAAAATAGCGTAGCTTGGCATACCACATGTGCGGTGCTTGATGTAGCCCATACAAAACCTTCTTTAAACTATAAACCAACCGAGTCACGTCACTAGTCACTTGTTCAAAACCCGGTGGCTGTACCGTGTACACTTCTTCCCTAAGCTCACCATTAAGGAACGCATTATTAATATCCACCTGTCTTAAAATTCACCCACGAGTTACAACTAGTGATAACAAAACATTCACTATGGTAGTCTTTACCACCGGGTTGAACATGTCATTGAAGTCATGACTAGGTACCTGTGAACACCCTTTTTCCACAAGCCGAGTTTTATGCCTTAACACAGACCCATCAGCAGTATACTTAACCTTGAATAACCACTTACAACCAACCGATGCTCGCCATTTTGGTAATGGTCAAGCACCAATGTACCATTCCTCACCAGTGCATTATACTCACAAGCACTGCCTCTTTCCATTTCGAATCTCGAAGAGCCTGACCAACCGTGCATGGCTCACTATCATTCCCTTGAACTTGTGTAACAAATACTTTTGGCTTAAAAATTCCTCATTTACTACGAGTGACCATTGGATGTTCATTATGAGTCGAGGGACATGTTGGACCATCTTCAGACTGTCTAGACACACCAACATGATCCAACTCATCAACCAACAACTCACCATGATGCTCTACCTGGCCTGGCACCACACATGCCAAATTATCACCATCTCGACCTGCACCAGCATTTATACTCTCAACAGATTGAATCACACGACTACTAAAGGCCATAACTTCAGCAACCTCAGGCACTCCCCCACTGTATACTGGTGCACACCCTGACTACGACCTGTAAATACATGTGAGGAATTACCACAAACAAGTTGAGCACCAAGAACCACCATCAGTGAAGCCCTAGTACACGAGTTTTTGCAGCTGTCATATCCTTCTTGTCCATGAGTTCAGCAAATGAAAATATATGCTCATCAAAAACTACATAAAGAGACATATACACTCGTCCATCAGGTGCTAAGCATTGATATCCTTGATGATTCATACTGTAACCCAAAAACACACATGGTTATGATCTGTATGCAAGCTTATAAGACTGAAACAACTGTAAATGAGGAAAAAACCTACAACCAACCACCCTTAGATGATCATATGTTGGAGGCTTCCCAAATAGCTTCTCAAATGGAGTAAACCCTTGAAGTACCTTAGTATGCAACCTATTAATCAAGTGAGTTATTGTTACATTCGCAAACGACCATAACTTCAAAGGTAGATATGCTCAAGCTAACAGTGTCAATGCCATTATGTTTTCTTTAAACAACCTCATTTTCCTGGGATGTGTGAGGACATGTCACCCGATACTGAATCCCACATTGTGCAAGAACAGCTAATAGAGAACAAAACTCACCTCCCCATTCACTCTGCACAACTTTAATCACCTGACCAAACTGTGTATGAACTAACTACTGAAACAATTGAAACGCTCGAACGACCTGCCCTTTTTCTTTCAACAAGTACACCCAAGTATGTCTTGAAAAAGCATCTACAAACGATACATATTATATAAGTCCATTTGACACAATATAACCTGGACCCCATAGATCAGTAAACACTAACTAAATGGATGTTCATATTGAGTCTCGGATGTACTAAATGGAAGCTTGTGGCTTTTACCCATATGACATAGAACACAAGTTAGAA
Organism: Hibiscus syriacus; assembly: GCF_006381635.1. Classification (NCBI taxonomy): domain Eukaryota; kingdom Viridiplantae; phylum Streptophyta; class Magnoliopsida; order Malvales; family Malvaceae; genus Hibiscus; species Hibiscus syriacus. The sequence goes on along the minus strand of NW_024063149.1, from coordinate 1,262,703 downwards.
GCAGCTCTTTATCATAATACTTGGCAAAGTAACATTACATTGTTTACAAACTTGCACCAACACTTTATAAGATGGATGACCTAATCGATCATGCCACAATACATAGCTACTACTGGAATTATAAGCCACATTTGCTTCAACATTCGAACTCAAGCAGACAGGAAACTGCCAAACTCATACAAGCCACCAGACTCTCTTCCTCGCAACAACACATCATCGGACTTTTCATCCCGAATCACACAATGATCAGCATGAAACTCCAAAAACACTTTATTATCCCTAGAAAGCTTGGACACTGATATCAACTCTTAGTTATTGAAGACACATGCAATAAATCACTCAGCGTTAAAGAACGAGATATAGTATGAACAGAAGCTTGACCAACTTTAGCAATAGAAAGACCAGTACCATTGCCTATAGTAAGCTTACTTGCTCCTGTATAGTCTGAGCCATCCACAAATTATGTGGCATCAGATGTAATGTGATGAGTAGCTCCTGAATCTACAAACCACGAGGCAGGAGAAGAACTTGTTGTAACTATGTTTGCAAGTGGCCTGAGTCGATCTTGACCATCCAGACCAGCTGCACTTACACTCAGTTTACTCCCACAGGCACACGTAGTGGAACTGTAGTGACACATATTAGTTGTAGGTGATCGCTCCTTAAATGAACTTCTCATATCAACTCAACTACACAAAAAAATAATTTGTCAAACATTTACCAACACCGATTAACAAGGTGACCATTATTGCAACACAACTGACAATGAACATTGGCATGCCCTCGACCACGACTAGCCTGATTATTATAGGCTACATGCCTCTCTACCTTGACTTGATCTTGTCGAGTGTAACGATCATATCTATCATCCATAGCATTCTTCACCTATGCTACATTAGCAGCAACTGACATATTATCAAAACGAGTAAAATTCTTCTGCTGGGTCTCAGTATCAATAAGCACAAACACTACTCCTTCCAAAGTCAAGGCATCACGACTGGTCGATAATACAATAACAACCGACCTATACTCCGCTGACAAGCCATTCAAGACTGTGGTAATATGTTCAAGATCGGACACCGGGCTGCCACATGATACTAAGGCATCACATATTTCTTTAACTTGAAAGATGTACACTTGCATCCCTAAATCACCTTGATGAACTGCTTTGAGTTGATAATGCAAATTCATTATTGTCGTTGTTGATTTACAAGAAAAGATCTTGTTTATGGTATTTCCTACCTGAGCAGCCGTTTCCGCCCCCACTAGATGTGGCAGCAAGGACGGATTAACCGTAGACAAGAGCCACGAGGCCAAGGCACTATCTTGAGCCACAAAGACCTCATGATCTTTATTTTCAGCAACCATGCCATCATCCAACACAACTGTCGCAGGCGGAGGAACAATCGAACCAGAAAGCAACTTCTCAAGAAGATGGCTTCTTACTGTTAACAACACTTGTTGTTTCCATAACAAAAAATTTCAATCATCTAAAACAACGCTCAACCGCTTATTGGTGAACCCTTTCGAAGCAACTCCCAAGCAGTCAGAACTGCTCACAGCACAACCCAAGAGTAGAGAGACCGAAGACGCCATATAGCCAATGTACGCTCAGCAGGAAGAATAAGCAGACTTCTACCACGCCACCAGATCACTAGCATCTGATACCATGTTGTAACTCAAGCAAGAAACTTAACGATATATTAAGAAGAGAGATTAAACTTGTATTCAATCAAGAAGTACATCAACATATTTATACAAGAAGACTTGCACATCAGCTTTAACAAACTCATAACCAACCTCTAACAACCTTAACCAATCTAACTAACCACTAGCTAACTCACACAACACCCACGACTTCTAGGTGCAACTACTGACCATGCACGTAGCTCGTAGTTATGCAGTTATGCTTCAACAGAAAAGAAAAAATCGAACAAGATTTATCGAAAGAAAAGGTATCGAGATTGATGCAACAATCAGATTCAAGCAAAACGCACAAACAAGCATGAAGAAGATACCAGATCTGGATGAAGAGAACAAACAACAAAGACATCTCTGACTTCAAGCTCAACAAACACGCACGCGCAGATGTCAAGATCTAGAGAAGAAACTCAGGCAAAGAGGAAGATGGGGGGATGAGAGACGGCAATTTCTTTGCTCTTCATTCAAAAATGACCGTAATATCTCCAGAAGGAGACCAGTCCATTTATACAAGATAGGCTGGAGTTAGTTAGGAAACCGGTCTAACAACCGTCCCATACTAACAAGCGGTAAATATCCTGAGTGATGAAGAACAAAAAGCCTACCCTGCACTCACTTTTCTAAACTATGACATAATACTCTCATAATGACCCCTTAGCCCTCAAAAGCAGTCCTACTATCAGACTATGATTACTAAAACTTAACGTATCTGTAAGACCATAAATTGGCTTAAAAGGCCTAGTTGAGCCAGTAGCTTAAACTCCATAATCAAACGGCATTGATGTATTCCATTCGAGCTTATATCTGCAAAATAAAACATCAATTAGCAGAATTTAGAATCCATCCAACCTTGAGAGCTTTGCATTGCAATAATTTGTTTCTCACCACCTTTAATTTGAAATCTCTATCTTCTTCTCAAACTCGAACATTCTTTCAACATTCTTAAGGGTTACCTTTTTGCGATCCGAATGAGATAAAAGACATATTAATCAAGTATTCCTAATCACCCTGATCATGTGATCTTTGCTTTTGTACATGATTAATGCAAGTAGCATTAACAGTATTGGTATCATTTCATGGCTGGCAGTGTAATAAAGCAGATGATAGAGGTTGAGAAAACATTAACATGTGTAGGCTTTGATAGAGAAAGAGGAAAGAGAAAGACAGAGAATGGAGCAGCTAGGTTGGTGAAAAGGAGATGAGCCGGCCTACAATCATTGGATATCTCAAGTAGAGGCCAGACTGCTCTTCTCAGATGCCATTTACTTGTCATTCTGTGCTTTCACTGCTATATTATATTATATGTCACACACCAGTAACCCTAAATAAATAAAGATAATAATGATGAAAAAGAAAGAATGCGAATATTTTATGAGAAGAATATTCGATCCCTACCACATTGCTTCAAGCAAAATATGCTTGTGACACGGCCTGCAATAGTTCCTGCAACCATTGTGCGTAGTGCCATGGCCTACCCTCCTTTGACGATGATGTCGTCATGACTACCTTATTGTGGATAGATAGGATGAGACCTTCATCCTTGTGAGCCTTTGTGCACGAATGATCAAGCAGGATGGTGGAACAACATAGAAAATGTGTGGTCATATGGGGCTCAAGTGTGGATCAAAGCTGATCGGAGATGAAGAGGTCTTCAAATGAGACGAGACAAATTGTATACTATTCAAATTCGACTTAATTGAAGTTCGATCAACATTTAATTTAAATGAACTTGATTTCAGCTCTTAACAAGTCAAAACGACCGTATGATACACATTCTTAACTGGTTTGAGCACCAAGAATGTAAGGTGAATTGTATGAGAGAATTTTCTTATGGTTCTTATGTGGTAAAAGAATTATTGTTATTCCTTGAGGTCCTAGGTTCGAGCACCAGGAATGAGACGAGAAAAGTCGTATGTTAGAATTATTGTTATTCTCTGGCATTCCTAATGCTCGAACTTAGGACCTCAAGAAATAACAATAATTTTTTACCACATAAGAACACGTAAGAAAATTCTCTCATACAACTCTCCTGGTCTAATTTAATCCATTTGAGGAGATTCGCAATAACATATTGAGTTATCAAAATGACCGTCAGTCGATTAAAAATCAAATTTCAACATCTTATATATTTAAGGAAAAATACATTACGTTTGATATTGATAATCAAATATAAATTCTAACATTCCACTTTTATGTGTTTACAAATTCAAAACTTGGACTTCAAAATGCAGACACAATATAAAATGATACAAATTTAAGTTTACAAGGTAAAGTAGTAAGGAATCTTATACACATGACAAGAAATGTGTTGTGTTTTAATGAACTTCGTGTTCTGGTGATGCAAATGGATGCATTATGTATTTCAGCTTTGCTATTGGCGAGGAGAAGTTAAATCCGGTTCTTAAAGTATTTTAGGTTATCATGGGTTAAAATAATTAAAAATTGATAAAACTATGATATATTGTCATAAATTACCTCAAATGAATAGTTTGGTTATATGTAAAACGGCATAGTGAAATACAGCTCACCTCAAAACCTTGTGTACTCTAAATTATCAAACGATTCTATACTTGTAACGCCCCAAATCTCGGGTTAATAATTTGGGTTGACCCATGACTTATAAATAGAGCCCAAATGACTTATTAGAATAGTTTGGATCTAGTTAAGTTGGAATTGGGCTTAGATTGGGCCCAAGTGATAAGATTTTGGGATGAGTTTATTAAGCAATAAAAAGAAAGATGATCAAAAGTGTAATTAACCTATTTTCAAATCTAGAGCTAAAACTCCTTATTTTCTATGATTTTTACGTGAACCACTCCCCCTAAAAACTCATCAAACATTCGTCCTCTTCTCTTCATCTTTCATCTCTTCATCTTCCTCTCCCAAGTAAAGAAAAAATTAAAGCTTAAGGATTTCAAGCTTATTTGGATTTAGATAAGGTAAAAATATTAATCTCCTAAAGGGCTTCATTTCAACCCCTAATCTCAAGTTTTGGTTATAGTTTCAAAAATGGGTTTAGAGGGGGTTTAAGAACCTAGGGGATTCTAACTTATTTTTGGGGGTAAGATGAAATTAAAAAGTGTTTTTAGACTCAGGTTGATTTTGGGCGTGTTCTACCAATTATAACACTCAGGTAACACATTTCTAACCTTCATATACCATTTGGAGGCCTTTTAGTGCATTTACTTAGCTTGCATTTAGCTTTTATAAGGTAACAACAAGATTATGGTAAATCTTAGCATTTTCTATATTTAAGTTGTATGAAGACTCTTTATGACCCTACTAAACTTAAATAAGACTCTAATAATATTTGAGGACCTCATTAGGTCTTTTAGGGTGGTTTAAAAGGGTTTTAATATGCCCAAACATGGTATTTTTGAGTACCAGTATCGGTACTAGAGGAAATATATCGATACTATTCTTAACCAAAGCAAAAATCTAAGGGGTTCTGGGTAGTAATATTGATACTAATGCATAATGTATCAATACTAAGGGCTCGATTTCGATACCTGAATGAGGGGTTTTGCTAATGTTTTTCCAAAGGACAATTTTGGTACCAATACTCATAGGAGTATCGATATCAAGGGTTGAGTTTCGATACTCCTTATAAGGGTATCGATATTACCCCTTCTTACATAGTTAATTTTAATTTGTTAGTGTCGATACTCAAAAGGGGAGTATCAATACTCCTGGGTCAGTATCGATACTGAAAGTATCAGTATCGATATCATTACACTGTTCTAACTAAGAAGTTATGTGAATCTAAGGCTTTGTCGGGGGACCCAAAACATCTTTAAACTCTCCAATAAGATATCAAGTGGGGATAATATTAACAATGTAATTTCACTTAGAGATCCTACAACTTAAGGAATCATAAGACTTGTTTTGCATTATGTTCGGGAAACAAGTCAGACACACAATCACTATAGTAATATAAGGAAATGTTCTATGTTAGGATATCTGGCCAAAATCAAGATAGTACTCTAGACACTTCTTTGCTAACTGGGTATAGATACCCCAAGGCTCGACGGAGCAAACTAGTCGGGTGTGCAGTTTGTATAATACCCTAAACCCAATTAGGCCTAAAATACCACACTGGGCCACCAAGGCAACCCCTGAATTTCAAAACCTATTTATTTTCTTTTCAAACATACTAAATGTTATCATAAATAAAACATAAATAATTGTTATAAAACATTTTACAAAACCGAAGCTCTGCGACACATACTTTAAAATCAAAATAATACAACACTGAATTTAATAAATTGAATACATAAGGTTCTATGAATACACATGCACACTAAAGCTACAGTACAATACTTAATCGGAGATGTTAGAATTCTTGTGCGACTATGCTCCACGAACAGCTCAACCTACTGACTACCAACGGAAAACATCCGATGGCTGAGCTTACAAAGCCTAACATTATAATCACTAATCTAGAGTAGTATAAGAATTTTATAAACATAAGCATGTTAAATACATAGTACTAAGCAGTAGGTACATGCATGACCTAGATCAAGTGCTACCTACTTAAGGCTTTACTACTCTAACACTGAAGTATCACACTTTCCTTAATCCTCTGCTAAGGGCCTCGCCATGAGTACACCTCTAAAGGGTCTCTAACCCTAATACTTTAACTGCTACACATTATCTAAATATGAACCAAAATATTATAGATTATCTGAATGCAAACTTGATATACTATGCATTATCTGAATGCAAACCTATATGGTCTCACATAGCTCTCAAACACTAGTTACTGAGAGGACTCCTGTGTCATATAACATCGTTATAATTCCCACAAAACATACTGAATGATCTCCTGGTCCTCATATAGCTATCAGGTTGATCATTGAGGGGAACCCGGTGTCACATAAAATCGGTACAATTCTCGTACAAACTGAAGCTTTGGCTCAGTCTCACATAGCCTTCAAGCCAAGCTTAAAAATAACTGATGTACTAAACTAATAAGGATATACATGCATGACGAACACAAACAGACATAAGGTAGGTCTGGTGGTGAGGTCGGAGGAATTTTATGTGTATCTCCGAACAATACCCCAACTTACCTTGAATACAAAATAGCCAAGGGGTAAAAACCAGAATTTACGTGCATCGGAAGGTTACCCAATTAAATTGAACTGACATAACTACCTATGTATATCTAAGGCCCATAGGTCGTATAACATTGACATTGATAACCCACTCCTTGCGGGTGTTCGAGTCTCGCGCCCTAGTTAGCCTTAAAGTGTGTCGTGCACTGATGATGCCCACTAGGGCAACTAAGTAACCTAAGTATACATTAACATAGCTGGACTCACTAAAGTGAAGTCAACATCACATTAGTTGCTATCTCGTTTGTTCTCTCATCTAGAATGTTATGCGAAGGCTTATTTCTTAACCGTGGAACTGACCAACCTGATATATGGATCTGGTTCATTTCTGAGTAGTGGTACTATATTCGACCTTATCGTACTTCCCTTCAGAACCTCTTGATTTGGAAAAGGACGGCTTACTCTTCTTGAGTTCATTGACATTCTCAAAGCTCATATTTTTCGCTACCACTGAATCTAACATAATCATCGTATCACTTATCGAATATCTCCTATAACGATCCTCGATCCTAACTATTCGTATACACTCTTGATTGAAGATACTTCAGCGTATTGCACTTAATATGGTTATTCCTTATGTAACCCACACCTATGAGTGTTTTTAGGTATGATTGATCATTTGTTCCTCACGACTAAGTCTTACCATTACGGATTGTACTTAGCTCGTACAAGCCTTAAACGGGTCAAATTTAACCATCCGAAGTGAGTAATGTCGATACTCTACTTGTAGTATCGATATCCTAGGGTCAAGTATCGATACCCCTATGAGTATTGATACAAAAAATGCATTCTATTGTGAAAATAGGGCCTCAAAATCGATATTGTCACACTGAGTTATACTGTAACGTCAAAATCCCTAATTTTTGCCCCAATTTAACCAGTATTAATATTGTTCATCTTAGTATTGATACTCGAACCCTGAAATATTTATTTTAGGCTCAGAAAACACTCAAAATTCATCCCAAATGACTTGGTTTTTAAATTTATTATGAAGCTTTAGTAAGTTGTTTAGGGTCTTAAGGTATCATAAAAACTTGTTATTAACACCTAAAACATTATTTGCTTGAAAAAATAATGATAAACCCTAAAATGATCAAATTACCAAATCTTGCCAAAGTCTACAAATTTATGAAAATTTAATACTCGAAAGGATTAGAAATACACTACCTTGATGATTAAATCCCGAAATGAAGCTCCTTGCTTAGCCAAAATCCTTTCCTTGGCGATTTGGATGAAAATTCCCACTTTTCTTTAGCTAGGATGAAACCAAGACTTTGATTCTTTAAAACTATGTTGCAAGGGGGATTAAGAACGAAATGAAACAAGAAAAAGGTTCAAGACCTTACCTTGCTATGTAACTTGGAGAGAGAATGAATGAAGAAAATGAATGAACAAGAAGAAAAGAGAAAATGGGAACCCAGGTCCAAGCTTGATATAAAACCTCAAATTAAACTTCAATTTCCATCAAAGGTCAAATTACACTTTTAGTCATTTGTATTTTGTGCCATATTCAAAAATCCCCTTTTTATGGCTAAATGATCCCATATCCAAACTCAATTAAGCCCAACGACTTTACTTATGAATTTCAATAAGTCCATCTACCTCTCAGGTAAACCCAAAACTACTAGCACAAAATTTGGGGTATTACAGTTTTTGATGTAGAATTTCGGATCCCACTATAAATGTGATAGAGGGATGCTTGAGCTCCGAGATATAGCCTCTCAGTCGCACCATGATACCTACCTCTGTATGTATGACTTAACTTAACATACTCGTATGCTAATAGTATGTTGCTAGCGTGTGCATTAGAGGATACATGTGGTATAGTTTGCTTATTAACGTGGTATTGAGCTTGTGAGCTCAACATTCGGAATTTGTTTCCGTGCGCAGGTTCATAGGAAGAGCTTTTGTGGAGCCATCACCTAGACCGCCACCAGCTTTTGAGTACATCTCATATTTATTTTTAGTGGGCATGTATGGTATATAGACCCTTGTATGTTCGAGTCATAACTATGTATTTTGGGATTATTGTAAACTTAAATTTAATTATTTTGGGAACTCCAGTATTTGAAAACCGAATATTATGTATTTAACTTTTATTTTTATTATGGATGAATTTTTAAGTGTATACCATGTTTTTTTAAAAGAAAAATTTTGGTCAACTAGTTCAGTAGTTTGTGTAACTCCTTAATCCGTCGATCTACGGATCATACTAGATTAGTATGTTACAATACCTTGCCCAAGTATGAATCTACAAGACAACTTAGTCTCCACTTGATTTTTTTTATGATATAAAATGATATAATATTTATCTTTATTAATAATATTGTTTAAAGAATCTAATAAATCATCTAATTAATAAATATACTTGATAACTTTTAATCGGCTTGAAGTCTCGCATCAATATTTTATAACAAAAATAGACATGTGGGCTGTCACTTGCTAGCCATTTATAATTTCTGACATGTGGGCCAAGCTTAGTCTTAATTGGTGGAATTTATGTCCTACACCTAATAGCTTCCAAATCATCAGTTTCATTGATCTAACTTTATCTTGCACCTATGGTGTAGATAATATTTGATTTCTTAGGAAAATCCAACATTTTCATTTTTAAAAAAATAGTGTTCGAATTTAATTCCTATCAAGATTTAATTCATTTAATTAGAGTTGTGATTGAGACGAGATAAATTACATACTATTTGAGTTTGGGTTGATCAAAGATTTGTCAATAATTAAATTGAATAGACTCAACTCGTCTTAACGAGATGAAATAAATTTTTTCATATTCAATTCGAAAATTTTACGAACAATTCAAAATTTAATATATTAGATTTTTTATTTTAAAATTAAATTGTTATATTATTAACATTTATATATTAGTTAAAAAACATAATATAAGATTTTCATGTACTTCAGGTTCATTTTTTTAGATTCAATCAAGTTAAGTTTGAGAATATTTCGAGCTCAAGTTTTTTTGAGCTCAACTCGAGCTTAATTTTTGAATTAAAGTTTGAGTCGATATTAATAATTTTAAACTCGAGAATTTTCAAATTAAATCAAACTCAACTTTAAATATTTAAAATTAAATTAAATTCAATAATATTCAAACTCAGCTCATCTGGATTAGATTCCTAGACTTGATGGCATTATTGTTGCCATAAGTTAGTGCCAAGTCATTGCTGTTGTGATTATAGTTAATTGATACTCTACTCTTCCAATGGTAGTCTAGTGTGTAGCAAATAATTCCTTTATGAACATTTAATGCTAATCTAAGAGAAGAGGGAGGGAGTTTATTAGTCTTATAACACATTTTCATTTTGATCGTTATTTTTTAATTTTTGTCAGTCGGAACATCTAACTATTTAAATAAATTTAATTACGTCACTTGTCATTAATAGTTAACGAAAATGCTGACGTGACAGTTAGTAAAATTGTTATAATTACATATTTGGTCACTCTTACTTATATATTATATCAATTTGATCATGATTTTAATAAATTAAAATAAAATTAATCTTCTAATTAGAGGGTGTCATGTGTCACAATTTAATTTGACTATTAAATTTATTTTAAGTCAATATATTTATCTTCTACCAATCAAAGGGTGAAATGTGTCACATTCTGGTAGAAAGAAAATTAAAGCACCAAAGAGGGGGGCATTAGACTCAAACCCAAGTCACTTGGGAGAGAAGAGGGAAGCTCAACCATTATGCCCATCTAATTATTTGGTTCAAAGTAAACTACATATAGTATATATCTTGTATCTTAGTGTAATATTAGATTTTAATATTATATATATCTTAACTTAAATAAATTTATTTTTAATGTTAAGATGTGAATTAAATTTAATATATATATTTAAAATATATTTAAAATTATATTTGAAAAATAAAATATATGAATTTAAGATATGAATTTAAAAATAAAAATATGAGTTTAAGATATGAATTTGAAAAATAAAAATATGAGTTTAATACTTAAATATATATATTTTTTCTTTAATTAAGATGAAAATAAAATATATTTTTAATACTAAGATGAGAATTTAAGTTAAAGATATATAATATTAAGAATCTAAGATTGCACTAAGATATAATATATATACTTTATGTGTCTACTTTGAACCAAACAATTAGCTTGGCCTAGTGGTTGAGATTCCTTCTTCTCTCCTAAGTGACTTAGGTAAGAGTCCCCTGCCCCCTCTTTGGTGTTTTAATTTTCTTTCCAAACGTCACACTCTGATTGGTACAAAATAAATATATTAAATTAAAATAAATAAATAAATAAATAAATAAAAATTTAATAATCAAATTAAATGGTGACACATGACACCATCCGATTAAAAGGTTTATTTTATTTTAATTTATTAAAATTATGATCAAATTGGTAGAATATAAAAGTAAGAGTGACCAAATATGTAATTATACCAATTTTACTAATTGCCACGTCAGTTCTTTCGTTAATGTTAACAATAAGTGGTTTGATTGAATGCATTTAAATAGTTAAATGACATGATTCATAAAATTTTAAAAATGATAGTCAAAATAAAAAGGAACTATAGTTATGTGGTCACTAATATAATTTATCCTTATTATATAAATGAGTATTTAAACTCACAAATTTTTTGGTTATGTATAAAATTTCATACTTAAATAATTTTCAAAATGATATTTAATATGAATGTAATTTTCAACAATTAATTAGTTGTGATATTTGACTTTTAATGATATCAATATTATAAGAGAAAATAACTTCAGTGACCGAAAATGCCTTATAATATACGATTTTAACCAACTTTTTTTGGATTTGCGAAAATGACCAACAAATTCGCAACGCGAACTCCAATTTCGCAATTCAGTTTCCAAATTCGCAACGCGAATATGTAAATCGCATTGCGATTTTACGAATTCGCGTTGTGATTTTCTAAATTCGCGTTGCGATTTTCCAAATTCGCAACGCGAATATGTAAATCGCAACACGAATCTGTAAATCGCAACACAAGAGTCAAATTCGCAACGCGATTTCCAAATTTGCAATGCGATTTCCGAATTCGCAACACTGAATTTCAAATTCGCAACTCGATTTCTGAATTCACAACTCGATTTTCGAATTCGCAACACGAATTTTAATTTCGCAACAGGTTTTAATTTCGCAACACAAATGTTTTGGGTATATAACTACGCAGCAACAACTATAACCTAAATCCCTAAATCGCAACTCATTCCATCTCCATCTATCACTCTCTCCGGCGACATCCGTTCCTATATCCAACGACATCCTTCCCCATCTCTAATTTTTTTCATAATTTTTTTTCTATATAATTTTTCAATGATTTCTCTCCCAAATTATCAACTATCAACTTAATAAAGGTATGTTCTTCTCTAAGTTAGTGATGATATGTAGTTTATAGCTCGTTTGTTTAGTAAATTAATTTACAATTTGGAGAATGAAATCATCTTTAGATAGATTTGTGTTTTGGAGGGTCATGAGAGAATGTTCATGGTGTTTTACGATATATGCCTTTACCCATGAATCTTCAACTAAAACTGTCATTAAAAAGTTAACTTATGAAACTCTAATGTTACGTGTTGCAAAGAAATTGAATTTAGAGCCTCTAAGTGGATTTAGGCTATCTTATCAGAGAAAATGTAAAGTTTATTTGTTAACCGACAATGAAGATGTTGAACGATTCATTGCATACATTAATGTTTCGCAAGAAGATGATGTTACATTGTATGTTGTTTAACCTAGAAGTAGTGAAGTTGGGTCAGTAGTGGGTAATAATCAACTAAGTTCTTCAACCCAGTTTATGGTGCTCACAATGTACAACGTTATTATCAACCTCAAAATTTAATGGTTCCACCATAATTTCATCACCAAGAAAATTTTGTTTCACCACATTTCTAATACCTAACACAATATCAAACACAATCTCAAAACCCACAACCTTTTCCTAATCCAAATCCCAATCAATTTTCAGCACCAAATTCTGGTTTTCGTATTGACCAGTTAGACGATGATGAGCCAACAGAAAAAATTATGAGTACTAGTCAGTATTCGAAATTTGATCTTGGTCAATACCCAGACTTTGATCTTGGTCAATACTCGGATTTTGATGATGTTTCAGAAGAAGAAACAGACCCTGCGTGTAATGATTTTGATATTGGTCAATACCCGAATTTTGATGATGAAACAACCGCTGCCGAGGAAGATGTTATTGATGATAATGAGGAGGAAGTTACGACTGTGAATGAACATGTTGAACATCCATTCTATAATTCATATAACCCTGAAGAAGAAAAAGAAGAAAAAGTCCCCGAAGAAAAGAAAAAGAAGAAAATGCCACGGGAGTATAACTGGAATATGCCAAAATTACTTCAATACCGGAAGAAGAGTTGGTAAAGATAGCAGTTGATTGTTACACAAAAGTTATTCGTATCAAGAAAGATGATTTTTTTGATACAAAAGAAGACTTGAAGATAGCTTTGTATATGAAATGTGTGGAAGATGGCTATCAACTAAAAGTTAACAAATCAAGCAAATATCGTTTTGAAACAAGGTGTATGATTGACAAAAACTGTATGTGGCGTATGATTGCAAAGAGGATAAAAGATTGCGAAATGTTTCAAGTTAGGACTTTTATTGATAAACATACATGTTCAAGAACCCAAGTTTTTCCTCACCATAGACAGTCAAACAAAAAGGTGTTGGGTGGTTTTCAGGCTGAGTCAATGTTTTTGAATGGCAGGTATATCGGGGACATGAAATTATGACTGACATGAATGCTCAGTTCAAGATTAGTATCTCATATTCTCAACCTTGGAGAGCCAAATGTTATGCCTTGGAATTGTTGAGGGGGTCGCCAGAAGCATCGTTTGCCCAACTGCCAGCTTATTGTCACAATTTAAAGCTGAAAAATCCTGGGTCGGTAACTCATATCAAAACAGATACAGATGGACGCTTTGAGTTGTTGTTTATCACCATTGGTGCTGCGGTTAGTAAATCAATATAATTTTGTTGACTCATTTTTGTTAGTTACATGCATTTCACATTTAAATGATTATATTTCTTGTGTATATTATTTTGTAGATTTGTTCGTTTATTACTTGCATGCGCCCAGTTATTATAGTTGACGGACCATATTTGAAAGGTTCGATACCTTGGAGTAAACTTATTAGCAGTAGCCATGGATGCTAACAATGGGATACTGCCAATAGCTTACGGGGTTGGCAAATCTGAAACCTCTGTTTCATGGACATGGTTTATGGGGCATCTTAGGGATTTTATAGGTCCTATTAGCAATCTGACAATCATATCCGATAGGGCAAACTCAATTGACAATGCTGTTAGAAGGTGTTTCCCAGATGCTTTTCATGGACTTTATAGTGTTCATTTGTATAGAAATCTAAAATCAAGGTCTGCTAGTATAAAAAATCACAAATGGACATTCTGGAAGGCTGTAAAAGCTTATCGGGAAGTGGATTTTAATAAGCATATAAATTATTTAAGACGTGTTTTGCCTCAATGTTCTCAAACACTAGAAGATGTCGGGTTTGAAAGATGGTCAAGAGTACATCAATTTGGAGCAAGATATTGTTTCATGACGTCTAATAGTGCAGAATCAATCAACGCTCTAAGTCCTCATTCCTGAAAATACACATTATTATGTTAATGAGTTTTTTCGAGCCTCTATTCAACAGTGGTACTACAAGAAAAGAAACCATGCAGGTATTATTTCTTTAAATTCATAACTTATCATATTTAATATATATTTTACTAAGTATTATTTATTTAAATTTACAGAAATATTGGAACGTCGTGTTACACCATGGACTGAAAAAAAGATAACGAAACGTGTTGTGAAGTTAACGTCATGGAGAGTTGAACCATGTTCAAACACTTTGTTTGAAGTATTGGATAATAACTTAAATGGGCTTACCGATCTAAATGCAAAGACGTGTAGTTGTATGAAATGGAAAACATCTGGTTATCCGTATGGCCATGTTATAAAAGTTGCTCTTCATCTAAACTAAGATGATTCAAGCGCATACGCTATGAATTGTTACACTACAGAAGTATATCGATAGACTTATGCCGAGATTGTCTACCCTATTCCACATTCTTCTGAGTGGGACATACCAGATGACTTACAAATAGTTTTGCCACCAGTCATGGACAGCAGGCTACCTGGCCAACCAAAAAATTACGATCGTATATCGTCTAAGGGTGAAGAGAAGAGGATATCAACATGTAGTCGGTGCAAGGAAAGTGGTCATATAAGGTTGACCTGTGGATCACCAGTGCTATCAAAATCATCTTTTCCTCTACCAAAATATGGATCCTCATCAAAATCCAAAGCTCATATGGTGCCAAGCAAAATGAAATCAAAATCGCAATCAAAATCAAAATCTCAATCACAACCGGCTTCACCTTTTGGGACTTATTAACTTAGGTGATTTTTAAATGCAAACGTTGTATTATGTGTATTTTATGTGTGAATGCATACATTTTCAATTAGACATGCATTAGTAACTTGAGTTTGAACATTGCTATGATTTGTTCAGTTGTTATCACTTATCAGATTGCTGTCTTTTATCTTTTTCAGTTGTATTTTATGTAGTCAAATATGCAACGTGAAAATCAAATTCGCAATGCAAAAATCGCAATACGAATTTGACTATTGCAATGAGAATTTGACTATCGCAACGCGAATTTGACTTTCGCGTTGCGAAAGTGTACCTTCAACAGGTCTTTTTTACCTTCAATATAATGAAGATTGAAAATTAAACAACAAATCAATTAAACATTGTTGTGGGTACATTATTTTAACATTGTTATGGGTACATTATTTGGAAAATAATGTTTTGGACTTTGTTAGAAATAACCATTTTCCATCGGATTAATTTCGTTGTTATGGGTACATTATTTGAACATTGTTATGTATAAATTTGTTGTGTATGTATGTTTTGGTTTGATTATATTATATGTATATTTTCATTCAGATGTGATGGGCTGTGCATAACAAAACAATCTATCTCTTCCATGTGAGTACTTTATTCCCACCATGTGACAAGTGTGACAACCCCATTAACTCAGAACTCAACTTTGAACTCAATCAATATTGTCTTTTAGCTTGATGATTCATAAACTTGAACAATATGAATCAATTATGCAATTTCCATGTTCAATTTAACACTGCATTTCAAATTCATTTCATATGTAATTGGAGTTTGAATTTAAATTTCAATTTGAGTTTGAATTTCAATATAAATTTTGGCTCCACTATAAATATTAGCCCGAGCCTTTGTTCCATCCAAACAACAACTTACTCAGTGGAATAACTTAGCCAATATGCATGTTATCATTGATTATTCCTAATTTCCATTGTTTTTTTCCAACTTTAAATGCGAGGGAAATCCCGACCATCGTAATTTTTGGTTAACAAGCAGGAAGATTGGATATCCGAAGAATGACTTTCGGATACTATCCATTTTAGTCAGCTCACTGAGGTAGGTTAACCCTAAACTGAAACTGTCTTAGCCAAACATACTTGATGTAGAAGTAGCTGCAGATTTAAAATCTCAATGGTGATGCATTTGGTTCTCAAACAGTTAAAGCGTCAGAAACATTTGGGACGTATGATCTGGGTGGTATACGGGAAATGCAACAAATGATAACTAAAAATCCCGATAATTGAGGGCTACAACTTGTAATAATAACAAAAATAATTGAAGGGTACACGTTTATAAACTATCGATACTTTGCTAAATTAACAATGTAAACGGTAAAATTCTACCGGTGCAATGGTAATAGGCGTACATGACAAGCGTCTCAACTTGTCATTTACGACTATTTTCATTATACCAGAGAACTTTTATCCATTTACATTATTAATTGTACCGGTACTTATGCTTTACGTGTGTATCTTCCATTATTTTAACATTATTATTAAAATATCTAGCATTTAATTTTCTAGAATTTTTGGATGCATTTTGTTGCATTACCCGTGTACCACCCAAATCATAAGTCCGAAATGCTTCCGATGCTTTAAATGTTTGAGAACCAAATGGATCGCCTTCGAGATTTTAAATATGCAGCTGCTTCTACATCAGCTATGTTTCTCTCAGACTGTTTCGGTTAACGGTTATCCTATTTTCATGAGCTGGATGAAATGGATAATATTTGGAAGGCATTTTTTTACATAATTTTATTTCTATATAATTTTTCAATGATTTCTCTCCCAAATTATCAACTATCAACTTAATAAAGGTATGTTCTTCTTAAGTTAGTGATGATATAGTTTATAGCTCGTTTGTTTAGTAAATTAATTTACAATTTGTAGAATGAAGTCATCTAATGTTGATCATGTTTGGATAGATTTGTATTTTGGAGGGTCATGAGAGAATGTTCATATGGTGCCAAGTAAAAGGAAATCAAAATCGCAATCAAAATCAAAATCCCAATCACAACCGGCTTCACCTTTTGGGACTTATTAACTTAGGTGATTTTTAAATGCAAACGTTGTATTATGTGTATTTTATGTGTGAATGCATACATTTCAGTTAGACATTCATTAGTAACTTGAGTTTGAACATTGCTATGATATGTTCAGTTGTTATCACTTATCAGATTTTTTGTTGCGATTGTTGCGAAAGTCAAATTCGCAATGCGAAAGTCAAATTCGTGTTGCAAATTTCGCGAAAGTCAAATTCGAAACGCAAAATCGCAACATGAAAATCGCAATGCGAATTTGACTTTCACGTTGTGAATTTAACTTTTGCGTTGCGAATTTGACTATCGCAACGTGAATTTGACTTTCGCGTTGCGAAAGTGTATCTTCAACAGGTTTTTTTTTTGTCTTCAACATAATGCAGATTGAAATTTAAAACAACAAATCAACTTTTACAAATCAATTAAACAAGCAAAAAATAATAATTATTTACACATCAATTAAACAAATCAACTTTTACAAATAAATTAAACAAGCAAAAAATAATTCTTATTTCCTCATCAATTAAACAAATCAACTTTTACAAATACATCAATTTCACGCAGACAGTTGTTTATGCACAAATACATCAATTTCACGCAGCTCACTTCAGGATTAACCTGCAAAAACCAAACCTTTACTCAAACAACACTTTCTACACATCTAAAACCAACAAACAACAAATTATTGAATTCTAGGTACTTAACCAAACATTTTCAAACCAACAAAGAGTATATATGTTAACAACACTTGTTCAAACTTACCAATTGTTTAGGCACACTTTCAGCACGCGGATGCAGATAGACAACGTCTCGCATATATCGCTCTAGCCATAAAATGCCGAAACCACAAGCCTACTGCACCTCTATCTCTATCTGTGGGAGGTAGAAACTGTTTACTTCCTGTCGTCAAACGTTCCAAGCATATGCATACAAGAGGACCAAAATCCCCTCTGGCTCTCTGTGTTTGTTGTGGCGTGGTCTCGTCTCTGATCATTATAACTTTGAACTTCTTTGGCTTCTTGTTTCCAGAATTAGTCCAATAATCAATCGCATCCAAATATTTAGCCAAATGAGCGCTCCATCCCTTACAAATAATATCTCTCAAATCAGAAAATGGTATGTAATTCAACATGCTCCATTGTCTTCAGGGATGGGAGCTGAAGCTCGATGAGAAGCCAATGACGACATTCCAAAACAGGGATAAACACATGCAATCATAAATAATAATTCAATTACGCACATCAAATTTTTATTTATAAACACCTTAAAATATTCAAAAAAAATACTAACCTTATCGACCTCCCACCACGCAGGATAAAGTTTATCTTTTCCATTACCCAACACATATGAAGTGTCTATATGATCCTTCAAATGAGCTACGTGAAAAGACGTCGGCATAATAGTCCATCGCGTATTTTTTATTTCTTTAATTTCCTTATTATCAAAAGACGTGATACTCATGCATCAATATGTTGTTTTATAAAAAATACATATATGAGTGAATTTCATAAATTAAAAACAATTAATCAAAATGCAATATAAGAAGAATATAAGACTTACCCCCCGTCGAAATAGTCATTGTCTTCAACCCCTAATAGCACACCCCACCAAGACCGATCAAGAAACAAATGCATATCATCGTCGAGTTTGCATATGTCAGCGTAACACCCCTGGCTCCGCTCATGTAGATAAAAATCAACTGCGATCTTAGTCCAACGGGTATTATCCAAAATTGTGTCCGGTAGTGTTCTCCTCTCCACTTCAGATACCGGAATGGTACTGATCGGTAACTCATACGAAAGCCAACTCTCATCCTTCATGTTGGGCACTTAAGGGGGTTTATCAATATGTCGACATATTATGCCATGTGAATCGAGCTCTCGAACGGTGGGAGGAACCTCTTGAACGATGACAGGGGCCTCTTGAACGGTAGGAGGGGCCTCTTGAAGGATGATAAGGGCCTTTTAAACGATAGGAGAGGCCTCTTAAATGATAGGATAGGCCTCTTGAACGATGACAGGTGAATTGGGCTTCTTCTTATGGAGTCTTGGCACTATTGGGGTGAACGAGACGTAATGGCATGTGCATGACGTCTGATGCGTGAACTCCGTCATGCAAGAAAAACCCGACGTAAAGCATCTACCTTATCGGGCCGCTAAAAATAAATTAATACATAAATCAGTAAATAAACAAATAAATAATGCTGAAAAAAGGTTATTTGCATATAGTATTAAATAAACTTACCTCATTCTGCAATGATGCAACAATCTCACGTAGAGCGGCTACCTCATCACGTAAAGTAGATACCTCACCACATAAAGCACCATTGTCATTGCGTAAAACCTCTACCTCACCACGTAAAGACTGTACCTCATCACGCCATGCACCATTGTCTTCACATAAAGTAACGACCTCCTCACGTAAAGCATTGACCTCATCACGTAACACCCCTAACTCATCCCGTGGAGGTGGAGAATAGAGAGATAAATGTCGTGGCATCTTTTCGGTCGCCTATCATGAGGTGGTGGTGGAGAAGAGGCTCGATGATGTGACGGAATAGGTGATGGCTCTCGTTGTGGAGGTGTATAATCAGCTCGATCAGGTGATAGCTCAGGGTGAGGTGATGTCTCTCGAAGTGGGGGTTGCTCATCATCTGTGCCATCAAAAAAACGCTTACTAGCTTGCCACCAATCAGTGGCAAGCTCAACCTCTGTGGGTGTCAGCCTCTGTAATGGATAGTTGGCCTCCTAACAATATAAAAGCTCAAACAAAGTTAAACGTCTACTAGTAATAACTTGGTTACATATGGTAGTATTTGTGTTAACTTACATCATTCATCGTCGTATATGGTAGTAACTCTTCCCAATCCAACAGCCGGATCCTCCTCCAGGAAATAGCCCTAGGAATATCATTTGATTTTTTATTGCATATGTCTGCATGCTGGGAAAAGCCTCAAATATCCAAATCTACAAACAATATAATACACAAACATTAGTAATTATTAAATAATTAATTATAATTTTGGAAACATTATATAGAAATTCTTACCTTAAAGCCCAAATAAAGCATGCCAAAGTGTATTTGGAACCATGGCCACGCAAACTTTTTCAGTCCTCAAAGGCAGACGACAACTTTTTCCAGGTATCTTTCCATAGATATGAACCCCAAGGAAACAAGTTCCATGCATTTAGGTTATCTACCAATAATATTAGGTCCTCAGAAATAGGTTGTCTAGCCTCTTTGCCTAAAAAACCGGCATGCAAAAGTAATAAATGGCATACTCGGACAACATCAAGGTCATCTATCCGAGTAAAACCATCTTTAACAAGTAATATTTTCAAGTCGTCGATGTGTAAACTCGGCGATATAACTAGTGTACCGACCTACATCATCGTGTCTGAAGCATAGACCAGTGATTAAGCAAAACTCCTCCCGCCCAAAACAAGTATACGCCGGAGGAAAATGAAACCATATCTCTTCATCACCACGTTGTATCCTCTCGGGTAGATCGTTAGTCATTGTCTGAAGAAACAAATGGGTCAACATAGCATCTCTACTTGGATGTTGTACTTTCAGCCATGGCCCGAAGCAAGTATCCTCAAACAATATTCTTTGTACAGGTGTAAGCGTCGACGCAATTGTAGTGGCTAGGCTTAATTTATTCCTTAAGGTCAATGAAGCCGAAAAAAAATTTCTACAAAAACAATAAACATACCAAGTTAGATATACCAAAAAATACAAATTATACACTATAAACAACATGATATTAAAAAGTGAAAACAAAGCCAAATATGTTTTAAACTTGCACGGTATTCACCAAAGTCATTATTCTATCATAGTTCACAAAATGCATCAGATAACATTCCAGAAGTAAGCACTTATATAAACATTTAATAGGATAACATATAGGTTTAGTGCAGGTTCAAGGACAACATAAAGAGTAGTAGTTTATTCTTGAAACTTAAATTTGCAACACTGTGAAATTAGTATTTATCTTTGTTTTTTGGTTGAAGTAATGCAATTCATTCAAGTTTCAATTTGCAGAAGAAGAATAGTTTCTGAAACTTAAAATCGCAACGCGAAACTAAAATCGCGTTGCGGTTTTCATTTTCGTGTTGCGAATTTAAGTTTCAAATAGTCTTCTGCAAATTGAAACTTGAATGAATTGTATTACTTCAACCAAAAGACAAAACAAAGACAAATACTAACTTCACAGGGTTAAAGACTAAACAGTTTAGCAGTATTGACAGCAACCGAATGAATTTACTAAGCAATCTAAGTGAAATGGTTAATCTATTATTGAAATTACCAGTAAATTTATCATCAATTTAAATATGAAAAATCTAATAATAATACAAAAATTTCAAAATAAAAATAATTAAAAAATCTAACCCTCGGTGGTTGATTTTCCATTTCTGACCGTGAATGGTTGTGAGGGTGCCTCTGAGAGATGGAGATAGACAGATTTCGTCGGAGATGGGGATGGATTTCGTCGGAGATGGGGACGGATGTCGCCGTAGAGAGTGAGAGATGGAGATGAGACTGAGTTGTGATTTAGGGTTTTAGGTTATGATTTAGGGTTTTAGGTTATGATTTGTGATTATACTGTTTACATTTGTGTTGCGAAATTAATATTGTGTTTCGAATTCAAAAATAAAATTCACGTTGCAAAAATAAACGCGCTTTGCGAATTTGACTTCTATGTTGCGAATTTGACTTTTGTGTTGCGAATTACAGATTTGCGTTGCGAATTACAGATTCAAGTTGCGAATTTGGAAAATCGCGTTGCGAATTCGTAAAATCGCAATGCGATTTGCATATTCGCGTTGCGAATTTGGAAACTGAGTTGCGAAATTGGAGTTCGCGTTGCGAATTTGAGATCGTGTTGTGAATTTGTTGGTCATTTTCGCAAATCCAAAAAAAGTTGTTAAAAATGTATATTATAAGGCATTTTCAGTCACTAAAGTTATTTTCTCATATTATAATTTATCAATGTCACGTTAATAATTTTATTGATTATTAAGATATCGTGTGAGTGGACGTGCGTGTGTGTATATATATATATTAAATTATGTTAAATTACTTTTTTAGATGTTAAATTTTTAAAAATTATTAAATGAGAATTAAATTTTAAATATTTTCAAATGAATTAAATTGTTAAAGAAAACACAAGATTCAAGATATTATTCTAACATAAAAAACAACAAGAGAGATATATGAGTTGTTAAAATGTCATATCAATAAATATATCAATTTAAAAGAACAAAAATAAAAGAATAAAATATACTGGAAGTTTTATAGTACGACATTTTTAATATACGATTAAAAAAATACTACCGGTTTTGTTAATATTTTTTAACAAAACCGGTAAAAAATTACCTAAAACATTATTATTTCTACTGGTTTTGTTATTATTGTTAATTACCGGTATTGGTAAATGCAGTATAAAACCAGGTAGAAAAATTAATATTTTAGCTAGCGCTTTACCGGATCAGATATGTTACCAAAACTGATAAAGCGCCTAATAATAACAAAACCAGTAAAAATAATAATGTTTCCAATAATTTTTTATCGGTTTTGTTAAAAAAATAATAACAAACCGGTAGCATCTTTTTTTAACCGTATTTTAAGGCTGCCGCACATGATCATTTCCCTAAAGTATACTACATTATTTAAACATGATTTTTTTAGATATTAATTTTTTAAATATTATAAAATAAGTTATAATGTTAACATAATTTCAACATAAAAAATATCATTTTAACTCATATTCTTTTGTTAAAATATTTTGAATTTTAAAATAAAAAGACTCCTAATATTTATCCAAATAATTACTTTATCCTTATTTTTTTAAATTATTTGGACCTTTTATTTTTGGGTAAACTACCCATTTTGGAACATTAATTATTTGTTAATTTATGATTTCTATTCATAAAGACAAATGAACCTTAGGATCAAAATATTCTGTTGAACCATGTTTTATAATATTTTGATATAACAAATTATGGTAAAATATTTTTGGACTTGATTGAATTTATTCAAAGTTTTCAAAAATAATTCAAAGTCAATTAAACTAGAATTTGAACACAAAACTGTTTTCTGGGTACGTAGTACAGATATTGTTCTTACAGTATCGGTACTACATGAATAGTATCGATATTGTTCATGTGGTACTGATACCAAAGGTAAAAGAAGTATTGATACTATCTAGGTAGTATCGATATTACCAGTTGTTTTCCAAATTGGTCAAATTTCATAATGCAAAATAAATACCGATACTCAAAGGGGTACCGATACTACTTTACACAGTGGTATTGATAACATGAAGCATAGTATCGATAATTGTCAAGTCCAATGGTCTTTAACAGTTAGTTTATTTAAATATTACAAAGGAAGTACCGCTCATTAAAGGAGTACTGATACTCCCTGTCCTAGGCAGCTTTATTTTGTAGAAAATCAATCCCCAACGGCTCCAAAATAACCCCAACGACTAGAAACAGACACAAACTCATTCCAACATATACAAACAAGTTGAGGACACTTGAAGAAGGTTACTAACATCTATCCAAGCAATCAAACAAAAAAGAAGAGCTTTTCATTCTTATTTTCCTTTCTCTTGTAAATATTAATATGTTTGAGCTCATTGCAAATATTTTAATTGTTTTCTTGTGAGCTTAATTTTTGTAAACACTTTTTTTAAGGCTTTTCTTGTTTACATCTTTTAACCTTGTAAAAGGGGATTGGTTTTAGCTTAGCCTTTGAAAAGCTAGGGAGTTGTAAAGGTTATCTTTTTATCTTGGAAAAAGAAAGAACAAATTAGTGAATTTGTTAGAAAATCCTAAGTGAAGAGCTTAGATAGTGGATGTAGACTTGGTTGAGAAATTGAACCACTATAAATCCTTGTGCAAATTGTTTCATCTTTATACTCCTTACTCCTAAACTCAAAAAGCCAATTCACCCCCTCTTGGCAAAATATTCAATTGATCAATTTTGAGCTTCATCGAAATCACATCAATTGGTATCAAAACTTGACTTATTTAAGATCTAAAAACCCTGAGACGATCCTTGAAGAAACTCTATCCATTTTCGAAGCAACCGAGAAGATGGCTTCTACTCCGGCTCGTTCCAAATGGAAGACTCCCAACCGATCGACAAGCCTCCATACTTAAATGAGCCAACTACCGTCATTGGAAAAAATTAATGAAGCTATTCATACAATCTAATGATATTGATGCATGGGAAATGATCAAGAATGACTACTATTCTCCAAAGAAGAAGACAAAAGATCGGAGCACCCAAGAACGAAATAAAGCTCAACAAAATGCTAAGGTCGTGCACATTTTGTTTTGTGCATTTGGTCCCAAAGTATATGAAGAAGTTTCTTCTTGTTAAATGCCAAGGAGCTTTGGAAGAAGCTCGAAGATATACATGGAAATAAGAAAGAAGAACCAACAAAGGTGGTGTTCTTAATGGCTCTTGAAGAGCCCGAGGTATCTTCTAACTCTAGTGAATCTAATTTATGTTCTTTTAATGAGTTACATGATACATATGATGAATTATTTTTGGAGTTTGAGACCATGAACTCTAAATACAAGAAAATAATTTCAAAACTTAAATAATTCATCTAATTTCATAATGACAAAATGCTCATATTGTCATTATCATGGTCACAAGGAACATACTTGTCCTTTAAAGAAAGGAAAACGTTTTAAAATTAAACAAGTATGGATTTTTAATGGAACAAGGGGCATTGAAACAAACGTTCAAGGATCCAAAGCAAGTTGGATACCAAAATCCACATAAATGACTCTTGTAGGTGTGTGGGGGCAATGGTGACAAAAGTGAGGAAATTTAAATGCCCTAGCCACACTTCAAAAGAAGGATGAGTAACCTCTAAGCTTATTTTAATTATCTTGCATAATTGGTCACTCATTTGGTTTAACCATGCATGAGTTTTGATTTTAAATGATTTTATGTTTTCTATCTCATGTATTTTAAAAGGAATTGTGATGAACATTTTCTAAAGTTTTAATGATTTTTCATAAATGTTTATTCATCATAATTAATTTTTGTCAAAATTTGTTTTAAATGCTTTGTTTTTACAAATTTTAATTTTTGACCTTAATGTAAATATTTATGCACGTGATTCATTGCAAATGATATATCTCTAACAATTGATATCAATTTTTCAAATGTATAACATTTTTGGATATCTTTATACACATGCACTTAAAAACAACAATTACTATTGCATAAAGTATATTAGCCTTGGATACATTGAATTTCATGTGCTACTAACATGTTTGTTCATATTTGTTGAAAATCAATGTCTTTTAAGAGACAAGCTTTTAAAGTCAAATTTTTGTTTGGAACGCTTTAATTGAGGGGAGCTTTGATTTTTCAAATGATTTTATGCTAAAATTTACCACTTACTCTCCATTGTTATTTTTGAACAATTAAATTTGAATTAGTTTTGATATAGCAAAAAGGGGAAGAAGTATAGGTTTAAAAAAAATTCAATTTCAAGAATGAATAAGGGGGAGCTTTAATATTTTTCAAATATTTATCTTTTTCATGAAATATTTTATTAAGGGGGAGTTTTGCCAAAACAAATTTTCAAATATTTTGTTATATCAAAAAGAGGGAGATTATTGAATCATGTTTTATAATATTTTAATATAACAAATTATGAAAAAATATTTTTGGACTTGGTTGAATTTGTTCAAAGTTTTCAAAAATAATTTAAAGTCCATTAAACTAGAATTTGAGCACAAAATTATTTTCTAAGTACGTAGTACCGATACTATTCTTACAGTATCGATACTACATGAATAATATCGATATTGTTCATGTGGTACAAATACTAAAGGTAAGAGAAATATCGATACTCTTTAGGTAGTATCAATACTACCAGTTGTTTTCCAAATTGCTCAAATTCCAGAATACAAAATAGGTACCGATACTCAAAGGGGTATCGATACTACTTTACATAGTAGTATCGATACCATGAAGCATAATATCGATACTGGTCAAGCCCAAAGGTCTTAAACGGCTAGTTTATTTAAATATTACAAAGAAAATACTGCTATTGTAACACCCTCAGACCAATGCGGATAGCCCGATCCGATCTGGAGTGTCACATTAGAGCCACCGGAGCAACCTACCGTAAAAATAGCGGAAAATTTAAAACTTTTATTAAAACATGTATAAAATAATTTATCAGTATACATAAATAAAACAGATTTTCAGACTCAGATATAAAGAGGTAATAAAGTATTACCTCGATTTCTATGCCATTCTGATCGACCATAAATATTTCATTCGAACGCCCTCGGTCTTTAATTTAACTTTCAATAATTCCTCAAATACATAACAATAAACATTTCACCAAAACGAGGCTTAATTCGAAAAAATGGATCGAATCGGATGATTAATCAGTGAAAAACAGCTTATCGGGTTTGAATTTGACGAAACGGACTTCGGAATCGGATTTAGGACGTCAACAAAACCCAAAATATTACTCTTGAATTCCAGCTCACCAACTTGATTTCTAGCTTCCAATCTTTTTCTAACGAGCACGGACAATCTATCATACAAATACGACTTCAAATAATTTTTCTCGCCATAAAAATAACTTATTAGAATCTAAATAATAATTTGAGGAGTCAATTGGTAAAATTGAAAACTAATGGTGCCATCACAATAGTTAATTACTTAAATTAGTGACTAAATTGATCTTGTAAAAACTATTATGTCATAACTATAACCACTTGGAAACTAAGAGACAAGATAAAGATCTCACCAAACTTGGATGACACCTTGTGATTTACCCATTTTGCACTTTAATACAACCCCCAAAATCACATGCAATATTTCATTGCTCATTTCACGTTCATTTTCAAAAAAAATTCTTTCTTTATGTTCTGCTCTGTATGTGAAGCAAGAAAGCTTGCCAGACGATCTCCAGTACACCGCATCAACCGCCTATTTTGTCACCGTTCGAGACTTTATTTACATGTTCGAAGCATCTTATCCTCCTCATCCTAGATCCGACCTCCATTCATCGAGTAATCTTATGGATCATTGTAGATCTACCAAAATCCATTTGGTTTTCTTAAAACAAAACATGTCAGTTTGTATTTGGCGACTTTCCGATGATTTTGAACTCGAGCTATGTTGTTCCTTATTACAGACCAATGGTGGTACTGAAGTTTAAACGAAACCGCTAATTACCATTCTAGCATACTAAATTTTGACCTGTCAAAAACTAATGATTCACGATAAGAGAAGAATGAAACATTAACGAGCCAAATATAAAAGATTCGGGTTTTACTAATCAAGGCACAGTTCAAGTGAAATCATCAACTACTATCTCTATGCAATAAATTTCAGACAAGCTAAAAGTTAATAATTCGAGAGAACGATTCCTCAGCAGAATTACCAAGCATAATATCCCTGGTTCAGCTTTTCCAAATCAAGCTATAGTCCAAGCAAACCTATCAACTACTCTGTCTATGCTTTGGATCTCAACATTCCAAAATTTACTGATTTGAGTTAGGAGAAGGAAAGATTACCGAGCGAAAAATCCATGATTCCTCTTGAGTTTGATGGTACTAGGCCGATATGTTCTCTTTAGGAAATAAAGCATTGGCTCACTTGATGAATCTCATCCAAAATATCTTATTCATATGTGGTTCCAAATATTTTGAATAAAATAATAAAGTTCACAACAATAATAGATGAATAGAATTCACGTGAATTCTAGAATCCTTTAAACCCCGTATTCAATAAAAAAAAAACTAACCCCACCAATTGGGGTGTGAGAAATCTCCCCTCTTAAAAGATTTTCGTCCTCGAAATTCATTCAAGTATCATAATTACAGAAATGAAACTTTCATCTGTTCTTCCATATCTTAAAGTAGCTTTTACAGAAGTGTGGATCCTTCACTAATCCTTAACCAGTTGAGCATACATTCTTATCAGAACTTTTCCTCATTCTAATAAAGAATCCGAACAAAAATTTCCTTGAACAATCAATTCAGTTTTGGTTACGAGAATAGGCTCATAGAGCAGTAGCATATCCAAATTTCATTTCCGGAGTTGTGTTAGAATTTCTCAGATGAGTAACTCTCACATGGCTCATGAGGTACTTTACAGAATTCAAATAGACGTTACTAGTAT
Source organism: Hibiscus syriacus (assembly GCF_006381635.1). NCBI lineage: Eukaryota > Viridiplantae > Streptophyta > Magnoliopsida > Malvales > Malvaceae > Hibiscus > Hibiscus syriacus. The sequence continues at coordinate 1,234,213 of NW_024063149.1, read as the reverse complement.
TACTTTAAGCAAAGATAGAGCCATAATAGATCAAACATAGGTTTGCTCATTACAGATAGGGACTCAACCTTGGAGTTTCAGTTCAGAGAAATACTATTGTAGTCAAGGGGCATGTACTGATCAGAAATCGTTTTAAAATTCGGCCGGCGGTCTATCATGAAAATTTTGACTCAAACTAAAGCTCTGATACCACTAAATGTAACACCCTCAGACCAATGCGAATAGCCCAATCCGATCTGGAGTGTCACATTAGGGCCACCGGAGCGACCTACCGTAAAAATAGCGGAAAATTTAAAACTTTTATTAAAACATGTAACTTATAAAATAATTTATCAGTATACATAAATAAAATAGATTTTCAGACTTAGATATAAAAAAAATACAATTACATGCCCCCTAATCACATGTACCATATTCTGCAAGCAACGCCAAAAGAACTCCATTACTGATGTCGATAGTTGTATTGGTACAATTCTTTTAACCTGCAACGGTGAGTAATAGAGTGAGCTTCGGAAAACTCAATAATACAAAACTACCAATTGATGCTACAGGACATGCAAATAATTGGAAAACTATATAATTTCCTTATTGAATCAGACGTATTCCGGTTTACAGGATATAATCTGGGGTTCCACTAGTGTTTCATCGAGTTAAAAGCCATGAAGATCTTAGGTCATAGGAATCATTCATAGTATGACATTTTCAGGAGATCAAATAAGATGTCTAGTGTGTTCCATCAGTACGATAAAATCATAATAGGTACACTAATCAAATGATAGTTCAGTAAATCCCATAAACCATACTGTAGTGGAGCTTTTTAAGCTTGTATTTTAAAACCATTGTATAAAGAGTTAACCTAAGGGAACATCTTAGGGCCTGAGAGCCTACCCAAGAAAGTTCGGGGCCATGGGGCCTACCTAAGAACACATCTTAGGGCCGCAGGGCCTACCCGAGAATGATCTCAGGGCCGCAGAGCCTACCTAAGAGTCACATTAGGTCCACAAAAATACTTCAGCTTGATCAGAGCTGTACTTTACAAATTTATATCTCCAAGATACAATTTATACCGTGATACAAATCCATAAGCCATCACCATTAAGTCGGTTCATCCATAAAACAGTAACCATAGAGTTCAATATACCTCATGTTAAAATAACAAAACAATTTATAAAAAAAAGGAACACACTAGAGAAATCCCAATATTTATCAGCAGCATTTTGCAGTTATCAGCATAGATAACATGAAACTGATTTCTTTTGATCAGATTCCATGAATGAGGTCCTTTTGAAAATGAATCAATTGCTAGTCGTTCAAATCAGACATTAAAATCGATACCTTAGAATCCCACTATGATTTAGGAGCATCATGAAAGTGTTTAGGAACCTTTATACATAATGAATTCTAGATTCAGATTTATTGAGAGTGATTTCATTACCCAAACAATCAGGGATATTTAGGGATATACTTTGAATTCATATGATTTTAGCCCAATAGAACCAATTGGAGTATTCAGAGTCTTTTCCTTCTATATTACTTGCGTGTTCAGACATTACCAAAATGATTTGAGATGAAACTGTAGAAACAAAAATTCAAGATATTTACAATTTATGTCGATCGATCAGATTATCAACAACTTGAGCTGAACAACTCTCAGAACTAATGTCTGTCGACTGGTCAATTCATTTCCCTTCCTGGTATTCACTCTATAATACCAACAATTCTTGTCCATAAATCATCTTCAGAATCATCACTAAATATACCTTAAGGAATCGAACATGCATCTTTATAATCTTTATTTTCTTTCCACATTACAACAATATCAAGAATTGATAATGTATTTATTCTTAGTTCATAATCATAGGGACCGTACATCATACAAGTTTATTGTATTTTCAGACTCATCCAATTACTTAGTAAATTCTCCGTCATTAAGGTTGCTTGGTTCATTTAGCAATTAATGTTATCCCAGTTACTTCAGAGTTTTCCAGAGTAATTCAGACATTTCTAAATTTCAGATACATATTGTACTTCCTTTTAGTTTAATTTAATCATATAATAAAGTCATTCATGTATTCGTGGTTGATTTGTCTCACGAATATCCACTTCTTAGTACCGAAGACGCTCTAGAGTTGAGCTGAGCCAAGTACTTCCAGAATTATCATCGATCCAAACTTGAGAAGACGAATACGCATTCAAGTGATATCAATGTCATTTAGGTACTGAAATAACATTAGGGTTGATCTACTCACTTAAATTGAGTTCCATTACTTTTAAGGGTAATACAACCATATGTTTATTTGAATTCCTTAATTAACCCAAGACATTTATTTAGTCTAGACCATAAGGGCATTTTGGTCATTTTGGTGCTCAATGTCTTTCCATTTATTTCAGATCTTGAGGATATCCATTCATTCTTGGGCTTGATGATATTCTAGAGTAATTTCCATTCCAGGGGTATTTTGGTTATTTTACAGATCCATGATATTTCAATCTTTTCCTTCCATCCGATCTTATCACTTAATTCGAACTTATCATCTATTTCAGTCCTTTCAAACAATTCTGACCAAAAGAGCACCCTCGATAATTTATTCTTTAGGTGTTTACTCATAACTCAGAGATTTTTGGATTATCAGAAATTTTCTATATAAACTTATATCTTAATGAAACTAGCAATTCATCGATTTAAGCATGACTTCTTGAGTACTTTTCCATTCAGGGTCAATTCAGACTATTTTTCCCTTTTAAGGGTAATTTCGTAATTTCTTAACCTTATAATTTCGGTATTAAAATTCCTAACAAAGATAATTATAATTCAGAGATTCTAGGGTTCATCTCTTTTTCGGATAATCTTTAAATTTTAAAATATTCCTTATCAAACTTCTAGTATCTTGTACAAGCCATCTTGGGTTTAGAAATCAGTTATCAAGATTTCTTAAGCAAACTAGCATTTCTTATGCACATCTATAATTTCATCAGATCAATATGTATTTATGAACTTCTTATCCAACTTTCATGGTCAATTCTTGTCTTTTTACAACATAAGGGTATTTTCGTAATTTATCACTTAAACCGGAGTATTTCATATTTTATCAAATGAGATAATTTATACATTACATATCCAATGATGATTCCCATATCACTTAATCTAATAACTTTACTTGAATTCAAACTGTCTTTCAATTTCTTATACTAGTCATCTAATCCATATTCAGATACCGAGTTTTTACCATATTCGAATCAAGTGTAGAACTTAATTGCATATGGGAATAAGGTTTTGTTGTTGTTGAATCAAGTGTAAAACTTCATTAATTACACATATTAGACCAAACATTTTCATTCATGCATTTACCAATATTCACATGTTCCATAAAGCATAAAGAGGTAGTAAAGTATTACCTCGATTTCTATGCCATTGTGATCGACCATAAAAATTCCATTCGAACGCCCTCGATCTTTAATTTAACTTTCAATAATTCCTCAAGTACATAACAATAAACATTTCACGAAAACGAGGCTTAATTCGAAAAAACGGATCGAATCGGATGATTAATCAGTGAAAAATAGCTTATCGGGTTCGAATTTGACGAAACGGACTTCGGAATCGGATTTAGGACGTCAACAAAACCCAAAATATTACTCTTGAATTCCAGCTCACCAACTTGATTTCTAGCTTCCAATCTTTTTCTAACGAGTACGGTCAATCTATCATATAAATACGACTTCAAATAATTTTTCTCGCCATAAAAATAACTTATTAGAATCTAAATAATAATTTGAGGACTCAATTGGTAAAATTGAAAACTAATGGTTCCATCACAATAGTTAATTACTTAAATTAGTGACTAAATTGATCTTGTAAAAACTATTATGTCATAACTATAACCACTTGGAAACTAAGAGACAAGATAAAGATCTCACCAAACTTGGATGACACACCTTGTGATTTACCCATTTTGCACTTTAATACAACCCCAAAATCACGTGCAATATTTCATTGCTCATTTCACGTTCATTTTCAAAAAAAAAAAATTCTTTCTTATGTTCTGCTCTGTAAGTGAAGCAAGAAAGCTTGCCAGACGATCTCCAATACACCGCATCAACCGCCTAATTTGTCACCGTTCGAGACTTCATTTACATGTTCGAAGCATCTTATCCTCCTCATCCTAGATCCGACCTCCATTCATCGAGAAATCTTATGGATCATTATAGATCTACCAAAATCCATTTGGTTTTCTTAAGACAAAACATGTCAGTTTGCATCTGGCGACCTTCCGATGATTTTGAACTCGAGCTATGTTGTTCCTTATTACAGACCAAGGGCGGTACTGAAGTTTAAACGAAACCGCTAATTACCATTCTTGCATACTAAATTTTGACCTGTCAAAAAATAATGATTCACGATAAGAGAAGAATGAAACATTAACGAGCCAAATATAAAAGATTCGGGTTTTACTAATCAAGCCACAGTTCAAGTGAAATCATCAACTACTATCTCTATGCAATAAATTTCAGACAAGCTAAAAGTTAATAATTCGAGAGAACGGTTCCTCAGCAGAATTACCAAGCATAATATCCCTGGTTCAGCTTTTCCAAATCAGTTATAGTCCAAGCAAACCTATCAACTACTCTGTCTATGCTTTGGATCTCAACATTCCAAAATTTACTGATTTGAGTTAGGAGAAGGAAAGATTATCGAGCGAAAAATCCATGATTCCTCTTGAGCCTGATGGTACTAGGCCGATATGTTCTCTTTAGGAAATAAAGCATTGGCTCACTTATGAATCTCATGAATAAAAATCCAAAATATCTTATTCATATGTGATTTCAAATATTTTGAATAAAATAATAAAGTTCACAACAATAATAGATGAATAGAATTCACGTGAATTCTAGAATACTTTAAACCTCATATTCAATAAAAAAAACTAACCCCACCAAATTGGGGTGTGACAGATACTCATTAAAGGAGTACCGATGCTCCCTGTCCTGTGCAGTTTTATTTTGCAGAAAATTAATCTCCAACGGCTAGAATGAACACAAACTCATTCCAACATATAAAAACAAATTGAGGACACTTGAAGAAGGTTATTAACACCTATCCAAACAATCAAGCACAAGACAAGAGTTTTTTATTCTTATTTTCCTTTCTCTTGTAAATATTAGTGTGTTTGAGCACATTGCAAATCTTTTAATTGTTTTCTTGTGAGCTTAATTTTTGTAAACACTTTATTTTTGAGAGGTTTTTCCTGTTTACATCTTTTAACCTTATAAAAGAGGATTGGTTATAGCTTAGCATTTGAAAAGCTAGAGAGTTGTAAATCTTATCTCTTTATCATGGTAAAAGATAGAACAAATTAGTGAATTTGTTAGAAAATCCTAAGTGAGGAGCTTAAGTAGTGGATGTAGACTTGCTTGAGAAATCGAACCACTATAAATCATTGTGCAAATTGTTTTATTTTTAAACTCCTTACTCTCTAACTTAAAAAGTCAATTTACCCCATTTTGGCAAATTATTAAGTTGATCAATTTGAACTTCATCGAAATCCTAACATATTCTAAAAGAAGTAGCTATCAAAGTGATTAGTTAATCGAACATTAGAGATAATGTTTAATATAATATCATAAAATAAATTCTAAATTTTATTAAAAGTAATACTACATCATTGATTTGTTTATAATAAAGTATTATTGGAGTATATGACGAGTGTTCAAAATCGTTAATCTTTGCTTGTTATTTCTTCGATTTTGTGGAATTATTGCTGTTGAATTGGTCGTGTTATACTTGTTTTTGTACAGGTCCTTGTTTTCCAGAATTTGTGACAAAACGGGTGAATTCTGTATTTTTTTATTATTTGGTCACAGCTGGAGACATGGGCATGACTCTGGGCACAACGTCAGACGTGGCAGTTTCTAGAAGGTCCAGTCAACGGCAGTTTCTAGAAGACTTAATCCACACACCTTCTAGAAGATTGACGAGCAGAGTTGTATTATGAGACTAGTTTAAGTTTGAATTTAAATTAAAAACAGTTATCTTTTAGGATTATTTTATTTATTTTCATTGTTTATCTCTTAGGCTTTGAGAGGTTATAAATACCCACTTGGGTAAGCCTAAACTCATCACTCAAATTACATTATTCTTTTCTCTCTAGTTTTTATAAAAGCTTTCTATTTTTACTTTTCAAGTTCTTTTCACTTTTCTTTTATTTTTCAAGTTTTATTTTCAATATGCTAAGTATGAATTTTTTCCTGCTTAGCTAAACTTTTCATAAGCCGAAAGTTGTCGCGATGACTCAATTCTATCGGGAGAATTAAACATGCCCTTAATATCTTCGGAATATCTCTCTCAATCTCTGCGCTTTATTTTTTAAAATCAAAACAATTTTCAAAATCGAAGATTGACTTTGGTCAAGAGGTTGTTGCGATTTAATGTGTGGGAGGAAGATTCGGCTTATAGAAAGCAATTCGACTTCCTGGGAACACATTTGGCGAAATAGCTTCGCCAAAGGGAATTGAGATCGGAATTGACGGTTATCGAAGCAACAATCCGAGTCAGACACCACGAACTTAAACGGTAATTGATCTACGATAATTGATGTTGTTATAATCAATTTACCGAAGCTGGAATCAAAGATTGCCTTGGGTATTCGATATACAAGATAGAGTCATGGGGATAGCATTTGTAGACAAAGTAACCGACGTGAATTTCGAAGAGAAAATCTTATTCGTTGATCATAAGGAAATTGAGTGAAAACGAAGCTTGAGGCTACTTTTACCGTATTTATTCACAATCTTCATATTCTTATTTTTACTTTAGTTCTTTTATTGATTTAATCGCTTTTATTATTTTAATATTTTTTTACCAAAATCCCCCTATTTTTACTATTTCACGCCTGACATAAATAAATCAGACAGAAATTTATAATTTTCTAAGTTCCTGTGGAATCGACCCTTATTTCTCTATACTACGCATTTCCTTATTGATTATTTGAGAAAAAGGAATTATTTTGACATCCAAAATGACAGTTGTCAAATTGGCGCCGTTGCTAGGGACTTCGCCAAAGTTACTAATTTTTTGTTTGCTTTTGATTTATGACCAGGTCTAATCTGGGAGCATTAGTGGAATACGACCCGGAGATTGAAGCTAAAGCTAGGAGACTCCATGGACAGACGCTTCGGGAAAGAAGGAGACAACAATCAAATCCAGAAGAAAAATCAAACTCAGGTGAATCCGTTAATACAATTCCGATGGTCGATCCTACTATCCGGGAGTTAGCCGCGGCACCTACTGAACAAGGGCCTATGTGCATTGATTTTCCCCAAGGTGAAACTCCGTACCAGTTGAAAACCGACCTTATTCATCTCCTCCCTACATTCCGCGGATTGCCGAATGAAGATCCACATAAGCATCTCAAGGAATTTCATATAGTCTGCTCCAGTATGAGACCACAGGGAGTAACCGATGACCAAATAAAACTTAGAGCTTTTCCTTTTTCCTTATCCGATTCGGCTAAGTAGTGGTTATTTTATCTTCCTCCTAATTCTGTAACTACATGGGCTCAAATGACTCTTCTTTTTCTTGACAGGTTTTTCCCTGTAACAAAAGTAAGTGAACTACAAAGGAGAATACTTGGAATTAAGCTGCTTGATGGAGAGTCACTTTACGACTACTGGAGCGGTTTAAGAAGTTATGTTCTAGTTGCCCATAACATGGGTTAACTGAACAAACACTCCTTCAATACTTTTATGAAGGATTATCTCTCCTGGAAATGAAGATGATCGATGCTGCCAGCGATGGAGCCTTAGTGAATATGACTCCTATTGAGGCTAGAGACTTAATATCGACGAAGGCCGCAAATTCCCAACAATTTCGCACAAATAATGAACCTTCTCGAAGGGTTCATGAGATAAGTTCATATTCCTTAGAAAATAAAATAGACAAGTTGACTGAATTCGTAAACTCTCTTATTGCAGGAAAGATAGGACAAAACTGATTATGTGGAATATGTGCATTACCTGATCATCCAACAGACGGTTATCCATTGATTCAAGACGACACAACAGCTCAAGTCAACACAGTCGGAAACTTTTCAGGACCTCCCCAAAGATCTTATAATCCTTACGGTAATACATACAACCCAGGATGGAAGGATCATCCAAACTTCAGTTACGCTCAGAACCCGAGACCGAATCAAGGCTATCAAGTGAGACCTCCACCACCGCAACAACCGTAGAAGTCATCATTAGAATCAATTGTCGAGAGGTTAGCACTTCCCAAGAAAAATTCCAGACTCGAACTGAAGCACATTTCCAAGAGATGGACAAACAGATAAGCCAACTAGCTCAAATCGTAAGCCGCTTGGAATCACAAGGTAAGCTTCCGTCTCAAACTGAAGTAAACCCGAGGGAGAATATCAGCACCATCACCCTTTGGAGCGGTACAGTAGTGGCACCACCTGTTCCATCGAACGAAGTAACCCAGAAAGAGAAAAAGACTGATGATTCAGAGTCATAGGAAGAGAATAACGAAGAACAAATAAACGATCCAACACCATCTCCTTATGACGTGCCACCGCCTTTTCCGTCAAGGTTAGTCAAAAGGGATAAAAAAGCTAAGGAAAAAGAAATATTAGACGTACTTTAGAAGGTGGAAGTTAATATACCCCTCCTCGAGGTTATCCGGAAGGTTCCAAGGTATGCCCAGTTCTTAAAAGATCTCTGTACGACCAAAAGAAAGCTTACTGGAGTCGAGAAAGTGAACTTAGGGGCAAACGTCTCAGCCCTTTTCCAACGAAAGTTACCACCTAAACTAAAGGATCAGGCTATGTTCGCAATCCCTTGTAAAATTGGTAAGGTTGAGATAAAACGAGCAATGTGTGATCTTGGTGCATCAATTAATGTAATGCCTCTATCTGTTTATAAAATGGTTACTAACGATCTTTTGAAGGATACAAAGATTTCGATACAACTTGCCGACAGGTCGGTGATCTATCTAGAAGGACTTTTAGAGAATGTATTGGTAGAGGTAAACAACTTGATATTTCTCGTGATTTTTATATAATCGACATAGAATGATCGCACGAGCACATCATCTGATATCCTTTTGGGGTACCCTTTTCTAAGCACTACAAATACAAAAATTGACGTCAGGAGTGGAATTTTAACAATAGAATTCGATGATACGGTCGTTAAATTTGACGTATATAAGGCAATGCGATATCCTGATAAAGTGGAAAGTTTAAATTCTGTCGATTTAATTGATCATTTGGCTGATGAATTTTTAAGGACTAATTTTTCCTTTGATATATGCAGGGAGCTAGAGGACCATGATGAAAACATGAATTCTAATTATTCTGAATTGAATTTGTTTTCTTCAAAGCCTAAAGTCTTACCTTCTGTTTTGCAGGCACCCGAAAGTTGAACTGAAACCATTTCCTGATAATTTGAAATACTCCTTCCTCGGAGCGAATAACACTCTGCCAGTAATTATATCAAAAAGGTTATCCGAGGAGGAGGAAAAGGACTTAATCACTATTTTGTGCCAATACAAGGAGGCTATAGGATGGATCATCGCTGATATAAAAGGGTTTAGTCCATCTACTTGTATGCATAAAATTAAAACAAAAGAAGATGTAAAACCAACACGTGAAGGTCAATGCCGGCTAAATCCACCAATGATGGAAGTGGTAAAAATGAGATACAAAAACTCCTAGATGCATATATTATATATCCAATTTCGGATAGCAAATGGGTAAGTATGATACACGTAGTTCCTAAAAAAAAGGAGTTACTGTGGTCGAAAATTATGACGAAGAACTTGTACCAACAAGAGTTCAGAATGGATGGAGAGTCTGCATCGATTACAGGAAGTTGAATTCTTTAACTCGAAAAGATCATTTTCCTCTTCCATTCATAGATCAGATGATAGAACGATTAGCCGGTAAATCTCACTATTGTTTTCTTGATGGATTTTCAGGTTTCTTCCAGATTCCAGTAGCACCTGAAGATCAAGAAAAAATGACGTTTACATGTCCTTTCGACACATTCGCTTACCGACGCATGCATTTCGGACTCTGCAATACACCTACCACATTTCAAAGGTGTATTATTAGTATTTTTTCTGATTTTATTGAGAAAGGTATCGAAGTCTTCATGGACGACGACTTCACTGTTTATGGTAATTTATTCGATGAGTTTCTATTACACTTGAAAAATGTGTTGCATTCGATGCCTAGAATTTAACCTTGTTCTGAATTATAAAAAGTGTCACTTTATGGTTGATAAAGGTTTAATTCTAGGACATATTGTTTCACTAAAGGAATTGCGGTAGATAAGGAGAAAACTGATATAATACGTTCACTACCTTACCCCACTACGGTGAGGGAAATTCGCTCTTTCCTTGGTCATGCAGATTTTTACCGTAGATTTATTAAGGATTTCTCTAAGGTTGCGCAACCCTTGTGCGAGCTATTATAGAAGGATAAAGCCTTTAATTTCGACCAAAAATGCCAAGAATCGTTCAACGTACTAAAGGAGAAGTTGTTTGGCACCCATAGTCCAACCACCGAATTGGGACTTCGTCTTCGAAGTTATGTGTGATGCTTCGGATGGAAGCGTTGGGGTTGTGCTCAGACAAAAGATCAAGAAAGAACCTCACGTTATCACTTATGCATCCCGTACCTTGATTCTTGATTTAGAAATCAAGGACAAGAAAGGATGTGAGAACCTAGTGGCCGATCACTTAAGTCGGGCTTCCAATCACTACAATGGATCCTCCGATTCTTTTGGCCTCATATTTTCCGTAATGCTTATTTGTTTTTCAAATCTTGTGATAATTGTCAACGTGCAGGTAATTTGAGTCGAATAAACGAAATGCCCCTTAATCCTATACATATATGTGAAATATTTGATGTTTAGGGGTTTAATTATATGGGTCTATTTGTTTCTTCTTTTGGCAATTGTTATATAATCCTTGCGGTTGATTATGTTTCGAAGTGGGTAGAAGCTAAAGCCACTCGAAACAACGATGCTAAAACTACTATTCAATTTCTAAAGAATTGTATTTTTTCTAGGTTTGGTACACCGAGAGCAATAATAAGCGCCGCAACACACACTTCATCAATCGAGTAATTGATGTGCTCATGAAAAAGCATAGAGTGAATCACATAATTGCTACGGCTTATCATCCCCAAACAAACAGACAAGCAAAAATTTCAAACCGAGAAATTAAGATGATTCTTGAGAAAATAGTTAAGCCAAATCGCAAGGATTGGAGCTTGAAATTAATTGATGCTTTATGGGCTTATCGGACTGCATATAAAGGACCTATCGGCATGTCACCATATCGCCTTGTGTTCGGTAAGCCGTGCCATTTACCCGTCAAGATGGAACACAAGGCATATTGGGCCGTAAAACAGTGCAATATGGAGTTAGAAGCGGTTGGGAAAAACACGGAAGTTACATATACAAGAGCTTGAAGAAATCTGGAGAGATGCTTACGACAATACCAAAATATATAATGACAAAACAAAAAAATTCCATGATCGAAAAATTGTTTCTAAATCTTTTTCTATCGGACAAAAAGCTCTTCCTTTTAACTCAAAATTAAAACTTTTTGCAGGTAAACTTCGATCAAAATTGAACAGACCTTATACGGTAACTGGAGTATTTCCTCATGGCGCAGTTGAAATTGAAGACAATTCGGGCACTCGGTTTAAAGTAAATGGACACAGGATTAAACTGTATTATGCGAACAACGAAGTTTGCTTAATTGAATATCTCAATTTAGATGAACCTGTAGTCTGAATCAGGTCGTCGAGCTAACGACGTTAACCAAAAGCGCTTCGTGGGAGGCAACCCATTATTTATTATTTTTTCTTTCCATTAAATTTTTTGTTTTTATTTTTTATTTTTTATTTTTTTTGACCAAACATGTTTAATTTATTTTTGTTTTTAATTTTGGAGGAACCAAATATTTTTATTTGAACTTAAACGATGAAGAATTGTAAAATTTCCATTCAAACAATTCTAAACTTGGAACCTACAGTGCACGTTCGAGCAGGAAAAAAAAGAAGAAGAAGCTTGTGCGCATCGTTTAATTAACGGCGTACGTTAGCAGAACCCAAGGGGGGCTCGGCGCACGTTAGCGAAGCCCAAATCACCTTTTTCCCCTAGTTTGATTCTTCTGCCGCCCACCTTACCCCTTCGCTCTTTTGATATTTCATGGACCCTACCCTATCACCTTTCATCTTCCTTTTTAAATTTTCAAAAACCTTTTATATTACAATAAAAAAAACTCAACCCTTTATCCATACACCTCACAATTTTAAACTCATATTTATCTAAACAAAAAAACAAAATTCTCATCCCCTTCTAACTCTACTACCCCACGACATAGAGACCAAAACTTAAACCCCCCTTCTTCTTCTCTAATTCGATCACCCTCTCTAACCAAACGCAAAATCGGCGCCCTTTTCGATACTCACCACCAGCGGCTTCAACGAAGCATTCTTCTCGATCTTTTAACTTCACACCACCCGTTTTCCCTAATCCGATATGGTGCGCATGCGAAATTGACTCGATGAAACCAACACCCCGCCGCCCACCGTCCTTGGAGGACGCCGCCGCTCAAACGCACCGGCATTCGTCGAGGTGCCGAGCGACTCCGACACCCTTCCACCGCCACCCCTGGTTCAATCGACGCAAGGTCGTGACCAAGCTCCGATATCGTCGTATCACTTGGCATTTGCGCCAACTGTCTCCTTCCGTCCCAGGCCAAGGACGTCTCGCCGACCATCCCCTCCATGATCTCCATCTCCATCGTTTCATTCAATGCCGACCGAAGCAACTTCATCACGCTCACGACGGACGGCATTCCTGTCTTACTTGATGCATTCGACGGAATCAGATAACACTCCCGAGGTAAACTCTAGTCCTGTTTCAGTACAATCGTTACTAATGTACCATCCTATTTACGGTTTTACAGAGGATTGTACTGCCAGTTTTCTACCACTGGACCCATCACCTGCAACATCGAGCTCACAACAGCAACCTCCACGTGATGCTTCACCGACCCATCCACCTAGCCCAGAAGATGCACCTGATAGCCCGCCACTAGCCCACGAAAATCTGGAGTGCAACCGACGAGTTCGATCATACGCAGTACCCCCCGAAGAGACGATGCACGAGTATTTGCAATTCTCTAATGACGAACTGGTACGCTTCGAGTCGGTAAGACACCGCTCTTTCCGTGTAGCTAAATATATTCCGACTCGTACTCTAGAAACATTCCATTTACTTGAGTATGTTCATGCATACTTTGCTGCCATTGGTTGGGAATTTTATCCGATGATTAACTGTGGAACGTTTTATGAACTTGTGTTTGAATTCTATGCCACTTTTAATTTTCACCCCAACGTCTGTTTAATGTTAGTTCTTCTGACATTGTATCATTCAAACAATGTGGAACTTACTTCTCAATGTCTATATCAGAATTTAATCTTGCTATGGGGTTCATGATAGATGTCACGAGTCATTCGTATTTAACCGTTTTGCTTGAGATTCCGCAGAGTTTCGATACCGATATGGCTTATGAGGCACTTATCGATTTAGCCGGACGCACATTTAACACCCGCTCGACGCGAGCCCATCTTATCCATAGCCCGGCCTTGTGCTACATCCATCGTTTCCTCGCTTATAATTATTCTGGCCGGAACGACTCATCATCATCCTTAAGACGAGTCGAGCTATTCTTTTTGTGGTGCATGTCCGTCGGCGAACGTGTGAACTTAGGATTCTGGTTTGCTCGGGCTTTTGAGATCGTTATTTGATCCAACCGTCCGCTTATTCCTTGGCCATTATACCACCCATTTAGCTTTTCGCGTCGCTAACTTTGCTGTAACACGATTTACTTATGCTTTTTCTGCATATGCTTTAGATGATCGATGCTTGGATTCAATGGGCCTATTTGCGGGAACTCCGACTGCACCATACTTCGTTCTACCGGGTGTACTCACTCCTCGCAGTGAGCGCGTCTTCATGCGCCGTAATGCACCAGCGCCGTAATGCACCTACGCCGCCACTTGCAGTACCCCGCCCGGATATACAAACTCAAATGGATGAAGTCCACGACCGACTCCACTCCATCGAGACAAACATCACTGAGATTCTCTCCTACCTACGTCATGGTGCCTCTCATCGCGGCTGAGGTCGTGGCCTTGGTCGACATTAAATCCGGGGAGTACTATATTTCTTCTCTTGCACTTTAGTTTTCGTTTTGAGGCAAAACGCTTTAAGTGAGGGGGAGTAGAGTGTAGGATTGAATTTCACCTTGCTTATCTTTATGTTTTGATGCTAGTATGTGTTGGTTGGATTTGTTGGAAACTTCATTGATTGTCTTTGTCTTGTTGAATATTGTTTGGATTGCTATGCTTGTTTGGGAACACATAATTGTTTAGGTTAGGATGCTCTTGATAGCGAATAGCATGAATTGTGATAAGTTGGTGCTTTTGTGATATTCCGTGCCTTTGTTGGTTGAAATGTGATTAGCTCAATGCATGAAACAATTTGGTGAGATTTGAGCCTTTACGAGCATATCATTTTTGCTCGCATTTTGTTTGATTGAGTGTGTCGAATTTGGCATTGATATTCTAGAACTTGCATGTTGAATACTGTCGAGATTACACATAAACATGATGCTTAAAAATGATTTGAGCACCTTAGGATTAACCATCCCCGTTTCCGCACTAAATAGCCTACCCATGCATTTTTTCCCTTAGTTAAACACTTTTGAGCCTATTCCCGCTTCTTTGTTTTCACCACATTTATAAACCCCGAGCCTTTTTGTTTTATCCCTCTTTTCTACCTTTTTCAGGGCAAGTGAATAATCTTACCATTGTATGCTCCATTGAAAAAAAATGTTGAATGCGAAAAAAAACAGCAGTTCGAAAAAAATGTTGTTGGAAATAAAAGAGAGAAAAAAAAGACATGAAAAAATGGAAAACAAAACAACAAAAGTGTGAAAAAAAGAAAAAAAAATCAAATGCATTTTGTTGTTTGACAATTAGTCTTTTATTCTTGGTGTGATTAATGTTTTAATGGAGTTGAGATTATCATTTGTTAGTTCATTGCCTTGAATATTTAGCCATATATTTAGTCTTTTCCCCACCTTTACCTAAGCCCCGTTACAACCAATAAAAGACCATTTGATTTATGCATCGTGTTATTATTAGTAGTGGATATTTGATTTACTTGCAGGCTTATGGTAATATAGTGTCGATTCTGACATTGAGCGTTTCTTTATCCCAAACACATTGAGTGATTTGAGTGAATTCCGGTAAGGTGTTGAGGTATGAGCATTGAGATTAATGAATGAATGGATATTACAATTGCACTTAACTTGTTCCAATTGGTGATGTTCATTTGATTGATTTCATGACTTGAATAGTTATTGTGGTCTCTACCTTACTTCCCTAAATGTGAAACTTGACAAAAGAACGTTTAATGAAGTTTTTGGTTGATTTGGTTATATCATACTTGAGGACAAGCATGAGATAAGTGAGGGGGAATTTGATGAGTGTTCAAAATCGTTAATCTTTGCTTGTTATTTCTTCGATTTTGTGGAATTATTGGTGCTGAATTGGTCGTGTTATACTTGTTTTTGTACAGGTCCTTACTTTCCAGAATTTATGACAAAACGGGCGAATTCTGCATTTTTTCATTATTTGGTCACAGCTGGAGACATGGGTACGGCTCTGGGCACGACGCGGTTTGACGTGGCAGTTTCTAGAAGGTCCAGTCAGCGGCGGTTTCTAGAAGACTTCATCCGCACGCCTTCTGGAAGATTGACGAGCAGAGTTGCATTAGGAGACTAGTTTAAGTTTGAATTTAAATTAAAAATAATTATCTTTTAGGATTATTTTATTTATTTTATTTGTTTATCTCTTAGGCTTTGAGAGGCTATAAATACCTACTTGGGGTAAGCCTAAACTCATCACTCAAATTACATTATTCTTTTCTCTCTAGTTTTTATAAAAACTTTCTCTTATTACTTTTCAAGTTCTTTTCATTTTTCTTTTATTTTTTCAAGTTTTGTTTTCAATATGCTAAGTATGACTTTTATCATGTTTAGCTAAACTTTTCATAAGCCGAAAGCTGTCGTGATGACTCAATTTCATCGGGAGAATTGAAACAAACCCTTAATATCTTCGGAATATCTCTTTCAATCTCTGCGCTTATTTTTCAAAATCAAAACAGTTTTCAAAATCAAAGATTGACTTTGGTCAAGAGGTTGTTGCAATTTAATGTGCGGGAGGAATATTCAGCTTATAGAAAGCAATTCGACTTCCTGAGAACACATTTGGCGAGATAGCTTCGCCAAGAGAGAATTGATAGTTATCGAAGCAACAATCCGAGTCGAACGCCATGAACTTAAACGGTAATTGATCTACGACAATTGATGTTGTTAGAATCAATTACCGAAGCCAAAATCAAAGATTACTTTGGGTATTCAGTATACAAGATAGAGTCACGGGGATAGCCCTTGTAGACAAAGTAACCGACGTGAACCCCAAAGAGAAAATCTTATCCGATGATCATAAGGAAATTGAGTCAAAGTAAAGCTTGAGATTACTTTTACTGTATTTATTCACAATCTTCATCTTCTTATTTTTACTTTAGTTGCTTTAATTTATTTAATTGATTTTATTATTTTAATATCTTTTTACCAAAATCCTCTCATTTTTACTGTTTCACGCCTGATATAAATAAATCAGACAAAAATTTATAATTTTCTAAATCTATGTAGAATTGATCGTTATTTATCTATACTACGTATTTCTTTATTGATTAATTGAGAAAAAAAATATATTTTAACATCCAAAACGACAGTTGTCAGTATAACTTATTGTTTATGTGTGTACTTGGTAAACCAAAATAATGAAAAGGCATGGGCGTTGGCAAAGCAAAAAGAGGGAGTGATTGGGGGCAGTCACAGCCATGGGTTTGAAGAGTCCACATCGAAGGATACCTCTATAACCGCAACCATAAAACTATTCACACTCACTCACGCCGACTCACGCCGACTCCACCCCCTCACTCCACGCGGGTACGCTCTCTCTCTCTTCTATCTTTCAATGAAGCATTAAATACTATTCTGTGCAAAACCACAACGCTAGTAGGCCAATGTTTTTTTTCCCTTGTGGCTGCGGTTTGCAGCTCCAGTACAATCATCTTCACCAACACACACACACACACACATATATATATATATATATATATATTTCTCTCTCTTTGAGCTCTCTTGCTTATCAAAATCAAACATCAAAATAACATTGTGTGGTTGAATTAACTGAAGGGTCTTATTCATGGCAGTTCCACAATGTCGACTTTTCTGGTACTTCTTCTTTCCTTGCCTAGATGTTTTGCTTTTTTCTGTTCCTATGGCGCTATGATTTAACTTTTTCGGAGATACGTTTGGACATCGAAAAATACCCCTCCTTTGTGGAGCTTTTGGTAATTAATAGAACAACCAAGATAAGACCTGTAACCGAGCTAGTTCAACAGTAATGGTGGTGGCGTTTACTGTTCTGGTTCTTGTCTAAGGTTGTTTTCTTCTCTCTTGATGGGTGGCGAAACCAAGAAGCAGCTCTCGTCTTCTCCGAAAGAGCAGCTCGAAGAATCATTGGAATCAAGGCAAAAGCACCTGCAGGAACAATCTCCTTTCATCACTGTGCCTTTTTATGTCCCCATCTGGTGCAACTTCTTCTCCCTTTGAACAACAATTTGAGTTGGTTAATCCCAAGAGATCTCGATACAACAGTGGGCAATGGAAAGTACAACCCCAAGGGGGTATAATCACAAGCGAATCAAGCCCTTCCCCAACTATAAACCCTCAAACACAGGCTTCATCCTCGGACGCAGCCTCGTCTCCACCCCACTCCCCTCGAGAAGCCAGCAAACGTGGAAGAGAAGAGCAATCTCATCAGCAATTCAGGAAAGGGAAATATGTGAGCCCCATTTGGAAACCGAACGAGATGTTGTGGCTAGCTAGGGCTTGGAGGACTCAATATCAAGGAGGGAAACACAGGCTTCATCCTCGGACGCAGCCTCGTCTCCACCCCACTCCCTCGAGAAGCCAGCAAACGTGGAAGAGAAGAGCAATCTCATCAGCAATTCAGGAAAGGGAAATATGTGAGCCCCATTTGGAAACCGAACGAGATGTTGTGGCTAGCTAGGGCTTGGAGGACTCAATATCAAGGAGGGTCTGAAACGTCTGGCTCATCTTCAAGAAGCGATGTTGCAGTTCAATCAACAAGAGGCAAAACTAGGGCTGATAAGGATAGGAAGTAGCCGAGTTTCTAAACAAACATGGGATCAATCGAGATGCTAAAACTGCAGGTACCAAGTGGGATAACATGTTGGGGGAGTTTAGAAAAGTGTTTGAATGGGAGAGAGGAAACGAGAAGGAACAGGGTGGCAAGAGTTACTTTAGACTTTCTCCTTATGAGAGGAAACTACATAGATTACCAGTCCTTTGATGAGGGCGTCTTCGAGGAGCTGTCTCAGTTCATTGGGACTCGATTAAGAGCTTCTCAAGCAGAGGAACTTCAAGTGATGATGGTCGGTCGCTTCTTTCTATTCCTCCTCCACCTCCATTCAAAGTAGATGAACTTCCTATTCAGGTAAGCAAATCATTATTTCCCTTTGAATATAGCTAAAGCCCTAAAGCTGATTTTATGTTTGTTTCATTTAGTGAGGACAAAACTGGTAACGACCGGTACATTGGTTTTGGTCTTCCTTCATCTTCTCCAAGGAGCTACGTAGGATAGGGAAGATAAGAATGACATGGGAGGAATCAGTAAGCTTATGGGCTGAAGAAGGCGAGCATCTATAGGAGAGTGAAACTTCAAGGTTCAAGTTTTTTAAACGCAGATGAACTGACATTCTTTGATGATTCCATGGTGCCTGCACAATGGAAGCCTTCGAAGATGGCCATCTAAAAGGTTTCTCTGTAGATAGATTCGTCAATGGACAGCAAGTGAAAGTGTTTGGCAGGAGAAAGTCATCTGTTACAGGCATGTTGTTTAATATTTTTACTAAATTCTGAAAACTGTTCAGGAATATCCATCTAAAAAGTCTTTTCTCTCTCTCTCTCTCATGAAAACCAGGTTTCACCGAAAAAACACAGCTTCCATTTGCAGAACACCCTATCAGATGTAAGTCCATTAAAAACTATGACAAATGTTATAGCTTGAACATTGTAAATACATAGAATCTAGTGAATGTTTTGATTCACTGATGGATATACTACCTCGGAGAAAGTGCATGCGTTGATAAGATTATAATTTGGTTTTAGCGGCAGCAGTGCCACCATTGGAGTTCCAAGACCCAACAGACTACTACATCGGGTGTCTTCAAGTTCCTCCAACGACACTGCCGAGCTTGTTTGAGCTTTCATGGCATTTACAGGAGCCGCCACCTGAGGAATATCGTTTTCCTCTAAGGAAAGATGTGTACAAAGATTTGCCATCCGGTAAAGAAGTATTGTTTACTACTTCGAATGAACGGTTAGATTGTAGAGCAATCGTATATGATGTGTTGAGCTCATTACCCGCACCAACCCTAGTCTAAGTGCTGCTACTGCCACAGGGAGGAGACTCTTTTATTGCCCTTTGGGACGATTGCATCAATAGGGTTGTTTCCAAATTTTGTTCGGTTGAAATGGTTGTTATCCGAAACCATCATCGTTAAACGAGCCATTGCAGGATCAATGGCCGAACCTGACAGGTTTCGTTAGAAATTTTTGCCTGTGGAGGGGAGAGGAGACTGATCAAGTGAGGGAAGGGAATCCTCACCCATCATCTTCTCTTGTGGAGAAGTTGCTATGGACTTACACGGGTCTTCCGTACGTATTAGGCTATTATGCTGTTGGCTACATGGTAACGTTCTGTGCGGTAAGCCGATCGCAAGATCGGCTTATCAGGACAGATTTATGTTCCGTAGATCTATCGTCTCCCTCGGAGAGACTTAAAGCCCTAGTGCCTTGCTTTAGAATAGCAGGCCTTTTGCCTTTGTTGGCTGATCGATGCTTCAGTGCCACTGCTCGTACAAGCAATCTTCATTCAGCGATTTCGAAAGGTTTGATTTGGGGAATGGAAGTGTAATGGAAATGACGCCATATACGGTGACAAGATCATTCTCCAACAAGAGGAAATGGGCTGCAGTGAAGGAAATATACGACATATTGGATCATCGAATCCCACACGCTGAATTCATTTGTCGGGCATGTGAGAAAGATCTTGTACTGGTGTTTAAGCCTAGAGGTTGCAGATTGAAGCCCGTCAACTGTGAACAGCTCGTCGAAGCTCTCAAGTACGTGACAAAAGCATTGGTTGCTCTACATGACTTGTGCTTCATGCACAGGGACTTGGGATGGGATAAAGTGATGCGATAACCGATGTTGAAAACGAATGGTTCTTTGGCTTCGACGAGGCCGTCGGTGCACCGCAGATGTATCCGCACCTGGTGGGCGAGGGAGATGCGCGTGATAGACACGCTCCGGAGATGGGGCGGGGGTTACATGGGTGAAAGTGGACGTATGGGGCGTAGGTACTTGGTCAAGACGTGTGGACTCACAGAGGTGCCGAAAATGCTGAGGGAGTTGGAAAGTAGGTGCTTGGATCAGAACCCTGAGCAGAGGCCGACTGCCGCCGATTGTTACCACTACTTGCTGCAGGTGCAGTCAGCTTCATCCGGTGCAGCACCCTATTGAAATGACACCATCAACAGATAATCAATTTAATCTTTTATTATTTCACATTCTGTTTAGCTTTAGTCCCCTAGTATATTAGTGTATGAGCTTTTCTTTTTCCAGTTGAACAGTGGTGTTGGGGGGGGGGGTGCGCAGTTTTGATACCTTAAAGGGTCGTGTTTTTCGAGGGTATGGGTCTTCTTCATCTGCTGATGGGGTCTGATATTTTGGCAAAGGAATGGCTGCTTCTGCTGAAAGCCAGCAGCTGATGTTAACCACCTGGTCCTTTCCAATCAAATCAAATCAAAAGATTTTCTTTTTCTCTGTTCATTTACTTCTGTTGCAGTAGTGTTCTGGTTTCTCGAGGTATGATGTGTTGGTGAAACTCGAAGGTGATAGAATCAAATTTTAAATATTGTCAATCTTTTATATGACGATAAAGATTATTTGAAATTATTATTGTATAATTATAATACTTGCAATAGTTATAATAGTATTTATTGTTAATGTAATCGTGATAAATATAACGTAATTTAATCGTAATATTTAAAGCCTTGATGACAGCATGGAATGCTTACTAATTCCCAACTCGCCATAGTTGAACGCGAGTAATGAGTTATTTTAAATTTAAATGTCCATGAACCCCTAAATTTTGCTTCCATGCTATCAGGGTACCCTAATTCTCTCCAATGGCAGTCATAGATACAGAAGAAAAATGATAGCATGAATTCCGATGATTATTTTCATGCAAATGATAGCATATACTAGGATCAAAAGCTTACTGTTTTTCCGATCTGTTAATTGTGATAGATAATATTAAATTACGATCACAACGTTCTATAACAATCACATCTTAACGTTTTGCAGAGTCATTGCAGTACCGTAAATTATATTTATAACATAGAATCATAATTATTTTTAAAAAATAAATCACGTCGTAGTTTATAACATTCATAACAATGACACCACAGTGACAATTGTAATTTAGTAATCGTAACAATGGCACCACAGTCACAATTGTAAGTTTTAAAATTTTCCAAAAAAAAAGTTGTTTAATTTTATCATTAATCATTGATAAGAAGAGTCGAATAATTTCTTAGTTATTTTCGTTTACAATATAAATGATGATTAAATTTCAAATTTTATTAATATTAGATTGACAGAAGAAAAATTAAACAAAAGTTAATGGAGGAACAAAAGACTCAATGTCTCAAAACATTTTAAGTTTTGAAATGATATATAGACCTTTGATATACTTATTTTTTTTTATCTAAAAATAAATTTAAAAAACTTATCTAAATTTTTTTGAATCAATGACTCTTAACTTCGAAATTATGCATACAAAACTATAACACATGTTTAATGTTATTCTATGATAAATGAGTTATGTTAAAAGTGATTTCGAAAGTGTGAATAATTGGACTTACTTTTATCTATATGATTTGTGCGTTAAATAAAAATTTGTCACTCATAATAAGAGTTTTATACTAAGTAGTTTAAACATTTTATCTTTCATGAAGGATTTGAAGATATAAGAATTTTTTTATTAAAAAAATGTTATAATAATCTTTCAAATAAATACTTTTTTAAAAAAAAAAAGTAATTTAAGTTTGTGTCCGGCAAAAATTATTAAACAAACATTTTCCCCACGTTATTCACAATCTCAATTAATAAAAATTACTTATATTACATTATTCTTCTATATCATTTATTATTATTATTGTATGAATCTTTCTCTCGCGTCATTTATGATAATAACCAAGAAAAATCATCAATATTATTATATTCTTTCATATCGTTTTTTAAGAATGAATCTTCACCTTTTTTATGTGCATATGAAGATGGACAATTACTTGAAAAAGTTACACATAAGTCAATTAATAATATGAAAAAAATGATATATAATATAAATAATTGTTATTAGTTGAATAATAAATTACATGTTAAGATAGAAGTTCTACTACTAAGTATAGCAGAAACAAGAGAGAAAGTAAAAGAATACTTTGCATCTTATTATGAGAAATTCTTATGTACATGAGTGAAAGTAAACTACCTTATTTATAATAGCTTATTAACAAACTCTACTCTTAACTAACTCATAACTATTCAGCTGAAACCAACTCCATTCTTCACACTAACATTCTCCATGCTTTTCATATTTATAATACACTAACATTTCCCATGCAATCCACATCTTCAGCTTCACGTCGATCCTCAGCTGTATTTGTCTGGGAAAAGCTAGTCAACAAAGCAAATCCTTCCTTACGAAAGCGAGAAACCAACAGCTTCTTCCGATGACGAATGAATATCGAAGTAGACAATGACTTAGTAAGAACATCATCAACTTTCTCGTACGCTGGAACCTCCTGAACCTGCAATCGACTAGCTGCTACCATTTCTCGAACAAAAAATAAATCCAATTCAACATGTTTAAACTTCGAATGAAGAACTGGATTCTAACACACAAAAACAGTGCTCGTATTGTCACACCAAAGAGTAGGTTTTCCATGAAACGAACACTGTAACTTTTTGAGTAACGACGCAAGCCATATGACTTCTGAGGCAGCCGAAGCAACACTACGATATTCTGCTTCAGTAGTAGAACGAGCAACTACATGCTATTTACGGGGACTGCACGAAACAAGATTACCACCAAAATAAATGCAATACCCTGACGTGGACCGTCTGTCATCAATATTAGTACCCCAATTTGCATCAGCAAAGCCAACCAAGGACAGTCGAGAAGAAGACGAGAACCACAAACCATAATCTAAAGTGCCTTACAAATACCTCAAATCCTCTTGACTGCCTAGAAATGTATATCTCTAGGAGCTTGCATAAATTTATAGACGCGATTAACGACATAGGCAACATATGGTCGAGTAATAACCACATATTAGAGAGCACCAACAATACTTCTATAGTGATCCACCTCATCAATGGGCAATCTACTAGTAGCAGAGAGCTTACAGTGTGTTATCATGGGAATAAGAAGTTCCTTAGCTACTGCAAACCCACTCTTTTGTAACAGATCAAAAATATACTTTTGTTGATTCAACACTAAACCATTAGAGTTATAACAGACTTCAATGCCCAAAAAACTGAAGAAGACGAGATCTTTCAAAGAAAATTTTGCATGGAGTTTATTTATAACATCTTGAACTTAACTCGATCAACTTTATGTGAGAATAATATCATCCACGTAAATCAAGAGATAAGTCATACCAGTATTAGTTTTGCGAAAAAAAGAGGCATCTGATCATGACAAAACAAATCCTATCGAGATCAAATATCCATTGAGACTCTCAAACCATGCACGAGGCCTGCTTCAGACCGTAGATTGCTTTATTCAGTTTGCACACCAGACTACCACCACCTTGTTCAAACTTGGAGCTGAAGCATATATACTCCTCAGATAAATGCCAATTTAAGAAGGTATTGTTAATGCCTACTTACCTGAGAGACCAACCTTTTGCTAATGCAAGAGAGATATAACTGAACAGTAACTGGCTTCACTACAGGACTAAGTACCTTATTAAAATCAACCCGGGTTGCTGAAGAAATCCCTTAACCACGAGACGAGCCTTGTAACGAGTAATGGAGCCGTCTATATTCTTTTGATTTTAAAAATCCATTTGCATCTCATGGCTTGCCTATCCTTAGGAAGAGGAACAACGTCCATTTCATTATGAACAAAGGCATTAAATTGCCTGAGCTGCAGCCTTCCAGTGAGGATGAAGAAGAGCCTCATTAATAGTTGTAGGCTCTTTATCATCAAATGAAACATTCAAGACCTTGGTTTTCGTATCCCATTTTACCTCGTGTAACCAAGGGATGAATATTTGACTAGGAGTAGTCTGATTAAAGAAGATCGATCAACACAAACAGATGGCACAGTGTCAGCCAAAGTACCTACTGCAAGATCAGGAAACCTGTACATGATCAGTATCCCTAGGATCTGAAACCATTTCTATAGCATAAAACCTAGGTGATGCAGGATGCATAGGAGCACCAGCCAATCGGTAGCTACATGCTCATCATGAAATGAAAAACACATCAGTAACTGGAGATGTAGTAACATGCGAGGTGTTGCCTCATACACGATACTCGGTCCAGATACTAATGGTGTAAAACCAGAAGTAGCCCTTCAGTGACCTCCGTACGACAAGGATCACCAGTTGTAATGTTGTAAACTTGAAAAAGAAAGACATTCATCATCACAACATGTCGAGAGATGATTACCTTTCCATCATCATCCAAACATCGATAACCCTTTGAGATGACTATAACCTAAAAAAACGTTGTCTTGACCTAAA
Organism: Hibiscus syriacus; assembly: GCF_006381635.1. Lineage (NCBI taxonomy): Eukaryota > Viridiplantae > Streptophyta > Magnoliopsida > Malvales > Malvaceae > Hibiscus > Hibiscus syriacus. Next base: position 1,209,151 of record NW_024063149.1, on the reverse strand, counting down.
CTCCAATTTATGACGATTGGCAAATCTCATGCACGAAAAACATGCACAACCAAAAACACATAGAAGAGAGTATTCTGGAATCCTGCAATACAATACTTCAAATGGAGATTTGCCATCCAAAACTTGAGTGCGCAGTCTATTAATAAGAAACGGCTGACACAAGCATAACTCCAAAACTTCATAGATAACGATGCTTGAGCCAGTATGGCTAACCCCATTTCAACGATATGCATGTGTTTATGCTTAACTCGTCTATTTTGCTCACAGGTGCTTAGAGACGAAATTCGATGCTCCACATCATTTTGCTAAAACCAACCCTTGAGTGAGTGATATTCATAACCACCATCTGTTTGTAGAATCTAATTTTACAACCAAATTGCACTTTATCAACTTGGAAAAATTAAGGAACATGACAGCACCTCGTATTTTCATTTAAGTAAGTATACCTAAATGTATCTACTTGAGACATCAACAAAAGAAACATAAAAAGAAAAACCATCTGAAGAAATAAATGAACCAGGACCCCAAACATCTGAAACAACTAATTGAAAAGGCTCATTATATTCTATTAAAGAATGACAAAAAGGAAGCTTGTGAGCCTTCCCTTGTTACAAGCAACACGCAAATGTGACACTCGATTTTTATGACAGGAGACATTATAATGTTTCATAATATATTTTACTACATCAACAGAAGCATGGCCAAGATGCCGATGCCACAACTTCAAAGGGTATGAAGTCACATTAACATTGTTTAATTGAGCAGCCGAACTCGCCTCAGCATAGGAAGTAATTGATAGAGACCTTCATCCGTGAGCTTCCTCGAAGAAGAACTTTTCGAGTCTGAGCATCCACAAACATTCATACGGGTGAAACTCAAGAAAAACACCATTATCTCGAGTGAACTAAAAAAGAAATCAATTTCTTCTTGGATGTTAGGACATGCAACATGTTATGCAAAAATAAAGGCTTCATACTAGAATGTAAAGTACTTTGCCCTACATGAGCAATTCTAACACCATCACCATTTCCCATGTGCAAATCATTATCACTTGTATACACCATACCTGAATGAAAAACAGATGTATCATTAGTCACATGATGAGTGACACCAGTGTCAGGATACCAAACGGGATCACTTGTAGGCTTTAAGAAAGATTGAGCACTAGAATACGAAAGCATGGAAACAAAAGCTGCAGGTGTCGAGGGTGCCAAAAAGAGATTATGACCAACTACAGAAGAACTTGAAGCATCATTATAGGAACCAACAAAAAATCCAGAGGACGGATAATAACCAAAAGCAGTCGAGGAACAAAAAGAAACACCAGGAACTATAAAATTAGCTGGATATAGGTAGGAAGAAGAAGCAAAAACAAAACTAGGATGTGAAACCGTATTCACTGCATAATTATACACCCGTGCAGAAGATTATTGTTGATCTACCCCCGAACCATTCGATCGTTTTGAATAATTTCCAACTGATGTACCAAAATCAAGAACACCCATGTAATCACGATCAAAACGGTGATAACATTTCTGAACAACATGACCAAACTTACCACACAACTGTCATTTTTCCTTGTTAAAGTTATAACTACGCCCACGACCTCGACCTCAATAACCACCTCCTTGCTGACCATGCACCTGAGAGGAATGGTCATCGAAAGAGCCTTTTACATCTGACTCATCATTAGACTACAACTGAACAACATTGGCTGAAATCCCTTCACCTAAAAACGCCTTCTGTTGAGCCTCACAATCAAGAAAAATTTTAGTGAGAGTATCCAACGACACTTCCTCTTTAGAAGCTATATCAATTACAGATTCAAATTCCAGAGTTAAGCCATCTAAAATAACACTAACATGTTCTTGTTCAGTTAAAATACTTCCAGAAGCATTTAACATATCACAAACATCTTTGACCTTTGCTAAAAATTCATGAACAGACAAACCATATTTCTTTTGAGAATGCAAAGTATGGCAAAGTGATGAAATTTTTGCACTCAATCGTGCACCAAACAAACGAGTCACAATATTCCAAATAGCAACTGTATACGTAAGACCAGTAAGATGAGGCAAAATCTCCATACTTATAGTGGTTAGCAACCAGGAGGCAAGTAGTTATCTTGCTGCCTAAATAACAGAAATTCTGGATTTTCCTTGAGTTGCCCAACATCATTAGTAACAAATTCATTTGGAACAACTATATTAGAGGAAATAACTTCAGCAAACCATAACCATCAATGATTAAAGACACTTGATATTTCCATAACAAATACGCATTCTCAGTGAGTTTAACTATATCATTTTTAGGTATATGTTGAATGAAGCCATAGGAGAATTAATATATGAAGTATTCTCATCACGAGTTGGATCAACCATAAGATCAACCATGTTAAACAACACTAGAAAGAAATCACATATCTAACCTTAAGAAACCAAAGAAATCTGAAAACCCAATTCAAGAAGCAAAAAACAATAGTGCAAAGAAAAAACAAGAACGAACCTGAGCTTCATAACTGTCAGCAAGAAGATACACCACAGCAGAACTAGGAATTAGCGACTGATACCATGTAAAGATAGAGTTCTACTACTAAGTATAGCAGAAACAAGAGAGAAAACAAAATAATACTTTGCATCTTATTATGAGAAATTCTTGTGTACATGAGTGAAAGCAAACTAGCTTATTTATAACAGCTGATTAACAAACTCTACTCTTAACTAATTCATAACAACCTCTAACCAACTCAAAACTATTAAGCTGAAACCAACTTCATTCTTCACACTAACATTCTCCATGTTGTTCATATTTATAATACACTAACATTACATACAATAAGAATACTTCATAAAATAATTTCTTGTGTTCATGTTCTAAGTTATATTGTTAGAAGTATAACAACCTGAGACGAGAAGAAAACATAAAATCATATATTTTATATATCCAAAATTTGCTTCCATGGTGATTCTTACAAGTCGCGACAAATGACATTCCATTCTTCGGTAGGTTCTTGTCATAAATTTCGTGTAAATGAATAAAAAAACATTAATGAGATGAAAAACTTATTCTATTAATAATCGAAAGGAATATAAAATAAAAATAAATGCACGATTAGAACCGAAACAACCGATTTGAAACGAGTTGAGGCCTGCAACTACATAGTTTCCTTAAGACAGATTTTCAGCCACTCCTTGGTGCTTGAGATCTTTGGTCGCCTGTCTTCCAGGATGCAACAACGATATGATCAACACATAGTAGCACAACTATCGAGATCACAAATTATTCATTGTCTTCGTCTATCACCAAGAAAAAACTAGAGGCGAAAACTTTTTGAATAGTTTTGAGTTGTTTTTAATTATATTAACCTAGTAGGTTAACACGGAATTTATAGGGATTTCACATTGTGAACAATTTGAAATTTTTGACATAATCAAACATTAATGAGAATCAAACAATTAAGCAATTTTCAAAATTATTGTTCTGATTAAAGAAACTTTTTAATATTTATCATTTTAATTCCAAAACAAATTTTGAAAAGATAGGCTCTATTTGAGGAAAAAATATCATATTTGAGTTAAAATATTAGTAAGCCCACAAAAAACTTGACCAGTTCAGATATTAACATTACCCATATTATGCACTTCTTCACATTTAACCAACAATTTGTTTTACATTTTCCTCAACAACATTTGAATCAATTTCTTATTCAAAACTAAAAAATTATCGAATTTTTCCAACGGTTATATAGGTCTCACTTGTATCCACTATCCTAAAATCTGGAGTACATGTTTCTCCATGGACAACAAGCATACATGGTTATGGCATGTGCCCTCCACGTAGAGCCACTGTTTTCCATTATGGCGTTGCACCAGTGAATAACCTCAACCACAATCTCGTTTCCCTTCAATGTTGCGATCATAGCTTGAGCAAACTTAACAAGAAAAAAAGAGAGAGGATGAAGTACATAGATGGTATCTCTATTATAGGATATTATTTTATTGAGTTTTCTAACTACTAAAAGTTATAAAATAGTCTTTTTATTATAGAATGTTGTTTTATTAAGTCTCTTGACTATTAAAAGTTATAAAATGATCATTCAACTATTCATATATTCCTAACTCCTCATTTTGTATTAAAAAATTGACGATCGTCCAAGTTGAATATTAATCTATTGATTGAGATATAATAAAATATAATCATAAAATCGTTTGAGCTGTATTTTGTGGATCCACTCTCTATTTATATTATTCCGTCGAGCCCGTTTTTGAAACATTATACCATCAAGTCAATACTTGAAAGCAACAACAATGCTCGTAAACATCATTAAAATATGATTTTATCATATATGATTTTATCATATATGAATTAGCATGTTAATGTTTAGCTCAGGCGCCACTACTTTTTCAATGGAAAAGTACACGTTTGGAATAGATGAATAGGTGAGTGGTAATTGTGTAACTTTTAATAGTCAGAAGACTTAACAAAATAACGTCCTATAAGTGAGACTATTTTGTAACTTTTAAAAATTAAATAACTCAATAAAACAGTTCTTTACAGTAAGTGGACCATTTGTATACTTTACCCGAAAAAGTAAAAGAAATGAAGAATAAATGAAGCTTTTTGTATTCAACCTTTTTCTCTCACCCAGGTACAACGTAGCCCTAACCTAAAGGTGGGCTGTTGCCTCATAGTGGGTTACAGTGACAGAACCAATGATACCAGACACTGTATCAACTTTTTGGGGCAGCTTGTTTATTAGAAAATCGCCCCCCCCCCCTCCCATTCTCATTTAGGAGCATGCAACTGCAAAATAATGGTTTAGAGGGAGTAAATGGTATTGCATTATTTACAATGATATAGCTAGATTATCCTTTGCCAATAATGATCTCTCCATTGCATCTTTTCCTGCTAAGCTCTTTATGCATATGGACTGCCCAAATATTTTCTAAATCCTGCAATTATCCTTTGTTTAAGTGTATATAAATGAATATAACATTCAATCATTTATTCATGAACAATTTGTATAATGTTTATTTATGTTTGTTTATCAAGTTAAAGAAACAAGTATAAATCAAATTTTTATATTCTTTTAATAAACTAATGAACACGAATAAATGTGTGATTTGTTCGTTTATGTTCACATACAAGCTTATTCATCTACTCGTTTGTATGGTTCTCATTTCATTTTATTCTTTTACAATTTAAATATCAGTGAAAGTATAGAATAAATTGAATGTATGATGAACTTTAGAGTTTAAACTATGAAACTTAAGGAGTTTAAGGATTAATAGTGTAATTTCACATATTTCTGAACATATAAAAGAGCATGCTCAAGAATATCAACATGTTATAGAACGCTAAATAAACATATTTATGAATATTAAAAGAGTATGCATGCGAATGTTAATTAAATTGAACACAATCTTACTCGTTTTAACTTGATTTATTTACACCCCAATCGATGCCACAAAGTTACCATGATTTGATACCTCCAACTGTATCAACTAGGCCTCAAACATGGAGTGGTCACTTAGATAAACCCATTATTGTGCCCAATTATTCTCTATGATCTGATCAGACACATCTCCAACTTTTTCTAATATTTAATATATGTTTTATCTTATATTAGAATTCTTTTTTATTTTTGGTAGTAAATCAAAAAGTACAAAATTCAGGTACAGCCAAAGCTAAGGTCAACTATATGATACAAAGTTATAAGATGCGGCCTTAGCTACCCTATTCCCTAGACTATAGCATGGGTGAGCGAGTGTATATAACTCTAATTCACAATTCCTCAAACACCATACGTCGAAAAGCTAAAGCTAAAGCTACTAACCATGGATGGACCGGGAGAGCGCAAACAATCGTCTTCTAAATTTTCGTATTGTTTAAGTTTTTTTATATTTTTAATTGAATAATTTATTTTACTTCACTAAAGTTTTATAAATTTATTCTTCTAAAATTTTATAAATTTGTCTCCTTATATTATATCTTGCATCCCTAGTAGTAACAATTGTTTCTATTCACCCTTCCACTCTAGATTTGCACGTCCACTAATCTCTTCCATGCAGAAGGTCTTTCCATAGGCAAGAGAGATATATTTTCAGGGGCGAATGCATATGACTCCGTAGGGGATTAAATGCATACAAATTATTTTAGATTATATATTTAATATAATTCAATATATTAAAGGAATAAGGAGAAAAAGAAAAGAAATTATGTATACCCATTATACTAAAAAAAGTATTAAAAGTTTTGGACCTTTATTTCTAAATCCACCAGTGATATATATATATATATACACACTAAAATGGATGTTAAACTTTGTAATGTCCCAAAACCTGGGTCAATTAGACTTCCCAAGGTAGTTGGACCAAGTTATATAGGTATTGTGCTTAAGTAAGGTCCAAGAGTTAAGAGTAAGTGATGGTTTTAAGTAAAAGTAAAAAGGAGGGAGACAAAAATGTAGTTTACCCATAGTTGGTTTTAAAGTTTATAAACCCCCTTATTTAGCTAGATTTCACGGGAACCTTCCACAAAAAATATCTCCCATCTTTCTCGTTCTCTTCTCATTTCTTCTTCCTTCCCCAAGAGAAAACAAAAAGATAGAAGTTTCTTGAATCCCAAACCTAGTTTGAAGAAACCAAGGTAAGAATCATATTTCTTACCCCTTAAGCTTCATTTCAAGCCCTTAATCTTTAGTTTTGAGTAAGATTTTAGAAAATGAGTTATTGGGAGTTGAGAGAAATCAAGTGTTTTAAGCTTGGATTTGAGTTGTAGGAGTTGTATTTAAGCTTAATCTAACCTCTAGTTGAGTAGTAATCAATTTCCTTGCTTGGTTTAGTTAAAGAGGTGAAAAAGAATTTCAACAAAGGATGAAGGTAAGGTGAATCCTAGTTTATTCAAGAGGAGTTTAGCAACCAAGAAGGCCAGGTAACACACTTATAGCTTTCTCATACCAAGTGTAGATCATGGAAAGTTAAGATGTGTTAGAAATTTAAGTTTAAATCATGTTTAACAATTTCCATGGTAGATTGTTCATTTGATATTATAAGGATGTTAATAAGCCTTTATTATGACCCCTGTTGATCAAATAAAACTTTAAGCATGTTTGAGGACCTCACTAAGGTATTTAGGATTGAGAAATATAGTTTTTCGTACTTGTTTTATGACTTATGTAGGTAGAGTATCGATACTATAGGGATAGTATCAATACTTGTTCTTCGTTTTGGGCAATTTCGTGAGTTTCTAGGCAAGAGTATCAAAACTTTTGGCTCAAAGTTGTGAAACTCCAAGACAGTTTCGAAACTGGGCAGAACAAAATGTTTATAAGTATCGGTACTTATATAAAGTATCGATACGCGTGGGCTAGTATCTATATTTTCATTATAATTTGGGCAAAAATATCAGTTTTTAAGGGAATTAGACTCGAGGAAATCCAACACTTCTTTTTATCGTCAAATAAGACTACAAGTGAGAACGCTAAGAAAGTTTAATTCAAACGTAGAAACCATAATAAAGTAAGATCAAATAATACTAGCCTTATTTGAATGCTTGGGAAAACGACTAGGACACCCGAGTAGACTAGAGAGGTGTATGAGCTCTGAGATGCAGAACCCTCAGTCTCATCATGATGTCTATCATAGAGTAGAGAGTGAGTATACAAGTATACTCACCAAAGCAATACAGAAAAGATCAGTAGATTAGATAGAAAAGTAATAGACTTGAATCTTTAAGCCTTTCAATGAATTGCAATTAGTATGTTTTAGCCGTTAGTGGCGCTGAGCTACCATCAGATGTTTCTGTGGGCAGGTTAGTAGATACATCAGTTGAGAAGCTTTAAAAAGACCGAGGTCCTGATCCAGTGCAGAGCATAGTACGCCACAAGTTTCTTAAGTGGCATGTATATTCATGATTTCAGTTGTATTGAGTTGTAAAGTCAGTTAAGAGTCAGTATGTAGGTATCTATATATTTTGAGGGCTCTTAGATATAAAGAGTCGTTTTAAAGTACAAGAAAGTAAGAATAAGTTGATTAGCCACTTCGGTGGTTACGTGTAGCACCTTAAACCAGTCGACTGTGTGTCGTACCGGTTAGGTATTTAACATTATTTATAGGATGAAAAATCATTTTTCTATTGCCAAATGCATTCCCAAATACATTGATTAAACACAAACAATCTCAATATATTATTACAAGCCCAGCCCATAATAATACTTAACCAGTGTTAGTTTCAGAATACTCATTTTTATTTTAGGAATTTTATTATATACTTTACCAAACAAAAGTAAAATTAAATATACAATTAAAATTATCTTTATTAATAAAATCTGATAAAAGAGTTTTCACTACCATCAACTCACTTGTAAAACTTGTTTACGCCAACAACACTCTCATTTCGATCACCTTGCAGCATTTGAAGACAACACACAACCTTCCAAATCTCCAATATAAATAAATAAATAAATATAACACCCAATAAAATATTGGCAGAAGAATACATTTTACAGTAAAAGCTAAGCTCTGCCACTACCCTATTCCTCTGAACCATTCAATCGGTGGGTTAACTCTTCCTTTGGACTTATTTGACAGCCTTAAGCTCCACCTCTCAAGCAAATCCATCAATTTCATCTGCATCAAGCGTTGCTCTTACAATTTCGAAACGTACGAATGATTTTATATTAAATCGAATCAACACATTTGTAATCGAAAATGAATCATCATGTGATGTCTTTCTTAGTATTTGATCAGATCTTCAGTTGGTTTTTGTGAATCTATGTTATGGTTGGCAAATATAGAGAAAGATCATGTATGCTCCATTGTTAGTTAACCACAGTAGGTATGAACAAGGATATAAATTGTAAAGGCGATCGCATTTTCAGCTGCGTTACATTTATTGTAATTGTGATAATAGTAGGTTCTATTGTAAGTACAACGATCGTATGATAACAATTTTCGATGACAATTCAACTACTGTATAACAATTGTTATCCTAATAGTGGACCGCTATTTAAATTCTTGAGCACAAAGCACAATACGTGCCGACTTTGCAATGAAAGAAGTTGCTTGAAATTATTAAGTACCCTAACTTTCTTTTTACATGAACACAGGCAATTCTATTGATAGCATTTCCATACCATCAATGAAGATACAAAAAAGTTTAGTTGATGGGAGCATCTCTTGTCTTGTACTCCTCCATTTCATCACTAAAATGCTTGTCACCAACTTTGCCTTTTTGACATGTCAATGTCTGGTTTTTTTCTTACAAAACAGTGGGTTCAGGGGCTTCCCTGTTGAACCCATCTTGAGAATGCTTCAAGAGTGTTCATGTCGGCTCTGTAGTGCTTTTGTGTGAATTCAAGCAGCATAGGCCATTTAAAATCCGGGTATACTCTAGGGGCACAAGCGTCCACCAACTCTGCTGGTGGGGCAACCACTTGATCACCCCTTGGACACAAAAAGAAAGCAAGTGATTTTCTTGTGGTGTGGCAGTTCACAACCGCTCGGTGCAAGCAACTTTTGTATCTTCCATTTGACAAAGCCTGAAGTGGACTTAAATCATCAGACCAAAGCATTTTTTTACAGTTCAAAGATGTTATGAATTAGATGAATAGAGTATGTTACCATGAAGGTGTCGCCGATGTTAACGACGAACGCTTCGAAATTCGGGGTAATCAAACGCCATTTGTTGTCGACAAACACTTGAAGACCGCCGACTCGGTCTTGGTGAAGGATGGTTAAAGACGTTGGATCACAATGAGGCCCTGTCCCTAAAGCGAGGTCTGGTTTTTGGCAAGGAGGATAATAATTCAACCTCATTATCGAATCGTTTCTTCGAAAAATTCCCTGAAATGTGCTCTGTTTACGCCTAGACTGATGGCTAAAAGCTCCATGATCCCTAGGGAAAGTTTGCTCATGGCCTCGCAATACTTCTGGTAAACATTCCTGCACACAATTTGAACACAAGAATTCAGCATCACCAGCAAAAACACAAGCAAAAAAAAAAGGGGGGGGGGTAGGTAATTGACATTAGATTCTGTTACCCGAAATGCCTGAATTCATCTCCCATTTGATTAACAATGTAGTTTTCGACCATCATCGACGCGTCTCGATGAGCCGAGTACCTAAAGGAAAGTGTTTCCTTCCAAGGCAGCTTGGAGGAGAATCTACCAGTGAAGCTACTAGCATATCCACCGAGCTCACCAACTTTTCTCTGAGCCCTTTGCTTTTCTCCCAATGGTAATTCAAAGAAGTAATCCATGTACTTATGAGCATCAGTCAAGAGTGTTGCATCAACTCCATGATTTACCACAAGAAAGAAACCATGCTGCATACATGCCTCACCAACAAGCCTTGAAGCTTCTGCAGCAGAGACAGGGTCACCAGAGAGGAATCCTCCGAGGTCGATGAGCGGTACGTGGAGTTCCGGTGCATTAGCGCAAGGCTTCTCGTCGTCGGGCCATATAAATTGTTGTGGTATGTGGGATTGGTGCTTAAGCACAGAGGCATCAAAGACCAGTTGTTTTTGCTCATCATCTTTGTGATGGCGAGGCATGGAGGCTATGCTGGAGATAATTGCCATTGCATCAAGAGTGTGATATATTTTGAGGCCAAAGATAGGTAGATATATATATATATATATATGATTGAGTGATTGTAAGAGTAGTTAATGGAGAAGAAGAGGAGGGAGTGACATAAATTTGAGAGGTGTGATGAAAGAAACGCCAAAAGCTGCTCTCATAGGGGAAATCAGTGCACAAAATTTGGAATCTTATTGCACCTTTCTTCCCCTCTCCCCCTATATATAATATATATCCCCAAATCCAACTTTTTTTTCCTAAAGAAAATCCAATTATTGAGGTTCTAATCTATTCAAAAATTGAATAAAATTATAATATTCGGACCATTTTTAATTTACAAGTTTAAAGAATCACGATGAATTTTTTTATTGAATTTAATTCATTCTTTTCAAATAAATAATTATTTTTTAATTTTTCCTTATTTTTTATAACTTCCACAATTTATTAACAATTTTTCATTTTTAAATATTTTTATGTAAAATTAAAAAAAATCAAAATTTATATAAAAGTAAAATAATTGACGTTTGTTTAACGAGTATCTTACTTTGTCATTACTTGATGCATTTTGATAAAAAAATAGAAATTCAAGATGAAAAAAATTAAAAAAATTAAAATGATATTTTCTGAAAGATTTGAGGACCAAAAATTAAGATTGGGCCAACTCTATTTAGTTTCTTCCCAAATTAGAATCAAACAAAAGTTAGAACAAAACAAAAACTTAATATTTTTTTTAGTATTATAAAAATAAGTAAGGTTTAACACCTATTATCCTATGGAAATTGGAAACACTAGAATTAGACAACTCGTCGTTTAAAATGTTAAAGTAGTGATTTTAAAATTTTTAATTTATTTTTTGATTTGATAAATTCAAATTTATATATATATATATATATATATATATATATATATATATATATATATATATTCATTTTTATATCATATTAAAATTTAACAATTATTCATGTACATGGAATTTTTATTAGCGATAAGACATTCGATCTGAACTCAATGATTTTGAATTGCTTTGATCTGAATGGATTAATTTTCTTTTTAAAAATTAGGTTTAGAACAGATCGAGTCGAATGTTTTAAGAATAAGATTGGATTCAATCAAGTTCAGATTTAGGATAAAAAAATCAACCCAAATTAAGATAATATTATAATTTTTCTTTATATATTCAGGGATAATTATAATAATATAATTTTTATATTATTTTTAATTAGATCCTTATTTTGCGTAATAGCATAAATTTTTTTATATATATTTGAGTCTCGAATGGTCAAATACGTATTTTTATCTCAAAAATCAAGTCGGATGAAATCCTCCTAACCTCCGAACGAATTGAGTGCGGGGGAAGGAGTTTATTTTTAGATCAGGTTCAGTTGGATCAAAAACTTTCATAATTATCCTTATAATATAATAAATGAAACATAAATCCTAAATTTTAAATTTATATATAAAATGAATTTAGTGGAATGATATTATTATTTGAGAATGGTTTATTGCTTTAGCCATACAAATTTAGTATAATAATAATTTTATCGTTTTAAGATCATATATAGAGGTAAATCAGAACGATTAAATTACGTTAAATAATATTTTCTTGGAGTGTGATTAAATTTTTTATTTTATTTTATATTAGTCTCGTGTTGATTATATTTCTACCCCACAATTTCAGCAAAATCTTATGTGATTCTCATGCACTAGTGGTATTTCCTACAATGACAAAAATAATTATTGTTTTATATTTTAAGTAGCTAAGCACATGTTCTATGTTAATGATTAAATGAGAAGGTTTAATCAATGCTGGAGAAGTCAATGTATATGGCGAAAGTGAGGGTTAAGAGAAGATAAAAGAGATGCTGTGAAGCAAGAGTAAGCATTTCGTCGTGTTCCCCGGACGATGTCGCCATCACATCATGTAGCCAACACAAAAGACATTTGATTAACCCTAATGTGTTGTGTACATCCTGGCACGTAATAATGGAATATGATTTTATTTTAAAAACAAATATAACTTAATTATTGCAAAACAAACCAAATTTTCCCAACTCGATTTCATCATGCCTTTTCTTATCGTTACGTGCCTTTTTAACAAGCTCTTGATTGTATATAAATACAAAAAAAAACCCTTAATTAAGACAGCTTTGAGTGAGCTAATCTTGTAAGTGATGTTGGGTAATTAAATATTAGCATCCTAGTTATCAAGGTCACTCCTCTTCTGCCTTCTTTCTTTTACTTTATTTACTCAAATATCAGTGTACTTGTTGTTTTGTTCCATGAAAATAACACAACAGAAACCATATACACATGATATAATATTAAAAAATACCTCATACATTTAATTAAATAGTTATATTAGTCTCTATCTTTTTAAACACTTTGTTCCTTAACATTTTATGTTGAGATAAAATACCCCATGACTAGATAAAAATCGTTAATTGACTAATGATCAACATTTATCTCTGACATACTAAGTTTTATATATTCAAAATGATGGTGTAGTACATGATATGTGTCAAAAATGATAACATGACATTATCATATGTCAAAAATGACAAGACACATGATGACATCATATTGTTACGTGTTTAAAGTGATGATGACACAAAACATGTCATATCATCACTGTGGACATATAGAACTTACCTCATCAATGAAAAGTGTTAACAATTAATCAATTAACAGTTTTCAGGAAACATTTTACCCAAAATAAAATATTATGGATCAAAGTGTTTGAAAAAGAATAAAGACAAATGACTTTTTATCAAACGTTAGGGGTGAATTTTGACATTATACCTATATATATTAAACCTACAAAAAATGAGCAGCCATTGAGCTCGCAGATTTAACTACCAAAAAGATAAACTTGTTTACTACTAATTATATCTATAAATTAAACTAATAGATGAGGTGATAGCATTCCAACTTTAGCTTTGTTCATTTCCCAATTATTTATGATTTTTTTTACTCGGTTTACCGATAAACAACTAATCTTTGTCTTTCTTAACCATATATATCTTTTATGATTGTAAGTAGGGATAGACGGACGAGATAATTTAGTACTCGCATTTTTTAAAATTTATAGTTGAAGTATTTTTTTATTGTATATTTCTAAATTTTTTTATTTTCACATTTCTTAAATTTATAATATAGTTTTTAAAGATTCACATCTTTTAATAAAAAAGATGTGGGACCTACAGCCTTAACGACCGAGGAAATATTTTAGATAGATGGCGATGTGAATGGCAAAAGATTCAGTGGTGGTGTACGAGATATTGGGTGGATATTGAGGAGAATGAAAGGACAAGGTTTAGGGTATCCTTGGAAGAGAGCAGATGGGGTATAGTTGTTGGGTGGAGGGATTGAGATCTGCGTTGAGGTGGTGACAGAAAAAACAACAAAAGGGTTCCACGTGATGCAGGCCTTTTGGAAGGGAGTATGGGAATGGGACTGTCATTGTCCTTACCTGCGGCGCTGTGTATCTCGTTAACTTACAATTCCGTTGCACACAAAAATTCCCTCCCCTTCAACGGATATAATTTAATCATACTATTGATAGTGTATGAATTTATATAAGGGTGTTTAGCAAAAACAACTAATAGCTGATAGCTGGGAGTTGATTCCCGTAGTTGGTTTGACTAATTGATTTTATTAACTGATTTGATAATTATTTATATAGAAGTGTTTGGTAAAATTTAACTGATAACTGATAGTTGATATGTAGGTAAAATGACAAATAAATGTATTATACATTTAATTGTTAAGTACATATATGTTTTATAATACGCTAGTTTTATTGAGGTGAAATTATTCAGATAAAATACGTTTGACAAGAAATTAAAAAATCCTTAAGAAAGTTAGTGAATATTTTTGAAAAATTTGAATATATTTTTTAAATTTAACATTTACAAATATTAACCTTGTGAGATTGATACATACTATTAACCTTGTATAAAATATCAACACTATATTTTTTCTACTTTCATGTTTTACTATATTTTCTTAACTAAAATATATTTGTGAATCTACAATTAAAAAATAGAATAATAAAATAAAATTTCACTAAAATATATTAGGATGGAGGCTATTTCATTATATTAGGTTTTATGGTAAGGATGTAATTATAGAAATAATAAGGTCAAATATGTCATTTAATATCTTATTTTGCAATAAGCTCTCCCAAATCGCTGGATTTTCAGCTTAGTTTGCACAATAAACTCTTTCAAAAAGGCGTTTACCAAACACTAAAAATAGAGGGTTTGATTACCAATAAGTTATTTATGCTCAAATAAACTAAAAGATCTTCAAAAAGCTGTTTACCAAACATCCCCATAGTATCAACGTATTAAATATAACATTTAATAGAATAAAGAATCGATTGAATCTTAATTCAAGTGATATCATTAATAAAAGATTATTGTAAAATAGAAGGTTAGTAATGATAATAAAAAGAAATCACAATAAATAAAGAAAAATTATTATGTCGAGATAAAATTACTACTTAGATATAATATCATCTTGATAGTTGTAATCAACAATAACCCAAAATTAACACATAACTCTCAAATCTATACACCCATATGAGGGAAGAAAAACTCGTGTTGTTCAAATTAGAAGAGAAAAATCATGTAAGAAAGAAAAAAAGATGAGAGTAGAAAAAATGCATAATGCTCAATGTATCAAATGAGGTTCTAGACCTCTCAACTCATAGGTGAATGTTCAATTTACCAACAAACTACATACTATAGCAAAGATAGTTGAATCTTGGTCTCTCAATTCTTTTGACGAGACACTGCAAAATGAGTAGTGGTATTTTAACGTTATGGCTACATAGTGGAGGATATAAACATTCTTGAAGAGAGAACGAGAAAACATTCTTAAAGAGTTCTGATGTTCAAGTGGAGGAAGTAGAACTCCGATGTTTACATGTATTAGAAATGTTTTAACATTAAAAAATATGATGAAATGATGTTTTCTCCATACAAGAGCAAGGAATAGTATGAAGGGCCATTGAAGGAGTTATCCTTATTATAATAAGCTAGACGTAAATTACCGAGGTTACTTGTATGAGAAGTAACATGAAGAGTTATCATGGGAGCCTTCTTGTTATCATAGTCTAGACACCCTTTCTCAAGGTGTAACTCTTTGTATGTCTTAGAAAACTCCCTCATTGTATCTGAAGACATCAAATTTCGACCGTGTATATTATAATATATTCCTTATTATTATTATATTATATAATATACATATTCATTCATTTATTTATTTATAGTACAGGGCCAAATAAATGCTACATCAACAGCCCACTACAACCAAACGCTTGGCCCAACAGTGACCCAAAGAGACTAGGGTTCCCAGAAACCCTAGCATGCCCTCTGCTCCCAGCCAACACCGCATCCAAGAGTACCACGTCCGAGTCCCTCGGTCAACAGCCCTCACCCAGTCCCGAGTTTCACGGTAGCACGCCACCCGCACCGAACCGTTCGCCGCAAGGATCATCAACAACAAATAAAGCAGTAGTTTAGTGCGATTAGGACTCAAAATTATAATCTAAAAATAGGTTTTTTTCACACCCTATAAATAGGCTTGTAATCAAACTCATTGTACATGCATTTTTCATACGAAATAACAAGCAAAGTTACTAGCAAATTGCAGCCAAATACTCAGAGCATTTCGAAGGTTTCATGCAATATTTCAAAAAAAGAAAGGTAAAAAATTTCATACCTTTGCGCGTTGTTTCTTCTTATTTTGTGCCTTTGCTGTGTTTTGGTTGAAAAGAACCCAAAATCATTTTGGTCGAGGACTCGAGGAGGGGTTTTCGAAACGATCAACTCCAAATCTATCCCTCTTGAGGCCATTTTTCAAAAAACAAACTTCGTTTTTGAGTAAAGGAGAAAAAGAGCTTTTTAAAAATTATATCTTTTTCGTGTTTTGCCGCCGATGAATGGCGGCCGTCGGTGACCAACGGTAGCGGCGAGGCGACATTTTCTGGGTTCTTGAAGAACCACGGCGACGTGTTCTTCATTCATGCTGAAGAACACGCGAGAGAGAATGAAGAACATAGGGGGGGTCTCGGCTGTGAAGTGAAGAGAATGAAATTTTTTAAAACAAATTTTGAATTAAATACTCAACCCGCGTCTCGACCCGACCCAGTTCATGGGTCCGCGTGTTTTTAATAATTAGGGTAAACTACCCTTTTGGTCCCCCTTTCTTTTTAAAGCCTTGTCCTGACCCCTAAATCAGATTTTAAACCCAAAATTCATCTTAATTTGGCCTCCAGTTTTTGTTTTCTTTTAATTTGGCCACCAAACTGACTTTTATTTCAGATTAATTCCTGTGTTTTTTTATTTTATCTTATTTATTTTGTTTTTCTATGTACATATTTTTTATAATATATATATATATATATATATATTATTTTTTTGGATTTTTCTTTTAAATACTATACTTATCATTTTATATGCATTCACATATTTTCAATAGCTTATTTATCAGCATACTATTATTATATATATTCCCGTTATACACATATAATTATATATATATATATATATATTCATTTCCATTTATGTTTACCTATATTTCTTCCTATATATATATATATATATATATATATATTTATTTATTATTTATTTTTTTTATCATTTTTATTATTTTTGCTTTATCCTTTTTATTTTCTTTTTTTTTTCATTCATGTTTTTATTTAATTCCATTTTTTTTGCTTTATGTTTCATTTCATATTTTATTTTTTAGTACTTTGTGTTGTTTTCTTATTTATTTTGTTTACTTTGCTTTTACTTATTTTATCTTTTTGCACTTTATTATTTCTATCTTACATCGATTATGTATCTCACCACAAGTCTAACATCTTTAATCTTTTAAGGGTATTTTCACCAATCAGAGGTAAGTAACTAGGATCTTATTTTTACCTTTAAATTTAACTTGCAACTTTCTTAATTTAAGACAACTGGAAATTACGTAGTACCGAAAGGGCAGTTCAAAGGTGCTAATCCTTCATTGGCTGTAACCGACTCTTAAATCTGATATGTCACTGGTAAGACGCAGATCACGTAAGAAATAGGGTATCCGATCTACCCATTTATTTTAAATAAAAGATCGGTGGCAACTCCTAACCCAATTTCATTCAAGTCGAAGCCCAATTCTGGGCCCAACCGAAAGATGGTTCTGACAGCTTGGCGACTCCACTGGGGACACAGGTAAGTGAGTCAGGCTAAGGTAATTTCCAGTTGTCTTTTTAACGAAAAGGATAAGTTTAAATTTTAAGGTAATATTTCGATCCTTGTTTACTTACTTTTGATTATATTTTCGAGTAAATAGTTTTACTAATCGTTTTCTCATGATTTTAGCCTTCAAAGCTTTTTTTCACTTAAGGCTCTAAACCCGAGCTCCAAAGCCATTTTAAGTGGGGGTGAAAGCGACGCCTTCGTGTGAATTTATTCACCGTATGGGCCTAGCAAGTAGCCTTCGGGATTCATATACCTTATGCCTTCGTGTGAATTTATTCTCCGTATGGGCATAAGAGAATGTGTCCTCTCGAGTTTAACTTGGTCCATACAAGCCTGCGATGGGTTTAGGACTAAGGGTCTGGCAAGCCCAAGGCGGCACCGACAAGGAGAACTCGGGTACCGTTTTTTAGAACCTAAACCAGGAGACTATGAAGAAATAGATCCTACCCCGAAACCACATGCCAAAACCTAGGATATTTTTACCCTAACCACATTTTTTTTTATTTTTTCCCTTTCTTTTTGTAACTTTTTATTTATTTATTTTTTCTGATTTTTTGCCTTTGTGTTTGTTTTCTTAGCATTTGTATCATAAAAAGAGGTCATTGATCCCTAAAAAGGTGTTTATTATACATAAAATAATCTGAACAAATAGAAAAAGGTATTGTAATGCAAGAGATTAAAAACCCCGAGGTACGACTATGGTCCGAGAAGACTCAGAAGGAAAAGGGAGACAGTCTTCAAGGAAGCTATGGTTCAGAGCTGGTTAGTTACGCCTCTATCAGCCTAAAATAGAACAATGTGTAAGAGATTTGAGACATCTGGGACAGTTGAAAGAATGATCGAAAACAGAAGTTCAGTCAACGGTACGGTGACATTGCACTTTTACTCCAGGTTAAGACTGATGAGCCATTAATCAGAGCCTTGGTTCAGTTCTGGAACCCGGGATATAGTTGCTTCACTTTTAACCGGGAGGACATTGTGCCTACCATTGAAGAATACACTACACTACTACACTATGAAAACATCAAACTGGAGCGAGCCTACATTAAACACATTAAAAGCCAGCCTTTTAAGAATACACTGGCCAGGGTTACAGGAGTAGACGAGAAATGGGTAATTGACTGGACTCAGCGCAGAGGCAACGGGGAAGGAATTGAATGGATTCACATAAAGAAACTAATGAAAAACCACCCTGATGAGTGGAAGACTATAGACCTGTTTGCACTGGGTCTGTACGGCTTGATTATCTTTCCAAAAGCTTTGGGGTACGTTGACGCAGCTGTGGTGGAACTGTTTGAACAACTTCCAAAGCGGGTTAACCCAGCACCAACCATCTTAGCTGAAACCTTTCGATCTCTCAACCATCGTCAAAGATCTGGCGAAGGAAGGTTCGTTGGGTGTGTTCAATTCATTCAAGTCTGGATTCACAGCCACTTCTGGAAGACTAACAGGGTTGCCTACTACCGATTTAGCACCACATATTCACCTTTGGGAGAGTTCATCGCAATGAAATGGCATGAAGGTGTTTCAAAGGAAAAGTGGATGAAAGTTTTTACACATCTTCAGGATCGGGATATTACCGGGAGAGCCCCCTGGTTGTTCCTCGATGACGTTCTTTTTCGGTGTGGGATTCTGATACTATGACCTTACTTGGAATTTGTGGTGCAGTTGGGTATGCTCCGTTGTTGGCACTGAGATAGTATGGGACACGTCAGTTTGTCCTCGCAACATGCAAACTAATCAAATCAGAGTTTGTGTATAACGGTGACAGTTATAAGAAGATGATCAAGGAAGTAGCCGATTCATAGAAGAAAGTATCCCTGATGGATGTTGTAGCTGCCAGAGACATGCTTACTCCGGATTATGTGGAGTGGCGAAGATTGAGAAAGAATGATAACGTCCCGGTGCCAGACTATGAAGACACCCGGACTATGGAGGGACATCTCAGGCCTGTCCCTTCTGGACTTGAGATAGCCAAGGCAGAATTTGAAGCTGTGAATAACGAGCTGAAGCAGAGGGTTAAAGAACTTGAAGCTAAACATTATCAATGAAAGCTCGATGCCGAGTCTCAGAAAGATAGAGCAGACAAACTGGAAAGAGAACATAGAAGATTTGAGAAAAGGGTATCAAGATAAAGTCAAGGATAACTCCAAGTTGAAAGTAACCTCTGAATACTGGAAAGACGAAGCTCACAGTCTGAAAAGAAAGTTCAAGGGGCCTGATGAAAGAGCTTGGAAGGAATAACTGAAGACTGCTCAAAGGCGCTTGGTAGATAGTCAATATCAGAACCAACGCTGAGTTAGAAACTATTGTAGATGGGTTTAAGAAGCAAGCGAACGAGCTTCAGATAGTGCCCTTCGATGGAGGATTACAATGGCGTTTCTGTTGGGAGCAAGCACATCAAAGGGTAAGGGCCAGAGACGCAACCATCCGAGATTTCCTAGAACAAGTGCAGAAGGTAGATCGTCATCTTCACGGCCTGGCAAGGGAAGCAGGAATGGTTCGACAAGGCATTCAACCAGTGACAGATGAAGGTAGAAGACTTGTCAACCTACTAGAAGCTGTTAGGGGTCTAGAGGATTTAGTCCGAATGTACCTTTAATTTGTTTTTATGTCTCTTAAAAGATAAAACATTTTTTTTTTGAATAAGGATTATTTATAATAATGGACACTTTTCTGGATCAATGCCTCCAAATTGCATACATCATACATTGCATATTTTTCATTTTATATTTCATGTTTGTTTTTTATTTTATATTTTCCATGTTTTTACATTCGTATTAACTAACAGAACATGTCTCAGATACCAAGCTTACCACCGCAAGCATTAGATACGCATCACCCGCATAATACTCGAGCAAAAAATAGATAAATGGAGGCTAGAACGGAGAAGATCGAAGAGAACATGGCAAGACTACAGAAAGAATTGGAGGACAAAATGGCTCAGAATAGTCAAAGTACCATGGAGTCCATCAAGAAAAGCACAGAGTCCTTAGTAGACCAGATCGTGGCTAAGTTATCTAGTTTACAACAACAGGCAAGTGCATCCGAAGTAGGTACATCTGAGGGGATAACCATACCACCGACCCCACAAGTGGTTGTCTCATTCGAGATCTTACCCAGACTGCAAGGTGACTCATTTGTCGCCAAAGAGAAAGCTTTATCAGTGGCAAATTTACAGACTTCTGCGGCAAATCCTGACAGTCATCCGGACGACTGCCCTATCCCGGACTTTGACGAGGAGGATAAGGCAAAGAAGATGGAAGAGAAGATTAAGATGTTAAAATTCCTGAATTTGAGAAGTTCGATAGGAATAATTTCCCTTCAGCCCATATCACTATGTTCTGTCCGAAGATGACAGGATACGGGGGAAATGACCAACTCCTGATACACTGCTTTCAGGAGAGCCTGTTCGGTTCAACTATCCGGTGGTACAACCAGCTCAACCAAACTCATATCAAGACATGGAAAGACTTAGCAAAGTCTTTCTTAGAGCAGTACAAATATATCAATGATATGAGACCAGACCGAGTTATGCTGTAGAGTCTGGAAAAGAAGCATAACGAAAGTTTCCAACAGTACGCACAGAGATGAAGGGATTTATCTGTGCAAGTTCATCCACCATTGGATGAAAAGGAAACTAGAAAGTTATTTGTATAGAACCTGAAGACACCTTACTTCAGGCACCTGGTGGAAATCACATCGGGAAGTTTCTCAGATCTGGTAATGGCCAGTGAAATGGTCAAACTGGCCATAAAACAAGGAAAAATCGAAGGAGGGGACTCCAATAAGAAGCCTCCTATAAAGAACAAGGACCACGAGATCAACAATGTCAATACGTATAGCACCAATAAAGGTGTTACGGTCTCAAGTTCAAAAGCAACTGCAGCTGTACCAGCTGATACTTCTAACCAATCTCAGAGAGAACCCATGAAAGAAAGGGAAATGGAGCAGTTTGATCCCATTCCGATGACGTATAAAGAGTTATATCAATAACTCTTCGACACTCACGCAATATCACCCTACCCAATGGATCCGATAAAGCTCCCATATCCAAAATGGTTTGACGAAAATGCCCACTACGAATATCATGGAGGTGTGCAGGGGCATTCAATTGAAAACCGTCTCGCATTCAAGAGGCTTGTACAACGAATGCGGAACAAGAATTGGATCCATTTCAACTCTGGAGCACCGAACGTCACCCAAAATTCCTTGCCTAATCATCCGGAGGCAGGAATTAATGCAATCACCACCGAGAACGGATGGAGAATCAAAACCTGTGTTTCGGAAATTAAAGTTCCTTTGGCTTGGATATGGAGCCAAATGGTAAAAGTGGGGCTTCTTGTACCCCAATCACGTGCAACAAGGATTGAAGATGGTAACCATTGCTGTTACCACAACGAATAAGGGCATAAGCTGCAAGATTGCCCAGAATTCAAGTCATTAGTCCAGCTCATGATGGACCGGAAAGAGCTGGAATTTTACGAAGAGATTCAAGATTCTTTGGAAACAAATGTTTGTGCTATCGGAGAATCATCTGACAAGAAGTACGACAGGGATAGTCCTTTGATAATTACCCCTAAGGTAAAGATGACAACAACAACACCAGCCAAGGTGGTGATCACAACACCTCGACCTTTTCAATATAAAGACAATCGACAAGTGCCATGGAAGTATGAATGGAAAGCGAGTACTTCTAAAGGATGTGATGGCAAAGTGGGGCAAAAACCACTTGAGCCATTCAAAGAAGATGTATTATCTGTCAACGAACCCATAAAGGAGGAAGAAGCTAAAGAGTTCCTCAAGATCTTGAAGCACAGTGAGTACAACATTGAAGAACAACTCCACAACATACCTACGCGTACTTCAATGCTAGCATTATTTTTGAACTCAGAGGCACACCGAGAAGCACTGTTGAAAATCCTAAATCAAACGTTCGTGCCGTAGAACATACCAGTCAGCAAGATGGATTGGTAAATAATATTCAAGCTGATAATCTCATCTCATTCTCAGATGATGAGATTCCATCCGGAGGAAGAGGGCGAACTAAGGCATTACACATCACTACCTATTGTAAGGGGCATGCCTTACCGAGTGTGTTGATCGATAACGGCTCAGCCCTGAACGTGATGCCTTTGGTTACACTGAAAAGCCTGCCAATAGATACCTCACATATGAGAGCTTGCCAGAATGTGGTCTGAGCATTTGATGGGACTAAAAGAGAGGTTATCGGCAAGATCAAGGTGTCGTTGACCATCAGACCTGCCACCAATGATATCGAGTTCCTTGTGATGGATATCATGCCATCCTATAACTGTGTTTTGGGAAGGTCACGGATTCATCAAGCAGGTGCAGTACCCTCCACGCTGCACCAAAAAGTTAAATTTGTTATTGACGGGGCCTTAGTAATTATCAATGCTGAGGAAGATATCATGGCAAGTGTGACCACGGAGGCCCCATACATCGAAGTAGATGAGGAGGCAGTGGAGTGCTCATTCCGCTCCTTAGAATTCGTGAATACCACATTCGTGGCAGAAGGAAAAAAGATTCCTATACCTCGACTCTCCAAATGCACAAAGATGGAGATCAAGCAAACCCTGGGCTGAGGTGCCAAGATCGGAAAGGGGTTTGGGAAGCAGTTACAAGGAAGGATAAATCCAGTCCTTCCCATTTTAAAGTTAGATCAGTTTGGGCTTGGTTTTCAGCCCAGTTATCAGGAAAAGAGGAGGTCCAGAAGAACCGAGAGAGGAGATTAGCGAGGTTGACTGGAAATGAACTCCAATAGAAGCCTATGACATTCTCGCCCCTTTACAAAACATTCAAGTCAGGTGGTTATGGGTTTGAAACCACCATATCCGAATTAAAAACGGCTCTGGAAGATCTGAACATCAATACCGTGACCACATAAGATGTTGACAACGGAGATAGATCCGGGATATGCCCTCTGCCACCTGAGTTCGTGCCTAGCAGTTGGTCGGTGGAAGAACTACTTGTGGTTTATAAGAATTTTTCAGATTAATATTCGAACTATCCCTATTTGCCTATACCCGAGGTAATAGGTGATCTTTTATAAGGGTGAATAAACATTTTGTTTGAATTCAATAAAAGATGCATATTTTTCCTTTCCACGGGAAACAAGTTTTCTTATTTTCATTTCTTTTTGAGTTCATTGTTTATTTTCTTCATTCCAGTAATCTATTCTATTCTCTTTCAAATTTAATTCTTTGACTGTTTCATGTGGGATATTTCCTCTCACACACACATATATTCTTTGCTCCTTCAGGACCCCAGATAACGATAATGTATGCACTGATGATCCTGATCCGAAAGTGGATTTTGAATCAGCCATTTATCTCGGGGAATTTGATGAATGCGACACTGAAGAGTAGTGTAACTTGCCTACCGAATTGTTGAGAATGGTAGAAATAGAAGAGAAGCAAATACTACCACATGAGGAGGCGATAGAAATCTTGAATTTGGGTGCTGAAGATGACAGAAAGGAGATTAAAATTGGCACAACTCTCTCGACTGAAGCAAGACAAAACCTGATAGTCTTACTTCAAGAGTATAAAGATGTGTTCACCTGGTCATATCAAGACATGCCGAGACTAGACATAGATATGGTAGTTCATAAACTGCCAATTAAGACAGAGTGCAAACCCGTGCAACAGAAGCTGAGAAGGATGCGACCTGAGATGCTACTTAAAATTAAAGAAGAAGTCAAGAAGCAATTCGATGCCGGTGTCCTTCAAGTGGCCAAGTATCCAAAGTGGGTGGCCAACATAGTACCAGTTCCGAAGAAAGACGGGAAGGTTTGCATGTGCGTCGATTACCAAGATCTTAACAAGGCAAGCCCTAAAGATAACTTTCCTCTGCCTTACATTGACATGTTGGTAGATAATATAGCCGGGAACGCTTTCTTTTTATTCATGGATGTATTATTGGGATATAACCAGATCAAGATGCATCTTGAAGACATGGAAAAGACCACGTTCGTTACGATGTGGGGAACTTTTTATTTTAAAGCGATGCCCTTCGGTTTGAAGAATGATGGGGCAACCTATCAGAGAGCTATGGTGACCCTATTCTACGATATGATGCACAGAGAAATCAAAGTTTATGTCGATGACATGATTGTCAAGGAACAAACCGAGAATTAACATGTCGAGAATTTGAGGAAGCTCTTCCAGAGATTGAGAAAGTTCTAATTGAGATTGAACCCTAGCAAGTGCACCTTCGGGGTAACATCCGAAAAACTATTAGGCTTCGTGGTCAGCAGAAAAGTCATTGAGGTCGATCCCAAAAAAGTTAAGACTATTCAAAGTCTACCTCTACCACGAACACAAAAAGAGGTCAGAGGTTTCCTGGGCAGATTGAACAACATAGCACGGTTCATATCTCAGTTAATCATAAGTGTGACCCAATCTTCCGTCTTCTTCGAAAGAACAATGTCATATTACATTCAAGAAAGTAAAAGAGTATTTGTCTCACTCTCTTGTCCTGATGTCCCCTATCCCGGGCAAACCTCTGTTATTGTATTTTTCCATATTCGAGAACTCCATGGGGTGTGTCCTAGGTCAACATGATGAATCCGGGAAGAAGGAACGGGCCACCTACTATTATAGCAAGAAGTTCACTGATTGTGAGGTCAGATATCCTCCTATCGAGAAGGTTTGATGTGCTTTAGTCTGGGCCACAAAAAGACTCCAACAATACATTTTGTACCACACTACTTGGCTGATTTCCAAGTTAGATCCCCTAAAATACATGATGGGTATACCTTCTCTATCTGGAAGGTTAGCCTGATGACTGATGCTCTTGTTTGAATTTGACATCGAGTACGTGAGCCAAAAAATAATCAAAGGAAGTTCCATATCGGAGTTCTTGGCTAGTAGAACCGATGAGAATTACGAGTCATTGGACTTTGATTTTCCAGATGAAGACTTGATGGCTATATCCTTAGAAGAAACAAGTACTTCAACGGACAGTTCCTGGAGAATGCATTTCGATGGTGCATTAAATGTATTAGGACATGGCATCAGGGCAATCCTGATCTCTCCAGAAGGAAATCACTACCCATTTACCAGCAGACTGAACTTCGATTGCACCAATAACATGGCAGAGTATGAAGCCTGTGTCTTGGGAATCCGAGCTGCACTGGGGCAAAGCATAAAGACCTTGCAGATATACGGAGATTCAACATTAGTAATCTATCAGCTCCGTGGAGAATGGGAAACCAAGGATACAAAGCTGATGAATACCGGTGACTAATACTGGATCTGCTTGAAGAATTCGATGAAGTCACCTTCCACTACGTACCTAGAGAAGAAAATCAAATGGCAGACGCTTTAGCTACCTTGGCAGCCGCATTCAAGGCCGACGGAGAGTCTGAAATGATGCCAATTGACATGCAGTCGTATGAGTACTCGACTCATAGTTACCATATTGAAGAAGTGAAAGACACTAAGCCTTGGTAGTACGACATTATGTAGTATATCAAGCATCGGAGTTATCCAGAAGAAGCCACCGAAACCGATAAGAGAACCATTAGAAGGATGTCAGCTGGATACATCCTTGACGGGGAGGTTTTGTACAAGAAAAGCCATAATCAAGTCCTGTTAAGGTGCGTCGATGCTGAAGAGGAAAAAATGACAGTGGAAGAAGTACATGATGGAGTTTGTGGAGCATATGCAAATGGACATATGATGTCAGGACAAATAATGAGATGCAGATTTTTGGTCCACACTGGAAAGTGATTGCATCAACTATGCTAGAAGATGTCATAAATGTCATATTTACGGAGATAAAATCAATGTTCCACCTTATCCAGTTCATGTAATGACATCGCCCTGGCCTTTCTCTATGTGGGGCATAGATGTTATCGGGTAAATCCATCCAAAGGCTTCGAATGGTCACCGTTTCATTCTCGTGACAATTGATTACTTCACAAAATGGGTAGAGGTTGCATCATATGCCAGTGTCACTCAGTCTACTATTTCCAAGTTTATGAAGAAAGAGATTATATGTATGTATGGTCTACCTGAAAGGATCATTACCGATAATGCTACAAACTTGAACAACAAGATGATGAATGCTGCTTGTGAAAAACATCACAATTCCACTGCTTACAGACTAAAGATGAACGAAGCAGTAGAAGCAGCAAACAAAAACATTATGAAGATAGTGGAGAAAACGACTGAAACTTACAAAGACTGGCATGAGAAATTGCCTTTTTCTTTGTTCGCTTATTGACCTCGGTACAAACCTCGACTGGGGCAACTCCATTTTCACTAGCTTATAGAATGGAAGCAGTGCTACCCATTGAAGTAGAGATTCTGTCACTCCGGGTCTTGACAGAAGTCAAACTGGATGATGCAGAGTGGGTATAATCCAGATATGATCAGCTTAATCTGATAGATGAAAAGAGACTGAGAGCCATTCATCATGGTTAAATCTATCATAAACGAATAATCTGAGCACATGACAAAAAGGTGCGCCCGAGAATATTCTGCGAAGGATATTCGGTGCTAAAAAGAATTTGGCCAGTCCAGAAAGATTTCCGAGGAAAATGGACGCCAAATTGGGAAGGACCTTATGTCATGAAAAAGGCCTTCTCCGGAGGAGCTCTTGTCCTGGCTGAAATGGACGGACCTGAACTGCCACATCCCATAAACTCGGATGCAGTAAAAAAGTACTTTGCTTAGGATGAAAACCCGAAAGGGCGTCTTAAGTCGAAGAAAGAAAAAGAAAAAGGAAAAAACAAAAAAGAAAAAATAAAAAAGAGAAAAAACGTTTAGGGTGAAAACCCGAAAGAGCGCCCTAAATTGAAAAAAGAGAAAAAAGAGAAAAATAACAAAAGAAAAAGGAGAAAGAAAAAGAAAAATAAGGTGGGTTTAAGATGAAAACCCGCAAAGGGCGTCTTGCAACCAAGGATGGGTCCAGGTCGAAAACCCAAAAGGGCGATTTGGATATCAGTTTGAGAAATCCAGATAAGGGAAGCATCCTGGCATATGAATCTTCTACAAACTCAACAAATCAGAGAAATATTGCACTCTCCTGAACGTTGTCGTATTTTCAAAGATCCTTTGACAAAGACTGCATTCAAGGTCACCAAACGACTTTTCAGCTCCGAAGTGCCCACATTATCGAGATCTAAGACATTCACTTACACCTCATCATGTATTCATTTTCCAAAATGTTTTTCATGTACTATTTGTTCTTTTTTCCTCATAAATAAAAGACAATCTTTTTCTCTAAGCCAATTCCTTTTGAGCATCTTGGATTGAGCTTAAACTTAATGATTTATTTACTTATGCAAAAGATAATCGCATATTACTGCACAAAGATTCATTGAAAAGGACAGGTACCCGGAAGCCGATCAAGGCTCATGCATAAACTTGAGATGGTCGAGAGGTATTTCCCAGATCAAGGATCAAAAAAGCAAAATATGCACGTCAGATTTCAACATTTGAAGAATTCAAGACCATGGATCGAAACTTCAAGATTCCAGACAGGCAACCGGAGATTGAGATTTCTCTCCAGAGCCCCAAGATAACATATATTGCATATGCATTTTAGGCACACCTAAGAGCATTGCATTCATAGCATCACATATATGCATAACTTTTTCAGGTTTTAGCTAGAGTCAATTTCAACTTCGCAACGAATGATATTGGACTCGAAGTGACACAATTTACTCGAGAGTAGATTTCAACTTCACGACGAAGGATATCTAGCTCGAAGCCAAACTTCACAATAAAGGGGTCATCCACGGTTTCAACTTCACGACGAAGGGAATCGTGTCCACCCGTAACGTAAAATACTTGGATTTCAACTTCACGGTGAAGGATATTCAAGTCAAGGCTCAACTTCACGACGAAGGGGCTTCCCAGTTTCAGAGCTAATTTTAACTTCACAGCGAAGGATATTGAACTCAAGACAGCACAAGCTCAACTTCACAGCGAAGGGGCGACTAACTGTCAACAAACAACTTCTTCAGTTTCATTCAGAGTATATTTCAACTTCACAGCGAAGGATATTAGACTCAAGACATCACAAGCTCAACTTCATAGCGAAGGGGCGGCTGACTGTCAACAAACAATTTCCCAGTTCCAAAACCAATTTCAACTTCACGGCGGAGGATATTGGACTCGGAGCAATACAACTTACTTGGATTTTAACTTTATGACGAAGGTTATCCAATTACCAGTCTCAACTTCACAACGAAGGGGTCATATACAAATCCAACTTCACCAACAGATTTACCCAACCTCACGACGAAGGAGTCATCTGTGACACATTAATACAAAAGTCTTCAGGACAAGTTTCACCTTCATGACGAAGTATCTTGAGCTAGAAGACGATCCAGGAGCTACTGGTCAAAGCTTGGAGTTTGATTTCAACTTCACGATTAAGGATTTCGTACTCAGAGTTTCCTAGTTTCGACTCAACCTCATGAAGAGGGAGTCATTGTCTGTGATAGATCATTCATTGACCAAACGCTTGGCCCAACAGTAACCCAAAGAGACTAGGGTTCCCAGAAACCCTAGCATGCCCTCTTCTCCCAGCCAGCGCCGCATCCAAGAGTACCACGTTCGAGTCCCTCAGTTAACAGCCCTCACCCAGTCCTGAGTTTCACGGTAGCACGCCACCCACGTTGAACTATTCACCGCAAGGATCATCAATAACAAATAGGGTTTTTTTGCACCTTATAAATAGGCTTGTAATCAAACTCATTGTACATGTATTTTTCATACGAAATAACAAGCAAAGTTACTAGCAAATTGTAGCCAAATACTCAGAGCATTTTGAATGTTTCTTGCAATATTTCAAAAAAAGAAAGGTAAAAATTTCATACCTTTGCACGTTGTTTCTTCTTATTTTGTGCATTTGATGTGTTTTGGTTGAAAGAAACCCAAAAAATGTTTTGGCCGAGGACCCGGGAAGGGGGTTTTCGAAATGATCAACTCCAGATCTACCCCTCTTGAGGCTATTTTTCAAAAAATAAACTTCGTTTTTGAGTAAATGAGAAAAAGAGCTTTTTAAAAATTATATCTTTTTAGTGTTTCGCCGTCGACCAACGGCGGCAGCGAGGCGACGTTTTATGAGTTCTTGAAAAACCACGGCGGCGTGTTCTTCATGCTGAAGAACACACGAGAGAGAATGAAGAACACAGGGGGACCCCTAACATTAGTCTCAAGAGTGAGTTCCAGTGACTCGATGAGAGTTTTCACTCATCCGATATGTTCTCAGGGTAGGAGGTATCCAAGAACATGTCAGGAGGGATAGAGGGGATGTTTTAATTATGAACCCTTAGATCATTTTATCAGAGACTGTCTAGGGACTTAGGGAGCATCTCCAACATCGACTTAGAGGTTATCGTTATTTGTGTAAAGAGGCCAAGGCCAGTGAGAGGTGGTAGTGCTGTGTCTGGGTAACATAGTAGAGGGACAACCAGATCAGTAGATGATGTAGAGACGAAGGTAACCTCCAGACAGTACGTGGTGAGAGCCTGCGATAAGTGTGGTCTGATCGACGTGATATCATGTACTTTCACCGTATTTTCCATTCCAATTAATACATTGATAGATCCCTATTCCACCCAATTTTATATATGCTTAGACCTAGTTTAGGAAATAGAAATCATAGTAGAAGACTTAGAGGTAAGAGTTCGAGTATCGAGCCCATAAGTCTAGATGTCATAGTAGACAATGTTTAATGGCGATTCCTAGTAGAGATTCAGGGTTAGATCTTCCTAGTGGATTTAATGTAGTTAATCTATCGAGGATTTGACTTAATCTTGGGTATGGATTGGTTATCCGAGCATGATGCTAGTTTGAACTATAAAGCCAGACAACTTAAGCTCATGATGGATGATGGTACCAAACTAGTGATGACTAGTGAGTATTTGGGCTAACCAAGGATCATGTTAGCTATAAAACTCAGTAGATGATTGACCAAGGATGTGAGGCATTATTGGCTCATGTGGTCGATACCCGAATCTTATTTTTGACACTCGAGGATATCCGAGCAGTGTGTGGTTTCCTTGATGTATTCCTAAAAGAGTTTCTAATTTTACCATCTAACTGTGAATTAGAGTTCAACATTGAGGTAATATCGTGTTTAGCCTGGTGTCCATTTCTCCCTACTGTATGGCACCCATATAGTTGAAGGAATTAAAAGTTCAGATCTAGGAATTACTAAAGAAAAGGTTCATTAGACCGAGTATATCTCTGTGGGGAATGTCGATTATATTTGTTAAGAAGAATGATGGGTCGACGAGGTTGTACATCGACTACATACAGTTGAACAAGCTAAACATCAGAACCATTACCCAATCCTTAGGATATATAACCTCTCTGATTAGCTGAGGGGAATATGTGTGTTCTCCAAATTGTGTTGCAATCATGTTATTATCAGTTAAAAGTCAAGGATACCAATATAGAAAAGACAACTTTCAGGGCAAGATACAATAATTATGAGTTATTGGTAATACTGTTTGGACTAAGCAACGCCCCAACAACATTAATAGACCTGATAAATAGAGTCTTTCACCCATAACTAGATCAATTTTTGGTGGTATTCATAGAAGACATTTTAGAATATTAACGCTCAGAGGAAGAACATTACCTACATCTCTGCATCATCCTACATCATCCTGCAGATACTCCGAGACTAATAGTTATACGCTAAATTTGGAAAGTGTGAGTTTTGGTTACCAGAAGTTTTATTTCTTGGTCATGTCATGTCAATAGATGACATCCGAATTGATCCTCAAAAGAACCATACCATAGTTGAATGGGAGCCACCTAAGAACGTGTTAGAGGTGTGCAATTTCCTATGTCTAAATAGGTACTATCTTCGATTTACTCAGAGCGTCTTGATGATAGCTTCCATGCTGACCAATTTACTATAAAAGGAGTTCTCTTCATATGGAATGAGAAGCGGCAAAAAAGCTTCGAACAATTGAAAGTCATATTGATTTAGGCCCAGTGTTGACTCAACCAGAGTCGGATAAGGACTTCACAGTTTTCAATGATGCCTCATTGAATGGTCTTGGATACGTATTAATGTAGGAGGACAAGGTTGTAATTTACGTCCCATCAACTTAAACTTTATGAGAGCAATTAACCCACCTACGACCTTGAGCTACCAGCAGTAGTGTTTTCCTTAAAGATTTGGCAACACTACCTCTTTAGTGAGAAATATCATATCTTCTCCGATCATAGGAGCCTTAAGTACCTACTCGCTTAGAACGAATTAAACATCATACAACAGAGATGGGTTAAGTTGCTTAAGGACCATAATTATGTGATAAATTACCATCCAGCTAAAGCAAATGTAGAGCCAGAAGCCTTGAGTAGGAAATCGATGATATAGTTTCAAGCCTTCCTAGCACGTTCGAGTTTTACTAGTGAGGGTAAGTTGTTAGCCGAGTTACGAGTCAAGCCAGAGTTAGTAGTTGAGATCAAGAGATTATAGAGTTCAGATAACTGGTTAAAGGTTCAATTTTAAAAGGTTTGCCAGAGTGAGGCATCAAGTTTTGAGTTACATGATAGGAGCATGTTGTATTTTAGGGGTTAGGTTTACGTACCCATAGACTCTTAGTTGCATAGTAAGATCCTTCATGTGATGCACTATAATCCAATCTTAGTTCACCTAGGTAGTAACAAGATGCACCAAGAGCTTCAACAATCGTATTGGCGGTCGAGTATGAAAAGGGAAGTGTCTGAGTTCATTGCTAGATGCTTAGTGTGTCAGCAGGTTAAGACGAAACACTAGGTTCCCTCAGAATTACTCTAGCCTATTTATATATCTCAATGAAAATGAGATAGGTTGATCATTGACTTTGTGAAGGGTTACCGATGACCAGACATAGACATGACGTAGTTTGGGTAGTAGTAGACTACTTAACCAATTAGCTTATTTCCTCCCAGATTGGATGGACTATACCTTAGAGAGGTTAGCCCAACTGTATATCTATGAGATAATGATGTTGCATGGGGTACTGACTTCAATTATATCCGATAAAGACCCATGTTTCACTTCTTTCTTTTCGAAAGCTATTCATGAATCTTTAGGTACCAAACTACATTTTAGCACCACATTCCATCCTCAGACAGGCGACCAGTCAGAAAGTGTTATTCAAATTCTAGAAGACATGCTTAGGTGCAATATTATGGACCTCGAGGGCAGTTAAGAGAACCACCTACCATTAGTGGAGTTTTCTTATAATAACAATTTTAAGTCAAGAATTTATATGAATTTGAATGATGCCTTTTATGGTCGTAAGGGTAGAAGTCTGCTTTGTTGGATAGAGCTTAGTGAGGGTAAAATAGTGGATCCCGATTTGATTAGAGAAAATGAGGAAAATTTTTGGTTGATTTAAAGAAGGTTGAGGGAAAACTTAGACAGGAAAAGATCGTATGCATATTTGAAGCATAACGATTTAGAGTTCGCAGTGGGGAAAAATGTTCCTCAAGGTTTTCCCATGGAAGAAAGTACTTCATTTTAGGTGCAAGGGAAAGTTGACACCGCCTTAATAAGGTCTTATGAGGTACTAGAGAGGGTTAGACCAGTGGCTTACTGCCTAGCCTTACCACCAGAACAAGAACACATCTACAATGTGTTATATGTTTCTATTTCAATCCATCCTATGTCACACCCCTAGAACAGATAGAGGTATGCAAAGGCATGACCTATGAGGAAGAGCTGATCAAATTTATAGCAAGGGATATAAAGGAACTAAGGAACAAAATAATCCCTCTCGTAAAGGTGCTATGGATGAACCATTGCGTTGAGGAGGTAACTTGGTAAACTGAGGGGGATATGCAGCTTCAGTACTCTCACCTTTTCTATCCAGGTAAATTTTGAGGATGAAATTTCTAATTAGGAGGGGAGAGTTGTAGTGCCTCAAATCCCGGGTTAGTACTTTTGAGTTACTGAAAGTGTTTTGGGTATGTTCTCTAGCATTATAGGAAAGCTTGACCCAAATGGGTGTGGTTTGGGCTTGATTTGGGCCCAATAGATGATAAAAAGGGTGTTTTTATGTTATGATCAAAGTTAGGATTTCAATTAAGCAATTATGCCATTTTTAGTTTAAAGGATGAATATCCATTAAGAGTTGATGATATCACGTCTGATTGTTTTATCTTATATCTCATTTGCTTCACACTTTGTCTTCTTCTTCCACATTTCAAACTCGCTTGTTTTCCCTAAAATCTCAAGAAAAAAGGTAGAAACTTTCTAGGATTTCAAACCTTAACCAATAACCTCAAGGTAAGAACTTTAATATACTCATTCCAAGCTTTTAGTAAAGCTCTCAATGGCAAGTTTTAGTCATGGTTACCAAATGTTGGTTTTATGGGGTTTAAGAAAACCCAAGTATTCCATCCTATTTCTGTGGAATTTAAGTCTTAGAAGTTGTTCTTAGTCTCTTCCCAAGCTATTAAACAAGTTTGTAATACCTTATTTGATTATTTTTTAGTGAGACGAGTGGGTGAAAGCTCCAAGTCTAAAAGAAATGAGAAATTGACTCTTGGTTGAGTTCTGGGTCCTTCCAGTAGCTTAGAATATCAAGGTAACACACTTGTAACTAAAATCTACCACATGTAGATCACTAGGTGTGTTTGGTAGCTTGCATGAGATATGAAGCATAAAAACCACATTCATGGTAGATTTTAGCTTTTGGTGTTTTTTAGCATGTTTATAGACCTATTATGACCCCTCTTATCAATACATAAAATTTTAATAATATTTGGGGACCTCAGTAGGGATTTTGAGTGTAATGGGGAGTTATTTTTGTGCTTAAATAGGGTATTTCTGGGTTTGAGTATCGCTACTGGTAGAACAGTACCGATACTATTCATCAAATAATTTAAACAATAAAGTTTAGGCTATAAGTATCGATACTCCTTCACTGGGTATCGATACTGTAAGTTGGGTATCGATACTCGTAGGAGGAGTATTGATACCGAGTATGTTTAGCAAATTCCAATAAGGGTACTCAGGATATTGAGGGTAGAGTATCGATACTCCCACTAGGGGTATCGATACTTAGTCATTTTTCAAAACATCGAAGCAAAATTCAGTATCGATACTCAAGATAGTATTGATACCCTAGTACAGAAGTATCGATACTCGATCCAGGAGTATCAATACTACCCTCCCTTCTCAGTATATAATAGCCATTTTAATATCGATACCAAAGGTTGGGAATCGATACTCATGAGTCAGTACTGGTACCGAATTGCTCAGCATTGGTACCAGTGTACAGTTTTGGATACAAAATCCAAATGGTTAAGGTGTTAGACTTGAGGGGCCCAATAATACCATAATGCCATAAAATAAAAATATAAGTGACAATAATAATAAACGCAATACAACTAGGAACCATAAAAACTAAGATTGCATTAAATTAGCCTTGTTTGATGATTAAAAAATAGCTAGGACATCTGAGTTCCCTTTAGCAGAATACAATCATCTCGTTGGATATATCTTAGTTAATGCTAAGGCACTTCAGCTACCAACTTAGTGAAGATGCCGTAAGACTTGGCGAAGTTAGTTGGTCCAGTGTACGTTTCTGATGTAGTTATGAATATCACCCTAGATACTCAAAGGTATCCTAGGTATGCTACAGGAGTGTGGGCTCCGAGGTGTAGAGCCCTCCACCACACCATGATGACTACTTCAACATTTCATGACAACATTCTTATGTCTTTATACTTATGCCACTAGCATACTCATTTAGTGAATGCATATAGTATATTACAATTATTAGTGTGGCGCTGATCTTGTAAGCTCAGCGTTTGGGATGTGTTTCCATGCGTAGGTTCTTAGGAGACCGTTAGTGGAGTATTATCATCACCAGATATTCCAGATCAGTCGAGGCTTTAGAGTACTTCTTGATTTGTATTAGAGGGAATGTACTATTTATATACACTCTGTATTCAGTCGTAACTCTATTTTGATTAAACTCAATGTTTTATTTTAGATGTTTTGGGAGCTCCCCTGTATTTTTTAACTTTAATTTATTATGTTGTTATTTTATAACATTATGGATGCTTTTAAAATGATACTTTACAGTTGATTTAAAATAAAAATTTTGGGTTAGACACCTCGTTGGTCCCGTGTGACACTTTAATCTTTCGATCTTCTAGTCGGTCAGTATCAGGGTGGTATAGAAGGTCTAGGTTAGAGCATTGGTAGAGCTAAAAATTAAAAATTATGGTATCATAATTTAATTATAAATTATAATATTTAAATAAAACCATATAAATTTCTTTAAAAATATAGGGTAAAAATTTAAGGGTGTCATAATCTTTTTAATGTAGTATCATTTATTTATATTTATATTATACATATAAAAATTACATAGAAATTTTTTTCTTTAAAAAATTTGGAGTGTCATTTGACACCCCTTATCCTATGTGTAACAACCTAATCCAGTTTGACCTAAAATCCATGGATTACAATATTACACGGGACTACCGAGATAATGACCCAAAAATTTTCTTTTAAAATTGCTTATACAATTTTGAAATTTAGTCATCCATAATATAATATAAAAACGTAATAACAATCTAGGTTTACAAAATAACAGGGAGCTCCCAAAATACATATATAAAATAATACAAAATACTAAGTTCCAAAAAGAGTTACGACTGAATACATAACAAGGGTCCATAACAGTACATGCCCTCTTAAGATGACTTAGGATGTACTCTGAAGGTCTCTGGGAATCTGATCTATTGCACTGGAATATCTGATGATGATAGCTCCCCACGTTTTGCCCCTAAGAACCTGCGTACGGAAACATATTCCAAACGCTGAGCTTACGAGGTCTGTTCCTCACTAGGACTTTACTATACTAAATGC
Organism: Hibiscus syriacus; assembly: GCF_006381635.1. Taxonomy (NCBI): domain Eukaryota; kingdom Viridiplantae; phylum Streptophyta; class Magnoliopsida; order Malvales; family Malvaceae; genus Hibiscus; species Hibiscus syriacus. The sequence goes on along the minus strand of NW_024063149.1, from coordinate 1,172,446 downwards.
ATTCACTCTATGAAATGTCAAGTGGAAATGGTCTGAACATACAACCACTGAACTAATAATCTGTGGCTGGCATCTTGGTACGACTAAGGGATTCTTCATCTCGGAGATCACACACCCCTTTAGCACTGCCGATGTACCCACAGCACACCTGGGTGAGGTTTAAAATTCTGCATCGGAAATATACACCCACCAACTTACTTCATTGAGTCTTGGGGCATCTGGCACCCAGTCGGAAAAGAAGTGTCGTAGCACTAACTTGGATCTATTGACTATCGTATTCTACTAGAAATAACTCGGTTGTAAAAATAACTATTATTTCCCGAGCATCAACCAAGGCTAGTTTTATGTAAACGTAATTATTACTATTTCTACTATTATGATATTATTTACTGTTATTGATTGAAGTCTTATTTGTTGTTACTCGATGTGTTTTGGCTACCTCAGGTCTGATCTAATATCCCTTGAATTATCTATTAAAAATTGTCCGTTAGTATCGATACTGGGACATTAGTATCGATACTGAGCCACTTGGTATCGATACCCACTGACTGACGTAGGCCAACTGGGTAAGGTAGTATCGATACCTATGAATAAATATTGATACTCTAACTCTGGGGTATCGATACTAATACGAGTATCGATACCAAATTTAATTCGATATTCTAAAAATTACCCCAGTATCAATACTTCCCTTGGGGTATCGATACTCTTGCCTTGGTATCGATACTCTATATGAATATCGGTACCAAAATTATTTTCTAGAACGTTGGTCTCGATAGTAGCATGATCGGTACCGAAACTGGGCACCCAATATCTAGACTTTATGAATGAGTATCAATACTCACCTTTTAAAATGCCTAATTTTAAGCTCGACTGAAGAATAATATCGATATTGTTCATACAATATCGATACACTATTACAAAAACCTCTATTTTGGCTCGAAAGATCCAATCTTTTTACCCCAAAACCCTTAGTGATGTCCCCAATTGATATTTAAGTATTTTATTTGATATTAGGGGTCATAAATAGTTTTAAAAACATGCTAGAACACCCAAATTATGAATCTACCATATAAATGCTTCAAACTCATACAACCTACCACATTTCATCTAAATGACCCACACATGATATAATTATGTTAGAAGTGAGTTATCTGATGTTTAAAATTTCTAAAAGCTCCAAAGAACTCAACCAATAGTGAGTTTCTCCTTCCCCTTGCTTTAGGCCTTTCACCAACCTCTTTCTGTATCAATAAGAAAAAACCAAGATTACTAAATGAATTTATAACATAAAATTATACTCATTTTCTAAAGCCATGGCTAAACTTTGATTTTGTGGTCCCAAAAGGAAGTTCTATATGTGCTGAGTTTGATTTTTACCTTTAGAATATTGATTGAGGTCTGGAAATTAATAAAGCCTCTACCTTTAATCTTGAGAGAGGAAGAAGAAATGGGTTGAAGAAGAAGAAACGGGTTGAAGAAGAAGAGAAGATGACAAGCTTTTGAAGAGGAAAGGGACAAGCTACATACGTGATCTCACCAATTTTAATTGGTTTTCAGCTTTATTTTTGAATTAGGGTATAATTGTTTCCTTAATCCTTATGGTTTTATTTACAAACTGAAATTTCCCATATTCACTATCTATTGGGCATAAACCAACCCAAACTACATCAACTTGGGTCAAAGTTTCCTATGAACTAGTGAATTAAGTTAAGGTCCAACTCAGTTTAGCCCGAAACTCCTAAACTGAGATCGGGGCATTACACTATGCTGACTCTGCTATTGGTTAGAGTAAAGCCAAAAACACATTTTTTTAAAAGCAAGGTCCAAAACGATATCATCAACAAACTCTAAGAACTTATAAGAAGAGTTATCTGAATAAGAAGAATGTGTGAAATCATCCACTAAAATCATAGTCGACCTAGGTTAGGGCAGGAGGGGCTCCTGCCCAGAGCCCATAATTTTTTTAAAAAAATTCTTAGTATAATATTTTCTTTTATTTTTGATAATAAATGTAAAAAACTATAAAATAAAAATAATGAGACCCATAAATTTATTAAAATGTAAATTACCATTATTGAATTTTTATATTAACTTTAATAAATTGTTCAACTTTTCATAAAATTCTAATTCAATATTTCTTTCTCAAAATAAAAAAATCCAATTGAGTCTCTTTAATTTTGGTATTTCCAATCTCTTTCCCAATTTTCCATATCAATGCAAAATTTTTATTATATTTTATTTTTTTCTCTTCAAAACTCAATGGGAAGAAAAAATTAATTATAATTAACATGATTCTTTTCTCTTTCATATTTAACAATTCCTCTCAAAATTATTATTCTCACTTTCTAATTTATCATATTTATCACAAACATGAAATCACAATTGTTTATCATCAATTGTGGTGCTTGAATCATATTGAAGATTGCTCTTAATTAAAATTCTATGTATATTATGTTTTCTAATTCTTTCTTTTGATTTTTATATATTTTTCAAATTCTATATAAGATTGTTTTTTGTTTTCAAATGTTATGTATTGAGAAAAATATGTTGGAAAGAATTGATACTGACACTATCATAAATGATTTTGCATTAAGAAATACTCAAAGACAATATTTTTATAAATATTTATATGATTAAATATATTTTTTTCATTTTTGAAAGGTATTTTTGATAAGTTTGATATTGTAATGAATTACTATTTATTTAATTTAATAAAAATTTTATATTACATATTGCTTAAATTAATTTTGAATTAGGGGTTATCTTTTTATTTTTCCCCGAGCCAAAAAATAGTTAGGATCAGTCGTAACTAAATTTCGTTTTGTTTTGAAACTACAGGTAGTGGTCCTCTCGACAAAGGATATAGAAGCATCAATAGGAGAGGAAGTGAAAACGTGGTCGACCGATATTGAAAGAGTGAGGAAGACATGCTATGGCACATTGTCCCCATATTATCAGGCTTGAGGGGGAGTCTACCTCTAAAGTGGTTAAAGGGAAGTCGTCTGCCCTTGTTGGCGCCTCTCCTCGACAATGGAGGCCCTTTTCTATTCTCTTCGTAGCCTACTTCCTAGACACCGAGAGTCCAAAAACTCTTGAAGACTTTTATCTATCAAATCTTCTTGTTATTTTCTCTATTACTGCAATTATAGTTAGACCATCTGAGAGGTTTAGAATTGTACATGCAAGTTCATTCTATAAGCTGTGAATTCATAGGAAGCTTTAGTTATTAGAGTATGTAACTGGTCGATATTGTTGTTGGGAGTATTGTTGACCAGTTTGGTCGTAAGTATAATGGTAAGCCTAGTAGTGTGTTGGGTTGTACATGGCTTGTTACTGTTGGTCGAAAAAACCAGATACATCAAAGGAATTTTGGGAAGATGGAAAATTGGGCTGGCTATTTTGCTCTTGTGGGCTCATTTTGACTTATTCTTTCGGTCAGGAAGTAGTTCACGTGCACCGGATCAATTGTTGATTAGAAAATTGTGGTTGTGACAGCTGTAAGTGATTCATCCCTTTTGATTTGGGTGGAGAGTCACAATTGATGTTACACATGATTTAGAAAGATTGATTGAGAGAAAGGATTTTTTGTCTCTTCTCTAACCATAAATGATTACTTATATACTGACCTTTTGTGTTGGTGTCTAACCCAAGTGTCTAGCCATACACCAGGTGCATTTTTACCTCTTACGCTTAATTAGAAGGGGAAAAAAACTACCAAACTTTGTTTGGAACTTGGGCAATTATTCTTGGGAACTTACGCACACAAACGTCTCTCATTTTCAAAAAAATTGGCAGGATTGCTATTACTATTATTATATAATCAAAGGAATGTTGCAGCATCTAACGACAAACACGACAAAGTTGCTTGCATTCCTTAGTCCGCATCCCATACATTAGCACAAACTTCCAAATCTCCAGATATAATAAAGTAAAACTAATTAAAACCCCATAAAATATATATCTTAAGCTAGCACACTGAATCATTCAATCGGTGGGTCAGCTCCTCCTTTGGATTTATTCGACAGCCTTAGGCTCTAAGTCCCACAATCTCATATGCTACAAGCTTATTGGTTGTTGCATGCTAACTCTTTCGACTTCAGATCAACACGAAAATAAATTATCATGTGGTATCGTTCATAGTATTTAATCAAATCTTCATTTTGGATCAACTTCATTATAATTTGTTAGAAGATAACGGTGTTACGCATCCGAGACAAAAAATTAAATAAAAATCGATTTTTTATTAATAAAGTAGAAGAAACAGTTTAAAATAAAAACTCAAATATTGACTGAATATCAAACTTGAAACTGGTTAATGATTGTAATTACGCAGTTTCCTTAAGATAAATTTTCGTCCACTCTTTTGTGAACGAGATGTCTTGGTCGTCCGTCTCCTAGGATATAACAACAATATGATCAGTGCACAGTAGTAAAACTTGCGAGACCACATACTTTATCTTGCTAGATAATATCATCGAAAACAGTGAAGAAAGAAAAGGTTTTTGAGTTGTGTTTAACCTAGTAGGTTAACACAGTATTTATACTATATCACATAGGGGACGAATTAGAAATAATTCGGTCTATTAATTAGTATCCAAATAAAATCATAAATAATCAATTAATACCACCTTAAATATATTTCGGTTGTTAATTAGTAACTGAATAAAATCAGAAACAATCAATTAACATTGTATTATATCGAATATATTAGTGAATTGCAAGTTATATCATATTTAATATTTAAATTAAAAGGAAATCACATAATATCCCTTTTTAATTAAGAATATCCAAAAAGATAAGCTTCAGTTAAGGAAAATGTTTAATTCGTTGTGGGTAAAATATTCGTAGGCCCCCGGAGGGCCTGACCGATCCGGATATTTTCGTCATGCGGATGCGTGTTGTGCTTTATGAGTACTATAAATTAGACGCAAATTATGTGCAAGTATACACAGTTGCACAAGTAATAAAGAGTGAATGAGTATCGTTCCCACAAGGATTTGAGAAAATTGCAAGTTAAGTTAAAGCACGAAGACTAAATTATCTAAGTATAGTTAGTATGGTGGTATACACAACTGAGAATGCCGAGGCACAGTGAAATGCATGTGGGTGGAATTGGTTTGATTGTGTGAATGTGTAGCAAATGGAAATGTAGTGACAATTGAATAAAAAATGTTAAGGCAAGGTAAAATGACAACTATGGTTCACTTGCTCGACATAGTTCACTAAGATTTTGCTAAAAAGACTTTATAATCCTTTCACAATCAATCTATTATGGGAATGATTGGTGGGGGAACTAAGGAATCCTAATGCTTGTCTTATAGAATGGTCTAAACTTATATGGTTTACTTGCTCGACAGAGTTCACTAAGAGTGTTCCTACACTATCTCTAGTCATGGAACCTTACAGATGAGATTGCCACGGTAAATCTTCTCGGCCAGAGCAACAACATCTAACCTATTGATTAAGCTCAACTCCTATTAGTCGTTGAAATCGTACCTTAGTTTCTCTTGAACGTTAAGTTGGATTACACTCTATGTAATACATGCAATCCATATCCGACCCGAATACGAATCCGAGGAGTCACATTGACTTTTCAAAGCATTTACTATTAAAAAGTAGTTGAAAATTAAAAACATATATTTGTTTAAATGGTGGAACCCATATTTAAAAGGAAATATTGAAAATTCAAACTCAAATTTAAAATAAAACTTACTAATTTACATAAATACAATAAAGTAAGTTTACAAAATCTGATGAGAGCATATGCGATTTAAACATTCATTTACATGCAAAAAATTCAATATAACAAAAGATATACAACTTAAAACGATTCTGATCTGGTCTTCTGTGGAGATATGCTATGTAACATTCTCAATACCGGGTTAGTGATCAAATTGCGAGATTTTAAATTTCAGTGACCAAACTAGATAAATTGAGAAAATTCAAGGATTTAATTGAAATATTTGATGAAGTATGAATTAACAAATGAAGGAGAAGTAAAAAGGTAAAAGGGTCATTGAACAAATGAAAGAATAAAATATTATTTGGGGTTATTTTATAACCCACGTGGATCATGTTTTGGGGGAAACAAATGTTTCCAGATATTTTTTCTCTTTCTCTTTTTCTCCCACCGTGAAGTCTCATAGCCAAGGTAAGTTGGATTTCTTTTGGTTAATCATTAAGATTCAAGTATGGTTTTGGTTAATGAAGACTTAGAAAACATGATGGAGATGATAAATGTCATAGAAACTCAAAGATTTGTAAGTTATGAAGGATTAAAGATAAGAAGTGGATAAGTGAAATTTTGAATAGGGATGCATAAATGAATTTAGAAGTTTAATTTGACTTGTCATCTATGAGAACAAGAAGTTATAAGATTTAGAATTAAGTTTGGATAACATGGAAAATGTGGTAAAATTCTTAGTTTTAAGAATTTGGATGAACTATGGGAGATTATAAGGTGTTTGAATGCTAGAAATTAGTTATGATGGTTATAGATGAGTTTGATAACATAATAAGGGTTTTATACATGAAAATTTGGGTGAAGTATTGATGAATTTCGGGTGAAAAGAGTCTATTCTGGGAAGGTGCATCGGTACACTATGAATAGGTACTGATTCACTCAGACCAAATTTTGAAGAACAACTTTAAGGCGCAACAATGCATTCAGAGGTGCACCGATACCTGTGTATCGATGCACACAGGCATGAATCGATACATGGAAATTTCAAACCTAATTTGTGTACTGATGCACCCATAGTGCATCGATACCCCTCTAGAGGAAAAAGTGAATATTCATCTATTAAATTTGTTTAAGTTATTAGCATCAAATTATAAGGTTTAGGCATCTGATAATTGCCTTAAAAATTATATTTATGTAGATGCAAAGCCTAAACGAGTTCTGAAACAATTGACAGATATGATCGATCGAGGAAAGATAAGAGATCAGTATTGAATAGTGAGGCCATGTTAGTGCATACTAGTTGTAAATGATGTGTATGGAAATAAGACTCGCGATGATTCTAATTCCAATATTTGATTGCATAAATATATGAATGTTAGTATGTGTTTGATATGACTATTATGTATGCATGAATACATGAACAGATTCATAGATGTTATATGTTATTTGGTGTGATAAGAATATAAATAGTTATATGATAACTATGTATAAATTATATGAATTAAATCTAAGTGGTTAAATGAAAAAATGAGAATATAATATAAGTTAAGAGATATTGACATAAATGAGTATATGAATGTGTAAAATAAGCTATATAGGAAAGTTGATATGTTTAAGTGGAAACTATGACCTAAACTTGTTAGATTTTTATGTGATATGAGTTAGAGAATAAAGGAACAGGAAATCATATGTGAATATTTTAGAAATTAAGTAATGATAATTTATGAGGATATATGTCTTTGTGTCAAGCTATGTTGAAATGAACTAATGGAAAATAAGAAATTAGTGTATAGGAAATATGATATAGTGATCATGTGAAAATAGGATTAAAAACTATATGTCATTGATGCTTAGATTATATGAAAAGGAATAAATGATTGTGTAATAAATTATAGGAATTTGTATAATTAAGTATATGATCAGAAATTAGGAAATAAAAATGATTTATGTGATAATCAGAAAACAATAATATAAACTATCTGGTGTAGATATAAAGGATTATATGAATATATAGTAGAAGCTATGTGACTATGATCTACTATGAGACTTTACCAGAATATTATATGATATACTTGATAAGAAACTAGGAGTTTATATACTTATGTGATATGAAATATATGAGTACATGTATATGTGATTGAGTGATATGACTATGTGAACATGTGAATTTATGTCTATGAGAAGACATAAGAATAAGATATAAGCAATGTGACAAGAAATGTGAAATGACCTGAAAAGTTGATACAAGCTATGCAAAAGTGATCTACGTGACTATAGGTATATGTGATCCAAGTCATGTGACATAAGCTACATGATATGTGAAAGTGAACTACGTGTTTATATGAATATGTGAAATGAGATAAATGATAATTCCCATGTTATATGTCATGAGATCTAGAGGTATAGTTGGCATGCAAGAGTCGAGTGTTACCTATGTCTTTCGAGACATATGGATAGTTTACCTATGTCATTCGGGACATATGGATAGTTACCTATGTTCTTTGGAACATATGGATAGATCCTTCGGGACACTGATTTCATATGCCACTTAGTGGATTTTATACAAGCTGTTGTGACAACATATGTGTGCACAACCTCATAGTACTCACATATCTTTAGTTCTCACATATGTATATGGGCTAACAAAGAGATAACAATAAACATATGACATATGATGTATATGTTTTTGTGAGATGAATTGTATTATATGATTTTAATAATGATATGTGTATTGCGTGGTTAAATGAGTCATGTTGGTTAAAATGTTAAGTACAAAAGGATATGATTACAAGATATAAATGATAATCATATCGATAGTGAAACAAGGTTAATATTGGAAAGGATGAATGATGTGTATATGCGTACATTTGATTATATCTAATGTTATATTGTTTGTGTGATAGCATGATATGACATGTTCATTCATGGTTATGTAGTTAGAGTACTTTTATACATTTAATGCCTCACTAAGTCATCGACTTAGTGTGTGAGTGTTTCACACGTAGGTTTCGAAAAAGCGAGAAGAGAAGCTAAGAGGAGAAAGACAGGTCAGCATCTCCCTTACAAAGTTCAGATCAGAAAAGACATGTTTTAAATGTATTTTGTTATTTTGAATATAGTTGGCATGTACTAATAAATTGAGTTTAGTATGCTCTGATGGGTTTGTAAAACCAAACAGTTTAATTCATGTAAAATAATGAATTTTATTTAATGAAAGATTAGATTTTCATGATTCAAATTAAGAGACAAGTTTTGAAAAGTCAATGTGACACCTCAGACTTTAATCCAGATTGGATACGGGTTGGGGGTGTTACATGCTTCTTGACTTATCCTAGCTCTGTTCTTCCAGCTTCTTTGAGTCTACGTGTGAAAACACTCACACACTAAGTCTTTGACTTAGTGAGGAAATAAAGTGTGTAATAAAAAATTAAAAACATAATGCATTTCATAAAACATAAACATATAACATCATGCACTGTTAATTCATGTTATTTCTTTTAATATAGCCCATGGTACGTCACTGAGAACTTAAGGCATGTGAGTGCATTGAGGTTGTACACTAGGTTGCAGTCGAAACTACCACATAGTATTGCATCGAAGTGTCGTATAGAATATGCACCGAAGTACCACGTAGAAATTGTCCTGAAGGACCACATAGTATTGTCCCGAAGGACCGCATAGAAATGTCCTGTAGGACCATGTAGAATTGTCCCTTAGAATCGCATAGAACCCTCGACTCTTGGAATGCCAATTATACCTTTAGCTCTCAAATCATATACTTTTGGGCTTTACCATTTATACATTACACATAACTTATATCACATATTCATGTAATCATATATGTCAATATCACATATTATTAAATATAAACAGTACATGTTCACGGAGTAACATAACCAAAACTAGGCTTATATTCATATAATAACGTAATTCAATATCACATATTCATGTAGTACCGAAATAAAAATCATATTATATACTTATGTAAACATGTATTCAAAATATTTAAGAAACTTTCTAAACATTGGAAATAGACTCATCGCAAGTCTTACTTCCATATAACAACATATGTATATAGTAATATGCACTCACCTTGGCCTCACTTAGTCAAAGCAACACACTTATCAGTCTTGGTCGATCTAATAATTTCGAATCGTCTGGTACTTTCCTTCGTTCAATAACTACACAATAATACGTTTGGTATGAATATTGGAGTTCATATTACTATTAATTAATCCTTAATAACTTAGGTTAAAGGAAACACTTAATTCACAATTTCAATCTGAATAGTATCGATACGCTAGGCCCAGTACCGATACTTCCTCATTATGGTATCGATACTATACTTCAGTATAGATACCCATTCTACATTTTGGAATTTGACATCTAAAAATGGTACCGATACTTGTCCACTAGTATCGATACCCTTGGTATTAATGCTACTAGTTCGGTATCGATACTATTTTAAGGATTCATACAATTTTACCTTATGGTATCGATACTGTTCTTCCAATATCGATACTCAAACCCAGATTTCACCTATTTTTTCCTTGAAGTATAGTACTGTTCATCCAGTACAGATACCCTTGCCCAGAAATTACCTACTTCATTTAGAAAATTTGCCAAAAATGACCTAAACCCCACTCTTTTAACTCATTTCAAGCTTTTAAACTTAACTGTACTTATTAAAACAAACTTATATCACTTTAATACATCTAAACCTTCAAAATCCTAAGTAATCACTTGAATCCAAAAGTCATACCAATTCATCACCATTGTTCTTAATCCTTTTTAATAACTTAAACTTCTTATTCTAACTGATGACAAGTCAAATATGACTTCAAAATCAATTTATTCATCAATTCTTATCAATCCACTCAAAAACCCTTTTATTTCAATCACCCATAACTTGACCATCTTTTAGTTTCTACTTCTCTTTAAGGTTTCTAAAACTTCCCTAATACCCTAAGAATAAAAACTTAATCAAAATTTACAAGAAATAATTAATTGAAAGATTTCTTACTTAACTATGGAGCTCACATAGGAAAGGTGGAAGAAAAGATGAAGAAGAGAGAAAATTCTAGATTTCCTTTAACTCTTTCTTTCCTTTTGCACGTGTTTATAATACCTCCATAATGAGTTTTTAATTCATTTCCTTGCCTAAAGGCCATTATGCCCTTCAATATTTCTATCTTTTCTAAACCATCCTACACAAAGAAATTCTAATTAAGTACCTAAACTTTTCACTTTATCCATTTTAAAAATGAAATTTTAAAATCTTACACTTTGGTCACTAGCCTGGTTTTTGGGATGTTACGAATCTCCCCCTTCAAAAAAATTTTCCTCGAATTTTCACTGCACAAAGAGATGGGGAAATTGTCTACGCATATCCTCATCACGTTCCCATGTTGTTTCTTTTACCTTTTGATTTCTCCACAAAACTTTGACTAATGGAATCGTCTTATTCCTTAGCTGTTTAACTTCATATGCCAAAATCTGCACCGTTTATTCCTCGTAGGTCAGATTAGGTTGAACTTCTATCTCCTCCAGCGTAATGATATGAGAAGGATCAGATCGGATCGATATCTTCTAAGCATGGAAACATGGAAAACATTATGAATCTTCTCCATCTTTGGTGGCAAAGCTAACTGATATGCCACTGGTCCCACTCTCTTAACAATCTTGTAGGGGCCAATAAATATGGGGCTATGTTTTCCTTTCTGTCCAAAATGTAATACTTTTTCCAATGAGAAACTTTCAGAAAAAATTATCTCTAACATCGAACTCAATCTCTTTTCTCTTTAAATTTGCATATAACTTCTGCCTATCGGCTGTCACTTTGAGATTATGTTGGATGAGTTAAACTTTCTCTTCTACCTCCTTGATCAAGTCAAGACCAAGAATGTCCCGATCCTTAAGCTCATACTAATTCAATGGTGTACGACACTTTCTCCCGTATAAAGCTTCATAGGGAGCCATCTTGATTCTTGACTGGTAACTATTATTATAAGCAAATTCAGCAAGAGGCAAATACTTCTCCCAAGATCTTTTGAACTCGATAACACATGCCCTTAACATGTCTTCTAGGATCTGGATAGTCTGCTCAGACTGCCCATCTGTCTGAGGGTGAAAAGTTGTACTAAAGTTTAACCGAGTCTAAAGCTCCATATAAAGCTTTCCAAAATCTTGAAGTAAATCGTGGATCTCGATCAGACACTATTGAAATAGGCACACCATGCAATCGAATAATCTCTTTGATGTACAGTTCAACATACTTGTCCATAGAGAAATCAGCTCGAACAGAAATAAAATATGCTGACTTAGTCAAACGATCAACTATAACCCAAATTGAGTCTCGTTTATTAGGAGTCAAAGGTAACCCCGTTACAAAATCCATCGTAATATTCCCCACTGAGGAATAGAAATTGGTTGCAATAATCCTGAAGGAACTTGATGCTCAGCTTTTACTTGTTGATACGTCAAACACTTAGATACAAATTTTGTGATCCTTATTTTCATTCCTGGCCACCAATAACGACGTTTGAGATCCATATACATCTTGTTTCCAACTGGGTGCATAGTCAATGGACTATAATGAGCTTCTGATAACAATTCATTCTTCAACTCCTCATCGTCTGGAATAACAAGTCTTCCATGAGAATACATATTAACATCGAGCTTAACTTCAAAATCCTTATTCCCTTCATTTTTCACTTGCTCCATTCTTTTCAAATACTTATCATCTTTGTATTTTAAATCCTTAATTCGATCCAGTAACGTCAGTTTAATCTTTAAATCTGCAAGTAACGTACCATCTCCATTTGATGATGATCTCACATCTAAAGTTTGAAAAGCTAAGAATGTTTTCCGACTCAGAGTATCAACTACTACATTTGCTTTTTCATGGTGAAAATCAATTACCACATCATAATCCTTGAGAAGCTCAATCCATTTTCGTTGTCTCAAGTTTAATTCTTTCTGAGTCATTAGATACTTCAAACTCTTGTGATCAGTGTAGACGTAGCAACGTTCATCATATATAAGTAGTGACGCCATATCTTCAGAGCAAACACTACTGCAATCAACTCCAAATTATGTGTCAGATAATTCTTCTCATGCGGTTTCAATTACCTCGATATATATGCTAACACTTTAACTTATTACATCAATACACATCCCAAGCCATTGTGAGATGTGTCACTATAAACCACATAATCCTTTCCACATTCTGGTTGGACCAATAGCAGAGCTTCCGTCAAAATTTGCTTTAACGCTTCAAAACTATTTTGACATTTAGTGATCTAAGAAAAAGACACATTTTTCCTTAACAACTTGGTCAAAGGCAAACTACCATCGAAAAGTTCTTAACGAACCTTCGATAGTAACCGACAAGACCTAGGAAACTCTGAACTTCTGACACATTTTGTGGAATTTCCCAATTTAATATAGCTTTTATCTTACGAGGATCTACTCGAATCCCCTTTTCTGATACCACATGTCCAAGGAATGCCACTTTAGTTAGCCAAAACTCACACTTAGATAATTTGGCATAAAGCTTCTTATCTCGTAGAGTTTGTAGAACTACTCTAAGGTTCACATCATTCTCTTCATTGGACTTTGGATACACCAAAATATTGTCAATGAAAACAACCACAAACTGATCAAGATAAGGTTGAAACACTCTATTCATTAGGTCTATAAACGCAACAGGTGCATTAGTTAACCAAACAACTTAATGATGAATTCATAATGACTATATCTCGTCCTAAAAGTCGTCTTTGGAATGTCTCTTTCTTGAATCTTAATTTGATGATATCCAGAACCCAAATCAATCTTAGAGAATACCGGTGCTCCTTCTAACTGATCAAACAAATCATCGATTCTAGGGAGATGATACTTGATCTTTAGTGTCACATTATTAAGTTGTCGATAATCAATGCAGAGACGCATTGAACCATCTTTCTTCTTTACAAATAACAATGGAGCTCCCCAAGGTGACACACGTCTGATGAATTATTTATCCAATAACTATTGCAACTGAGTCTTGAACTCACTCAGTTCCTTCGGGGCCATTCGGTATTGAGCCATTACAATAGGTGCCTTTCCAGGTATTACCTCAATTTGAAACTCGACCTCTCGATCCGGAGGTAATCCTGACAACTCAGCTGGAAAAACTTCTGGAAATTCTTAGACCGTTGGAATATCCTCTAATCCTCTCTCCTTGACTCGAGTGTCAATCACATTGGCAATGAAAGTTGGACATCCTTGTAACAATAACTTCTTAACCGACATCACCGATATAACATTAGCTAATCACTCTTACAATCACTGCTGATCCATCAGGACTTATCAAAGTTACTCTTCAATCTAGAGTCCATATTGGCATGATAACGATACATCCAATCCATTCCCAAAATCACTTCAAACTCAGCAAAGGGAATTCAATTCACTGAATCCTTATAGGACACCCTCGACACAAATGATTCACCCGAGCACTATGAATGGGTTAGTCACTATTACATCGTTACTTATTGCTTCTAATTGGATTTTCAATTCTCTCACCAATTTGCTACTAATATAAGAATAAGTCGATCTCAGATCAATTAATACCAAAACAAATTTATCAAATAATTGAAAAGTACCTGCAATGATCTCCGGATCATCGTGATCTTTATTAGTCTTAATATTGTAGACCCGTGCTATTGAACGTACTTCATTTTGAGTGGTCAACTTAGACTGATTCATTCCTCGACCTCTTCCTCTACCTCTCGTGACACTATAGCAAATCGCTCAGTTTGTGCAGGTTCTCCAGCCATCAATGGATATTCCTGAATAAAATGTCCAGTGTCCCCACATCTAACGCATGCTCCGGAGACCACTCGACATACTCCAGTTTGATTATTTCCACAATGCTAACACTGAATGGATTAACCTTGATTTGACCTTCCATCTCCAGACCCTACTAGTTGAGTCTATTTAGATCTAATTGAATTTGATCTTTGGAAGAGGATGCAGCTGACACAAATCTAGTCTGGGGTTGAAAACCAAAACCTCTGCCTCTCTTTGATGGTTCTAAACTCAACGAAGCACCAGTTCTCTTAGTCATCTGAGCTTTTTGCTCAATAAACCTCTCATTCTGAGCTCTCTCTAGAGATTCAAAACTATTAACATATCTTTCAGTATAGGACGCAAGCCCTCAACAAACCAATCGCATGCATCATTCTCAGTCGAAACCAGCTCAGCAGCAAATCTACTCAACTTATTAAACTCGTAATCGTACTTATACACGGTACGATTTCCTTGCTTTAAGCTCATGAATTCTTGTTTCATTTGCATAATAAATTGATCTCCAATGTACTTGTTCTTGAACTCTTCTAGAAAGAACGACCACGTCACTTGGTCACTTGACATTCTCATGGTGGCATTAGTCCACCAAACTCGAGCTTGCCCTCTTAGCAACGAGACTGCTCCATCTAACTTCTCCACTTCAGAGCTGTGAAGACCCTCTAACATAATTTTTACATCATTTAACTAAAGGTCCACAGCAACAGGACCTTCCTCAGTTTCACCCTTTAACTCGGGTGATCCTAACCATTTAGACTTTTTTTCTACACTTATTTTAGGAGTTGAGAGAGTAGGTGGTTAGAAACGCGTTAGAATAGCGTCCAACGTCCCTCGTGGTCAGACATCTAATAAGATATAACCATTTACTCTAATAGCCAAGACATCATATTCATTATACTATTAGATCAGAATTTTTTCACTTTTTATTGGCATGTATACTTTTTAAAACACAATTAACTTCAATTTAAGCCTAGAATCGGCTAAACCTTAGCTCTGATACCATTAAATTAACACCTCCAACTTGTATTCAAGCCGAATACGAATTCAAGGTGTCATATTAACTTTTTAAAGCATTTACTATTAAAAAGTAGTAAAATTAAAAACGTTTATTTGTTTAAATGGTGGAACCCGTAATTAAAAGGAAAAATTGAAAATTCAAACTCAAATTTAAAATAAAACTTACTCAAATTTATATAAATACAATAAAGTAAGTTTACAAAATCTGATCAGAGCATATGCAATTTAAACATTCATTTACATGCAAATAAAATTCAATATAACAAAAACATACAACTTAAATCGATTCTGATATGATCTTCTGTGGAGATATGATGTCTTGACTTATCCTAGCTCTGTTATTCCGGCTTCTTTGAACCTACGTGTGAAAACACTCACACGTAATGCATTTCACAAAACATTAAAAACATAATGCATTTCACAAAATATTAAAAACATTTAGTCTTATACTTAACTTTATAAAATATCATATAATAAAAAAACCATAATGCATTTCACAAAACATAAACATAGAGAACATCATGCACTATTCATTCATGTTATTTCTTTTAATATATACCATGGTACATCACTGAGAACTTAAGGTATGTGAGTGCATTGAGGTTGTGTACTGGGTTATAGTCGAAATTGCCACATAGTATTACACCAAAGTGCCGCGTAGAATATGCACCGAAGTGCCACGTAGAAATTATCTCGAAGGACCACATAGTATTATCCCAAAGGACCGCGTAGAAATGTCCCAAAGGACCACGTAGATTTGTCCTGTAGGACCGTATAGAACCCTCGACTCTTGGTATGCCAATTATACCTTTAGCTCTCAAATCATATAGTTTTGGGCTTTACTAGTTATACATTACACATAGCTTATATCACATATTCATGTAATCACATATGTCAACATCACATAATATTAAATATAAACAGTACATGTTCACGTAGTAACAGAACCAAAACTAGGATTATATTCATATAATCACGTAATTTAATACACATATTCATGTAGTAATGAAATCAAAATCATATTATGTACTCATGTAAACATGTATTCAAAACATTTAAGAAACCTTCAAAACATTGTTTCAATCAAAACATTGGAAATAGACTCATCGCAAGTCTTATTTCCATATAACAATATATGTATATAAATAATATGCACTCACATTGGCCTCACTTAGTCAAAACAACACACTTATCACTTAATTCAAAATTTCAATCTAAATAGTATTGATACCCTAGGCCTAGTACCGATACTTCCTCATTATAGTATCGATACTATACTTCAATATAGATATCCATTCTACATTATAGAATTTGACTTCTAAAAATGGTACCGATACTTGTCCACTAGTATAAATACCCTTGGTATCGATGCTAATTGTTCGGTATCGATGATATTTTAAAGATTCATACAATTTTACCTTATGGTATCAATATCGTTCTTCCAGTATCGATACTCAAACCCAGATTTCACCTATTTTTGCCTTGAAGTATCGGTACTGTTTAGAAATTACCTACTTTATTTCAAAAATTTGCCAAAACTTACCTAAACCCCACTCTTTTAACTTATTTCAAGCTTTTAAACTCAATTATACTTATTAAAACCAACTTATATCACTTTAATACATCTAAACCTTCAAAATCCAAAATAATCACTTGAAACCAAAAATCATACCAATTCATTAACATTGTTCTTAATCATTTTTAACAACTTAAACTTCTTATTATAACTGATTACAATTCAAATATGACTTCAAAATTCATTTATTCATCAATTCTTATCAATCCACTCAAAAACCCTTTTATTTCAATCACCCATAACTTGACCATCTTATAGTTTTTACTTCTCTTTAAGCTTTCTCAAGCTTCCTTAATACCCCAATAATAAAAAATTAATCAAAATTTACAAGAAATAACTAATTAAAAGATTTCTTACCTTAACTATGGAGCTCACAGTCGAAAGGAGTAAGAAATTATGAAGAAGAGAGAAAATTCTAGATTTCCATTAACTATTTCTTTCCTTTTCCACGTGTTTATAATACCTCCATAATTAATTTTTAATTCATTTCCTTACCTAAAGACCATTATGCCCTTCCATAATTCCATTTTTGCTAAAGCATCCTACACAAAGAAATTCCATTTAAGTCCTTAAACCTTTCAATTTATCCACTTTAATCAAAAAAATTTAAAATCTTACACTTTAGTCACTAATTCCGATTTTTGGGATGTTACACTCTAGTTATCAGCTAAAACCCATTGTTCACGTTGATCTTCTAATTTCTCTCGAATACTAAATATCCTTAACTTAGTTTCTCTCGAACACTAAGTATTATACTTAAGAAATCGTCACTCTTATGCCTACTAAAATCTTAAGTAATTCGAAACAATGAACAAAACAAATGATAAACATAAAAACATCAACCATTTATTAAAGAAAAAACATATAATTATCCATCATAACCTCAATAAATAAGGTTTAGTTCATAGTGGGGTTCAAATCATCCATAACAATAATACATTCCATACAACCCATCAAATAAAAGAGAAATGAAGCAAAAGACGTAGAGAAAAACTCCCAACGTGCACTACCGTGAGCTCCTCGACCATAATGAATCATTTGCTTCTCTCGGACGCCAATCTCGCCACTCCATCAAGCTCATTTAATGGAGGAAACCCACGAAGAAAATGAAAGGAAGAAAAAAGAAGAAGTTTTTCAGTTGACTTTTAGCTCAATAATGTAAAATAGGAAAAAAAGCTCATTTCCTGGTGTCATAATCTATTTATACTAAAGGAATATACTGAGATTTTTGTGCCAAAATTCCATTGGTACCCATTGTCACATTTCCCCCAATAGAGTGGGAGCTTTGCTTTTGTGATACCTATAACCCGAGTAAGATTTTATCAAATTGGTCTTCCATGACATTTTTTCTTGTGGCAAAGAGTCATGATGATGTTAGGGAATATTAGGGTACTAGTAAGCATGCGCTTGTTTGAAAATAATCTTGGCCACATCAATTAATTACCCTACAAGTATTGAATGCGAGAGCATCATCCGAGGGAGTGAGACGACAGTATTGTGGGCGATTGGCATTAGCTTGTGCTTCATAAAGTGGCTCCATAACTTGGACCATGGTTGAAGTCTTTCTCTATCCATCGATCATCGACTTGCTTATTTCCATTTCACTTTGAGTTCAAAAAACAAAAACCTTCTATCACCGCATGATTGGTCACATTGTCGGTCTCCTTTTCAAATTGAGTATGATAATCAATGATGCCCTGTAATTTGAAGTATCGATTAATTTAAGAAGATGTAAAACAAATATACTCACATCGCATGAAAACTGAGTGTTGGTTAGGGCTGGCGATATTAGCATAAAACTCTATGACAATGAAAGCGTTGATATTCTTGGGATGCCATGCGAACTTTTCCAGCGGTTTTGAGTGACAATCTCCATGACATCCAACCCAATGTCACCATTTTTTATTGGAGAGAACAAATCCTTCCTCAAAGAAAACTCATCCATTCTTTATCGTTTGAAACTACTCTTTTTCCTCATCATCTTGGAATTTCTGAGTGTCTTTGTTTGAAGGAAGAGTACGCACCATTGTTTATTTGAATGGACAAAGAGAAAGAGAGGAAGATGAATTATGAAGAATAACAAATGAGGGAGAGAAAGTGCAAAAGTAAAATAAAAAATTATGGGGGAGAGTGTTTTTAATGATAGAAAATGTGTGAGGGGGTTTGATAGGACAAATGTAATGATGGGTTTGTAAAATGGTGGAAGGAGAAAATAAAATAAAATAATTTAAAAGTGGTTTTTGAAAATTTAAAAAAAATTATCCCTATTTTTTTTATCCTTTTGTTATTGCATACGACAAACACCACCCTCATGCATAGAGCGTTTCAATGCCCTAAAAACACGCCTTGAAAAATTCATGAGCATCCTTAAATAGAGTGGGATAATAGAAACCTAACTAAAAGATATTTGCAGCAATCCTTGCTCCTCCAAAGTGACCTCCACATGGTGTCGAATGGCAATGGTGTAAGATGTATTTTTTCTCCTCGGGACACACCTTCGGATATTCTGGTGGGCACATTGCTTGAACAAGTATGGCTCATCCCAAAAATAAAATCTTGCATCATGCCTAAATTTTCTCTTTCCTTGGTTGTTCACGTCATAAGACAAAATACCACTAATAAGGAAATTAACAATGTTAGCGTACCACGAAATTGTCATGGCATGTAAAATTTGCTCATCAAGAAATTTCTCTTTAATATCTAGTTGACATGGCTTGCTGAATTGTTCTCTAGCCTAGAAATATGGTTAGTAACTTGATTCTCATTATCTTTCCTATCTACAACCTCTAGAAATATGTAAAATGTGCTGTAAGCTCATAGTTCTTCATCAAGCTTCGGCGACCAGTCTTTTCGTCTAGGGTTCACCATATTCTCAAGGATTTGCTTAATCTTGTGGTTTGACACTTCAGCTTGCCAATTGGTCTATGGGTAATATGTCGTGGCAATTTTGTGTTGCACTGCATATCTTTTCAGTGCTTTGCCAATTAATTTCTTATCGAAGTGGGTACCTTCGTCTCTGATGATATCTCTAGGTGCGCCAAATCTCGTGAAGATGTACTTATACATAAACTTAAGAATAGTCTTTGAATCGTTCCTTGGCATCCCAATTGCTTCAACCCACTTAGACATGTATTCCAAAGCGAGAAAAATATATAAGCCACCAAACGAGGATGGGAAGGGTCCCATAAAGTATATGCCTCACACATAAAAATGTTCTATCTCCAAGATATTTTGCAATGAATTTTATGTCGTCTAGAGATATTCTCGTGCGTTGGCATCTATTACATGCCTTGTAAAATTCATGAGCATCCTTATATAGTGGGCCAATAGAAACCTAACTGAAAGACATTTACAGCAGTCCTTGCTCCTCCAAAGTGACCTCCACATGGTGTCGAATGTCAATGGTGTAAGATGTCTTTTTTCTCCTCCTCGGGGACACACTTCGGATATTCTGGTGGGCAAATTGCTTGAACAAGTATGGCTCATCCCAAAAATAAATCTTGCGTCATGCCTGAATTTCCTCTTTCCTTGGTTGTTTATTTCATAAGATAAAATACCACTAATAAGGAAATTAACAATGTTAGTACCACAAATTGTCGTGGCATGTAAAATTTTCTCATTAGGGAATTTCTCTTTAATATCTAAGTTGACATGGCTTGCTGAATTATTCTCTAGCCTAGAAATATGGTCAGTAACTTGATTCTCATTACCTTTCTTATATACAACCTCTAGAAATATGTAAAATGTGTTATAAGACCATAATGCTTCATCAAGCTTTGGCGACCAGTCCTTTCGTCTAGGGTTCACCATATTCTCAAGGATTTGCTTAATCTTGCGGTTTGACACTTCAGCTTGCCCATTGGTCTGCGAGTAATTTTTCATGGAAATTTTGTGTCCCACCCCATATCTTTGTAGTACTTTTCCAATTAAATTCTTATCGAAGTGGGTACCTTCGTCTTTGATGATATCTCTAGGTGCACCAAATCTCATGAAGATGTACTTATGCAGAAACTTAGGAATAGTTTTTGAATCGTTCCTTGGCATCCCAATTGCTTTAACCCACTTAGACATGTATTCCAAAGCGAGAAAAATATATAAGCCACCAAACGAGGATGGGAAGGGTCCCATAAAGTATATGCCCCACTCATAAAAAATTTCTATCTCCAAGATATTTTGCAATGACATTTCATGTCGTCTAGAGATATTTCCCGTGCGTTGGCATCTATTACACGCCTTGTAAAATTCATGAGCATCTTAAATAGAGTGGGCCAATAGAAACCTAACTGAAAGACATTTGCAGCAGTCCTTGCTCCTCCAAAGTGACCTCCACATGGTGTCGAATGTCAATGGTGTAAGATGTCTTTTTTCTCCTCCTCGGGGACACACCTTCGGATATTCTGGTGGGCACATTGCTTGAACAAGTATGGCTCATCCCAAAAATAAAATCTTGCGTCATGCCTGAATTTCCTCTTTCCTTGGTTGTTCATTTCATAAGACAAAATACCACTAATAAGGAAATTAACAATGTTAGCATACCACGAAATTGTCGTGGCATGTAAAATTTTCTCATTAGGGAATTTCTCTTTAATATCTAAGTTGACATGGCTGAATTATTTCTAGCCTAGAAATATGGTCAGTAACTTGATTCTCATTACCTTTCTTATATACAACCTCTAGAAATATGTAAAATGTGTTGTAAGAACATAATACTTCATCAAGCGTTGGTGACCAGTCCTTTCGTCTAGGGTTCACCATATTCTCAAGGATTTGCTTAATCTTGCGGTTTGACACTTCAGCTTGCCCATTGGTCTGCGGATAATTTTTCATTGCAATTTTGTGTCCCACCCCATATCTTTGTAGTACTTTTCCAATTAACTTCTTATCGAAGTGGGTACCTTCGTCTTTGATGATATCTCTAGGTGCACCAAATCTCGTGAAGATGTACTTATGCAGAAACTTAGGAATAGTTTTTGAATCGTTTCTTTGGTATCCCAATTGCTTCAACCCACTTAGACATGTAGTCCAAAGCGAGAAAAATATATAAGCCACCAAACGAGGATGGGAAGGGTCCCATAAAGTATATTCCCTACTCATAAAAAAGTTCTATCTCCAAGATATTTTGCAATGACATTTCATGTCGTCTAGAGATATTTCCCGTGCGTTGGCATCTATTACACGCCTTGTAAAATTCATGAGCATCCTTAAATAAAGTGGGCCAATAGAAACCTAACTGAAAGACATTTGCAGCAGTCATTGGTCCTCCAAAGTGACCTCCACATGGTGTCGAATGGCAATGGTGTAAGATGTCTTTTTTTCTCCTCCTCGGGGACACACCTTCTATATTCTAGTGGGTATATTGCTTGAACAAGTATGGCTCATCCCAAAAATAAATCTTGCATCATGCCTGAATTTCATCTTTCCTTGGTTGTTCATGTCATAAGACAAAATACGACTAATAAGGAAATTAACAAGGTTAACGTATCACGAAATTGTCATAGCATGTAAAATTTCCTCATTAGGGAATTTCTCTTTAATATCTAAGTTGTCATGGCTTGCTGAATTGTTCTCTAGCCTAGAAATATGGTCAGTGACTTGATTCTCATTACCTTTCCTATCTACAATCTCTAAATCAAATTCTTGCAAAAGTAATATCCATCTAATAAATCTAGGCTTGGCATCCTTCTTGTTCACTCAGTATTTGATAGCTGACTGATCAGTGTGAACTATGACCTTGGTGCTTATCAAGTATGACCTAAACTTGTGAAATGCAAATACCACAACAAGTAATTCTTTCTTAATGATAGTATAGTTAAGTTGCACATCATTGAGAGTACAACTAGTATAATAGATAACATGAAAGATTTTACCTCGACATTTCCCAAGTACAACTCCTACAACATAGTCCTTTGCATCACACATTAGTTCAAATGGTGATATCCAATCAAGGGAACAACAATGGACGCTTAGATAAGGCTCTGCTTTAGCTTTATAAATATGCCATGAAAAAATTTATCGAACACGAATGGATGCTTTTTTACAGTAAGGTATACTAAGGTTTTGAAATCTTGGAAAAGTCCTTGATGAATCTCCTATAGAAACCAACATGTCTAAGAAAACTCCTAATTCCCTTGATAGAGGTTGGTGGAGAAAACTTCTCAATCACCTCAATTTTAGCTCTATCCACCTTAATACCCTTTTTTGAAATCATGT
The DNA here is from genome assembly GCF_006381635.1 of Hibiscus syriacus. Taxonomy (NCBI): domain Eukaryota; kingdom Viridiplantae; phylum Streptophyta; class Magnoliopsida; order Malvales; family Malvaceae; genus Hibiscus; species Hibiscus syriacus. The sequence continues at coordinate 1,149,113 of NW_024063149.1, read as the reverse complement.
GGCCTAACAAAATGCTTTCAGTCACCATGAAGTGACATATTTCCCAATTCAATACAAGATCAACCTCTTTACAATGCTTGAAAACCTTCACCGGATTACCAAGACATTGTTCAAAGTTGTATCCAGAGACGGAGAAATCATCTATGAATATTTCCAAAAAGTCCTCAACTATGTCAGAGAAAATAACTTGCATACATCGCTGAAAAGTTACTAGAGCATTGCATAAACCAAGGGGCATCCTCTTAAAAGTACAAGTTCAATAAGGATATGTGAATGTTATCTTTTCTTGGTTCTCTGGTGTTATGGAAATTTGGTTGTACCAAAATTCTCTAGCTAGAAAGAAATAATATATCTTGCCTGCCAATCGATCAAGCATCTGATCGATGAAGGTAGAGGAAAATGGTCATTTTTAGTAGTCTTGTTGAGCCTGCTGTAGTCCATGCAAATCCTCCATCCAGTGACAGTGTATGTGGGTAGAAGCTCACTGTCTTCATTGTTCACCACGGTTATACCTCCTTTCGTGTGGACACATTGCACTATGCTCACCCATGAGCTATTGGATATTGGGTAAACAACTCCAGCATCAAGCCACTTGATAATTTCTTTCATTACCACCTTCTTCATGAAATGGTTGAGCCTTCTTTGTGGCTCTATGGAATTGCCATGATAATCTTCCAGTATAATTTTATGCATTCAAATGGTAGTACTTATCCCCTTTAAGTTTTCCATAGTCCATCATAATGTTTTCTTATGCTGTGAAAAAATGGTTAGCAAACTGCGTTCTTGATCGAGATTAAGGCTAGAGGAGATAATCACTGACAATGTTTTATTACTACCTAAGTAAGCATATTTAAGATGTTGTGGAAATTTTTTTAGCTCTAAGGTAGGTGCATGCTGTAGTGAAGGCTTAGGAGGAATAAATTCATCGAAATCAAGAGGTTCAAAGTATATACCTGGTCTAGCTGAAAGTAAGATAGATTGGTGTATCTCCAATGGAAATTCCTTGGCCTCTTCTTTATTGTCATCACCTGTGAGCTTTCCATAATAATCCAACTATATGAACTTGCTATAGCAAAATTGTTCTGCTTCCCCTTCTATCATTGAGTTTGTTTCCATAATGATCTAGCATTCTTCATAATCATCCGCATACTTGAGAGAATCGAAGACATTCACTGTCATACTTTGGTTAGCTACTCGTATAGTGAGTTCACCTTTCTCACAATCAATCAGGATGCAACCCATGGCTAGGAAAGGTCTCCCAAAATTATGGGTGCATTGGCATCAACCTCATAATCAAGTATAAGAAAATTAACTGGGAACACAAATTTATCCACCCTCACTATGACATATTCGACTTTTCCTTCTGGACGAACATGGGACCGATCAGCTAGATGCAAAAATAATCGTATACACACTCTCTACTCTAGGGTAGAAATCATGGTTCAACTAAGGGTTCTACATCTCAGAGCTCACACACCCCTCTAATGTACCAAAGATGTGCCTCGGAATATCTACGTCAGACACAACACCCTCAACTAACCCACCCCTCATGGGTGTTGGACCTCGCGCCCTAGTTAGTCAGTTTAAAGTGCCTCATGTATTATCTAAGGATATCCAGACTGAATCTATTCATCAAAATCTCTATCTTTACTAAGAGAACTCAGGTATCCTGATCATTTCTCGAGCATCAATCAAGGCTAGTTTTATGTCACCCTAACTGATCTCGTTTCTGAGTGTAATTTAACATTATTATTGTTTCACTTGTAATTTTATTTGAGAGAAATGAAAGATTTCTTAGGAACCTCATTTCCCCTTACAATCCCTTAAAATTTTATGATCCAAAATGTACGATGGAACCGATACTGGCCCTTCAGTATCAGTATTGTTCACTTAGTATCAATACCTATATTTAGGTATCTATACTCTACTCTATGTGCAACTGATGGGGAAGGGAAAAGTATTGATACCTATCGACTGGTATCAATACATCTAAGCTGGGGTACCTATACTAACCATAATATTATTACCAATTTTTGATTTGATGTTATGAAAATTTCCTCAGTATCGATACTCTTATGGGAAGTATCGATACTCAAATTTAACTTTGATGCTTTCAAAAATGTTTCAGTACTGATACTTTCCCTCTGAGTATCGATACTCCTTCAATAACTTAAGAAAAGTTATCACTAGGGAACAACAATATCAGTACTATAATAACAGTATCGATACCCCTACTTGAAATAGACTTACTTAGGCTCAAATTTTATACTTAAACTCACCATATTTCTATTTTGAGGTTCCTAACTATTATTAATATCTTATGTGATCAATAAAGGTCATAAATAAGGCTTTAAAATGTATCTATAACATAAATCATAAAATCTACCATGACAATGTTCATCAAGCTTTAAGATCAGCTTATATGATATCTTGTATTTGTAATGACTCGCTAAAGAGTATAAAAGAGTTTTAAGTGTGGTTACATTGAATGCTTGATTTCTAAAAGTCCTCAACTCAACCAAGCAATAAATTTTGCTCTCCTCTTGTTCTAGAGCTCTCACTCACTTCTTTCTCTAACCAAGATGAGAAAAATAGATAACGAAATTAACTAAGAGATAAGATTGAAATGGAAACACTTCCTAAAACTTGAATCTATCCACATACCACCTAAAATCAATATATTCTCTTAAACCTCTCAAAAACCCATTTTAAAACTATTGTTAAAAAAATAGAGCTTAAATTGAAGCTCGAAGGATGGTGATTCACACTCTAACCTTGGCTTTTAACCAAACTAGAATTGAAATGCTTGAAACTCTTTATTTTTTGAAGGGAAGAGGAAGAGAAAATAATGGAAAGAGGAAGAAGAAGGTTTGGTATGATATTTGGAGAGTGGTTCACATAACATACATAAAATAGAAGGAAGGGTTTTAGCTTCAAACAAAAATGGGAGATTTGCTCCTTAAGTCCCTCTACTTTCCATTTCATAATAACCCAACAACCTTTAAAAATTTCTCTTGGGCCCAAATGCTATCAAACTTGATCCAAACTATTTTAATAGGTCCTTTCAGCTCAAATTATGGTTATCGGGTCAACCCGAACTACTAACCTGGGATTTAGGGTGTTACACAAAATGCTTTACCTTTTTATTTCCCATTATTTAACCATTTTGAGCCTATATCCATTTATTTTCTTTCACCACATCTTTAAAACCCTAGACTTTTTTATTTATCTCTCTCTTTCACCCTTGTCAAGAGAAAGAGTGTGAATTAAAGCTTGTGTGATATTTTTCCAAAAAAAAAAACACAAACAACATTTGAAGAAAAGAAAAAAAAAGAAAAATAAGAAAAAAATAAAAAAAAAAAAATTGTTTGTTTTCATGTAAATATGTCGTTCTTTCATTTATTTTGCTTGCCTTGTGGACTTGATCATTGAAGAACTTTTTAGTCTTGATTATGAACCTTATTTCTAGCCTTTTTCTCACCTTTACCTAAGCCTCGTTACAAACATTTTCAAGACCCAATGATTTTTGCATCTTATTCTAATTAAGTAGTGGAGATTTTATCGTATTACAAGCATATAGAAATTCATTTTAATTTTGACTTTGAGCGTTCTTGCACCCAAAACACAGAGTGAGCTAAGTGAACCCTTGGAAGAAATTATGTTTGGTTGAATTGAAATTGATGAATGATTTGAAGTTACGATTTTGTTTGACTTCTTGATTCACACTACAAGAAATATACCTTTAATGACACACGAACGATGACACACGCTAATTTATGACTTGCATAAAATGAAGGAATCAAGATTAAGTTTGACTAATTTGATCAAAACATGCTTGAGGGTAAAGCATGAGACACATGAAGGGAATTTGATGAGCGTTTTAAATTGCTACCTTTAGATTGTTATTTCCTCCCTTTTATGAATATATCACTACCGATTTGGGTTGTATTTCATTTATTTTTGTGCATTGATATGTTTTCTAGAATTGGCAGAAAAATGGAGCATTATGCATTAATTTTTTATTTCCCAATCACGGATGGATACATGGGCACGACGTGGGTTTGACGTGACAATTTTTGGAAGGTCTAGTCAGTACGAGGAAGATTCTGGGACCAATCTAGTTAGCATGAGTTGAGGAGTTATTTTAGGAGATTTAGTTTTTAAGTTTGAATTTAAAACTTTTGAATTATCTTTGAAATTTAGGATTATTTTCATTCTAAATTTCATGTTATTGTTAGGATCTAAAAGCCTATAAATACCTTCCTTAGGGTAAGTCTTAGGGGATCATCTCTTGAATTCTTATTTGTTATCTTCTTTTTATTTTTATAAACAAGTTTCTTTTTTCTTTTCATTTCGTTTTCTTACTTTAAGTTTTTAGTTCCTTTTAGAAAACATGATAAGTATGGTTTCTACCATGCTTAGCTAATTTTCTTATTGTAACCCCCTAGACCCGACCTAGACGTTATGCCCAAATCTAGGCGATTACATATCTTATTCAGAAATTTTTTTATATTTAAAAAATGTTTAAATCCATATACAATATAATATGAAATTAGTCATAAGAAAAGTTCATACGATAAACGTCCATATATCAATCTATACATATATCAGAAAAACCGTATAAAATATACACATAGCAAAATATCGGTAATACATATATATCGAGACGAAAGGAAAAACAAGTGTCACCAAATTATAACATGTATATAGAAATATACAGTGGTACAAAAATATGAGTAGTTGGTCTTTCTGATGCCAAGCCTAGTAGCCAATGGTCTGCTATTATCTTCAAAGGTTAAAATTTATAGAATGAGCTTATCAAACATGTTTTAAAAAATATGAACACTTCCCCCATTCGATCACCAGAATGTGTAGGTTCCCCAGAACCATACACCCACCTGTACAGCTGATAAGACCTTATACACACAACATAAGGACCTACGGTAAAGACTTATCCTGTTCACAAAGCAGAGGAGCCTACGGTAATGACTTACCCTGAGCACAAATCCTAGGAGCATGAGGTAAGGTCTTACCTTGAGCACAAAACTGAGGAGCCTGCAGAAATGACTTACCCTAAATACAAAGTCGATGAGCCTACGATAACGACTTACAAGTCATAGACTAGGCCTGAGATACTTCCTCCAATAATACCCCCAATGACAGTAATAACATGTATGTATTCGAGTGAAAACAATAGTTTAATTCAGTAAAACATAAAAATATTCCAGACATAGAAATCAGATACATAAATACATAATTCAGAGAACATATCATAAATGTACAATAAATCAGATATCAGATAAATATTATTCAAAAAATCAGGTATCGCGTCGTAAAAATATTCAGTATTATCGGAAATCTAAAGCAGTTCAGATGAACAGTTTAAAACAGTAATGTAAGACCATCAGGAAACACAACTGTATCGGTCTGAGTAGTCTGATAATAAAGCCTGCTACTGAATATACCGATCATGATCAACTACAACACTAGATCCTACGAATTGAAAAAATCCATACCGGAATCCTAAAATTAATAATAATAATAATAATAATAATAAGCCCTATTTAAACAATTTATAAATACATACGTGTAATTCTCAAGGAACGTAAATCGTGCGAATCTGACGGACGGGAAGCACCAGATCTACTTGACCCCCGATCGGGTGAAATACGTGTACCTTTATAAAAATATATTTTCGAATAAATTCCATAATAAAATCCAAAATAAATAAGAAAAAATGCTAAAAAAATACTAAGATTTTTCGGATTAACGAGCTTAGTTCAAGGTTTTCAGGTCAGAATTTGGTAAAAATAGATCATGAAATCAGACTCAGGACATAAAAAAACATCAAGATGGAGGTTTTCGAAAAAAATCAACAGTTAACGATCAAAGGTCGGTTAATGGCCAACGGTCAGCAGTTCACCAGTTTGGTTCGGGTTGAGTTAGACATGGGTTCTTATAGATGGATCAAGTCAGGTCGGCCCATTATCAAGCAGCCCACCAGGAGGTGGAAATTCCCCACATGCACGGGTAGGGTATGGGGGCACGTGCGGAGGCTTCAAAAGTCAAAAAATTACAAAAAAAAATCCTACTTGCATTTTGAGGGTTTTTAGACACTTACCAAGCTTAGTTCATTGCAATGGACGATGGAGAGCTCAATTTTGAAACATCAAAAATTTTATATTTCTCACCCTTCACACGTCGGTGACAACGAAGACAAGATGGACTCCGATGGACTCAGGATAATATATAGAACACCATGGTGTGGGAGGTGTCAAAAATGGAACAACGATCGGTGACGCAACTTCGATTAAATATTTTTAGCTAAAAAGGGAAAGTTTGAATAGAGAGAGAAAACGAGTCTCTAAAAATGAAAATTATTGAATTTTGGGGTTTTAAACAAAACCAGAAAGAGAAATGGGTAAATTACACTATAGGTCCTCGAGTTTTGGTTACTTCTTGTTTTAGGTATAAATTTAACTGAAATGTTATTTTGGTTATCGAATTTAATTAATATTTTAATTTGGTCTTAAAAAAACTTTTAAGAAAATTTTAGGCCCTAATTTAGGGTTTGACAATTTTTCCCCTAAAAAGAAATTTCGTCCTCGACATTTACTTGATGGAAAAAGATGCAAAAACTTGACTTCTAATCTCATACTTGAGACCATTCTCAAACCTTAAGCACCGATTCAATTCAGTGTCAACAAGTCTAGTAACATAGCAGCTCAACCTAATAAACTCAATCTTATAGTCCATAACAGACATATCACCCTGCTCCAAATTTTAAAACTCCTGGAATCACTTTGTAGATATCTCTCTCTGATGTAGTAACTCTAAAATGTGCCTTGAAAAGATCCCAAGTAATTGATTTCCCGGAATACTATCGAAAATCGATTGCCACCGCCTAAAACTCTCTTTCTTCAGCATAACTAGGGCCCCTTTAACTTTTGCTCAGGCCTCAGGTGCTTTTCATCCATAATCCTCTATGTATTGTCTAACCAATACTCAGCGTTAGTCGGAGGTCCACCAGTATTCCCTCGAACGAAACTACTCCAACAGCTACCAAAGACTTTGAAATCTCTACACAACATATTACCAAGGACTCTAACAGCTCTACTGAACATACGAAAGATAACTTTATTAATGGCATCCTCATCCATATCAGTGTTCTAGTCCTGAGTGATGGGAGGGTCTCTCGCAGGTGTATCCGAATCATCTCTGGAGAAGGTGGATCTACATGCGAAATATGAGGATCTCAAGGTGAAATCGGATCGTCTATAGTAACAGAAGATCAAGTTGCTCGCCCTCAACCATGCCGCAGCTTGACCTACGGTGAAATCATATAATTATACAAGTACTATAGAAAGAATTTGAACTCAAGTTAGATTGGCATCAGAAATCTCAATATATTTAAACTCATAAAATAAGGTGACAACTATTTTGAAAATAAAAATATCTTGAAAATCCAGATTTTAGGACTTATCTACAATTCGATTGTTTAAAACTGAAAGCTCTGATACCACCAAGTGTAACCCTCTAGACCCAGCCTATACGTTATGCCCAAATCTAGGTGGTTAAATATCTATTCATAAATTTCCTTTCATATTTAAAATAACGTTTAAATCCATATACATATAATATGAAATTAGTCATAAGAAAATTTTATACGATAAATGTCTATATATCATCTATACATGTATCAGAAAAAAAATAAACATATACATAGAAAATACCAGATACAAATAGATCGAGACTAAAGCAAAAACAAGTGTTACCAAAGTTAACAAAAGGATATAGAGATATAGGTGGTACAAAAATAGGAGTATCAGTCCTCCTAATGCCAAGTTACTAGCCTACAGTCTGTTACTATCTGAAAAGGTTAAAATTTACAAAATAAGCTAAAAAGCCCAATGTGCTCCTTACGGTGTATAAAAGCATACATATAATATACATCAGTAAAATCAATTTATCAACATGTTTTAAAAATATGAACACTACCCTCATCCAACTACCAGAATGTGTAGGTGTCCAGAACCATACACCCACCTGTACACCCAGTAAGAGCCTTATACACACAACATAAGGACTTGCGATATGAACTTACCCTGATCACAAAGTTGGGGAGCCTACTATAAGGACTTATCTTAAGCACAAAGCCGAGGAGCCTAAGGTTAGGACTTACCCTAAGCACAAAGCTGAGGAGTCCGTGGTATTGACTTACCCTAAGCACAAAGTCGATGAGCCTCTGGTAAATACTTGCAAGTCATAAACTAGGTCTGAGATACTTCCTCCAATAATACCCCAAATGACAGTAATAAACATGTATGTATTCTAGTGAAAACGGTAGTTTAATTTAATAAAACATAAAAATATTCCAGACTCAGAAATTAGATACAAAAATACATAATTCAGAGATTATATCATAGATGTAAGTAAATCATATATCATATAACATTATTCAGAAAATCAGGTATCGCAACGTAAAAATATTCAGTATTATAAGAAATATAAAACAGTTCATATGAACAGTTTTAAACAGTAATTCAACACCGTCAGGAAACACTCCTGTACCGGTCTGAGTAGTCTGAAAAGAAATTCTTCTACTAAGTATGCCGATCATGATCAACGACAGTGGTAGATCCTACGAATGGAAAAAATCCATATTGGAATCGTAATATCAATAATTATATTAATAATAATAACCCTATTTAAACAATTTACATATACCTAAGAGTAACTCTCGAGGAACACAATTAATGCGGATTTGAATGATGGGAAGCACTAGATCTAACTAACCTTCGGTGAGGTGACATGCAAGTATCTTCATAAAAATATATTCTCGAATCAATTCCATAATCAAATCCTAAATAAATAAGAAAAATGCTAAAACATACTAAGCATTTTAAGATTAACAGGCTTGATTCGAGGTTTCTGTCAGAATTTGGTAAAACAGATTGCGGAATCAAACTTAGGACATCGAAAAATATTAAGATACAGGTTTTCGAAAAAATTCAACGTCGGTCAACGGTCAATGGTCGGTCAACGATAAATAGTCAATGGTTAACTGGTTTGGTTTGGGTTGGCTTAAATCGGTGGAAATTCTCCACGCACAGGGGCAATGCGTGGGGGCGCATGTGGAGGCTTCAAAAGTCAGAAATATTATGAAAAAAATTCATACTTGCATTTTGAGGGGTTTTGAGACACTTACCAAAACTCAGTTCACAGCGATGAATACAGAGAGCTCAATTTCGAAACGTCAAAAACTTTATCTTTCTCACCCTCTCACAAACCGATGGCAACGGAGACAAGATGAGCACCAGTGGACTTGAGACAATGTAAGAAACCCCATGGTGTGGGATGTGTCAAAAACATAACAATGATTGACAACAAAACTTTAATTAAAGAGTTTTGGCTAAAAAGAAAGGTTTGGAGAGAGGGAAATTGAGTTTCCAAAAATGAAAATTGTTAAATTTTAGGGTTTTAAACCCAACCAAAAGAAAAATAGGTAAATTACATTATAGGTCCTCGGGTTTTGGTTACTTCCTGATTGGGTTTACATTTAACTGAAATTTTCATTTTGGTTCTCGAATTAATTAAGATTTCAATTTAGTCCTCTGAAAAGTTTTAAGAAAATTTTAGGCCCTAATTTTCGATGTGACATTTATAGCTGAGAACTACCAATGACTCAATTCATAAGTGAGAATTCAAAAGCACTTTAGAGTCTTGGGCTACATTCTCGATTTTCTATTTATTAGTTTAGCAATCGACCTTACTTCAAAATTAAAACACTTTCATTTCAAAAAGTTGACGTTGATCTGGATGTTGTTTTTATAGTTGGGATAAGGGATTAGTCTGTGGCATATCGTCCTCTTGTGAACACTCTTAGCGGCAGTTCGCTAAGGAAAATCAAGATTGGATTCGATTCTCAATGAGACAACATAATCGATTCGGGCTTTTCCAAACTTAAATTGTTTGTTCTAACAATAGTTGTTATTAGTCCATTCAAGAATTAACTATTGAAGAGTGACTGGGAAGATCAATTATTAAAGAGAAAGGCAAGTTAGAATGGTTGGACTGGTAGACTGCAACCAACATGAATCTCGGAGTAAAAATCCATTTCGATGATCGAACAGAATTGAAACAAAGCTAGCAAGGCAATTTTCTCGTTGTTGTTTTCAATCTTAATTTACGTTTCATTTTATTTTATTTAAATTTTAATTCTTTATTTTTCTACTTATTACTTTTATTTCTCTCTCATTTGCCAGACCCCTGTTTTATTTATTTTTCATACAATTGGCTGGATTAAAATCGAGACGTAAAATTATATTGTGAAATCCTAAGTCCCCGTAGATCAACCCTTTTCTCCACTTTATTACTTTATTTCATTTATTTTACTTTAACAATAGGATTTTATTTGACGAGTAAAGCGACACTCGTCGCAGATGCTTTTAGAGGGCACATGGACTTCACAACTAAAATTACTTCCTCGTAAGTGAATTCTTTGAGAAGATTGTCATTCATATTCGCCGTAATTGTAACATCCCAAATTAAGGGTTAGTGACTAAATTGAAATATTTTAGAATTTGGGGATAAAAGGAGAATAATTGAATAGTTTAATGATTTATGTGGAGATATTTCCTGAAAGTTGTTAGTAAATACGAAAGGAGTCAAAGGGCAAATGAGTAATTGAACAAGAAAAAAAATTAAATAATAATTAATGGGTATTATAATACCCATGTGGAAAATGATTGAAGAGATAAGTTTCTAGGCAATTCTCTTCTTCATCTTTTCTCTTCTCCACGTGAAAGCTCAAGCAAAAGGTAAGTTTTCTCATTAGTTGATTATTTGTTCAATTAAAGGTTGGGTTTTATCCTTAGATGTAATTAATCTTAAGGAAAGCTTAATTTCTCTTACAATCAAAAGATGAAGAAGTATGAAAGATTAAAGAAAATGGGGTTTTAGGTGGAATTTTGAATAAGAAGATTTAAATAAATTTGGAGGATGAATTTGACTTGTCATATATGAGAATAAGAAGTTACAAGTGTTAGAATTAAGTTTGGATAACATGGAAAATTTGGTATGATTCTTAGTCTTAAGAATTTGGACGAAATATGGAAGAGTATAGGGTGTTGGAATGATAAGAATTGGTTAAAGTTGTTATAGATGAATTTAGTAGCATGATAAGGATTTTATACATGAAAATTTGGGTGAAGTATTGATGAATTTCGGGTTATTTTGGACAGGTGCATCGATACACTATGAGTATGTACCGATGCACTAAGACAATTTGAAGGTGCATCGATGTATTAAGGGGTGCATATTTCGAAGTTATTTTGGGTACCGATGCACCCATAGTGCATCGATATACCCCTAAAGGAAAAATGGAATTTTGGTTCATTAAACTAGCTTAAGTTATTAACATCAAGTTATAAGGTTTAGGCTTCTGATAATTATCTTGAAAATTATATTTATGTTGATACAGAGCCTAAACTAGTTCTGGAAAAATCAAAGAATTAGGATCGAATCAAAGCAATGCTAAGGTGAGTGCATATGCATAGCATGATTATAGTAGTATATTTAGTTCTAGACTTGTGATAAGTCTAGATTTAATACTTTGATATATGATTCATTTCATATTATGAAACATGATATGAGTGCATACCATGTACATTAAGTGACATGAATATGCATGAAAAGTTATACGAGCTATGTGATAAAGGTATAGAAATGAAGTGTCTATGAGATACACTAGGTGATTCTTATGTGTGTATGAATACATGGAAATGGGTATATGTTAGTATATGTTACATGATCTACATGCTTACATGTATATGTGATAAGTGATACTGAACTACAGAAATATAGAAAATTATAATATAAGCTATGTGGTATGACATAAGTGATTATGTAATAAAGTGAAATAGATCAATGATTTACATGTTTACGTGAAAATGCACTAGTGATATATGTGATGTATTGGAAACATATGAGAACAAGAGATGACATGATTTTATGCATTATATGTCATGTGAACATAAGAGGATAGAGCATATATGATATGAGATTAAGTGATGAAACATAGATATATATATATTATATATGAATATAAGAATAAGACATGAGTTAAATGATATGAGTTATTGGGAAGTATATGTTTATGTGAAACTATGCAAAGTGATACGAGCTATGTGTATATGAATATGAAATTATATGAAAAGTGACATGAATTACATGAAAGTAAACTACGTGAATACATGCTGTGTATGATATGATATGATATGATATGAATGATTATATGATATGATATATGATATGATATGATATGATATGATATGATGATATGATATGATATGATGATATATACAGTTACACATACATGTGGTATGTGACAAAAGAGAAGAAATATGTGACATGAAATGTGATAAAGAGCTATGTGAAATAATGATGTGAATATGTGAACTGTTATAAATGCAATGCCTATGTTATGTGATATGAGAGCTAGGGGTATAGTTGGCATGCCAAGAGTCGAGGATTTACCTATGTTCTACGGAACATATGGACATAATTACCTATGTCTTTCGGGACAAATGGACAGAATTACCTATGTTTTTCATGACTATGGACAGAATTACCTGTGTATTTTGAGACATATGGACAGTATACCTATGTTCTAAGGAACATATGGACAGTTTACCTAGGTTCTTCGGGACCTATGGATAGTTGTCGAGGTTTTTTATGACCTCTAGATAGGTCCTTCTGGACATATATACGAGCTATGGTGATAGCTTAGTGGTTCACAACCTCAATATACAAACCTTAAGTTATCAAAAGTATACATGGGCTAATACAAGGGCTTAAAGAGAGTAAATAAATTAATTGGTATGACACTATGGTGTTCTGTTGTGAAAGGATATGTGATCCATGATGTGTATAGAAATGTTTAGTATATGTTATATGATAAAAAGAATTAGGGAAATGTGAAAATGGATTAATAAAGAGATAATAACATATACCATATATGAGATGTATATGCTTGTGGTGATATGAAATGTATTATAGGAATTACATGATATTAGGTGTATTATATGACATACAGAAATGATGAGTACAAAATCATATGATAAATAGAGATTATGATAATGATGGTATATGTAAATATGCATTTGTTATGTGAAATATTCTATGATTTCTATATATGTTTTATATGTCTTACTAAGTCAACGACTTAGCGTGTGATTGTTTCACGCATAGGTTCCGAGAATAGGAAGGTTGGTAAAAGTTATGCAAGACATGTCAGTTTCTCCTTTCCAACGATCAGATCAGAAAAGAAATGTATAGTATGATTTTGTAATAAGGATAGTGGTTGGCATGTAAATAAAGATTGAATTCGATATTTTAATCAGTTTTGTAATGTTTTAAATGTGTATATGTACATGGTAATTTTATACAAATGAAAACTTGGATTTTTATGAATTTATATGTATTTTGCCAAAGTTATTGTAGCAATATTGTAGTAGTGCATCGATGAACACAATTTATATTCTAAATTTTCACTGTTCACGGTACTGTTCATACCGTATAGTACTATTCATAACTAAGTATTTGACTTGAATTTTATAATAAAGCATGTTTTATAGAATATTTGGTATTTTCTTAAAATGAGTTCAAATGTTCTAATATTTTGTAAGAATATCGTTTGTAAAAGTTAATGTGACATCTTGGACTCGTATCCGGGTCAGGTGCGGGTTGGGGTATTACAGTAATAGCTGAAAAAATACCATCAAGGACACGGTTATCACCCAGACTATCCATTGTAGAAAAAAAGTCTATAAATAGACTCTAGCTTCTTTACCAATCACCTCACTGCCTTCTAATTGTGTACCATCAGCCTTGTCAAGGAAATTCCACTATCGATTTACACTCCCCCAACATTTTTTTAAGGAGCAAAGGAAATGGTCTAATATTAAGGATATCAAATGGGACAAAGAATAGTGAGAAAATTGATCATACCACATAACATTAGCAACCCCTATCCAATCTCTCATGGATATTCATTTCCAAATGGTGACCCCATTCCCAAGTGAATTAGAACCCCAAATAACCAATTTATTCAAACCCACAATCTAATAGGCAATTTCGAAACTTTTTCATTTACCGCTCGTTCCAGATAAGACCACCACTTTTTTGAAGTAAGCAGAATCTCTTTGAATTCTTATACTACCAACCAAAAAATATTCTATCGATCATCAAAGCTTCTCAATAAGTCCCATGATTCACGGTGAAGGCTCTCATTGGGATCCCCATAAAACCCCGTACATCTCCAAACCACTCCTTCTTCAGCCACCAAAATCAAGACATCAATGTACCTTACCGAGCAATAGCGTAAAGTTACATCATAATCTCCACGCCAAGCTAAACACAGACCATCCCTACTACCAAAAGAACTAACCTCGATACCATTCAGTAAACCAAAATATCTATGACCTTCCTCTATATTTACATTTGTAGTTTTGTCTCTATCAGAAAAACTATAGATGGCTTTATGTCTATCAACAAATATCAGAGACACTTAACTGCCCGAGATTGACCCAAACCCCTGACGTTCCAACAAATGAGCTTCATTGAGTCCGATGGCCTAGGACTACATGCATGCCACTAGTTGATTGAAATCCTCACATGAGCTTTTCTCTTTAATACCACCTTCAGGGCTCGAAGTATGTCGATAGCGTTTAGAACCATCACATCTTTCCACCGTACTTTTTCTATTTGAGTCATGATCGCATCCATAGAGGTCTTAACAGTTGTCAACTTGTTCTGATAAAGAATATATAGGGGTGAGGACCCCTCACTTCAACCACCTGTTCTATCCATACTACTACCTACCATCCAATTCTCTTTACCCGATCCGGAACCCATTGTTAGAGTATGCCCAAAGATCAATCATATGATGATTGTAATAATACATTTATTACCGATTTTATTGAATAAAGGCATTGCCAATATTATTCTCAGTTATATGTCTGTGTTTAACATAAACTGAAAAATAATAAAGTCCATATAATAACATTATTAGAATATCCATAGTCGAGTATTAATATGACCATGGACAATAATAATACGCTTAAGACTAACATGTTATTGATTGATGACAAAGAGTTTTCATTGGCATAGAGATGTCAGAATTGATATATGATTATACTTTTGGAGAACAATGTATTAGATTGACCCATAATGAGCATATGTCTTGGATTATTATATAACAGTCATAACATTTCTCATGGTGATGACTATATGTATGATCCTCAGACTTGAGATCAATGTCGTCCCAGCATATATTGTTGTATGTTTTAAAACAGTTAAACATGCTCCGTAACTAGTTGCACTATAACGACTATTATTGAATATATCTCAATATATGTAGTGGGGTGTGTATGGTTAAGATAGGATTTGTCCTTCCTACATAATAGGAAATATATCACATGCCACTTGATTGAGTGAGACTATAAATGCATGACGATGCTCGAATAAGTTGATATGTGATATCACAAATTATTCGTTAATTATAGTATACTCTATATATCAAGAAACAATAGATGGGATATACAAGTGTAATTGTTCTAAGACTTGTGCCTATTCTAGATATAAAGGAAAAACAATGTAATACATAAAAGAATTAATCACGAAGATGATATGTCAAATCATAATTTCTTGTAACTTAGGTGACAATGAGATATTGCTAGATGTCACTCATTGTATGTAATTAGAATTGTTCTAATAATTACTACTAACGTTACAAAAACCTACAGGGTCACACCCTAGGATTGAAATGAGCAAAGATGTACAATTTATGTATGTTACTAAAATATATCTAGAGTTAAGATATGTATATTTTATATACATATGATTTTAATTATCCCGAATAAAGTAAGTAAGCATTAAAAGAATGCAATTTAGATTACAACTATTTTAATTGATATTTAATTCAGAATAATTAAATAAGTTTTTAAATAAACATTAAATATTGAAATTTAGATTATAAGTCTTTAATGTGTATTTAATTTGAATTAATTAAATAATATTTTATTTATTAATTTGAAAAAACTTTAAAAACCCTAAGATGTTAGGGTAATTGATATATTTAAATGAGGTAAGGTTTAACAGCCGTTTTACTTCAACCGTTTTTCTCAAAACCGATTGTGAGAAAAGAAAATTTTGCTCTCAATCAGGTGAACTAAGTAGAGGTCGAGACGTGTTTTCATGGAGGCTTACGATTCGAACTGTTCGTGATCACCACTTCTCGATGCTATTTTCGTTGTTTTTCAAGAAACTCATTGTAAGTATTTGCATTATTTCTTCCCAATTTTAGTTTTATGTACTTGGATCGCTGGTGATACCGTCAAATTTTATTTCTGTTGTACCGTAAGGTGATCTGACGGTTCCAACAGTGGTATCAGAGCCACTTGTAAGATCCAAATTTGGGTTAAATTTTTTGTTGATGCGATATGTATGTGATAACTCCGTAAAAGGCCATCTTTTAGGACCTTTTAACTTAATTTATTGAATGTCTAAAGGCTCATTTAGAACCATGTAGAGGCATTTAGAAGCATTTATTTGTATGTGGTGGATTTCGGTTTGCCGAGGCATTTTAGTTTTACAACGGTGCTGCTTTATGGGAAAGGTACTTGTCTGATGATGTGCAGGTATTGAGAGCAAGGTAAAGAGGAAAGAAAATGCCGTGACATAAGGAGATTGCTGAGCAAAATGAATTTTCCAAGTTCAACCGACATTTCGAAAGTGCTTAAAGTGCGAGAAGATATTTTTGAAGCCAGATGTATCCAACTGTCTGAGAGTTGTGCCCGAGAAATCCACCTCGAATATAAGCCTGGAGGGATCGACTTTGCAACCGCCGGTTCTGTTGATGACGTCGTCTAACCCTACAAATCTTGTCTGTCCTTGGGCGCCTGTAACGGGATTATGCTTGTCACTCATGCCAGCTACCCAGGCTGTATCATCACCTGTCTTGCCCGACTCCCAAGCAAAGTTAACCATGGTTTGGGAAAGTCAACTCTTAGTTTAAGGGTTAATTTTCCCCTATAAATAGAGTATGAAGCCACATTGTTAGAGACTTTGGTTCCACCTATATTTGAGCTTAAAAAGTTAGAGAGAGAATGTCTCATCTTTCTCTGACAATCCTATTTGTCGTGGCATTTCTCCGTGATAAGCTTGAGGGAGTGGCGTTCTAGACATCCGAGAGGAACCTTGTATGTTTGTACATTACCATCCATTCGGTTTTCTTCTTGAAAATCCATTTACACCTTATAGGTTTGACCCCTTTAGGTGGTTCAACCAAAGTTCATACTTGGTTTATTGACATGGAATCCTTCTCAGATCTCATGGCTTCAAGCTATTTCTCAGAGTCTGGGCTGGACACTGCCTCTTGATAAGTCATGGGCTCATCTTGATCCATGAAAAGAACATCTCCATGTGCAGTAATGAGAAATCCAAATCTCTCAGGTGAACAAAGTTCTCATGGAACACTGTTTCTATATGTGTTAAAAGCTCCTCAACAACTTGAGAAACATACTCAACTTTAGGTTCATTGATCTGTTATTCTTGAACTTTTCAAAGTTCAATTTCTACCCTTCCCTTTCTTTGAGAGAAATTCTTTTCAAGAAAAATCATGTTAGAGCAACAAACACTTGTTCTCATTAGGGTTGAAGAAATAGTATCCCTTAGTTTCTTTAGGATATCCAAAAAATATATACTTATGAGATTTAGGTTCGAGCTTTGTAGACATCTGATGTTTTACATAAGCTTCACAACCCTAAATATTCATAAAAGACATACTAAGATGCTTTCCAGTCCATATCTCGTATGGTGTCTTTTGAACTGATTTAGATGGAACACGATTCAGTGTGAAAGCGGTTATTTCGAGTGCATGTCCCCAAAAAGAAGTCGGAAGATCACTATGACTCATCATCGATCGAACCATGTCTAACAGTATTCGATTCCTTCTTTCAGAAACTCCATTCCACTTTGATGTACCAGGTGGTGTAAGATGTGGGACAATCCCACATTCTTTCAGGAGTTCATAAAACTCTATGCTTAACTATTCTCCACCTCGATCTAATCGAAGTGCCTTAATACTCTTGCCTAGTTGATTTTGTAATTCATTTTTAAATTCCTTAAACTTTTCAATGACTTCAGATTTATGGCATATACGATAAATATACCCATACCGACTGAAGTCATCGGTGAAAGTAATGAAGTAATGGAATCCACCTCTGGCTTGTGTATTCGTCGGTTCACATACTGTTGAACTATGTTTCGATATAACAATTTAAGGCAAAAGAGTTTTTGGACTTGAATTGAATTTACAAAATGTATTTGGACTTAATTGAATTTATTCAAAATTTACAAAAATAATTCAAAGTTCTTTTAATTTAAAATTGAGCACAAAAATGTTTTTATGAATAGTAATTTACTATTTGAACAGTAAATTACTATTTGAACAGTATCCGAGGCTCAAAAATTCCAGTATGTAAAAGGGGAACCGATTCCCCCCAAGGGGGTACCGATTCACTCACTGTTCATCAGCCCAACAGTCATAATATTTGAATATTATGAAGGGGTATCGATTCCCTATGAAGGGGTACCGATTCCCCCCATTCTGGGCAGCCTAGTTTTGAAGAAAAATCATTCCCAAACGGCTCCAAAACATCCCCAATGACTATATATGACTTCAAACACATTCCAAGCTATAAATACAAGCTAAGGACACTTGAAGAAGAAAGAGAACAACTATCCAAGCAATCAAACACAAGAGAAGAGTTTTTCATTTTTATTTCATCTTTCTCTTGTATATATTTTGTTCTTGTGAGCTCAATCTTGTAAACACCTACCTTAGAGAGGTTTTCTTGTTTACATTTCTTATCCTTTTGTAAAGAGGAAAGGTTCTAGCTAATCCCGTGTAAAAGCTAGGGAAATGTTCTAGTTTAGCTCGGAAAAACTAGGGAGTTTGTAAGGTTACTCTTTATCCTCAAAAGAAAGAACAAATTAGTGAATTTGTTGGAAAATCCTTGGTGAGGAGCTAAGGTAGTGGACGTAGACTTTGATTGAGAAAGTCGAACCACTATAAATCGCTGTGCAATTCTCTATCTTTCAATCTCCTTACTCCCTAAACACAAAACCGTTCCGACCCCTCTTTGCAAACCGTTCTGATTGTCGATTCGAGCTTCCAAAAATCCTAACAATTGGCATCAGAGCCTAACTCGTTAAGAAGGTTTAACCACCTTGAGACGATCCTAGAAGAAGCTCTACCAATTCCCGACATAACCGAGAAGATGGCTTCCACCTCCGGCTCGTTCCACATGGAAGACTCCCTACCAACGGACAAGCCTCCATACTTCAATGGAGACAACAATCAATGAATGTATGGGAGATAATCGAGAATGGCTAATCTTCTCCAAAGAAGAAGGAGAAGAAGCGGAGTGACAAAGAACGGAAGAAAGCTCAACTTAATCCCAAGGCCATGCACATGTTGTTTTGTGCATTTGGTCCTGAAATCCTAACATATACATCACTATGTATTAACCCCAATAAATCACTTGCTTGCTCACCTTTACTATTAAAAGGAGCTTTAGTCATTTTTCCCAACAAGCAAGATTCACATAAATCATATTGTTCGAAAACAAATAAATCTAAAAATCCATCTTTATGGAGTTTTAATATGCGTTTCTCACTTATATGGCCTAAACGACAATGCCAAAGATAAGTTTGATTCGATTTATTTGTTTTTGATCTCTTAGTATTTATGTTATAAATGGTGTTTTCTTGATCCAAAATATAGAGACCATTAACCAATTGTGCCAAACCATAAAAACATTATCGAGATAAAAAGAACAACAATTGTTCTTAATAATAATCTCAAAACCAATCTTGTCTAAACAAGAAATAGAAATAATGTTCTTAGTCAAACTAGGCACAAAATAAGAATCCTCTAAATTTAAATCAAGTCCACTAGGCAAAGATAAAACATATGTCCCTATAGCTAATGCAACAACTCTTGCTCCATTTCCCACTCGTAGGTCTATGTCTCCTTTAGCCAGATTCCTTCTCTTTTGCAGTCTCTATACGGAAGTACAAATACGAGAACCACAACCAATATCTAATACCCAAGAAGTAGATGTTGACAAATTAACATCAATAACATAAGTACTTGAAACAAACGTTTCGTTTGCTTTTGCCTTCTTGACTTCTTCAAGGTAAACAGTGCAGTTTCTCTTCCAGTGCCCAATCTTATCGCAATAGAAACATTTTCCTTCCTTTCTAACTCCCCTTTTGGGTTTCAATGCATTTTTCCCTTTCGGTTTGGCCTTACCATTGGCCTTAGACTTTGCCACTATCTTTTTCTTTCCCTTTCCTTTATCCTTGTGGACCATCAGAATGGGCTTAGGTCCAACCTTTTTCATGTTACTTTCAGCAGTTCTTAACATGCCAAGTAACTGTGGCAAAGTCTTGTTAATTTCATTTATGTTGAAATTAATAACAAATTGGCTAAATCTATCTAGTAACGATTGTAGGATAACATCAGTAGCCAATGTTTGGATGTAACCCATCATCTTGATGACATGAGCTCTTACAAGAGTTCACTCTACCATTTTGCATTGAAATAGAGCTTTAGAGGTTTCATAACTCTCTTGACGTGCTTGCCTTTTATATATCTTTTTAAGATTTTGAATCATCTCATATGAAACCATGCCCTCATGTTGCTTCTAAAGCTCAGGAGTCATGGCGGAAAGCATTAGACATCCAACATCTAACATATCATCCATATGTTTCTTGAATTTGTCTTTGTCAGCTCTTGAAGCATTAGTTGCTGGTTCATCAGGAACAGGTTCTTCAATGACATATTCATTCCTTTCCTATTTGAGAATAATTCTCAAATTACAAAACCAGTAAAGGAAGTTTATGCCATTAAGTTTGTCCTTCTCAAGGAGTGATCGCAGTGATAAAGTGTTGCTTGCCATTAAATCTACAACAATAGAAATATTAAAGTAAGTAAATTTACCGAAAGTGACATATAGATTTCGTAAAATCCTTGCAGCAACAAATAGATTGAAAAATAAATTAACAAATTAACATATTAATCGTTGCGGTTATCGATTTGAACAATGATATCATGCATATTTGTCGAAAATGATAAAACTAGAACACATATCTCATACTGTCCGCTCTTTGTGAGTACTATAAATGAATGCGGATATATGTGCAAGTATACACAATCGAACAAGTAATACAGTGATAAGTGAGTATCGTCTCCACAGAGATTGGAGGAAATTAAATAAGTTTGTCAAGGCACTTTACTTTATCACCTAAGTAAAGTTAGTAATGGTATATACAAATGATAATGCAGGGGCAAAATGGAATGACTGATGTGGAAGTGAAACGATGGTAATGTGGTAGCAAATGGATATGTCATGGCAAAATAGATTGTGTTTAATGCAAACAAATAAAAATATCAAGGAAAAATAAAATGTAAATATATGATTTAATTAATAGGACTTTGGCTTTCTCACACGACAAGCTACTATGGGAATGAGTGATGGGAGTCACTCTGGAAAACCTAAGTTTACTTCTCGGAATGATCTTATCTCTATGCCTCTTCTGCCCGACAGAGTATACTAAGGTGCCCTGTGCTATCTCTAGTAAGGGACTCGACAGATTGAAGATGCCCTCGCAAAACCGGTTTGCGTAAACCCCTACAGTTATCCTATTGGTCCAGATAACAAGATATGTCTTGGCAATACCTTTTTACGGCAGCATTAACATCTAACCTATCGTTCATTCACAACTGCTTTTAGTCGAATGGAATCCTAGCCTTATCTCTAAGGTGGATTAGGCCTAGTTACTACCTAGAACCCCTTGTTTATGTAGTTCCTTCCTAGTTTCTCTCGAACACTAAGGATGTGTTATCTCGGTATTCTCTTGAACCCAAAAAATCTCCTAAGTAATGGCTACTCTCGTAGCTCCTACAACCTTAAGGCACTAAGTCTCATAAACAAAACATAATATAACATAGAAAAACAACCATTCATTGAAATAAAACTTAAACATCCAAGTGAACTCCCACCAAATAGGTTTAGTTCATGGTGGGGTTCGAAATAAACAAGCACAAAACAAGTTTCATCCGTTCCTTACAACCCAATAACAAAATATGAAAGCAAAAAACTAAAGGAATGAGAAAAAGCCTTTGACGTGCACTGTCGGAGCTTCTCTCGGCCACCACGAACTGCCCCCAGCGAACTAGCTCCTCTCGGATGTCTAGAACGCCACTCCCTCAAGCTTTTCATGGAGAAATGCCACGAAAAGTAGGATTACCGGAGAAAGATGAGACATTATCTCTCTAACTTTTTAAGCTCAAATCTGGGTGGAACCAAAATCTCTAACAATGTGGCTTCATCCTCTATTTTATAGGGGAAAATTAACCCTTGAACTAAGAGTTGACTTTCCCAAACCATGGTTAACTTTGCTTGGGAGTCGGGCAAGACAGGTGATGATACAGCCTGGGTAGCTGGCATGAGTGACCGGCATAATCCCGCTGCAGGCGCACAAGGGCAGACAAGATCTACAGGGTCAGACAACGTCATCAGTAGAACCGGTGGTTGTAGCACCGATCCCTCCATGTATATCTTCGAGGTGGATTTCTCGGGCAAAGCTCTTGGACAGTTGGATACAGTTGGCTTCAAAAATATCTTCTCGCACTTTAAGAACTTTCGAAATGCCAGTTGAACTTGGCAAATTCATTTTGCTCAGCAATCTCCTTATGTCACGGCATTTTATTTCCTCTTTTCCTTGCTCTCAATACATGCACATCATCAGACAAGTACCTTTCCCATAAAGCAGCACCGCTGTAAAAATAAAATGCCTCGGCAAACCGAAATCCACCACATGCAACTAAATGCTTCTAAATGCCTCTACATGGTTCTAAATGAGCCTTTAGACATTCAATAACTTAAGTTAAAAGGTCCCAAAATGTGGCCTTTTACGGAGTTATCACACCCCCAAACTTAAGGTATTGTTTGTCCTCAAGCAATGGATTGTAATAAGCAAAACAAAAATACTATGGCAAGTTCAGAAACAACATAGTTTCATGGAATAAAATTTCATCCCTAAGCACATATGGCTTCAACATGCTAGACTAGGTTGAGAAATCTTATATTGTCCCCTAGGGCAAGATTCTTTGTGTGAGTGTGTGCGCTTTTGTATCCAGTCCATGCTTAACAAACTTAAAAAATTTTCTACGCAAGCTTTCTTAATTTACCATGACATTTTCTAAATCAACTCCCACCTTTCCTTTATTTTCTTTTATTAGTTATGCTACGAGGGGAGTCAGCCCATCACTATCATCCCACACTCTAGGTGAAAGGGAGTATACCTTCCACCCCCGAGCTAGTCAGGTAGAGTCATCCCGTGACATCTTTCATTCACTCATATGCCATGGCATAACTAAGTGTCCCTCTACAGATATGCCTAGTCATTTATTCAAAACTTCAAACTTTTTTTTAAGCATAGAAACAGGGCTTTCAACAGTCAAAGTTTTATGCCACGTCATTTTAAGAATTCTCTTATAAAAGATTTCTAAGTTTCTCAAGCATGAAAAACATACAATCGTGTAATCAAGGGTTTCAAAGAAGCAAGTCCTAGAGTTGGTTCTATCATCCTCAACCAGTCATATACATTCTATCCTAGCCATCAAATTCATCATCAACGGGCATCCTTAATTAATTCCATAAAACTATTCATGCAATTACTAATGTCATGGCATATGTATTTTACTACTACTATCATGCAGTGATTCGAGAACCCTACTTCCCCCAAACTTGAGAGAAGCATTGTTCCCAATGCTTACTAAAACTAAGGAAAACAAAACTACATGCTATGAATGCAATGCTAATGCAAGGTACCTTGACTTTAAGCGGGTGGTGGTGCAGCGGCTGCACGGCGAGTGCGCTTTCTCAGCTTGGCGGGGCTAGAATGCTCAGAGTCAAATGCAGGTGTGGCTGGAGGAGTGCTAGGTCTTTTTGGAACGACTGGGAGCGGGGGCTCTTGATGTTGAGATGCCTTCCTAAGGCGACATCGGCTCCTACGCAAAGGAGCTTATTGTGGCATCTCGGATTGTGACTCCTCGGTTGACTCGGTGGGGAAGGGTACTTCAGGGTTCTCTTCTTCCATTGGTGCAGCAGGTTGCGGTATATCAGGATGTTCTGCCGCCAAGGGTTCAACATGTTGGGGAGATTCCGGATAATGAGCGAGTTGGAGGTTGGCTTCTTGATCGGCATCAGGCGCATAATATGGACAGGATCAGGGTCTTTGGGATCTTCAGCGTCAGCAGGCTGGGGACTCTCTGTACCATGCAATCGAGGGGCATCGATATGGGCAGAACGAGGTGCTTCTGCATATGCCTCAGCATCCTCATTCTGTGGCACGAGTATGTCAGGGAAGACAAGAATGGTGAAGTTTGCGTGCGGGAGGAATTCCATCAAGGCGCTAGTGGGAAATTTAACTCGGTGTTTGGCATAGGCGAAATATGTCATAAGTTTGTCAGACAGCTGCCCGACATGCTCTTGAGTGCACTGGACTGCCTGCTCTAGGGCATCTGAATTTGCCTTGGCATGTGGAAGCCTCTTTTTCCTTCCCCTTTGCTTCCTTCAATCCCAACAATAAAGGAATCTTCGCTTTGGTAATTCTAGTAATACCCGGTAAAATCTCATCAAACACTTCTTCAAGAACCTTCTTCTTTCGGTATAAGGCGGTGATGAGATTCAGAAATACCAAAGCACTCGCAGGTCGCTTCAGGCACAGATGAGACTGTTCTGCGATAATTTTCCCTACATCAATGGCTCATCCGAATATGATTGAATGCAGCAAAAGCATCCACTAGCTGGACACGGTAGTGTTGTAGGATGTGGGTAAAAGTTTGTGCTTCATGAAATGATTCCACAACTTCACTTGCGGGAGCAGCCTCTCCCGGTCTAAGGTCTTACGGCTCATTTGTTGACTGTTCCATTGAGTGCCGGGAAGACAAAGGTCTTCTAAGATGCCTTGGTATGTTTCATTGTCAGCTTCCTGAGCGAAACTGGCATGGTGGTCTTCCACAACCTACAGTTTAAAATAACGATTAATGGCAGAAGGAGTAAAACGAATAGAAATGTCACGAACCGTCACGACATGCTGGTTTGGCTCGGATATGTTGGAGTAAAACTCTTTCACTAAAGTGGCGTTGACGGCGGCGGGATTCTTGGCAAATTTCTGCCACTTATGTTTGGTGACCACATCTAGAACCTCACTCCCTAAGGCAGCATCTTTCTCTTCAGAGAAGACAAACCCCAACTCAAAAAGACGCGATAATTTTTTATTGTTTGGAACCGTTCGCGGGCAGAATCATCGACAAACCGTGGCAGCGAAGGTGGTGCAGAAAGGCGGGAACGGACCATCGTTTAAAAAAGAAAAATGAGAAAATAAGGAAAAAACTTAAACTTTGGACGGTTATGACGGTTTCAGTCAAAGAGAGAAGAAGAATATGAGATAAAAAAAGTTAAAGGAAAAGTAAAAAGGGAATGAAGATAAAAACAAAAATGAGATTATGTGGGGGATAAAAAAAAGAAATGGTGGGTCTAGGCGGGATGAAAACTAAAATTAAAAGTTAAAAAATTTTAAACCTAGTAAAAGTGAAAAAGTTCCCTCATTTTACTATTCACTTTTGCCACCCAATTTTCACAAGCTTCCTTTATACTCTTCACGTGATGGTCATGCGAGAATCCCCTTGCAACAAAAATAAACATAATTAATTAAAAATAATAAAGACTAAAATAATAGTAAAATAAAAATTATTTATGCACATGAGTAAATTTAAAATGTCAGGGCATCCTTAAGATGCCAGACCAGTGTCGACGTCGTGCAAGAGCAGCTCCGACTTGTCACGCGCAGGTGGGATTCCTTAGTAAGCCTTCAGGCGCTATCCATTGACTTTAAAAATGGATCCATCATCCATGTTCTTGATATCAACAGCGCCATATGGGTAAACATGGTGAACTTCAAATGGTCCCGACCAACGTGACTTTAGTTTGTCAGGGAAGAGTTTGAGCCTTGAGTTGAAAAGAAACACTTTCTGGCCCTCATGAAAATTCCGTGGCAAAAGATTTTTGTCATGCCACTTTTTGGTTCTTTCCTTGTAGAGCTTGGCATTTTCATATGCTTGTGCTCGAAACTCCTCTATTTCATTCAAATCGAGCAATCGTTTCTCCCCAGCAAGTTGCGCGTCGAAGTTTAATTTCTTGATTGCCCAGTATGCCTTATGTTCTAACTCAACTGGGAGGTGGCAGGCTTTTCCATATACCATCTTGAAAGGTAACATTCCC
Source organism: Hibiscus syriacus (assembly GCF_006381635.1). NCBI lineage: Eukaryota > Viridiplantae > Streptophyta > Magnoliopsida > Malvales > Malvaceae > Hibiscus > Hibiscus syriacus. The sequence goes on along the minus strand of NW_024063149.1, from coordinate 1,122,693 downwards.
AGAGGCGTTTTGAATGCCGTCCTATAGGCCCATAATGCTTCATCGAGCTTGGGGGACCAATCTTTCCTTCGAGGGTTCACCACCTTCTCAAGGATTTGCTTGACTTCCCGATTGGACACTTCAGCTTGCCCATTTTTCTGCGGGTGATATGTCGTTTCAATCTTATATCGCACTCCATATTTATGTAATGCCTTGGCAATTAATCTATTATCGAAGTGGGTGCCCTCATCGCTGATGATGGCTCTCGGTACTCTAAATCGATTGAATATGTTCTTGTGAAGGAACTTGAGCACCGTCTTAGAGTCGTTTCTTGGCGTGGCAATTGCTTCAACCCACTCTGAAACATAGTCCACCGTAAGAAAAATGTATAAGTCTCCAAAGAAAGATGGGAATGGTCCCATGAAATCAATGCCCCAAACATCGAAAAGTTCTATCTCCAGAATATTTTGCAGCGGCATTTCATGTCATCTGGAAATGTTTCCAGTGCACTGGCATCAGTCGTACGCCTTGCAAAATTTATGGGCATCTTTAGTTAGCGATGACCAATAGAAGCCCGATTGGAGAACCTTTCCAATAGTCCTCGAACCTCCAAAATGCCCTACATAGGTTGTTGTGTGGCAATGGTATAAGATATTGCGTTGCTCCTCTTCGGGGACACACCGTCTAATCATCTGATCGACACATTGCTTGAACAAGCACGACTCGTCCCAAAAATAGAACTTGGCATCATGCAGAAACCTCTTTTTGCCCTGGCTGTTTAGTTCATAAGGAAAAACAACACTGACAAGAAAATTAACATGGTCAGTATACCACGGAATTGCCTTGGCATATAAAATTTTCTCGTCAGGGAATTCTTCTTTAATATCAAAAATGTCATGGCATTCTGAAATATTCTCTAGCCTAGATAAGTGGTATGTAACCTGATTTTCAGTACATTTCCTATCAACTACCTCTAAGTCGAATTCTTGCAAGAGTAATATCCATCTAATCAGTTTATGCTTGGCATCTTTCTTGTTCACTAAATATTTTATAGCTGAGTGATCGGTGTGAACTATGACCTTTGTGCCTATCAAGTATGGCATAAACTTGTGAAATGCAAATACCACGGCAAGTAATTCCTTCTCAGTGGTAGTGTAATTCAATTGTGCATCATTTAAGGTATGGCTAGCATAATAAATCACATGAAATATTTTACCTCTACGTTGCCCAAGCACAGCTCCCATGGAAAAATCACTTGCGTCGCACATTAATTTGAACGGTGTCGTCCAGTCTGGGGGAACTACGATCGGTGTAGAGATAAGTCTTTACAACTCTTTGAATGCACCATGGCATTTTTGATCGAACACAAACGATTGGTTCTGTTGCAGCAGGGTGCACAAGGGCTTGGATATTATGGAGAATTCCTTGATGAATCTTCGATAAAATCCAGCATGTCCAAGGAAACTCCGAATGCCCTTGACAGAGTTTGGTAGGGGTAGCTTCTCGATTACCTCGATCTTGGCCTTGTCTACCTCAATACCCTTTGCAGAAATCTTGTGGCCTAGAACAAAGCCTTTTGTTACCATGAAGTGGCATTTTCCCCAATTCAGTACGAGGTCAGCCTCCTCACATCGCTTCAGTACCTTTGCCAATTTGCCGAGGCCTTTTTGAAAGTCGTCCCAGAAATAGAAAAATCATCCATGAAAATCTCAAGATAATCCTCAACCATGTCAGAGACATTCATGAAAATCTCAAGATAATCCTCAACCATGTCAGAGAATATAGCTTGCATACAGCGCTGAAAAGTTACCGGGGCATTACAGAGTCCAAAAGGCATTCTTCGGAAAGTATAAGTGCCATAAGGGCACGTGAACGTGGTCTTCTCTTGGTCTTCTAGTGCGATGGCAATCTGGTTATACCCTGAGTAACCATCCAAGAAACAATAAAATGCTTTGCCAGCAAGTCGATCCAGCATTTGATCGATGAATGGCAAAGGGAAATGATCCTTCTTGGTGGCCTTGTTAAGCTTACGGTAGTCCATACAAATTCGCCACCCGGTGACTGTGCGAGTAGGTATCAACTCGTTATCTTCACTCGTCACCACGGCCATGCCTCCATTCTTGGGCACGCATTGAACGGGACTCACCCACGAACTATCCGAAATAGGGTAAATTACTCCACCATCAAGCCATTTGAGAATCTCTTTCATCATAACTTGCTTCATGATTGGGTTCAATCTTCGCTGTGGCTCTATGGATTTTCCATGGCATTCTTCCAGCAAGATTTTGTGCATGCAGATTGTTCGACTTATTCCCTTCAGATCTACTATCGTATACCATAACGCTTTCTTATGTTGTGACAAAACACTTAACAAACTCGTTTCTTGGTTAGGAGTAAGGGCGTAGGAAATAATCACAGGAAAAGTTTTATCACTACCCAAATAAGCATATTTAAGATGTTGTGGCAAATTCTTAAGTTCTAGGGTAGGAGCATGTTGTAATGAGGGCTTGGGAGGAACAAACTCTTTAAATTTCAAACGTTCAAAAAGCGTACCTGGTCTAGCTTTAAGGAAGCTAGCTTACTGTTCCTCGAATAAAAAATCATTAGGCCCTTCGGCCTTTAAGTCTTCGGATCTTTCTCGCAGTAGTTGTATTCCATGATTATGAAATCTCGCAAATGGATGTCAAAACCACTTTCCTCAATGGAAAACTTGAAGAGGACGTGTATATGACACAACCATAAGGTTTTGTCATTCCAAGAAATGCTGGAAAGATTTGTAAGCTATAGATATTTATTATGGACTACACCAAGCTTTTCGAAGATGGAATCTTCGTTTCAATGATGCAATCAAAGAGTTTGGTTTTATCAGAAATGAAGATGAGTCTTGTGTTTATAATAAGGCTAGTGGGAGCATTGTTTCTTTCCTAATCTTGTATGTAGACGACATACTCATCATAGGAAATGATATACCTACTTTACAGTATGTTAAGACTTGGTTAGGTAGTTGTTTTTCTATGAAAGATTTGGGTGAGGCAGCGTATATCTTAAGAGTTAAGATCTATAGAGATAGATCAAGATGACTTCTAGGTCTGAGTCAAAGTACATATATAGACAAAGTGCTGAAAAGGTTCAGTATGGAAGAATCCAAGAAAGGATTTTTGCCTATGAGACATGGCATTTCTCTTTCGAAGGAAATGTGTCCTTTAACTCCACAAGAAAGAGAATGGATGAATAAGATTCCATATGCTTCGGCTATTGGTTCTATCATGTATATCATGATATGTATTCGACCATATGTATCGTATGCTTTAAGCATGACGAGTCGGTATCAAGCAAACCCTGTGAAAATCACTGGGTTGCGGTTAAAAATATCCTTAAGTACTTAAGAAGAACTAAGGATAAATTTCTTGTCTATGGAGGGGAGGAAGAGCTTAGTGTAAAAGGTTATACTGATGCCAGCTTCCAAACTGACAAGGATGACTCACGATCGCAATCGGGTTTTGTGTTTTGTCTTAATGGAGGTGCTGTGAGCTCGAAAAGTTCGAAGCAAGACATAGTAGATGATTCTACAACAGAGGATGAATACATTGCAACCAGTGAATAAGCAAAAGAGGTTATTTGGATCAAGAAGTTCATATTGGAATTAGGGGTTGTTCTCAGCATATCAGATGCTCTAGAACTTAGTTGTGACAATAATGGAACCATTGCATAGGCAAAGGAACCCATATCTCATCAACGATCCAAACATATTCTTAAGCGCTTTCGTCTCATTCGAGAGATCATAGATCAAGGAGATGTGGAAATATGCAGAGTAAACACGAATGACAACATTGTTGATCCCTTGATGAAGCCTCTTACACAGCAGATGCATGATCGTCACACTGAGTCACTCGGTATTAAATATGTGAGTGATTAGTTTTAGTGCTAGTGGGAGATTGTTAGAGTATGCCGAAAGACCAATCATATCATGATTGTAATAATACATTTATTTACCGATTTTATTAAATAAAGGCATTGCCAATATTATTTTCAGTTATATGTATGTGTTTAACATAAACTGAAAGATAATAAAATCCATATAATAACATTATTAGAATATACATAGTCGAGTATTATTATGGCCATGGACAATAATAATATGCTTAAGACTAACATGTTATTGATTGATGACAAGGAGTTTTCATTAACATAAAGATGTCAAAATCGATACATGATTATATTGTTGGAGAACAATGTATTGGATTGACCCATCATGAGCATATTTCTTGGATTATTATGTAACGGTCATAACATTTCTCATTGTGATGACTATATGTATGATCCTCAGACTTGAGATCAATGTCTTCCCAATATATATTGTTGTATGTTTTGATACAGTTAAACATGCTCCGTAACTGGTTGCGCTATAAAGACTGTTATTGAATATATCTCGATATATGTAGTGGGGTGTGTATGGTTAAGATAGGATTTGTCCTTCCTACATAATATGAAATATATTACAAGCCACTAGATTGAGTGAGACTAGAAATGCATGACTATGCTCAAATAAGTTGATATGTGATATCACAAATTATTCGTTAATTATAGTCTACTCTATATATCAAGAAACAATAGATGGGCTATACAAGTGTAATTGTTCTAAGACTTGTGCCTATTCTAGATATAAAGGACAAAAGGATGTAATACATAAAAAAGTTAATCACGAAGATGATATGTCGAATCATAATTTCTTGTAACTTAGGTGACAATGATATATTGCTATATGTCACTCATTGTATGTAATATTAAAATTGTTCTAATAATTACTACTAACGTTACAAGAACCTACAGGGTCACACCCTAGGATTGAAATGAGCAAAGATGTACAATTTGTTGTATGTTACTAAAACAAATCTAGAGTTAAGATATGTATATTTTATATACATATGATTTTAATTATCCCGAATAAAGTAAGTAAGCATTAAAATAATGTAATTTAGATTACAACTCTTTTAATTGATATTAAATTCGGAATAATTAAATAAGTTTTTAAATAAACATTAAAGATTGAAATTCAGATTATAAGTCTTTAATGTATATTTAATTTGAATTAATTAAATAATATTTTATTTATTAATTCAAAATAACTTTAAAAACCCTAAGATTAGGGTAATTGATATATTTAAATGAGGTAAGGTCTAGCAACCATTTTACTTCAGCCGTTTTTCTCAAAATCAATTTTGGGAAAAGAAAATTTTGCTCTCAATCGGGTGAACTAAGTATAGGCCGAGACGTGTTTTTGTGGAGGTTTACGATTCAAACCGTTCGTGATCACCACTTCTCGCTGCTATCTTTGCTGTTTTTCAAGGAACCCATTGTAAGAATTCACATCCTTTTCTCCTGATTTCGGTTTTACGTGCTTGGATCGCTAGTGAGATCATCGAGTTTTATTACCGCTGCGTCGTGGGGTGCGTCAACAGTCCCAACAGCCGCACTCTTTAAAGGCCCCGAACTATTGGCCTTAAGCATCATTCTCTCCAAGCCAAGGGTAATGTACTATTCCATGCTGCTTTGGAGGAGCACATAACGGAACATCCTACTAAAACACGAATTCTTTCGTTTCCTACGAGACACGCAAATGATAGAAACTTTTGTCGTGTCCCAACTTACCACACATAAAGCAAAAAAGATACAACTTTTCATACTAGAAAGTGGTATAACCGACTTTCCCATTTGGCAGCGCTAGCTTCTTCTGTTTTAGAAGGATACGAACATCCACATGAACCATAACCCTTATGCTTCCCCGATACCCCATAGCAACCGTTGAGGAGTCGTACTCTAGAAATTCTCCTACAAAATTGCCAAGAAGCTTCACAACAGATTTAGATATGAAACCAGCAGGTAGATCATTAAACCGAATCAAAAAGTCCACAATATGAAATCGAACTACTACAGGGTCTTCCCCTGGGTGAAGGAGATGGAAGACCAGAAGATGGGCATTGAAATACCACGGTACGTCTCTTATAATTCTATCCACATCCACATCATGAAACAATCAAAACAAAAACCACCCCTCACCCAGATCCGAAATCGCTATCCTCCCAATCGGATGCCATACACACGCCAAAGTGGTTCTCATAACCTGAAAATTTATCAAACTTGAAGTAAAGAAATGACCCACAAAACAATGCTTATAGGAAATACCCGATTCTTCAGCCCCAGAATCCAACACCAAGACCTCATCATCATCACCCAATTAAAGTTCATCCAGCCTTTGCTCCATGTTAGCTATAAAAAAACTCCAAATTGAATCACAAGACAAAGATAGTGGCTAGATCGCGTCGCAAGCACTCCAAAACCAATCAGAATTAACAAAACAATCGAAACAGAAAGGGCAGAACCCTAGGAATACTGTAAAAAAAAGGAAAAAAAAGGGCAAAACCCTATCAAAACTTTTCAATTTTATTTAAGAGATTTATTATTTCATCTCACTAACTAATTAATTATTAGTATGTTTGTGTTATATCTTACTTCATATTGTATTTTGCACAATTTATGACGATAATTAAAGGAAAATTACATGTTTGTATTTTATTCACATTATTACTTTTTTATGTGCTTAGTAGGATGTGAATTTATTAAATTTTACACGTTAGTAATTAGTTTTATATAATATAATGTTGATATGAATATGATTATGTGATTATGTTACGATGATGTAATTTTTGTGTAATTTCATACTTTAATTACTTATCATAATGCTCCTATAATGTTTTAATTCATTTTATATTCTTTTAACTCAATTTTATCCTTGTTACATCTCTTTCTTGATTAGGAGAGTCATCTTCAACAGATCATCAATAGACAATTGATCGACTGCGACTCTCAATTTACATAAAAGAATGGTCAATCGTTTACGGCTGCCGCAACACAAATGTTACCATCAATAACCCTAATTCGAGCAAGGAAGCCACTTGAACTTGTTGAATCCTAATAGGAAAGCCATAAATGAATTGATGACCTGTTCATACGAAACTATCTCGTCAATCACCTGTTTACTAATCTACATGGAAGCCACTTGATGTAGGGTTTTGACTACATATCGTTTTAGGATCCGATTTGTTAATGTAGGGAAAAGTGTAAAAACATGACACAGCTGCAAGCAAATGGCAGCCAAAATCCAAGTTTAGAAGGCAAGGGGAGCAGGGTATCAAAGCTCCATCAATGCAGTCAAGTAACATGATGGTGGACTTGTCATTATGCGATGCAGATAAAATGGTGGGGGCATATCAGTTTGAGCAAAAGAGACAAATCCCATGATATTCATAGACCCAACAAGGTTGGATGTATGCACAGGCCGTCGTTTGACATCTAGCTAGGACAAACACAGTTTCCATCTACCATTTTTATTGATTCACTTAACAAGATTGGTTGCTGTCCCCCCCGGGCGTCTGTACTATTATTTGTTTATGGGTCTGATGGAGGGATTTTAAATCACATTACAAATGGGGGGCAGGGAATCCCCCTATTGATTTTGGTTTTGGATTTTCTAAGAAAAAGACCGGGCTCACTAGCTAGTTATAAGTAGTTTTAAAACTTTGATGCTCGCAACTATTAGAGATTATGACTCGAATTCTATTTCGATCTGGTTTGAAAAATTTACGATGCAATCGATTTATTAAAACAAATAAATTATGAGGGAAAGAAAAATTTGAGGTAGATGCGAAGGTTTTTAATCGAAACCTATCACTAATCTCGACCGTGGGTGCTGGAGCGTCGTTGGGGTATGAACTTTGTTAAATATTCAGTTCATATACATCTTTTATTAACTTCTGACTGACTTCATATTAGAGAAGAATCTTTGTAACAATAGATTTTTTTTAAGTGATTAACTCTAAAAATAGGTAATGAAAATTATTTTTTTCCTTCAAGTAATTAACTCTATAAATAGGTAATGAAAATTAGAGTTATTGTAAGTCGACAGAGGAAGTGTTGCAGACAAACTCTTATAATTTTGATATTACGGTGAATTTATGTTATCTTCGGTGATTTTTACTTCAAGAGTCTATTCAAGCAAACTTAATTATTTGACTTTATTTTGTTGATGGGAACAAAGTGATTGTGGTGTTCGTAAGCACTTCTAGTTTGAACGAAGAGCCACAACTAGTAGTTATATGATGATTGGTTGGTGTTCTAGTTCTTTGTCTTTGTAAAGAAAGAGGGTGTGTGGGTGAAGAATGGTTCTAGATCATGCTCTCAGTTTGGCTGAAAATTTTTGTAATTATTCTTAGTGTATGTGTCAGACGTAGAATCATAGTGGCTACTTGGAGGTGGGTCTGCCTAATAGATACGATGGGTTGATGATAAATTTAATTTTAAAATTTTATTTCTGACAAATCACATAGACCTACTTGAGAATATGTCAAAAGAACTCGAGAGATAAAAACTTTGAAAACCCATAATATCCAAAAAATATTCTTCTAGAATCTCATCTACCTAGAAATTCTGCATAAATATGATTCGGGAGAAGTATAACGTATTTAATTTTATTCACTAGTATTTTCTCGACTATAGTAACACCAATAAACAGAGATACAGTTAAACAGGAAAAACGGCATCTCTTTTTATTAGGGAGAAAAGGATGTTGTCGGACTGTCACATCCAAAGAAAAAAGTATGGAACAAAGAGGCGGTGGCATATACAAATTACATTACAAGTTTTGAGAGCCAAGCCTAGTGTCCCAGCATGCTTCCTCATGTTGATTCCGTGCTGTGCCATTATGTTTACTTTGGGGTTTTGGCTGGAAGAGCGTTGGCTCGCATTTCATAGGAACAAAAAGGGGAAAACAAACACTGTGGTCTGAGGGGACAACATTCTTTCGACATCAAAATTTTGCATGGTGCTGGTGCATAAATCTCCGTTGCACCATAAGAGTTGGTCGGGGCACTGCCGTCGGGTGCCCTTTCATGTATGGAATCTGAATCATCCAAACATGATCAGCTCAAAATGGGTCTACCGACTGACGTTCTGTCTGCTGTGTTTGTCGTAGGCAACTCCACCGGATCATGTCTTTAAAAAGGATGACCAAGATGAAACACGGATCGAATAGTTGATCACAATGGCAAGATAGAAAGTTGCACACTACATGCAACCACTGATTGAGTCTGCTGGAAAAATAGACGGTCGCAAAACAAAACATTAATATTAACCAAAAAAATAATTCAAACGAAATAGACTAAATTATAATTGTGTCGTGGAAGGACTATTGTATTAGAAGCAAAATCGTATTAACTGATGTAATCGTTTGAAATGGACGTTGATCCTCTAAAGTTAACACAACTCTTCAATATTCGTACATCTGAATATTTAAGTGAAAATCAATTTGTATTGTTCTGCTGGGGAAGATGGAATTGATGTTAGAAATATTTTTTTCTCAATTGTAATCCGGGATCAAAAAATAATACTCCGAAAACAAAAGTAATAACAAGAAATGAGAGGAATTTCTTTCATTGTTGTAAATATTGAAATGAAAAATCTATCTTTTTTACTGGCACAAAATAAGGGTAAAATGATATAAAAAAAATCTATTAGTAGTTATAAAATAATTAATGACCATAAATCATATTAAACATTTTATAACATCTAGAAACCATAAAATATAAGCTATGATAAATTACTATTGTATCAAAAAATATTATCTAAAAAAAAGCCTATAAAACTAAATGAAGCCAATTTTTTTTTACCTAATATGAGATTCATTATATTATCAACAGTGTCAAGGTATAAATTTATTGATTGACTATAACTCGTAAAATCCCGAGTTAGTAGTTTGGGCTAAACCATAAGTGTTTAGACAAACCCATTAGCTTTGTAGGAGAGCTTGGTCTATTTGGGATTTGAGTTGAGTTTGGTTTGGGCCTAATTGTTATAAAAGATGGCATTTTCAATCTTAGGAAAAAGGTTGAAGGACCAAGGAAGTAATTATACCATCTAGAATTTCAAAAGTTGAATTCTTTAATTGTTGCCTATGTCATTGTGGCCTCTTTTCCCCTCACTTCTTGTCATTTTCCTCCTCCCATTCACCTTGTCATTTTTTCCTCTTCATCGCTCTCATTTTCCTTTTATCTTAAAAAAGAGAAAAGGAGCAAGCTTGGTAGGCTAACATTTCCAGTTCGTTTCAGTGAAGGTAAGAATCGGAATCAACATCCCTAGAGCTTTCATTTAAGCCATCGACCTCTTCATTTCACCATGGGAACCAAACATGTGTTTTAAGGAGCTATGTGGTTTTAATTCGTTTTCAGAGAGTTTAAACTTTAGGAAGTATCCATAAACCCTTCTTTAACCTCTAAATCCATATGGTAACTCAATGTTTGATTTTTTCTAGTGAGGGAGGTTGGAGAAAGCTCTAAAGCTAGAGGGAAGGAAAAACTTGCACTTGGGTGACTTTGAGGTGCCTTCCAACAGCTTATAATAAAAAACTACACACTTCTAACTCAACTCTACCACATGTAGATCATTAGGTATGTTTTGGTAGGTTGCATGAGTAATGAAGAATGTTTATGGTAGATTGCATCTTTAGATGTTTCAGCATATTAAAAAGCCCTTTTATGATCTCTTTAATCAGAAATAAAACTTAAATAACAGTTGGGAACCTTAGTAAGGACTCTAGGGTAGAAAGTTAGCATTTTTCATGCTCAAAACAAGGTATTTTTGGACATGAGTATCAGTACTAGAAGAATAGTACCGATATTATTCTTCAGCCAAGGTAAAAATAAGAGAGTATTAGGAAGGGAGTATCGATACTCATTCAAGGAGTTACGATACTATTGGTCCGGTTTCGATACTTGCAGGTGGTATCGATATCGGGTGCACTTAGAAGATTCTAGTATACTTTTTTAGTATCGGTACTCAAGGGATTACCGATACTAAAGGTAGAGTATTGATACTTCCAGTATGAGTATCGATATTGAGGTATTTTTTTAAACATCAAACCTAATTTTTGTATCGATACTCAGGCCATTATCGATACCCCAACACCAAAGTATCGACACTCAACTAGGAGTATTGATACTGTCTTTCCCAGCAATATACAATAGTCAGTAGGTACCAATACCAAAAAGGAGGGTATTGATATTCATGGTTAAATATCGATATTGAAATGTAGTATCGGTACCAGCAGACAGTTTTGGATAAATAATCCATTGGTTAAGTGATTAGACTTGAGTAGCCCAATAACATTAGTATATCAACAAATAAAACTTCAAGTGAGAACAATAATTAATTTCAAAACAGCAAGAAACAATACCAACTACTAGGCTTTACATAAAACTAGTCTTTATTGATGCTCGGAAAACAACAAGGACATACAAGTCTCTTTAGCAGAACATGGCAGTCAGTTGGATATCCTAGTTAGCGCCAAGTCACTTCAATAGCCGACTAGGCACAGATACCCCAAGATTAAACGGAATAAGTTGGCGGGTGTACGTTTTTTATGCAGCTCCGAATCTCACCCAGATACCCAAGGGTATTTTAGAAAAGCTAGAGGGGTGTGTGAGCTCCGAGATGTAGAAGCCTTAGCCACACAATGATGCCTACTTAGCAGTTCTTATCAGCATTTTGCATTTATTAATACATGTGCAGCTTGCATGCTTATCTAGTGAATACATGTAGAATAGTACAGTTATTAGTGTGACACCGATCTCGTAAACTCAACATATAGAATGTGTTTCCGTGCGCAGGTTCATAGGTGAACAGTTCGGGAGCGTTATCGTTACCAGATATTCCAGCTTAGTAGAGATCCACAGAGTACGTCTTGATTTGTATTAGAGGGCATGTACTATTTATGGACTCTTGTGTATTCAGTCGTAACTCATTTTGATTTAAACTCGGTGATGTATTATTTTGAATATTTTGAGAGCTCCTCGTATTTGTAGACTTTATTAATATGTTTTATTTTATTTTATTATGAATGAATTTTATCATATGGTTTTGCAATCAGTTTTAAAAGAAAAATCTTGGGTTAGTCACTTCAGTGGTCCCGTGTAACATGTTAATTCATTGGTATTCGGATAGTACTAGATTAGAAACCATTCAAATGGCATCCCTCTTATTAGTCTGGCCATTGTGTCAAATGGCATCTCTCTTATTAGTCTGGCCATTGTGTATTATCATCTCAACACTAATGTGTTATTGCATCCCACATGCTCTTCATTTTCAAGCCGCGGAAGTGGGCGATCTATTCCTGCTTAAATGGATCACATAAATCACATGCAGTGAGCTCCACAATGTCGCCACAACAAATCTTGTTTCTCATCATAAAAGCAAAATTTTGAAGCTTCAGACTGAGAGTCGAAGAAAGAAGATGGAGAATCGAATAATTACAAATGAGATTAACATAAAATAAATCATGCATAAAATACGAGATTTAATAATATTTGATCTTGTCTATCCTCATGAACGAGAAAATTAAATAATCTACTATAAACAAATAGAAACACAAATAAAATAAATACATCAAATTTATGTATATATACCAAATATTCGTCTAAAACAATATAGAAACACAAATAAAATAAATACTTCCGAAATCTGATGTATCACAAATATTGTCTCAACATACATATACAAAATATATCTTTGTGACATAGACTTTATTAGTTGTCTATATACCACAAAAATGCTTATATTTCTATAAAATAGTTTTCTCTCATAATTCTAAAGAATAAGACTTATTCCATATTTATAAATGAAACAAATTTAATCACCAAAAATTCTTACACCATAAGAATTTGAGTCGATATATAATAATCTCTTAACTCAGATTTCATCCAATTATTGATATTCAAGTCTTTAAGAAATTTAATAATTATGCAAGTCAATATCTGTTGAAGTATCACCACTAAATTTTCAATTACGCTGAAACAGCACCCGAGATTAATCGAGAATTATTCCAATACCAAGGGAGGGTGAACAGGGGACGGGTAATTGAGTGGGATTTTGTTTAATATTTTTCCTCTTGACCGTAGCTAATGGTGTAGGAACTAGGAAGAAAGGGAATATGAATGTTAGGGACTATTGATTTTAAATACAAAGCCCATTAATTATAACCCTAACGATAAACAAACTTAAGATGGTTTTTTTTAGTTTAATTAGCCCAAAAGGCGTATAAAAATTTGTTTTAGAGTTTACGGTATTTATTATAGTGATTTAGAACTTATTACATCGAAGTGACGAATTTTAATAAAAATATTTTTTTATTCAAAATTTTATCTGATGTGATAAAATTTATTAAAAATATATTTTATTAAAATTCGTTAAGCACAAGCAATGGATATGAATAAAAAATATTTTTATTGGTACTCGTTATTTCGATGTGACAAATCCCTTAAACAGTGTAAAAAATACGGTATATCTCAAAATAAACTTCTACTTATCTTATTTTTCTAAATAATTTACCCGTTTACCCTGTTGGGCCAAGAAAACCAACTTAAGATAGCTATTAGCCCAACTATCTAACTTTATATGGTTATGGGCTGTAACGGAAGTAGCAACATCTGAAACTTCCTACCACGGTACAACCCGAGATGCTAGTGTAATTCGACTTCCATATGTGAATTTTTAATTTCATATATGTTGCAGAATATATTGAACGATATCAGCAGTAAAAAATGCTATTTTTTAAAATTTTGAATTCGAATAATTATATTTATAGGATATATAAAAATTTATTTAAAAATTTAATATATATATATATATATATACATTTTCTTATAATTATCTCAAATTATTTAAAAATTATACATATTGTGCTTCACATATTATTGTCCCATTTAAAACACATACTTAAAAAGACTTGGATGTTAAACATCCACCAGAGGTCCATCGGAGGTCAAAAACAACAAAACTTGGGATTTTGAAACCCCTCAAAAGTTTTAAAACCTTCTCAAACTTTTACAATTCAGTCCATAATTCATAATATTTGTCCTGAAATGATATATACTTTTTAATTCATAATCTCGAAAAAACAAGTGTATAAACATATGTTCAATCATTAAGATTCATGTTTTAAGTGATCCTAAGTTTTTTTAAAAAATTAATCTAACATATGAAGTTTTGGAAATTTGCAAATTGGTCCTTGAAGGATTAAAACTGGTATACGTTGTGCATATATAATATTTCAAACTTAAATGATTATGAATTTAATCCACGTATATTTCTATAAGTTTTAAATGAATTGTATTTCTATCCCGACAATCGTAGGTAGCATTCTATATTTGATTATTCGTACAGATGAGATACATGATGTTATAGATATAATGTCAAGAAAAAAAAAGGAATTAAAAGTGTGTTTGAAAATTGAAAAGCCATTAAATAATTAAATTTTTGTTATAATTAATTATAGTTATATAAGTATGACATAGTTAAATAACTATCGTAATTAATGGATCTCAATTTAAATTAATACAATATAATTAAAAATTTAAAGTATATAAAGCCACTAAATTACGTTGAAAAATTTTGTTATCAATATTTTAAAAATTATAAAATATCATGAAATGTAAATGATTATAAAATAATCATTAAAATTTATCGAATTATTAAAAAAATGATGATTAAACTTATCTCGTCGAACTGTTACAAAATAATATTCAAATTTATCAATTTTTATCATTATTATATAATGTACAATGATCATCTTATAACAATTAGATTATATATTTAAAAGGCATTATGAGAACATTAAATCTCTGGATCGTTTCGCTTTGGTGGCAGCTTGCTTATGGCAAAGCAATATGCTTTTTTCGTGGCAGTGGTCTCGTAGTTCTCAACTTTTCTCTTCTTGGTAACAATTTCTTTAAGAAATTTGGCATATGCAAGCATTTGTTCTATAGCTTCAAAAAAGGGAACACTGATATGGAGTTGATCCAGAATGTCAACAAACTTCTTGAATTGAATATCATCATTATTCTTCTTCAGTCTTTGTGGGAAGGGTGGTGGGGGTCTGACTATTTCTAATGAAGGGGTGGGAACAATATTTTCCTTGGCATTTTTGTTTACTCCCTCAATAGTTTCAATGG
The DNA here is from genome assembly GCF_006381635.1 of Hibiscus syriacus. NCBI lineage: Eukaryota > Viridiplantae > Streptophyta > Magnoliopsida > Malvales > Malvaceae > Hibiscus > Hibiscus syriacus. The sequence continues at coordinate 1,107,658 of NW_024063149.1, read as the reverse complement.
ATGAACCCTCATCCTTATCCTCCTCTACTTGTGTCACTTCTGGATCTACATGCTCAGCTTGCATAGTTATGGGGGTTGAATCATCCCTTTTCCTTCCCGCAAACTTGTTTTGTACATTGATTTGGGTGCCACTCCTAAGAGTGAGTGCATTATATTGCTCCTTACCTTGAGCTTTAGTGACTTCAGTGTCACTTGACAGATGACCTGGTTGACGGTCTTGTAATGCCGTGAAAATTTGACCAACTTAACCCTCCAAGGCCCTCAAAGACGGGCTATGGCTTTAAAACAAAGCTCCTTGACTATGTAATAAGGCTCCTTGATTTTATAGATGTAGCATGTTCTTTGTGGTTGCTATAAAATCTTGAATTGTGGCCTCCAAAGAACTTGTGTTCGATGAAGATGGTAATCCCTTGTTAGAATTATACCATGGCATATTCGTTTGAAATCCTTGGGAGTCGTTGAAATTTTGCTGCCTAGCAAGTTGACTTGCATTACCGGTTCCTTGATTTCCCCATGAGAAGCTTGGATGCTGACGCCATCTAGGATTGTAGGAGTTAGAATAGGGGTTGTTATTGCCTCGATTGTAATTTCTTACATAGTTGATGGATTCCTGATTGGTAGGACACTCGCTCTCATGGTGATTAACATGGCATAGTAGACTTGTTGAGTTAGTTGCATGTACTTCTTTTACCTCATTTGATCGTTGCAAATTCTTCAACATATTGGTGATGACAGAAAGTTGGGCGAACATGGAATCCTTAGTATTCAACTTGAATGTCCCATGTGCTTTTCACCCAGCTCTAAGCCTTGTAGATGGGAATTGATAATCATTTTTGGCAATCATATCTAGAATGTCAAATGCCTATGTATGTGATTTATTGAGAAAATTCCCATTTGTCGAGGCATCTAGCATCATCTTTGTGGGTGCATTGACTCCATTGTAGAACATTACTACTTGAGTCCAATATTGAAAACCATGATTAGAGCATTTGCGAAGCAATCCTTTATACCGATCCCAACATTCATTTATTGATTTGTCATCATCTTGACAAAAAGAAGCAATGTCATTCCTCAGTTGGGTGTCCATGTTCGGCGGATTATACCGTAGTAAAAAACTTTGCACAGATCAGACCAAGACTTTATCAAGATTGAACACCATTCAACCAAGCCCTTGCTCGATTACGCAGAGAATATGGAAAAAACTTTAACTTTAGTACATCCTCATGCACTCCTTGTTGTTGGAAAGAATCACGCACCTCCAAGATGTTACGACTATGTTGTTTGGCATCTTCATGAGGCATGCCTCCAAATTGCCCTATAGAATTCAACATATTGAACATGACTGGTTTGAGCTCAAAATGGGTTGCTTGAATCTCGGGTGCCACAATTCCTAATCTCAAATAGCACGAGGCCTAGTTGTATTCCCAATATGCGGAATTGCCTCGGCATTCTGATCTTCATCCTGACCAATACCTTGATTTCTAATTTGATACATGTTTGCTTGAGCACGTTGAGCTTTGCCTAAAAAGTTTTCTATCTCAGGTTCAATTGGTTCTAGTGGCTTGTCAGAATTTCTTCTGGTTATACACCAAGAAAAACCTGGAAAATACAAGGAAAATAACAAGTAAAACTATATATATATATATGACAAAGTAAAATACAAAAAAAAAATTAACTTCCAGTTGCCAATCCCAAGCAACGAAGCCAAAAACTTGTTCGCGTTTTGTGAATATTAAATATGGACGTGAAGTATGTGCAAGTATACACAATCGAACAAGTAATATAGTGATGAGTGAGTATCATATCCATATGGATTGGAGGAAATTTATAAGTTCAATCAAAGTAAATAACTACTCTATCTAAGTATAGTTAGTGTGATGGTATGTACCAATGAGAATGATGAGGCAAAATAAAATGTATGTTGGTGGGGATGGAATGATAGTGTGATGTGGAAGCAAATGGAAAAGTCATGGCAAACTATATTGTGTGTAGTGTAGTCAAATGAGAATATAAAGGTAAAACAAAATGTAAACACTTGATTTGAATAGAATGACTTGACAATCCTCACACAACAAATTACTATGGGAATGAATGATAGGAGTCACTTAGGAAACTTAAGTTTATCTTCTCATGATGGTCTTACTTCTATATCTTACTTGCCCGATAGAGTTTACTAAAATTCCCTATGTTATCTCTAGTCAAGGGACTCGATAGATTGAGAATGCCATGGCAATACCTTTTGGCGTTAACAGGTGCAGGGATCATATTTGTTCATATCAACATAATATGTCACGAAAATACCACTCAACGTCAGCACTAGCATCTAACCACTCAATGTCAGCACTAGCATCTAACCTCTCAACCAAGCACTACTCCTTTTAGTCGATTGAAATCCTAGCCTTATGTCTAAGGGTGGATTAGGTCTAGTTGTTATCTAAAATCCATTGTTTATGTTGATCCTCCTTAGTTTCTCTCGAACACTAAAGATAAGCTATTTAGTTTCTCTCAAACACTAAGTATTTTTCCTAAGGAATGGCTACTCTCATAGCTCCTACAACCTTAAGTCATTAAGCCCATAAACAAAACAAATAAAATCATAAAAAGAAAACAAACTATTCATTAAAGAAAACTTAAGCATCGATAGTGAACTCCCACCAAATAAAGCTATTTCATGGTGGGGTTTGAATAATCCATGAAACAAATCATAAAATTCATTTGTTCCATATAACCCAAATATGATAATGATAATTGATAAAAAAAATAGCAAAGGGGTAGAGGAAATGCCTTCGACGCACACTATCGGAGCTCCCCTCGGCCACCACGAACCTCTTTAGCTCACTAGCTCCTCTGAGACGCCTAGCTCATCACTCTCTCAAACTTGTTAATGGAGGAACACCGCGTAAAGATGAAGAAAAGGAGAAAGATGAAACTTTTCTTCCAGTTGCCTCTCTTCTCAAAAGTTTCAACACAAAATGTTTAAAAAATCTAATCCCCTAAATATAGTGACCTCATATCCTATTTATAGTGGGGAATAAACCTAGGGATTTGTGTCAAAATTCCTATAGTACCCTAAGGTTCATTCTCTTCATGTGAGGGTTGGTACACAGGTGGCAGTGATCCCCTCATAGGTGGCTGCAGCAGAGAGCGCGCATAGACAAGGACAACTGTCTCTTATAAAAATATCTTATTTTGTATTTTATGTCCAGAAATATCGTCTGAGTTGTCGCGACATTCATATTCTGGCCAGCATATCCAATTTTTCATTGATGAGTGTTCTGAATCGATAATATTTACTCGTTAATTCTTTGATCTTATGAATTTTTTGCTGTTGATTTGGTTGTGTTGTGATTATTTTTGTGCATCGTCTTACTTTTTAGAATTAGTAGCAAAACGGGCGTATTCTGCATTTTTATTTGGTCACGATTTGAGACATGGGCACGACTCTGGGCATGACACGGTCTGACGTGGCAGTTCTTAGAAAGTCCAGTCAGTAGCAATTTTCAAAAAGATCTAGTCATTACCTTCTCGAAGGTGGACGGGTACAGATATCTTAGGAGACTTATTTTTAAATTTTAAAGTTTGAATTTAGAAAACATTTAGAATTATCTTTAGGATTATTTTTATTTTTATTTTTATGTTTATCTTTAGGTTTTTAGAGGCTATAAATACCCTCTTGGGGTAAGCCTAAACTCACAACTCATAATTTACTCTTCTTATTCTTTCTAGTTTATAAAGTTCTCTAATTTCTTTTCTTTTCAAGTTTTCATTTTTATTTTATTAAATTTTTATTTTTAAACATGCTAAGTATGACTTTTGTCATTCTTAGCTAATTTTCTTATAAGCCGAGAGCTGAAACGATTACTCAATTTCAACGTGAGAATTTAAAAGCATTTGAATAACTTCATAATATCTCTCTCAATCTCTGCACTTATTTTCAAAAATCAAAATAGTTTTCAAAATTAAAGATTGACTTTAGTCAAGATAAAAAAGAGAAAAAAAACTTTGATTTCAATCAAGAATGCAGAAAAGAACTTTGATTTCAATCAAGAATTCAGAGAATCGTTTGACGTTTTGAAAGAGAAGTTGGTTTCGGCACCTATAGTCTAACCGCCAAGTTGGGACATCCCCTTCGAAGTCATGTGTGATGCTTCGGATGAAAGTGTTGGAGTCGTACTCGAACAAAGGATCAGAAAAGAACCTCATGTTATAGCCTATGCGTCACACACCTTAGATTCTACACAACAGAATTATTCAACAACAAAAAAGAATTATTTGCTATCATTTTACATTAGATAAATTTAGATCGTATCTTCTTGGCACTAAAGTTGTTGTTTTCTATGATCATGCAACCTTGAAGTATTTGCTTAGCAAAAAATAGGTGAAACCACAACTATTCCATTGGATCTTACTCCTTCAAGAATTTGATTTGGAAATCAAGGATAATAAAGGATGTGAGAATTTGGAAGATGGTCACTTAAGTTGGCTTCCAATCACAACAATTGATCCTCCAAATCGTGAGGAATTCCCGGAGGAAAGCTTGATGATGGCGCAAAAGTCAATGTCTTGGTTCGCATATATAGTTAATTACTTAGCTACAGGTAAATTACCATATGATTTGATGAGAGTCGAAGTAAACATATTAAAAGACAATCTTGTTTTTTCATTTGGGATGATTTGTATATTTGGAAGCATTGTTCAGACCAAGTGTTGTTGAAAGAGAGGTAAATCAATTTTAATTTTTTTTCATTTTTATTCGTGTGGTGGCCATTTCAGACCAAAGCGGACTGCTCATAAAATTCTTGAATACGGGTTCTTTTGGCCTCATATTTTTCGTGATGCTTTCTTTTTTTTGCAAATCCTGTGATAAATGCCCACGTGCAGGTAATGAAATGCCCCTTAATCCTATTCATATATGTGAAAATTTTGATGTTTGGGGACTCGATTATATGGGTCCTTTTGTTTCTTTCTTTGGCAATTGTTATATAATTCTTGTCGTTGACTATGTTTCGAAGTGGGTAGAAGCTAAAGCCACTCAAAACAATGATGTCAAAATTACTATTCAGTTTTTAAAGAATTATATTTTCCAAGTTTGGCACACCAATAGCGATAATAAGCGACAGCAACACATACTTCATCAATCGGGTAATTGATGCTCTTATGAAAAATCATGGATTAACTCACAGAATTGCCTTGACTTATCATCCTCAAATGAACGGAAAAGCAGAAATATCAAACCGTGAAGTGAAGACAATTCTTGGAAACATAATCAAGAAGAATCGCAAGGATTGGAGCTTAAAATTAATTGATGCCTTATGGGCTTATCGAACTGCATATAAAGGACCTATTGTCATGTTGCCATATCACCTTGTATTCGGTAAGCCATGTCATTTTCTAGTCGAGTTGGAACACAAAGCATATTGGGTTGTAAAGCAATGCAATATGGAGTTGGAAGCAGTTGGCGAAGCATGGAAGTTACATATACAAAAACTTTAGGAAATTCGGAGAGATGCTTACGACAATGTCGGGATATATAAGGACAAAACAAAAGAATTTCATGATTGAAAAATTACTTTTAAATCTTTTTCTGTTGGACAAAAAGTTCTTGTTTTTAATTCAAAGTTAAAACTTTTTGCAGGTAAACTTCGATCGAAGTGGAGTGGACTTTATACGGTAATTAAACTTTTTCCTCATGGCACAGTTGAAATTGAAGATGATTCGGGCACTCGATTTAAAGTAAATGGATAGATATTAAAACCATATTATGTGAATAGTAAGGCTTGCTTAATTGAAGATCTCGACTTTAAAGAAATTATAGTATGAATCAGGTCGTCGAGCTAACGAAGTTAAACAAAAGTGCTTCATGGGAGACAACACATTGTTTTTAATTCATCTGTATTTTTATTCTTATTTTATTTTATTTCGACTAAGTAACTTTCATTTAATTTTTATTTTTATTTTTCAAGGACCAAGTGTTTTAATCAAGCTTAAACGATGAAGGTTTGTGCATATTATATTCGAACAATGTAACATCCAGACCCAGGAGCAGTAAAAATCGTGCAAGGCATTGGAAAAATCTGATCCAAAGTTGTGCGCACCGTTTCATTAAGACGGTGCACGTTAACATCTCCCTTGAAGGTCGATGCATTTTAGCCGAACTCAACTCACTTTTCCCCCATTTTGCTGTAACATTTCTATCACCACACCTCCTTCATTCTTTCTTTTCTTTCACGTGGTCCCCCATCGCTTCTTTATCTTCACTTTTTGAATTTAAAACCCTTTTCTCTTTTCTTTTTACTAAAACACCTACACCCTATCTCATCCCCTATCATTTATCATTTATTTTATTTTTTAAACCAACCCAATTTCACCCAAATTAAAACTCTTTCTTCCCCCAACGTGTTTTTATAACCAAAACAATTAATTCCCAACATCTTCCTTTTCCCCAAAACCATATTGTTGCCCTTCTTCTACCCATCACTGGCCTTGCCATCACTCACCATCGACGATCCTTTCCTCTTCCACTCTCACACTCGATATCCTTATTGTGCCTTTCTGAACTAGTCACCACTGTGCTCTTATCCAACTGCTACTCTCAATAATACTTTGCACACGGAACCAACAAGACGCAACACCACCCATCGTTCTTGGGGATCGATGCCACCTCAATGCGCCAGCTTTTGTCGACATACCAAGTGACTCCGACTCCATTCCACTGCCACCTGCTCCTCGTCCGATGCGAGGCCGAGCCCATACAACAAAATGCTCCACCAACACCGTATCACTCGGTGTTTGCACCCATCACTTCACTCTACCCCGGCCTGAGCATTGCTCACCGTTCCTCTCTGCCACACTCCTTATCTCTGTCGTTCCATTCTATGCAACCTGTAGGCACTTCTTCCTCTCGTTCGCGACCGTCGGCCATCCCGACGTGTTCTATGAATTCAACAGCATCCGATAATACACCAAAGGTAAATTCCACTCCTATTTCGATTCAACCATTGCTAATGTACCATCCAGTTTATGGTTTTATAGAGGATCTTGATGCTGGTTTTCCACCCCTAAAACCATCTCCTACAACCTCTAGTTCTTGCCATCAATCCGGGAAGCCTACTTCACCGACCCATTCGTCTAGCCCAGGTGATTTCTCTGCTCTTGTAAGTCCACCGCATGCCCAAGAGAATCTCGAACGCAGCTAACGGGGTCGATCGTATGATGTCCCTACTGAAGAGACTTTGAAAGGTTACATGCAGTTCACTAACTAGGGATTGGTACATTTTAAGTCAGTAAGACATCGTCCGTTTCGTGTAGGTAAATATATTCTGACTCAAACCTTAGAAACTTTACACTTATGTGAATCTATCCATACTTATTTTACTGCCATTGGTTGGACGTTATATCCAATGATTAATTGTGGATCATTTTATGAACTTGTCTTTGAATTTTACGCCAATTTTACATTTTCTAAGAATCATCTTATTAATGTTAACTCTCCTGATGTCGTTACATTTTGATTATGCGGAAACTATTTTTGAATGTCTATTTCTGAGTTTAATCTTGCTATGGGGTTCCTGATGTATGTCACAAATCATGCGTATCTAACTGCTCTACTTGAGATTTCGTAGGATTTTGATGCCGATATGGCTTACGAGACACTTACCTGCTTGGTTGGACATACGTCCAACGCTCGCTCGACTCACGCTCATCTTATACACGACCCGACCTTAAGCTACATACATGGTTTCCTCGCCTACAATTACTCCGACCGAAATGACTCATCTTTTTCCTTGATCCAGGTTGAGCTTTTCTTTTTATGGTGTATGTCAGCCGGCCAGCGGGTGAACTTAGGATTTTGGTTTGCTCAGGCTTTTGAGATCGTTATTCGATCCAATCGCCCACTTATCCTTGGCTCTTATATTACTCATTTAGCTTCTCACATTGCTAATTTTGATGTTACCTAGTTTACTTATGCTTTTTCTACAGATGCATTGGATTAGAGATATTTGGACTCGATGGGCTTACATGTTGGAACCCCGAGCGCACCATACTTTGTTCCACATGGTGTCCTTAATCCTCGCAGCGAGCAAGTTTTTATTCGCCATAATACGCCACAACCTCCACCTGTAACATCTCTTCAAGACATGCAAACACAAATGGTTGAATTCCACAACCGTCTCCACACCATTGAGATAAACATTACTCAAATTTTTTCATATCTTCGTCCCAGTGCCTCCCGTCTTGGTCGTGGCCGTGGTCGACAGTAAATCCAGGGTGTACTCTATTCCTTCTCTTGTACTTTAATTTTATGTTTTGAGGTAAAACACTTAAAGTGAGGGGGAGTATAATCTAGGTTGAATTTCCATTTGCTTATCTCTATGTTTTGATGCTAGTATGTGTTGATTGGATTTGCGAAAAATTTCATTGAATTCCTTTGTCTTGTTGAATTGTTTTGGTATAACATGCTTGTTTGGGAACACATAATTGTTTAGGTTATGATATTCTTGATAGAAAATAGCATGAATAGTGATAAAGTTAGATTTCTTGTGATATTCCATGATTTTGTTAGTTGAAATGTGCTTAGCTCAATGCATGAAAATAATTTGGTGAGATTTGATTATTTACGAGCATATCATTTTGCTATCATTTTGTTGGATTGAGTGTGTCGAATTTGACATTGGTATTCTAGATCCTGCATTTTAAATACTGTCGAGATTATACACGAACATGATGCTTAAAAATGATTTGAGCACCTTAAGATTAATCATTCTGTTTCCCCACTAAAATTGCCTACCCATGCATTTTCCCTCAGTTAACCACTCTTGAGCCTATTTCCATTCTTTGTTTTCACCATATTCACAAACTTGAGCCTTTTTATTTTATCCCTCTTTTCTACCATTTTCAGGACAAGTGAACAATTTATCAGTGTATGATCATGCTCCATAAATAGGAGAATTTTTTATATGAAAGGAAGTCATGTGAAAAAAATTCTTTTTTGTTTCAAAAACTACAACAACAATTTGAAAAAAAAGAACCTGTTCGAAGACAAAAACAGGAAAAATGAGAAAAAGTGGAAAAACAAAACAACAACTAAAGTACAGAAAAGTCAAATTCAGTTTGAAAGGAAAATGTGTTGTTTGATGGTTATTGTCTTCTTATCTTGCTTAGTCGATTGATGAAGATGAACTTATTATTTGTACTTCCTTGTCTTGAATTTTTAGCCATATATTTAGCCTTTTCCCCACCTTTACCTAAACCCCGTTATAACCAATAAAAAACCCTTTGATTTATGCATCTTGTTCTTATTAGTAGTGGAGATTTGATTTACTTGTAGGCCTATAGAAATGTCGTGTCGGTTTTGATGTTGAGCGTTTCTATATCCCAAACACATTGAGTGATTTGAGTGAATCTTAATAAGGTGTTGAGTTATGGGCATTGAGATTAATGAATGAATAAATGTTAGAGTTGCATTTAACTTGTTTCAATTGGTGATGTTTAATTGATTGGTGTCTCGACTTGAATAATTATTGTGGTCCCTACCTTGCTTCCTTGAATGTGAGAGTTGACAAAGAAATTAAATTGAATTTTTGGTTGATTTGATTATATCATACTTGAGGAAAAGCATGAGATCAGTGAGGGGGAATTTGATTAGTGTTCTGAATCGATAATATTTGCTCGTTAATTATTTGATCTTATGAATTTTTTGCTGGTGATTTGGTTGTATTATACTTATTTTCGTGCAGGGTCTTACTTTCCAGAATTAGTAGTAAAACAAGCTCATTCTTCATTTTTTTTATTATTTGGACACGGTTGGAGACATGGGCACGACTTTGGGCATGACACGATTTGACGTGACAGTTTCTAGAAGGTCTAGTCAGCAGCAGGTTTCTAGAAGATCTAGTCAGCACTTTCTGGAAGGTGGACGGGAAGAGATATCTTAGGAGACTTATTTTTAAATTTTAAAGTTTGAATTTAGAAACATTTGGAATTATCTTTAGGATTATTTTTATTTTAATTTCAATGTTTATCTCTAGGTTTTTAGAGGCTATAAATACCCTTTTGGGGTAAGCCTAAATTCACAACTCAGAATTTATTCTTCTTCTTCTTTCTAGTTTTAAAAAGTTCTCTCTTTTCTTTTATTTTCAAGTTTTCATTTTTATTTTATTTACTTTTTATTTTTAAACATGCTAAGTATGACTTTTGTCATGCTTAGTTAATTTTCTCATAAGCCGATAGATGAAGTGATGACTCAATTCCAATGAGAGAACTGAAAAGCACTTGACTAAATTTGGAATATCTCTCTCAATATATGTGCTTATTTTCAAAAATCAAAACAGTTTTCAAAATCAAAGATTAACCTTCGTCAAGATGTTGTTGCGATTAAATGTGTGGGAGGAAGGATAGACTTATTGAAGGCACATTCGACTTCCTGAGAACACACTTAGCAAGATTGTCTTGCCAAGAGGGAATTGAGATCGAAATTAGTAGTTATTGAAACAACAATTTGAGTCGGTCTTCACGAACTTAAACGGTTATTGATCTATGACAATTGATGTTGATCAGATCAATTTCCGAAGCCAGAATCAAAGATTGCCTTGGGTATTCGGTATACAGAGAAGAGTCACAATGATTGTTCTTGTAGACAAAGTAACCGACGTGAATCCCAAAAAAAAATCTAATTCGATGATCCGAAGGAAATTGAGTCAAAGTGAAGCTTGAGGATGTTTTTACCATATTCATTTTCAACTTTACATTCTTTATTTTGTTACTTTAAATCGCTTTTTTTTTACTTAATCATTTTACCAAAACCCCCCTTTTTATCTACTACTTATCACATGGTTTAAGCAATTCAAATAGAAATTTGGGAATTTTCTAAGTCCCTGAGTATCGACCCTTACTTCTCTTTACTACGTATTTCTTATATTCTATTGGGAAGAAGGAATTTATTTTGACATCAAAACGACAGTTGTCAGTCATGGCAATTCTCCTCGCGCATCCTTCCTACCAAATCTTGCACATCATCAAACAAAGAACATTTCCCGTAACGCATCACCAATTTCAAAATAAAATGCCATAGCAAAATATATCCACCACATGCAACTAAATGCTCTTAAATGCATCTATATGATTCTATATGTGCTTTTAGACAACCAATAACTTAAGTGAAAATGCCCTAAATATAGCCTTTTTTATAGAGTTATCAGCTATGTCAAGTTATATCACAACTAATCAATAAAAATATTAGTAGTTCGTAATATTTATAAAATCTCGTATAGGAATTTTTGCATGTGTTGTTTTCACTAAAATGAACGTATCTTGAGTTTCTGACTTTGGATTGTGCGATTCAATTACCATTAGAAAGCTAAGAGACAGTCGATTGTATCTCCAAAAGTCATGTCAACCAAATAAAACCTAGATCCCATTTAAAAAGTCACGGCAAGTCTGCTGCTATTTTGGTCTTCTTTTTCAAGGCTTGGACATGTGGATCAAATTCATCTTCCTTTGATGTAAAGCTTGTGGTGCATGTATCAAAGTGGGAACACCAAAGGAACTTGTAGAAAGGATAACAGAGGAACTACTTTAACCAGGAAGATGCTTATGAGAGTTACCATGAGGAACACTAGAGGAACTATCACCACCCGCACCAGCAGTAGAGACAATTCCCAAAGGAACAATAACATAAACACCCTCCTCAGCAGCCTTAATAGCTCAAAAGTTACATGAACTAGGGAAAATAGACTCATCAAAAATTATGTGTATGGAAATAAAGATACGTCCATTCTCATAAGGCACTTGTAACCCTTGTGAGACACGCTATATCCAAGAAAAACACATTGCTTAGATCTAAAATCCAACTTATGATGGTTAAAAGCATGTAAGAAAGGATAACAATCACAACCAAAAATTTGAGAAATGAGTTGCCAGGACTCACTTCATACAAAACCTCATGAGGAGACCGATTACCCAAAGTACCCGTTGGAAGTCTACTAATCAAAAACACCGCAGTTACAAAAGCATGGCTCTAGAACTTGAAGGACAATGATGCTTGAGCCAACAAAGTGAGACACAGTAAAGATGCTTGCATTCGGCCTTATCATTATGTTCAGAAGTGTGAGGACAAGACACATGATGGTAAACACTATGAGCAACCAACCAATATCGAATGGCTTAAAGTTTGTCATCACCATCAGTTTGAAGAGCCTTAATCTGGTAACCAAATTGAACCTCTACTAATTTATGAAAATTAATAAAGCATTGATAACCTCAGACTTATGCTTTAACAATTATAGTCATGTATGACGATTGTAAACATTAATAAAAGAAACATAATAGAAATAACTATATGATACGATCGGGACAAGTTCCCAAACATCTTATACAACTAATTGAAACAGAAATGTATACTCAGTCTTTAACCGAGAAAAAATTATGCGCCTTACCTTACAAACACAAAGGAAAAACAGAAAGCATCATCTTAGTACAATTAACCATAATATTACATGAATCGCTTGTCATTTTCAAAATACTCAAAAGCGGGTGGTCAAGACGTTGATTCCACAAATCAATAGACCCTTGGGTCTAAGACACTCGATTACTTTCAACACACTGATTTTCTACACCAGAATCACAATGAGCCAAGCATCGGAGTTCATACAAACCATCAATAATGCGCTTCCCTCGTAACAACGTGACTTAAGTCTGGGAGTCCTTCACAAATCACTCATGACGATGGAACTCAGAGAAAACATTATTATCACGATTCAATTGATAAACATAAAGCAAATTCTTCTTAGTAGTGAGAACAAACAAAATATTTTCTAACCGTAGAGCCCTAAACTCAGCAAACAACGATCAACGCCCAACATTAGTAATATGAATCTCTTGATCATTACCCATAAGAAGAGAGTTATTACTTGTGTATAGAGATTCAGACTGAAAAAATGCACGAATATTCGTTACATGATGTGTTGCACCTGAATCAGGATACCGACAGACATCCTTCCCATAGTGGTAGAGAAGACAATTGGAAAGTCGAAGGAAGAGACTGTTGAGAACAAAAGGGGGATGAGAAATTGAAACGAGAAGAGTAGTAGCAAAAGAGGATTGAGAGAATGAAGACAACCCATGTTGAGTATAATGAGGTTTACGGGAAAACAAAGCATTAAACGCCAATGATCCAGTCCCTAAGAAACCAACATTGAACAAGGAATCGACGGCAACTCCACCAAAACAACTTCCTTCAAAATTCACCAATGGCCTGAACAGGCACCCCTGTGGGTTGAACCATCAAATTTTTGGTTAGCTGACCAGAACCCACAGTAGAGCTATCACTATTCCCATGCAAAGCACCAAATGTAACCAATTGAAAGTTATGGTCAAAACTATAGTAACATTTGTGAACCACGTGACCATACTTACCACACAACTGACTCTACGGTCGATTGTTGAAGCGACCACGCCCTCTTTCATGGTCATTGTTACCATCTTGATTGTTCAAAGAACCTCATTGAGTATCATAACCATAACAGCGATTAGAGAAACTATTATTAGAACTACCCTTGTTCATTTGAGATGTATCATGCGAGGCCAAATTACCTTGAACAAGAAGATTATCAGAGGAAAAACTCCTTATGACGCTCTTCACAGTCAATAAGCATCTCAATCATAGAGAATAACGACATCACTTCCTTTGAAGCAATGTCTATCACCGATTCAAACTCAACCGGTAGCCCTGCAAGAATAACGCTAACATGCTCCAATTTAGTTACCATTGTGCCAACAGTGAATAACGAATCACAGATCAGTTTCACTTTGGCCGAATACTCATTGATTGTTAACTCACGCTTCTTTTGAGAGTGAAGCAAATGTCGAAGAGCTGAAACCTTATCACCTGAATGCGTCCCAAACAGCCTGGAAATCGTCTTCCAAATATTAACGGCAGTCGTAAGACCAACCAAGTGAGGAAGAACCTGCAAGAAAACAGTAGATAACAATCACGAGGTTAAGAGCTTATCTTGTTGATGATAAACAAGAAAACGAGGATTTTCAACTAACAATCCCTCGGTCGAGGTGACAAAATGCTCCAGACGACTAGGATCATCAGAAACATATTGTAGCTGACCATAACCATCAACGATTAGTAGCACTTGATGTTTCCAGAGAATTAATTTTTTTTTCTTCGAGAGCTTCATCGTATCAAGCTTAGAGAGAGGTTGCACAACCACATAAGTTGAAGACATATTCTCAAAGGAATCACCCATAACTTCAACCGGAGAGGCAAGAAACAACAAAACAACGAACGCAACGACAAAACAAAAGCAAAATCCGATAGGAACAATAGCAAAAGATATCATATTAAGATAGAGAAAGAGATGCGACACTCTCTGAATTTTATTCATAAAAACTTATAATATTCTACAGATATGCGACACTCTCTGAATTTTATTGATAAAAAATTGTAATATTCTAAAGAGAACCAAAAATATATACAAGAGACAAGTTGCTTGTGATTGGTTATAGAAGATCTAACAACCCTTAACAACTTCAACCAATCTCTAACATCATAACAACCATTTTTCTATCATACAACTAACACGTTTAATGACTTTTTGTTGTTGTTGTTACATTAGGCCTATTTTCAAATAAAAAGGTTTATACATTAGTGAATAATATGTACAAAATTACAAAGTAAAAGAAAATTGGACATAAATCCTGTAAAGAGCTGTGTTTTTAAAAACCAATGAGAAAGCGAGTATGCCATGGTCCCAACGAATAGCATCTCATCACGTGCTTCACCCACGTGCCCTGTCTTCTATGCCTCTCTCATCATTCTCAACTGATCCCGTGCTCCAAAATCCACCGCCGTATGCTGCAGCGTCTCCATTATCTCTTCCTCTAACTCCGCCACAATCCCTTCCCCTTCTTACTCGTACGCCACTACAGTGTGCCAAATCCTTTTCAATTAACCCATCAATGTCTTCTAAAACCCGACAATCAGCTCGAAGGAAAGTTCTAATTTTGGAGCACAATGAGTCTATGCGTCTTAGTACTCTAGCGATGTACTTGCATTCTACTTAATCGCCGGCGACAGTGTAAGTAGCAGCACTGTTATATCTGTCGTTTCGGTCAGAGTGTACGTGCATCGCTTCTTGTTTCTTGTACATTTGGCTCGAACAACTAGATAACTGTGAGTCAAGTTTCGGTTTTTGAGCATCTAAGCCCTGTTTTTGTGCGATTTTTGTATGACGTAGCTCGTTTGACAATGGGGTTTTCCTGCATTTCTTGCCCGGAAAGTTAACTCTGTTGACCGTGGAAGGACGAACGAAAAGCTCCTCTTGCCTTTTCAGCCGTGAACTGAACTTTTTCATTGCATCTGCTGGCGGCTTTGGGTGGCTGCCGCTTGTGAAGCTCATCAACTGGCTGAACTTTGATGGATGATTTTCGAACTGTGTTGGTTATGTCCGAACCAACTTTCCGGCAGCCAACACTTTGTTTAACCTGCTTCACCATCAGCCTAACTTGGTTTCTGTTCTCTTCTTCATGTTTGAGCTCCTTTTTCAACGATGAGAGACGGGAAATGACCAGGTCTTCAACAGGGCTCATGTTTTCTTTGTTGATTTGAAATGACAGGCGGTGTTGGTGGTGATCCACATCCGACCTTCTTGCAGACGATGAACGAGTGCCGCCGCTGATATGTGACCGTCTAATGATTTTCAGTGACGAAAATTTTGTGTTGAACACATAGTATAAAAAATCGTGGTTGCGGACGTTACGTAACGTGTTATAGCTGTCACAGGCGTGATATCTTCCTCAAAAATCCCAATACGCCTAAAATATTATATTTATACATTTTACTGTTATCTTTTAATATATTAATATTAATATATTATTTTAATATTTTATTTTAAAAATAAAAATTTAATTTCATAGCAAAATTTATTAAAAACAAATATAAATCATAGAAGTATTATCATACTAGATAATGAGTAATAGCAATTATAATGTTAATGAATAACATAAACAATATCACTAAAATCATATCAAATTTTTATATTTTAACATAAAAATGTTCATTTTTCATAACTTAGAAAAAAATACATAATTACAAATATAAAAATTTTATATCTTACAGTTCACCACCAAAATGAATGACATAGCGAATTTAAAGCATTTTCATCTTTTCATTGTCTTGGTTTTGATTTCTTCCTATTCCATGTGAAAAAAAATCACATTATGTGCATCAAAAGATGCATCATTAGTAGGAACTATGATAAATGATAAAATTTATTTATCAAGGAATAAATTCTTTTTTTATTTTATTTATGATATTATTTTTTTATATTATATATTAGATAAAATTTTATAGTTTCATAGTAAATAGATAAAACACATACACTATTATAGTATTATAAAGTGAATTCATCTCTTACACAAAATTTATATAATTATAAATAAATATATAATTATGATATTTTTTTTGTACACAAAAGTTTAGGTCACGGGTGGCTCCCCTAGTCCAGGGTCAGGCATACCTAAGACTCAATTGAGATTTACATAGGACTTTACAGATTGTCCACCAAGAGTGACGGTGGAAGGATTCAAACTTGGCCTTAAAAGCTCAAATTCTTGAATCCCAACCACTTGTGCCAACACTCATTGCCTATATATAATTATCATACTTAATGCTAATATAAAAATTTAATTTAAAATTAACCACGTTAATTTTATATATGAGAAAAATTTAATTTAAATTTAAATTAATTTAATTTTAAAATAACATTAAAACCAATTTAATTAATTTAAATTTAAGTAACTAATTTAAACATAAATATTACGATATTATTAATTATATATATTTATAATCCAATTTTAAGAATTAGATTATAACAATTCATCTATGTAATTTTATATTTCAGATAATTTAAAGTTTGTTACAACGTTGCGGCGTAATTAATAGCTTGTTGCTGTGTTACATAATAATTTTTTACTGCAACAATCGTGATGGGGTTCCCTTATCGCGTTGCGTCGATATTGCGTCGCGGTAACCTTAAAAAATGTTATGATGTGGGAGTTACGATGCGTTGCGACCGCAATTTTGTACTATGGTTGAAGAAATATATGGTGAAGAAGGGGTTTCGTTTTGGGGAAGAAGATCAAGCCTCATGAGCCTAGTAAAAACTGTAGGCATCTTGGTCCCTGGAGAACACGTCTCATTATCTCCAGCTCCAGTTTTTGATCTTGTTCTTTTGATTTGTACTTTAAATGAAGATGATGATGCTTCACGCCTCCTCCTCCTCAGACTCTGAACTGTTCCTTGGCGTTTCTACACCTTTAACGACGGTGGTTTGTGGAGAGATGAAAGAGTTGTGGGGCTTGAAACAACCACAACCACCACTGTCGGTGCCGGTAGTAGCACTTTGGCGGCTTACGGGGAAGAAGGGACGATGAAAATCATGTTAAAAATCAACCCCAACCCATTACAAAGCACAACCTACCCAAATAATTTGATATCATTGCTTACATCAATTTAGGTAAAGATGTCATTACTTACATCAACTTAATGGAGTAGGTGGAGTAGGTGGTACTAATGTATGGCTATGAATATTTCTCAATTTAATATTTGTATGGTGTAGGTTGCATGGTGAGGACTATAAATACCCCTTTGCATTTGAGTTATGCATCATCAAAAAAATTTGAGTGTAGTGTTTTGAGTATAAGTTGTGAGCTTTTTATTGAGTGTTTATTTCTCTTCAAATTGTGAGTGGTCTTTGGAAAATGTTGTAGTTTTTTTATTGTGGGTATAATACAAGTAATTTGTTTACTTTTTTGGTCCAATATTAGTAAGTTTAGAGTTGTATACTCTAAATTTTGCTCAATAATTGGTATCAGAGCCACGTTATAAGGTCTCTTGAAATTCCAAGTATGCTCTGTGGCTGCAGTTTTAACTGATCTTCTACATCAGAAAATATTTCTTGAGATTATTGTCGGGGTTATTACAAGCCATGTGGAGCTTTTTTGCGTTTAGAGTAATTTAATACTTTGCACGTTTGTTACTCAAGCTTGTTCGGTGTAGTCAAAGCCTTTCCATTAAGATGGGTGATCTTAAAGTAGTTGGAGGAATCAAGAAGCTCAACAACAAAAACTACAACATGTGGGCAACATGTATGGAGTCATACTTACAAGGTCAAGACCTTTGGGAGGTTGTCGATGGTGGTGAAGTTACACAACCAGCGGCAGAAGATGCCAATGATTCTTGCGAAAGTGGAAAATTAAAGCAGACAAAGCGATGTTTGCTTTAAAGACCACAATTGAAGAAGAAATATTGAAGCACATCCGGGATGCTAAAACACCAAAGGAAGCATGGAACACTTTTGTTACACTCTTTTCAAAGAAGAATGATACAAGATTGCAACTTCTCGAGAATGAGTTACTATCGATAGCGTAACGTGACATGACGATTGCTCAATACTTTAACAAGGTAAAGTCGATATGCCGTGAAATTTCAGAGTTAGATCCGACAATTCCTATTGGGGAAACCAGGGTAAAGAGAATAATTATCCATGGTTTGAGACCCGAATATCGAGGGTTTGTTACCGTTGTACAGGGATGGCTGACACAACCATCGTTTGTTGAGTTCAAAAATTTGCTTGCAGGTCAAGAAGCCATGGCCAAGCAAATAGGAGGAGTCTCGCTGAAGGGTGAAGAATAAGCGCTCTACACCAACAAAAGTAGAGGCACTTTTCAGCGGTATACTGGCAGTGGATCTATAAAGGATGGTGACAAGGTAAAAAATTACCAAGGAAAGAGAGGCTCTCATTCAGGGGATGCTTCCAATAATCGCAGTAATAGTAGAAAGTTCGATGGCAAGTGTTACAACTACGAAAAGATGGGTCACATGGAAAAGGCGGTTGACAGAGAAAAAACTTGTTGAAAGTAATATTGCTACTTCCAGCTCGAAGGATAATAGTGAAGATGGTTGGGATGCTGAAGCATTATTCGTTATGGAGGAAGAAGAATTAGCTCTCACGGTAACAACACCAGAATGGATTGACTACGAGAATGATTGGATCATAGATTTGGGCTGCTCAAATCATATGACGGGTGACAAACAGAAGTTGCAAAACCTGTCTGAGTACAAGGGAGGTCGTGTGGTGGTGACAGCTGACAACTCAAGATTACCAATAACTCATATCGGTAAGACAATAGTTACGCCTTGATATGATTCTAACCATGTGCAACTTCAAGACGTTTACCATGTCCTAGGAATGAAGAAAAATTTTCTATCTGTGGTAATTGAAATCATCAGGCCATTATGTCTTATTTGGTCCCCAATACGTGAAAGTTTATCTTGACCTCAAAATTTCAGAAACACCGACAATAGAGGGGCGATGTTTGGAGTCAATCTACGTGATGTCAGCAAAGCCTGCATATGTAGATAGGACAAGAAAAAATGAGACATCATATATGGCACATACGGTTAGGTCACGTTAGCTATTCCAAGCTAAGTGATGGTGAAGAAGTCGATGCTTAAGGGGCTTCCTCAACTAGACGTGAGAACAAACACAGTCTATGCGTGATGCTAGTATGGTAAAGCACACCAATTACCATATAATGAGTCAAAGTTTAAAGCAAAAGAACCGTTAGAGTTAGTTCACTCTGATGTGTTCGGACCGGTTAAGCAACAATCAATTAGTGGTATGCGGTACATGGTAACATTCATTTATGACTTTTCCATATATGTGTGGGTTTTCTTTATGAAAGAAAAATCTGACACATTCTCTAACTTTAAAGAGTTTAGAGAGTTAGCTGAAGGAGAAGTGGGAAAGAAGATATATTGCTTACGCACAGACAACGGAGGAGAATATAGCTCAAACAAATTCTCTCAATACCTAAGGGAATGTCGAATACGTCATCAGTACACTTGCGCCAACACGCCACAATAGAATGGTGTAGCAGAAATAAAAAACCGACATCTTGTAGAAATTTTTCGTAGTATGCTACATGCAAAAAACGTATCTGGAAGGTTTTGGGATGAAGAAATGAGGACTGCAGCCTTTGTGATCAACAGACTTCCTCAACCAAGGATAGGATTTATTTCACCCTTTGAGAAACTATAGAATATAAAACCTACAATTAGCTACTTTCCAGTATTTGGTTATGTATGTTATGTGTTTGTTCCTGATCATTTACGGAGTAAGTTTGACAAGAAAGCTGTTAGATGTATCATTGTGGGAAACGACAACCAAAAAAAGGGTGAAAATGTTATGATCCAATGAGTGGAAGATGTTACACGTCATAAAATGTGGTATTTGATGAAGCATCTTCTTGGTGGTCCTCAGAGAAAGAGGTATTGCCAGATTCAAGAGAATTTGGAGACAATCTGCAACAAAAGATGGGGGAGCATATTGTTCAACTCTAAACAAGTTTAGATGAATTAGTAGATCCAAATGTTGATGATGTCGAACAAAGAGTAACTCAGAATCTTTGGCAAACTAACGTGTATCAACAACTAAACGAATAAGGTGGGCCTAGTGAAACAAAAGAATCAATTCCACAATCTCAACTCTGAAGGTCAACAAGAATACGAAGGCTAAATCTCAAATATGCCAATGCAACCATAATTAAAGAAGCAATATAGCCTGATGTAATACCCCAAAACTTTAGACGATGACCAAAATAAAAATTTGGAAAGTTTGATGGTCAAAGTAGAAAATTGGGAAAAAGTTTAGCAATTAAGTGGTGATTTTCCCAAAAATAATTTTATTTCATAAATGGATTTATTTAGTGTCCAAATTATAAATTTGGTAAAGTTTGGTGACCAAAGTATAAATTTTAAAAAGTTTAGGGACCAAAATGTAATTTTAAAAAGTTACATATGGGTCACGAAAATAAGTAAATAAAAAATATTATTTTCACATTTTTAAAATTTTGGAAAATAATATTTAATGGTTTAATTCCATGTTAACTTGAATTATTTGATTAAAGTGACTGAATTGCAATTTTTAGAAATTACAAGGGCAAAACGGTAAAGTGAAAAACTAATTTGTTCATCTTTGACTATTGAAAGATAACAAGGCTGATATTTATCTGATTTTGAAGATGATAAGGATATGTATCTTGGTTTTATGTTAATTATGAAGTTATATTAAGGGTATATTGGTATTCTCTCAAGTTAATGATTTAAATGATATTTTAAAGGATAATAAGCATGATATCAATCAAAAATATCATGCCAATGTTCATCTTCTCCAGCATTTTCACGTGAGAAAGCTTCCAAGGTAAGAAAAATATTTATTTTCCATTTTTGAGCTAATTCCTTTGGAATTGGAGTTATGTCATGAGATAGAAAAGTGATCTAAGCGAAAAACGCTACTAATATTGCTTTCTAATCTTGCTGGATTTCAAAGATCCCAAATCTAAGAGTTTGTTTTCATATAAAGGATAATGAAATTGATGATGAATCTTGATGTTTTTGAGGTTGTAGATTCATATTCAAGCTTGATTGATGGTTATAACATGTTCAATCTTCCTAGAATTAATTCTATAAAATTCGTCCAACTATCAAGTTGGATAACTTTGTGTTTTGATGAGAGATAATTAGGGATTTGATTGTAGAAATGTTTTAAGGTTGATTGAAAGTTGATTTCATGTTTGAAATCAAATCAAAATCGAGCAAAATCATGGAAAACCTAGTTTTGATCTTTAAACCACTAGGCTTTGGTCTTAAAGGATGAGAAAAACTATGGAAAAATTATATATGGGTTGAAATGATGAAGGAAATATTCTACAAGCCTTAGAAAAATTAGGGACCATTTTGTAATTTTTGAAAAGTTGGGAATCAATTCGTAAATTCTGGAAAATTGAGGAGTTGTTGTATAAGTATTGTATAATTGATGTATTATGCTGGAAATTGTTGATTGGGAATTTAAATGAGTGTTATATGTGAAAAATGACTATTTTGGATGTTTGAAAAGATTGATGATTTAAGTACAACACTTGCATAATTGGGGTACTTAAATGTAATTATGCCTTTGTAAAGCATTTGTATGATAGTAATTACAATGTTGGAATTTTGGTATTAAGAATTTAAGTGATAAAATGGTGAAGGACCATTTTGTGTAATTTGGAAAAGTTGGTTCCAATGTTAAAAGGAATTATTAAGTGTTTAATATTTGGTAGAAATGGAGTTGTTATAGGATATGTCTATGCTAGTATAATACTAACATATGTATCATTGTGAATTTGTGATTTATATACAGATCATGATTGATTTGCGATTGAAGCAAGTCAAGTATAAAAAGGGTTTATTGTGGAACATAGTGAGGCATATATTGTGGATTTTATAAAGTGTCAAGGTGAGTACAATACATGCATGAAATTATACATGGATGTTGTATACATCATTAGGAAGACTTGTGATAAGTCGACCTTATTTATATCAGCATGATATATGTCACTTTTATAACTTTGACATGACATTGAAATGTCACGGTATGAAATCAAAATGCATTGATTATGAAAAATGTGATATTTTACCATGAATGTTTTCGGATATGAACTACCCAATGTTAAATTTGATAATATACTTTGCCATGGATGGATCAAATAAAATAGACTATATGCCCAAGTAAGTCATTGAGGGATAGGGTATAGTTGGCATGCCATAGAGTATAGCAGCTGCAGGTTTATATTACACTATAGTGTGTAAGGACACTAAGTGTACATGGTAGGCACGACCTTATGTGTAATACACTTCGGTGTATATGGTGGGCACTACCTTATGTCTAATACACTTCAGTGTATATGGTGGGCATGACCTTATGTGTAGCACTACGGTGAAAATATTACTCGAATACCCAGGGTCCTCAGGGTTGTATATTGGGCTATAGGCTATGGATTATGGTTTATTGCTTAATAAATGGTAAGCATGCAAATAAGCTTACGATCTTATGCAATATTTTCAAGTATATGGGTAAAAATAAGCTTACGAGCTTATGGGACAAATGGTAATTATTTTAGTAAAATAAGCTTACGAGCTTATGGAAATAAATGGTAAAATATTGGATATGCAAATAAAATGATTTATGGCATTTTGAATTTGACATTGAAAATCATGCATGAATTGTATTGCATTGTTATTGTTTTAAATTGCCTTACTAAGTATATAATTAGTGTGATGATTTTCACGCGTAGGTAAAAAGTCAGTAATAGAATAAAGAGTTCGGAATGACATCAAGCATCGAGAGGTATATTTCAATATCAGTAAGACATCCTATGATGGAATTTGATTTAGATAGTGGCATGTAATTTTATAAATGTTTAATTTATTTTGTTAAACAAATTTGGAAACAAAATGGTAATTTTATGAGTTTTATATAATGTTGAAATCACTGTCGAAATTTTGGTGCATCGATACACTGTTCACTGTTTACGGGTACTGTTCATAAAAAACTTTTGAATTAAATTTGCTATAACAAAATATAGATTATATGATATGATATTTTTATAATATCAATTACCATTTTAAGAAAATAAATTTTAAATCGCTTTTGAATTGGAAATGGTTTTTGAAATACGGGTGACATCTGTAATCTGTATAGGTATAATTATACGGATTACGGGTGTTACACCTGAGACATTCGAAGAAGCATCGCAGAGTTCTGAGTGTATGACAACTATGAAAGAAGAGATCGATGCACTTTAGCAAAATCAAACTTGGGATCTTGTGCCAAAGATAAAAGATGTGAAACCCATATCTTGCAAATGGGTTTACAAGATAAAGCATCGTCCAGATGGGTCAATCGAGAGGTACAAGGCACGATTAGTAGCTCGTGGTTTCTCTCAACAGTATGGACTAGACTATGATGAAACATTTAGTCCAGTGGCAAAACTTACAACTGTACGAGTCTTACTTGCACTTACAGCCAACAAAGGGTTTCAGAGCCAAGAACATCCTGAATATGTTTGTAAGCTGCGAAAAGCACTCTACGGATTGAAATAAGCACCTAAGGCATGATATGGTAAGATTGTTGAATTTCTAACGAAAAGTGACTATTCAGTAACACCTGCAGATTCTAGCTATTTTGTCAAAGCTAATGAAGGTAAGCTAGCTATCGTACTAGTGTACGTGGATGACTTAATCATAACCGGTGATGATGAGGCATAAATTCTTCAGACGAAGGAGAATTTATCAGTTCGTTTCCAGATGAAGGAACTTGGACAACTTAAGCACTTCCTTGGTCTAGAGGTTGATCGTACACATGAAGGAATATTTCTATGTCAACAGAAATATGCTAAAGATTTGTTGAAGAGGTTTGGAATGCTCGAATGCAAGTCAACTTCAATGCCAATGGAATCAAATGTCAAAATGTGTGCACATGAAGGAAAAGATTTGGAAGAAGCAACAATGTATCGACAATTGGTAGGTAGTCTGGTCTACTTAACCTTGACCCGGCCTGACATTTCTTATACAATTGGTGTGATGAGTCGGTATATGAAAAATCCAAAGAAGCCTCATTTGGAAGCAGTTTGATGAATACTGAGATATGTGAAGAGTACAATTGACTATGGTCTTTTGTACAAGAAAAGTGAATATTGCAAGTTAGTTGGTTATTGTGATGCTGATTATGCAGGAGATCGTGACACCAGAAGATCAACAACTGGATATGTGTTTAAGCTTGGCTCCGGAACAATTTCTTGGTGTAGCAAGAGACAACCAACGGTAACATTGTCAACCACTGAAGCTGAGTATTGAGCAGCAACAATGACAGCTCAAGAGAGTACATGGTTGATACAGTTGATGAATAATCTACATCAACCAGTAGATTATGCAGTTCTATTGTATCGTGACAATCAGTCAGCAATTCGTTTACAGAGAATCCAATATTTCATGCAAGAACTAAATAGGTTGAAATGCACTATCACTTTATCAGAGAAAACGTTCTGCAAGAAGAAATCAAGATGAAACAAATCAAGACGGATAATCAAGTTGCAGACTTGTTCACAAAAAGTTTGAGTTCAGGCAAGTTCGAAATATTTCGCTGTCAGCTCGGCATAGTGAAAATAATGAGAGTTGGTGTTGAGGGGGAGTGTTAAAAATCAACCCCAACCCATTACAAAGCACAACCTACCCAAATAAATTTGATGTCATTGCTTAAATCAATTTAGGTGAAGATGTCATTACTTACATCAATTTAATGAAGTAGATGGAGTAGGTGGTAATAATGTATGGCTATGAATATTTATCAATTTAATATTTGTATGGTGTAGGTTGCATGGTGAGGACTATAAATACCCCCTTGCATTTGAGTTAGGCATCATCCAAAAATTTGAGTGTAGTGTCTTGAGTATAAGTTGTGAGCTTTCTATTGAGTGTTTATTTCTCTTCAAATTGTGAGTGGTCTTTGGAAAGTGTTGCAGTTTCTTTTATTGTGGTATAATACAAGTAATTTGTTTACTTGTTTGGGTCTAATATTAGTAAGTTTAGAGTTGTATACTCTAAATTTTGCTCAACAGATCAAACAAGTGAAATACAACAGTGAAGCAACCGGAGGGATGAGTGTCTCTCTTGGCTCTTCCCCTATACCAATCTGGGCCCATTTCCTCACAGACAATGACATAAGAAGTTTGGACGATAGACATAGAGAGAGCGTTGGTTTGAGGAAGAAAGGTTGAAAATTAGGTTATAGGACGCGGGTGAAGTTAACTAATCTAGCTAACAAGTCTTGATTTATAATTCAAATTTCATTTTAATTTATAAATTTTGAATTGAATTATTTAAATTTAATCATAAATAATTATAATATTATACTACTAATTGATTCCAATATAAATGATTTATATTAGCTGTGATACACATACACACGTAAAAATGAGACACAAACTTAAAAATCAATTCATTTGATTATTTAAAAAATTAAGTTTTTCGAGTCTTATTTTATATCTTCAATTTTATTTAAAAAAAATTCCAAGTTTAAACTGAATTTATGAATTTAAGTCGAATCAACAAATTTCTTTATCTCTATGGAATCCAAAAATTCTCACTCGCTCCAAGTTTGACCACGGACTATAGCATAAAACTAGACTAGGTGTTTGTATAAAATTGCAAAGACTGATTTTCAGGCACATTAACAAGCTCGAGTTACAATGTTGGGCTTTACGATTAAATAAATACATGCATGCATGTATTGTTGAAGAATGCACAACAGCACAAGCAAGAAAAGATTATGTGCGCTGGAAAAAAAGAAACAAATGATTCGACTGGAAAGCAGATGAAACAATTTCATTACATTTTTTAATGTAAAAATCATATTACATCTCGAATTCCCTCCGAGTTCTTGTTCTTGCACTTCATTTGTCCGTGGAGAAAGTAAAAAACAAAATCCAACCCGACTCAAAACCGAAACCGAAACCGAAATCGAATTACTTTCTCGTTGCAGGTCCTGGTTGCTTGTTGCAAACAAATGAAGTGAGTTAGTATTAATGGCACTTCCCATTTCCTGCAACAAAGAAATATCTAGCTATATATCAGAGACATATAGGGGAGAATTGATTAGAACAGGGAATTAAGGAAAGGTATTTTGATCTCATGTACTTGGAAGGACGTTTGTAATGGCTCCCGTTTGCTCGAAATTCTGATCGAAATCGTTTCTGGGCTGGACTTCTAGCTTGCATTCATGGATGGGAGAAAGCGAGCTGCACACGTGCTCGATATTCCATCGCAAACCATTTTTCATCCAAGATCATCTCGGGAAGACACAGCCGTTGTTTTCGGTCATAAATAGGCATCTGATGCGACGGGGCGGTCGTAGGCACCGGGGTTGCGGTGGTTACGAATGCATCATCTCTAGCCTCACTAGCCTGCCAATGCCAATCATAAGAATCAGTAAAATTCATGAATCATTATCATAGACAATTGTAATCTAGCAATTCAAAGGAAAAAATTTCACCGTGGTTATTAATTATTAGGAGGCTGACTGCAATTACTAATAGACATGTAGCATGTTGAATATTAGCAGCAGCAGCAGCTACCGTTGGCCTTAGGATCCCGATATCATAAGCCGGTGTCAAATCCGGCCGGAAGAGCCCGAAATACCTCTCACATGTTGGCCCTGGCTTAAGATCTTCATCGAAAAGCGCAAATATGTAGGTCTCAAAAGTTCGGTTCGGCATAAGGGGTGTGCCGACACCGGATTTAACGTGCCGCATAAGATTTCCATTGTATTCAGCTGCAGTCTCTGTATCAACACTGACTTGTACTGGATCCCCCATGGATGGCCAACCAGTTTCAGCTATGACAATCTCAACATCATCAAATCCGAGGAGTTTCATGGCCGAATAGACTGCGTCTAGTTCCGCATCCAACATATTTGTGTAAAGAAGCTTTGTGTTTTCATCAAACACTCCGCATTGGGCCGAAACAGGGCGTAATCGAGGGTATCCGGTGAGCAGTCAAAAAATGGATAGGGGTTCACCATAAAGGGTGACTTGGTATCTCTAAGGAAGCTAAGCAATGGCTTGAGAACATGCGTGTCGTAGCCTTGTCGAAATTTTCCGGTGGACGGCGGGGTTGAATTCGAGAGAATGCCTAAAGAGTGAGGCGTCGAGACCTGGATTCGACCATCTAACGAAGCTGCAGCAAGGGCTGCTTGGAGGGTTTGCATGGCTGGAACAAGATTTACAATTAACAACCTGTCTGCTGTCGATATCACTTCGTTGCCTACTAACACACGGACTATATTGGTAGCCGCTGTGTGAGGTCGGATATAGTCTTCCACCCATTGTTGAGCAAAATTCAGCCTTGTAAGTCCCGGAATTTGGTCATTTGGAACAGTCACCGTGACGGAAATGCCAGTGTGGGCAAAGGCTCGTAGAAATTCAGGATTCGCGTCGAAGAGCCTAACGTGGTTTATAACCGTGGACTCCTTGAGGAACTTTGCTACTCTAGGTGGTGGGGGAAGGTTGTTTGCGAGAGTGCCATAGTTGACCCCGATAGTCCCTTCGACTCCGATGAGTGTTAACACCAGAAATAACGAACATACGGCCACCGATCTCGAGGAACACATGCTTTGATGTGTTAGAGAAGATGGTGAATGATGGCATTTGGGGGGGGGGGGACTGTGGCTCAAGAAGTGGATAGGGAGAGATTCTTTTCTTTGTGAATGGGGGGAGGCATGAGCATACCTGCAAGAATTCCTTGTTGCTTGTGACTGTTAAACTCATGTTCTATTTTCTACGAGCTTAATTTAGTTAAAAAGGTGGGTATCAAAGCAAAAAGTGGAGTTGTTCATTATTCTTGTTCGTTATTTATGATTTCTTAAAGTGGTGTTGCCTACAGGGAATAATGCTTTCTTGCATCCCTGGAGAATGTTTTATTGGAGGTTTGCCTTCAGCTTAAATTACAAGAAACTTGTCTGAGATTCATTCTGAAAACAATACAACACAAATACCTATAAATCTATTTAATACAAAGCAAATTTTTTATGATCAGAATTTTCATTCGACTACAATACAAGTTTCAAGGTTCTAAATATACCCTTTTATTTTAAATGATTTTTTTCATGTAAAAAATGTATATTATATATATTTATTTATTATTTGTGTTTATTTTGGTTTCTATTAGTGGAGTGAATATAATTTTATTATATTTGCTTCTCATAATTGTCTGCTTGTGTTATCAAGAGAGAATAAGCGCTTTCGTCATATTTTGGTAGGTTTATTGTTTTTCTAACGAACTGGTATGGAGATATTGGTTGTTTTGTTGGATGATCATGGAAGTTAATACGAGTAAGATGAATATGTTAAACAACGTAAATTATTAATTTTGACGAAATAAAATGCGAGATTTGTTGTTTATGAAAATTATGCATCTTCGTATCTATGTCAACAATTGGCCGGCATTGTTGAAATTACAAATGGGGTGGCTGGCAAGGAATTCAAAGTTGAAATTGCAAATGGGGTGACTAAATGTGGAAAACATGGGCTACTAAATTGTTCAAAATTAGGAAGCCATTTTGATTGAATTTTGTGCATGAGAGAATTGCATTTTAGTCCTTGCACATTTTAGGATATTTATAATATTAGTTTCTTAAGCTTCAACTATAAATACCCTAGCCCATTTAGCTTTAAAATCATCCCCAAATCATTCTAGTTCTCTCTCAAGTGTTTTTGTAAACACCTGTAAATTTTCTCCCTTTAGTAAAAGATCTGCAGCAGTCCGGAGACGTAGACATAATTGGCTGAACTCCGTTATCAATTTCAGGTATTATTTTTCCGCTTTTATTTCGCATTCTCACTAATCTGGTTATAGGGAAATTACTCGTTTATTTCCCAACAACTAGTATCATGAGCTTTTGGTTGTGAATTTTGTCAATTTTTCTACAAAGGTTACTATTTACGTGAATAGTTTTTTGTGAATAGTAAAATTTGGTCGGCGATACGAGCTTGTCGACGGAGGTGTTCTAATACATGGTGGTTCGCAAAAATTGTCAGAAACGATCCAAACGAAGCCAGATTCGAGTGGGAGCGATGGCTGCAGACGAAGGGAATATGAAAATTAAGAAGTTGAATGGTGCGCTCAAGACCTTATTTGAAGGACTTAAACCAGGGGCAATGCTCGGTGGAGAGCAAGGTGATGCCCAGAGACTTTCGGAGGCCATAGTTGTAGCCGAAAAGCTGACTAAGCTTGCAGGTGTCAAGCCAAGTAGCAATGTGTCGTCCATGCCCAGCCCAGAGATAGTGGAAACAGTGATGGAGAACGGGAAAAGGTGCAGCAGGAAGATGGTAGAGAAAGCTCTTCGAATGGCCAATGTGAGCCAGCGACTGTTCGTAGCCAAGAAAAGTCATCGGAAAGAATGGCAAGGCTAAGTTCGATATAAAAAGAAGGGTAGCAAGGAAAAATTGAAGTGATACTTCTGTGATGGTCCTCATTTGATTAGAGGATGTCCCGAGAAGCGTCGTCTTACAGTCATCATGAAGAGGATGGAAGAACGAGAAGTAGCGGGAATTGGCGCGATCGCAAGTGTTAAAGATACCAAGCCAGGAAAAAGACTTGGTCCAATTGATGGGATCAATGCAGCCAAGCAAAGATCGAGACGAGGCAATGTTGTTGATGTTGAAGTAGCCGAACCCGTAAGAAAGCCTGATGCAATTGCGAGTGTCCAAGTAATCAACTCAGGAGCAAGACTTGGTGAGGGTACATATTCCAAAGTAGCCGAATCAAGGGGCAGGCATGGTGAGACTACAAGTTCTCAAGTAGTCAACCCAGGATCAAAACGTGAAGAGAATGTATGTGTCATAGCAGTCGAGCACAAGAAGGGACCCGATACGATAGCAAGAGATAAAGTCGTCAAGACGAGGGTGCAAAGTGAGCGAGTCCGCTCACATTATGCCAGGATGGAGGCGTGGTCCAAGTTGAGGCGTCTCAGGCATAAAGGGACACTTAAGGAGTATGTGAGTCGATTCAGTAAACTCATGCTCAAAGTCCCAAGTTTGACTGAAGAAGATGGATTATTCACCTTCATGCTCGGATTGAAGCCATAGGCGAAGAAAGTGTTGGAGCGAAGGGAAGTCAAGGAATTGTCTAAAGCCTTGACAACCGGCGATTCCATCAAAGAATTTGGAGTCAAGAAGAACAAGACTTCCAAAGCAAAGCCGAAAGCCGAGGGTAGCGGCAAGAGATTCCGTGATGATGGCAAGTCAGAGAATGATGAATATTGTTCCTCGAGTGGCAGAGAAAATCCATGCAATGATGAACCAGATGGTGAGTCTGGGGAAGATGTGTGCAGTTGGCGCAAGTTCGAGTTTCAAAGATGCTAAGTCGAGGGTAAAGTCGAGCAAACGAGGGGGCGCAAACTTAAGATGCCAGAAGTGTTGTGAAACTACCCGAGGGGAGCCGAGTCATCCAAGGTGATGGATGAGCCCAGGATCGAGTTATCCAGAGAAGAGGACGAACCTAGGATCAAAGAGGCATTGAGAATTGGCTCAATAAGGTTCATTTTTTCCAAGGCAAGTAGAAGTCAAGTGCAGGAGGAGTTAGACATGTCCAAGGAGTTTGTCGAGCATGTTCGTGTAGAGAACATAGCTTCAGAGACCATCTTAAGAAAAGGGTCGAAGCCGGGGCTTGCCGAGGATGTTCAAGTGAGGAACAATCCTTCAAAAACTAGTGGACAAGAGTCGAAGGGAGCCAAGACGTTGAGGGACAAGGCAACCACGGAAAAACTGCCCAATAACAAGTGGGTTTACAGGGCAGTGACTACAGATAAACTGAAGTTGTGTTCAGCTTCAGTTGGCATGCTAGAATAACAAAACTATAAATATTGTTGCATTGATCGAGGTGTGAAGACAGTTTAAAATTAGTCTTCAAGTGCGAGATTTTTGAATATTCAACAATTGGTCGATATTGTTGAAATTACAAATGGGTTGGCTGGCAAGGAATTCAAAGTTGAAATTACAAATAGGGTGGCTAAATGTGGAAAACATGGGCTGCTAAATTGTTCAAAATTAGGCATCCATTTTCGTTGAATTTTGTGCATGGGAGAATTACATTTTAGTCCCTGTATACTTTAGGGTATTTATAAGATTAGTCCTTAAGCTTTAACTATAAATACCCTAGCCCATTTAGCTTCAAAATCACCCCCAAATCATTCTAGCTCTCTTTCAAGTGTTTTTGTAAACACCTATAAATTTTCTCCCTTTAGTAAAAGATCTGCAGTAGTCCGGAGACATAGGCATAATTGGTTGAAATCTGTTATCAATTTTGGGTATTATTTTTCCTATTTTATTTCGCATTCTCACTAATCTGATTATAGGAAAATTATTCGTACTCGTTTATTTCCTAACATGCCTCTCAAAATCTTGCTTCAAAAAGGTGACCATGAATGAAAATTTTAACATCAGTAGGTGACTTCCACTTTGGTGTTTACCTGCATATTCACTGACCCACATATATCAACATCAGTTGCATTTAGCTTCAATAGCAACTCCCACTTTGAACATTGCTTGCTCAAATGAGCATCGTGTAAGATTTTACGTTAACTTGTAAAACTTTAATGGGGTTAACATAGAAAATTTTAAAGAAGAAAATATCTAAAATATATAATAATTTAAAGTTTTCAGGAGACGATCATCCTCACCTATATTTTCTGTTGCGGAAGACGGCTATCGGATAGAGCAAAATCGCAACTGATAATTTGAGAAAATAAAAATAAAAATAAAAGAGACACAAATTTACGTGGAAAACCCCTAAAAATATAGGGTAAAAACCACGGGCAACGGTAGAAGAATTTCACTATGAGAAAATAGGAATTACAACCTCTCTCGATCTACCAAGGAGAAAACAATAATAATTCTCTCTAGATAAAAAGGAGAAAACAACTCTCAATAAACTCTCTAAAATCTCTCTAGTATTGGAAGAAAGCTAGAATGCTTTGGGATAGTTTTGAAGCTAAATGAGCTAGGGTATTTATAGTTGAAGCTTAAGGACTAATTTGTAAATACCCTAAATTACAATGACTAAAAGTGCATTTCTACCATTGTTAATTTTCAACACAAATCCACCCTTTTTGACATTTGCCATTCGGTGGATTAATTAAATCCAACTTTCCACCGAAAGTTGGTTTAATTTTCAACAATCTCCCACTTGAAGATTTGATTGAAACAATCATATCTTCACACCATTCTTTCTACCTTGTACCATCATGTTGCTTACGTTTCTGACAGGCCACAAGAGGATCGACACCAAGTAAATTTATCGGTATTGATCGCCTTTGTCATTAAATCTGCTATGTTGTCTTTGGTATGAATCTTCTGCATATCTACCGTCTCTTCTTCCACCTTTTCACGAATGAAATGGTATTGAACTCGTATGTGTTTTGTCCTTGAATGAAATGCTGGATTCCTTGCTAAATGCAAGGCGCTTTGACTGTCACAAAACAGAGACATACTATTGATTGTTTCCAAGCTCCTCCAATAGCATCTTCAACCAAATTACTTCTTTACTGGCTTGTGTAGCTGCTACATATTCTGCCTCTGTTGTGGATGTAGCCACAATTGACTGCAATTTTGAAACCCAGCTTACAGCTCCACCAGTAATTTTGAACACATATCCTGTAGTAGATTTGCTTTTATCCAAATCTCTTGCATAGTCAGAATCTACATACCCATTGATTAATAAGTTTGATCCTCCGTAACATAATGCAATATTTGAGGTCCCTTTGATGTATCTCATAATCCTTTTACTGTATTCCAATGCTCTTTGCCTGGATTTGCCATACCGACTAACCACTCCCACTGCTTGTGCAATGTCTGGTCTTGTGCATATCATAGCGAACATTAAACTTCCCACTGCTGATGCATACAATACTCGAGACATCTCCATCCTCTCTTCTTCACTGCTAGGACTCATACTGGAGGATAATTTGAAGTTAATAGGAAGAGGGGTAGAAATTGGCTTACAATCTTGCATGCTAAATCGTGACAAGATTTTCTTCAAGTAATTCTTTGTGAAAGCCAAATCTTCCTATTACTTCTGTCTCGGTGAATTTGCATCCCTAGAATCTTGTTTGTGATCCCAAGTCCTTCATTTCAAATTCCCTAGCCAGTTGTGCCTTCAATTCTTCAATATGATCTTTGTTGGGTCCTGCAACCAACATGTCATCCACATACAACAGTAATATAACAAAATCGTTATCACCAGACCTCTTGAAATAAGCTCAAGGGTATGTATTAAGTCTGTTGTATCCAAGGCACATAATGAAGGAATCAAATCTCTTATACCAACACCTCGGCGCCTGATTTAGACTATACAGAGATTTGTTCAACCTGCAAACCAAGTTCTTCTTTTCTTTTTCTTCAAAACCTTCAGGCTGGAGCATATAAATTTCTTTTTCAAGATTTCCATGAAGAAAAGCTGTTTTAACATCTAGCTGTTCCAAATGTAAATTCAATGTAGCACACATTGCCAAGACTACTCGAACTTTGTTAGTCGAACCACAGGAGAAAAAATTCATTGAAATCAATATCTTCTTTCTGAGCATATCCTTTGACCACCAGTCTTGCACGATACCTCTCCACTTGATCGTCACCATTCGCTTGATTTTGAAGACCCATTTGTTACTAATTGGCTTCCTTCCTTGTGGTAGTGGCACAAGGTCCCATGTATTATTTTTATGAAGGGCTTCGATTTCTTCTTGCACCGCCATCATCCACAGTGAAGCATCTGAGCTGTTATTACCTCCTGGTATGTTGATGGCTCACCGTCTTCTGTTAAAAGGCAGTATGCATATTACCTTCTATAACATAATCTGAGTGCCAATTGGGACGTCTTCTCACACGATCTGATTGACGAGTTGTTGAAGCTTCAGAACTCTCTGGTTCTTGTTCATCATGTGCTGGTTCTGCTTCAGAAGAATCTCCTTCTTCAAACTTTTTTTCCACATGTATCTGAGTAGTCTCTGACTTTTCAGCGCTATCATCTTCTTCTTTTCTTTTAGTTTATCTTCTACAAAGATAACATCCCTTCTAATGATCACTTTGCGGGCAGTGGGATCCCACAAGCGATACCCCTTTACTCCATCAGCATACCCCAAGAATTTGCATTTTCTGGATTTTGGATCCAGCTTTGAAATTTCTTGGGCATTGTACATCACGTACAATACTTCCAAATACATGGAGGTTTGAATAATCAACTGGTTTACAGTCCACATCTCCATTGGTGTCTTCAGCTCTATTGCAGTTGATGGAGCTCGATTCACCAAATAACAGGCGGTATTGACTGCTTCTTCCCAGAATGATTTTTCTAGGCCTACGTCCCTCAACATTGCTCTTGTTCTTTCTAACAAGGTTTGTTCATCCGCTCTGCCATTCCATTTTGTGAGGAGTGTTCACCACTGTGAACTGTCTTTTGATGCCTTCTTTCTTGCAAAAGTCATCAAATTCTTCGCTTGTGTATTCTCCTCCATTATCTGTTCTGAAACACTTGATCTTATTTCCAGAATCAAGTTCCACCCGCGCTTTGAAGTTTTTGAAAGTTGAAAACACGTATGACTTCTTCTTAATAGGGTACACCCAACATCTCCTGGAGTAGTCATCAATAAATGAGACAAAGTATTTTGCTCCATCTAGGGATGTTACTGGTGCTTGCCATACGTCAGAGTGAACCAATTCTAGAACACTTTTGCCTCTAGAATTTGATGTGTTGAATTTCAACCGGTGCTGCTTACTTGTCATGCAATGCTCACACAAAGTAAGTGATACCTTTGTTAAGACTGGAAGTAGCTTTGCTCCACAAGGACTTTCATTCCTTGTTCTGACATGTGTCCAAGTTTCTTATGCCATAGCATTGCCAAATCTGAACTACATGAGGCAACAGAGGCTTCTGCTTCTAGCAAAGTCTCTCCCTTCAGCATGTACAAGTTTGCTGCTATCTTTTCGTCTTTCAGCACCACAAGCGCTCCACGGAACATCTTCATGATTCCTTTCCTTGTCTCAATCTTGCTTGCATTATTATCCAACAATCCGTAAAATAATAAATTTTTCTTCAGGCCTTTCACGTGCCGTACATCTCGAACAACTTTAATTGTTCCATCATACATCTTCAATTGATGGCTCCCGCCAATGATCTCTAAGCATGATCATTGCAACTATACACAGATCCTGAGACAGGTTCATAATGATGGAACCGTTCTCTTCTTGAGGTCATGTGAAATGTTGCTACCGAATCAATGAGCCATATATCTGCAAATCGTTTTCTTCCTTCCACGGTGGTTGACGCTTCACAGCCATATATCTGCAAATCGTTTTCTTCCTTCCACGGTGGTGACGCTTCACAGAGCATCTCCATCATCTGAAGTGTTTGCGGTATTGCCTTGTGGATTGGAGTTTTATTTAGACTCCAACAATCCTTCTTCAAGTGACCCTTCTTTCCACAGTGGTAGCACTTTAAATTCTTCTTGCTCCTCGACTTCGATCTATCATGTTTATGACTGCTGCTTTGGCCACGTTCTGTTGATCTCCCTCTCATCGTTGTCAACGCTTCTGCTTGTTGCAGATTTACTTGTCTGTCTTCCTTGTTCTTGCGCCGATTTTCTTATTGTAGAACAGCAGCTGCAACGTCATCGAAGACTAGACTGGTGACATTACTGTTTGTCAAGTTGATGATGAGTTGATCGTACGAATCCGGTAGACTTTGAAGTAGAAGTTCAGCACGTTCTTGTTCTCCTATTTTACAGCTTAAGGATGTAAGCTGAGAAAATAAGGTGTTCAGTGTATTTAAGTGCTTCGTCACTGAAGTAGATTCTGGCATACGGAGAGTGTACAATTTCCTCTTAAGGAAAATTTTATTGTGCAGCGATGTGGCCTCGTACAATTTGGTGAGATGATCCCACATCTCCTTAGCTGTCTTCTTCTCCTCGATGCTTGACAATACTTCATCTGCTAATGCTAGATGAAAGTTTGCCATAGCATTCCCGTCCATCTCGTTCCATTTGATGTCATCTGCGAAATCCACCGGCCTTTCATTGATAGCCGCTAGACACCCGTCTTTCCTTAGGATGGCCTTCATCTTCAATTTCCACAATAAGAAATTTCTCCCATTGAATTTTTCAATATCAAATTTCGTTGCCATAGCTTCTTTTACGGATAGCTCCCACTATTTCACTATCGTGAATAGTTCTCTGGAACCTTCAAAGAATGGGTAATACCTTCTTACTTTCTTATGTTTTGGAGGATCCACCTTTGGTGGCAACCACAAAGACAATAAGCAGATATTACACACTCAAATCTGGCTCGGATACCAATTGTTGCGGAAGACGGCTGTCGGATAGAGCAAAATCGCAACTGATAATTTAAGAAAATAAAAATGAAGATAAAATAGACACAAAATTTACGTGGAAAACCCCTAAAAATATAGGGTAAAACCACGGGCAACGGTAGAAAATTTCACTATGAGAAATAGGAATTACAACCTCTCTCGATCTACCAAGGAGAAAACAATAATAATTCTCTCTAGATAAAAAGGAGAAAACAACTCTCAATAAACTCTCTAAAATCTCTCTAGTATTGGAAGAAAGCTAGAATGTTTTGGGATGGTTTTGAAGCTAAATGAGCTAGGGTATTTATAGTTGAAGCTTAAGGACTAATTGTAAATATCCTAAATTACAATGACTAAAAGTGTATTTCTACCATTGTTAATTTTCAACAAATCCACCCTTTTTGACATTGCCATTCGGTGGATTAATTAAATCCAACTTTCCACCGAAAGTTGGTTTAATTTTCAACACTTTCTGTTCATCTCTGTTATATCAGCGAAACATGAACTAACTAACTAACTATATATATATATATATATTGGAGTTATATACATGTAAAAGCAACTGTGATATGGAATACTCGTTTGAGCAAGAAACATTAGAAAGAGGAACAAGTTTCTTCTTTGATTCTGAATTTCTGATGGCTCACCTTTTATAAAGAAGTTGGCACACATTGCTGAATCACCAAAGTGCCTCTGGCCCCAGTGAAGTTATGGTAACAGTGGTTTTGATCCAACGGTAGCTAATGCTTTAGAGAAAAAAATATTAGTTGGAGATTTGCATTAAAACCATTAAAGTAAATTAATAGTTGTCTTATAGTAATAAACGGGTTACAACATTTTCTATATATCATATATAATTAATATGAAAAAAGAAAACAAAAACGATAAAAAAAAGACTCTAGCTTAGATCAAATGGAAAATGTAAGAATACCTAAATTATTGAAATAAATCTAGTAATTAAATTATAATGGAGTGTACGTTATATATTTTTTTAAATATATATCTTAGGTAAATCTTTCAAGTGAACAAGAACTAATTTTATAAGAAACAAAGAAAAGTATGGGAGTAGAGAATTTTTATGTTTTGGAAAAGAAAGAAAAGTACTTAATACAACATATTTTGACTATCTCCATTGTAGTCCACTCTACCGTATTTTGACTAAGAATGTAATTACACATTAAACATGACTTTAATGGCATTGCCGCCACCAGCACTGGTTTGGAAAGCATCTTCTATACCCTTTTGACTGAACTCGAACCTATGAGTAATGAGCGGCTTCACATCGATCTTCCCGGTGCTCAAGAACTCGATGCACAGCGGCCATGTGTTCCGGTACCGGAATATTCCAACAACATCGATCTCCCTGCGAACCACACAACCTGACTTATTGCTTGATTCGTGCGTACTAAAGCCAAAGCATGGGAGGGGATGTTTGGCAACAAACAAGGTCAAATTATCAAGAGTTTAATTACCTCACAGCAGCCGAAGTGAGAGGCATCGTTAGGTCGCCCTGTGCTAATCCGATGAGACCAACTTTGCCGCCAGTTCCGGTGGCACTCAAAGCTGTAGTAATGGATTTGTTGAAGCCAACACAATCAATAGTAATGGATTTGTTGAAGCCAACACAATCAAAGCTCACATCGATGGAAGAAGCCATGGCCTTTTGAATCTTCACCACTTCTTCGCCCCACCTGTAGAGTTATCGGTTCGAGTGCCTCGTAATGACTTCGAAATCTAAAGCCGGACTATATAGGATTGAGCTTATTTTAGGGTCAAGTAAATGATGAGGATAACCTGAATTTGTTGATACTTGAACAGACTCATCTGCGCCAAGTTTCTTTGCAATCGAGAGACGGCAATCATCACATCAATGATGACGATTCTGGGCGCTCCAAATGCGAGCAGCCAATAAAGTGACAAGCCTATGGGACCTGCACCATGATCAACACATTCGTTTCGGACCTACTTCTGCCCGGCGACAAGCATGGATTCCGGCACTGAGCGGTTCACACATCGCGCCTTCCTCGAGGATGTACCACCTTATTGGCAAGAGCACCATTAGTTGGAGGAGATCCAAAGAACTTCATTTCTGGACAAATATTGTACCGACCGGTTCTGCAGAGATTGCATCTTTGGCAGCTGATGCCGGGCTCCAACGCCACACGATCTCCGACTGCCAGGGACTTCACTTGGTTCCCTACTTGTTCTACGATCCCCACACACTCGTGGCCGAGGATCATCGGCTTTTTTATGACAAAATTCGCGTTTCTCATGTTCTATTTGTCGTAACCGGTTTTCGTCCGGGCACGAAATATTTATTTGGCAGGAAAATTGATGTGAATAAATAGTTTTTGAAAATAATTTAAGAGTCGCCATAGGCCTTTTGGGTCAGGTAGGTCGAATACCTAAAAATTATTTTTAAAAGAGTTTTAAGAAAACATCAATTAAAAATGACTGATCTGCGTTTATAACCAAAATTCGTTCTTTTAATAATAAAAGGGATTCGTGGTCGGTACTTAGGGAAGGATTAGCACCCCTACAACGCCCAAAATTGGTACATTTTAATTATAAATTGTCTCTATTAAAAAATTTAAATATACATTTAATTTATAATCTTATTATTTCGAAATTATATAAATTTTTTTAAAAAAATATCGGAAAATGACTTCTAGGTGCCTTAAGAAAGTTCTTTTCTTTGATATTAATAAATATTAATTAAATAATATTTTTATATTTAATTTTAAAATCAGAATGGACATCCAGTTGTATTAGACTGCCATTTTCTTCGATATTGAAAAATAAATATTAAAATAATTTAAAAATATATATAAAATTATATTTATTATATATATTTATGACTATATAATAATAATAAAAGTATTTAAATATATAAACAATAAAACAATAAAAATACAATTAGAACGATATATTTAAAAGCAGTAAATAAATGAAAACATTTAAAATTAGTGACTAAAATATAGTAAAATTAAGATTAAAAAACCTAATTCATAATTAATCAAAATTATAGGGATTAAACATGAATTTTCTTATTTTATTAATTTAGTGACTAAAATAAAACTTATCTAAAATTCGAATATCAGATTAAAATAATTAAAATATAAATCGGGATTAAAATATTAATTATTAAAATGAAGGGATTAAATATGCTATTTACCCTATATATATTATTTTAATATTAAGGACTAAAATAAATAAAATTAAAATTAAAGAACCGAATTAAAGGATTATAAACTCGATTTAGTGACTAAAATGTAAAGTTACAAATTAGGCTCACTGCGGAAAGGATTTAACTATTATTTAATTACACGAATAGCCTCCCCGAAACGACGTCGTTCGGGAAGGGCTATTTAAAGCCGAATTCAGCTGGCCCTTCGGCCATATTTCATTTCTTTTTTTTTTTTATTTCTCTCTCTAACTGAGAGAGAAATAAACGCTCTCCCCTCTCTCTAGCTTCCCTCATCGGAGGGAAGCCGGTCACCGGACGGCAACCGTCTGCTGCCGTGACCCTCACCGTCGGCCACCGCATAAGGTGGCCGGAAAATTTTATTTTCACACCATTAGATAGATCGGACCGTCCTAAGGACGGTTCCGGTGCTCTTTTCTCCTAAATAGCTCCTGATCGGAGCGAATCTAAAGAAGTACCTTCGGTTTCCGAAGGTTTTGGTGATGTTTGAAGGGGTCCGGTGGCTTCCTCGGTAAGCTCCTTTCTTTTCTTTTCCTTTCTGTTTTGGTTTTTGCTGGTTGTGAGATGTTGCTCTCTGTTTTCTGTCTCTCTCTGTCTCTGTTGTGGTCTTTTTTTTTTTTTCTGTTGGGTTTTTTTTTCTTTGCAGGTTGGGTGATGGCTTTATAGCCATCACCGGCGCTCGTCTCGGACCGGTCCTAAAGGTGAAGTTCGGTGAGTCACCGGACTTCCAGTGGGACTCACGTTGGGGCGACATGGTGCGGCTGGGACGTGGTTCTTTTGGAAGCTTCCGACGAGAGTGGCAGCGGTGGAGATGGTGGGAGTAGCTGCGGCGGCCGCGTGGCCCTAGGGATCATCACCCTAGGGTTTGTGCTGGATGAGTGTGGGCCGTTGGATCTCTCAGATCCAACGGCTGAGATGATGAGGCGGCTAGGGTTAGATCAAACCCTAATCTGGTTTTAGGATTTAGTTGGGCAATCTGGATTTGTAATTGGGCCAGACAATATGGGCCTGTTTGTAATAATAATATTAATAATATAAATAATATAAATAATAATATTTATAATAATATAAATAATATTTAAATAAAAAAATGAAGAAAAAAATGAGTATCTTCAGCTGCCCCTCTTTGCTTATTTCTTGTGTTAACAAGAATAGAGCAAAGACGAAAAGATAATAAGTTTTTTTTTCATTTGACTTCACTTGATTAATATAGAGATGTTTAATAAATTCTTCTCTTTCTTCAGATGAGTTCTTCTCATTACGAACTTTCCGCTGGGGATGATGTTGACCTATTTCCTTCTGTGATAGAGTCATCCAAAAGGTTGAATAAGCTCTTCTCATTATGAACTTCTTCTTTCTTCTTCAGATGAGTTCTTCTTATTATGAACTTTCTCTGGAAAGGTTGATGCTGATCTATCTCCTTTTGTGATAGAATTATGCAAAAAGTTGAATAAATTCTTCTCCATATGACGAGTTCTTCTCATTATGAACTCTAACTGGTAATACTGATCATGAATTCAAGCCAAAAGTTGAACAAGTTCTTCTCATTATGAACTTCTTCTTCTTTCTTCAGATGAGTTCTTCTTATTATGAACTCGAACTGGAAATGTTGATTCACCGAGTGATGAATTTAAGCAAAAAGTTGAACAATTTCTTCTTCTTCAGATGATGAGTTCTTCTCATTATGAACTCTACCTGGCAATGTTGATCCATCAAACGATGATTCAAACAAAAGGTTGAACAATTCTTCTCATTATGAACTTCTTCTTCCTTCTTCAGATGAGTTCTTCTCATTATGAACTTTCTCTGGAAAAGTTGATCCATCAAGTGATGAATTCGAGCAAAAGGTTGAACAAATTCTTCTCATTTGAACTTCTTCTTCCTTATTCAGATGAGTTCTTCTCATTATGAACTCGAACTGGAAATGTTGATCACCGAATGATGGATTTAATCTTTGCTAAAATCTTTGAAATTCCTGTCAAAATTCAACATGGATAAAATGAATGAAAATGCACCTATTTTTGCAAATGCCTAAATATGATGCATGAATGTTAAGTTATTTGATTTCAGATTGGTGAACTGAGTATTTCTTCAGTTGTGTAGAAATCCAATAAATCTTTCTTCTACAAATCAGATAATCTATCATCTTTGACAAATGTAGATGTAGATATAATGTCACAAAACCTCTTGAGAATAAAACTCAATATTATAGGCTCTTGAAAAGCTTGCATTCATGCAACATGTTGATTCTGATAACAACTCATCTGATTATGAAGTGACCTTTTCAGATGATTTCACAGATATCGATAGTTCTTTTAATATCGAGAAATCTTGAATTCTGATTCTGATGAGGAGAATAAACTGTTATACTTGACAAAAATGGAATTCTCAGAGGTTAAAGCTTCAATAACCCTGGAGAAATGTGGTCCAGATTCATCAATTGCAGAATTGACAAATTTTATATGTACTGCTCAAATGGCTAAGGTTACTGACACATTTCTTCCGGTAAAAGATGGGAAGCCATTATGCGATGATCCCCATTACAAGAAAAGGCGAAATTCGGGCTATGATTTTTGGGAAAGGAATAAACAGAAGAAGCTTGAAAAGAAGCTTCTTAATGAAGACGATCATGCAGTTCATCTTTTAATTCCAATGATTGGTTCTGTGGTTTCTACCAAACCAGATCAGATAACTCAAAGAACACTTCCAGAAGATGCTATTGAGTCTCCTTATTTCTACTATGAGCAAATTCATCTTTCAAATCCAATGATTGGTTCTGTGGTTTCATACCAAACCAGATCAGATAACTCAAAGAACACTTCCAGAAGATGATATGAGCACATTCCTCTTCCAAATTCAATGATTGATTTTACCAAATCAGATCAGATAACTCAAAGAACACTTCCAGAAGACGCTATTAGCACATTTATCTTCCAAATTCAATGATTGATTTTACCAAATCAGATCAGATAACTCAAAGACCACTTCTAGAAGATGCTATGAGCACATGGCATTTGTTCCAGTTAATGTTTGGACTGGGATATCACAGTACTTATTCGATGTAAAGCCAGAATTTGTAGATTCGAAGCATTTTCATGCTACTACACTGAAAAGGGCCATATTCATAATTCTGCCAATTAAGAACAGATTTTCTCTTATTCTGTTTCCTCCATGTGCTGATGCTTTTCCATTGACAAAGAAATGATGGCCTTCTTGGAATCCAAGAACAAAGTTGAATTGTTTATAAACATGTACAGGAAGTGCCAAATTGACAGAAAGGATCTGTAAGGCTCTTGAAGCTTATGACAAAGAGCCACATTCGAGTGTCCAGAAGTATGTTCTTGATGAGTGCTGAAAATGGAATCTAGTATGGGTTGGAAGGAATAAAGTTGCTCCACTTGAACCTGATGAGGTGGAAATGCTTCTAGGTTTCCTTAAAAACCATACACAAGGATCTGTATAGAGACATGTTTCCCAGTGATATCAATGTCTTTTTTCTTTTTGTTGGAATCAGTGCTGCAGAGGTCGCCTTCTACTGTCTTAGTATATCTTTGAAAACAGATGTGCAAGAACTGAATGATGATCGGTTGGAGCAATTGATGAATAGATTTGGCGGATTCGACCTTGTTGTCGGTAGCATCCTGTATAACAATCTTGATGGAAGCAATAAACATCATCATGATGAACTAGAAGATTTTTATTGGTGCATTTTCTTGCAATGACTGCTACGGCAGCTGTCTCTTCTGCTGTTCCAATATATCCCATTCTTTTCAAATCATGGAACGATTTAGTTAACAGTAAAACTGGTCATCTTCAACTTTTGAAATACTGTAACCAATGTTACCCTATATCCATAGTGCAAATAATGACTTGTTCATGGATTTATGATGATGATTAGTTTACTTTGTATTCCATGCATTTAAAAGTATTAACATAAAGTGATATTCAGAAATCTTCAACTTATTTCAAAATTATGTTAATTCATAGAAGAATAAATTGAATTTTCGAAAATAAATTGAATCTCAAATAAATTTGAACTTGAAATAGATAGAATTGTATTCAAAGTTATGGCAAGCATAAAAATGATAAAAATTCAAATGTCTAAACAAATTATTAGCATAAGTATTTCTAAATTAATCAAGTTGACACAATTTAGAGAAATGATGTAAGATTTTGTCTGGAAGATCTCAAACGTTGTCAAAATGCTTGTAGATGTGAAGTTTCTCCCAAACTGTCAAAATCTTAAGAGGGTTCAATTGCCAGATGCCTAATATCAACCTGCATTTGAGCTGCCTTTTCAGGTTTTCAACTCAAATCCTTTCTTTGGTTACAAGATGCCCTTTGCGGGTTTTTACCTTGACCCCCCTTTTTCTTTTTCTTTTTTTTTTCTTTTTTTCTTTTTTCTTTTTTCTTTTTTTTTCTTTTTTTTTCTTTTTTTTTCTTTTCTTCTTTTCTTTTCTTCTTTTTTTTTCTTCAAGCATAATATTTCTTGACAGAATCCGAGTTTATTGGATTTCTCAGAATTTTTCCATCCATTTCTGCCAAGATCAATGCTCCTCTGGAAAAGGCCTTTTTTATAACGTATGACCCTTCCCAATTAGGCATCCATTTCCCACGGAAATCTTTATGTATAGGCAAGATCTTTTTTAGTACTATATCACCCTCTTGGAATTCTCTTAGATGTACTTTCTTGTCATGAGACTTCATCATCCGTTTTTGATACATCTGTCCATGACAAATAGCTTTCAATCTTTTCTCCTCAACAAGGTTCAATTGATCAACTCTAGCTTGGATCCATTCAGATTCATCCAATTTTGTTTCTCTCAATATTCGAAGCGATGGAATCTCAACTTCAATTGGTAAGACTGCTTCCATCCCGTAGACTAAAGAAAACGGTGTTGCCCCAGTAGATG
Source organism: Hibiscus syriacus (assembly GCF_006381635.1). Taxonomy (NCBI): domain Eukaryota; kingdom Viridiplantae; phylum Streptophyta; class Magnoliopsida; order Malvales; family Malvaceae; genus Hibiscus; species Hibiscus syriacus. The sequence goes on along the minus strand of NW_024063149.1, from coordinate 1,062,738 downwards.
TTCGAATAGTAGTTCGGTATGCATATAAAGCAAAAGGTAACTTCTCGTGCCAATCTTTGTAAGTTTCAGTGGTCTTTGTAATGATTCTCTTGATGTTCTTATTTGCTGCTTCAACTGCCCCATTCATCTTTGGACGATATGCCACTAAGTTTGCATGTTTGATCTTAAACTGTGCACAAAGTTCGGTCATCATTTTATTGTTCAGGCTCAGAGTATTATCTGTAATGATCCTTTCTAGTAGGCCATACCGGCAAACTATCTCTTTCTTTATGAATTTGCAGACTGTGGATCTCTTAATATTGGTATATGAAGCAACTTCAACCCATTTGGTAAAATAATCAATTGCCACAAGGATGAAGCAATGTCCATTCGATGCTTTTGGTGTGATTGCTCCAATGACATCTATTCCCCACATAGAAAATGGCCAGGGTGCTGTCATTACATGTAAAGGAGATGGGGGTAAATGAATCTTGTCTACATATATCTGGCATTTATGACATTTCCTTGCATAATCAATGCAATCTGTGTACATGGTAGCCCAATAGTATCCATATCTCATTATTTTTCTGGCCATGAAAAGACCATTTGCATGTGTTCCACATATTCCACTGTGTACTTCTTCAGTGATGCTTCGAGCTTCGCTGGTATTTAAACATCTCAATAGCATTTGATCATTGCTTCTTCTATACATAATCTCTCCATCAAGAAAATATCCAGCAACCATTCTTCTTAAGGTTCTTTTATCAATTTCCGATGCATTTGGTGGATAACTTTGATTTTTGATATATTGCAGGATATCATGATACCATGGTTTACCATCTACCTCTTCTTCCACACTATAACAATGTGCAGGAATTTCATATACTTGCATTTTGATTGGCATCATATCAACTTTCTTAGTTGCTTGAAACATAGCAGCTAATGTAGCCAAAGCATCTGCCATTTGATTTTCTTCTCGATGGAGATAATTGAAGGTAACTCTCTCAAATTCTTTCACTAATTCAAGGGTAAAATTTCGATATTCCAACAATTTGGGATCTTTTGTTTCCCATTCTCCTCGCAATTGATACACCACTAACGATGAATCTCCATATATTTTGAGACATTTGATTTTTCTTTCTATAGCTGCTTTCAATCCCATGACACAAGCTTCATATTCCGCCATGTTATTGGTGCAAAAGAACTCCAGTCTACTTGTAAAGGGATAATAAATATTTTCTGGAGAAATTAACATTGCCCCGATTCCTCGTCCCAAAGCATTAGATGCTCCGTCAAAGTAAAGCTTCCAAAATGCAGATGCATCATTTGTTCTGACTTCTTCATTCATGGATATGCACAACAAATCTTCATCGGGAAAATTGAAGTTCAAAGGCTGATAATCATTTGATTCACGGCTGGCCAGAAAATCAGCTATTACACTTCCTTTTATTGCTTTTTGGTTGACATATACAATATCAAACTCAGATAATAACATCTGCCATCTAGCCATTCTGCCTGTCAAAGCTGGTGATTCCATTAAGAATTTTAAAGGATCAAGTTTGGATATCAACCAAGTAGTATGGTATAACATATATTGTCTGAGTCTTCGAGTAGCCCACACCAAGGCACAACATAATTTTGTATTGGTGGATATCGAATTTCACAATCAGTAAATTTCTTGCTCAGATAATAAATAGCTTTTTCTTTCCTTCCAGATTCATCATGCTGTCCTAGTACACATCCCATCGAATTTTCGAAGACCGTCAAGTAGAGAATTAACGGTCTATCAGGCATTGGTGATACTAAAATTGGGGCATTGGATAAATATTTCTTAATAATATCCAAAGTTTCTTGACATTCTTCATTCCAGACTTCAGGATTGTTCTTTTGAAGTAATTTGAACACTGGATCACATTTGTCAGTTAATTGAGAAATGAACCGAGATATATAATTTAATCTTCCCAAAAAGCCTCGAACTTTTTTTTTGTATTGGGTGGTGGAAGATCTTGAATTGCTTTTACTTTATCTGGATCAATCTCGATTCCTTTTTTGCTGACCACAAATCCCAAAAGTTTTCCAGAAGTTACCCCGAAAGTGCATTTTGCGGGGTTGAGCTTTAATTGATATTTCCTCAATCTCTGGAAAAGCTTTCTCAGATTTTGAATATGTTCTTCTTCAGTTCGGGATTTGGCAATCATGTCATCTACATATACTTCAATCTCTTTGTGCATCATGTCATGAAACAAAGTTACAATGGCTCTTTGATACGTTGCCCCTGCATTTTTCAATCCAAATGGCATCACTTTATAACAGAATGTGCCCCACATGGTTACAAATGTTGTTTTTTCCATGTCTTCAGGATTCATTTTTATCTAATTATATCCTGAAAAGCCATCCATAAATGAAAACCATGCGTGTCCTGCAGTATTATCTACCAATGTGTCTATGTGGGGTAATGGAAAGCTATCTTTCGGACTAGCTTTGTTGAGATCTCTGTAATCCACACACATTCGAACTTTCCCATTTTTCTTTGGTACGAGAACAATGTTGGCTACCTATTCTGGGTATTTGGCTGCCTGTAGGAAACCTGCATTGATCTGTTTCATCACTTCCTCTTTGATCTGCAACAACATTTCTGGTCTAATTCGCCTGAGCTTTTGTTGGACCGGTTTATATTCTGGATTGATTGGAAGCTTATGCATCACTATATCTGTACTCAAGCCAGGCATATCTTGATAAGACCAAGCGAAGATATCTTTGAACTCTTGAAGGAGATTTATCAATTCTTGTTTTATCTGGATTGTCAGAGTAGTACCAATTTTCACCTCTTTCATTTCTTCATCTGTTCCCAAATTCACAGTCTCAATCTCTTCTTTGTGGGGTAGAATTTGTTTGTCTTCTTTTTCTACCAATCTTAATAGTTCAGTAGGAACATCACATTCCAGTTCATCCTCACACCCATTGATTTCTTCCAGACATATGGGTTGCTCTAAATTAATCTCTTGATTAATTTTAGGAATAAACATGCTATTAACATGGTGACACCTGCAAATTTAAGTCGGACATATTTCCGAAAGAATATAGTAAATTTATGAAATAAATAAATGTAAAAATGTAAGAAATTATAAAGAATTATTGCCATCTGAAAATTTTAAAGAAAATTTCTTATATTTAACATAATTTCCTTTACAAGATAACAAAAAGTTTTCATATTTTTGAGCTAAACATAAAGATTAGTTCTGAATATTACTCTGCGTTAATATTAAAAACTATAGGAAGATCTTCAGTGGTCCAATTGTTGAGTGTTTCTCCAGGAAAACATGGGCGAATCCTATCCAAGTATTTGCCAGTCTTGTTGTCATTCATGATCATGTTGATAAATAATCCATTCATAGCTTCTTCAACTATGTTTTGATCTTTCGTCAACTTTTCTTCTTTAAAGGCTTCAACAAGCTGTTGTTCTACATTAATTGTTCCCCCTGATCTGAATGTGGTCTTCAACTGTGGGAAAAACATGTGTTCCCAAAGGATTTCTTTCCCTTTCAACCTTGCCTTTCTGTCTTCACATCTTCTTTTCATCTCTTTGTTCTTTTGCTGAAAATTGGGCTTAAATCCAAGCCCAAAACGATCTTTCTTCATCTGTATATTTATAGGAACCGAAATCTCTTGAAGATTCTTTCCTAAACATTTCCCAGCTTTAGCTCCGATGCCTAAAGTTTGTCGTACCATCATCTTGGTGCAATCAGATAATTTGGGATATGGAATTTTGCTTCCTTCTACAATAAAGGTTGCATTGACAAATTCAAGAGCTCGGAAAGAGCATTCAAGTGCATCATCATTGGTTTCAATATATGGAACATCGCTTGTTACAGACGCAATGATTTCTTCTTCAGCTCTGACGTATATTAGTTGTCCATCAACAACAAATTTCAATTTCTGATGTAATGAAGAAGGAACGGCTCCTGCTGAATGAATCCATGGCCTCCCTAATAAACAATTATATGTAGGGTGGATGTCCATTACCACAAAGTCAATATTGTACACGACTAGACCAATTAACAACGGTATTTCCATTTTCCCAAGTACCTCTTTTTGAGTACCATCAAAGGCTCGTACTACATTCTAATAGCTCTTCATGTGTGATTTATCCACAGGAATTCTTTGAAGTGTGACTAGAGGCATCAAGTTGAGAGCGGATCCATTGTCAATCAATACTCATGGCAACACATGACCATGACAATGTGTCGTGATATTCAAAGCTTTTACTGACCCCATTCCGCCTTCCGGTATTTCATCATCCGTGAACGTTATGTAATTGTCAGCGGCTATATGTCCCACAATTCTGTCAAATTTATTGAGGGATATATCCTCAGGGATAAATGTTTGATTGAGCATTTTCATCAAAGCATTTCTATGTGCTTCTGAATTCATCAATAGATCAAGAATAGAAATTCTTGCTTGTTGTTTGTGTAGTTGTTCAACCACACTATACTCACTATGTTTCAGGAATTTCAAAAATTCTTGGGCTTGTTTTTCTGTCACAGGCTCATTGAATGTTGGAGGGGATTCATCATCAAATACCTTCTGAGGTATTGCCATGGCTTTTCCTTTTGCTTTCACTTGTTCTGAAGCATTGGATGTTTCGGGAGAGTAACATCTCCCACTTCTTGTAAAGAACCCGACTTCGCTCACTGCTTTAGACGTCGATGTTGTATCCAAACTCTGTATTTTCTCTTCTGTTTTTTCTAGAGAAACAGATCCTCCTACCATTGAAATATTGGTAGTATAATTCCAAGGTACCCTGCGGGTATCTTTGTATGGAAATGGTAGAGGAGTGGTGATAACTACTTTCGGATTTATTGGTGCAGGAATCACCGTAGATGATTTCACATTAATGATCACAGGATCATTTATTCTTTGACTAGGTTTAGAATCCTCTGATGAGCAAACATCATCTTCTTTTTTCCCTGGTTCTTCTTCGAAGAATTCTATTTCTCTGTTGTTCATCAATTTTTGCACCAAATCCCTAAACTCAGGACATAGTTGAATTTTATGCCCTTTCTCTTGATGATATTCACAATAATTCTTGCTTTCATTCTGCTTTGGCCTGAATTATTGTGGAATTATACCGGCTAAAGAGAGTTGTTGGAATACCCAAACAAAAGGAGATTTAATTTCAGAAATGTTAGTTTTTGCTTTCTTTCTGTTCTCTTCCTGAATTGCATTCACGTTTTTATCTCCATGATTTGGCAATGGATGATTTGATGCAGATGGTGTATTGAATTCCAACTTTCCAGTGTTGATCAAATTTTGAACCACCCTTTTGAATGCCAAACAGTTTTCAATAGAATGACCCGTAATTCCTTCATGGTAAACACAGTGTGCCTTTGTATCATACCAAGGAGGGAATGGTGGTTGCATGGGAACCAAAGGATAGGGCCGTATGACATATGCTTTTAACAGTGAATCATAGATCTCAGCATATGGTACTGGTAAAGGTGTAAAAGACAACCTTTCATTTTCCTTTCGAGATCCTCTAGACTCTGCTCGATTAGTGTTTGTTTCTTCTTTCTTAACCCTTGGCTGGGTTATTGTAACACTTTTCGATGAATCCTTGTTGTAAGAATTTGCATTGTTGACTTCATTCTCTTTTTTCCGGTACATAGGTCTTTTGGAACTAGACCCCTCATTTGATTCAATTTTACCACTTTTCAAGACATTTTCAATGAGTTCTCCAGAAATGACCAAATCTGCAAAATTTCTGGTTGCATTCCCCATTAGATGATTTAAATAAGGAGCTTTCAATGTATGGACAAATATTACTGTGGCCTCTTTTTCTGACAAAGGTGGTTGAACTTGGGCTGCTGTGTCACGCCATCTCTGAGCATACTGTCTGAACGTTTCGTTATTCTTTTTCTCCAAATTTTGGAGATTCCATCTATCAGGGACCATGTCGGTTACATGGCGGTATTGCTCTAGGAATGCTTTAGCCAGATCTTTCCAAGATCTAATGTTGGCTTTGGTCAATTGAGTATACCATTTTAAGGCTAGTCCTGTCAAACTATCCTGAAAGCAGTGAATTAACAATATCTCGTCCTTCACATATCCTGCCATTCTTCGACAAAACATAGTAATGTGGGATGAAGGGCATGTAGTACCGTCATATTTATCAAATTCGGGAGCTTTGAACTTGATGGGGAGGATTAAGTCTGGAACCAAACTCAACTCACTGGCGTCAAACCCATAGAATGATTCAGTTATTTCCACGGATTTCATTCGTTCTTCTAAGCTCTTGATCTGTCTGGTCAATTCTTCATTTACTTTTTGTTTCTCATTCAGCTCATTCAAATCTGGGATTAGATGCTCAGCATTAAAATCCCCTATTTTCACATCTGATATAAGCGGATTTTTGCTTGAAGATGCAGGATCTTCTTGTCGATTTTCCTGTTGTTTGGCTTCTTGAAATGCTGATGTACGAGCATTAATTTGTATAGGTGTAGTACCAGAGTGATAAATTGGTTCTGGTGGAAAACCTAGAGGATACATAGGTTCTTGGTCGAAAGATACAGGATTTTCCTACATTTTTCCAATGATAGCCTGCCTTTTAAACATGTCCTCTATTTTCTGCATCATGATGTCTTGTGAATTTGCAATACTGTCTTCAATTTTTTCCAGCTTCATTCTCATTTCTGCTTGTTCTTTATTATGCTGTTCCTCAATACGTTGTATTTTATCCTCCATAATTCTCTTAGTAGCTTGTCTAGTACCGTAGTGATGTTGTATTTCTCTTTTGGCCAGAATAACTGCGATTGAAAAATCTTTTAATATTATTTTTTTCAAATTTTAATTAATAAATTTAAAAAAAAAATATTCATAAAGAAAATCATGAAATGAATGATGAATGTATGCAAAATGTATGTATGCAAAAAGGTATTGATCCCAAAAAGTTAACTATCATAGAACAACTTTCATCGGCATACAAAAGTTTCTTTATAATAGTTCATAACTACAGATAAGGCGTAGCTTTCCTATTAAGCTCTATAATTTCTTTCATTAACCATGACACCTTCTTTCCGAACTTAGAAACTGGATCAACATGATGCTCAATTATTTTGGCTTCAACAGTTAGTTCCCCAACATATCTAGCAACTTCGCTCATTTGTACCATGGCCTCGAACACCATATTACTTCTTTCTTCACTTCTTTCAAAATAGAAATCAGTTGACTTTTGCCATTGTTCATTCGTTCCTTCAAGAGTTTGCTCTAACTCAGTGATTCTGACTTGACAATTGTGCATAATTTTTTCAAGATCTCTAATGCGTCTTCGCAGTGAAGCACTTTCCTCATTACTTTCTTTGAGATCATTAGGTCCTAGACAAACCTTTTCTTGAAATAATGATTCTTCAAGTTGCAAAATGTAAGCGTTAAACTCTGAGTTTTTGTTTCTAGACTGATCCAGATCTTCTTCAAGTTTTGTTCGTGCTTCTTGCGTTCTTTGATTAATCTTCTGGATTTGAACATTCTTGTTTCTGCATCTTTGCATCCAATTGCTAGCCACTTCTTGCTCTACCTCAATTTTGGTGTTGAAATTCTTTCTTTCCAACTCCAATTTTTCTTTTTCAACATTGAATTCTTCAATCTTCTGGCCCCTGACTTTAAGTTCATCAATCAGCTGGTTCATTTCAGATTCAAATCCCTGGAACATGATATTTTTCTCACCTTCAAATTTATCAAAGATATCATTCTTCATTTCTTCTAAATCTTTGGCTCGATCCCTTTCTCTTTGCATTTCATTCATGATCTCGCGGTGTTCAGCCTTGTGTTTTATAATTCGCTCTCTTTTGTCGACCTCAAAATCTTCCATTTTTTGCTTTCCTTTCTCAAGGCTTTTGAGTAGACGGCTATTCTTTCCTTTCAGATCTTCAACTCGACTTTTCTCGATATTCAATTCTCTGGTCATCTGTACCGTTGATTGGCTTGGTCCTGATGCTTTCTGGGATTTATATAACTCTTGGTAATTTTTCTTCAATGCTCTAAATTCACCATCAATTTTTTCTTTGTTTTCTCTCAACATTTCACATTGTGATGAATGAAAGTCAATATCAACACCCAACATAGCTTTATCTCGTCTCATTTGCTCTAATTCTCTTGACCAGCCTTCTTTTTCTGCTTCAAACTCAGCTCTCAGGATTTCAATCTCTGATGGAACCACCTTAATGTGATCTTCCATAGAGATATCCTCATTTTGATCTGGTAGAGGAATATTTTCATTTTTCCTGACATATCTCCATTCCTCATAATCAGGAGTTAGCATTTCTTTTGCTGCTTTAGCTCGGATACAAAAAGTTGTTTTCCAAGCTGTAACGGCTTCCATGATATTTCTTTTATAATTTTTGCTGTGAAATGCAAACTCAGATGAATGTAATCCAGCGGTGACAGGTACAAATTGACGACCTTCATACTGTCTTATGACCAGAAGTGGTGCGTATCCAATTCCTCCCCATAATCCGAGTAGCATTATCCAATTGTAATCTCCACATTTGTAAAAGAATTCCCTTTGGATTTGCCACGGGGCTCGCCAAACAATGTCATTGCTTTGCAGATTTCGAAATGCATTAATCCACATATCTTTCTTAATTTCTTTCGGCCATTCCTGCTCCAGAAATTTTTTTAATGGTGAGTAATCCGTATTAAAGCGTCGGTATGAAATCTTTTCTGTCCTCCAGAAATGACTACGGACCCAAACATATAACAACTGGGTACACCCTGAGAATCGTCCACCTCCTAGCTTTCTACAAGCATTTAACGATCTGAAAGTTTCCGCTAGAATAGCAGAAACAAGATTAATCTTTTTCGGTAGCTGTTCAAACAAATCTACCACTACAACTTCAACATATCCCAATACTTTTGGGAAGATGACCATACCATACATACCCAGAGCAAATAAATCGAATCGTACTTTAATATCTGGATGGCTCTGAATAAGTTCTTTAATGTTGGTCCAAGCAATGCCTTTGCTTTCGCCTTTTTGTTTTGTACGGGATGCCACCCATTCTTCTCGTACCCCGGCAATCTTTGCTAATTTAACTCGAAAGGGTTGAGTTTTAATTGACTTTGAATAGATTCGATTCTCCAAAGCCCCTTCGATATGTAACAAAGTTGTGTACTCTTCAATAGTAGGGACCAAGTCCTCTTTATTGAGAGTGAAGCAATTGTACCCTGGATTCCAGAATTGAATTAAAGCTCTGAGTAATTCATCATCAACTTCGACATAGAGCAAATATGGGATGTCTCCGTAAGTCTGATAAAACTGTAATTTTTTGTTTGAATCCCAACTTTCCCAAATACTTCGCAAATCTTGCATATCATTTCTTTTTAGTGAAACTGGAGCATAACTGGCCAAGTCAGATACATAATCATCCTGCAGACTGTCTCCTTCTTGTCTTTGTAAGTCCTCAGCCCACTGTCTTACTTCTGAGTTTAGAATTACTTGACTTGAACACTTTTTATCCATGGATGAAGGCTTTCCAATGAGACAATTAACACAAGGATCAATGCCTTTTATCCTGTATGATGCTATGCAAACAGAAAAAGATAAAGAACACACAAAAAGAAATGAATTAGTTTACATAATAAAGAAATTTAATAATAACATTTACCTAACTATTTTTATTTAAACATGCTTTTTCATAATTTAAATAATTTAAATATAAATGTAATTTAATCAGTAAAAAAAATAAATTAACAGGAAAATTAGAATTCATTTCTCCTGTGTGTACACCTATTTTGGACAAAATTTCGGCATGACTTCAAATCGGAAGAGTTTCTAGGGTTTATTATATGTAATGTTTCAGATCTAAGAATAAAGGTACCCGAATTATCCTTGTTAGTGCCCCCTTGGGTTACTAACCCTCAATCCTAGTCCATCACAGACTAAAATGGATCGAGTTCAATTCGAGGGGATACATTTCTCTATGCCTGACATGGAGAACAAATCCTCACGAAGACATAGAGCATATGAACCCCGAAAGTTACTTGCTAGGTCTGACACGGAGAATAAATTCTCACGAAGACGTCGCTTTCACTCCCACTTAAAAAGGACAAACTCAATTATAGAGCTTTATGTTATGCAATGCAAGTGTTGTGTGAGGAGAAATGTTCAAACCTCTGACAGAAAAAATAAATAATGAAATAAAATACTTGCAAATAAAAATGAAATATTAATAAGAAAATATATACATACTATGAAAATAAAAATTTTTGAAAAGGAAAAATCATAAATTAAATATATAAATTTTAATTTATAATTAATAGAGACAATTTATAATTGATTTTAAAAGTTTGATCGGTCCCCAGCAGAGTCGCCAAGCTGTCGTAACCGGTTTTCGTCCGGGCACGAAATATTTATTTGGCGGGAAAATTGATGTGAATAAATGGTTTTTGAAAATAATTTGAGAGTCGCCATCGGCCTTTTGGGTCAGGTAGGTCGAATACCTAAAAATTATTTTTTAAAAGAGTTTTAAGAAAACATCAATTAAAAATGAACTGATCTGCGTTTATAACCAAAAATTCGTTCTTTTTAATAATAAAAAGGGATTCGTGGTCGGTTACGTTTAGGGAATGATTAGCACCCCTACAACGCCTAAAATTGGTACTTTTTAATTATAAATTGTCTCTATTAAAAAATTTAAATATACATTTAATTTATAATCTTATTATTTCGAAATTATATAAAAAAAAATTTAAAAAAATATCGGAAAAGGACTTCTAGGTGCCTTAAGACAGTTCTTTTCTTTGATGTTAATAAATATTAATTAAATAATATTTTTTATAATATTTAATTTTAAAATACCAGAATAGGACATCCAGTTGTATTAAGACTGCCCTTTTCTTCGATATTGAAAAATAAATATTAAAATAATTTATTAAAAATATATATAAATTATTATTTATTATATATATTTATGACTATATAATAATAATAAAAGTATTTAAATATATAAACAAATAAAACAATAAAAATACAATTAGAACGATATATTTAAAAGCAGTAAAATAAATGAAAACATTTAAAATTAGTGACTAAAATATAGTAAAATAAAGATTAAAAACCTAATTCATAATTAATCAAAATTATAGGGATTAAACATGCTATTTTCTTATTTTATTAATTTAGTGACTAAAATAAAACTTATCTAAAATTCGAATATCAGATTAAAATAAATTAAAAATATAAACTCGGGATTAAAATATTAATTATTAAAATGAAGGGATTAAATATTCTATTTACCCTATATATATTATTTTAATATTAAGGACTAAAATAAATAAAATTAAAATTAAAGAACCGAATTAAAAGGATTATAAACTCGATTTAGTGACTAAAATGTAAAGTTTACAAATTAGGCTGACTGCGGAAAGGATTTAACTATTATTTAATTATACGAATAGCCCTCCCAGAAACGACGTCGTTCGGGAAGGGCTATTTAAAGCCGAATTCAGCTGGCCCTTCGGGCCATATTTCATTTCTTTTTTTTTCTCTCTCTAACTGAGAGAGAAATAAACGCTCTCCCCTCTCTCTAGCTTCCCTCATCGGAGGGAAGCCGGTCACCGGACGGCAACCGTCTGCCGCCGTGACCCTCACCGCCGGCCACCGCATAAGGTGGCCGGAAAATTTTATTTTCACACCATTAGATAGATCGGACCGTCCTAAGGACAGTTCCGGTGCTCTTTTCTCCTAAATAGCTCCTGATCGGAGCGAATCTAAAGAAGTACCTTCGGTTTCCGAAGGTTTTGGTGATGTTTAAAGGGGTCCGGTGGCTTCCTCGGTAAGCTCCTTTCTTTTTTTTTTCCTTTCTGTTTTGGTTTTTGCTGGTTGTGAGATGTTGCTCTCTGTTTTCTGTCTCTCTCTGTCTCTGTTGTGGTCTTTTTTTTTCTTCTGTTGGGTTTTTTTTTCTTTGCAGGTTGGGTGATGGCTTTATAGCCATCACCGGCGCTCGTCTCGGACCGGTCCTAAAGGTGAAGTTCGGTGAGTCACCGGACTTCCAGTGGTGACTCACCGTTGGGGCGACATGTGTGCGGTTGGGACGTGGTTCTTCTGGAAGCTTCCGACGAGACGTGACAGCGGTGGAGATGGTGGGAGTAGACGTGACAGCGTGGCCCTAGGGTATCATCACCCTAGGGTTTGTGCTGGATGAGTGTGGGCCGTTGGATCTCTCAGATCCAACGGCTGAGATGATGAGGCGGCTAGGGTTAGATCAAACCCTAATCTGGTTTTAGAGTTTAGTTGGGCAATCTGGATTTGTAATTAGGCCAGACAATATGGGCCCGTTTGTAATAATAATATTAATAATATAAATAATATAAATAATAATATTTATAATAATATATAAATAATATTTAAATAAAAAAATGAAGAAAAAAATGAGTATCTTCACTACTAACATGCATAGCAATTAGAGGCTGGCCATTAATAAACAATAAACAAGATATTGCACAGCAATTCACCTTGAAGTAGTTAACGTCACTCCCTCATATGCCAAGAGCTTTTACTCGTACTTCCACATCAAGAGGGCAGTCGATTTTTTATAAAAAAAAAACTAGTCTTTACTCGAAAAAGTTTTAAATTCGAGTTGAGTTATAAAATAAAATTCGAATAACTAAAATTTTTAATTATTAATAAATTGATTTTTAAGTTTGAGTCTAATCTCTCAACTATATATCCTATATATATATATAGAATTATAAAAATCGTTTAAATTAAAATCAAACAGTATCATAACATTATAAATATTTACAATTAAATTTAAACAGAAACTCAAATAACTCGACTCGAATAAATTTGTTTCAAATTTCATAAACTCATATCGACTTGAAAAATTTTCAAATAAAATTTGAGTTATAAAATAGAATTCGTCATTTCGAATAACTCAAAAAATTTTAACTCGACTCCGCTAGATCCGATCGAATACTCACTCCTCCGTATTATACCTCAAGATAATATCAAATTTCCATCGACAAAGATTCCCGAAAAGACTATACCCCGAGCGAAGACTCAAGAAACTCTTCGAAAATATCATGTCATCCCCAAAACCATCCTTCATCGAATTGTCATCTGGAACCCATACTCTTTAGCTTTTGACGCGACTTTATATCCAAGAGAGAATAAAAGAACGGACTTCTTCCCTTCCAGCTCTCTTCGACACCAACCGTCTCCTTCTCTTCCACATAAATATATCCGTTAATCGTTATTTTTTTTCCGATTACAAATTTTCCGTCCAAATCAAAAAGGTTAAACCGTCAACAACTGATAAGATAAACTTGATCTCATTTACCCAACGTAAAATACAGAAACAAGCGGTTTGAGTAATAAATAGAAAAGGGTGAGAAGATGGTACCGAGTGGAGGAAGAAGGTAAGGTTGGATTTGAAGGGTTCTGATTGCAAGAAGCCAAGCTGCCATGTTCGTCTGCCCATCTTCATCCCTGCCCATCTTAGTTTCACAAACCTCGGCCATTTCTGATATCACTGGCTCTTACTTCCTGTAAAGATAAACTGAGCTTTACACTCCATGCTCTTTGAAATTGACACTCCTTTTCAATATTCCACACCACTCACGTGACTCTCAACCAAAATGACGGCACAACACTCAGGACCAGCACTTTGTCCTTATTGCTCAATTCTTATCCTTTTCTACTTTCATTGAATGAGTTGAAACGCCAAGCAATAACTTAAGCAAAATTCAATGGGGAAATGATTGGACGTCTGATACCTTTTTAGTAAAGTCCAGAAAAGGAATATAGAAAATAAGATAAACTATAGTTACTTTTCCATTCTCGTGATTCCGTTTTTGGTTATAGAATTATTATTTTTTAAATCATATATATCATTACGATTTTATTTTATTTTGATTATCTACTATTAAAAAATTAAATAGAACCATTGATAATTTTTTATTTTTTTCAATGATTGATATTATGATATGACATTTTTTATGATAACATGTTAATATAATTGTTAATTTTTTAACGAAAATAATAGTAATGTAACGTTATGTATTATTTTGATGAAAAAATAGTTAAGCGACTAAAACAGAACTGACGGGTGACCAACTACCTAATTTATCCTAAAAATATATATCATATATGATTAGCAAGACATATTGGAAATACAAGATCATAACATATAAACATTTGAACAGAAACTCAACAATTATATTCTATACGAGCGAATAAAGTATTCCTATCATCTCTGTTACAACAATAGTTCCTCATACGACCTCCTACTATATCTTCTATACATCTGTTTGCCACCATTGTTGCCTCGTACGACAAACAACACATTTGAAAGTAAAACAGCTGCCCATTGAACTTTTCCAACTCATGTCCTTCACCCTCCTCAACTGACTTATCTAGCATTAAGCCACTAGTTAAGGCAGCAAGTAGAAAGAATTGGCAATGGAAGTCGATGCTACAACTCGCCCTTTTTTGTGCGATTCCACTAGTTTAGACAAGATCATGCTCTTCGACTCCGTCTTCATTCGGAAGGGGTATATACGGAATCAGATATTTATTCAAACGCCAGCCTTTGGGTGTCAACTAATGAAGCATATTGCCCCTTCCTAACCAGCAATTCCATATGGGATCCTAGTTCTGCTATCTGGCCATTTGAACAAAGAGCAATTTGATGTGCGTTCTGAACTGTGCTTAATCTATGAGCAATTACTAATGTTGTTCTGCTTTTCATTAGATGATTCAAAGCATCCTGGACCAGGCGCTCGCTAACCGCATCCAAAGCACTTGTTGCCTGCAACAACAAAATATTTAAAACAAAACATGCATTTACATATTAATATGCTTGCTAAATGCGGATGGAGTTCGATAATATATCAAAAAAATAATTTAACAAGCTTTCACGAAGACATGTTGAGGCCTGGCATTGTAATGCTCTAGCGATCAGGTTGAGAATGGCCAACATGGTGAGAACGTGCAGATTCATAAGGAAAATGAAAAAAAAAATCACCTCATCAAGGATCAGGATGGGAGCATTCTTGAGAAGAGCTCTTGCAATAGCAATTCTCTGAACAAAAAAATAAAAATCGATCAGCGTTTTTCCCCTTTCATGTCATTCATGCATACATCCACACGCGTAGATAATCTTAAGTATGGGACTAGATCCATGCATGTCTAAATAATCACTTAGCACAATACCTGCCTCTGTCCTCCACTCAGCAAGCCTCCACGCTCACCAACCAGTGTGTCGTAGCCCTTCCAATCCAACAAAATTAGAAGAAAAAAATGCTTGCAAACTAAGAGTACAGGTGCATAGATCAAATCGACAAACCTGTGGAAGAGAAATTATAAATTCATGAGCATTTGCAGCTTTTGCCGCCTTAATAATGTCGTCCTTGGAAACAACATCATCTGGCAGCCCATATGCAATATTTTCTCCGACAGAGACCGAAAAGAGAACAGGTTCCTGTGTCATTTTCTCCACGTTAATATCATGAAATGCCACAATAAATGTCTGACAAAGCAATACCTTAATAATAATCAGCACGACTTGTTTTCAGTTATATAAAGAAAAGTATTTATGCCTGGATATTTAAATATATACTTGATTCACTACTGAAACAACTCGGGCCCATTCACTCTTGTCAAATGTCCGAACATCCTCTCCAGAAACTGTTATACGGCCACTAGTTGGCTGCAAGAACAAAGCATCAATTTGTTTGCGTTGCATAGTCTGGTAAACAGAAACCAACAAATACAAGTTCTTGCAAACCTCATAAAAGCGTGCCAATAGTTGTACTATTGTGCTTTTGCCTGCACCACTTGAACCTACTAGGGCAGTTACAGTTCCACATTTTAGAGTTAAATTGAGTCCATTAAGAATTTCCACATCAGGCCTTGAAGGATAAGAAAAGTGTACATCTGCAGGACAAGCTGGTACATTAGTTCGTGCTATATGATATGTATCTATAATAATTGTTCCAAGATTATATTTACCAGCAGTGACTGAGACAGGCTTAGATGTTTTGATGAATTTTGTGTGCAAAAAGGAAAGTGTGATTCCAGATTACTTCTATAATACTTGCCTCTTACCGAAGACTTCCTCATTTACTTTAAAGAGTAAAAATAGAATTTTATGATGTGGAAAGAAAGTAACTTAAACTGAAGCCTGATGAGAAGATGCAATTCTTTCAAAGATACGTAAGTGCAGTCTTATATACCTTCAAGAGCAACATCGCCTGACCAAGCTAATCTACCCACATCACTTGTCGATTTCAGGGCTGACCAGTAATGTGAATCTAATTGTTGACTTTTCCCAAAAGCACCATTGGAGATGAACAATTTGATATTTTCATCATGGACTTCTTTCTTCTGGATTTCTTTTTCCAAACCATAAGCAAGGGCTTCATCAATTTCTGCTCCAGATATAATAGAGTTAATCCTCTCAACAGAAGAAAATGTTCCTCGAAGGTCTCCAAATGTATTAACCAGTCCTTGAACCTGTATGATCAATACATTAGACCGCACGTATCAGGTGTAGTAAGGGAATGCAGAGACATAAAAGGAACTCACAGCAAAGGTTAAAGTAAAAGTGTATCCAATGAATGAAGCCACGGTTCCAACAGATAGTTCACCCTGCAATCAGCATATGGGGAGGAGGAGAAATTTAGTATGAAAAAAGACAATATTAAGCACAGAGCAAAATGGTCATGGCACAGGAAATTAGAGTGGAAATTAGAGTGAAGGGTGAAAGGTAAATATAAACTGCATGGACATTTAGCCTTTGATTGGGAGTGAGGATGGAAAATTTGTTAATCAAATAGTTAAGATTCATAACAACTTCTCGACTTCGTAACTTGACCATTAGGTTAATAAATTTTCCATCGTTACATTTTACCATCCTTAGTACCAAGCAAAGCTTTAAAGAAATGGTATCCCAAAATTGAAATGCTCACCGCCTTCACCTTGCTTCCTCCAAGACAGTACAAGGCCAGTAAAGAAATATAAACAGCAGTCCTGGTCAAAGATTCATTTATGGATTTGAAAGTGCCAAGCTTTATACCACTTTTCTGATATGCAAGAACCTGCCGAAACCCTTGAGAATCAGTGTTATGTGCACAGAACTTTCAACAAACTTTACATAGAGATGATAAAAGCTCAAATAATACAAAAAAGAGACAGTGACTACTATCTTACCTGACTACCAAACATTAACATTTGACGTTTTTCCCCACCAAAAGACCTTACCTATGACAACCAAAGTTATTATTTCAATGATCAGGCTTCCGTCAAAGCTTTTACTCGCAATGTTTTCGTAATGTAAAACAAGGATACCAAGTGATGGCATTGTCTATTTTGAAGTACAATGAAATCAAATTCTCAACAGCAGATATCCATATAAGTAGGTAGATGCCAGAACATTTAAAGACCGTACAGTTCGAATTGCAGAAAATGTTTCTGTTACACAGTCAGACATAGAAGCTTGGGCCATTCCATGAGCTTTAAACACGGGTACAGTTGATCGCTTGTATGTGGCTAGAAAGAATCAACTATCACCATCAGAAGTAGATAATAAAAAGACATAAACAAGCATATGCATTTGATATGAGTCCAATTGCAAGGAGACCTGACACCACATAGGAAAGTATGGGATTCACTATAGGGTTTCTATAGAGTAGACTTTTGGGGTGTGATTCTCCAAAGGTCATATCAATTGATATTAGAGTCAGCCACTATGTGGTGCGGTTCTTCAAAGGTCATATCAATTGGTATTAGAGCCAACTACTATGTCCCTTAGTGGCTATCGTGCAGCATGGGTGGTGATGTTGGCATTACATTTCACTTGAAGGTAGAAGATTCTAACTAGTGCAAAGCCAACTTGTGGTTCTGATGGTGGCGCCGGTATTGAAGTGTCACCCAGGGTTAGATTAAGTTAGTGCAAAGCCAACTAGTGTCAGCATCCACACTTCAAAGCGCGGTGGACGGATTTATGCCCCAATTGCAAGATATGGGACTTGGATCCTGCGTAGAAAAAAACTAAAAAGGCATAGGATTTCGCTATAAGGTTTTATGTGGACTTAGGATCTCCAACCTCAACAGCTAGTTTTTGAAGTGTGGTTCTCCAAAGATCCAATATGATAAATTTCTTTACAAAAGGAGTAAATGAGCAAGGGCTTACTTATTAACAGACCAAATTTAGGTGGTGTCAAAAGAAGCAGGGCTTAGGGAAGAAAAGTGTATTTTCATATTTGTGAAACATGACAAGTGGATTATTATAAAGAAAGGATAAACTTGTAATAGCTTATAACATAAGACACTAAAAACCATTGATAACCCCACGTTCCACAGCAACTTGATGAGTAAAGTATCACAAAGTTTTGGCAGTAGGTCTACCTAGTATCTATAATGTACAATAGGTAGAAAATTTAGGTTAAGCAAATATAATAAACATGAATCTGATACTGTAAGATTCCTAATGAGTATTAAACACAATAAAGTAAAATAGAGGATGATGACAATACCCCTACGGCAAATGAACAAATTCAAACAAGAATAAATATGCAAAATAAACAAAATTTGCATAGAGGATGTATTTACCAACTGAAACGGACACGAAAAGCATCAACAGGCCCAAAATTGGGGCTAGTTGGGGGGATAGGGCAAACAGTATGCAAATCGTCCCAACAACCTACAAGATAAATTGACCAACATAAAGTGAGATAAAATCATTAATGATCCTTTCAACAAAATCTCACATAAAGATTTCCTGGAAATGCAAAGACAAAAATAATACCAATTCTGCTTAAATTTAGAAATCCAGGAACTTTTAACTGTAACATTAGTGAAGGACGAACTGAGTCCATTAGAGTCGGATAATTCAAATTACTACACGCTCAATTTTAGGCAACATCCAGCTCAGTTTTACTTTAGTATATAGTGGCTTGCCTCGGAAAGGGCCCTGAAACCTCGATCCCTCGAAATGTTCTCACTGACAACATCTTTTAAAGAACCCAAATCAGATGTCAGCAAACCACTGAGCTCTCCAACCTGTAATAAGCAAAATTAAAAAACAGCTACTAACAAACAAATAAAAACAAGTTTCGTAAATTGAGCATTCAGAAACCTTGTATCGATCAAAAAACTCCGCCTGCACCAAAAAATTAAAAAATTTCAATTAGAAAAGGAAACACTACTACTATTGGTAAAATTAAACTGACAAACCACTGAGAAGATTATTTAAAATGATCATAAGTTCAGCATACCTTTTGAACCAAAACTCTTCTAAAAATTTGAGCTCGAAGTGTTGACATAACTTTCTCCCATATGGTATTCATATTTACCACAAAAATAACAGTGAAAATAGGCTCTAATGAGTATAAAAGCCCCACTTTGCTAAGCAGCTTCCATAAAGGCTCTGGTCTGGCGCCTATGAGAACTTCGAAGAATCGTCCTGTACATTTTCTCAATCTCAATTAATTAGTAATTTAGCATAAGCATCTCCTATTTCGTCTTAACTTGAAAAACTGAAAGAAATTCCTTACCAGAAAATATAGGCATTGACAGAGTACACGTGGTGCCGCCAAAGAGAGCCAACACCGAAAGACAGAGTCTGAGCTTGTGCCGGGCAAGGAGACTCCATAGAAGCTTCCGGTTTATCAAATCCGAAGCCTCGGCCTTATCGGATTCGGGCTCCGAATCGTCAATCCTCGGGTCGGATTCGGTCACGATCGGAGGACCAGTAACGTAAGCGCGAGGTACTGAACTCGAGATGTAGTTCGATCTTGTGGATTTTGAGGTTGCGGGGAGTGAAACTGGCGGGAAAGTGGATGGTTGGTGAAGATGAGCATTCAGACAGAGACCGAGTTTGAGTTTGCGCGCGTGTTGTGTCCTAGTTGAGAAGCGCGTGGGGATGATTTGTTGGAGGAGGGGCGCAATTACAGGGGCGGAGGCAGTAGCCATGAGAATGAATAAAGAAATGGAAGAGAGAGAGAGAGAGAGAGATAAAGGGTCTACTACGTGACGTTCACGTCGAAGCAACGGACTTGGAAGACCCTACCGAAACGACGTCGTATGGATAGGAAAAAGGTATCTTGACCGCCCGTAACAAATTTTAGCCTTTGATTTAGAGTAAACTATGGCACGGTTATTTTAGGTGGCGGATCATTGAACAAATCTTCACTAACAGGATATCTTCGAACCAGAGCTGCAAATTCATTAGCTCTCGAATTCGCCTCCCTCCTTATAAGAGAAAATCGAACCTCCCAATCTTAATAAAAGTACTAATATAGTCGACAAGGGCAGTTACTCGAGCAGATGGAATACCTCGGCACTGTCGGTTTCTACAATCTCCTTTCAGGCACCTAATCTCCGTGCATGTTTTAACGTATCATGTACCGCCCAAAATTCTGCTGATAAAATCGAGCAATTTCCTAGACTCTTAACAGAACCAAATAACCATCATTGCTCACATCTTAAGACTTCCCCTGCAGCAGTCATGGCAGCCAACAGCTTCATCCGCATTTGCTTGTCATGATCCATCCCTCTAGTGATCGCTTCTATTTAGAGGTCTCCAATGTTGCATTTGGGGCCGGTTGTGTGGATTCATACGCGGCTATGGTTCCATGCAACAATCTCAAACTTGAATGATGTGAGAAAGGTGTCATTGATGACATGGAACGAAGAAGAACGGCAGGTGGCCGGAGTGTATGAAGAAGTGAAGAGCGGTGGTGGTTGCATTTGGGAAATATAAACAAGAAGGCACCCTATTTTATCTTGTTAAGGAGAGCAAGGCTATTAAACCCTTGATTCTCCCCATATATTTTTTTTATCATGGATACTTAGCTGTTAAACTTCAAGTTCCAGTTTACTTTGCGAGAGAAGCAAACAGACGATGAGGAATGCACAACAATTCTCTAGTTCAACAAGAACCAGCTCAAACCAAGAATTCAATAGTCACATAACGCACAGCAGTGATGCATACAACCGAATGACGATAAAATGTATTAAAGTGAATCAAACTAGAGCAGCTGTACATCTCGACTTTCAGAATACTTGAACAAAGCAATCCAATTAACATCAAAATTCCCAATCTCCTCATTTAGCTTGACTGAAACAAAATTATCATTGCTGTACACAACTCGCATTAAACCAATATCAAATAACTTTGTATTTGTATGAGCATGTTGTATCAACATAAATGCTTGACATCAGATGCACAACCCAACAACTTCTAACAGATCGCCACGTAATTCAAAACAATTACTACTAATAAATTTTCAACTAATTATAGTTACTTGTAACTACATTCCAACCAGTGACAATATCGTCATGGTCATAGTACTCTTGTCAAGAATAAGAGAGTTATGTTGCTCCCACATATTCCAGCATATAATGTGGAATAAAATCTTCCAATTCCTATCATCCATCATGTGGTTACCTTGTTTTTCTAATAGTGTCGGATCCAAAAATATTTATGAGGGTGGACACACACATATTAATTATTGAAATTTTTCATATGGGGTAAAAACAAGTAAAATTTCACGAAAAATTTCAGGGTAGACACCTATAGTAAAATGAAAATCTAATAGAAAGAAACTCGGATTACAGGGTGGGCACGTGCTCACCCTGAGGATGCTTTGAACCCGCCACTGTTTCCACGTTGTCCCACAACCAGCCTATATGAGGCATCCATGTCCGCAGTCGCTATCCATGTCATCACGTTGTTATTGAGTTAATGGCCCAGTGATATAATTAAAATAAAAATAGTGAGGATCAAATGTGTAATTATATCAATTTAGTGTTTTATATAGTACTTCAAAACGACATCATTTTAGAGGATTATATAGCTACATCAAAACAATATCGATTTGAGAATTTCATCACATGACAAGTAGTTCTATCCATGTCATTACGTTGTTTGAATTTCAATGACTTGGTATTTACATTAAAGTAAAACAAAAATTCAAATGTTACAATTGAATAAAAAAATCAATGATAAAAATAATACAAACCTTAAAGTTAACAGTATCTGATGTAGTTTAACTTTTAACACACGATAATTCAAAGTTTGACACTGATACATTATGATTGGAACAAAATTTTCAAATACTTTACTTATCTTATCTATTTTAAAACGGAAACGATATATAAAAATATAACCCTGTAAGATCTCATTAGCTTAAACCATCATCAAACGAAGGATTGATAAGATAGGAAAGGGTTTTAAGGAAAGGAGATATTTGGTTCTTTGATGCCAGACACGTGAATGGATAATTTGGTCTAGAACATAAATTTTACTATTTACTTATCCACTTCCTGGACCACCAAATCATGTAATAACACGACATATATATTAATGATAATCCGAAAATTGCAAGGAACAAGAAGAATAACATGTCCTAATTTGAGTGCTTTATGTATATTTGTCCCTCACGTCTAACTGTAATAACATTCACTACACCAAAATGGGTTTTTAGTGGTTTTTTTTTTTTTGCATTTAGCGGTTTTTTTCATATAGCGGCGTTTTTATGCACCGCTAAAAACACTTATGGCGTTTATTCCCAAAAATACCGCTAAATTTTCTGACATATAGTGTTGTAAAACGTCGCTGTTAACTACAATATAGTGGCGTTTTCTATATAACCGCTGCAAAAGATCTTGAACTTTAGTGGCGTTTTGTTTTACAAATACCGGTATTGATTATGTATTTAGTTGCGTTTTATTATACAAACGCCTTTAATTAAAACTAATTTTTCAAATGTTGTTTTCTTCTCTTTTAGTACCCAAATTTAAAATTTTAACATGTAACATTATCCAATAAACTTGAAATTTATAATAATAAATCAAAGTTTACATTAAAGTGAAATATAATGTAGTTCAACATTGTTAACTAAAAAAAACAAAGCATATATATATTACACCTAAGATGGTGGACTTTGGGGTTAATTTTGTAATATCATCTACATCATAGCTTGAAGTTGATTTTGAAAGTCTTATATTTTTTCTAATATGATGCTTCTCTCTCTACTTCCCTCACTTCAGTTTCAGCTTTAATTTGAGCAAATTTTACATCCATTTGAGCCAACTGTTATTTTAAACGACTAACTTCTGATTGGGAAGATTGGTTGTGTGATGACATGTACTGAGATGAATTGGATCCAAAATATTTAGTTGGGGTAACGAATGATCCTTGAAAGCGAACCCAACCATATCTTTCAGGACCTAAAACTTCATTAATAACTTGATTTTCGATCTCATTCGCATTAAAAATACCATGACTTGAAGCGATAGCTTCATACTCCGCCCTTTTATCCCTCATTTTTTCCTAATAATCAATTCAATCAGTATTTTAAATAAAAATGTCATACTATAGGTATAAATAAAACATAATTCAAAATTTGTGTCAAATAAATGTACCATAATTTATGTTGTTTCATCAGTCATAGGAGTGTCATCCTTTTTTGTATGTGTCATGTCGAAAAGTTTTATTCGTCCAACTTTAGTACCCGACGTATTTTCCTGAAATGTAGAATAAAAATTAAGTCTTGCAAAAATTAATTAATAATATTAATAATTTTCGTTACTATGTGCTACCAATTGTAAATCACTATGTGAATAATCAAGAATACCTCATCATTAGCTATACAAGCAAAGTTCTTTGATCTAGCTGTGTGAGTAAACTTTTGTTGTTGTCTGCTAGCAACACCAACATGTTATCGGTCCTACAATTTAAAATTTGTACTTATAAAGCCAATATTATAATGACGTAATAGTATTATTTAAAAATGCATCATACATCTCCTTTCTTTGAACTACAAAACCTAATTGCATCTTCCCATTGATACTTGAGTATTACAGGTGGGACAATTTGTAGCTTCTCTTCAAGGCTGAGATGATTCTTGAAATATTTCTTTTTTAAAGAACTCTTGTGGTCTCTCCATCTTTTCCCTAACGCTTGCTTCAAATAATCATATGAGATCTCTAAAGAAAATTTCTCCTACAAATAACATAAGTGTTCAAAGTAAATATAAATCATTATTGAACTGTCATGGATTATCTATTATAATGACATTATTACCTTAACAAAATCCACAACCTGATTTTTCCTACTATTAGACATTTCATGCCATGATTCATAATTGATCGGTAAAAGATTAGAATTATATGCAATCATGTCTAAGTACCTGATAGAAGAGGTGCTTCTGGGCCAATAGGTAGGGATGGCAACTCAACCCGAATCCGACGGGTTCCGACCCGACCCGACCCGATCGGGTCGGATTTTTTTTAAAAAAATTCGGGTTCGGGTCGGGTCGGGTTTAGGATAAAAAAAATCCGACCCGACCCGACCCGAAAAATATATATAATTTTATCTTATATATTTAGGGATAATTACAATAATATCCCTCCATATATAATTTTTTTCAATTAAGTCACTGTTTTCATTGAATTAAATTTTTTTTTATTATTTCGGGTCGGGTCGGGTCGGGTTTCTAAGTCATATATTCGGGTCGGGTCGGGTCGGGTGAAACATTAAGTTTGTCGGGTCGGGTCGGGTCACGGGTGGAGAACCCTTTCTTCTCGGGTCGGGTCGGGTGGCCCAAAAACCCGACCCGACCCGACCCATTGCCATCCCTACCAATAGGTTGACCGACATCGTTTCTTGAAACTTTCTCACAGTTCCCAAGAGGAAATTGGTATAATTCCTTCAACGTTGTACATCCTCTTGTCTTGCATCTTCGACCATTTTCAACTATAAAAGAAATAATTCAATGTATGTTTTGAAAAACAACCATCAATTAAATAAAGTGTTGAACATTACCTTCAACTTCTACAGCTTCTTGAACAGTATTCGAAATTTCCGAAGATCCAACACCAGTCGATTCCTTATTTGTTTCTTCCTCCTCTTGAAAAATTCGAACAATCCACAAATCACTTAATTGTCTCCTGGGCATAATATCTGCAATAAACAAACAACAGTTTTAGTGAAAATTAATGACCCTGACAACCAGATCATCAAAGTAAAAAAAAGCTGATGGTGAGAAAAACGAAACAACTTTATAACTGCTGAAATCAAAGGAAGACAACTCATTATTCAAAGCTTCTATTGATTTGTCCATAACCAACAAGTACTCACACAAACCAACACAGCTTCATGTTACAAATCATTTATCATGACTTAAATTTTATAATGTGGTTTATTTTAAAAATAATAATAATAAAAATTAAGAATATATTATAGCCTCGAGATCGTAACTCATCGCCTTCCATTATACCAATAATAAATCAAATTTAAATCATAAAGAAAAAACCAAACGACATCCTCTGAAGTTTGAACGTGAGAAAACATTTCAGTGACCCGGACCCCAGCAAACTGCCCAAAATTTTCGAAGATAACTTAATCGTTGTAATTTTAGAGCTTTCAAATGTTTTTTGCTTCGCAAATTATTGAATTCCCATTTCAATAATTGGTATTGGCGCGCTAGATTTGAAGTCATCACCAAATTTTTTTACAATGTTGATAGTAGAGATATAATTCTAAGTTGCCTTTTCTACTACATATTGCTAATACAATTACCTACGTGAACCAGATTATAGACACCCGTTTTTGCCCGGGCCAAAAATATTAAATATTAAATATTATTATTATTAATATTAATTAGTTTTATTATATATTTTGCAGCCCAATTACAAGACTAATCCCGGAGCCCAATGCACAGCCCAACAAATGCAAATCCCAAAAGTACGACCCGTTTACAAGTGACCAGACATGATCCGAACAAGTTCAACCCTACCCGACCCGGTTAAGATTTCAACCACTGCAATAACCCACGTGAAGCCAACTACTCCTGTCAGTCTCATGCTTTCACGTGATTACCAGTTCCAAATCCACTCTTCAGCAGCAAAGGAAGAATAACAAAAGCAGAAATGAAAAAGTCATGGAGTAGGACCCTTTTTCATACGTTGTAAAAATAAATATAAACAAGGGGCTACCATTTTCTCTAGGAAAAAAAGCAATCATCCACCAAATCAAACCATAGTCAAAATAAATATAACCAAACCCATACCTAAACCCGTCATTATAGTACCAAACACAAAGAAAATTAACATGCAAAAGTGGGATTAGGTGATGTGTGAAGAAATAAATCAGAGGGGATGATTCGGTTTTAAAAGCAGGAGGAATCAGATAATTTGTAAGGGGGGAGAGAGTAAAAAAGAAATAAAAGAAAGACTTCCTTTTCTCTCGGCCGAACAACAACCACGACGCCCACTGAGCTAGGATCTTCAACTTTCGAAGGTGCACTTATTACTGCTGGACTGGAAATCAAGTGAAACTCGGTGAATTATTCAGTTTCTTGGTTGCACTGTTTTTATATTATCATGCATATTTTTTTAGCTATATATGTTGAACGAAAGCATCATACCAAGAAAACAAATGCTCTGACATTTGGATGTAATTTTTATGTGCTCTGTGCTCGACTTATTCTAAGAAATTTAATGTCATTTATTATGTGTCAGTACGAAATTTGAGTATATCTTTATATGAATTGTTACAATATGTTTTTGTTCAAGGAAAACACTCTTGATGATTCGTATAAATGAATGTATTAAGGTAAAAAAAATAATATAAATAAGTTAGAGATTTTAGAGTTACCTGGTTGCCGGTGTTCGTCAGGGCAGTAGTGTCGTCGGAGAGGGTAGAATAATTGGTGGTGACTTGTGATCGAAGGACCACCGTGTATGGTGGTCGGTCCTTGGGTTGGTTCTCGCTTGAAGAGAGACATGGCATGGGTCGTGATGCTGTCCTCGTGTGTTCCCTAAGCTTTATAGGTCACCGAATTGGAGGAGAATGGCCACCCATATAGGGTGACTGAGGCGCTGTTGACTTCGGCTAGTCGGAGGGTCGGCTACCGTGGGGTGGTGAGCGAAGAAAAATGGGCGAGTTAGATGGATGTTAGGGATTTGAAGTAATCGGGCTGAATGAAACAAAAAAGAAGAAGAATATATTATATTTAGGAATTTTGGGAAAACCACGCTAAGGTCCTTTAACCTTTAGCGTGTTTTGTGTTTCAATCACCAAATAATAGGTTTATTACGTATAGATCCCCTAAATTTAAGTGTCCTATTGTATCCTGGTCACTAAATTAAGGTATAATCATGTTTCAGCCCTCATATTTCTAGCACTTTTTGCATATTAATCATCGGTTAAACTCTCTTTAGGTACTCCTATCTTTGCCGTAATTTTACATTTAAAGTCCCTAATTTTATCTTTTATTTATTTGCGCTGATTGAAGCTGTATGTTTTGTTTCATGTTATTATGGTCACTTGTTGTATATTATTTATTTATTTTGAATTGTTATGTTAAATATTATTAGTTTTATTTAGGTCACTGTTAAAGTTATATTTTACTTGTTATCTTTATGTTGTTATGTATTTCACATTTGGCATATAATTTTTAAGGTGTATATTTTAGTCAATAGTAAAAATCACCTTCATTTTTTTATTTTATCATTTAAGCACATTTTTGGTATGATATTTTGTTTTAACTCTTATGTCCTTGGATATAAAATAAATATAGTGTTTTAGTTCGTTATTTATGTTTTAGCCCCTTTATTTTTATTTTACTTTAATAGGGCATGTTATACTTAGTTTCATTTTAATCATTAATATATTTTAATCCTTTGTATTAGTTAGATGCAATTTCTTTTCACTTTGCCATATATATGTTTATATTTGTTTAGTGATATTTGTATGTAAATCATATATTGTTATGAAAATAAATTTATTTACTAAGTACCCTTAATGCTTGTATACACGTGTATATTTAATCTTAGTCCATTTATTAATTTATTTTTTATTTTCAATTTATAAGATATCCACTAGTCAGCATTTTCTTCAAATATTTTCAAGAACAACGATTTATAGAATGGGCGTGGAAAGCATCGCTTAATTGAAGTGGTGTAATCCGATACGACGTTGGAATAAATGTGAACTTGAAACAAAATTGATTTTATTTTGCTAATTAATTCTTTTTATTTTAAGTTAAACAATGCGATGCATGTTACTAAATAGCGATGTATTTTATGCGAAGATCGATTTTCATTTTATATTTGATTTACGTTTTTAATATCAACGAGGAGGGAATATTCTTTAACTGATAAGAAATATTCGAGTTAGCTTTCCCGATGGAAGAATTTTCTCTAATTATTTAATTCGAAGCAAATTAATCAATGTTCGATAAATAGATCATATTTTAACTTTATATTCGATTTGTGATTTCCACCATTATGACAACATGTAAACGACACAGTTCCAATTTTGGGCGTTGTGGGAGTGCTAATCCTTCCCTATGCGTAACCAACTCCCGAATTCGTTTTAATCAAATCTTTGGTAAACTCAGATCAATTTTTGTCTTAAAAACGATTTTTCTTAAAATTGTTTTTAAAAAGACGTTTTTAGGTATTCGACCTACCTAACCCAAAGGTCGATGGCGACTCTATCCAATTTTATACAAATTAATTCAAAATCACTCAATTTTTCCAAATTAAAATCATAAATATTTTAAAACAATAAACCATTGTTCCACCTGAAAATGGTTATGACAGCTTGGCGACTCCGCTGGGGACCATTTTTTAGAGAGTCAGGCTGTAAGTCGCTTACACATTGTCGTTTGGTGGAAATTATGAGTTCGAGTCTTTAGTTAACTTATGATCCTTTTTTTGAAATTTTTAATTGCTTCATCATTTTTATTGTCATACTAACATTTGAATTTTTGTTTTTAGATCTGTCCAAGTTTTTATAAAGAGGTTTCGTTTTTCTTTTGAGTAAAAGGGTTGAATGTTCCTCCTCACACACATCAAGCGCATTTTCATACATAAGTTCTAGACTCGAGCTTTGATCCAAATTAGTCGGGGTGAATGCTTTACTCTCGTAAGAATTTATTCTTCGTATGAGTTCTAGCAAATAACCCATGGGATACATACTTTATATCTTCGTAGGGATTTATTCTTCGTATGGGTATAAGGTAGCAAATCCCCTCGAATTGAACTCGTTCCCCTTGAAACCTGTAATGGGTGAGGATCGAGGGTTTGACAGCCCAAGGGGGCACCGACATCAAGGACAATTCGAGTACCTTTTCCTGATAGTGCCGAAACCATGCATATAGTGAACCGTAGAACGGTCACCCTATAGACATACCAAACCTTTGTACGTCAGTAGGTACCGAAAATAGGCGTACACAAAGGAGGAGCATTTCTGAAGCTTTCATTTTTGCTTTAAATTCTCTCGAATAAAAAACATGCGAACTAGATACCATGTGGTTATGATTAATTTCTTGAAAAAATATTTTGGGTAAATAGCATGTCCGGGTAGGAATGTTATTTAATTAAAGCATGTTCGGGTAGATATCATGACGGTGTAGGTGTTATATTCATGTTTGAATAACATTTTTATGTGTATTGATTGTCTCACCTGTATTAATTGATTTATTTCCTTTTGTTTGTGTACATTAACTCATTTCTTTCCTTTTGTTTATGTACACTAATTTATTTCTCTTGATTGTAGCATTTTTCATATTTCTTTGCATTGCATTGTCATAACATAATGCGAGAAGTGTTGATTCGCAAGATGATATTCAAGAGAAAATTTTCACAAGAAGAGATAAAAGTTTTCAATCAAATGGTCGTGTACACAAACATACACCAAAAGCTAAAAGAAGTTCAGATTACAAAATGAAACTTGCTCGAATACCGTGCAACATTCGAGAATGATGTGATGATTTACTGATCAGAGGAGTAATACAACAGTAGATTCTTATATATGATCATTTCATTGCTAGCCATCAAGGAGCGAAGCACTGGCTTCAACACCGCCAAGGCATTGATGGGGTTAGTTTACAGAGAATTGAGAGGCATCAGTTCCAAATATAAAGATACAAGAATAAGACTCGCTCAAAGATCATGCAACATTCGAGACTGATATGATGATCTAATGATCCAAGGAGTAATCCAATAGTAGATTCTCATTTACGATCATTTCATCGCTAATCGCCAAGGAGTGGCAAACAGACTTCAGCACCGTTGGGGCATTATCGGAATTAGGTTACAAGATACTTGAGGGGAATCGCCAAGGATGAAGATCCGAGACAAAGCAGTGATCTACTTCAGACTCAACCATCTATGTGAAGACATGTCTGTAAAGTGGACTGTCTTGTAATGTGTTAGCTTTTATTTCTGGTGAAAATTATTCTACGATATCCATCGTTGGGATCAACCTTTTTGCATCTGCATTTACATAATTGCATTTTGCATAACATTTATTTAAGCATTTTTACATGCATTAATCATATCTTGTGGGGAACTTTGAAGAAGTGCTTCTAATGGTAACTGCATTCACACAGTACTAAGAATGGAAGCCAAATTTAAGCAACTGAAGAAAGAACTGAACGAGAATCTTCAGAAGATGTAAGTAGAGTGGGAATCTAAAATAGAGAAAGCACAAAAAGCTACCATAGAGTGTATCTTGCAAAACCAAAAGGACCTAGTAGACCAAATGATAGAAAAATTGGTTGGGCTCAACCAAGAAAGAGGCAAAGAGAATATTTCCTCGACCTATGAAACATTTGAATATGTGAAGGAACAGACTAGTTCACCGATACTCATTTCACCTCACAAGCTTCCAAGTCACCAAGTAGGCTTCTCCGCCACTAAAACTAGAGAAACTATGTTATATCCTCAGGATAATTCTACTGATCAAAATATATCAAATCCTGATGAGATGAAAAGAGTCATGAATGAGATTTCAACACGTGTTAATAGAATCGAAAAACTCCAAGAGCAACTTGTCAAGATCCAACAGGAGATGATCGATCAAGAAAAAAGGTTTCAGAATGAATCAAGAGAACAAATGACCAAATTAATGGACATGATGAATGTTGTGATCCATGGAGAGAAGTGACTAGAGGATCCTGTTTTGAATGAGACTATGAATGTGAGTGTTATGGCAAGTGATCAAGGACCTGCTAAGGAGCTAGATATTTCAGACCAGCTCAAAAAATCAAATTTGGTTGTAGAAGGTTCCACTGGGCCAACAATGAATGAAGATCTAATGAGGGATAAAGTTTACTCAAAGAAGAGGGGCATAGAAGATGACCACATGCTGATCAAGAAGGCTAAGAATGATCGATCTCTCATGATTAGAGGTTCTAACCCTTTACAATCACCTAGTCAAGACAATCAAGTTTTATCTATAAATTCATCATCAAGTAGTCTCCCATCATATGGATTAGATGAGAAGAACCAGAAAGGGAAGGGTTTTCGGTTCCCTCCTTTCCATTTTTCGCTTGAAAAATTATATTCAAAAATGCTCACAGCTGGATTGGTTACACCAGGATATGTCCAGCCACAGTGTCTTTCGAAAGAGAAATGGGCTTATAATGAGATTCCTTGGATAAACCAGAATAGAATCCCAGATTGTTCAGTTAAGATTCTTAGCAACCCAAAGGATCCTCTAGAGCAAGCAATTCAAGAGAAATGGGTTAAGGTCCAAAACTCGGAATTCATTACTTCAACAGAGATTAATATAGGCAATTCCTGTGAAGAACATAAGACACAAGAGGATGTGAAAGGAAATTCAAGCAAAAGGGCTTCCATGAATGTAATCCGAGACTGGCCCGTGGGTTTAAGAATGAATGGAGCGGGTGTAGCCTTGAAGACATCTCAGACACCTATATCAGATTTCCTGAAGGCAAGTGGGGTTTTGAGCAGTTTAGAAGGCCTGACAAATATTACGCCAATCACAGCTGCAATATGTGTTCAGAATCCGACCAAAACTATCATCACCAAGGAAAATCTTTTTGGGCCTAATTTCCAATTAGGGAAAGAAAAGTTGATGAATAACAAGAAAGTGGGATTTTATGAAGAAGATGCTCAGGAGGAAGCAGAAATTTATGTATCTGAGGGTACGCTAGAAGATCCTGCTATAGAGGCTTTCAATGAGACTTTGAATGTTGTTTGTGCGACCAATATGATGACAACAGATAATCAAGAACATGCTAAGGAATATTGTAATCCAAGTCATTCCCAACAATTGGACGTGATTTTAGAAAATGTGACAGAGATCAAGCTAGGAAAAGTGAAAATTGAGGGTGAAACTTTTAACACGAAAGCTGAGACTGACTCAAAGAAGAGAGGCATAGATGAAGTTCAAATGCCAGTCAAGAAGGCTAAAAAGAACAAGAAGAAAAAGAAAAGGATACCTCTCATTCAGATTCCAAGGCCATATTCAGAATTGTTACCATTTTCTCTTTGAAAGTGGTATTCTAACACATATTCCTCCAAAGTCTAATACTTATAGGCACCCAGATTAGCAAGGTGTTAAAAATTCATGCAGATATCATCTTGGAAATTTTAGTCACTCTACAGAAAGTTGTGTGGCTATTAGATTAAAGGTTCAAAACCTCATCGTGGAAGGATTGTTATGCTTTGAAGATGGAAAACCTAAACTTCCCAGAGGCTTAAAATTTATCAATAAAGGGAAATTTGCACACCAATGTTTCCCATAAGACATTTGTCCAAAGTTGAACCTTAAAAATGAATATCTCAATGAACCTTCACTAAGTCTTCAAGGTGATCATAATAGTGTCGAAGAGAAAATGAAGTCAAAAGAATTTCCACTCAGTTTTTCTTCATCTTCATATAATGAAATATATTCCAAGCTACTCGAGGCCCAACTGATTACTCCATGTCTCACTAAGCCGTTGTTACCACCTTATCCGAGTTGGTATAATGAGAATGTTTCTTGTGAATATCATGTCGGAGCCCGAGGACACTCTATCAGGAATTGTGTTCACTTCAAACTCCAAGTCGAAAATTTTTTGGCTCATGGAGTTATAGAGGTGGATGTTAACAATCAGTCGGTTTTAGTCAAACAATTGGGAATCAGACCCCAGAATGGAGTTGATAAGGTCAAAACAAATGAAGTGTATATAGAAGAATACCTGAGGAAAGGAAAGAGCAAAATCATGGAGAGTAAGGTATGTGTGGCAAATTCAAATGATTCAAATCTCGAGACTTATTCGATGCTGAAAAATGAGAAGAAAATGAGGAATAATGAGAATGAAATTATAATAGAAGTAATTCGAGACTGGCCTAAAAAAATGTCTTGGAAAAACACGACCCTCAAAGTTTTTCAAGTGCCCATTTCTGACCTGTTATCCCCTTTAATCAAAAGTCAATATCTCACCCCAAGGCCTTTGAGAATGAAGACTAGCCCTTCTGCTTATGGATATGACCCGAATAGTTCTTTTGATTTTCATCTGGGAGCGTTGGGTCATCGTACTGACAAGTGCATACCATTAATGGAGGAGATAGAAAAGCTCGTTGACAAGGGAGTCCTGACACGAGAAATGATCGATAAATGGGGATTAAATGAGGGTAAAAACCTGAATCCAATTGGACACCCAACATTCAATATGTAATGTGGGCATTCTGGTCAAGAGTCGATTGGGGCATCCATCAGGAGTTTTTGTTACATTCTCATATATGTCATCTGGTTTGAACTTGTTTTTCTTTCATACTTCTTATGTGTGAATGTTTGTAAGTCATTTGATGTTCAAACATTTTAAATAAAATGATTCATTCTAAGGAAATGATCAATGAGCAAATTATAATCTTGAATTCATTGCATATCACCTTAACTAAAAGTTTTTTTAAATAATTGAGGTTGTGAATCTTTTACAAATGGAAAGATTGAACCCCTGCAAAACAAAGACCCCTTGATTATACTCCATAACATACACTGGAATATATATCCTTCTCTTATAGGAACCGAGCTAGTTCTCTCATTGGTTGTACAATCAAGGATTTGACATTCAGGTATGTGTTAGGAGCAAACAGAATGGGGCAACTAGCACACGAGATTGCTAAACTAATTGGTTACTACTTTTTTTAATGACGTTCAATGATGATCATGATCTTCTCAGATGGAATGGTCAAGTAGGTGGATTTAGTTTAGGTTAGCTGCTTGGGAATTAAACTCTATCGATGAGATTTTATGACCTTCAACAAACACCAGGACTATAACAGGTTCTCCTCGACAAGCTTAAGAATTGGATATATATACCCAGATTAAAATATTATATGTATACAATAAAGCTTGAGTTGTCCCTCTAAAACAATTGGTTAAACGCCCCAGCTTTATGGATAAGATTCATCTAGCCTGATAAAGGTGATTATAATATATATACAATAAAGCTTGAGCTATCCCTCTAGAGCAATTGGTTAAACGCCCCGGTTTTATGGATAAAATTCAGTTAGCCAGATAATGGAAAATTAAATTAAATTTATTAAATAAGGAGTTTCAGTGAATATGGACTAAGGGAGTTGAGGAACATCTGTTATAGTCAAACTCACACGAGCACTCAGAAATCTCACTTTTAGACTGATATTTCTGCACTACCTTGACTAGGTGAGTCTACGAAGATTGAGCAAATGGAAGATTTCAGAGAACTGAAACAGAAGTGTTCTAAAATGTCTAGTTGTTATTGATTATGCTAGTTGTGTCATTTTGTCTGCCTCTGATTAAAATGCCAAGCCAAGAAAGAGGGGCAAGTCGTGACTGAATTGAGGAAACAAACCTTAGAATTTAGGTAGCCCACCTCTAAACCAACTTTTCGATCTTGATATTTATCAAAGATTTGTAGCTATCAAAGATTAAAAGAGCAGTTAATTCTTTGATGTATAGTGAATTCCTGTTTTATGATTTGCTTCAATTGTGAAATCTAGAAGGAGGCAATATTTTTCAATATTTCTTTTTATATTTTCGAAATTTTGAAAATTCAAAGGAAGAAAAGCATTTTCAAACAAGATAAGTTCTCTGGAAATATCTTGGAATTTAATAAATATCTTTTCGAAGCTAAGGATCGAAGCTGGGGCAAAATTTGATAGGGCAAGGAAATAAATTGTCTCAGGTTGAAGTTTGCATGAGTACACCCTGGTGGAAAGGAAGACAAATTGAGTCAGAGATAGAATGAAGACTGCTCACGCAACCATACCCCTCATAGATTAACATATACACATACATACATGATACATGAAACATGCATCTTTGCATCAAACATTCATTATCACGTGCATCAAAGATATTTTTCTCATCTCTTGAGGACAAATTCAATAACACATCAAATAAATTTCATCTTGGCATCCATCATAACGTCTAAGATAGTCGGTCAAAAGCGCATCATTTTGATCTTTCAAGAAATAAAAGCTCAGAAATGACCAGATGTATTCAACTTAAAAGAACAATGACACCCACAGATTTGACTTCCTGAAGTCAATAATCAAATCTGCTGAAGATATTTCCTTGACATGAATGAGCAAGCAGAATGTCTATCACCTTTGATGGTGTTTTCTCTAAAAAAAAATTTTTATCTCACTTGAGACAATTTCTTAAAATAAATTATGTCTCTCTTGAGACATTTTTCCTTTGAGAGACAAGTTTTGAGTTTGTTTCACATGAAACAAAGTTGATCATCTTTTAAATTGTTTCTCTTTAAACCAAGTTTTGTCTCTTGAGACAATCTCTTTTGAAAAAAATCATTGAGTCTGTTTCCTTTGAAACAAAGTCATCTCACTTGAGACAATTTTCCTCAAAACACCAAAATTTGAATTTGTTTCACTTGAAATAAAAATCATCTTTGAGTTTGTTTCTCTTGAAATAAAACCATCTTTGAGATCGTTTCTCTTGAAACAAATCTTATTTTCCTTGAGATTATTTCACATGAAACAATAATCATATTTGAAATCATTTTCCTTGAAATGAATTTTGTCTCTTTCAAGATAATTTCTTGTGAAAAACCCATATTTGAGTCGGTTTCCCTTGAAACAAAACAAACATCTTTGAGATCGTTTCCCTTAAAAT
This sequence comes from Hibiscus syriacus, assembly GCF_006381635.1. Taxonomy (NCBI): domain Eukaryota; kingdom Viridiplantae; phylum Streptophyta; class Magnoliopsida; order Malvales; family Malvaceae; genus Hibiscus; species Hibiscus syriacus. The sequence continues at coordinate 1,026,835 of NW_024063149.1, read as the reverse complement.
GAATTAAATCTTTGAGTTTGTTTCTCTTGAAACGAAACCATCTTTGAGTCATTCCCTTGAAACAAATATTGTCTCTTTCGAGACAGCTTCCCTTGAAGCATAATCTGTGAGTTGGTTTCTCTTGAAACCATTATCACCCTTAGATGACCAATCGTCCTCATCACGTAGGAACCGTGTCATCCCTTGACCAGACCTCCTCATCACGTAGGAGCCGTGTCACCCCTAGATAACCAGTTGTCCTCATCACGTAGGAACTGTGTTATCAGTTTTAGATGGCCAGAACTCTTCATCGCGTATGAGTCGTGTCATCACCTGACCAGATCTCCTCATTATGTAGGAGCTGTGTCAATCCTTGATAACCAGAAATCTTCATCACGTATAAGTCGTGTTATCACCCTTCCTAAAGATGACCAAGAACTCTTCATCACATATGAGCAATGTCATCCCTTGACTAGATTTCTTCATTATGTAGGAACCGTATCACCCTTAGACGACCAGAACTCTTCATCGCTTATGAGCCGTGTTGTCCCCAATACATCAAATTAAAAAAAATCAGAAAAAACTGGTTGTCTTTTTCGTCTTTGCCCTATTCTTGTTAACACAAGAATGTTCAAAGAGGGGCAACTGTAGACACCCATTTTTTTCCGAGCCAAAAATATTAAATATTAAATATTATTATTATTAATATTAATTAGTTTTATTATATATTTTGCAGCCCAATTACAAGACTAATCCCTGAGCCCAATGCACAGCCCAACAGATGCAAATCCCAAAAGTACGACCCGTTTACAAGTGACCAGACATGATCCGAACAAGTTCAACCCTACCCGACGCGGTTAAGATTTCAACCACTGCAATAACCCACGTGAAGCCAGCTACTCCTATCAGCCTCATGCTTTCACGTGATTACCAGTTCCAAATCCACTCTTCAGCAGCAAAGGAAGAATAACAAAAGCAGAAATGAAAAAGTCATGGAGTATGACCTTTTTTCATACGTTGTAAAAATAAATATAAACAAGGGGCTACCATTTTCTCTAGGAAAAAAGCAATCATCCACCAAATCAAGCCAAAGCCAAATTAAATATAATCAAACCCTTACCTAAACTCGTCATTATAGTACCAAACACAAAGAAAATTAACATGCAAAAGTGGGATTAGGTGATGTGTGAAGAAATAAATCAGAGGGGATGATTCAGTTTTAAAAGCAGGAGGAATCATATAATTTGTAAATGGGGAGAGTAAAAAAAAGAAAAGAAAGACTTCCCTTTCTCTCGATCGAACAACAACCACGACGTCCACTGAGCTAGGATTTTCAACTTTTGAAGGTGTACTTATTACTGCTGGAGTGCTCACTGCTGGCCTGGAAATCAAGTGAAACTCTGTGAATTATTCAGTTTCTTGGTTGCACTGATTTATATTATCATGCATATTTTTTAGGTATATATGTTGAACGAAAGCATCATACTAAGAAAACAAATGCTCTGACATTTGGATGTAATTTGTATGTGCTCTGTGCTCGACTTATTCTAAGAAATTTAGTGTCATTTATTATGTATCAGTACGAAATTTGAGTATATCTTTATATGAATTGTTACAATATGTTTTTGTTCAAGGAAAGCACTCTTGATGATTCGTATAAATGAATGTATTAAGGTAAAAAAATAATATAAATAAGTTAGGGATTTTAGAGTTACCTGGTTGTCGGTGTTCGTCAGGGCAGTAGTGTCATCAGAGAGGGTAGAATAATTGGTGGTGACTTGTGATCGAAGGACCACCGTGTATGGTTGTCGATCCTCTGGTTGGTTCTCGCTTGAAGAGAGACATGGCATGGGTCATGATGATGTCCTCGTGTGTTCCCTAAGCTTTATAGGTCACCGATTGGAGGAGAATGGCCACCCATATAGGGTGACCGAGGCGCTGTTGACTCCGGTTAGTCGGAGGGTCGGCTACCGCGGGGTGGTGAGCGAAGAAAAATGGGCGAGTTAGATGGATGTTAGGGATTTGAAATAATCGGGTTGAATGAAACAAAAAAGAAGAAGAATATATTATATTTAGGAATTTTGGGAAAACCAATCTAAGGTCTTTGAACCTTTAGCGTGTTTTGTGTTTCAGTCACCAAATAATGGGTTTATTACGTATAGATCCCCTAAATTTAAGTGTCTTATTATATCCTGGTCACTAAATTAAGGTATAATCACGTTTCAGCCCTCATATTTCTAGCACTTTTTGCATATTAATCATCGGTTGAACTCTCTTTAGGTACTCCTATCTTTGCCGTAATTTTACATTTAAAGTCCCTAATTTTATCTTTTATTTATTTGCGCTGATTTAAGCTGTATGTTTTGTTTCATGTTATTATGGTCACTTGTTGTATATTATTTATTTATTTCAAATTGTTCTGTTAATTTGTATTAGTTTTATTTAGGTCACTATTAAAGTTATATTTTACTTGTTATCTTTATGTTGTTATGTATTTCCCATTTGTCATATAATTTGTAAGGTGTATATTTTAGTCAATAGTAAAAATCACCTTCGTTTTTTTTATTTTATCATTTAATCCCATTCTTTTGTATGATATTTTGTTTTAACTCTTATGTCCTTGGATATAAAATAAATATAGTGTTTTAGTTCGTTATTTATGTTTTAGCCCCTTTATTTTTATTTTACTTTAATAGGGCATGTTATACTTAGTTTCATTTTAATCATTAATGTATTTTAATCCTTTGTATTAGTTAGATGCAATTTCTTTTCACTTTTTCATATATATGTTTATATTTGTTTAGTGATATTTGTATGTAAATCATATATTGTTATGAAAATAAATTTATTTACTAAGTACCCTTAATGCTTGTATACACGTGTATATTTAATCTTAGTCCATTTATTAATTTATTTGTTATTTTCAATTTATAAGATATCCACTAGTCATCATTTTCTTCAAATATTTTCAAGAACAACAATTTATAGAATGGGCGTGGAAAGCATCGCTTGATTGAAGTGGTGTAATCCGATACGACGTTCGAATAAATGTGAACTTGAAATAAAATTTATTTTATTTTGCTAATTAATTCTTTTTATTTTAAGTTAAACAATGCGATGCATGTTACTAAATAGCGATGTATTTTATGCGAAGATCGATTTTCATTTTTATATTTGATTCACGTTTTTAATATCAACGAGGGGGGAATATTCTTTAACTGATAAGAAATATTCGAGTTAGCTTTCCCGATGGAGGACTGCTAATTTTGAGATTTTTTTTAGTTAAAGAATTTTCTCTAATTATTTAATTCGAATCAAATTAATCATTGTTCGATAAATAGATCATATTTTAACTTTATATTCGATTTGTGATTTCTACCATTACGACAACGTGTAAACGACACAGTACTAATTTTGGGCGTTGTGGGGGTGCTAATCCTTCCCTATGCGTAACCAACTCCCTAACCCGTTTTAATCAAATCTTTGGTAAACGCATACCAGTTTTTGTCTTAAAAACGATTTTTCTTAAAATTGTTTTTAAAAAGACGTTTTTAGGTATTCGACCTACCTAACCCAAAGGTCGATGGCGACTCTATCCAATTTCATACAAATTAATTCAAAATCACTCAATTTTTCCAAATTAAAATCATAACTATTTTTAAAACAATAAACCATTGTTCCACTTGAAAACAGTTATGACACATATATGGTACCTATTAAAACTGTTAACAGGCAATGTTCATCTGGCCTACAAGAAGTTGATGATGTTGCTGTTTCTATAAAAGCATGATTTTATGATATAGGTAAGGATATTCACTCCCATCTATATATAAATGTGTGCACGCGCGTGTGTATGTATATATGAATGCTGTGGCATAATTATTTGAATATGTGAGTGATCTTCATGTTGGTTCAATGAAGGGCATTGGAGAGCATGACAATTGACAAAGTTGTTCCAGGGGTTCCCAAAGTTAACCCAAATTACCATGAACATATAGTTTGTATTTCACTATTTAGGACATGTTTTACATTAACTTGTTAACATCCAAGTGCATTATTTTTAATAGACAGAGGCCTTTATCCGAGCCTGGGACTTCCTTCTTCCTATGGGATTTACTTCTGAAAATGTTGCAGAGCGCTATGGTGTGACACGACAAGAACAAGATGAGGCTGTTGCGAGTCTTGTTTATTTTTATTTTTATTTCAATTTGCTTTTATCTACTAATATAGGCTTAATCATTGTCAATCTGAAACACCTTCAATGTATAAAACATAGGTTGAATCTCATAGGCGTGCCGCCGCCGCCACAGCCACTGGTAAATTCAAAGATTAAATTATCCCTGTATTTACTAAGGTAATTTTGTGCAGTGAATTATTCTGGTAATTTTGGATAACACCAGATGGAGTTGAAAATGCTCTCCACAAAGAAATTTCAGCAAATTATCGTTTAATAATAATCCCCAAAAACAGCAAGTTTTGGGAAATATGAAGAGCACGAACGAAATAAACAAAATAAAACCAGGGCAAATCATACAAATTTAAAAGGAAACTAAAAAATTAAACAAAATATCAAATCGTAAGAATGAAATTAGGGTTTAGAAAAATATGGGAATTTATGGTAAGTAAGAGCACGAACGATAGCAGAGAGTCGAGCGTTGATGGAGTGACATTGGAGGCCTCGATGACTTCGAGTGGCGACGAGCATCAGTAGTTTTGTGGGTATTTGGGTAAGTCCGGCAGAGATGGGAAATAGGAAAAGGGGATAATGGGAACTAGGCCTGTAAATGAACTGAACGTTCAGTGAACCGTTCATGAACCGTGCGGCGGGAAGTTCATTTATTTATTAAATGAACGAACATGAAAAAGATTTTGCGTTCGTTTAATTAAATGAACGAACATGAACAAAGGGCCCGTTCGTTCATTTACATTCGTGAATGTTCGTTATATGTTCGTTTATGTTCGTTTATTTATGTTCATTTATGTTCGAACAAAGGGCAAGTTGAATATGTTACGAAGATTATTGAAGCTGTTTGGATTTCAAGAAGATTGTTTTGTTGAACAAATTAACTTTAACACTTTATTATGTTCATATAGCTTATTTATGATTTGTGTATGTTTTTGTCGTATTTGAACAAATTAACTCTAAAGTTGCAGGTTATATTAATGAATTTTAAGTTGTTATTCTTGTTGTTTACTTTTTTACATTCGTTTGTTGCGTTCGAATAAGTTTTTTTGTGTTTGTGTTGTTAGTTTATGTTCGTTTATTTATTTAAATGAACGAACATGAACAAGCTATATTCCTTAATGAACGAACATGAACAAAAAAAATTTGTTTGTTTATGTTCGTTTATTTATTAAATGAACAAACATGAACATACCTCCGTTAGTGTGCGTTCGGTTCGTTTACAGGCCTAATGGGAACAGATGGAAAGGGGAATGGGCTTCGCACCATTAAAATTATAAAAACATTATGGCATTTGTAGACGCCATCATTTATCATTTTATAGCGGCGTTTTCTAAAAAAATGCCACTAAATTACAATTCTATCGCGACGTTTTTTAAAAAACGCCACTATATATGAAGCTTATTACGATATTTTCTAAATAACACCACTAAGGTACAAGTTTGTAGCGTCGTTTGTTCAAAAATGCCACTATATATGAAACTATTGTGGCTTTTGTGTAAAAAAGTCACTAAAGAACCAATTTGTTGCGGTGGTTGTCTAAAAACGCCACGATATATGTACCATATTGCGACGTTTGTTTAAAAACACCACTAAAGAACTTTTTTGTTGTGACGTTTGTTTAAAAACGCATTGTAGTGATTATCTGTAGCGGTGTTTGTCAAATAAACGCCACTAAAGTACGAGTTTTAGTGACACTTATTGAAAAACGCCGTTAATGTTACCATTTAGTGGCGTTTTGGATATAAACGTCGTGATATGTATAAATTTAGTGGCGATTGCTTTGAAAACGCCGCTACAATCACCGCTATATACCTTTTTTTGCTGTAGTGCGCTTTTCCCCCACAAGGTTTTACGAACAAAATAAAAGTGTTTTTATGCTACCACCATTCGGTCATCGTTAATCCCTTTGGCTTCCATTCGATATGGAGAAGGCGATGGTTTACACCTTCCTGGCCATTGCCTTCATGGTCCTCTTGTCATTGTTTAGCAGACAGCGTAGCCATCATCATCCGATGGGCTTGAACCATCGTCTTGCTCACAAGGTATCGTTCGATGCTATGGTGTTGAGAATCGAGAGGTGGACTAAAGATAAAGGGCCGGACAAAAACATATCTTACGTTCCCTATGTCGAGGATGCCCGGGGGTATTTTCAAGATGATGGGACTTCGAACACCATGTTGAGGTTGATGATTTTGTTCCCTTTGTTGGATAATGCATCGAAGGATTGTAAGATCAACGCAGAGGAGCTCGGGGTTTGGATAACGCAACAGGTCGTTGATCGTATGCGGTATAGAACGGATAATAAAGAGATGGCTTGGCATGATAAGAATAGGGATGGGGCTATCAACGTCGACTAGTATCTTCCTCATTCTACCTCGCATGATATAGGTAAACAGTAAACCCTACCTCTATTTTGGCTACGAACGTGGGGATATTCATTGTTCGAACCGACCGAATTGAAATTTAGTTCAATTAGTCAGTCGTTAATTAGATGATTGATTAACCGTTAAACTTTTTCTAAAGTTCGATTATTAGTTAATTCGTTTTGAAATTAGTTAATTAATTGAACATATATATTTAGGATAAACTATATATTTAATCAACCAACTATTTTCGTGGTTCCATTTTGGTCACCCATTTTTTTTTCAAAATCATACTTAAAGTTACGTTTTTATTCTGTTTTGATCACCCATAGTTAAAAAATAAATAGAAATGTTGACGCGACAATTTTTTTATTTTTTCCAATTATTATGTGATATTACCTTGTGGTGACACATCAGTATCACTGTTAATTTTTTAACGGCGGGTGACCAACATGTACCTTTAAGTATTATTTTGAAGACAAAAATTAGTTAGGTCGCTAAAACAAAACCACAAAAATAGTCGGATGACTGAATACATATTTTACCCTATATTTTAAGCTCAAACCCGAGTTAAGGTTCAACTATTTTTTTAACTACACTAGACTTAACTTTCAATATCCAATAAAATTTTAATCAACGACCGGATTAATTAAATTTTGTCTAATTTATTTACTAATTTCCAAAAAATTTAATTCGATTAACAATGAAAAAATCAATTAGTTCAATTTTAATTATTTTTTGTTAAACTTAATTAACCGTCTCAACATTCCTATCGAAACGTTATCTTTACCGTGTACGAAATAACCCATTTTGGTGGATTCGAAATAGAGAAAAACTCAATGGAACACGGTGAGGCTGGGTGGTGGATGCAGCAATTCAAGAACGCAGACGTGGATTCCAGCGGGAGCCTTGATTTCAACGAATGCAACGAATGATTTGTTCTTTCAATTTACCATTTTTTCATCTTCTTTTAGTAGGATTTAAGTTGCGGTTATAGTAATTTTTTTGGTTGTGTATATAGATAATAAGTGGTGATTGTGAGTTTCGCAATCACACAATAACTATTTCGGACTATATTGCTATTGTTATATAACAAACATTATTCCAATAACAAACTGCTAAAATCCTGGGTTTACGGTGATTGCAAAATAACATCATGCATGCATGTTTTTGGTGAAATGCAGTTTCTTACATCCTGAAGATGGCGAGAATGAAGAAATCCAGATATGGCTGTTGAGGGAAAAGATGAAGTTGGTTTTCCTAAATTCTTGTAATTATCATCTGGTTTTTTTCAATCTGGTCTTATTTCATTCTTTTTTTCATGACTAAATAGTCGTATGGACGATGATGACGATGGAACACTGAGTTTGAACATGCATACGACATTTACAAAAGCTATGCAGATTTTGAAAACTCTCCTTCTCTTACACCTAATGCTGAAGAAAATTTCGTAGAGCTTGATATGGACAAAGACGAAAAATTTCTCATCATCATACCCTAATATGCTTGTATATTGAGTTTAGGGATTTAAATAACCATTGCGGTTGTATTTTCGGTTGCGTTGCGTTTATCGTGATTGTGGACATAGTGGACACAACTACGGTGATTGCACGTATCGCGATCATACAATAATAATTGTGGACGCACCGTTACCGTTATATAGTATGTGCTATTGCAATAACATACCACTATTTAAATCCTTAATTGAGATGTTCATGGCTGACGATATCTGTACAATTTGAGCTCTTTACAGGAAGCTGTATCTTGAGTAATTGAAACCCCTACTTAGTTATCTCCACCCTGGGGAGCTGTTCTACGCCAAGTACTTCACTCGTTATCTGATGCGTAAGATGATTTGAATTTAGTGAAACACAATATAGATGGGAATGGTCATGGTACATTCCAATCCGATCTAAAAATTAAAACTCTTTTATCGGTATTTGATTTGACTCAAATTTAGAAAGGTTTTATCAACTCAAAAGTCGATTCATTTTTTAAGTCAAAATTCAAACCTAATATCTATCTATCTATCTATCTATCCATCCATCCATCCATCCATCCATCCATCCATCCATCCATCCATCCATCCATCCATCCATCCATCCATCCATCCATCCATCCATCCATCCATCCATCCATCATCCATCCATCCATCCATCCATCCATCCATCCATCCATCCATCCATCATCCATCCATCCATCCATCCATCCATCCATCCATCCATCCATCCATCCATCCATCCATCCATCCATCCATCCATCCATCCATCCATCCATCCATCCATCCATCCATCCATCCATCCATCCATCCATCCATCCATCCATCCATCCATCCATCCATCCATCCATCCATCCATCCATCCATCCATCCATCCATCCATCCATCCATCCATCCATCATCCATCCATCCATCCATCCATCATCCATCCATCATCCATCCATCCATCCATCCATCCATCCATCCATCCATCCATCCATCCATCCATCCATCCATCCATCCATCCATCCATCCATCCATCCATCCATCCATCCATCCATCCATCCATCCATCCATCCATCCATCCATCCATCCATCCATCCATCCATCCATCCATCCATCCATCCATCCATCCATCCATCCATCCATCCATCCATCCATCCATCCATCCATCCATCCATCAAAGCTGACCCAAATCAAAAATAATTGATGTAACACCTTAGACCATTACGACACATAGTCGACCAATGTAGGATGCCACACGGAACCATCAAAGTGGCTAACCAACTTTAAACTTAATTTCTCATGCTCTAAAATGACCATTATAACCAACCACAAAACAAACTGAAATATAATTAAAAAATCATCTTTTCACTGTGGAGCTCTAAAATAAAATATTTACACTTCAAAAATATTACTGACCAACTTGACTGAATCTAAGACTTAACTGGACAATAATGTTTACAAATATACATGCCCAATAAAAACGCTAAGACGTACATGTGATCTGCACTGGACTGATTTGGACCTTGGTCTATCTACTACTTCTCAACTGCTTGATCTACAAACCTGCCCACGGAAACATCTGAATATTGAGCTAACTAGCTCAGCGCCACACTAACGATTAAAATATACTAACTGCATCAGTGAAAAGTTCAAGCTATCAAGTCTACTGGTATAATGTCTACTGCTATATGTTCTACTAGCCCACTCCTTGAGTGTTGGACCTTACGCCTAAGCTAGTATGCTTTAAAACTGCTTTAGTGAGTATTCTCGAACACTCACTCTCTATGCTATGGTAGACATCATGGTGCGGTTAAGGGTTCTGCATCTTGAAGCTCGCATACCCCTCTAGTCTCCCTGGATATGCCCCTCAGAAGTCTCTACATCGGAAACCATACCCCTGACTAAACCATACCCTCAGATCCGATTTGATCCGATATTGACCCAATTTGATACCCAAACTGACTCGACTTACTATAGAACCGAATAAAATCGAAACTCGAAATGACTCGACCTTACCCGACTTACTATAAACCCGAATAAAACCGAAACCTGAAATAACTCAACCCGACTCAAACTTGACCTGAATTAAGTATAAACCGTAATGACCCAAACTTAATCTGATCTGAATGACTCGTTTGCCACCTCTAGTTAGAAAGATATGAGAAATATATGAATGAATAGAATCAGAGTAAGCAAAACTCGACTTGAAAATTCAAGTTTTTTTTGTAATTTTGAATTATTCGAGTCATGTTATTCAAGTCAAATCGAATAATCAATTTAGTTTTCGAGTTGAAATTTCAAGTTACTTGAATTTTTTAACTAAATACTTGTTAGTTTTATGTTTTAGTCCCTGATTTCATTATTCCTTCAATTTCTCCTTCATTTTAAGTCCAATTTTTTACCAAATTCGAACCACATTCTCCTAAAACGTCGTAAAAAACATATGTAATTTCAATTTCTCTTTTTTATAACAATTTTTCTATTTTTCAATTTAGTCATCAATTTTTCACAATTTTCTTATTTATTTAATTCATCTTTTATTTTAAGTCATTTTTTACGAAATTTTTGAGACATGCTCATATACCACAATGGAATACCTATGTGTCTTCAATTCTTACTTTTTTTTTACTAAAAATGTACTCTCTTTTTTATTTAGTCCCTTAACTTTGTATTTTACTCAATTTGGTCTTCTGACTACAATTGCTTGCAAATTCTTTCTTCCAATCAATTCCTTGACTCCTTTATACTCTCATCAATATTTTACCCTCAAAATACTTTCTTTAAAATATAATATTGTGAATATATTTTATAATTTTAGATTGTATTTGATAAATAACATTATAATATGAACAAAATAATATATATATATCTTATATGGTTAAACAAAGAAAAAAATGGAAAAAATCCTTGTCATAATACTAAAAATAATTATAATAAAATTAGTATAAAAACTCGAATAACTCGACTTGAATTCTTAAATTCTACTAGACTCGAAAAAATTTTAAAGTTAAGTTCAAGTTGTAAAATATTACTGGTCAATTAGAATAATCCGAAATTTTTTATTCAATTCGACTCGATCGAATGGTCGTCCCTAAATGAAATTGTTTTGTTTTCTTCTTTCAGTTGTCCAATCATTCTTCTCTCTTTGTTTTGTCTGTTGCTTACTCAATTTCTATTTGTTTCTTCTATGGTGTTCGATTCGTTCTATTTCTTCCTCTTTTCGTTTGTGATTGTTACAAAGGTGAATCATTTTTTTTATGGGAATAAAGATTTATTAAAATCAAAAGACGAAGAACAACTTATCAGCCTCATTAAAAACCTCCCTAATCAAACTGGAGGAAAAGAGTGCTAATAAGAGAACAATACAAACAAACAAACAAACAAACAATATCGAAAGTCAGGTCAACAGAGACAACAAAAGCGACCAGATACAAATCCAAAAAAAAACATTTCCAACTGACCAAACACCAACTTAAAACACATAACAATTCCAACCGAAAAGGCTTTGGCGACTGCATCAGCGCAAACAGAGACAGCAAAAGGCCGATTCTAGAAGCTCCAAGCGGACAAGCAAATAAAATATCGAAATAGAAAACGCTATCTTACTACAGACAGGATGCAACCATCACTAGCTCCATTCAAAGCCTCCAACCATGAATACAAAATGTTCTCAACAAACCAACAACCACCAACCAAACGACCAGACCACCATCTTGGCTCAACAGATAAGACCAATAGGAAATAAAGCATCCTCGTACGCGAAAGAACAACTCGAGACAGCACACCCACCATCAGATGAGTATTGAAAATGCTCAAGAATAAGCCCAGACACCCATCAATAAAAAATAACATAACGAACCAATATATGGTCCAAATAGCTTCTGCTACCTTAAAAATCACCTGGAAATAACCTCTGCTTGACAAAACCTCATTAATACTCAGAGCGAGAAAAGGAAATAAAATCGATATAATGATGGCCTAACGCTTTCATCACTGCTTCAATTACCTTCAAAGCTCAACAGAAGCAAAAGTTCACATTCTCCCCGTGAATTCGGTTCAAACGATCCTATTACCCTCCAAAGCTGCGCACGTTTATCCCACTTGGCCCACTTGCGCCCCACTAACCTCCTCCAAGGATTAGTTAATGCCAAACATCTGACGCAATGGAAAAAACATTGGATCCCCTTTGCATCGGACTCCTAACCCTCCATGTCTGCGGACGACTCCCCCACAACGCCCTATAACGCCCCCTATTAACCTATATGAAATAATTAAAACCAAACATCTTCCTCAATGGAAACAACGTTGTTCCCCACTACACTTTGCTTTGGAGTTCACAAACCCAACTACCCAACGCTTAAAAAATACAAATAAAGCCTGCGTATAAGATCCACACTAACCCAAAAGACTCACACAAGCACTCCACTTCCTGCCTCCAATGCAATATACACAAGAAAAACCACTGCTCTGAAAAAGATAGCAAAATTCAGATACCCCATAACGCACTATGTGGGACTCTTCAAACAAAATTCTACACAAGCAACACATCACTTAGTCACAGCTCCCACTACCACCTCACTACCAACCTCCAAAGCATAAAAATACCCTCTCCTCTGACATGAAAAGTCATGAAGATGTACCCCATACTAATAAAGCAGAACTTAAGGACAAACCAAGAAAAACCTTGATAACATCACTCTAACCTTAAAAAACCAAACCCCACCAGAAACGCCTCAGAAGCCAAGAAAGCGAACACATGAACAAACCAAGAAAAACTCTCATCTACGAACCCAACAAAAGAAGCCAAATTTAAAACTTAAACTCAGACCAACCCCTCCTAAAAAATCATTTTAGACGACTAACACACTATAGAAAACTGAAGATCACCCAAAATCAAAAACCCCCACTACAAGTCGAAACATGTCCACAAAAACCTATAAGCTAATCTTCACCATGACCTCCAAAAACACCATGATAGAGACCTTAACTATCAAATGTAAAAAACCTTCCCTACACCACCCTCACTTCCGTCAACACAATTCTAGCGACACCAACTCCTCAAGAACCTTCCTTTCAGTCCCAGCAAACGTAATACCAAGCATCTTTGCTACTGACAGAGTCTCATTCGCTTTAGCAAACGCAACACCCACTTTTTCTTTATGTCTGAATCTAAAATAGATCTACCTGATAATTCACTAGATTCTAAATCAAACTTCTTCAACTTGGAACTCTTCAACGCACGATCTCTTCGACTCCTCTCAGCTTTCGAAAGGACAGACTCCTGAATTTTCAACATAGAACCAAATTTCTGCATCTTCTTTTTATTCCTAATGGACAGTTCTGGCACACATGATACATCTTCTACAACTCCTCCAACATATTCTTTTCCAGAGATCTTCGATTTACTTACGTCGCCTAATTCCAAAGAATTAACAGAACCCAGAACTAAACCTTCACTCCTCCCCCTGAATCCACCAGATCATCTTTAACAGACTTCAATAAAAACCATTCTTAAGTCCCATCCTATAAGGAGGCTCAATCTCTGGAGAAACTACATTAGAAGCATTCACCAAAGCTCTATCCTCCAACTTAGAAATCCCGTCTATAATAGGACAAGCCACATTTGACTCTACAACCAAAGTCTCCACCCCATCAATATCTAATCCTTGGAACCCCACATGATTGCAATGATTAGAAAATTGAAAGCCACCGCTTTGTCCACCATCGTCGACACCACACTCGACCTCAATCTGCTTACCAAAACTAATCTCTTTACGACAACAGAGGCTATCCCCAGAGCACACGACATCCAAAGGGATTCCATCAGAAGATGACCCTTTCTTACCATCAGAACTTCCCGACTTAGAGGCCACCGTCAGATTATCTTTAATCGGAGAACCACCTGCGTTACTAGCCCCAACCACAACCCTATCATTCTCAACCTCAACCTTTACTTTCTTCAAGATTTCGAATTTAGACAAATTTCCTAAAGAATGGTCCACCATCCTAACTTTAAGAACACGAACATCAAACTTTTTATTCTCGACCACTACATCAACAACTTCATCAATCCGAACTTCAGAAGAAGTAGAAATCAGCATATTAACTTTCTCACAATCTAAAATATGGCTAACATTATCTCCAAACGCCTCAAATCTCCCCCACAAGCCAACTAATCTTTTCAAAGTGACTGCATTCCAGTAATGCAATGACAAACCCTCTATCTCTAGCCAAACAACTCTCTCTTTCTGGCAAAAAGACTCTGTCCAAAGCATAACATCCATAAAAATATCTTTCAAGTAAGACCACCGAAGGTCTTCAAGCATGATAAAAAGATCTTCATCCTCTAAAGAGAGCAAAAAAGAGTTCCCACGAAGTCTGTGAATTTTGATTTCCCCTAAACCCCAGTTATGTAATCTAGCCACAATACTCCCAACACTGCAAACACCAGCCATAACACCAACCAAACATCTCTTTAACTTTCTTACCTCGCCCTCATCCACATGCCCCTTAACTTCCTTTCTGGAAGCACCCGCAAGGCTAGCCTCCTTTGTTTGAGAAATGTTAATATCGCCAGGGATTGCAATTTTTTTATTCCTTAACAACTTACACTGTGCACATTTATCCTTCGGAGCCTTCAAAGAATACTTAGCAAAACTCACTGAGATGCGACTACCATACACCATAAGACCATTCAAACATTCCATAACTCTATCTGCTTCTACCATATTGCCAACTTTTATGAAACCAAACCTAGAACCTGCTCGACTTCTCTTCGATGGAAGATACACACTCAGGACCTCACCATACCGACCCACAATCTGTCATAACCCTTTCCAGTGAATAGAGTTTGGTAAGTTATCCACAAACAAAGAAACAACATCAGACAGAAAACCTAAACCGCCCTCCATTCGATTTATGGATTGATGACAGTTCATACTAGTCTAATGTCGTTTTGTAATAATCTATGGTTGCTGCAAATTCATATTATTAACTTCAGTATATTGTGCAGGTATTATGGACATCAGTATTTAATCATGATGGTATATTCTACAATACACTTTAAGAAAACGATGACAACGAAGAATTTGATGATGACGACCACGATTATCATGATGACCTCTGAATTCACTTAGAATTATTTACTGGGTAAAATACACAATGATCTCTAACTAAATAGTGATGTTTTTTTGAATCTCTCAACTATTATAAATTACAAAATATTTTTTCGATTATAATGAAGATTTGGACAAAGAGTAAGGATATCAGTGGGATGAGTTTCAAGGGATTCGTTTCATCTCACACTCAATTGGACGAGGATTGTGTACGAATTTTATGAAAGGTGAAGCAAGGATAGGAACAAAAGTTTGACCAGTCATGGATGAAGGGATAGATGTAAGTATGATTGTGTACGAATTTTATGAAAGGTGAAGCAAGGATATGAACAAAAGTTTGAGCAGTCATGGATGAAGGGATAGATGTGAGTATGATTATGTATTTATCTGTTCTGATCTATTTTTATTTGTTCCACATCATTGTTTGTATTTAGATATTCTATAAGGATCTTGCTTTTTAATCTTTTTAAATTTAAGTTAATATTATATTTTAATTTATTAATTAAAGGATTTGACGATTTATTACTTTTATATTAATGGTGACAATTGAGATATTGTCACATATGTGGGGCAAAAATACTGAGATAAAACTTGGGAGGGAATGGTTGATATGAGAAAATGAAAAAATATATTTTGAAGTCGGGTGAAATAAATAGTGAACAAGAAAAATTGATCGGAGCACCTAATGTCTTAGAAAAGGCGGCTGGAATACACCATATTTTCAAACTCCTCATTTTTTACAACAGATGTGTTTGGCCGCCATGATAGTAACTTTCATGACAGAGAAAGAGGTCAGCCATGGTGATCCAACCCAATGTAACTGCAGCAGAGAAAAAGGTCAGCTAGCCATAGTACTCTGACAGAGGACAAAAGAAGTCATGTGATCACCTCATCTTCATAAAGACGTCAACTGATCGGAGAGTTTTTCTAGTAGTATTATAGCAATGACCATATATGAGAAAACAATGTGGAGATGCTTTAACTAGGGAAAATTTCCCCCTAAAGCATTATCTGAGCAAACTTGCCCATATGTGGGGCAAAAAGTTTAGAGGACATGTATTTCGTAATTTTGTTCATAAAAAAATTAAAGGCTAAAATACTTCAGAACAAAACAATAAGGGTTAGTATGATTATTTCATCAAACATTAGGAGTCTTTTTATCCTAAAATAAAAGTAGGAGACGAAAATGATTATTTAATAAATGTTGGAACTATTCTATCGCTTATTATAATTAAGCTTAAGTTTTAAAAAAATATCACTTTTATTTTTATAACAATTATAATAATGTTTAATTAAATAATGTTTATAATTTTAAAAATACCTATTTATTCCCAAACCTAACCTCGAAAGCAGTTTACCCTATAACCAATATTAAAAAAATAAATATTTATAATACTATCTTTTATCAAATGATTGAGGTGCATCACATTTAAAAATAGGTAAAATACTCCAATGGTCACTAATGAATGGGTAAGTTTTTGTTTTCACTATTGATGTTTTAAAAGTCAGAAATCAATCACTAACATTATCGTTTGTTACAAATTGGTCACTTGCCATTAACAGGCATGACAGAAAACATACGTGGACTGTTAACAGCGAGTGACCAATTTGTAACAAACGATAACGTTAGTAACTTATTTGTAATTTTTGAAACATTAGTGGTGAAAACAAAAACTTAACCAAAAATTAGTGACCATTGGAGTAGTTTATCCTTTAAAAATTTCTGAATTAAAGCAAAAGAAATGGATGACGCGAGTCAAAGGCTCAACTCAACTATAATTTCTTCCATCCTCCCGGTGAGTTCACTCACTCACTCTCGATTCTTTCTCGACCACTCAACTCAACTCTCTGTTTGGTAACTCATAAAATGCCCCCCTCAGAAGGGGAAGAAAGAATTTTGAATCTTGTTGATAATCTTTTAGGAATTCCAAGCACAAGTTCTCGCATTCCGCATTGCTACTTAAAAGCGAAAAGTTATTTTCGTTTGGTTTTCTTTTTTTCCTTGGATCTAGCGGGCATTTGGTGGTCAATCTGTCATGTATGCATGTGTAAATGCTAAACAAGGCCTTACTGCATCAATTTTAGATGCATGCAGGGATTTATATTGCGTTCATTACGAGTATCATTCTTGTGGAGTTGATTTTTTTTCTTTTATAAAAAAGAGAAACTGATTTTTTATAAAAAAATTAAAATACCCGAAGAACGACATGCTATTGCTGCAATGATTCACTGTTATTGGTGTGATTCTGCTCCTCACCGCTATTTTTCGTTATAGCAGTTTCAGACACCGCTGCGACCATAACATTGCGACCGTTATTCCACTAGGCATGCACTTCAAGAATAAATAAATAAATAATTGTTTTCTTTTTGTCAAAGGATGTGAGAATGCAACCATGGAGGTTGAGAGTGATGGGAGGTCGGTGGCCTGAGTTAGCAAATTAGGAAGGAGATGGTAAGAGGAAGAGATGACAAAAGAAGCTTTTATTAACAGTGGGAAAATACTCTGCTTACAACCTAATACAAAAGGATGGCTTATATAGCCCAAGTAACCAACAAACAATAACAAGCTAATAACAAACCATAACAAACTAATAACACTCTAACATTCACCCTACTTTTCAACCTTTTAATTTTCTTCAAAATGAACTTGCTATTAGAGAGTTGATCAAACAAAGAATGCAAACCTAATAAGTTGGAATTCAACTATCTTACCGTCTTGATGAACAATTTACCGAACAAATTCTCTTTCACCTAAAAACATCTTCTTTCTTCAACTTTTCTCGACTTTTCTTCTTCTTCTTTTCAAGAGTTATTTTTCATCTTCACTGTTCTTCCTCTTCACTTATTGGAACTTTTTTTGTTGGAAGTAAGGAGGTTAAGCTACGAGCTCCCGGATGTAATCTGAAACCTCTCTTGGGTAAGAAAACATCATATTTTTCTAGTTAAGAAAGGCAAGGCTGTTAAACTCTTAACCCTCCCTAGAGATTTTCTTCTATGGTAAATTGGTTGTTAAGCCTCAAAGTTCCATGTCAAACTTTGGAGAAGAAGTAACAAATGAAAAAAATACTCTATGAACACCTTAACGCTGCTGAATGATTTGAGAACCGAACAGAAAATACATAACCAACAAAACAGTAGATGTACCAACTTAATTCAAGAGTATGAACCACTCAATGGTCACCTTAGAATCAAACCATCAACAATTTGTAGAAGCAAAAAATACGAACGAATAACACGAGCAGTAGTAAACCAAAGCAACCAAATATTAACTAAAACAAAATCTAAAACAAAACAAAAATTGACATTTGCAACAAACTCCATTAAAAACCATTCTGTTGTGTATGCAAGCAATGTCGAAGTGCAGAGGTCTTGGCACTAGTGTAGGCATCAAACATTCTGTTGACTGTATTCCAAATGGCCTTCGTGGTATGACTGCTCATAAGATGCACAAGCACCTCAACACTCACTGTAGATAACAAACAAAAAGCAATCAGTTTGTCTTGTTTGTGATACACAACAAACTCAGGATTCTGAACTGTCATTTTTGAGTAAGATTGAATAAATTGAGCTGGAGCGAATTCATCCTTAGAGAAAATATTCAGAAGTCCATAACCATCATGATAGCATGATTTGATGTTTTGTAATACCCCAACCCGTATCGACCTGGATCCAAGTACAAGGTGTCACATCAACTTTTAAAACCTTTATTTGTTCAAATAATGAAATTTCCCATTAAAGAAAACTTTATATTATTTCAACATAAAGTTTACCAACTTATCAAACATATACAATTCAAATCATATTACATGCCAACTATATCTAAAAGAACGAAATATATATTAAGCATTACTTTTCTGATCTGAACTTTGTAAGGAAGAGGCTGATATGTCTTGCTCCTCTTAGCTTCTCTTTACACTTTCTGCAACATGCGTGTGAAATATTCACATGCTAAGTCGATGACTTAGTGAGACATATAAAATATCTAATGTAAACTCTAACTTTTAATATTGCATGAATAACCAATGCTATCAAAACATACAAAATCATATATTCTTTCTTATAACATATACACATATATTACTATTTACATTCTTTATTACTTTCTTATACATTATCATTAATCTATCTATTTTCATCTTATATTTATACATTATCATTAATCTCTTTTTCATCTTATCATCTATATTTCACACTCATACACATATTAATAACATCACAAACACACATAACAACACATAGTATTTACTCATGTTATATATTTTAGGTAGCCAATGTATACATGTGGGAAGTAAAGATATGCGAGTACTATGAGGTTGTGCACACATATGCTGTCGCCACAGCTCAAATACGGGTCCACTAAGTGGTATGTGAAATATCCCGAAGGACCTATGCATGTTTCTCGAAGGACCTATCCATATGTTCCGAAGAACATAGGTAAACTTTCCATATGTCCCGAAGGACATAGCTAAACTATCCATATGTCTCGAAAGACATAGGTAACCCTCGACTCTTGGCATGCCAACTATACCTCTAGCCCTCATGACACATAACATGGGCATGATTATTATCAATATCATTTCACATATTCACATGTACATATCCCTTTTCATATGATTCATATTCACATGTTACTTAGCTTGTAACACTTCTCGTGTTTTCATATAACATGTATATCAATACCATCTCCTGTTCACATATATTTCCCAAAAATCACATAAATTACATATAACTCATAACACATTATCGCTTATATCATTTCTCATATGTTCATAATATCATATCATATGGCTTATTTCTTATGATCATATAATTACATAGTTTACTCCTTTAAGTATATAATTCTTCCCTACAACACTTATCTTATAATTTAGTATCATCATTTATATTTATGCACCCTAATTTACATACTATTCTCATAAAGTCTTATAACATTTCTTGTATAGTCCCTTATACCGTATAATATACTTATACTTGATTATCTTATGTTCACACATATATTTATCTCAAATAATTCTTTAGCTTATAGCCTATGTCACGTGTTCATTTCATTCCTTATGTCTTTATCACATAGCTTATTTCATATTCTTATATAATCATATAGATCATTTTTACTGTTTCACATGACTTATCACACTGACATATATTTATACAAATCGTGTAACATACATAATAACATATGAACACATATACTCAAGCACACATATAAATCATACAAACACATACTTTTATATATGAATTCATGCATTTTTCTATTGGAAATAGACTTATCGCAAATCTTATTTCCCATTAAACATATATACTAATTAATATGCCTCACTAGTCAATATCGTTCTCTTAACTTTCCTCGATGCCTATTACTGTCGACGGGTCTGAATTTGCTTTCGATTGATATCTACATAATCGTACATTATATATATCAGTATTCTAAATATCATACTCTAATCTTTCATTTAAGAAAGATTTATTTCTAATTTCCCTTTGAAGTGTATCTGTACACACTATAGTGTATCGATATATTTCTTAACGTGTGTATCGATACATAAATTACATTCGATGTTTTTCGTTACAAGGGGTGTATCGATACACTTCCTATGTATCGTCACACTTTCAATATTTTTCTGCATTTTACTCTTGATGTATCGGTACATATTGAATGTGTATCGATATGCCTTACCCATATTTCCTTTTTGTTCTTGAAAATTCACTCAAATTCTACTTAAACACTTCATATTTCATCCTCTATCATATTCTTAACTCATATATACATACTTAAACTCATTTCTACTCATTAATCACCTTTCGAACCCAAAAATACTATCTTCCATTTGGAATTCAAGAATCATACTAAATTTTCTACTTGTTCTAAATTCAATTCTATCAATTCATATCACTTAATTCACCCATTAACAAGTCAAATTTAGTTTCAACTTCTATTTATCAACTCTATTCCAAGTTTTCATTCAAACACTCCAAATCTTTAATCTCTTTTAACTCCTTAATCCTTTGACTTAGAGTTGCTTTAATCTTTCCTTAAGTTTAAGCATTATCTAATGATCATAACCAAATCAAAAATTCAACAAAAGATTCATTAACAAGAAAACTCACCTTTTCCTTGAGTTTTCACGTATGAAGAAGGAAGGAGGAGAAGATAACTCTGGAACCCAAATTTTGTCTTCCTTCCCTTTCCACGTGTAACATATATATTCATCTAAAAAAATTATATTGGTAGTCAAATAACCATTTTCCCTTTACTCTATTTCATATCTACTAATCAATCCTCTTAAAAAAGTCCCCATTAAGTCCATAAACTTTTAAATTCTCATAATTTGACCACCAAATTTTAATAATTTCCATTTTAGTCACTAACCTAGTTTTTGGGATGTTACAAATCTCCCCTCCTTGAAGAAAATTTATCTCAACAATAGTTTACTTAACTTATCACATCCACATTCATTCTCATACACCATGTAATTTCCGTTGTTCAACCCAACCTTCTAACTTTCTTTGTCTTATAAACTGATCACTGATGTACATATTCTTACACTCTTTCCATTAATCCTTAGATTTTCTCAACATATGAATCCTCACATTCTTCACTATATCACATTTATATGATCAAGATATACAATTGTATCCAGATCCACTTCATATTCGTTTATCTTAACCTGGAAATATCTTATAATCTTATAATTCCAGTACATTCCCATCACATACTCTTTTTAGCCAACGCTAACTCTTTCCATCTAGAATGCAAGCCCTTATCATATCTACACTCTTGCTTATACACAATATTATCCCTTTGTTTCAAACTCATAAGCTCTGATATTATATATCTTATACTCTTGTCACTGATGCACTTATTCTTGAACTCTTCTACAATTTCTAACCACATCATTAGATCTTTTAACTTTCTTATGGTGATACTTGTTCACCATATTATATCTTATCCACGAAATAACAAGAATACTTCACATCACTTTTTCGATTCAAAACTGTGAAAACCCTCAATCACGATTTTAATATGATTTCAACTTTCTAAAATCAACCTTTGATCATATGAGACACTCCCTGAGGTGTCCGCTCCTCATCCTACCTAGCTAGAGTAGGTTAATTGCTATCATAATCAAGAATATCACCTTTCACTTCACTTTGAAATTACTATAGTCATACTTCTATTATAACTTAGCAATCTAATTCTATTAGCAAGACATCACACACCTTACACTATCATATCAGAAATTTTCACTTTATGTTGGCATGTACACATTTTAAAACTCATTTGACTTCGGTTTAAGCCTAGAATCGACTAAAACTTAGCTCTGATACCATTAAATGTAACACCCCCAACCCGTATCCCACCCGGATTCGAGTCCAAGGTGTCACATCAACTTTTAAAACCTTTACTTGTTCAAAATAATGAAAATTTCTCGTTAAAGAAAACTTCATATTATTTCAACATAAAATTTTACCAACTTATCAGAGCATATATAATTCAAATCGTTATATTACATGCCAACTATATCTAAAAGAACGAAATATATATTAAGCATTACTTTTCTGATATGAACTTTGTAAGGAAGAGACTGACATGTCTTACTCCTCTTAGCTTCTCTTTACACTTTCTGCAACTTGCGTGTGAAATATTCACATGCTAAGTCGATGACTTAGTGAGACATAAAATATCTAATGTAAACTCTAACTTTTAATATTGCATGAATAACCAATGCTATCAAAACATACAAAATCATATATTCTTTCTTATAACATATACACATATTATTACTATTTACATTCTTTATTACTTTTATATACATTATCATTAATCCTTTTTTCATCTTATCATCTTATCTTTCACACTCATACACATCATATTATATAATATCACCAAACAAACACATAACATCACATAGCATTTACTCATGTTATATCTTTTAGGTAGCCCGTGTACACATGTGGGAAGTAAAGATATGCGAGTACTATGAGGTTGTGCATACATATGCTGTCACCACAGCTCGTATAAGGGTCCACTGAGTGATATGTGAAATATCCCGAAGGACTTATGCATGTGTCCCGAAGGACCTATCTATATGTTCCAAAGAACATAGGTAAACTTTTCATATGTCTCGAAGGACATAGGTAAACTATCCATATGTCTTGAAAGAAAGAGGTAACCCTCGACTCTTGGCATGCCAACTATACCTCTAGCCCTTATGACACATAACATGGGCATGATGATTATCAATATCATTTCACATATTCACAAGTACATATCCCTTTTCATATGATTCATATTCATATGTTACTTAGCTTATAACACTTCTCGTGTTTTCATATAACATGTATATCAATACCATCTCTTGTTCACATATATTTCCCAAAAATCACATAAATTACATATAACACATAACACATTATCTCTTATATCATTTCTCATATGTTCATAATATCATATCATATGACTTATTTCTTATGATCATATAATTACATAGTTTACTCCTTTAAGTATATAATTCTTCCCTATAACACTTATCTTATAATTTAGTATCATCATTTATATTTATACACCCTAATTTACATATTATTCTCATAAAGTCTTATAACATTTCTTGTATAGGCCCTTATACCGTATAATATACTTATACTTGATTATCTTATGTTCACACATATATTTATCTCAAATAATTCTTTAGCTTATAGCTTATCTCACGTGTTCATTTCATTCCTTATATCTTTATCACATAGCTTATTTCATATTCTTATATAATCATATAGATCATTTGTAGTGTTTCACATGACTTATCACACTAATATATATTTATACAAATCATGTAACATATATAATAACATATGAACACATATACTCAAGTACACATATAAATCATACAAACACATACTTCTATCTATGAATTCATGCATTTCTCTATTGGAAATAAACTTATCGCAAGTAATATTTCCCATTAAACATCATATACTAATTAATGTGCATTCACCTGGCCTCACTAGTCAATATTGTTCTCTTAACTTTCCTCGATACCTATTACTTGTCGACGGGTCTGAACTTTACTCTCGATGGATATCTACATAATCGTACATTATACATATCAGTATTCTAAATAACATACTCTAATCTTTCATTTCTTAGACTAAAAGAAATATTTATTTCTAATTTCCCTTTGAAGTGTATCTGTACACACTATAGTGTATCGATACATTCCTTAACGCGTGTATTGATACACTACCTATGTATCAATACACAAATTACATTCGATGTTTTTCATTACGAGGTGTGTATCGATACACTTCCTATGTATCGGTATACTTTGAATATTTTTCTGCATTTTACTCTTCATGTATCGGTACATATTGAATGTGTACCGATACACCTTGCCCAGATTTCCTTTTTGAGCCCGAAAATTCACTCAAATTTTACTTAAACACTTCATATTTCATCCTCTATCATATTCTTAACTCATATACACATACGTAAACCCATTTCTACTCATTAATCACCTTTTGAACCCCAAAATATTATCTTCCATTTGGAATTCAAGAATCATACTAAATTTTCTACTTGTTCTAAATTCAATTCTATCACTTTATATCTCTTAATTAACCTATTGACAAGTCAAATTTTGTTTTAACGTCCATTTATCAACTCTATTCCAAGTTTTCATTCAAACACTTCAAATCTTTAATCTCTTTTAACTCCTTAATCCTTTGACTTAGAGTTGCTTTAATATTTCTTTAAGCTTAAGCATTATCTAATGATCATAACAAAATCAAAAATTCAACAAAAGATTCATTAACAAGAAATCTCACCTTTTCCTTGAGTCTTCATGTATGAAGAAGAAAGAAGGAGAAGAGAACTCTGGAACCCAAATTTTGTCTTCCTTCCCTTTCCACGTGTAACATATATAGTCATCTAAAAAATTTATCTTGCTGGTCAAATAACCATTTTACCCTTCACTCTATTTCATATCTACTAATCAATCCTCTTAAAAAATTCCCCATTAAGTTCTTAAACTTTCAAATTCTCATAATTTGTTCACCAAATTTCAACAATTTCCATTTTAGTCACTGACCTAGTTTTTGGGATGTTACATGCTTTCAAAGAATAAACGTGGAATCAGTTAATTTCATAATATCAAGTTTAGGGATCTGTTGAACTGTCATATTAAAAGTACTTGTGGAGGCAGTATGAACCGAACTAGTCTGAGTGTCAAGAGTCATTTTGAGAACACCAGTGAGGGAAAACACTAAACAGGTTATGTGCAGCAAATGGAAGAAAAATAAACACACCAAAATAACACACCTTGAGCAAACTATAAACCAATCATTGCAAAACACCTCACAACATTGATGAAAACAACCTGACGAGACTCAACCAAAATAATATCCCAAAGATTATCCAACGTATATCACTAGTTTACCCTTCTAGCAATTAGTCAACACGAGTAAACGTACAAATAATCGATTTAATAAAGAATGCACAGAGCAATCTGAGAAATGTTACCAGTTACTAATGAGAAAAGGAAACCAAATGAACACCACACTTGATCTTGCATCACACACATACACAGCGGAGAAAGCGACGGCCAAATCTTCAGCGAAAGATACATGTGAGAATGAAGCCATAGAGGCAGAGAGTGATAGAAGAGTTAGCAAATGAGGAAGGAGACGGTAAGAGGGAGAGATGAAAGAAGAAGCTTTTATGAACAGTGGGAAAATAGTCTGCTTACAACCTAATACAAAAGGATAACTTATATAGCCCACGTAACCAACAAAGCATAACAAACAAATAACAAGCTAATAACAAACCATAACAAACTAATAACACTCTAACAAAGGACAATCTAGAAGAGATTCCCTATGTTTCTGGTAGCTGATTATAATCAATTGGGGAGATTTGTTGGTTTCATGAATTGGGCGGTTTAACATTATCTATGATTGAAATCTTTAGGACTCTGTTGGAATACTCATGATAACGTTGTTTTTTTTTTCACTGACAAAATTTGTGGGATACAAATTCATTGCAATTCATTTCCATGTTGAATGTTTGAACTTTAGGCAATTTTCTTTATGTTGAAGCTTTAGTTATTTTCGAGCTTCTGTTGTTTCGTCTGCCTAAAAGATTTCTTCATACTCAAGATAATTATTCATTCTCCTCATAGCCTTCGAGTCAATCAAGGCCTTTAGTTGCTGATTCCGTAACTCCGATACAAGTGAGTAAGAACGAAGCCTCCTTGGATTCCAGGGATGAAATGCAAAATGCAGGATTTTCTCAAGCCAAACCCATCATGGAGAGTTCTGAGCTTGTTTTGATTTTGAACTTTATTTTGCAGTGTTTCTATGTATGTTACTATAAAGAATGGTAATCTATTATTGTATGGTTGCCTTTTATATAAGAGTTTGTAAAATATACAAAACGTCTTTGTAAAATTTTAATAGCATTGATCTATTCAGAAACATCAAGAAGATCTTTATATGTGGGGACGAAAATCAAGCAGCACGAGGATAGCGTAAAACTTCTAAAGATTCAGAAGAATAAACTACATAATTCTATACTTGATATGCAATGTATACTTCTCTTATTGTCAATGCATGCATGGTGTAAACTCCATTTTGGAATTTAGAGAAGGAATTAAAGTTGCCTAAATATTTGGCAG
Organism: Hibiscus syriacus; assembly: GCF_006381635.1. Classification (NCBI taxonomy): domain Eukaryota; kingdom Viridiplantae; phylum Streptophyta; class Magnoliopsida; order Malvales; family Malvaceae; genus Hibiscus; species Hibiscus syriacus. Next base: position 1,000,043 of record NW_024063149.1, on the reverse strand, counting down.
GTTGCTATCAATGATAACTGGAAAGCATTATTTACTGTTATACACAAAACAAAAACTTCACACACTTTCCGTTAGATTTTCTTTATCAGGGGCGGGGATGAGTATAACTTTAGTGGGTAGTGGGCGGGTGTGGATTTAGAAAGTGATACTTGTCACGGGTAGTGGGCGGGTGATGGGTTTGAGACCTTACCCGCCCCGTATCCGCCCCGCATCCACCCCGTATCCGCCCACCCACTAAATATTCATTAAATTTTGGACCATTATGAATTTAGGTATAATTTTAGAGACTAATTTATAAATCTTAATATTGTATAAGATATAACTTATAATTTAAGCAAATATTAGGGATAAGTTTATAAATTAATTTTTTCTTTCAAACCTCCCGTGCTTTGCTTGTTGGTTACTACGTCGATATTCTGGTAGTTCTTCTCTTTTGTAAGTTTCAAACTCTAGTCTCCAGCTCATTCAGGTACACCTTCTTCCTCTTATTTACTCTGGTCTCCTCTGCGGGTAGTAGAGTTGTATGTCACCTTATACACAGATCTAAAACCACCTTCCTCAATCTTGTTTGTTGCATCGAAGTTGTTTGTTGCCGCTTTAATTTGTTGTAAGGTGAATACTCCGGTTTTCAGATCTAATCCTCTTAGTTCTATTCAAGATACAAGGCCTATAGTCAATACTTCGTTATTTTAATTTTGATATTCTGCTGAATCTAAGAGCATTCGTATATTGATTTTGATTTTTAAGAAACGCGTTATATGTACGTATATTGAATTATCGATTTTGGTATTCTTTTGAATTTAAGTGCATTCACACATTATGCTGATTTTGAAAATTATAAATAATTTATGCATTATAATTTGTATAATCACGCATTAAAAAACAAAAACATCTTGAAAACAAAGCCCAAAACCAATACAACTTAGATTTGATCTTCTTTTTTGGATTGGGATAATGCAAAGGTAAAGATCCAAACCCTTTTCCCTTATAAATTCATAACCCTAATTTAGGGTTGTACAGACTGGTAAGACGTGCCCACACCTTAACTGCAGACTTCTTCTGCGATAGCTTAGGATAAATAAGTCGTGTACACGCCTTATGCGAAAACCTCCTCTGGTCTTTGAATATAACAAAAAAAAATTTAGGTTTTCGGATAATCAGAACATGGTTTTTTATCGATTCGTATCCGATCCGATAATCCGGAAAAAATTTCGGATACCCGATCCGAACTATCCGAAAATTGAAAAACGGACCGGATATCGGAATTTTTGGATCGAATCAACGGATCGGATTTTTTTGCACACTCCTAGCTGTCACGCGGGTCTAGCCGGGTACATCTCCAGTTTGGTAGTGGGTGTGGGGATAGATTTAAGAATGTACCCGCATGGGCGAGTGTGGATTTGAAAATTTTTACCCATCATGGGTGGTGGGCGGGTGGTGAATTGAAAAATATTAGGTGGGTATGGGGATAGAGGAGGGGGTATCCGCACCTGACCCACCCATTTGTCATCCCTAATTGCTACACTTGGCAAAGTAGATGATGAAAATCTTAGGAGGTCTGTTTTGAACTGTCTTTATTTTTTTTTTTATCATTCATGTCCAGCAACATTTAATTTATTATCCATCTATGTTTGGAATGATGGATGTTTTTGCATAAGAAAGTTATAGCCTTATCCTTCACCTGCCCTGGATAGTGGATAGCCCATTCATACAGTCTGCTTCACGAAAAAAAGTGGAAGGGGGCGAGGGTGAAGACTTCAATTGAAGCTTATGCTTGGGAGGCTTAGTGTCGTTTTGTCTATTCTTTATAAATGGCATGGGCGAGTGCGTGTGCTGCATTCTAACATAAGGAATTTCTAGTGAATAGCCTAGCCTGTTTATCAAATAGTTAACGACTGGCATCTGATTAGGGTTTTGTAACAATTCTTCATGCTTATATGCAGTTGATGCGTGGCTTTATACTTTTTAAAATGTAGGCTTCTCTCAGAGTACCTAGGAGTGCGGACTATGTTGCCACTTGTTTTTAAAACTTATGAATGTATTAAAGCTTTGGAGACATACAACTACGATGGCTGCATAGACAGAACTTCTGGCCTGCACGGGCTTGGTGCTGCTATTGGGAGATCTTTAGATGACCTATTTCTTGTAATTTCTCTTGAAAGTTTAAGGTATCAGACTATCATTCTCATATAATTGTTTCTGATTGCTATGGTTTGTTAAAGATATTATAAAACTCATTTTCATTTCCTTTGTCCCCCTTCTCCCTGCAGACCTTGTGCTGGTGATTTTATCGCTTATGACCCCCAGAGGAGGCTTGACCTTTAGAAGCCAAGATTACCAAACGGGGAGTGTCCTCCAGGCTTTCTTGGCTTTGCGGTAAATATGATTCACTTGGACAACTCGAGCTTATTTCATGTCACTGCCGCTGGGAATGGCCTAAGAGAGACTTTGTTTTACAATCTGTTCTCCCGTCTTCAAGTGTACCGAACAAGGGCAGAAATGGTTCTTGCTCGCCCTTTTATAGGATTTGGAGGTTGGGACAAAAACTATAGTATAATTGTTATAACTCCTTATATTACCGTAGGTTTACAAATAATTAATTGTTATAACTCAGTAAATTACCGTAGGTAATTTAAGTTAAGCATCACAAGTAGACACTAGAGTAGATACTATGAATAGGAGGCTAACCTTGTTAGCTCATAAGTCAGTTGACGACAGATCAGGAAAGGGGGATTTTCTTTGTGAAGGAGCAGTCTCTCTAGATGGTGGGATCATCAGAAGCCCTGGTGTATTTTCTTTAGGCAGTCGGTAAGAAGTGTCTGGCAAGCGCCAGATACCATTTTCAATATGCATAAAAACTTGCTTTTCTCTTTCACACTTCATCAACTTCCGGGAATAAATTCACAGTTTCCTTGTGATGAATATGTTTTTGGGTGCATGAAGATTGTTGAAATTCCCAATCCATATTAGTTACCGTCGAGTCTCTCTTTCTTTGTGATATTAGGGAGGTGGTAGATGTGAGATTCCTGAAAACCTCTGCAACATTAGAAATGTCGCAGAAGTACATTGAAACTGAGAAGCAGATTAAAGAGATGAGATGTGAAAAAGAAAAGTTGGAAGAGGATATGAAGAGGGCACTTGCATTGCTGAAGGATGCGAAGTCCAATTTTGAAATAAAGAAGCAAGACTTTGTCAAGTTTCTTGCTCTAAGCTCGTTGTATGCAACTCAGGTAAACTGAATCATAGTCACTGAAATGAGATTTTTTCCCTTTCGTTTGTTATTTTCTTTCTTTACAAATTGCAGCATACATCGAGTTTTCTCACACATAACATCACTTTCTTGGCAGCATCAGCTTCATGCAGCAAGAGATAGGTTGAATCCAAGATGATGATAGCAACCGAACCTAGCTAGCAGATCGGCAAGAGTGAAGAAGCCTTTAGACCCTAAATTTCTGCTTCTGCCACCATGATAGATTTTTTGCCTTCTTAATGGACACGCGAATTGTTGGGGCGCAAGGGAAAAGCATATTTCCTATTTTGACCTTTTTTATTTTTCTTGATAAGTGCATACCTTCACTAGTTTTGGGGTATATATATATGCACACACCACGGTGAGCCAGAAACTAGAGATCAGATCACAGAAGGCATCCCTTGGTCCTTAGTATGGTTATCTGTACACTGGATTATTTATATGATATGATCATTTTCAGGCACATTTGCATTTTTTTGCTCATTGGTTAGAACCCTGAAAGACACGAGTTTGGTTTTGCAAAAAAATGAAGAAACGAGACAATTTACATACAAGAAACATGAGAAGAAAATGAAAATAAAAATGAAGAAGAGAATGAAAATGAATAGGTAAAATAAAAAGGTTCCACCGAGATTTGAACTCGGGTTACTGGATTCAGAGTCCAATGTCCTAACCGCTAGACCATGGAACCACGTTTGAATATTGTGAGACATATTCTTATTTGTCGTATATTATTCCATCACTAACTAACTATGGTTTGATTTGGATTTTATATCATTAGGCTTAATAAAAAAATAACTACCTAAACTATGTCTAAAAAAACGTTTGAGTAACTAATTTTTTTCGTTAAAAATAGGTGTCTAATATTTTTTCCGTTACACTTTTAGGTGTCTACCATTAAAAAAATTATTAAGTATCACATGTCATACTTTTCCTATTTTTTTTAAAAATAAAAATATTATTTGATTTTTTTTGAAAAATCTGGACATTTACACGTGTCATTTAACCGTTCTTTTTAATATTTGGCACCTAAAAGTATAACGAAGAAAATTTTAGACATCTATTTTCAACGAAATATTCTTTATACACAAAACATTAATTTTAAGTATAATTTAAACACTTATTTTTATATTAATCATTTTCATTACTTGCACCACGCTTTTGGCGCTTCTTTCTTCGAGTGTTCCGTTTCCTAAATTTCAATCTTCCAACTTTAATACTAATCTTAATACTAAAGCTTGTCACACTATTTATGTTTGAGGATGAACATATGATTTTCTTTTTCTTTTTGTTTTTTTGTAAATATATGAGCTTTTAAAATATATATTAAAGTTTAATAAGAAAATATATATTAAAAATTTCATCAAGTGACATCATAATAAAAGAGAAAGTTATTATGTGAATATCGTCTCTATTTATCATTATTTATGTTAAACTCATATTTAATTTATTTTTTATATAATTAATAAGTATTTGAAAGAAACAATAATAATTTTTCATCGACTATATAAATTAAATTGAAATCCTAAAATTATTATTACTGAAAGAAATCTGCTTGAATGACAATCATATTTTAGTCAAAGACAATCCAATCTCGCACCGAATTACAATCAACAAAAGACAAATGGTATTTACATTACAACAACTGAATTTCGGACAATCTTATCCATTTCCTACATTGTCCGAACATGCTCACATTTCTTACTACTAAACACAATACATCATCGTCATCGTCTTCTTCCTAATGCACAGCATAACGTCGTCGTTTTCTATTTTGGAATTACCCCTTCTACTCCCAATATCTTAACAGATATCCCCAAGCTCATCCGTCCTTTTGTGTAATTAACAAGATATTTTCATGGTTTTGTTTTTCTCCTCAATTCTTCATCGTCTCTTCCAGATTTATCTACCACTACTTGTTGGAACAAAGAAACCCTCAACACATACATGGCATCTCTAAAAACCCCAAATTCAATTCAACCCTTAAATCCTCGATCTCCGTCAGCTTTGTCATGAACCCTTGAAATCGGCCATCTTTTTTTCTACCCCAAGTTCCCCTTTTTTTTTATATCTTTCTTCGTCCCATGGCTGCTGCTGCTCTTAGATCGAAACCTTCATTCGAAACAGCCTCTTTAACGGTCTCTCAATTTAGGCACTTCCTGTCAAGTTATATGCACTATGGCCGCGTGGTCGCCTCCTCCAGCTTTACCAAATGGGACGACTACTTTGTCAATACTCCTTATCACTTCACTTCTTTCAGACCCTTATCGCTTCGCGCCGATTTCCTCGGAAAGGGTTCCAGATTATTGGAAATTACTAGGAATTCTCACTCTTCGAATAATGATTTCGATAGACAAGTGAGGGGGAGATTGAGTTATAATAATTCTACGATTTTGAGCTCTCATGGGGACCCACCGGAGGTTTGGCAGCCTCCTGGAGATGGGGTTGCTATTCGGGTTAGTGGGGTGAATTTGGGCCGTGGTGGAGGAGGAGGAGGTGGTGGAGGAGGAGGAGGGGCGACTACGGGTTCTGGAGGTGGGTTTGGACCGGATTCGAAGGATGATTGTTGGGGGGGATCTAATTTGGGGCATGATTTTCCGACTCCCAAAGAGATTTGTAAAGGATTGGATAAGTTTGTGATTGGGCAAGAGAGGGCAAAGAAGGTGAGGATTGTCGGTGTTTTTGTTGCCGTTGTCATTTTTATTATTGTTGAAATGGGCATTGGTTTATTCTATTGAAAGTAGAAACTGCATTTATCGATTAGTTATTTAATGGCATTTGATTGGTTTGAAGTTATGTTGACATCATCATCTTTTATTTCTCCTGGTATTAAGCCATAGTGCATATAACTTGACAGGTTCTGTCTGTGGCAGTTTACAACCACTATATGAGAATCTACCACGAGTCATTACAGAAACGGTTAGTTTAATGCCTTTGAGATATGCAGTTTTTTTTTTTTTTTGATAAGAATTGATGGTCTCATTAAAAAAACCCCTTTTAATTAATGGAGCTTGAAAGAAAGATCCTTAATCATTGGAAGGAGGAAAATAGTGCCTTAGAATTTCATTCAACAACTTAATTACATAAGATACAACCAGGACAACACCCCTATCTAAAACAAAAAAACATACAGTGCCCTTAAGCAACAAAAAACAACAACACTAACTTAGACTTAACCTCCTAAGCTAGGTCCCCGTCAACTGATGAGGAGTCCTGATTACCAAACTAGCGAAATTAATACAAAGTAAGAGCCTATACAACCCAAAGAAAAGACAGAAAACAAACAACAAAGGCCTTCTACACTCAACCAATCCCCTGCTTAGCTAGTCTGTCAGCCTCCAAATTACAGCTCCTAGGAATCCATTTAAGAACACAGCCCTTATCATAAATTGCAGCTCCAATTTCCTCCACCAGATCACTAAAAAAGACCGGGGCAAATTGCAGTTTTAAGATCCATTCCACTGCAATTTTGCAATCACTCTCTATAATTAGCCTTCTCTTTTTAGCCCAATCAGACGAATAGAAAAAATCAATTCCTTCCTTAATAGCTTTCAATTCTGCCAAAGTATAAAGACCAGGCCCTACTACAGTAGAGAACTAGGCTAAGGAACAGCTGTTAGAATCTCTCAAAATATCTCCAATTCCACCTTGCATCCCATCTCCATTAACTGCCCCATCCACATTAAATTTAAACGCACCCGTTGGAAGAGGAGTCCAACCAGTAATCTTCTTAGGAGTAGAAGGACGATGAAAATTATCAGCCCGCGTAGGATCCCCTACTAGTAGGTCAGTCTGAATCTGAACAGTAGGGTGCTTAGCTAAATACCATTTTGCCAACCTGAATCTAATTAAAAAGTACAGACCCGAGCTGTCAAGTTTCCCATTTTCAAACACAACCACATTCCTTGCCTTCCAATTTGTCTAGAAAACAACAGCCGGGATGAACTTCCAAATGGTAAAATTCTGCCTTAGGTTCGGCCAAGAACATATAAGGGAAGAAGGATCTTGCGGCAGTACATAAGAGATTTCCCATAACCTTAGAAATTTAGTCCAGATTTCCCTAGCAACATAACACAAAAGGAACAAGTGTTCTATTGTTTCTTCATCGGAGTGGCATAAGGGACAAAGCACATCCACCATGGGAATCCCTCTTTTAACTAATTCCACTCTCACTGCTAATTTGCGATGACAAAGCTGCCACAAGAAAGTTTGAACTCTAGGAGGGGCCAATCCCGCCCAAACCCAGTTATTCCATTCAAACTCCGTTCATAACTGCCATATAACGTCAATCTACAAAACTTGACCGAGAACATGCCATCACCCTTTCCCGACCAACCTAGAAAATCATCCACCGAACCAGAAAGCTTAATAGAGTCAATCAACGACATCAAATCGATCCACTGGTCCAACTCCCAATCACATAGGTTTCTTCTAAGTTGGATATTCCAGACCCAAACATTATTTTCAAACTCACCAAACTCAGAAACCTTCCCCCATTTATTGATCGACAAAGCAAAAATTTTGGGGAATTGATTTTTTAGAGATAGATTAGCAACCCAAACATCAGTCCAGAAAGCTATCGACCTACCGTTTCCCACGTGGATCTTTGAATTATCCCTCAAACAGTTCCCAATCTTATCATTTTTCGCATAGCTATTCAATATACCTCTCCATATCCAGGAATCTAAAGGAGAAGCAGCACTAGAAATAGAAAGAAATAGAAAGAGACATGTTACTAACGTTGTTTCTGTTGCAAATCAACCTTTTCCATTGACTATTCTTTTCATTAGCAAATTTCCAAACCCATTTCCCAAGAAGAACTCTATTAATCAAACTTAAATCAAGGATTCCCAAACCTCCCTCTTCGAGAGGTTGACAAACCGTTTTCCAATTCACCCAGTGAATTCGTTTCTTAACGTGGTCTTCTCCCCAAAGGAAATTAGCCATCAAAGAGTTCAACTTCTGAGTCACTTTGAGAGGAATTTTGAAAATAGATAGGAAAAAAATCGGCAAGGGGGACAACACAAATTTAACCAATACGAGTCTTCCCGCCAACGACAATGAATTAGCTTTCCAACCTGCTAGTCTCTTAATAAAATTCTGGACTACAGGTTCCCACATACCCTCAGAATTCTTCCTTGTACCTATTGGCAAACCAAGATAGGTCATGGGAAAAGACCCCACACCAAAGCCCGCTTTCTTAGCCCAATCCTTTATCGTGTCAACATCCATATTAACGCCAAACAAAGTGCTCTTAGACAAGTTTAAATGCAACCCTGACATAACACCGAACACCCTCAAAACTCTCCTAATATTTAAAATCTGCGTTGGAGAATCTCTGCAGAAAAGGATTAAATCATCTGCAAACTACAAATGGAAAGAATTGTCAACTCTACCAATGCTAAACCCTTGAAAAAGACCTAAATCAACAGCCTTGTTCAGCATTAAATTTAATAGTTCCCCAACTAAATTAAACAGGAGAGGGGACAAGCTGCAACCTTGTCTCAAGCCTTTACTGATTTGGAATTCCCCAGTAGGAGAGCCATTCACTAGCACCGAAATCGAGGTTGTAGAGACACAACACTCAATCCATGAAATCCATTTTTCCCCAAAACCCATAACCTTCAAAACTGCTCCTTTCCTCCCTAATTTTCTCCAATAGTCAATGCCTTCGTTTGCCAAAAGAGCACAGTCAATCAATTGCCTACCCGGAATAAATGCAAACTGCGAAGGACTTACCAAACCATTAATAACCGCAACAAGCCTTTTGGAGAGTATTTTGGAAATAATTTTGTAAAGACTGCCAACAAGACTAATGGGTCTGAAGTCTTCAATGCCTACTGGATTCACTTTTTTAGGGATTAGAGTAATAAAAGAGTGATTAACCCCATTTTCCCATTTTCCCATTTTTTACCTTTGTGAAAATCTTGAACAAATTTCATGATAAGATCCTTCAATAGAGGCCAGAATTTTTTAAAAAACCCATAGTATACCATCCAGACCCGGTGCCTTGGCACTGTCCGAATAAAACACTGCTTCCCACACTTCCTGTTCAGAAAAATCAACCTCTAAGCCCTCCTTTTGGTCATCAGTCAATTTAGCAAAATTCAGGTTGATTTCCTCCACCTCCAGAGTTGAATTCGCATTGTAAATTCATAGTGAGAGATGGTTGATGTAGTTAATAATTAGACACACGGCTTTTCCTATGCCTGAACAAAAAGAGAAGAAGGAGAAATATTTGAATCTATACAAAAACTTTTAGCATATTGAAGATACCTGGATATGGTCTACGCTTATAAATTGTGACAGCCAGTAGTTATAACTGTATTGTCTAGTGAATATAGATACTTTGAATTGCAATGTTAGCCCCCATTTCTTCTACCGTGGAATGTTTGTGTCTCTGTTTTTGAATGTTCTGTGCGTTTGTTCTTGAGGAGAGTAATAGTTATCAATATGTTTCTTTGCAATGCTAGGCCTGCAGAAGATTCAGGTAGCAATATAGCAGATGTACTAGAAGATGATAAAGTGGAACTGGAGAAAAGTAACATTCTTTTAATGGGGCCAACAGGGTCAGGTAATTTTTCATCGTACTTGGTGTTAGAAAATGAGCATTTACTTCTATGTTTCCACGCTATGACATCTTCTTTGATTGAGTTGTGAAATTTTTTAAATTTGTCACAAAGTTTTCCTCTTTTTTTTTAATGTACCATTTAAATGAGGTGTGAATATTAGTTGAGCTCTAGTTTTTCCATTATCTTTTGAATTGTAATAATTTCTTATTATTTTTTCAATTACTAGTCTCACATTACCTTCTGACTTTGTTTCAAGGACAGGGAAAACATTACTTGCCAAAACCTTGGCTCGCTTTGTGAATGTTCCTTTTGTTATTGCGGATGCAACTACATTGACTCAGGCAAGCTGCTGACACTTTGTTGTTGTAGTTAAATGCTTTGATAATTTCATGCTTTTCCTCTTTGGGTGATTTTCTTTTATTTAATTAGTGGTTCATTAAACATCTTATTACTGTTAATAGAAGTGTAATAACCTTCATAGGTCATGGTGATTTTACTGCAATGCATATTAACATTGAAAGTAAACTGGGTTTTCCCTTTACTTGTACTGTCTTCTCTGCCACCAAGCGAAAGATCTCTATGAAGTACTATTTAATACCAAAGCTTGATGCTGTTGCTCAGTGTCCCTCCTTCATGGGATGCCTATTTTCCATGCATTAGCTATATAGACAATCATAATAAATTTATATTTAGATTCTTTTGGGACATTTTATTGATACAACTAAGAGTGAATTAATATTTCTATATATTTCCTTTTTTTTTGTGTGTGTGTGTGGATAAGTTTGATATTATCATCTACGAAGCACAATTCTTCTGCAAGTGTACTATTTTTGGTCCATCTGCAACCAGATTATTTAAGGTTGTTGCTGTAACAAATCAACCAATAATCTATTTACATTCTAACAACTGGAACTAAATGAGCTAACTCCCACATTGTGTTCAACCATTTGTTGATTGAAGCAGCTACCATTGTTCTTGCACTTGCAAGTCTTGTCCTCCCTATCTCCTTAATGCTTCCCATTACCTCCAGTTCAGTGCTTTCCCTAGGCTTGACTTGCCTCCAATTCCTTTACTTCCAGATTATTTAGATGCATGCTTTACAAGCCAAATGCATGATAATGGAAATTAAAGCCTCCCGCTTCAAACTTCTAGCTGCCCACTTAAATTCTGTTTGCCACTGCTTTGTGTAGCTGACAAAGTTGAAGAACCTCTTTTGGTAAACTGACATTCAAAGAACAAATGATTCCTTGCGTGTTTTCTCTGTATGACAGAATATGGCCATTCCCTTGAGATAAGCCTATTCTTGTTGTGCGGATGTAGCCATCCAAGATTTGAGGGAGTGCTTAGGTTCGTGGAATGGGAACTATAGCAGCCTATCTCGCCTTGTGCTACTTTTTCCTTAGCTTATTTTGGTTACCATATACTTTGGTCCAGGGAACCTCCAAACCAATAAGCCATCCTGCTGTATGAACTAAGGAGCCAAATCCCTCCGTTGCATGGTTTCTTCCAGTTCTAGCTACTTCCTTGGTTTACTCATTCATGCCATAAAGATCTTACATTAAACTACTTTTTATTTTAACATAACTGTTTATAAAAATATTTCCTCATTGAGCTTTGTTTGAAATTCGGTTATTAGTATACATGTTGCATGGAACTGAGTGTTGTTCTTATGTTATGTGCAGGCAGGGTATGTAGGTGAAGATGTTGAATCTATATTATACAAGCTCCTTGTGGTAAATTTCAAGAGCTTTTTGTACTCTGTATGAATTACGAGCTTTGAAGTGCAAATGTTTGTTCATTTCACATTACATTATAATGGCGTGCATTTTGTATCTTTACCAAAGTTAGCTTTAACTTTGCATTAGATAGGTCTTTCTATGCTACACTTTAAATTAGCACTGGTAAAAAGTAAAAAATTTATAGTAAACCCAAGTGCATTGATGCCTGACTAATCTAAGTTCAATTCTTTTATTTCATGAGAAATTTGTTGGGGTTGTACTCTTATGCCTTCTGTTGATTAATTATCCTGTTCAGAATTTGTACACTTTTTTCTTTTCCAGGTCGCTGACTATAATGTTGCAGCTGCACAGCAGGGCATTGTTTACATAGATGAAGTTGATAAGATCACTAAAAAGGTTTGTTCCATCTTATTTGCAAAATCCATTTGCCTTTTATTGCTCTTGATTCATCTCTTACTTCTTGCAATGCAGGCTGAGAGCCTTAATATTAGCAGGGATGTTTCTGGGGAGGGTGTTCAGCAGGCATTACTAAAGATGCTAGAAGGAACTGTAAGTTAATGGTTTATTAACTGTGGAAATATTTTATTGTAAATGGCAATTTGAAGCAGTGGCGCCATATTTTATTATTGCTTCCTTTGGTTGTAGATCGACTCCATATAAGATGAGCTTGCAAATTGTCATGATTTCATAAGCCTACTAATCATCAATTGCAGTTAGTATTTAATCAGGTTTTCAATTTTGTAAGTGATTCACCATCGTGATTCATGGAGCTTCTTTTGTTGATCCAGATTGTTAATGTTCCTGAAAAGGGAGCTAGAAAGCATCCTAGAAGTGAAAATATTCAGGTGAAAAGGGGCTTATTTATGTTATTTAATATGCAGACCACATGTATAAGATATCCATATTGCTGTTCGTTTTCCAAGAATCGATCAGGACTACTTTATCTTGCAGAGTCTGTGTCTGATTCTTGATGGGCCATACAATTTCGTGCTCATTTCGCCCTTTATTTGTGATCACTTTTTTATTGTTTTGTTTTCATATTTTTTTCACTCTTTTAACAGATTGACACAAAGGATATACTCTTTATATGTGGGGGTGCCTTTATCGACATAGAGAAAACAATCTCAGAAAGGTTAATTCCATGTAAACAGTTTCGATTTTAGGGTCCACAACTTTTAACGAACTGCTAGATTTTGCCTAACATTGATGTAAGTTTCTTGAATGCATTTCAGACGTCAAGATTCTTCCATTGGTTTTGGAGCCCCAGTGCGTGCAAACATGAGAGCTGGTGGTGTTACAAATGCTGCTGTGACGTCATCTTTAATGGAGACTGTAAGTGCTCTTAGCATCAGAGGTGATATTAATTCATGCATTGCTATGACTAAAAATTTTAAATTATCATCCCACGTGAACCACTTCTGTTTTGACAGGTTGAAAGTAGTGATCTCATTGCATATGGTTTGATACCAGAATTTGTTGGACGATTCCCTGTTCTTGTGAGTTTGTTGGCTCTAACTGAAGAACAACTTGTTCAGGTGAATGTTTTACTTTGTTTTTTTGGCTCTTTAGCCTGCAAAGTATATTCTTACTAGGTTATTACGGGATAATGAAGAACTGAAGGAATTGGTCGATCACACTATTGCAGTCATAATTTTAAATTTTATTAGGTTTCCTGAACAAAAAGCATACTTGTCTTACTGTTGGCTCAGACATGCTTTTGAAAAAAAAAAGGAATTGAAGATTAATGGTCTGTGTAATATTTCTTTGAAGGTGCTCCTATTGTTTTTCTTAAATGGCTTAGGTGTACTAGTGAATAGTGATGCAATTGTTTAATTAGCTTTGTATTGTTACTAAGTTAAGGGACTTGAATGGTATTATTAGATGGGTTGCTAGGTCAGCCAATGTTGAGGCTGATAGTTTAGCTAAGGCTGGTATTGGCTAGTTTACTGTTGGGATTAGCAAATTTAGTCTTTGGGTTGGTTATTGTAAAGGGAGTGTTTATGTTTGTTTTTAAACATTATGTATATTTCGGTTATTAATGAATCCTAAGGCACTCTTTTCCTCCTTCCGCTGATTAAGGAGCACCTTGTGCTCCATTAATCATGAAGGGGGTTTTTAACGAGGCCTACTTTCCTATAAAAAAAAATTTGTTTAATTAGCTTTATATGCGATACTTACTGGAACCAATCCTCATTTAGGTCCTAACAGAGCCAAAAAATGCCCTGGGAAAGCAATACAAAAAGATGTTCCAAATGAATGGCGTAAGTTCTTCATGTCCCTCTATTTTTGAAATGTCAGTTCCTATATTTAATTTGCATGCAATTTTGCACGGGAACTGATTTCTCTTTGTTCTTTGTTACCTCAGGTCAAACTGCATATTACAGAAAATGCTTTGAAATCAATTGCCAGAAAAGCAATAACTAAAAATACCGGAGCCCGAGGCTTAAGATCTATCTTGGAGAATATCTTGATGGATTCCATGTATGAGGTATGATATTTCTTACTATTCTGTTTTCTTGTTTAAGCTATTATGACTATAGTGTGCAGAAGTTCGCTAGCTACAGCCCTTAACCGTTACGAGAAATGTGCGTTGGATGGATAGTACTATCATCTTTGGCATGTTCTAGCCTTATATGTTTTAGCCTTATATGGACTTCATTGTTTGGGACCAATCCAAATGCTTTTAGATTACCGTGGAGTTTCAATTTTAGGATTTTCTTAAACCTGTGCATGCAGATACCGGATGTTAGACGCAGTGACGATATAATAGATGCAGTAGTAGTTGATGAGGAATCCATTGGAAGTGGAGCGAAGATTCTTTGCGGTAAAGGTGCATTCGACGGTTACCTTTCGCAGCAACAAAAGTCGAATGAGTTGAAGGTGCGTGTGAATTGCATTGTATTTGTAGGTCAGGATTTATATGTTGGTAAGTAAATTGAAAACTGTGTTGGTGGTGCTGCAGACAAGTGATAAGGAGCAGGCAGAGGGTGAGGCGGAAACGGAGCTTATTCCTTCAGTTGTTGCCAGCATGTGATTTTGTAACTTAATTTGTACGTTGTACATAATATTTCTAGAGATGATTCATTTGACATGACATGACATCCATACACCATTTTTATTAAGAAATATATAATATATGGGGTTTTAATTCAACTTAGCATCTCCTTGTTTGCCGAGTCTCGTCCGTTCCAAATGATCTCTGTTTTATTTATTGGCGGGTGTGGACGTTCTTCATTAATATGTGGGATATTCGAAATGTCCTCATCACGGTTTCAACTGGGAGTCATGTCTCAGGGGAGCCAAATTTGGAAAATCTTACCTTTTTCTATTCTTTGGTCCATTTAGCTGTCTAGGAATGAGATTTCCTTCGATAGCAAAAAGTTGGATTTTATCAACGGGATTGGTTTAAGTGGACAACTTGATATTATTTAAGATTTTAAGTTCGAGTGTTGAGAGATTCATCCATCAAAATCAGATGTGCGGATCACTAGCTTTGTCTCTATGGGTTGGCTCGTAGTTTGCCATACTCCGAGATGTATTAATATTGAAGTCGATGCTCTAGCTAAAGCGGGGGTGGGGTAATATATGCAATTGTGCTTTTCGTTTGTTGGGTTTCCCTTCCTACATGGTCTCTTATTTCTTACAGTGGATTCGTGTGGAGTGATATTTTTCCGTTACTCCGTCATTTAGTACTGGAATTGTTTACTAAATAAATTCCCTGAGTACTCTTTTCCTCTTTTCGACTTACAATCATCGATTAAATTATCGATTATGAAGAGTGTTTTTAATAAGATCCCATATTATTTTAAAAAAATGTTATTATTTAATTTCCTTACATTTATTATAAATCTACATTAACGGTTGGTTTAACCTATCTCTATCACTTGCTGATGGTTTAATCTATCTCTATCACTTGTTGACACTTGGTATAAAATGAGACAATTAAAAATTATTTTAATTGAAATTATGGAAGTGTTGTCTATTTTTTCAGAGGCATGTTTGATAATTTGTTATATAACACTAAACGTTTAAAAATTTAGGACCTCATTTAGGATAGTTTACATTATTGGTCATCATTTTATTATTTTTTATAATCTTTTGTCATTTTCTTTTTATTATTGAAATTTATATATATTTTTTAATAATTTTATTCAAACTAATGTGACGAGTTAAACAACCAAGGAAAGTTGAGATAAATCTCAAGGCTTTTTGCACAAAAATATGTATTTAGTTATGAGTCAAGTTATATAGGGTAAATTACACAGTTCCTTATTGAACTTTACGCTCTCTCCTATTTTACTCACCGTACTTTCAATTTTTCTATTTTGCTCACTGAACTTTACATATTAGATCATTTTGCTCACTCTGCTATTAACTCTCTAATGATGTGATGATGTGTCATTTTTTTATATTTAATATGAAATAATTGAAAATAATAAAGGTAAATAACATCGTTCCTCTCTGAACTTTACTCTCTCTCCTATTTTGCTCACCCAACTATAAAATAAAAACACAAGGTGGTAGTCGGCCACCGTTGATCATTGTAGATGGAGGTCGTTCGGTCCCAAATTTTATGTGTCGCTTCACCTCGACACTTTGAGTCTGAATCTGACATCCATTTTGTCAGAACTTGCTTCGAAGTCCACGAATTAGAGATTGAAAGTGGGGAAACCAAAAAATTTCATTCGAATTCATGGATATTTTTGGTGAAACAACCACCAGATTCAAACTTAGTGGTTTGAGACGAAGTGACCCATGAATTTTGGGATCGAACGATCACCATCAATGACAGTCGACGGTGGGTGGAATGAAAAATGAAGTGGTGGCCACAAACGACAATGGGGGGAAAGAAGAGGATTCGAAACGAGGTCATTTTGGTATATATTTGAATTTTTCAAAATGACACTGTTTTGATGCTTGTGTCATGTCATAACACAGTTAAAAAGTTAACTGCAGAATGAGCAAAATGATTCCATTTTTAATGTGTTATGACATGACACAAGCATCAAAACAGTGTCATTTTGAAAAATTCAAATATATACCAAAATAAATTTACCCAAAAATAAAAAGTTAAATTACACAGTTGAAAATATGGTGAGTAAAATTGGAGAGAGTAAAGTTCAATGAGGAACTGTGTAATTTACCCAAAATATATTAACATTTCATTAAAATTTATTAAATAGATTTCATAGAAATAAAGAAAAATAAATTCTGAGTTGGAGAAAGATTTTTTTTAAATAACATTAAAATTGATATTTAAATTAAACTATTTTTTTGAGAACTTAAATTAAACTATATCATCACCTTAAAAGTTAAATAAAAAAAATTAGAGACGATTGAACATGAGACCCTAACAGCACAAAATTAATGGTTTAAGTACTGAATTAAATTATATAATTGTTATACATTCAACCAAATTAATATTTGACTTGAATTATGATTAAAATTACAAATAACAAAATAATTATTTGTTTTTATAGATTTAATATGGGATCATCTTAAAAATTAAATTTATAATGTTTATTTAAGATGTAATATAACTTTAGTTCAGTAATTAAATATAGACTTTTTTATTAGGATTCAGTGATCGATTTTCTTTAATAGTATTTTGATTTAATTTTAAACTAATAATTTTTTTTTTGCTTTTTGTGTGGTCAATTTAAATATAAACATTAATATATTATTAATTTAATTTAGCTATTAAGAATTAAACCCTCAATCGTAGAACCTGAGTTCAATTCTGAACTTTTTTTTAAGTTGTTTAATTTATATTTTTTATAAGATAATGACACTTTATTAATTTAGAAAAAATATTAAAAAAAAGGTTTAATAAAAAAAATATGTGTCTAAGCTATGCCTCAAAAAACGTTTTAGTGCCTAAAGAATTTTTCGTAAAAATATGTGTCTAACGTGTAATACCCTGAACTCGTATATGTGTATTATTACGGGTCAAAGATGTCACATCAAATATTCAAAATGTTTGTTAACCCAATTGGGTAAAATTTTGTTTCTTTGAAAAATTTCTGAATTTCACATTTATTTTAAAATAATTAATCACGGAAAATCAAAATATAATGTTCCGACTTCTATTTCAAATTCGATTTCAGGCATTAAACAGGGATTCTACTATGTTTTATGTAATAAATAAAATTGTCTAGTTTAAAATCTCATTTAAAGTAATATTTAAAACATAGTTTAGTATCATAATATTTGTACATATTAAATTATATTTGATACTAACTATATCAATAGTTTACATACTTTTCTTACTTGTATACATTCCAGCTAGAAATCCAAAACAATAGTAGGATGTCTTTATTGTTACCTGTTAAAATTCTTTAAGGATTGATGTCAAACTCATCTCTTTACTCCTCTCGCTTTTTTTACCTATGCGTGAAAATCATCTATACACTTAGTGAGACAATCATAAAAATAGTCAAGGTAATGCAACACATAAATGTAAATAAGTAATAATGTTCAATGCATTATGATCACTTTACTTGTACTTTCAATCATGCTACTAATATTAACATGATACGAATCGAATATAAATTTATTACCAATACACTTGTCATTTATTCCATAAGCTCATAAGCTTATTCACTTGTTTATCATTTATTAACCAATAAACCATATCCCAACTTAAACCTTGAGGGCCCTGGATATTCGAGTCAAATATATGCACCGTAGTGCTTTCACATAAGGTCGTGTCCACCATATCCAATAAGTGTCTTGGGTATACACTATAGTGTTTTGCATCATGTGTCTTCGCATGCAAGACACTCTAATGCCTGTACTATGTGCCTTTGCTAGATACTCTAGTACATGTTTTATGTGCCTTTGCTAGACACTCTAGTACATGTACTATGTTCTTTTGCTAGATACTCTAGTACTACCAATTATGCAGCTACTAATGAACTCTATGACATGCCAACTATACCCTGTCCCTCAATGATTTACTTGGGCATATGGTCTATTTTATTTCATCCTTAGTAATATATATCAATAATTTAATATTTGAGCAGTTCATACCCGAAATAACATTCGGAATAAATAGTATATATATTCATGATAAACATCATATATAATAACTATTGATCAATGTATTTTATATTCACATATTTAGGTTATGTCAAGTATATGATAAATGACATAAATATCATGCCAACATAAATAAAGTAGACTTATCGCAAGTCTTCCTAATGATATATAAAACATTCATGTATAATGTCATGCACACATTGCACTCACTTTGACTCTTTGTATACAAGTCAAAATATAAGTCTCATTATGCTTTAACCTTATCCTTTGCTTTCAATTTGGTTCAATCCCAAAATTTAACACAATTTCATATTTTGGCAGTTTGCACTACATTCAAAGAAATATTCTTCGTTATTAATATATACACTAAAAAATTATTACGTTTATACCAATGGAAACTAGACTCGAATAATAATCTAACCATATAAGGCACTCCTAGTCAATTTGTAAAATTTATGATGAATTTTCAAAGTTGACTTACAGAAGCTGTTTTGAGCAAAATCTGTTGCCCTGTTTTCTGACCTATCATCGATTAAAAATTCATATCTTTTTGTATACACCTCGAAATCAATAACTGTTTGTTTTTTAAAAAAATTAGACTTATATACAAATCCAATGGTATAAAAATCATCCTCTAATCTTTCTATATAATTTATGTAATTTTCTAAATTTACTGTTCAGATCACAAATATAGGTAGATTTCACCAATTTACATTTTCAGCTTATTCACGAATTCTATTAGCTCACCATATGTACGTATATGCATAAACCAAAAATCTCACAGCAATTAGGAGTCGCTTCTTATTATAATAACTCCGTCACTAGCTCATCGCAAGCCAATGTTTGTTCGATAACATAAGTACAAATTAAATTTGCACTCACTTTGTGTCCTTAGCTTACAACCTTCCTTAGAAATTCACATTTCATCCTTAAGCTTCTCCTTAGCTTTAATATTGTTTGTTATTGGATTTCAAGAACACAATTTAAATGAGCATCATTTCAAAACATATGCAATTCAAACCACACGTTAGAATCTCACTAACATAGGCACACATTAGAAAATAAATTATTAAAAATCTTCCGATGCTCATTCTATACTAATTTCATGTCACCAAAATCTAGGTTAACCTTAACACTTCAAATTGACCATTCAAGTTCCTTTACTATCCAAATTTATCCAAAATTCACATTTAGTTTCCAACTTTTCTATATTTGTGATTTGAACCTCAACTTTTACCAAATTTCCAAATTAATCTAATTTCACATTATAACACCAATCTCAACACTCTAACATTAATTTCCAGCATAGTGCAACAACTATTAAACAATTATACATTGATCCCATAATTTTCCATAATTTCCAAATAGGTCCCCCAACTTTCATAAAATTACAAAAGGGTAGCTATAACTTTCTAAGGCTTGTAGAATCATTCCTACATCATTTTCAACCCATACATAATTTTCCATAATTTTCTCACCTTCACAAGCTTAGGACGAAAATCTTAAAGCTAGGTTCCTTGATTTTTCACTTGATTCAAGCATGAAATCAACATCTATTCAAAATTTAAAATCTTTACAATTAAATCCCTAATTCAATTTCATCATATCACAATCTTCCCTTATTCATAGGGTTAAGGAAAAAGTCATATATGCATTTCTAGGAGGTTTTGATCATCAAACAAGCTTGGAAATGATTCTACAACCTCAATAACCACAAAATCAATCATCGATTCATTAAATCCTAACATGAACATAAACCCTAAAATTTGGAAACTTAACATACAAGCAAGATTAGCATGCAATAATGGTATCAAATGATAGCGTTTTTCGAATAGAACAATTTTCTATTTCACGATTCGATCCAAAACCCAAAGGAAATTGTTGAAATTGTTCAAAAATGAAAAATAAAATTTCTCTCACCTAGGGTATGAAGGAACACGAAATTGAGCTTGAAGAAGGCTTTATTTTCATGAAATTTCTAGTTAATTTCATGTTAATTTGTCATTTAATGGGAAATGACAATTGTACCATTAATGAAACTTGATAATTACATCCATACTAAGTCACATGTTACTTATCATCTTTCCAAAGTTAAAGATGAACATATTATTATGTCCTTTAAAACTTTGCCCATGCACTTTTCTAAAAATTTCAATCTTGTCATTTTCATCTAACGATTTAAATTGAACATGAAAATAAATTCTCAAATCCAATGATCCATATTATTTTTCATTATTTTAAAATGTGGAAATAATATTTCTAAGATTAATTTAATGTCTTCAAAATTTCAAATTTCTATTCGATCTGATTTACCAAATTTTTATTGAACTTTAACATTTTATAACTTTTAACATAAATTCCTGATAAAAAATATGATTCCCAAAAACGTCATTTTTGGGGTGAACTATTTATTTTTGGGGTCAAAACACCTAACTTTTAGAAATTACACTTTTGATCTCTAAACTTTTAAAAATTAACTTTTTGGTCCTTAAACTTTTCTAAATTTTATATTTTAATCACATAACTTTCAAAATTTATATTTTGGTCACTAACCAAATTTCGGGCATTACATAACATCAAATGCTTGTGTCCACCATAGAGGAGGAAGAATGAGAAGAATCTTTGTTATGATAGATGTAATAATTATAGGGAATTAGTGTCTGTTTTCAAATTAAAAAAAACCCTGCGATTAATCATAGAGTGTGTCCACCACAGATGGATCCAATGAGGATCTTCAACATCAATTCTCATCGTCTAAGCCCACTCACAATGCCGCAGCTACCACCACGGCCACCGCCACCACTACCAGCGTCCGTGAATTGTTGGAATGCCCTGTTTGCTTCAATTCTATGTATCCTCCTATCCATCATGTCTCTTTTCTTTTCCATTTTGATCATATTTGTATCAAAATATTGGGTTTTCCTTGTTATTAATTTTGATTTTTTGGTTGGTGTTGTTCGACTTGGTTGCTCCACTGGTTTGAATGATTTGTACACTGCTATGCGAAAAGGGTTTGAGATGATTTCTTGGTTTCATTTAAGTTTAGATTTTTCTTAAGCACATTTTTTAGAAAAAAGTTATGGAAACAATTAGTTTATGCTATTTTTCCTTTTCACTTTTAACCCGAATTATGCAATTTCTTTTACGTACATCGACAGAGGTAAGATTTTCTGCTAGAGGCTGTGAATTTAGGAATTTATATTAAAATTTTAGGGTGTGGAATTACAAATCTTCACGGTGCGAAATTAGATTACGAGTAGAAAATATAAAGAAAATACCTAAACTATAAGAGAATTTGAAGTTTTCAACCACACTTCCCCTCGGTCTATCCCTGGTTGGAACTACAGTTTTCAGTAATCTTATGAACTTGTTATTAGTGTGGTTATTAAAATTGAAATTTGATTTGTTTGGATGCCTAGAGAGAGAAGATGAAGGATAAACCATTGTTACTAAAACTGGATTTATCCATTGTCATATTGATCTTGCTTGTCACTTGGTAGAAGAATCAAGTCTTTGGCTTCTATATATTGTCAGATAAGCTTCTATGTTCTGATTTTGATGGAGGTGAATCTCTGATATGGGAATGTTAATGCCCTATTCCGGCAGTGTAGTAACCCAATTATTAACTTGATTGAAGATCTCAGGCGAAACTTGGGATAGTGTTTTAATCCAGGCAGTCATGACGGATTGAAAGTTTCCATATTGGTAAGGATGTTCGCTTGTTCGTTTTCATTCTTTAGCAAGTTGAGAGATGAGAGAATGTAACAGGTTTTACATTAGACAGATGTTGTACTGATTAGATAAGAAGGATAATATTTATAAATCCATACAGGATAAATCGGTTGCTTTAACTCTAGCATTTTGCAGTGCCACAATGGACATACGATTTGTTCTGCCTGTAAAATGAGAGTACACCACTGGTTCCCTACTTGTAGACAGGAACTTGGTGATATCAGATGTTTAGCATTGGAGAAAGTGGCAGAGGTCCTTGAATTGCCTTGCAAATAGTACGACTTGAGATGCCCATAAATATTTCCCTATTACAACAAACTCAAACACGAGGCGATTTGCAACTACCAACCATTCAATTGCCCACATGTTGGATTGGAATGCTCTGTTGTTGGGGATATACCTTTCCTGGTTGCCCATATGAGGGATGACCACAAGGTGGACATGCATACTGGCTGCACATTTAATCATCGCTACGTTTAGTCCAATCCCCGTGAAGTAGAAAATGTTACTTGGATGCTAACAGTAAGTTTATGTTACTTATATACAATTTACTATCTTTCAAAGGGAACCAGTGTGTTTTAAAACAATAAGAAGTGCCCTACCTTTCAACCATGCTTGTTTCAATGAGTTATTTCTGGGAACAAGATGAAGAAAATACACTACTTTCTCTCACAATGAGAAACAAAAGAAGAAAATGGCAACTTTTTCCTCCTAGAAACAGAACTACTACTGTGTGTCTCATCTGTCGGTTTATCTACTTTTTTTCAAGTCTTCCATTACTTTGGTCAGTATTTTTGTCTTCACTTTGAAGACTTCCAGCTTGGCATGGCCCCTGTCTACATGCCATTTCTCCGTTTCATGGGTGATGAGATGGAGGCTGGAAACTATAGCTACAACCTCGAGGTTAGAGAAAATGGTCGAAAACTTGTATTCGAAGGTACCCCACGTAGCATCCGTGATAGTCACAGAAAAGTCAGGGACAACCATGATGGTCTAATCATCCAACGAAACATGGCACTTTTCTTCTCTGGTGGGGATAGGAAGGAGTTAAAACTGAGGGTTACAAGGAGCGTATGAAAGGAACAACAGAATCCCGATGCCGGTGTATGCATACCAAATTTATGTAGTTGAAATAATCGATACCGATATGGCAATAAATGTGTCTGTCTACATTTGTCATCCCTTTCCGGTATGTATGGAAGATTTCAGATATAATGAAACTGTGTAATAAACATATTTCTTCCCCTACTTTCTATTTGCATGTATATACCATTAACACAAAGAAACATGCTCGATAAGCATATTATGTCCATAATGGAACCATGCAGCTTTTACATTATGCCCACACGCCCTAATGAAGGCTCAGGCTCATCCATGTGCTAGAACGATGATCGAACGTGCCAGTTAATGGTGGTCAACAATTGACGGTTGACTTTGATATTGAGTATGTTAGAATATGTTTACCCTATATTTCATAGATTTTAATGATGTATTAATTAGGTTTGTTAAGTATAGCTAAGGAACAATTGTTGTGCTGATGTGCTCGGGTGGTTATAGCTTGTTATTCTTAGTTGTTAGCTGACTGTTACGGTTGTTAATCTGTTACGGTTGTTGTTCGTTGTTGTTAGTAGCAGTTAGTTTGGT
The DNA here is from genome assembly GCF_006381635.1 of Hibiscus syriacus. Classification (NCBI taxonomy): domain Eukaryota; kingdom Viridiplantae; phylum Streptophyta; class Magnoliopsida; order Malvales; family Malvaceae; genus Hibiscus; species Hibiscus syriacus. The sequence goes on along the minus strand of NW_024063149.1, from coordinate 976,065 downwards.
TTGTGAGCTATATATAACAAGTGTGTATTCTTTAGTCAATATACTCTTGAATATTCTATTGTTATCTTTCAAAATCTCTAGTTTCTCAACATGGTATCTATCACCAAAGATCCTGGTGACCTTTCTTATGCTCGTGTGGCTTAATCATGTAGTTTGGTGAAGCTTTTCCTCCTTCGAGTAGAATCAAGATGTTTACAAACAAAAAGATTAATGCTGTTCTTGACGAGATGAATTATTTGTTGTGGAAACAACAAGTGCTTCTTACCATTTGGAGTCATCATCTTGAACGGTTACTTATCAGTGTGATGAAGCCTCCACCTGAATTAGTTGCTGATGAACATGGTGCAATGGTTCTGAATGAAGATTATGAGAACTTTGTTGCCCAAGACAATGCGATATCATCTTGGTTGTTGTAAACTATTAGTACGTCTTTGTTTCCTCAATTTGTTGGAGCAGAGACTGCTTCTGCAGTCTAGAATACTGTGCTACACTTTGCCACCAGATCATCAACTGTAGTTATGAATCTTCATTGCAAGCTGCAGTCTCTCAATAAAGGTGAAGATAGTATACAGGTGTATTTGTCTCGAGTTAAAGATACTTGTGATGCTTTGGGATCTTGTGGTAGTGTTGTTTCCTCAGTTGGTCGGGTGGCAAGCATTCTGAATGGGTTGCCCCGAGAGTATCAACCTTTCATGGCGGTGATTACTACTAGTGGAGAGTCTCTTTCTTTAGATAAAGTTTATACAATTCTCATTGATGCTAAAATCCAGTTAGCGGGGTTTGTTGCTCAAGAAGAGGTAGTCTTGGTGATTGCTCTTGTTGCTCGTGGCTTGGAATCTTCTAAGACTGGGTCGCACTCTTACTTGCATCATCATCGGTCTCATCAGTCCTCATATTCTGTAGGTAGGTCTGGTGGTAGGGGTGCTCGTGGACATGGACGATCGCGTGTACAGTGTCAGCTGTGTGGAAAACCGAGTCATCTTGTTGACAGGTATTGGCATCGATATGACGAGGATTTTCATATTATGTCTTTTAATACCAGTCAATCTCAGTACACGGGGGACTCAGCCAATGCTAATAATGTCTCTTATGATAAATCTGGTTGTGAGTGTTACTCGAGTAGTTCTCGATCTCAGTTGGTGGCAGAAGTCTCTTCTCATGGTCACATGTCTTCTGGCTCTACTCATGGTCACAATTGGCGGATTCTAGATATACTCATCATGTGACTCCAAAGTCTAGTAATATCACTCATCGGGTGAAGCGTGATGGTCCAGGTAAGCTTATAGTTGGTGATGGTGTTTCTTTACATGTTGATATGATTGGTGATGCTACCTTAGTGACACCAACTAGGCCTTTGTTGCTAAATGATATGCTTCATATGCATAGAATAACACAAAATCTTCTCTTGGTGTCCAAGTTTGCTAGGGATAATGGTGTGTACTTTGAGTTTCATGCTCATGGGTGTTGTTTTCTTGATGACACTACTAAGGACGTCCTGTTGCATGGTCGTATTGAAGGTGGTTTGTATGTCTTCTCAGGAGATCGAGTTCCAGGTGCTTGTATAAATGCTTCTACACATTAGGCTATTACTTTAAATATTTTCAATCTTTGGCATTGCAGATTAGGCTATGCCACATATAGTATTGTTGTTGATGTTTGTAAAATGCTTGATGTAACGATTTCTAAGGATATGAATAATATGTGTGAAGCTTGTTGCATTGGTAAAAGCCATAAATTGCCCTTTGTTGATTCTACTACTGTGTATATTGCACCTTTTCAACTTGATTTCACTGATATTTGGGGACCGACTCATGTTGTGTCCAATGGCTATCGCTACTATTTATCTTTTGTTGATGCATATTCTAGGCATTCTTGGGTGTACTTCTTGACATATAGGTCTCAGGTTGTGACTCTCTTTAAAGTGTTCCAGTAAATGATTTTGACTTAGTTTGGTGTGGTTATCAAAGCTGTCAAGAGTGACTGGGGTGGTGAATATAGAAGTATCTCTTCTATTTTAGCTAAGGATGATATCACCCACCGAGTAGCTTTCCCACATACTTTCGAGTAGAATGATGTAGTCGAGAGGAAACAAAGCACATTTTTGAGCTGACTTTGGTACTCTTGGCTCAGGCTACAATGCTTATGTTATTTTTGTATTATGTTGTTGTTACTGTTGTATATTGCATCAATCACCTACTAACAAAGGTGTTAGATGGGATGTCTCCTCTTAAGAAGTTGTGGGGGAAGAAACCTGAATATTAGTTGATGAGGGTGTTTGGGTGTAAGTGCTTCCCACATTTGCGAGTATTTCAGAGACACAAGCTGGAATTCAGGTCTCAGCCATGTACTTTTTTAGGATACAACCCACAACATAAAGGCTATATGTGCTTAGCTACTGATGGAAAAGTTTATATATCTAGGCATGTTTTCTTTGATGAGTCAGTTTTTCCATTCACAGGTTCTACTGCTCCTCCTGCGGCTTCTAGCATTGCTATTCTAAAATCAAGTTCTCTTTAGGTTGTTGTAGATGTTAGAAAGTTTCAAGCTTGCAGTGCTAATGTGGGCGTTGATCCAGTTACCACTAATTTGAGTGAGGATTTAGTACATGAAGATGTGATTGGGGTAGTTGAGGGTGAGTTCTCAAGCTTAAATTTTGAGATTGACTGTAGCTGATGGTGTTGAATACACATGATGGTGTAGATTCAAATGCAATAAGTGATGTCGAGGCTAGGGTGAATCATCATCCAATGTTTACAAGAAGTAAATGTGGTGTTTTCAAGCCCAAGGTGTATTCTGCTGCTTATGACACTATGGAACCTGTTAATGTGCATGAGGCTCTTCAGTCTTCACATTGGAAGAATGTTGTGTATGGATAACTTTAAGCCTTAGGAAAAATGATACATGTTCACTTATTACATTGCTTGAAGGAAGATTAGTGATTGGATGTAAGTGGTTGTTTAAGTTGAAAAAGAACCCATATGGGTCTATCAATCGATACAAGGGATGACTTGTAGCAAGAGGATACTCTTAGGTTCCAGGTCATGACTTAAATGAAAACTTTAGTCCTGTAGTTAAGTTTGCTACACGTAATATAGTTTTGTCCATATTTATAACGAGGACTGGCAGTTACATCAGGTTGATGTGAACAATGCATTTTTGTATGGAGATTGGTATGAAGATGTATTCATACAACAATCGCCTGATTTAAATAGAGGGCTCCTAATGGTACTCTGTTGGTGTGTAAACTTCAGAAGGCCTTGTATGGCTTGAGACAGGTGCCTCAGAGCTGACATGAAAAGTTAAAATAGTGCTTATTGCACGTAGGGTTTAAGGAGTCCAAGGGAGATACCTCGTTGTTTATTCGCTATGTTCAAGGAATGTATGTGTATATATTGGTTTATATAGAGGATATAGTAATAACATGTGAGTCAAATGCATAGATTGTAGAGGTTGTGAAACTGTTGGGTGATGAGTTTACTTTAAAGGATCTTGGTGAGCTTAGCTTCTTCCTTGGCATTGAGGTTAAAAGGTATGGTGAGGCATTGGTTCTTAGTCAACGCAAGTTCATCTTGGAGTTATTAATGAAGACCAAGATGCACAATGATGGGGTTGTATCCACTCCTATGCCGGTGATATCAAGATGCTAGTAATATACTCTCTGATGCTTATGAATATATCAGTATTGTAGGGGCACCCCTATATGCCTCCCATACACGTCTATATATTTCGTTTAGTGTTACAAGGTGGAACAATACATGCATGCAACAAGGTAGGAGCATTTTGTAGCTATTAAATGAATTCTACGGTATTTGGTTGGTACACTTAACCATGGTCTTGTTATAGCTCCAGCTGTGGAAGGCTTGCATGTTGTGGCTTTTTCTGTTGCTAATTGGGGCGGCAATACGAATGATCGAAAATCTATCACATGTAATTGTGTTTTTGTTGGCGATAATTTGGTTATATGGAGTTCTAAAAAGCAAAAGTTTGTCTCTCGATCCACCATGGAGGCCGAATATAGGAGTGTTACTGCTGAAACAACATGGGTGAGTGCACTTCTCACGGATATGGGGATTCAACAATCAAAGACTCTTGTGATTTAGTGTGACAATAACAGTGCAATTTCCATAACTACAAATCCAGTTTATCATGCTAAAATAAAGTATGTGGAGCTTAATGTTCATTTTATAAGGCAAAATGTTGTCGCTAAGCACGTTGTAACACCCCTAACCCGTACCCAAACCGGATACGAATTTGAGGTGTCACATTAACTTTTCAAAACATTGACTATTAAAAGTGGGGTAAAATTTAAATTTTTATTCATATTAAAATGGTGGAACCCTTGTAATAAAGTAAATAATGAAAACTTGCATTCATACTTATATAAACCTTAATAATTTACATAAATACAAAAGTATAATTTTACAAAATAGATGAGAGCATTCCAATTTAAACTTGTAGTGCATGCCAACAGTTTACAAATTTACAAGAAACCTACATTTAAATTGTCTTGATATGATCTTCACGGGAGTATGTTATCCTCTACAAGCTTCAACCTTCTAATTTTTTCAAACCTACGTGTGAAACAATCACACGCTAAGTTGATGACTTAGTGAGGCAATTACGAGCAAAATAAACTTTGTAAACAAAATCTTTATTTATTTCATAGAAACATTTCATAAGGGATTCAAATTGCTTTTCATAACAAGAATGTAAACTTTTATACATTATTCGTTTTATATAACTTTATTTTCAATGCCCAATGTATATTACTGAGAACTATAGGTATTTGAGTACATTGAGGTTATGCACTAATGTTGTCACCACATCTCACATAATGTGCACCGAAGTGCCACATATTTGTCCTGAAGAACCACATAGTTTTGTCCCAAATGACCACATAATTTTGTCCCGAAGGACCACATAGAACCCTCGACTCTTGGCATTCCAACTATACCTCTAATCCTCATACATATACCTTGAGCTTTTAACCATATAATTATTTATCATTTCGTTATTCAAAGGATATCTTTTCACATAGGCACTTTCACATCGAGTATTTTCATATACACATGTTCACATGTCACATTTTCATAATCATGTACACATAATCATCAATTATAGATTAAATAATAGAACTTGAATAAAACATTGTAAAAATATAACATAAAAGAAATTGAAAGATTTTCGATCGAAAACTCTAAGGTTGACATATCTCAAGCCACCCTCGAATTGAATATACATAAATGAGTTGCACTCACCTTTGCCTCACTGCAGTCCTAAACGAATCCTTATCACTTTTGGTCGATAACTTATAACATTGAGTTGCCTAGAGTTTGACTTTGTTCAATGTCTACACAAGAACAATCGAAAATGAATATTGCATTTCAAATTGCTTATAACTAATCATAATAACTTAAGCTGAAAAACACTTAGTTTATCATTTTAGACGCATTAGTATCGGTACTCCCACTACAATACCGATATTTTCCTTCTATGGTATAAATACCCACTTCGGTACCGATACCATTTCAGTATTCTGGAATTCCAAACTTGATAATGGTATCGATACCTTACTCTTGGTATCAATACTCCCCTTTCAGTATCGATACCTCCCTCAATCAGTACCGATACTGATCCTTGAACTCAAACTGATTTTGCCTTGAAGTATTGGTACTGTTCTTCCAGTATTGATACCCTTGCCCAGAAATTACCATTTTAATTTGAAAATTAACCAAAACTGACCTAAATCTCCTACTTTTATCTCCCTTTATGCCTTTAAACCTCAAAACTAACTTTTCTCACTTTAATACTCCTAACCATCCAAAATTCCACTAAAACACTTGAGACTAAAAATCATACTTTAATTTCAATCATGTTCTAAATCATTTCTAATACTTCAAACACTTTAATTTGAGCCTTGATAAGTCAAATATGCAATTAGAATCCACTTACTAACCATATTTCATAACTTCACATAAAAGCCCATTTTTCTAATCCATTGATAAATCACTAATTTCTTAGTTTTAATCAACCTTACGCTTTCCTTAAGCTTATATATTACTCAACTATCATAATCAAACCAAAAATTTCAAGAAATCATCAACTAAATCTTACTCACCTTTGAAATGGATTCCAAGAGCAAGGAGGAAGAAGATAACTAAGGTTTCCAGACTTTGCCCTTCTCTTCCACGTGTTTTATATCCCTTAAAAGGAAAGATAAAAATCATTCCTTTGAAAAGACCATAACGCCCCTCAAATATCTCATCTTTGATAACAAATCCTAATCAAAATTTCAAAATATTAGTCCTTGAACTTTTTAATTTTTTTCAATCAAACCACCAAATTTTGAATTCTTACATATTGGTCACTGACCCGATATTTGGGATGTTACAATTCTCCCCCTTAAAAAATTCACCCTTGAATTTTCATTGCACAAAGAGGTGGGATATTGTCTCCTCATATCTTCTTCACGTTCCCAAGTAGTCTATTCTACTTTATGGTTTCTACGTAGAACTTTAACTAACATAATCGTCTTATTCCTTAGCTACTTAATTTTATATGCTAGAATCAGAACCGATTCTTGCTCGTAGGTCATATTAGAATGAAATTCTATCTCATCCGGAGTTATGATGTGAGCATGATCTACTCGATATCTCTAAAGCATAGACACATGAAAGACATTGTGAATCTTTTCTAACTCTGGTGGCAAGATTAACTGATATGCCACGGGTCCAACTCTCTTCGAAACTTCATAAGGTCCACTGAATCTAGGACTGAGCTTTTCTTTACGCCCAAAACGAAGTATTTTCTTCCAAGGTGATTCTTTGAGGAAAACTTTATTGCCTACTTGAAATTCAATTTTTTTCCTCTTCAAATCCGCGTATGACTTTTGTCTGTTTGATGCCAAGTTAAGGTTGTGCTTGATTATTTGAACCTTTTTTCAACTTCTTTAATCAAGTCTGGGCCATAATCTTCCCGATCTTTTAATTCATATCAATTAAGTGCAGTTCTACACTTCCTTCCATACAAAGCTTTATACGGTGCCATTTTAATGCTTGATTGATAGCTATTATTATATGTAAATTCCGCAAGCAGCAAATACTTTTCCCACGATTCATGAAATTCAATAGCGCATGCTCTTAACATATCTTCCAGCACCTGAATCATCCGCTCTGATTAACCATCGGCTTGAGGATGAAAAGCAGTACTAAAATTCAATCTAGTACCCAAAGCTCCTTGTAAAGATTTCCAAAATCTTGAAGTAAATCTTGGATCTCTATCCGATATTATTGAAATTGGTACTCCATGCAGTCGAACTATCTCCTTGAGATATAATTCCACATACTTTTCTATCGAATAATCCATTCGAACAGGAATGAAGTGAGATTTTTTTGTAAATCTATCCACAATAACCCAAATTGAATCATTTTTGTTGGGTGACAGAGGTAACCCCTTTGCGAAATCCATCGTAACTCTTTCCCATTTCCAATGAGGAATAAAAATCGATTACAATAGTATTGAAGGCATTTGATGTTCAACTTTTACTTGTTAACAATTAAGACACGTTGAGACAAACTCTGTAATGTCTCTTTTCATGCCTGGCCACCAAAAATGCCCTTTCAAATCTTGATACATCTTGTTCACTCCTGGGTGCATAATTAATGGACTACAATGTGCTTCCGAAAGTATATCTCTTTTCAACTCGTCATCATTGGGAACACAAACATGATTTTTGAAGTATAAACATCCATTAAACTTTACTTCAAAGTCTTTGATTTCACCTTTTTCTACTTTCTCCAACCAGGCTAAACATTTATCATCACTCTTTTGCAACTCTTGAATCTATTTTAGCAATAATGGTTTTAACGTTAATTCGGCCATCAGCTCCCCATTGTCCTTTAACACAATTCGAGCATCTAACATACGCCAAACGACAAAAGTCTTATGATTAAGAGCATCAACTACTACATTGGCTTTCCCGGGATAATAATCTATGATCACATTATAGTATTTGAGTAACTCAACCCATATCCTTTGTCTCAAATTAAGCTCCTTTTGCATCAACAAATACTTCAAACTTTTGTGATATGTGAAAATATAGTAACACTCACCATATAAATAATGACGCCAAATTTTCAATGCAAAGACCATCGCTGCTAATTCAAGATCATGTGTCGGATATTTCTTCTCATGGGGCTTAATTTGTCTCAAAGCATAGGCGACTACTTTTCCATTTTGCATTAATACACATCCCAGATCATTATGGGAAGCATCACTAAAAATCGTAAAATCTTTGTTCGATTCTGGTTGCACTAACACCAGAGCCTCCGTCAAAACTTTCTTCAATGCTTCAGAACTCTTTTGACAATCAGGAGTCCAATTAAAAGACACATTTTTTCTTAACATCTTGGTCAAAGTTAGAGATGTCATCGAAAAGTTCTTGACAAACCTTTGATAATAACCTGTGATACCTAAGAAACTTCGAACTTATGACACACTCTTCAGAATTTCCCACTCTAAAACAACTTTTACCTTTTGAGGATCCGCCCGATTCCCCTATGCAGAAACCATGTGACCAAGGAATTCTACTTCAGTTAGTCAAAACTCGTACTTAGAGAACTTAGTATAAAGTTATGGTTGAAAAACTCTAAAATCACATGAAGATGGGCATCATGCTCCTCCATTGTCTTCAAATACACTAAAATGTCATCAATGAAAACGACCACAAACTGATCAAGATATAGTTGAAAAACTCTATTCATAAGATCCATAAACACTGCAGGTGTGTTAGTTAACCCAAATGGCATTACTACGAATTCGTAACGGCCATACCGAGTCCTAAACGTCATTTTTGGAAAATCTCTTTGTTGTATCTTCACCTGATGATAACCAGAGTGTAAATCAATTTTAGAAAACAATGTAGCTTCCTTGAGTTGATTAAATAAATCGTCGATTCTTGGGAGAGGATACTTGTTCTTTATGGTCACCTTGTTGAACTGACGATAATCAATACAAAGGCGCGTCGAACCATCTTTCTTCTTTACGAATAATACTTGAGCACCCCAAGGTGACACACTGGGTTTAATAATTTTTTCCAAAAGCTCTTATAACTGAATCTTTAACTCTTTTAGTTCCTTTGGGGCTATCCTATAAGGCATCATTGAAATAGGTGTTGTTTTCTCCACAACTTCAATTTGAAACTCAACCTCCCTATTTGAAGGTAATCCAGGTAATTCTTCAGGAAATACTTCTGGGAACTTTCAGAAAGTCAGAATATCTTCAAATTTTCTTTCTTTAGCTCTAGTATCAATCACATTGGTGATATAAGCTTGACATCCTTGTAGCATTAACTTTTGACCCAACATCATCGATATCATATTAGCTAACGAATTGATTCTCTCACTGACCACACTAACTTCCGATCCATCGAGACTTCTCAACACAACAGGCTTAAGTCGACAATCCACATTGGCATGGTAATGATATAGCCAGTCCATCCCTAGGATAACCTCGAACTCTTCAACCCTGAATCCTTATAGGACACCCTCGACACATTTGTATCACCTGAGCACTATGTCTTAATGGGTTAGTCACAATCACTTCACTACGGATAGGTTTTAACTGAATTCTTAAGTCTTTCACCAGTTTACTACTAACATAAGAATAATTCAATCCCGTATCAATCTGAACGAAAACAGGTTTACCAGCTATCTGAAAAGTACCTGAAATGATTTCAGGATCATCACAATCTTCACTGGTCTTAAGATTGTACACTCAAGCAGTGGAGCGTACTTATGATTGAACAGTCGACTCGGATTGATTTCTTCTTCGACCTTATCTTCTACCTCTCAGAGGTGCAACATAGGATCTTTCTGTTTGGGTAAGCTCTCTGATCATCATTGGGCAAACCCAAATACAATGTCCTACCTCTCCGCACTTAAAACAAACTCCACAGACTCTTCGACATACGCCACTATATTTTTTCCACAGTGCTGACATTGATTTGGCTTTTCCACTCCTGACTCCACTGAGTGAGACTGTCTGGCTCTTCCAAGATTTGATCCTCTACCTGAAAATGCCACTGATTCTAATCTAGTCTGAGGTTGAAAACTTGAACCTCGACTTTTCTTTAATTATGATGCACTCGAAGAAGCACCAACTCTCTTATTCCATTACGTCTTTTGCTCCAAAAATATATCATTTTGAGCTCACTACAAGGCTTGTGCTCGATTCACCACCTCTTGGAATGAAGAAAGATTTAATGCCAACAACAACTCTTTCAATCGAGGGTGCAAACCCTCTACAAACCAATCACAAGAGTTTTTTTCGTAGGGACCAAATCCACTGAAAATCTACTACGCTTGTTGAACTCGCGCTTGAACTCATACACAATGTGATTTCCTTGTTTTAAACTCATAAATTATTGTTTCAATTGACAGATGAACTGATCCCCGATTTATTATTCTTAAACTCTTCTAAGAATAACAACCATGTCACCTAGTCTCTTGTAGCTCTCATCATCACATTAGACCACCATATTCTGGCTTGACCTCGTAGTAACAAAACTACCCCATCCAGCTTCTCCATTTCAGAACAATGGAGATTCTCTAGCATTATCTTAAGGTCGTTAAGCCATAAATCGTCAACCACTGGACCTTCCTCACCTTCTCCTTTAAATTCGAGTGCTCTCAGACTTCTAAGCTCCTTAGCCACATTCATCTTAGGAGCTGAGGGAGTCGACGGCTGGAAACGAGTCAGAATCGCGTCCAATGTCTCGAAAAAGGTTCCTAGGTATTGAACATGCACTCCTTGATGTGCCTGATCCTCACCCTGCTTACTTGGGGCATGTGAATTACTACTTCCCTCATTCCTGTCTCCCGCTTCACTTCATGATCCCTCAAAGTCTGACATCTAATAAAAATAAAATTGATATTATATTAGTAAGGATATCATACTAGTTACCTTATCAGATCAGAAAGACTTAACTTTTAGTAGGCATGTACACTTTTTAAAACAAAAATGACTTCATTTCGATCATAAAATCAATTAAACCATGACACTGATACCATTAAATGTAACACCCCTAACCCGTACCCGACCTGGATGCGAATCTGATGTGTCACATTGACTTTTCAAAACATTGACTCTTAAAAAGTGAGGTAAAATTTAAACTGTTATTCATATTAAAATGGTGGAACCCTTGTAATAAAGTAAATAATGAAAACTTGCATTCATACTTAAATAAATCGTAATAAATTAGCTGACCCTATTCCCATATGTAATGGGATAAGGGGGAGGTAAGATATTAGGCTGCCCCCAATGCCAGGTTGAGAGCAGCTTCCGTAGGAGACCTCTGACAATCAGAATTATGAATTGCCCACCGTGGGACTTTATCCCACGACCACAAGGTTAAGAGCCTTGCGCTCTACCAACTGTGCTTACTTAAATAAATCGTAATAATTTACATAAATACAAAAGTATAATTTTACAAAATAGATGAGAGCATTCCAATTTAAACTTGTAGTACATGCCAACAGTTTACAAATTTACAAGAAACCTACATTTAAATTGTCTTGATCTGATCTTCACGGGAGTATGCTATCCTCTACAAGCTTCAACCTTCTGATTTCTTCAAACCTACGTGTGAAACAATCAAACGCTAAGTCGATGACTTAGTGAGGCAATTACGAGCGAAATAAACTTTGTAGACAAAATCTTTATTTATTTCATAGAAACATTTCATAAGGGATTCAAATTGCTTTTCATAACAAGAATGTAAATTTTTATACATTATTCATTTTATATAACTTTGTTTTCAATGCCCAATGTGTACTACTGCAAACTCTAGGTATTTGAGTATATTGAGGTTGTGCATTAATTTCAACTTGTGTCGAATTCAATTCGGTTCACTTTATAGAGTTTGATTGACTTGATTTAACTTATGTTTTAGCCCAATTTGACCTACTTCGTTATTTTTAACTCGGTTGAGCCCGATTCAATTCACTTTATATAGTTTAATTGACTTGATTTGACTTATGGATTAACCTTATTCGACTTTATAGCTGGACTTAGTTTAATCTTGGCTATGACTTTTAGATTAATTTTGAGTTTCATGAGTTTACTTGTGTAGTTTAGTGCTTCATATATGAAACGAGGTAAAATATAGCATATGCCATTGTGTTGTTAAATCTCAAACGGAAGTTAATTTTTTATTTACGCATTGGTTGTGAATCAATTTTATTTAGGTTTTCTTCTCTAATCTCTTATAGGCTGGTGCAAAATCATTCTACATTATCTTTATGTTTGTTAAAGAAAAGGTTCTTTGATGCTTTTATATTTCATGCATTTATGAGAGTTATTACATGCAAAGAGATTCAGCTTTTGAATGCACTACTACGTACACCTTATCAAAAATGAAGCAATGTATACTATTTTCATTTTATGCTAATGCCAATCACTTTGTAGCCAACGATCATGTTCTTACATTTTATTCTGCGTTGAGAGGAGTAGTTATTTTTTTTTAATTAATTTGATAGTTATTAAACATGTAGGTAACACTACATTTTGCCATATTGATGCTTGATACTATGGAGTTTAGGATGGACACATGATTTTATTTTATGGGATGAATTTAGAAAAGGGTAAACTACACAAATGGTCATCAAAATTTGAGTAAGTTTTGTTTTCCCCACTAAAATTTCAAGAGTATCAAATTGATTACAAATACCGATTTGTAACAAATTGACACTCGTCGTTAACAACTATTATTGGGATAACATAATAGTGATGTGGCATATTAAATCGGTTACTTGGCACGCTTTACCACACATTTGACTCTTCAAAACATTTGACCGACATTCTTCTTCTCTCCCTTTCTTCTTCTTCAAGTGATCATCACCATGCAAAACTCACTGGTGCAACCAGTGACGGACCCATTTATGACTCAGGTTGGGCACGTGCCCACCTTGAAATCCAAATTTACTTCTATTAGTCACCCATTTTATTGATGGTGTTCACCCTGAAATTTAATTTAGGCTCAACCATACAAAAATTTTATATTGTTAACACATATGTGTCCACCCTCAAAATTATCTCTGAATCTGCCACCGGTTGCAATAGTCGATGATCGATAACCCTTTGTTTCACTCTTTTATCTTTTATATCATTGGTTCTCTCTCTCCCTTCTCTAATACTTCTTTGACATCCTTCAGCTTTATTTGAGCTTTGTCCATAGTTTCTTTCATAGAAGCCGCAAAGGCCAGGCCATAACAGTTGACTTTGTGTCTATCTCAACCAGGGTTTCAAAATACAGATCGAAATGTGATTGCACCTATCACAGGACGCTATAAGCGTTATTCCAACCGTGATTCCAACTGTAATTTTTTCTTTGTTTCAAAAAATGAAAGGTCAGGGGAGGAGGAAGGGGAGGGGGAGTTGAGAGTGAAAGCATAATTTTTTTTTCTTCAGACAATGAAATCAGGGGGAGGGAGAGGGAGGGGAGAGTTGAGAGTAAAAGCAGCTTTCTTTTTTCCAGACAATAAAAGGTCGGGGAAGGGGGGAAGGGGAGTTGGTTTATTTCTTTTATTTTCTAAAATTAATTTTTAAAATATAATTTTAAATGATATATTAATTTGACATCTTTCCCACTTTTGGAATTTATAATTTAATCCTTAGTTTAAAATGTAAACTTGAATTTTTATTTATTTTAGTCTTAATTTTAGTAATCTAAATTTCTGCAATTTAAATTTTACAATTTTATTTTAATTATATTTAATTTAATCATTTTAGGGTAAGTTGTGCGACATTTAAAAAAATTCACGACCGTGATACCCGCAATAACTGCAATAACATCCGTTATATCCGTAACCGTAATAAACACGACGCGACCTAAAATGTGAACGCATATACTATTTAAGTCCCTGATCTCAACATCAAAAAGAGGAGGTGAACTATGACCCATGCAAAGATCTAGAATAAACGCAACAAATTTTTATAAAGAATTTTAAGCTGAGGTTTCTCATGGAGAAGTCAGATTGTTTCCTTTTTCTGTTACGACTTCCATGGAGTTTCTTCATATTGGGTGGCGACTCCAAATTGCTGATCTCACAAGACCAAGTTCTTGGAGTACCCAAAACAACCTGATACCTGGTATGATCGAAGAACATGTTCTGCTCTTCGCCTCCATTTGCCAATGTGAACATTTCATGCGAGTTCAACTCGGTAACTGAGCTCAAAGTCGTGGGTAATAAGCTTTCCATTGATGTTACTGATTTGCATGGTTTTCCAGTAACAAATCTAACTTTTTCGTATGCTTTTTCATTCAGTGGATTATTTTGTTACAACTTTGTCGAGGTTCCACGCTTGAAAGTTCTTGCTCTTGTTTCTTTGTGGATTCGGTGTCCTTTCCCTAATAAAATTCATAGATTATCTTCACGAATATTTAGAACAAATACTACTGTTGACGAAAACGGGTAAAGAAAACGAAAGAACACGAGAATTTTACGAGGTTCGGCAATGTGCTTACGTCCTCAGTGCCTAGGCGGCGCTAGAAGTTTTATTCAATGATATTTTAGGTCTAGGTTACATCTCTATTTATAATAGAAAACCCTGGTACATAAATTACAAAATCAACCCTGTACCGTACCGCGGGGGCTGCGCCCCCACACCCCCAACCCACATAATTCGTAACCCCACAACGAGACTTTTTATGAGCCATACATAACAAATCTCCACCTTGGCGAATATCCTGCCCCTTGGAAACTTCAATGTGGGTTGGGTTACCTTGCTTCTTTAACAACTCGAAACATTCAACAAGTCCAAGCAATGCTTGAACTTGTCTGTCGTAACTGGCTTGGTGAACATATCAGCGGCATTCTCATCAGTATGTACCTTCTGAAACAAAACCTCTCCAGATGCAACCAACTCTCTGATCTTGTGGAACCTTACATCAATATGTTTAGTTCTAGCACGATACACCTGATTCTTAGCCAAGTGAATAGCACTTTGATTATCACAAAGCAACTGAACTCCACCTTGTTGAACACCCAACTCCTTCACTAAACCAGTAAGCCATAAAGCTTCTTTTGCAGCTTCAGCCGCTGCCATGTATTCAGCTTCAGTTGTAGATAGTGCCACGACAGATTGAACAGTAGACTTCCAGCAAATAGGCCCTCCACCAAGAGTAAACACATACCCTGTCGTAGATCTTCTATTATCCAAGTCACCTGCATAATCTGAATCCACATATCCTACAACCAAAGGATTATCCAGCTGACTCCCAAAAACAATTTCATGTCCCACAGTACCCTTTAAGTACCGAAAGATCCACTTGACTGCATCCCAATGTTGCTTACCAGGTTTAGACATGTACTTACAAACTTGACTAACAGCATGAGCTAAATCAGGACGAGTACATACCATCGCATACATCAAGCAGCCAACAGCATTAGAATACGGAACCTTTGCCATATTTTCAGCTTCCTTATCTGTCTTAGGGCACTGTTCTGATGAGAGCTTAAAGTGATTCGCCAATGGAGTGCTAACTGGTTTCGCGCTGCTCATCGCAAACCTTTCTAGCATTTTCTCAACATAACCCCGTTGAGATAGCCGCAGTTTCCTTGAGTCTCTGTCCCTGCAAATTTCCATTCCAAGAATTTTCTTTGCAGCACCTAAATCTTTCATATCAAATTCCTGACTCAATAAAGTTTTCAAACCGATAACATCATCCATGTTCTTCGCAGCAATCAACATATCATCAACATACAGTAATAGAAAAATAAAAGAACCATCATCAAGGCTCTTAACATAGACACAACAATCATACTCACATCGGTTGTAGCCAATCTTGATCATATAGGAGTCAAACCGTTTATACCACTGTCTAGGAGACTGTTTTAACCCGTACAAAGATTTCTTCAATCTACAAACTAAATGCTCGTTTCCAGGTTGAGTGAAACCTTCAGGTTGCCGCATGTAGATCTGCTCCTCTAAATCACCATGCAAAAAAAAACAGTTTTAACATCCATCTGCTCTAAATGCAAATCCCAACTAGCCACCAATGCAAGTACTGCTCGGATTGAAGTGTGCCTGACCACAGGAGAAAAGATTTCATCATAATCAACTCCTTTCTGCTGTGAAAAACCCTTCGCTACCAAACGAGCCTTGAACTTCTCCCCCTCTTTTTCTGTTACTGTTGGTTTCTTCTTATACACCCATTTGCAACCAATCGGCTTCTTACCCTCAGGAAGGGGAACTAACTCCCATGTGCGATTGTGATTCAAAGACTCCATCTCCTCAACCATGGCTGCCATCCACTTGTCGTTTTCCTGACTAGTAACGGCATCATGAAAAGTAACTGGATCATCACTGCTAACAGTAAGTGCAAAAGATACCAAGTCTTCAAAA
Source organism: Hibiscus syriacus (assembly GCF_006381635.1). Lineage (NCBI taxonomy): Eukaryota > Viridiplantae > Streptophyta > Magnoliopsida > Malvales > Malvaceae > Hibiscus > Hibiscus syriacus. The sequence continues at coordinate 959,661 of NW_024063149.1, read as the reverse complement.
CCCAATCTGTTCGGAGGCTTTATATTCGTCCGTCTCACCCTGTCTCTGGCGAGACTATAATCCTGCAAATCATCCGTAGTGGAACCACCAGAAGTCGGTTGAGAAGTTTCTGGTTTCTCAACTGGAAACTGCTCGAAATCTACCACTGTCGTGTCTTGCTTCTGCTGCAACATAGACTGTTCATCAAAAACGACATCTCTACTAATCACAACTTTCTTCGCAACTGGATCCCAGAACTTGAATCCTTTGACACCTTTCTTGTAACCCAGAAAAATGCACTCCTTCGATTTTGCATCAAGTTTGGATCTCTCATCAGCAGGTACATGCACATAAGCAGGACAACCAAAAATCCGTAAGTTATCAAAACTAACATCATGACCAGTCCATACATCTTCTGCAACTTTCCCAGCCAGCGATGCCCTTGGCGATCTGTTGATAAGGTAACACGCCATGTTAACAGCCTCAGCCCAGAAGTGTTTGGGAAGCCCCGCATTCAACCGCAAACATCTGGCTCTTTCATTCAACGACCTGTTCATTCGTTCCGCAACACCATTCTGTTGTGGTGTCTTGCGCACTGTAAAATGCCTCTGAATCCCATGCTCCTTAAGAATTGTAGGAACTGTGAATCTGTGTACTCCGTACCATTATCAGACCGCAAACACTTGATTTTTCGTCCTGTTTGGTTTTCTACCTCAGCTTTCCACAGCTTGAACTTCTCAAAAACTTCAGATTTCTGTTTCAAAAAATACACCCAAACTTTCCGTGAAAAATCATCAATAAAAGTAACATAGTACCTAGATCCACCCAAAGACGATGTCGTGGAAGGCCCCCATACATCAGAATGCACATAATCAAGAATCCCTTGAGTTGTGTGCTTCGCAGTCTTGAAACGGACTTTAGTCTGTTTACCAAGAACACAATACTTGCAAAAATCGAGCTTACAGCTTTTGACACCATGCAACAAGTTTCTCTTGTGTAATTCTGCCATACCACGTTCACTAAGATGAGCAAGGCGCATATGCCACAATTTTGTCGTATCATCACAGGACTCAACAGAGTGAACTCCACCTGCAACGGTACTCCCTAACAATCTGTAGATATTCCCTACAGTCATCTTGCCTTTCATCACAGTCAATGCTCCTTTAACAATCCGAATGGTTTCCCTATCCTCGTCAGCCTTAGGGATAAACCATTCTTGTGCAAAGTGCCCAAGGAAATCAAATTCTTCTTCAAGTCTGGGATATGTCGAACACCACTCAACGTCCGAACGGAGCCATCGTGCATCTTAATTCTGACATCACCAATACCAACAATATTGCAACATCGATCATCACCCAAATAAACCGAACCAGAATTAACCGGCCTGTATGTCGAAAACCATTCCCTATTTGGCGTGATGTGATAAGAACATCCAGAATCAAGAATCCAAGCATCCGTCAATTGTGTCGTTGAAATAGAAAGCATATCACCCTCACTGCAATCAGAAGTATCATCCTCGACCACGTTCACAGACTTGGATGAGCCATCACGCTTCTCATCGGTCTGATTTTTCAACTTCGGACAGTCTCGCTTCATATGTCCCGCCTCCTTGCACTTGTAACAGTGAATCGTCTTCTTATCCCTGGATTTGGATCTGGAATTCCGCTTCCCGGACCCTGCCTTCTCTGGCTTCCGTCCACGATCTCGATTACCCTTGACATATAAGCTATCGGCTTGAGAGCTTTCCCCTGCATTCTGCTTCCGCTGGTTGTGAGCCAACAAGGCTGCAGTAATCTCCTCAACGTTGATAGTCTCTTTCCCATATGTAAGAGTAGTCACCATGTGTTCGTAAGAGGAAGTCAACGAACACAACAGAATCATCGCTCTGTCTTCATCCTCAATTTTCACATCAAGCCGAGCCAGATCAGAAACGATTTGATTGAAGACATTCACGTGTTGCGCCAAATCGTGATCGTCCTGCATCTTCAGCCCATACAGCCGCTGCTTCAGATACAGTTTTGTCGTTAAGGATTTGGACATAAACTGACTTTCCAACTTCCTCCAAATTTCGTCTGGAGACGATAGATGCATGACGTGATACATGACCTCGTCCGCCAAGCATAATCGTATGGTTCCTGCCGCTCGCTGCTGCAATTCTTCCCAATCTTCCTCATCCATCGACGCCGGCTTTGTAGGTCGCAAAGCCTTCAAGATCCCTTGCTGCGCCAATAGATCCTTCAGCCTCGTTTGCCATAATCCGAAGTTACCCTGACCATCGAATTTCGCGACTTCGAATTTTGCTCCTGACATCTGATACCAATTGTTGACGAAAACGAGTAAAGAAAACGAAAGAACACGAGAATTTTACGAGGTTCGGCAATGTGCTTACGTCCTCAGTGCCTAGGCGGCGCTAGAAGTTTTATTCAATGATATTTTAGGTCTAGGTTACATCTCTATTTATAATAGAAAACCCTGGTACATAAATTACAAAATCAACCCTGTACCGTACCGCGGGGGCTGCGCCCCCACACCCCCAACCCACATAATTCGTAACCCCACAACGAGACCTTTTATGAGCCATACATAACAACTACTTTTGTAATAACTTTAGTTTAATTAAAAAATTAATCTTTATTAAAAAATTATCTTTTAATTACTTTTTATAATTCTAATAACATATAATAATAATAATTTCAACCTCAAATATTTTATAATTTTTCAAAATTCTTTTCAAAAATTCTTTTTCGATTTAATTGTAATTTTTTCCATAAATTAACCCGATAACCGCTGTTAACCATCAATAACTATCAAACCTAAAATCGAGATGTTACAATTTATAACTCAATCTACACTTTGTTTTTCTTGGAAATTGATAGAGAGATTTTGTCAAGAATTGGTGGAAACACCAAACCCATTTTTAAAACTGAATGAAGAAAATGTGAGGATGAAAGAGATGCGGACGAATTGTAAATTGATTGAGAGAAAATATTTTTTACTTCCATTTTTTATTTATTATTTTTGAGAGAAAGAGATTTCCTCGGAGATAAGGTGCATGCAAATAACTTTAGCTTCATGTGAACAATTATCTTATCCATTCATATTCAAATATTCACATTGTGAATCTATTTTTTTCCTCAGACATTTAGTGAAGCAAACACAAAAGGTGATGGAAAAATTGATCCACATGAGTGGAAGGAATTTGTTTCAAAGCATCCATCTCTATTGATGAACATGACACTCCCATATTTGAGGTGAGCACCAAGTGTTAGCAATTTTTAAGGTCCAAATTTTAAATTTATCATACCACGACGTGATTATATAAATTAACCGAACATCATCTGATTTGATAGTTTAACCATGGAGTACTTGATCATAATACAATCAACTTTTCTTGATCAGGAAGTGACTAAAATGATGGTTGAATATTAGACCAATTGTTTATGGTACTAATCTCCGAGGTGGGTTGTGTTGCAGGGACATAACACTAGCATTCCCCAGCTTCATGGTTAGGATGGAATCGGAGATTCAGAAAGTTTAGGGTTGACGATACAAGTTAAAAAGGGGTTATTAATTCTATTGTTTGTGATGGGAATAATAATATTATTGTAAAACAAACACATTATTCATAAACTAAAATAGATTTACTGTGATGTGGTAAAAATGACTATATTAGAAGCGATTTCATATTAATCAATTTAAACGTAAAATAGATGCCGTCCCAAGATTAATTTAACATTTATATATTTATACACTCGAATGAGAAATATAAAACTTAATTGATATTATTCTTCGTCACAGAAAATTGATAATAAATGAATATCGAATATCTTCTCCATCTTTGGAGTAAACTAAGATTTCATGTGTAACACACCCTCGAACCCTAAACGTTAAATTAGACATCAACATATGTTGGTTGTGAATGCTATAACATTTTTTATTGAAGGGATGATAATAGGGATGGTCATGTGTCGGGTGGATCAGATTTTCGATCAACTTGATTGGACTAAAAAATTATATACCCTCCATTTGACTCGAACCCAACTCGAAAATTATATACCCTCCACCGAACCCACCCTTTTGAGATAAAACTTGAACCCAACCCGATCCGATTTGAAATAAAATATTTATAAAAAAAATATTACTTTTATTTCAAAAAAAGGGATTTAATTGAAAAATAATATATAGAGGAGTCTTATTGTAATTATCTTTAAATATATAAGGTAAAATTATATTTTTTTCTAGGTTGGATCGTGTCGGATATTTTTCACCATAAATCCAAATTCACCCACTCAAATCTATCTTTTTTTAAAAAATTGACCCGATAAGGTCAGATTAGATCAAAACACATTGAGTTCGAATATCGTGCCCATCCCTAAATGTCAATAAAGAAAAAAAAATTGTGACTATGTTTCTTATAATAATCTGAGATAATCACAAATTAATATCTATTTAAAATCTTTATTAATAATTAATAATACCTACATATACCTATAAACATAATTACTCAATCATACTATAGTTTTAGAGAACAATACTTCCACTGAAATCAACTTTTTGACTAATTTATAAAACCACAATGGTGTTGGGTCATTTTCCCATCATTCCACCACAGCTGGCTTTCCACACTTGGGTGTTTAGCCTGCCCATTGAGAAACTTACATCTTTATTTGATCCTACTTTAATGCAACTTTATCCATTGCCAGAAGCTAGTGGTAATCATTTATTGGCGGAGTTGAATGATATGGTCACCAATGGACCCAATGCTGAAACAAGCCACATGTTTTCTAAAACACGTCTTCTAACCCATGGGTCCAACTCAACGCCCAGGGGATTGCTTTTGTCACCAACCAAAACACAATCCAGCGCTGAAACAAGCTATGTGTTTTTTAAACCCTAGCCCTACCATTAACCTATGGGTCCAGCTCAACCCCAGGGGAATGCTTTTTGTCACCTACCAAAACACAGTGGCTATGTATTTTTATGTCTCACCGACACCAATAATTTTAGGCTTATTGAGAGAGAGAGAGAGAGAGAGAGAGAGAGAGAGAGAGAGAGAGAGAGAGAGAGAGAGAGAGAGAGAGAGATTTATTATGATGGATAAAGTCGTTTCTAGATAAACAACATTTTATTAAAGTTGTCGTTTGTTCGGAAAAGAAATATTTCATAAAAGTTAGCAGTAGTAGTTTTCAGCGGCTTCTTCAGAATAATGCATAATTATCAATGTTTTATTGTACAATTTATTTAATTTAAAAATGATTAAATTGAGTAAGTTAAATGAAATGAAAAATAAATTTATTTTCCCAAAAAGAAATGTATTTACATGTTAGTAGTACATGTTAACACGACTTGGATCAAGCGACAATGACAACATACATGTGAAGGCCTTAACTATAATCACTTAATAATTAAGAATAAATTAAAACATTATATTTAAGAACTTGAAAAAACTAACGAAATATTAAAAAATATATTTAAACACTTGAAAAAAATAATATCTAATTAATGTGATATATGGTCTATTTACAATCCTAACTTGTAAGGGGTCTAATTCTCAAAAAAACTTGTAAGGGGTCTAACCATTCTCTTTCATCAATCTACAATCCTTTCGGGTCAACTTTTATATTAATATTTTTTACTTTAATATTGAAGACAATTTAATAAAATGTGCTTTAGATAATTTTATATTCCAATAATCAAACTTTGTTATAATCTTACATTCTAATCCGATTTTCTAAGTAAATTAATACTCCGTCCATCTCACTAAATATGTATATTTTGATTTTTAAAATTATCTCATTTAAAATGTCTTATAAAAAAGAGTCAACAAACAATAACACTTATATTTCTTTTTTTACATTTATACGTCCCACTCTTTTACACCTATAAAAACAAATCAGTCAAATCTATCAATCAGTTTTTAGGATAATTTTGTCATTTTCTTTGGTAAATATATCTTCTAAAATTGTGTGCATGGTCAATATCAGATACAAATGATGGGACGGAGGGAATATCACATTGCTGGAATTAAATATATATTTGTGGGCATATATGTATAATGTACAATGTTATTATAAAGTATGTCACAAAATTAAGTAACCAATTATGTTACATATGTTATATGTATTAAATTGTCTTGGAATCAAAGTGTAAATACCATAAGTTGTATTTATAATTTGATGAAAGACATAATTATAAATACTTAAAAGATTGATCTAATACTCAATTTATATAAAGAGACAGTGGTCCCCAAGAAATAAGTTAATTTGTATTACTCATATTCTAATCAGAGAGTTTTTATGGTAAGAGAAAACCTATCTTCTTAGAAGATCACAACCAAAGATAGACTTAAAGATTTTAACCATCAATTAATTCAGATACGCTTCCGCAAATCTAATATTTTATTCTTGATTTGGTATGATTATATCTTAGTTGTTATTTTTCATATTTATTATGATTTCGGTTCTAACACACATTTCTTGTAATAAATTAAATAATCTTATATTTCAATAATTTTATTCCTACAAATAATCTTACATTATGTGAATCAAATATACTCTGAACTTTATGACATGTGACACTTACGTAATATAATACAAAAGGTAGATGCAAATGTATTCATACAATTAAAAACTTGAGGAAAGGAATAAGAATATATCATTTATATTAAACTTCAAGGCCAGCCAAGAAAGAGACCCCAGTTGAGGGTAACCATGATGATCCATAAATAAATTGTGCCACCGTAAACTTGGCTGCTTCAATCTCTGAAGTGATGACCCTATAGCCAGGCCATCTAACCCGTTGGCCAATTGCCCCACCTGGTCCATAATTCATGTATTCACCATAATATAGTGTATCCAACGCAAATGTAGCATTCCACTCCAGCCATCCTATAGGGTGAACGTGGTCACTTATATACGATAACATGAATACAGCCCTAGAGTACAACTTCCATGGACGTCCTAGATATGTTTGAAAGCTACCCTTTGCTGCCACCAGATCCGGGGTCGGTAAGATTCGGCATGCATGGATTGATATGCCCGTATTCTGGTTCGGGTCCTTTCGGTTTTGTGCAGTGATTGTGTTCTTCTGTAAGGGCATGGGCTTTCGGGCGTAAATGCTACAATTCTGGAACACCACGGCGGCATTACCAAAAATGAAATCGACGGTGCCGTAAATGTCACATTCACGGTAGAATTGGCGATTGGAGTGAACGTATAACGTGTCTTGATAGCCGATGATGTTGCATCTGTATACCACGGCATGGTCTGCGCCGATACGTAGAGCTACTGCCTGGTGCTTGGATGGTCCAGCCCAGTTCTCGAATGTTATGTCTCTTGCGATAAAACCAGCACCGGTCGCAGCTGAAAAGCATGATAAGAAAAGAAGGTAAAACAACCAATATCGGGGCCTTGATGACGAGAGAATTAGCGACGGGAGACAGTGCCACGAGACAATGTTACCCACCTCCAATAATTTATGCACTTTTAGCTTTGAATTGTAGCGACAAATCCAGTTTCGGTTTACATATTCAGCACAAAGTTTGCACTTTTAAGATCAGCACAAAGGTGTTAATTTTCTATTCTATTTACATACTTTTTAAATTTTTTAAGGAATGTTAAGGAATAATGTGCTTTAATTTAATTTTAATTTTTTAATATATCTTTAGAGATGGACATGAGACTTAGAGATGGACATGTACAAATCTGATTTTTTCTTTTTTTAGAAGTTGAGTTTGAAATTAAATTTTTTTAAAGATAATATTATATTTATGGAAAATTTTAATAATACTCTTCTCTATTTTTTTAATCAAATCTCTATTTATTTAATAAAAATAAAATTATATATATTTGTATCGGATCGAATTAAGTCACATCATACATAAGTTTTCATCTAAAAAATTGAATCAAATTTTAAGTAGAATGAAATCTCTAAATTCAGATCACATCAAATAATAAAGGAAAATATAAAATATCTATGTCGAATTAAGTAATAGATGAAAGAAAAAAAATATCTAATCAAATTCAGATCAACTAAAAACTCAATACAAATTGAGCTTATGCCTATTTCTATATATTATAATATTTTTAATTTTCGTGACAATTATATCTGATCCTTGATATATTTTTTTTTTAAATTTTATATAGACTGATAAAATTAATCTTTTACTTACATTATTAAAACGGATAACTGCACTAGAGAATAATAAATATAAAAAGGGTGAAGTGAAGTTACCAAAGACAGCAGTGTGGAATGTGGTGATGTTGTCAAATACACTTCTTCTGCCCGTAATTACTGTTTTACCCTTTCCATCCCCTATAAAAATTAAGTTAATTTTCTTCCTCCCCACCTTTAGATTATTCTCTTCGTACCTGCTTGCAACTAAAAATTAATTAGATGATGAAAATAAAATTACGAAAATAGGGGAATGATTAAATACGTATCCTATACATAAAGAAAAATAAATAATTTTACCTGCCCGCCTTCACGTAAATGATGATCCGGCGAGTACTATGCTCCGGCGCCTTTTTAATCGCCTCTGTAATGGTCTTAACGGTGCCGTTTCCGTCTTTTGAAACGATTATGTCGGCACGGATGGCCGACACGGGAGTGTCCAGCAGCGCCCTCTCTCCCTCCTCAGCCATTTCGGTAAATGCTGCCCGTCCATTTTTTCTCCCGACGCAACATCATTCGACGTCAGCAGCCTCCTGTTCTGCGTCGGCACTCCGCCGAAGTCGTCTCCGCCGCTCGCCACGAATATCGACAAGCAATTACTCACTAGCTCCGACAAGTCCGCCAATTTGGCTGTCATCTGGTCCCTCACCGCCCCACTCAGTCCCTCGAACCCCTCCGTACACGTGTCCTGGTTCGTCAACGCCGCGCTAAGCCACGTCATGACGTCTTGAGTGGAGCCGCCTTGACCATTGCTATTATGAGAAGGAACGACGGAGGAGAGGGAACGGAGAGGGCGTCGACGGAATCTTCCAGAAGCTCGAGGCAGCCGTCGTAAGCGGACCGTACACGTGGATCCATCTGTGTAACGGAGATGAAGGTGGTCTTATAAAGAGCCTTGTTGAAGCGCTGCAGTGTGACATTGAAGGAGATGTGCACAAGGTCTTGTTCACTTGCAGCAAGCGAGCCAGGGAACTGGAGGAACGAGTTAACACAGAGTTTTCGGAACCGAGTTTTACCGCACGTCCTGGAAATAGCTTGGGTGGGTCTACGGCGGATTGGGTCGCCGCCAACTGGAGTGGCGCCGTCGACGCCGCCATCACGGAGCACAACTACGACACCGGCACAGACAGCAGAGACAATGATCATAGAGAAAGCTACAACAGAAATTATTACAAGCTTTTTCTTGCTACTTTTAGCTGTGAGTTCTCTATGTTGTTGTTGGTGCTGTCCTGGTTCCGATGGTCGGAGCCTGTCGTATCCCATTGATCTTGATTTTGCTGAAAATGAAGATAGAAATTAGAAAAGAAATGAGAGACGATGTGGATGAGTGTTGTAAGACTGAGTTATATAAAAAGAGAAAAACAACGGCTCCTGAAGCTGTGAGCTGTCCTCTACTTTCACTGTGGGCATATGGGGTTACAGCTTACTAATTCCTCAACAATTAAAAATTATATATATGATATAATTCTGATGTAAGCAAATGCGAATTTGATAAGCTTATTGTGTATGTGTTGTGATTATGTGTAATATGTAAAATGCACAAGGTTGTGTATGTAATTTATGAGTTAAGAAAAGGACATGTGTTTATGTGGTTCAATCATGTTTATGTTTCATGTGAAATTATTGAAATTACTTGATATTTGATGAAATATTGAACTGACCAATAGGTAGGTAAGCACGTTAGATATAAGAATAATTGTATTATGACGAGCTTTGGATAAAATATAGGCATTGTTGAAGATGACTAATGAGCAAACTTGGTAACTACCACAAATGAATTAATGTTCCGAAATTTCAGTGTGCTTGTGCGTTGAGATTTTAGAAACTTATTTTAAGGGGTTTAGGGTTTCGAAATCAAATTTCAGTGTATTTTTTTGATGTGGATAATAATGGCCCGATTTGGAAACCAGGGGTTCAATTTCAAAATCAAGGTTTCGGTTGATTTATAGAAATTGGTAAAGTTGGTTATTTCAAGCTTATAAATGATACACAATGCAATCTAGTCCTCATGTGTAGACAATATAAATTTTTCGTTCTGCTTAAAAGTCACCAACTATAAATGATGTTAAACTTTGGGTCTTTATCTTATGTTAAAGAGGTTTTTAACGAGACCTATACTAATAGTTTCATTGTATGCGCCGTGTTTCAGACATACACTTCACCACAAAAGAAAAAGAGTTTTAAACATAAAGAATTTAACTTAATTTTTTGGTATAAATTATAAAGTATATATTACAAAACTAAAATATAAGTAAATTCGGTTGAAGTTAAATCCATACTTGAATCACTTAATATTTTTGAGAAATTTTATATTCGGATATAATATTTTTATCCAAATTCTTTCAAATATCAATTCAATCTTGTAATTTGAATGGATAATTGGACCCTCATATAAGTACCTTAATCATATATGCCAATAGATAACCTGTCCATTTGTTACGGTTCACCACGGTCCTTATTCGTGAATGATATATGCAAATAGTCCACCTTTCATCACATTTCATCAATGTTTTATCATCTACACTTAGCATTATTTGCCCATTATTGCCTTGGTAATTTGTAGCCACAAGAAGAGATGGCCCATGGGAATTGGTTGGATAGTCACATAGCTCAAATTTTGTGAAAGCTATGGTGTTATGTGGGCAAGATCAGCTCAGCATAATGGACAAATAGGGCAAGATATCCCATCCTACCATAGCATTCTGGCCCTTGAAACTTGCTAGCTACTTAAGACTTTCATGACACATCATATTTATATGTTCAGCATCTTTTAGCTTGAGGCATGGTTAAGTACAATCATTACAATGTGCAGAAACCTGAATATTAATTACTTTAACTAAACTACTTGTAATTACATGATATATATTCAGCATCTCTTTCATATATATAGTATGGTTTCGGAGGAAATTCTCCACTTATCAAGGCCTTCCGAGTTATTAGAAGTCTTTGAAATTTTATATTTTTCCAGATAGTTACATCTTCCTGATCTACTTAGGATCAATATATAAGCCTCTATGAATGATTCGAGAGAGGATCATGATCTCTTTCTCTCTCTCTTTTGCACTATTTATCGTCTTCAGCTCATAACATTTCCTGAAAACTATAATTGCTACTCTCATCCGAATTAAAAGGGGGTAAACCACCAACATTCGTTTCAATCCAAATTTTACCATCAATAGAGAGAGAAAACTTGAGCAAACAAGGGTAAAAACCAAATACAATTGGGTACATTCAATAGTATATATTAAAACATATTATCAAAAAGCAAAGGCAAAGTTATAAGGTGTGAGCAATTGTCGAGAAATTCCAAGATGAATTGCATCAATTGAAAGGTTGTGAGCAACAATTGTGGTGGAAATGCAGGCCTTTATCATCCATCGTATGAGCAATTAATTGCATAATTGGACCCACCATTGACGATCTGCACTTTTTTGCATGTGCAGCTGTCCATCCATCAATGCCGATCACCTATCTATTTTATAGGGTCCTTGAAGAAGCATCAATGAGAAAAAGTTCCAAAGTTTACCCCAAATGTTAAAATAGTGTCCCAGTTAAAGGACGCTAAGAGATTTAGACAAGCATGTTGGGACATATTAACTTTTCTTTTCAACTCTAGACCCTTTTCCCTCTTTGAAATCATGGCGTGGCCTTTATCTTTTTCCATAGTTTGCTATTATTGTTCAAAAGTACTTTTGAAGACTAGGAAAATTGCTCGCACTTTAAGTTTACTTGTGATGGACCAAGAGGTGGGCAGATAACGCTATAAGAAATGTTTAATTCCCAAACTAATGTGCTCATTCGATTAATTCTTAAATGAGGTGTTTTTTATAGTAGATTTGGGATCTCTCGGCATCTTTAGAGTTGAACCAGATTTTTTTGGCGTCTTGCTTGGGATCTCCCGGCGTCTTCAAGCGTTTTGTTTGGAATCTCCCGACGTCTTGAGGGTGTTGGATTGTTTATGGGGATTTCTAGGCGTCTTTAAGTTATCAAGGAAAAAATTTAGCCTTTTTACACAAATATCACCTTAACATAAATTAATTACTTGTTAGTCACTGTTTAAGAATATTTTACGAATCTAACAAGTTTTTAAATATTTTCTATAAAATTTTTATAAATTTTATATAAGTTTATTCAGTATATAATTCACCTAAAATATCAGTGGCACACCACTTAATGATGTTTTCATTGTAGCCCATTCTCTATTCTTTTTACAATAATATTTTAACACCAAAAAGTATCGGTCAAAAATATACCGGAACTTTAGTATAATGTATGATAAAATATATAAGTTTTTAGTTTTGTACAACTTAATATTAAATTTCAATTTAATATAATATTTATAAATCATTAAATCGTTATTGTCGTGCTATTATTTTATGGGTGTCTAGAAAAAGAAAAAATATCTCAAAATTATATACAACTTAAATTAAAATTAAATAAAAAATAGTTAACATATATTTACATATAATATATCGAGAAGTGTATTTTACACAAATTTAATGAAAAGGAAAGTGTCTTTTATCATGGATCTCGTACGTTGTAAGATCGAAGTTTATAAGTCTATCCTAAAAGATGTGTATGACTTGTGTTATATTTTAAAATAATATTTTTTAAAATATTTTATAATTAAATAAATTTATAAAATATCAAAACTTTTCATATTATTTAAAATGGTATTCTTAAAATTTTGCTAGATCTGTAAAATATTCTTAAACGGTGCCTAACAAGTAATTACTTTATGTTAAGGTGATATTTGTGTAAAAAAGCCAATTTTTTTTCTTGATTTCACTCAAAGACGCCTAGAGATCCCCATAAACAATCCAACATCCTCAAGACACCGGAAATCCTAAATAAGACGCTGGGAGATCCCAAGCAAGACCCAAAAAAATCTGGTTCAACCTTGAAGACGCCGAGAGATCCAAAATCTACTGTAGGGGTGAAGACGTCGGGGCATCCTTTCATGCCTTAATGCATCCTTTCATGCCTTTCATATATGGATTCGTTTTAGAGCAGTTCATACTTAAAAACTCATTCATAATATCCTTTCCATACATATAATGATAACATATTAAATACTATAAAACATACCTTAACTTAAAACGTTCTAATTTGAATCATTGCGAATCTTATTCATCTCAAATAATTACAATAAATGTACTCACCTGGCTTGCCTCGTGATTATATCAAAAATGCAAATCTGATTACTCAGCTACTTCGCTTTTGCCTTTCGTTTTATTTGACTCGGGAGTTTGATTTTGATTTCTCAAGCATCCATTAAAGAAACGTACAATATCAAATGTTAGTATATTTCCTAACATTTATACTTTAATAATATTCACAAGTACTATTATTTACATTTCTATAACAATTTCAATCTATCTTATAGTTCCATGCTCAATAGTATTGATACCCTACCATGGTATCGATACTTCTATACTATAGTACCGATACATTTCTCTTAGTATTGATACTACTACACTATGGTATCGATACTCTCTTTCAGTATCATACCATTTTGACATTTTGTTATCCATGGTATCGATACTTTCCTTTATAGTATCGATACCCCATCAGTATCGATATACTGTTCGTCACATTTATACCCATTTAAGCCTATAGTATCGGTACTGTTATATCAGTACTGATACCCTTATCCAGATTTTCCATTTTTCAGCCCGATATTTACCCAAATTTGGTCAAATTTCCTTAGGTTTACACCCTAACAATACTATTAAACTATTCTTTACTTATCCTTACTAATTTTCCTTCATTTAGCTTCTTAAAACATCTAAAATCTCCCAATACCATTTCAATCTAAAAATCGTACCACTTTTTCTAACATGTTTTTACTCATATAGAAAGCTTCTAATCTCTTATTTACTTCTTTGACAAGTCAAATATACTAATAAACATCATTAAAAACTCATATTCCAACATATCCTTCAAAACCCCATTTTCTCTAATCTTTAATAACTCATTCAACTCCTAGTTTTAACCTCATTTAACCCTTCCTTAAGCTTACATATTGTTGAAAACATTTTGATATTTTGATATACCAAACAAGTTTATTAATTAATTTTTATAAATTTTAATATTGTATTCGATTCATTATTCAAATATATATAATTATTACTCAAAGTTTTAAAACGTCAATTTTACTCCTTACTTAATGAAAAATTGAGATCTATACTGGAAATATTTTTGAACTAATTTTTACTAAGTGTTTCGAACTTTAATCGAGTCAAAAACTCAATTTTAATATGGTAATACCGACTACATTAGCAGTATCGATATCAATCGTCATCAAAGTCATCCATGGCCTCTACATCAAATTTTGAGGTTGTTCTTGATTCTCAACCCATCAACAAGCCTCCATACTTCAATGGAGCCAACTATGCCTATTGGAAAATTAGGATGAAGTATTCATTCAAGCAAGTGATTTAGGAGCATGGAGCATAATGATGAAAGGTCACTCTACTCCAAACCGAAACATGGAGATGTGGAGTGAAAAAGAGAAGAGACAGTTTCAGCTCAATGCAAAGGCAATGCACATTTTATTTTGTGCACTGAGACCCGATGAATATGGGAGACTATCATCGTGTTCAAATGCCAAAGAGATATGGGATAAGCTCCAAGTCACACATGAAGGAACTGATGCGGTAAGAGAAACCAAGATAAGTCTTCTCAACCATAACTACGAGAATTTCAAGATGAAACCCAATGACGATATCAAATCTATGACGGATAGATTTTCCGTGATTATCAACGGTCTCAAGGGATTTGGAGAAATAATCCCTAATGAGAAACTTGTGAGGAAGATGATTTACTCTCTTCCAAAATCTTGGCAATCGAAGAAGACGACGATTATCAAAGCTAAAGCCATAAAGTCTTTAACTCTCGATGAGCTAATTAGTTCTCTTCTTACTCATGAAATGATGGTTAAAGAAGAGGACGATTATAACACCCCCAACCCGTATCTGACCCGGATACGAGTCTGAAGTATCACATTGACTTTTCAAACATTTATTCGTATAAAATGATGAGTAATTTAAAAACTTTTATAACATTTAACTTATTCAAAACATTTACAAAATATATCAGAGTTCATACAATTTATATCTTTAGACTACATGCCAACTACACTCTATATTATGTACATATATTTTCTTATCTGACATTTGGTAAGGAGAACTGACCTATCTTGCTCCGTATTACTCTTTACTCTTCTCAAAACCTACGTGTGAAACAATCACACGCTAAGTCGTTGACTTAGTGAGGCAATAAATAAACATATAACAATAAATTCATGAATGTGCATTCATACCATTGAATCATGACATTTCAATATGCATGTATCTATTGCATGATAACAATATATAATCATGTCATACACACATGCAACATACCTTCTTGTATTACTTTCACTTTCATTTGTCTTTCAATTGCATTGCCCATGTATATTATTATCTTTATCAACATCATTATAATTCAGGGAACACATGTTATATCACCAAAAGTATATACATCACATATATTATATTCGTTATTGTCTCTTTATTCGCCCATGATACCTACGTGTAAATCACTTACTTTTGATGACCATTTATACACCCATCGTATACATATCACATTCAGTATGTTTTTTTAATCTCTTTATTAGCCCATGTACACTAGTGAGAACTTAAGGTATGTGAGTACATTGAGGTTGTGCACACATATGCTGTCACCACAGCTCATATAAATGTCCCGA
Organism: Hibiscus syriacus; assembly: GCF_006381635.1. NCBI lineage: Eukaryota > Viridiplantae > Streptophyta > Magnoliopsida > Malvales > Malvaceae > Hibiscus > Hibiscus syriacus. Next base: position 943,760 of record NW_024063149.1, on the reverse strand, counting down.
AGGACCATATATCATTCCTTAATAATCATATACATATGCCAAGGATCAAGTATGTGTCTCACCAGACTTCACACATGTTCCAAAGAATACATATATGTCCCGAAGGACCTATCCAGAGGTCATAAAGATCCTTGGCAACTGTCCAGAGGTTCCGAAGAACCTAGGTAAACTGTCCATATGTTCCTTAGAACATAGGTATACTGTCCATATGTCTCGAAAGACATAGGTAATTCTGTCCATATGTTCCGTAGAACATATGTATAGTCTCGACTCTTGGCATGCCAACTATACCACTAGCTCTCATATTACATAACAGGGGCATTATCATTATGAATACATTTCTCATCACTTGTTCTTTCTCTTCTATCACATACCACATGTATGTGTAACCATGTATTTCATATCATATATCTTATAATAATTCTTATATCATCATTTGTTTCCTTCCTACCTATTCACAATCACACTAACATGTAATGCAAGCAAGATATATTAATACATACATGTAATCACATAACTTATATCATATCATTTCTCTTATAAACACATATCTCTTCTTTTCTGTCACGTATCACATATACGTGTAATCATTGATCTTATAATCCCATGTTACTTCTCTTCTGTCACATACCCTATGTATGTGTAAACATATATCTCATAAACATATATTTATGAATCTGATATCGTATCACATATTCACATAAACATGTAATCCACTTTCACATATCACTTAACATATTTTCTAATATGATCACATAACTCATATTATCTATCTCATGTCATATTCTCATGTATTTACTTAATCCAGTTTCACATAGCTTGTCACATAGGCATGTATTCTCATATATTATAATTTCATATAGTTCAATATCACTTATCACATATACATGTAATCATGTACTCATACACACATAATCATCATATCATTCACAAATCAAATAACATTTTAGGAGTCACTTCTTACCATAGTAACTCAATCACTGGCTCATCACAAGCCAATGTTTATTCGATAACATAAGTACAATTAAATTGCACTCACCTTAGCTTTGCTTTGATTCGATTCTAATCCTTCAATTGATTCAGAACGGGATCACGTTCTATATCTACATAATCATACATAGATCTATATTAGTATTATAACTAATATACTCTAATGTTCACTCTTAAAATCAACAAATCATCAGCTAACAAGGAATCTTACCTTTGCCTTGGAGCTTTCACGGGAGGAAAAAGAAAATGAAGAAGAACAGAGAGAAGAGATTTCTGGAAAATCTCTCATCCTTATCCATATATATATCATTATTTAATTCATCTCTTGGTCAAATGACCCTTTTGGCCTTTAATACCTTTTATAATTACTAACATCTTTTAGGATTTATTTCCAGATAAATCATTGAACTAATCTATTCTTCTACTTTAATCACCAAATTATGAAACTTTACCATTTAGTCACTAACCCATAGTTTGGGATGTTACAATGATCAAGAGAAGAAAGATGATACAAATAAGGAAATTGAGAAAAAGAAAATATTGGTGTTGTTCTCAAATACACCAAAGATGAGAGTGACTCTAATGATGATGATGAGGATAAAGAAATGGCAATGTTTGCTAAAATATTGAGAAGATTCATGAAGTCGAACAGAGGAAGAAGATTCTAAAAAAATGAAGGCTTCAAAAATGAATCCAAAGAGAAGGATCCTATAATCTGTTATGAATGCAAAAAGCCTGGGCATATTAAATTTGATTCCCACAGCTAAAGAAGAAGAGTCTCTCCAAGAAGAAGCACCAAGCACATGTAGCTACATGGAGTGTGATGAATCATCCGATGAAGAGGAACAAGAAGTAGCTAACTTGTGTCTAATGTCCATCGAAGAGGAATCTCAGGTAACCTCTAACTAATCTCCATTAAATGATTATTCTTTTGATGAGTTACAAGAGGCTTATAATGAGTTGGCCTTGGAATATGATATCTTGTTTTAAAAATAAAAGAAAAATATTTCAAAATTAAAAATTGAAAATGATCTCTTATCCAAGATCAACAATGAACTTGAAAGTAATGTAAATGATATGCAAATCAAAATAAAAGAGTTTGAAAAGAAAATTTCTGACTTGCAGAATTTACTTTTAAGAGTTCATGATGATCATCAAAAGAAGCTTGATGATCTTAAAGCTTCTTTTAATAAAGTTGGAACAAAACAATTTGAAAAAGGACAAAATTCAAATTCCAACTATGTTAGAAAGAACTTTAGACCTTACAATCATAGAGGTCCCCATAGAACCTAAAATGGTAAAGTCATTAGAAGTATATAGGTCCCTAAAGGACTCACTACTACTAAAAGACAAGGATATCCTAAGTAAATGGATACCCAAAGGGACTAAGTTATTAGGGACTAATGCCTATGGACCCAAAAGAATTTGGGTACTGAAAATAAAAAATTAATCTATGTTTGTAAGTGAATGAGCATTGCTACAAGGCACAAAACACTAGCTCAAATTCATGATACCTTGATAATGGATGTTCAAGACATATGATTGGTGATAAGAGCTAGTTTTCAGAACTTAAAGCCAAAAATGAGGACTAGTAACCTTTGGTGACAACTCAAAAGGCCACATAGAAGGTATAAGTTCTATTGGTAATAACTCTTCCATACTTATAGAAAATGTTTTGTATGTTAATGGATTAAAGCATAATCTCTTAAGTATTAGTAAATTATGTGACAAAGGATACAATGTCTTATTTGAGTCAAATGGTTGTAAAATTGTTGACATTGCGTCTAATAGGATTATGCTTGTTGGTCATAGAATATGGAACATTTACATGGTGTATCTAGATAACATCAACATGACTAATATATGCTTAGTTGCTAAAGATGAGCATGATTGTTGGTTATGGCGTATGAAACTTGGACATACTAGTATGAATGTTTAGCAAAAACTTGTTCAAGGTAATTTAGTAAGCGATTTGCCAAAATTGAAATTTAACTATGATAAAATTTGTGATGCATGTGCAAAAGGAAAAAAACTTCCTTTAAACCTATTAATGATGTATCATCTAGTAGAGTATTACAATTGATCCATATAGATCTTTTTGGGACAATCAAAACTACTAGCTTGGGTGGAAAACAATATGCTTTTGTATTGGTAGATAACTACTCTAGGTTTACTTGGGTTCTTTTCTTAAGTACTAAAGATGAAGCTTTAGAAAATTTCATCACTTTCTCAAAAATAATCCAAAATGAAAAAGGTTACTCTATTTCAAGTGTTAGGAGTGATCTTAAAACTGAATTTGAAAATCTTGGATTTGGTGATTTTTGTAATTCAAATAGAATTAGCCATAATTTTTCAGCCCCTAGAACCCCTCAACAAACTGGAGTTGTTGAGAGGAAAAATATAACATTAGAGGAAATGGCTAGAACCATGCTTTGTGAAAATAATTTGCCAAAATATTTTTGGGTGGAAGCCACAAATAAAGCTTGTTATGTAATAAATCGAGTAATGATTAGACCTATTTTAAAGAAAACTCCATATGAACTTTTCAAAAATAAAAAGCCTAATATTAGTTATTTTCATCATTTTGGATGCAAGTGTTTTGTTTTAAACAACGAAAAAGATAATCTTGGCAAATTTGATGCTAAAAGTGATGAAGGAATTTTTCTGGGTTATTCCTTAAATTCTAAAGCATATCGAGTGTTTAATAAAAGAACTTTAGTGGTAGAAGATTCTATACATGTTGTTTTCGATGATAATCCCCTTCCGATGAAGGATTCTTGTGTTGATGATAATGTAGGTATATTAAATCCAAATGACGTGGGAGAATCATCATCAAAAGAAGAAGTGAATGATGAGGAAACTCAATATGCCTTCGAGAATCTAACCATAAAGGAAAGGAAAATCACATATCCAAGGGAGTAGAACTATGTCAAGGATGGTGAAATTTTAGGTGATCCATCCAAAGGGGTATTTACAAGATCTTCTCTTAAAAATATTTGTAATTTGTTGCATTTATCTCATGCATAGAGCCTAAGAATGTCAAAGAAGCATTAAATGATGAACATTGGATTATGACTATGCAAGATGAGTTAAATCAATTTAAGAGAAGCCAAGTATGGACATTAGTTAAACGGTCTAGTAATAAGTCTACTATAGGTACAAAATGGGCATTAGAAATAAACTAGATGAAAGTGGTAATATAGTGAGAAACAAAGCAAGACTTGTTGCTTAAGGGTATACTCAAGAAGAGAGCATAGATTTTGATGAAACGTATGCTCCTTTAGCTAGGATGGAAGCAATTAGAATATTGTTGGCATTTGCATGTTTTCATGAATTTAAATTATATCAAATGGATGTTAAAGTGCATTTTTAAATGGTTTTATAAAAGAAGTTTATGTGGAACAACTTCCAGGTTTTTAGGATTCAAAATTTTCAAATCATGTTTTCAAATTGACAAAGGCTTTATATGATTTAAAACAAGCTCCTAGAGCTTGGTATGAAAGATTGTCAAATTTTCTTATTGAAAAAGGTTTTTCAAATGGGAAGGTTGACACTACATTGTTTATAAAACGCAAAGGTAAAGATTTATTAGTAGTTCAAATTTATGTTGATGATATAATATTTGGGTCTAATAATGATATTCTTTGCCAAGAATTTGTTACGTTAATGCAAGGTGAATTTGAGATGAGCATGATAGGGGAGCTTTCATTTTTCTTGGGGCTCCAAATCAAGCAAAGAAAAGATGACATCTTCATCAATCAAGCAAAGTACATCAAAGATATGCTCAAGAAGTTCGGGTTGGAAAATATGAAACCCCAAGCCACTCCTATGAGCCCATCTACTAAGCTTGACAAAGATGAAGAAGGCAAATGTGTAGATGTTAAACTTTATAGGTCTATGATTGGCTCTTTGTTTTATCTAACCGCAAGTAGACCGGACATCATGTTTAGTGTTTGCTTATGTGCTAGATTTCAATCATGTCCTAAGGAATCTCATTTACAAGCCGTTAAAAGAATCTTTAGATACCTTAAAGATACTCCTAGTATAAGACTTTGGTATTCTAGAGACTCTAGCTTTAGCTTGCATGCCTTCTCGGATGCGGATTATGGAGAATGCAAATTAGATAGGAAAAGCACCTCCGGTACTTGTCAATTCCTAGGAAATATGTTAATTTCTTGGTTTTCAAAGAAACAAAATAGTGTTGCACTATCTACCACTGAAGTAGAATATATATCAGCCGTTAGTTGTTGTGCACAAGTTTTATGAATGAAACAACAACTTTTAGACTATATAATTGAAGTATGTACCATTCCTATCAAGTGTGACAATACTAGTTCTATTTGTCTCACTAAAAATCTCATCCAACACTCTAGAACTAAGCACATTGAAATTAGACATCATTTCATTAGAGATCATGTCTTAAAATAAGATATATTTCTAGAATATATAGATAATTTGCACCAATTAACGGATATTTTTACAAAACCTTTAGATAAAGAAAGATTTTGGACAATTAGGAGAGAATTAGGTCTAACCAACCTACCTTGATTTTGTGCTTAAAATAATTTTAGCACTTTTATGAATAAAGAAAAATGCATGCAAAAATAACATATTTAATGTCTTCTATGCTAATAGTTAGGGGAAGTTTATGATTTTCATGAAAATTAAAAATATGTTCAAATTATGCTTAATTGTATGTTTGATTGATTGAACATAATCAATTTTCTCAATTAGAGTTGTCTATACCAATATTCTTGTTAAATGTTACATGTTATGTGTTTAATTGCAAAATTTTTAACATTTTGTGCATTTGGTATCGATACTACTCTTGTTTGGTATCAAAACTACTAGCCTAGTATCGATACTGTTCTTAGTTAGTATCGATATTGTTCATACAATACCGATACTTCATCATAGGGTATCGATACCATGGTAATTTTTCCTTGAAGTATCGATACTCCTCAAGGAGTAACGATACTACTATATGGGTTTAGGCTATAAAACCCTAAAAATATCATATTTTTACCCATAAACCCTATCTAAACACTCAATCATTCTCTCTACTTCAAAACCCTCTCTCAAACCTCACCTCAATCCAACACTTTGAAGTTGGATTTTCTTTGTTCTTCAACTCCTAAACCTACTAGAATCATTAAATTCGTGCATTCAACGTCAAAATCTCTTCTCAAACCATTTTTTCTTAACACTGTTTTATTCCTTTTTCGAATCTAGGACTAGTTTTAGATAATTTTAGCTTAAATTAGTGAATGAATTCACTTATTTTGTAGTTTTACACTAGATTCTACAAGTTTTTCTTTAAAAATCTTCATATTTTTCGAAAATTTAAAAAAATATTTCATTTTGATTATATACATACATATATATATATAATATTATTTTTCATAAAAATATATACTATTGTTTCTCATAAATTGTTTTTCACAATTTTTTTTAACTTTGTAGCCCATTATAAATTAGTTATAGGATACCTTGAATTGAGGACTCATATTGAGTTTTAGGATTAATTGTTAGCATACATATGTTGTTTATTTACAAGTAAAATATTCCGATTTTAGTAACATGTCTAAAAAACGCCCTAGGTCATCTTCTAGTTGTGCTAATCAACCTCCAAACACACCTCCAAATCCTCCTCCCAATCTAACTGATATAACTATCCTAAACTCGTGTTTCAACGAACCTAGTCGTAGAAACCTCTATTCTAGGCACATTAATCACTTTGAGTCTTATTCTATTAGGGATGAGTGTCTCCCCTCGATTAAGGCGATGGAACAAATGAACTTTAAATATTTACCAATTCTTAAAGCTTGGAAATTCGACAACACCTTCAAAGTCAAACCCATTGTCTACCAACAGCTTGTCCGTATTTTCTACTCTAATGTGGTTTCTATCCAAAACGAATCCCATACTAAAACTGAAAGTATTCATTTCTAACTCTTGGGTGAATACATCACTATTGATTAGGGTTCTATAGCCCATGCTTTTGATTTGGAAAATATAGGAATAATAACGAGCGAGATTTCGTGTCTTCACCAATCAAGTAGGAAAAAGTTGTAGTGTGCTAGATTATCATGAGCAATTCCTACACTTAATAATCTCTTGGTGGTTTCGACCATCTGGAGGTAAATACTCCACTTTCCGTAGTATTGATATATGTGGATATATTGTCTTCAAAACAATAAACGAATAAATCTTCCTTAAATTATCTTTGGAGAGCTTGTAGAAACCGTAAATAACACACCCTCTAAAAGAGTTGAATCTTTAGTATATGGTTGCCTCCTTAGTAATATTTTCATCAAAGTTGGTCTTAAAGTGGACCTAGATGTTTCCATCCCTCTTAGTACACAAATAGACTTTACCTCTCTTAGAAAATTCAGATGGACTGAAGACAACACAACTTGGACACAATCAACCAAGAAGACTCCCGGTGCAAGTTCTTCACGAATAGCTCCGGCTCAAGCTCCAGCTCCTCAACTCGACGACGTATTACAGGATGTCGATGATCCTATAAATCGTGTTCCTGATGACGAACCGACTAGCGGAATTAGTGCAATGCCTCCATACTTTCAAACGATGATGAAGACATTGGATTTAAGGTTCGTATCCATGGATTCCCATTTTACTACTATGGGAACTCAGCTGTTAGAGATTCAACGGGATACTCTAGCTACATTCAACGCAATGAATGATAGATTCAATTCAGTGGATGATAGGCTCGACACACTTACTCGAGATGTTGCATCCTTTAGAGCACATCGATCCAATCACGATCCACCATCGGATGTTTGAGCTTACTACTCTTTGCTAGTTGTTCTTATGTTGATTTCTTGTTGTGAACCTTAAACGTCATTTGATATTTTTTTACTTTGGAGTTGGTTGAATATTTATGTTTTTGGATGATTGATTTTATTTATAAGACTTTGCATTTCTTATTCATCATTTTGCACCATAGTATATTTATAACCATGCCCAAATACATATTGAATATTGTTAATGTTGACTAATCTCTTTTGGCTATCTTGATCTTCACATCTATACTTATATCTTGTTTATACTATATGAGTCTTTTTTATTTAACAAAAAGGTGGAGAAATATTAAAGTAAGGGGAGTAATTTTTCAAAGTAAATTTTCAAAGAGAATCTTAAAATTCCTAAAATGTTTTGTTATATCAAAAAGGGGGAGATTGCTGAAAACATTTTGATATTTTGATATACCAAAAGTTTGCTAATTAATTTTTATAAATTTTAAGATTGTATTCGATTCAATTATTCAAATATATACAATTATTACTCAAAATTTTAAAACATCAATTTTTACTCCTTACTTATCAGTATCGATACCATGCCAACAGAATGCCAAAATGGTACCGATACCAAGCAATATAGTAGTACCGATACTATGGTTGTAGTACCGATACTACTCCTTTGGTTTTGACTCAAATATTTTCCAGAATCTCGAAATGGTAGTGATACCATTGACCGGTATCGATACTACTATATGGTAGTATCGATATTGCTCAGGACGGTATTGATACTGTTACTTTCTAACGGTAAAAATATTTGAATTTTATGCAGGTAGTATCGATACCATTGAGTGTGGTACTGATACCACGACGGTCCTAGCATCTATTTTGAGTGGAAAACATTACCCACGGCTCTTTTGACTCCCACAACATCTCCAATGTTCAGAATTAATCAAAGGTTTCAAGCCATTGGTGATTAAGAATATACAATAGATACAATAGAGAAAGCCTTAAACTTCAAGTTTGAGCAAAATCAAGCCAACATTCATCAATTTTCATTTTGCTATCTAAGAAAACTACTTGTGCTTACTTGTATTCATTTATCAAGTGTTCTTATTTGCTCTTGAATTGTGCAAACATTTTCCTTGTGAGGTTTCTTATAAGTTTGCAAATTTGTAATTTTCTCTTTGAGAGAGTGTCTCAATAATTTAGAGTATAATTCTTGAGGGAGTTGTAAGGTTACGCATTGTCCTCAAAGGTAGATACAAATTAGTGAATTTGTTGAAATCCTTAGTGTGGATAGCTAAGATAGTGGACGTAGACTTTGATTGAGAAAGCGAACCACTCTAAATCGCTGTGCAAATTGTTTTAATTTTTCTTTCAAGCTTTCACAAAATTTTAATCGCCAATTCACCCCTCTCTTGGCTATTTCATCATATCGATTAACTCAACACATATCACTTAAGGTTGTAATAGCAAACCATAATCGAAAGGAAAAACTAATTAAATGAGATTTACCTTTTGTTGTGGAGAAGAGTACCGCCCACGAGAAGAAGAAGAAGATGAGTAATTTACTTCCATTTCCTCTTTTCCCCTATTAAATCCCTAATAAGAATATGTATTTTAAATTCATTTTATTCCAAATGACCAAAATGCCCTTTTAATCATCCATTGCTACAATTTAGTCTAAACCACTATTCCAAATCATTTCTCATCTTTTATCATTTAATCAAATAAATCCTCACATTTTAAATCTTTTCAATAAAGTCACTGACCTGATATTTGGGGTATTACAAACTCGTTAGAAATTTTCAATTTTCAAGTTGTACTTAATTATAATTTTAATATTTGAAAAAATAATTTAATTTAACTCTTAAACTTTTCAACCGTAATACACATTATACGAATTAATTTTTCATTTATAACAAACCATATGACACTCTAGGAACATGTCATGTGACACATAATATATGTTAAATTTAAATAATTTCTAAGAAATCATAAAAATATTTATAATAAAATTTCAAGAAAATATTTAGAAAAATATTTTTAATATACTTTTAAAAATTAATATTTTTATATTTTAACTCTTTTAATGAATAGGTGACATATTCCTAGAGTATCACATGGATCTTTTCAACATAAAAGTAGGTTTGGGAAACAGGCATCATTATTGGGAAGTTCAAGGGTGAAATTGAACAAAAAATTTCTTTAGATACTGAGGTGTAATTTCAGGGGTCAAAATAATATTTAACCCTTTATATATACTTACTATTCCATGTCTTTGAATTGACTCATCCTTTTACTTATTCTTGTATACCTTTTGCCCCACTCTTTAGCTCTGATATGCAATTTGGTCGTTTACTTTTTTGGTGTAATTTTGTCTTTTACGTATTTTAGTATACCTTTTGGCCCTACTCTTTAGCTTTGATAGGCAATTTGGTTGTTTACTTATTTTGATTTACAATTTGGGCCGTGGTTTTTCTTGTATAATTTTAAAATAATGATCAAAATTTTTATTTATAAATTGAAAATCATAACACGTCATATCAAGACTGGACAAATAGAGTAGGACATGGCACACTCGGGTGTCGTAACAATAACAAGATTAATCAGAAACCAAAATCATTCAAACTAGCACCATAAACAATGCATGGACCAACATGGTAAATAATCTAAAACACATAAGGCCTCCATGTAATTATAACAACCATTGAAAAACAAGTAATAATATTAAGGGTTATATACACATTTAGTACTTAAACAATCAATTTTGACCCGTTTTAGTACCTAAATTTTTAATTTTTTTCAAAACCATACATAACGTTCAATTTTTATTTCATTTTAATATCTCGTAGTTAAAAACTTAACACATTTGGTACCTAAGCTTTTAATTTTTTCAAAAGTTAATGTTAAATTTTGAATGGAATACTACACTAAAACAAAAACTAAAGTTTTTAACAACATAATACTAAAATGAAACAAAAAATAAATTTTAGGTATAATTTTAAAAAAATTAAAAGTTTAAGTACTAAGACAAACCAAAACTAATAAGTTAAGTACTAAACGAACAATTTACCTTGATATTAATGAAATTTGAATAGGGGCATAAATACCTTGGCTTGTAATATCGATGCATAGGGAATGCATTGATATTATTATGAAATTTGATATTTTTCTAAAAAATTTAATAAATAATTCAAGTATCAATGTCATTTATTTTAGTATTGGTACCAAGACGTATGTATTGATACCAAACTCATGTATCACTATCAATATTGAACACACTAGAAACTTCTTTCAATTTGAACATCGATGAATCAATATTATTATTCAAGTATTTATATCCCAATAAAAATGTAGAATTCGGACAAATTAGGCTAAATTAAACATCGTATTTCAAATGAACATACACGTTCTCATTTAGGCAATAAAACCATCATACTTGTTATTCGACACTAGCCTTTTAGCATTAGATCCTCAATGTACATGTCATTTTTTAAAAAAGAAATGTGTTAAAGAGTTTGATTTGAATACAATGTGACAACTAAATTAGGAGATAATTGGAAAAAGTAAAAAAAAAAAAAAAGTTTGATTAGAAGTGTGAAACATCTCGTATTGTATTCAACACAAATCAAATCAATACTTGGAAGTACAAATGTTCAATTGTGCCCTCATATTATTACTATTATTATTATTATTATTATTATTATTATTATTATTGATTAATCTAAGTAAGTACAATCCACTATCTGTTTAAAAATATCTTTCAACCATTTAACTTTAAACGCTCACATTCCTAATATTTCTAGTGCTCGAAGAACTAGTGTTTTCCAAGTCAGATATACGTTTATTTAAAGCAAGATCTTAAAAGGAGGGCTTCTCAACATATCCAATTTTTCTTTTAATTTTTCATTTTATTGTTTAATTTTCAATCAAGAGGAAACAATTTAAGAGTTGGTAGACTATCCTGTCAATACCCTACCCAAATTTAGTTAATCACAATCGAACCAAACACATTGAGGTTAATCGTTTCTTTATTCATGATAAAATCCTAGACAACTCAATCCACTAGTCATGAGCACAACTTATTAATTTGTTCCCAAAGACACTAAATGAAAATAGAGTTTATTTATGTAACAAGCTAAGTATAATTAATTTTTATGCCTAAACGAAAATAGAGTTTATTTATGTAACAAGCTAAGTATAATTAATTTTTATGCCTCAACTTGAGGAATGTTATAGACTAATAATGCCATATAGGTAAATTAGCATAATCTTATGCTAATTGTTAGGATTAACTTTATCTAAATAGTGTATATAGCCTAGGCTTCTATGTGAATAAATCATATTTTCTCTCATCTCCTCCGTCCCTTAACATAGAGAGAAAAAAAGATCTCATTATTCAATTATGGATTGAGCCAAACTAACCAAGTGAATATCTAATATATAATTTTATATAAAAGAATTAAATATATAAACATTCAATACCCACCTAAATTCGATTGATATAGCTCGTCACTTGGTTTCTCGATGTTTCTCCGGCCTAGTCGCATCCTGATAAAAACAGCTCGGGGGATGGGATATATCCATCTTCTATTACACCTTTCAACGGAGTTCAATCAAAGAGAAGTTCCCATGAAAATCAAGTCAGAACCAAGTCCAAATAAACAATGTAAAATGGAGAGTGGGCAGCAATGGCAGCTCTTGCAATGCTCCAAGCTTCTATTACACCTTTCAACGGAGTTCAATCAAAGAGAAGTTCCCATGAAAATCAAGTCAGAACCAAGTCCAAATAAACAATGTAAAATGGAGAGTGGGCAGCAATGGCAGCTCTTGCAATGCTCCAAGTTCGCTTGCGAATGCGAGCGAACGAGGGCATTGCAATGGAATTAAGCAAATTTCATGTTTCATAGGAAGCAGAAGAAACTACTGCAGGAACAGCTTCGATAAAGCAAGGCGAATAGAAAAGCATATATGAAACACAGAATTTTCACATCGATCAGTGTCTACTAATCTCTGTTATAATGACATACTAATCATGTGAAGATTAAGGGCCAAAACACAGATTTGTAGCATAATAGCAACGCATTTGGTTTCCCCTACCAAAAGTATGATGCTTTCCAACTACCCAAAGAGCCATCCTTTTAGGGGTTGGACCATGGCGACAACTATATATACTCAAGAAAGAGCAAACATGCTCTGAATAACTACGAGATCGAATAGTTCTGATTCGCAATGCTATAAAGAAGTAAAACAGTAATACCGCAGCAGGAAATCTCATCAGAAAACATGCAATAATTGCAGGAAAGAGCAATCCATTGCAAAGTTCACCATGTAATATACCAAAGACTATAAACACAATATCCATCCATATTCATTTATAAAACAAAAGAAGATACTTCAACTAAAGCGGTAAAGCCTTGTAGCAGTTTTATACCTAATTAAACTAAAGGCCTAAGCAAGTAGAGATAGACCAAAATGTCCTAACTTCAGATATGCCTTTGCTCCACTACCATCTTTAGCTTCTTCTTCAATTGACAGGCACCAAGCTCTCCACATAACTGAAACCTTCAAAACAGAAATCAACACAATCAATTGCAAGCCTTCTAGTTCTTTGATCGACCGGATCAAACAAAAAGATACTTGACTGATTTTCTCTGTCTCTAACTCCCATATATTTAAACACCAGCTCACGGTCTCTCCAAGTCCCTACCGGAACCAAAGACTTTGAAAAATTCTCAACCACAACCAAATTAGTCCATCGTTTCGTCCCGTCTTCACAATCACTTAGTACCCAAAACTCGAACCGATTCATATTATTACCACTAACAGCAAAAACTAATGGATATACAGCAACAGCCAGTAATCCCATGTAAGACACAACTTTAACATTACCATAGCGAGTAACCGGTGGCAATGGTACTGTCTTAAACACCTCTCTTCCCATATCGAAGGCGACAACAACTTTCCGATCGTCGAATCTCTGTAAACCAATGGCCGCCCAGTTCAAACTACCATCAACAGCCACTCCATCTTGGCCTCCACATAACAGAGCTAACTCGAAACGTTCTTCTATCTCCTTCCAAACCCCTTCCCTCCATGAATAAACTTCAACCCTAAGAAAAGGCGACGCAGACTCATCATTTCCCTTAAAAGAAACGATCCTGACTAGTTTATAATCATTGTTAAAGGAATCGAAACCGAAGCCATGAAAGACCATCCAAATAGGGTTATCTCTTGAGGAAGTGATCAACGGCGAAGGGAGATGTTTAAACTGTTTGGTTCCAGGGTTCCACATAACGAAATCCGAAGCATAACAAGGAGAGATATCGAGACAAACCAAACCATCGACGGAACCGACGATTTTGGGGAAGCGAGGGAGTGATTCCTCCAAGGGGATACGGAGCAGCTGGGTGGCGAAATTTAGAGTGGGGTCAGTGATGAGCCAGATCCCGTAGTCCCAACCGGATTGGGAGTGGTAGCGGCGGATGAGGAGGTATGGGTCGGGAGAGGAACGGCGGAGATGGGCGGCGATGAAAGAAGGGTTTGAAGTGAGGTCGGCCAAGTGCTTGGAAACGGATTTGAATCGAGTTAGGGATTTGACAGGCAACCTAGAGAGGATGTCGGTGATGGTATTTTGAGGCAATGGCAATGAAGAAGCCATGATCCTGGGCCTCCTTCCCGACCAAGTACTCATTCGACTGTTTTCTTTCTTTTGAACAGTATTTCTTTCTTCTTCCCCAATGAATTAGAGTTTTTTCTGGGGTTGAACTCGGATTATTTTTAGCCTACTTCCGGATATCATATAAACCCTTCTTGGCTTCAACTCTACATTTATTTTTATTTTAAGGTTTTTATTAATTTTTTAAAATTAAAAATTTTAAAATTATATAAAAAAATTAAATAGTAGGATGATGAGAAGGTAATACCTATTTAGTATTTTCTTAGTCATTCCTAATATGCATCCCGTAAATCTAGTTGCTCGAGTTCAAGAACCAAGAAAAACAATATTTTCTTTAATCATTAAAGGGTTAATTATATGATTGTTCACTTATGTTTGTGTTTTGTCAACTTTTTCTCATTGATTCAGAAAACATAATATATGATCACTTTCATTTTTATTTAATTAAGGTTTGGTCACCACGAGTTAATTGTCGTTAAATATTTTGGTATAAGCACACATTCTCTAAATTTACATGTTCTCTAAATTTAGTCATACTTTTAATAAATTAAAATAAATTTAATCATCCAATCAAATGATATCACGTGTTACTGGTGCGTGTCACCATTCAGTTAGAGAACTAAATTTTTTTTAAAATAATATATTTTATGTTAAAATAAATGTATTAAATTAAAATAAACTTAAACCTTCCAATCGAATGGTGACACGTGGTACGACATGTGGAATCGATGACACATGGTATCATGTGATTGAGAGAATGTGTAAATTACAAGGATCAAATGTATGATTATACCAAAATACCACGTCACCTAATCTGTTAACAACAGTTAACCCGTAGTGATCACATCTTAATTAAATAAAAACGAAAGTGACCATATATTATGTTTTTTTTTTAAAATCAGTGAGAAAAGTGAACAAAATACAAACATAAGTGATCAACCATGTAGTTAAAAATGAAAATTTATTTTAAAATGTGCTATATATTATATACTTGATCTAATAAAAGGTTCACATGTAACCTAGTTTTATGACTTTCTAATTTAAATTGTTTCTAAATGTAATTATAATTATCAATGTTATTCTCACTTGAAATCTTATTTGGGAAATTTCGATGGCCTTTGATCGTTCTACCTGGACCCTTAAATTGAAGAGGATTTCTTACTCAAATAAGGACAATAGTACTGATACTCTTAGTTGGAGTATTGATACTAGCACACTAGAGTATCGATACTACCCTTAGTATTGATACCATACTAGGTTTCGATGTTTTGAAAAATTACCTAGTATTGATACCCTAGTTGCAGTATCGATACTTCTATGTGAGGGTATCGATACTACCCCGAGTATCGATATAAAAAATGGTTTCGATGTTTTGAAAATTACCTTGGTATCGATACTCCTACTAGGGGTATCGATACTCTACCTTATTATCGATACTCCCACGAGTACTGATACCAAAATTGGCTATTGGAATTTTTTAAGTGTAATCGGTATCGATACTCCTCCTCCGAGTATCAATACCTAAGCCTTAGTATCGATACTCGATGAATGTGTATTGATACTTAAACCCTCTTATTTTGACCATCAGATGAACAATATTGATATTGTTCTTACAGTACCGATACCCATACCCAAAAGTGCCCTGTTTGGGCATGAAAAATGCAACCCAACTCTACTCATTCTTCCCCTTA
The DNA here is from genome assembly GCF_006381635.1 of Hibiscus syriacus. Taxonomy (NCBI): domain Eukaryota; kingdom Viridiplantae; phylum Streptophyta; class Magnoliopsida; order Malvales; family Malvaceae; genus Hibiscus; species Hibiscus syriacus. Next base: position 927,633 of record NW_024063149.1, on the reverse strand, counting down.
AGGCCATCAAATGATGCTTAAGTCTTATGTAAGTTTATGGGGGTCATAGGGAATCATATTTCATGCTTTAAAACATCATAAACTAGAATTTACCATGATTATGCTCATATGCTTCATAATTAGTGCAAGCTAAGAAAATGCACTTAATGACCCACAAATGGTATAAGAAGATTAGAAATGTGTTACCTTACCTTCCTAGTTACTGGAAACGTCTTCAATAAACTAAGAACCAACTTCACTTTGTCATTGGCTTTAGAACCTTCTTCAATCTCTTTTACTAATACAACATGGGAAAAATGAGTTACTAACTCATATAGAGACTTAAAAATATTAGAAATATGATTTTAAACCTTTAAAAATGGATTTGGAGTACTAAAGAACCCCAAAACCCAAAACACACTTTAAACCCCCAACTAAGGCATTATATAGCCAAATCTTAGAATTAGAGGTTTGGATGAAAGCTTGAGATGTTGGGATGTTGGGTTTTACCTTGGAATTTCTGAAATGTTATTAAGAGTCTGTAACCCCTAAGACCCGTCTTAGAAGGTAAGCCCGAATCTAGGCGGTCATATGTCGTATACAGAAATCATTTCCAGATTTGAAACATACTTGAAATCCATTTTAGTAAATAAAATCCATGTAACGGTAAAATACAGAAATAATCTTCAAAAAAGTTCAAACAACATCGAAAATAAAATAGCATGCGTGTAGATATTAGTAAAAACACGTGTCACCAAAGTATAACAAAAAAGGCATACCGAAATATACAATGATACAAAAATAAGGAGATATCAACATTTTTTATGCCAAGTTGGCTAGACTACTATATGGTACTATCTGAAAGTTAAAAATTTAAATAATGAGCTAAAAAGCCCCAGTGTACTCCTTACAATGTATAAAAATATATAGATAAAATATTTTGGTAAAAGTTTATTTATAAAACATGATTTTTAAAACATGAACACTTATAACTATCCAAAAGAGTTATCTTTGGTAGCCTTAATTATATAATTTTAGTTTGAACTAAAGCATATTTAGGATTAAATTTACTTAATTTTGCATATTTTGCATGTTATGAGCATAGTAGGTTGTTAAGGGTTAAACTTGATTTTTGTTGCTGCAAATTGTTGCACTGATGTTGTAGCGCTACAGGAAATACTGATAAGATGTTGTAGTTGTATTCTAAACTCCAGACAGTTAGAAGAATCTTTTAGATTGGGACAACTGGTGCGGATAACTTTTATATGGTGGATAACACCAGAAACGTGAATTTATCTTATTGGGTAATGAGATTTTCATTCAAGCTATAAAAAGGGAGTACTTGGGTACAAAAAGTGTGAGGATGGTGAGAGGTCAAAATTACCATTTCCATGTTATTTCTTTTCAAGCCATGGACGCCTAAATCTTCTACCAGGGATTGCTGCAGCAGAAATGAAGCTTGCTGAAGAGCTTCGGCGGTCAGCGGGTCACCATTCAACATCTTCTATAGAGAGAGTGTGTGTTTTGAATGTTTAACTTGTTATTGAATGTTTATTATGGTTTTCTTTATTTTTTGTTCTCTTGGATATTTGGTTTATGAGCTTTGAACTTCATGATTGCGAGTAGAAATATTTGAAATTACATATATAGTATTTTTGTTTAAATCTATAAGTAGTTTTATTCGAGTTGTTATATACTTGTGTGAGCATTGGTGTTGTTGAGTAGCATAGTTACATTGAAAAGTGTGCAGACAGTTGATTAACATTGTTAATTGTTTGAATCTTTAATTGATGAAAATTATTAAAGTAGTTCAAATGTATTTAATCAATGTTGATTATATAGATTAAGTATTCAACACTTGTATAGAATTTGGAATCATAATAGCATATCCGTTAATTCAATATATGACTATTTTCTTCCTGAAATGTTGTAACATGAACTAGTATATTTCATTATTGATTACATTACTTTCACTTTAACATCAATTTCCTTTGATTCATCTTATTGTCAAAAACTCAATATAACTATTTTGCTCCATGTGGGTTCGACATCCGTAGAATTAGTTTGCTACCACTTTATTACTTGATTTGCAATACGTGCACTTGCATTGTATGCTATAACATTTTCGTAGCATCAAGTTTTTGGCACCATTGTCAGGGAGAATTGATTGTATGTTAGAGTTTATTTTACTTACCTATTGGTTTTTTTTCTTTTTGTAGGTACAAATCCTTACTAGTTTTGTTGGTTTATGACCTATAGTAACAACGAGCTAGAGCCATTTGATCCAAAGATAGAGCCAACTTTTCGACACCGTCGAAGTGAAACTGTTAGAAATCAAGCACACATGCATGTTGGAAATGCTAACAATGCTCTACCCCTATTGTATAATTATGAGTTTCCAGCTGAAGTTCGTGCTGGGCAACCAAATTTGAATGTAGATGATTGAAATCTCCCTATTCATGAGTATATGGTACTAACTTTAGATGATATACATCTGGGTATCGTGAGGCCAGTCATAAATGTTGTGAATTTCGAATTGAAGCCGATCATGTTCCAAATACTACAATCCATAGGACAATATGGAGGTTTTATTGCTGAAGATCCTAAAGCCCATTTATGATCTTTTATGGAGGTTTGCGACTCTTTTATTCAGCAAGGTGTTCCGGAGGAGGCCCTGAAGCTGAAATTATTTCCCTATTCATTGCGTGATAAAGCAAGGAGTTAGTTGAGTTAACTGTTGCTAAGTGTTGTAGCATCCTGGAATGAATTAGCGCAGAAGTTTTTGTTGCAATTCAACCCACCAAATATGAATGCTAAGCTTCAAAATGACTTGAGTTCATTTCAGAAGATGAATGATGAAAGTATGAAACATGAGAAGATTTAAAGATTTGTTGCAGAAGTTTCCTATACATGGATTCCCACATTAGACTCAAATGGAAATGTTTTATAATGGATTAAATATTCACACTTGAATAGTGGTTGATGCCTCGACGAATAGAGCTTTGTTAGATAAGATGCACAATAAAGCATTTCACATCCTATAGCAAATTTCCACCAATGTTTATCAATACCCTAATACGCGCAATATGTTTGGTTGACGTGGCATTGCAGCATTCATTGAAGATGAATGATGAAAGTATGAAACATGAGAAGATTTAAAGATTTGTTGCAGAAGTGTCCTATACATGGATCCCACATTAGACTCAATGGAAATGTTTTATAATGGATTAATATTCACACTTGAATAGTGGTTGATGCCTCGACGAATAGAGCTTTGTTAGATAAGATGCACAATAAAGCATTTCACATCCTATAGCAAATTTCCACCAATGTTTATCAATACCCTAATACGCGCAATATGTTTGGTTGACGTGGCATTGCAGCAGTAGAGTCAGAAGCTTTTAACTCAATGGCATCTTAGATTTCAACATTGACTGAAATGGTGAACAAATTTCATAAACCATGAGAAATGTATGATGTTAAATCCACATCTCTTGTCACTTGTGTATATTGTGGCAATGGTAATATATTTGGAGTCAATCTACCTCGTGCGAAATTATCAAAGGAATGATAATATATTTGGCAACACATACAACCTAAATTTCAGAAATCATCCTAATAGCTCTTAGTGAAGTCAACATGCTTCCAATCCGAAGCATCAACAATATTAACCTCAACAGTACAGTCAACAGAGTCAAATACCGTAACCGCAGGCACATCAATATGTTGGTCAGCCACAACAAATGTAGAATTACCAAGGCCAAACTTCAAATTAATCTTGAAGCTTATCAGATTGGTAAAGGGAAGAGTAAAGAAGTTGAGCATGAACCATATGTAAGTCAATCCCTAAAGAAAGATGTTGGGTAGAGTAGTAATTCAGAGCCATTGCTAAAGGTAACCCTTGATGCATCTGATGCAGATTCGAATCCAATGCCACAACAACAACAAACAAAAATGCCTCCACATTTTCCATGGCGATTCAAGAATACAAATAAAGATTAGCAATACAAATCTTTCATCAATATACTTCACCAGTTTACAATGAACATTCAATTGATTGATTCTTTAGAGCAAAATTTGAATTATATCAAATTTATAAGGGAAGTTATTTTGAAGAAACGAATACTTCATGAATTTGAGACAGTCGCTATTACTGAAGGTTATAGTGCTATGGCTACTAGTCAATTGTGACCAAAGCTTAAGGATACAGGGAGTTTCACTATTCCTTGTAGCATCGGTGACACATTTTTATGTAAAGCCTTATGTGATTTGGGTGCTACCATAAATCTAATGTCTTTATCAATCTTTAAGAAATTTGGAAGCGGCAAAGCAAGGCCTACTACGATTACTTTGCAACTTGTTGATCACTCTATCGTGCATCCTAGTGGTATTTGGAAAACATGCTTGTGCGAGTGGATAAGTTTATCTTTCCTACGGACTTCATTATTTTGGGTTGCGAAGCGGATAAATATGTTTTAATCATTCTCAGTCGACCATTCATTGCTATGGGCCGAGCTTTGATTATTGTTGAAAAGGGAGAATTAATTATTCAATTGAATGATGAACATATTACTTTTAATGTCTTGAATAATGTTTCTTACATCAATGACAATGCTAAATGTTTTTCACTCGATGTGCTTGATATTGTTGCACATGAGCATTTAGAGGAATGTTATAGCGAAGATAAAACTTGATGTGATTTTGAAGCATTTGAAGAGTTATTGATAGATGAAGAAGTCGAATGTTATAACAAGTATCTTCAGAGCATAGAACAATTGCAAATACATGATCGTATCATTCAAGCACCAAAACAATTTATTGAAGAAACACTGAAGCTTGAATTGAAACCCTTGCAGAGCATTTGAAATATGTTTATCTTAGAGAAAATGAGACGTTGCCATTTATTGTGGTAGCACAACTTACAACATCATAAGATGCTCAGTTGATAGATGTGTTGAAGCAACATAAGAAGGCTATTGTATGGAGCATCGTTGATATAAAAGGCATTAGTTCATCATTGTGCATGCACAAAATTCTTTTGGATGACCCTAACAGTAGCTCGATTGAACAACAAAAATATTGAATCTGATCATGAAAGAAGTGGCTAAGAAGGAGATTATAAAATGGTTGGATCATGGGATCATATACCCGATTTCGGACAACAATTATGTTAATCATATGCAATGCGTTCCAAAGAAAGACATCATTATTGTGGTGACAAATGATAAAAGTAAGCTAGTGCCGACAAGGACCACTACTGGTTGGAGAATATGTATGGACTATAAGAAGCTCAACAAAATAACGAGGAAATATCATTTTCCATTGCCATTCATAGATCAAATGTTAGATCGACTTGCAGGCAATGTTTTTTATTGTTTTTTAGATGGATATAGTGGTTACAACCAAATTACTATAGCTCCGAAAGATCAGGAGAAAATAACTTTTACATGTTCGTATGACACCTTTGCGTTTTTAGAATGCCATTTGGGTTGTGTAATGCTCCAGTGACATTACAGCGTTGTATGATGGTTATTTTCTCCGATATGATTGAAGATTACCTTGAAGTTTTTTTGGATGATTTTTTATCTTTAGACAAGATTTCGACAAGTGTTTGAATAATTTGGTTGCAATTTTGAGAAGATGTTAAGATACCAACTTAGTTTTGAATTGGGGAAATGTCATTTTATGGCCACAGAAGGCATAGTGCGTAAACATCGAATTTCAAGTCGTGGCATTGAAGTGGATAAAACAAAAGTAGAGGTTATTGAAAAATTTCCACCACCTACTAATGTGAAGGCAGTTCAAAGCTTTCTTGGTCATGCGGGTTTCTATAGAAGATTCATTAAAGACTGCTCTCGAATTGCTAAGCCATTATGCTCATTGCTAGAGCAAAACATGAAGTTTTTTTATTGATGATGAAGTACTTCAATCTCTTGAGACAATTAAATTGAAGTTACCGAATGTTCCAGTTATTACAACACTAGACTGTACTTTTCCTTTGAATTAATGTGTGATGCTAGTGATTTCAGGGTAGGGGCAGTGCTGAGACAACGAAAGGATAAAATATTTCAAGCGATACATTACACTACTAGGACAATAAATGAAGCTCAAATCAACTACACCACAATTGAAAAGGAGTTGCTTGCTGTGGTGTTCTCTTTTGATAATTTTTGTTCCTACTTGATGGGTACGAAAGTAAATGTCTATATCAACCACTCATCATTGAAACATTTGTTTGCTAAGAATGATACAAAAACTTATTTAATTAGATGGGTGTTGTTACTCCAGGATTTCAACATTGAAATTCGGGATAAGAAACGATCTGAAAATCAAGTGGTTGATCACTTGTCTAGGGTAGAGTCTGGCAGCCCAGATGAGTTTCCTGATGAGCGTTTTCTAACTGCTATAACAATAACATGGTATACTAATTTTTCCAACTATCTTATTAGGGCATGATGCCACCAGACCTAAATTACCAAGGTCGAAGGATTTTTTTACGGGATGTAAAGTAATACCATTGGGAGGACTCGTATTTATTTAAGCAATGCAATGACCAACTCATGATGCGATGTATTCCTCAGTGTGAGCGGCAAAGCATTCTGCGACATTATCATAGTGCAACATATAGTGGATATTTTGGTGGTATACGTACAACAGTTAAGGTACTTCAGTGTGGATATTATTAGCCATCACTTTTTAAGGATGCTAATGATTTTTTAAAGATTTATGATCAGCCAACTAGAAATATTTCTCACTGAAATAAAATGTCGATGCATTATATTTTGAAGATTGAGCTATTTGATGTGTGAGGATTAGACTTTATGGGTCCATATCCTTCTTCATATGGTAACCTCTTCATTTTAGTTATTGTATATTATGTATCCAAATAGGTGGAAGCTATAGCCTTTCCAAACATCAATGGTAAAGCAGTGTTACGATTCTTTCATAAAAACTTTTTCACTCGTTTTGGAACATCTCGTGCATTTATCAGTGATGAAGGATCTCAATTTATTAGCCATTAGGTTGTTAGAGAATTGAATAGATATAGAGTAAAACATAATATTGCTACATCATATCATCCACAGTCTAATGGCCAAGCCAAGATGTCTAACCGAGAAATCAAGCAAATCCATGAGAAAGTTGTGAACCCTTCTCGAAAGGATTAATCCCAACGCCTTGAAGAAGCACTATGGGCTTGTCGAACTACTTATAAGACTTCATTGGAATGTCCCCTATCGTCTTGTTTATGGTAAAGCATGTCACTTACTGGTGGAGTTGGAGCATAAAGCTATGTAGGCGTTAAAGAGGTTGAATTTTGATCTTGATGCGTGGGTGAACAGCAAATGCTAGAACTTAATAAATTGAAAGAAATTTGAAATAATACATATGAGAGTTCGCGTATTTATAAAGACAAGAGAAATAAATGACATTATCAAAATATTTTGTCAAGGGAATTAATTGTTGGGCGACAAGTGTTGTTATTTAATCAAAGATTAAAATTATTCCCTAGGAAGTTGCGTTCTAGTTGGTCAAGCCCTTTCGAAGTTCTTGAAGTTTTTCCTCATGGTGTAGTATTACTGAAAAATTTGGTAGATGAAAGCATATTAGTCAATGGGTAACGCTTGAAGCATTATTGCTAGCAATAAAGCCCTAGCATCGTTTCGATCACACTAAACGATCCTCATTCTTTTTAATATTTTGTTCTCTTGAATAAGTCAATTCTTTTGATATTTATTATTTCATTTTTGTACATGGTTTCATTTGATTATTCTTAGGTTAGCTCTCTCATGTTGCATAGCTCTTCAGATTTTGGTTGATATCTTCGTTGTTCTGATGCTCCAGCGATGCAAGGACAACCAACAAAGTTTTGACGGTAAAACTCAGTATGAGCTGTTACCAATTTAACCCTCTTTAAATTTTGACCGTTCATTTTTCCCTATCATAACTTCCCATTCAATTTATCTTTATCCCTCCATCATAAAACTTTTTAAATTTCAAAATAATCTTTTATATATTCTTTCACGCAACCCCATTACACCTATTTATTTCACTTTCATCTTTTTCACGACTTTAAAGCCCTTGAGAACCTCTATTTTATTTTTCTTCTTTGATCTACATATTACCATGGTACCTAAAAAGAAATCAAGTTCAAAAACTTCAGCATGAACACTGACTCCGTCTTCTTTTATAGCTGTGCCGCTAGCAATGTCCCTGACGGAGGAAGTCAAACAATTCATGGATAACGAGCACAGACGGTGCTACGGAGAGGAATTTGAGGGCCGAGATTTCTGTTATGAGCAGGGTTTCAATTTGTCAATAGAATAAGAACCTTAAATCTTTGAATATATATCTCAATTGATCACTCAATGATGTTTGGGAAAATTCTGTGAACATCCAGATGACATAAATTAGTATATTGTTTGGGAATTTTACACTAATATTGTTGACCAAACTAAGTGTCTAGTCTTTGTTTAGGAGAATATGGTCCATTGATGGGCCAACTTGATAAACCAATTGTTGGGTATTGCTAAAGCGCCTTGCGAGCATACAACATTTGTGGAAAATTTAATCGATGAGGAGTTGGAGCAAGTAGGGCGTTATGTTTATTTACCCGGTTGATATTGAACGGAATTAACTACTGATGTTCGAACCATGAGACAATTAGATCTTCATCGTGATGCACTGGTATTGTTTATTTTTCTTAGAACTCGGTTAATTCCAACCATGCATTCTTCCACTATCATTAAGGATCAAATTTTGTTAATTTATTCCATTTTATTTGGAAGAAAAATTGATGTTGGAAAAATAATTTCTTCTGAAATATTTTCTTGTGGTCAGAAGACTTATAGGTATTTGTATTTTCTATCACTAATTACTACTCTGTGCTCTCAAGCACAAGTTATTTTGTCTTCTGATAATCTTTTAGAGAATCAAAGCCCAATCACCCTGGCTGTTATGCGGAGAACATTGTTAAAGGAAGGGCTAGACCCTTATAAAGCTCATGGGGATCATTCTGTTCCTATGGCTACTTCACAACTCCTTATTGATGATCGAACCTTTGAGAGCCTTAAAATGGCTATAGCATCGATTGGTGTTAAGCTGGACCAGGCTATGGCATTGCTAAGCCATTCTCTTCAAAACCATTCACATATGCACAGCGCCCAGGTTCAATATTGGGAGTATGCCTAAAAAAGGGATGTGGCGACCAAAATAATGTTTGAAAAGTTATTCACAGAAGTTGAAGCATTATTTCCAAATTTTTCAGCAAATATTGTAGAAGACTTGCTGCAACCAACAATTCATGATGCTGGTCAGAGCTCAGTTAGCTTGGAAACTTTTAACGCCACTTAGCCAGGTGAGGAAGAAGAAGTTATGGCTACTGATACCAAGTTCATTGAGTGGGATGAGGAGATTGAAGAGGAAGAAGAAGAATAATATAGTGATAGTGAGGAAAAAGAGGAATCTGAGAAAGATACAAAAGTTTTACCTTTGGATGTGGAAATTCTAGGCAAAGTAGAACAGGTGAGCAGCGTACAGCTGCAAGAAAAGGTTACGTATGAAGATGTTCCTCCATCATACCAAGTGGCAGCTCATATGCTGAATTTAAATGCCACCACAGTTGGAGAAACAACCATTGCTATTGATGAGCCAAAGTTAGATGCAGGGACAATCATTCGTAATGTTATAACTACTGTTGGGCATTCAGTTGCTCCAAGTTAGCCGGAGAGTACTCTCATTGCACAAGCCACTGAAGCTATGAGACATGCACCAAACACACAACAAAAGTTGGATGCCACAACATTCACAACTCCAGTCTCTCAAGCGGTTATAACAAAAGCCTCGACCAGTCAAAAGAGGAAAAGCTCGTGAAGGTAAAGACAACTGCAAAGCGGCTCCGGTCGAACGTTATTAGCCCCTGACAAAGTCTGCGAAAGCCCACTTAGGGGAGTGTTGCTTCCCTTTCTCATATTTTAGTTTGTTTTATTTTCTTTTTGTTACATACAATAGGGATAATGCATCCTTTAGGTTTGGGTTGTGTTGTTAGGTTTAAATGTTGCATTTAGGAATATAGTTTGCATATATAATTGCATTGGTAATTCCTTAGGATAATTTTGAAAAATTAATAAAGTATTTTAGGAATTTTGAAGATGTATGATGATGAGTATTAATTGAAATAAAAAGCTATAGGAAATGTTGTAGAAACTGTTCGAATTAAGGATCCTTAGATTTCTTGTTTACACATATGTATGTTTTCAATACTTAGAGAATTTAGAAATCTTCAAGCTATAAATATTATCTTTATTAGATGTTATGGCAATTATTTGCAATTAAATGTTTTTAGAGACTTAGGGAATAAGTTGGGTAATGCTGGTAATAGCTCTAAAATAGTGAGAGAAATAAGTTGAATTCTAACATTGGTGAGGAAATATTGTTGTAGCATTGAATACCTTTAATATAGTAGGTGTGAATTTTCCTAACTTAACTATTTCCCCATTATTTCTTTTCAAGCCATGGACGCTTAAATATTCTACCAGGGAATGTTGTGGCAGAAATGAAGCTTGCTGAAGTGCTTCAGCGGGTCACCGTTCTACACCTTCTATTGAGAGAGTTAGGGCTTCGAATGTTTAACTTGTTATTGGATGTTTATTATGGTTTTCTTTTTTTTTTCTCTTGGATATTTGGTTTATGAACTTTGAACTTCATGATTGCGAGTAGAAATATTTGTAATTACATATATAGTATTTTCATTTAAATCTAGAAGTAGTTTTATTCGAGATGCTATATAATTATGTGAGAATTGGTGTTATTGAGTAGCATAGTTACATTAAACAGTGTGCAACCAGTTGATTAGCATTGTTAATGGTTTGAATCTTTAATCGATGAAAATTATTAAAGTAGTTCAAATGGATTTAAACATTGTTGATTACATAGATTAAGTATTCAACGCTTGCATAAAATTTGGGAATCATAATAACATATCCTTTGATTTGATAGCTGACCATTTGCTTCCTGAAATGTTGTAGTATGAACTGGTATATTTCATTATTGATTACATTACTTTCACTTTAGCATCAATTTTATTTGATTCATCTTATTGTCAAAAACTCTAATATAACCATTTTGCTCCCTGTAGGTTCGACATCCGTATCATTAGTTTGCTACCACTTTATTACTTGATTTGTTATATGTACACTTCCATTTTATGCTATAGCATTTTTGTATCATCAAACACTACCCCCATCTAAACACCAGAATGTGTAGGTTTCCCAAACCGTACACCCACATGTACGTCAGGTAATGGCCTTATGCTGATAGAATAAGTACATGTGGTATAGTCTTAGATAATTCACAAAGAAGAGAAGCATGTGGCATGGTCTTATAAGTCAGAGACTAAGATCAAGATACTTCCCCCAATCATACCCCTTAATGATAGTAAATGTGCATGAATTTGAGTGAAAACAATAATTTAATTTAATAAAACTTTAAAATATGCCATTTTTTAGAATAAGATATATAAATACGTAAATAGAGATCATATAATAAGTATATGATAATTAGATATTAAAAACCAAAACATGCGGTAAAACAAATGTCATGCTGTCAGAATATTAAAATTTCAAAATAGTTCAGACATATAGTTTAAAACAATATTGTAACACCAAATAGGAACACACATGTACCGATCTAAGAAGTTTAGGATGATAGCCTACTCTCAGGTCTTCCTATCACGATCGATGATAGCACTATATCGAGTCACTCTTAAAGAGCGTGTAGCCTGCTGATATGTTAAACGGGAAGTACTAGATTTGTTCGAACCTTGGTTAGGGGAATCACAGGTACCTTCACGAAAATATACTCCTAGAATAATTTCATAATCGAATCATAAATAAATAAGAAGAAATGCTAAAAATACTAAGCATTTTTGGATTAATGGGCTCGATTTAGGGCTTTTGGGTAAGAATTTAGTGAAACATAATGCAAAATCAGACTAAAGACGTCGAAAAATATCAAGATAACAATTTTCACAAAATCAAAGTCAATGACAACGGTCAACGATGGCGATCAATAAACTGGTTAGTGGTATGGTACGATACGGTACGATACAGTGCAGTGCGGTGTAGCTGAACCGGTTTGGGTTGGCAAGATTTAGCTCCGCTGAACCAGTTTAGTTGGTCTGGTTTAACTGGGCTGGTTCGGGATTTTGGGTTTAGGCCGACGGGTTACGGGTTGGGTTAAATCGGATCAATTGGGTTAAATTAGATCAGGTTGGTTAGCGGGTTGGATGTGGGTACATACGGGTCAGGAAGGCGGTTGATTTAGATTAGATTGGGTATGGGTCAACCGCTTCTAGATGCTACCAGGTGGTGGACGTTTCCCATGCGCAATGGTGGTGCGTAGAGGCACGTGCGATGTTTAAGGCAGCAAAAAAATCATGAAAAATTTTATAAAAATATTTTAAAGTGTTTTGGATCACTTAAAAGTTTGGCTCACCTCAATAAACGGTGGAGAGCTTGAAAATGCTTCACCAGAAACTTGTTATAACTAACCCCTCTTCATGCCATCGACAATGAGAACATGACGACCATTGTTGGACTCAGAATGATGCAAGGAATTCAATGGCACAGACGGTGTTGATAACATATCAATAATCGATGGTGAAATGGTGTTTAAAGGTATTAAGCTCAAATTTTCCAAAAAAGAAGGTTGATAAAAGAGGATTTTTTCCAATAAATAAAAGTTTTGGGTTTAGGTTTAGGGTTTAGAGTTCAGACTAATAAACTCAGTCTCATACTCCATAACAAACATACCTCTATGCTTCAAACTCTGAAACTCCTAATGTCACACTTGTAAGTATCTCTCTTCGATGGAACGACTCTAAAAACGCCCTTTGAAAATATCCCAAGTCAACTGATCCCTCAGGACACTCTTGGTAATTGAATTACACCATCTCCCACTTTTTTTCTTAAGCAAAACTAGTGCTCCCTTCAACTTTTGCTTTGTCCTCAGCTCTATCTCATCCATAATTCTCTTGGTATCCCCCTACTAGTACTCAGAATTTGTTGGAGGTCCCCCAGTAATGCTCTCATATGGAATCACTCCAAAAGCTACCAGAGACGTAGATATGTCCACAACAAAAATATTAGTAGGAGCTCAAGTTACTCTTTGAAACATGTGATAAACAACTTTATCTATGGCACATTGATCCATTTCAACATACTCTTCCTCAGTTACAGAAGGGTATTTTATGGGTATAATCGGATCCTCTCAGGAAGTAGACGAATGGACACACAGAGTAGAAAGATCTCTAACTAACGACGGGTCCTCTACAGAAACAGAAGGCTAAGTTTCTCGTCCACGACCCCGGACACGACCTATTCTACAACCTCGAGCACTCATCAGATCAGATCTAATAAGCTCTACAGAAAAAATTTAACCTAAGTTAAAATGGAGTCAGAAATCTCAAATCCATTTAAAACTCGTAAAACAAGGTGACACATGTTTATAAATATCAGAAAATATCTTTTAAAAATATAATATTTGGATTCATCCACAGTCTGAGCGTTTAAAACCAAAACTCTGATACCACCAAGTGTAAACCCCTAGACCTGACCTAGAAGGTAAGCTCGAATCTAGCCGGTCACATGTCGTATACATAAATCATTTCCAGATTCGAAACATAGTTGAAATCCATTTTAGTAAATAAAATCCATGTAATGGTAAAATAAAAAAAATAACTATAAAAAAGTTAATGTGATAAATATACAGACATAACAAAATAAATACAAAATATCGGTAATACAAATGCATGTGGACAGTAGTAAACACGTGTCATAAAAGTATAATAAAAAGGGAATACAGAAATATACAGTGATACAAAAGTGAGGAGAGATCAACCCTCCTGATGTCAAGTTCGCTAGTCTACTGTCTGGTACTATCTAAAAAATTAAAAATTTAAAAGAATGAGCTAAAAAGACAATGTGGCCTTTAAGGTGTATAAAAATATACAGATAAAATATTTCAATAAAAGTTTATTTATAAAACATGATTTTTAAAACATGAACACTACCCCTATCCGAACACCAAAATGTATAGGTTCCCCTGAATTATACACCCACCTATACACACGGTAAGAACGTTATGCTGATAGTATAAGGGCTTGCGGTAGGGTCTTAGCCAATGCACAAGGCAGAGGAGCCTACAATAAGATCTTACAAGGCAGAGACTAGGGCTGAGATACTTCCTCATATCATACCCCAAATGACAATAAATGTGCATGAATTTAAGTGAAAACAATAATTTAATTTAATAAAACATTAAATATGTCATTTTTTAGAATCAAATACAGAAATACGTAACCAGAGATCATATTAGAAGTATACGAGAATCAAATATCAGAAGCCAAAACATACGGTAAAATAAATGTCATGCAATCAGAATATTAAAATTTAAAACACTTCAGACATATAGGTTAAAACAGTACTATAACACCAAATACGAACATATATGTACCGATCTGAGAAGTATATGACAGTAGCCTACTATCAGGTATGTTTATCACGATCGATGACATCACTAGACTGAGTTACTCTCGAAGAACGTATAGCCTGCTGATCTATCATACGGGAAGTATCAGATCTGATTGACCCTCGTTCAGGGGAATCACGAGTGCCTTCATGAAAATATACTCTCGGATCAATTACATAATCAAATCACAAAGAAATAAGAAGAAATACTAAAAATACTAAGCATTTTCAGATTAACGGGCTCGATTCAGAGCTTTCGAGTCAAAATTTGGTGAAACAGACTGTAAAATCATACTCAAGATTTCAAAAAATGTCAAAAGAGAGGTTTTAAAAATGTCAATACTAGTCAAAGTTAACGACAACGGTCAACGATGGCGGTCAGCGGTACTATGTGGTATGGTACAGTGTGGTGTATTACAGTGCAGTGTTGTACGGTATACTACAGTACGATGCAGCTGGATTGGTTCAGGTTGGCGTGTTTTACCTTCACTGGACCAGTTCAATTCAGCTCATGTGAGCCAATCTAACAAGTTCAGTTCGATATTTTATGTTTGGACTGACATGTTACGGGTCAGGTTAGATAGGATAAAGCGGGTTAGATCAGATCAAGCGGGTCGTCGGGTCGGATAGGTTAGATGTGGGTATAGACGGGTCGGGAAGGTGGTCGGTTTGGATCGGGTATGGGTAAACCCGCTTCTAGAAGCTCACCAGGCAGTGAATATTCCTACGTACAACAGTAGCGCGTGCGAGGGTTTAAGGCAACCAAAAAATTATGAAAAATTTATAAAAATATTTTAAAGCGTTTTGATCATTTACAAAGTTTGGTTCAACTTGGTAAACGGTAGAAAGCTCAATAACTCTTCGTCAGAAATTTGTTATAACTCACCTCTCCTTACGCCGTGAAAATGACAACACGACGACCACAATTGAACTCGAGAAGTTGGAAGAAAATCAATGGCACGGGCGGTGTCAATAACGAAGTAACGATCGATTGTGAAATGACGTTTAAAGATAATTAGAACAAATTTTCCAAAAATGGAAGGTTGATGTGATAAAGAGGATTTTTTCCAAGAAATGAAAATTCTGGGTTTTGGGAGGGTTTTATACCCAACAAAAAGAAAATAGTATAATTATTCCATAAGTCTCTAGGCTATTGAAACTTTTTGATTTTGGTCTAAATTTAACTAAAGTTTCATTTTGGTTCCTAAATTTTGGCAAAATTTTAATTTAGTCCTCAAAATAAAATTTAAGAAAAATTTAACCCCATAATTGGGGAGTGACAAAGTCAACACCTTTGATAGTCTTTAGGAATGAGGATGAATGATTTTTCAAACAAAGTAGAATAATACAAAGAGACAAAACTCCCCAATGCGACATAAGCTTAATTAAATGGGGATTAAGCCTTTAGGTAACTTTAGGGGTAAATTACCATTTTGGTCGTTCCATTCTTGGTCAACTTCTAAAAATACCATTTTTAAGTCTAGATGGGCTTAAGCCCAATGCATAGGAAGCCCAAAATAACCCAAAACATTTAATTGGTTACTTGGTTTACTCCTAAGTCCATTTGGGCTACCCGAAACTACTAACCCAGGATTCGGGGCATTACAACTCTCCTCTCTTAATAAAAAATTTCATTGTCGAAATTTACCTGGTTAGAAGAGAGGTGGAAACTGAAGCTGCATATCCTAATCGATTTCCTACGTTACTTCATCGACACCATGATTCTTCCATAAAACATTTACTAAGGAAATTTTCTTTTTCATTAGTTCTTTATATCCCTTGCTAGTATCCATATCGGTTATTCCTCATAGGTAATGTCTTGTCTCACCTTGATTTCCTTTACACTACATCGTGCCTTTGTCTATTCATCGGTAACCCGATCATGAAGTACATAATCACTCTATTTTACTTCCATTACGAAATCTGAATCAGATGCATCAACCCTGAAAGAACTTGGTATTCTGCCTTAACTTGTTGGTATATTAAACACTTAGCCACAAACTCAAACATTTCCCTTTTCATGCCCGACCACCTATACAACTGTCAAAGTTCTTGATACATCTTGTTACTACCCAGATGAATTGATAACAGACTACAATATGATTTATGGAGTATTTTACTATACAATTTCTCATCCATGGATACATATAAATGACATATAAAGTAAAGTACACCTTCTTCATATAATTTAAAACTTGGGGCCTCGCCTCGGTAGACTTATTCCATGCGAGCCCTTAAGCAATTGTCTGAACTTTGCAGCCTCTTAAATTCACTTACTAACTCTGCTTCTACTCATGGGTGGTCTGACTTCTTCTACTGATAGGGTGGGTACAACTTTTACCGATCCATTTTTGTTTGCTCCCTTAGTAGGCTCATTGGTTGAACCCTTATCATTATCCTTCTCTTCGAGTATCTCTTCTGGCAATTATGTTCTGCCTACACATTCATAGGGGTGGAATCATTAGTCTTTCTTCCCCTAAACTTATCTTGTTAATTGATTTAGGTGCCACTCTTTAGAGTAAGTAAACTATATTCCTCTTTTCCATTAGCTTTACTGACTTTGGTGTCACTTGATAGGTGACCTGGATGACGTTCTTGTAATGCCACAATAATTTTGCCAACCTAACCCTCCAAAGCTCTCAGAGATATGTTGTGGTTTTGCATCAATGTTCCCTGATTCTTGATAGCTGAAGAATGTTATTGTAGCTTAATCCTTGTGCTTGCTATAAATTCTTGCATAGTAGCCTCCAGGGAGTTAGTATTAGATAAAGATATTGCCCTTGTTAGAATCATGCCAAGGCATATTGTTTGAAAGAATGAGGGCTCATTACATTCTACTACCAATATGGGTGACTAGCATTACTTGCACCTCGATTTCCCCAAAAAACATTTGGATGTTGATGCCATCCTGGATTGTAGGTGTTAGAGTAGGGGTTATTGTTGTTTCTTCGGTTCAAATTCCCTACATAGTTGATGGATTCCAGATTTTCAGGGCATTCACGCTCATGGTGATTACCTCAACATAAGAAACATGCTAAGTTGGCCACCATCGCTTCTTTCACCTCATTGGAATGTTTCAATTTCTTCAACATATTTGTGATAGCAGAGAGTTGAGCGGAGACTGAATCCTTAGCATCAAGCTCAAATGTCACTGGTGTATGCCTTGAAGAAGGAAACTGGTAGTCATTGTTTGCTATCCTATCAAGAATGTCAAAAGCCTTTTCAAGTGATTTGTCTACTAAAGTACCATTTACTGAGGCGTCTAACATCATCCAGATGGGTTCATTGACTCTATTATAAAACATCGCATCTTAAGTCCAATCTTAAAATCCATGATTAGGACACTTCCGAAGCAATCCATTATATATGTCCCAGTACTCATACATAGATTTGTCATCAGCTTGTCGGAAAGATGTTATGTCATTTTTGAGTTGAGTGTTTATGTTCGGTTGATTATACCGTAGTAAAAACTTTTGTAGAGATCAACCCATGACTCTATTGAACCAGATGGAATTTCACTCAACCAAGCCCTCGCTCTATCACGCAAAGAATATGGAAATAATTTCAGCTTCAACAAATCTTCATGCACTTAATATTATCGAATGAGTCACAAACTTCCAAGAAAGCACGAATGTGTTTCCTGGCATTTTCATGAGGCATGCCACCAAATTGTCCTATCGAGTTCAACATATTGAGCATTACTGGTTTAATATCAAAGTGGGATGTCTGACTCTCAAGAGCTACAATCCTAGGGTTGAGATTATCCAATATAGGAGCTAAGTGATCTCTAATAGTACTAGGTCGAGGTACAAGTCCATTATTCTGATTTTCCGTATCATTTGGATCTGTTGATCTTACACTTTGCGAACTTCTTGGTTATGTACACTGTATATAAATCTATTAGCACGTTGAGCACGTCATCTTCTATGAAATAAGTGTTCAATTTCAGGTAGTAGAGGATATAGAGGGTTTTCAACAGTCCTTCTGGTCATGCAATGGAAAAGCCTGAAAAAGAAATAAAATAATAAGTAAAACTATGCTAGAAATAAAGAAGTAAAATAAAAATACTATAACAGAACTATTAAACTTCCAATAGCCAATCCTCGGTAACGGCGCAAAAACTTGTTGCATGTTGTGAGTGATATAAATTGGACACAAAATATGAGCATCCATACATAGTCGCACAAGTAATAAAAAGTGAGTGAGTATCGTTCCCATGAGGATTGAAGGAAATTACAAGTTAAGTTAAAGAACGAATACTAAATTATCTAAGTATAGTTAGTGTGGTGGTATGCACAAACATGAATGATGTGGCAAAATAAAGTGAATGTTGATGGTATCGTGGAAGTGTGATGATAAATTGTGATTGCAATGTGGCAATGTAGCAGATGAAAATGTCACGGCAAGTGAAAATTGCTTTTGAAATGTAAACAACAGAAAATTCACAGTAAATTGAGTTGAGAATTCGAAAGTAAATAAGCTGACTTAATGATTCTCACACAACAAGCTACTATGGGAATGAATGGTGGGGTTACTAAGGAATCTTAAGCCTTGTCTTTTAGAATGGCTTAAACTTCTATGGTTTACTTGCTTGAAAGAGTTCACTAAGAGTGCTCCTATGCTATCGCTAGTCATAGAACCTGACAGATAAGAATGCCACGGCAAATCCTCTCGGCCTGAGCAACAACATCTAACCTATCAAATAAGCTCAACTCCTATTAGTCATTCAAATCCTACCTTAGTTTTTCTCAAACACTAATTTTGGATTATGCTCTAGTTATTAGCTAAAACCCATTTTTCACGTTGATCCTCCCTTAGTTTCTCTCAAACACTAAGGATCTTAACTTAGTTTCCCTCGAACACTAAGTAATATACTTAAGAAATGGTCAGTCTCATGCCTCCTATAATCTTAAGTAATTTCAAACAATGAATAAAACAAGTGATAGACATAAAAATATCAACCATTGATTAAAGAAAAATACTTAATATCCATTGTAAACCCACACCATATAAAGTTTAGTTTATGGTGGTGTTCAAAATATCCAAGAGAATAATTCGTTCTATACAATCCAAGAAATCAAATAAAAATAAAAGCATAAGGGTGGAGGAAACTCCCAACGCGCGCTGTTGGTTTCTCATCAGACCACCACGAGTGCCACCATAGCGACGCTAGCTCCTCTCGAACGTCTAGCTAGCCACTCCCTCGAGCTTGGATATGGAGGAAACCCTTTGAAAATATGAAAGGGAAAAGAAAGTGTGAAACTTTCAGCCACTTTCACTCTTGATTAGCTCACTTTTCCCTAAAAGAATTTTCGGTCTTTTTATGGCCGCCTTTTCTATTTATACTAGGGAATATCCTAGGTTTTAGTGAAAAATTCCTATAGTACCCTAAGGTACATCCCCCTCACGTGAAAATGGGTACAAAGGTGGCAGTGGTCCCCTTTAAGGTGGTTAGCAACAGAAAACATGTGAGTGTTGCACAACTGTCACTTTGATAAAAATATCTTAAACTTTTTTGTCTTTTTGCACCTGGAAATGTCATCCTAGTCATCCAAGCATTTTAGTTTTGTTTTCCATTACAATTTTCCTTGCACACCATAGCTCCTAAAACCTTTGCATCAACATCCAAACTAGACATTCCTCATAAAATAACATTATTCACAAAATAAAATGCAAACGGAGAACAAATCCACCAAATGCAATTACATGCTCCTAAATACATCTAATTAAACCTATATGAGCCTTTAGAAAATCAATAACTTAATTGAAAATGTCCTAAATATAGCCTTTCTATGGAGTTATTAACCTTGCAGCCTCTTAACTTTGCTTACTAACTTTGGTTCTACTCATAATTTTGCTAATAACCCACCATCAGAAGACAAACTCAAATATGCCAACAAAGCATGCAACTCAGATATCGACTTCATACTCAACGACATGCCACCACATTTGTCTTCCCTAGGTGGTAGTCAATTATGCAATCATAATCCTTTAAAAGGTCGACCCACCTATGATGTATGAAATTCAACTCCTTTTGTATGTGTAAGTACTTAAGGTTGTTATGATCGGTAAAGATATGACACTTCTTCCCAAAAAAGTAGTGTTTTCAAATCTTAAACATAAAAACTACTGTTGTAAGCTCTAAGTAATGGGTGGGGTAACTATGCTCGTGCAACTTGAGTCGATGGGATGCATAAGCTGCCACTTTTCTTTATTATATAAGCACTCAGCCAAGGCCATTCAGTGAGGTATCACTAAATAGTGTGAATTTCTTACCTGAATATGGTTGGGTCAACAATGGAGCTTGAGTTAAGATGGTTTTTAACTAATAAAGCTTTTCTATCACTTCTCATCCCACATGAAAGGAACTCCCTTTTAAAGTAGTTTAGTTATTGGGATAACTATGATCGAGAAACCCTTTACGAATCGACAGTAGTACCCGGTAAGACCCAAGAAGCTACGCACTTCTGATATCTTCTTTGGGGGTTCCCACTCTAACACTGCCTGAATTTTATCAGGGTCAAATCAATGCAATGGCATTACCCAAAAATTATACCTCGAACAACCAGAACTCACACTTCTTAAACTTGGCAAACAACTAATGATATCAGAGTGTCTGCAGAACTATACAGAGATATCGGTCACGCTCCTCCTCTGATTGCGAGTACACCAAGATGTCACCTATTAAGACCACCACAAGCTGATCTAAGTATGGGTGGGAAACTCGATTCATTAAGTCCAAAAATAACGTTGGGGCATTTGTGAGTCCAAATAACATCACAATGAACTCATAATGACCATACCTCGTCCTAAATGTCATCTTTGCTATGTCAATATCCTTAACCTTCAACCGGTAGTACCCAGCTATGAAGTCTTTGTTGGAGAACACACACGCCCTCTTAAACTGGTCGAAGAGGTCACCAAACAAGGGAGAGGGTAACGGTTCTTAATGGTTAACTTGTTTAGTTGACGATAGTCGATACACAACCTTATCGATCCATCATTCTTCTTCACAAAAAGGATTGGTGATCCCAAAGGAGAAATACTTGGTCAAATGAAACCCTTTATAACAATTTTGGAGTTGGACATTTAATTTATTAAGCTCCATTGGTGCTATGCGATAGGGAGCAATAACACCAGAGCAGAATCCAGTAACATCTCAATGTTAAATTTTAACTCTAAATCTGTAGATAATCCTAAAAATTCCTCATAAAACATGTTTGGTAAGTCTTAAATGGTTCGAATATCATTGAGTGTGGGAACAAAAATCTAGGCATCGATCACGTGAGCTTAAAAGCTTCACAACCTTGATCGATCATCCTTTATGCCATATCGCCGAAACAATCCTTGAGCACCCAAGTTTTTCACCAACCATCACTACTTTAGTTTCATCATCCTTCATAAGCTTGAGTTGATGAGCCTTACACCTCAAACATCATCATGCTCTGAAACCCGATCCATACCCAAGATCATGTCTAAGTTTCTAAATGAAAACTCTATAAGGTCAACTGGAAAATCTAACTTGGATTTCAAGCAAACATCGGTAGTGTGCCTTGTCGACCAAAATATCTAACCCTAAAGGACTAGACACCCTGACTCTTACCTCTAAATCCTCAGTTAAAAGTTGTTTTAGGATAAAGTCATAACATATGTAAGAGTATGTGGATCTAGGGTCTACTAATATTGTAAATGGAAACAAAACCAAGATAAAATTATCAAAAATCACATATATCGTGTCACACTCCTTCTCAACTCAAATGAAATATTGATGTGAGGCTACTCAAGGCTCTACACTAGCAACAAATCTAGCGGCGCCTCTAATGTGTTGTCCAGAAATAAAAATCCCACCTCTAGAGGGTCATTGGCCTCTCTAGACTATTTAAGATGATCTATAGATTGGTGTTGGGGTCATAATATGTGCCCGGGGCAGTCTCTAATGAAGTGATCTAACGAGCCAGAACTGAAGTATCATCTAGTCCCAAAGTGACACACTGCAAGATGCCTTTCACACAGGTTAGACAAGCTGGCACAGGTGTCCTCAAAGACCCACTTGTGTTTTCCACTCATGTTGTCTCTAAGGGTCTCCAACAGGGCCCTGATAAATTTATTCAACATGCACTCTAGGCCGATCTCCTAGACTGGCTCATTATGGTCCTCCATAAACCCTGAAAATCTCTGGCCTTTTTGGTCGATGCCTGAGTGGGTCTCGAGGACTCTATTATTTATTACTCTATCCTGAAATGGCAACAAATACTTTGGACCTTATCCTCAAAACCATCTTCATTGTCTTTACTTGACGGGTCAACTCAGAAGATCCTAGGTGGGTCGGAAGCAAGATGAGTGCGAATATCTAGATAGATGCCCTCCTTGAACCTCCTACAATTATGGTAATTATACGACATTAACTCTGAAACGTATCGGCTCAGACGAATATATTATCTGTCATACACGAACATCGATCGGTCTCCCTGGGTCATATGAAGGAACTGATCCCCACTGTATTTCTATGGAAACTTTGAAAAGAATTGCTCTCATATTAGTCTCTAGGGCTCCATGGACATCTCAATAGTCTCTCATCTATCTATGGTGTCACATTTCAGAAAGGCGGTGATGCACTCCAAATTACTCTCGGGGGTCAAGTATAATTATAGAACATGTGGAGGGTCTCTCTAAGCCATTGATCTGTAATAATAGGGTCATCGTCCCCAGAACCAAAGAAGTTGTTCATCTTATATTGATGGAGCTTCTCGACTGAAGAGGCTTGATGAGCTACGACTGGAGGAGCTGGTGGTACGGGCGGGGTAGGTGGTACAGTTAGAGTCCTAAGGATGATACTCACTATATATAACAAGGTCTAGGTTAGATCCCTAATGAAGGTTGTATCATCAACCCAAACATCCCTTAAAATCTCAAACTCGGAATCTGGGATGAACTCATCACCAGTATGCCTGCTAAAAATACACGACTCTCCTCTCTACCCTCTGGCTAGGGGTTGTGTTATCATCCATAACCTTTATCGCTGAAATAAACAAGGGAAAAAGAGTCATTCTTGTTGCTCCATACATAAAAGTATATCTCAATACTCTAGGGGTATGTATACATAGGGATCCTTACTACATCTAACCCATAGGTCTTAGAAACGATTGAACCTGACGTTCTGATACCACTAGGTGTAACATCCTAATCTAATATGATCTGAAGACTGACATACCAAGACATCACATGAGACCACCGGAGTGGCTAACCCAATTATTTTTTTAAAAAATAAAACATCCATTTGAAGTCATCCATGATAATAAAATAAAATCATAGTATTTGAGTTACAAAATATAAGAGCCCCCAAAATACATTCCAATTAAGTTTAACAATATTTCAAAATACAGTTATGACTCAAATACAAGAAGGTTCATATACAATACATGCCCTCAATAAAATACTCAAGATATACTCAAAAGCTTGTGTCTGTATGGAAGGCGACTAAACGATAAGTTCCTCAAATGCACCTCACAAGAACCTACACACGGAAACAAATTCTAAACGTTGAGCTTACTAGCTTAGTGCCAAATTAATAACCAAACTATACTACATTCGTCCAATACATGCACATGCTAGAAATAGTAAAAGTTAGCATACGAAAATGCTAAGCTAAACATACATAAACCCCTCTAGCCTACATAGGGTCAGATCTAGAATTTTTACATCAAAAATGTTCACTCAACCGACCTACTCCTTACTAGTACTTGGGGCATCTACACCTGGTCGGTAAAGAAGTGCCTTGTACACTAATTGAGAATTTCTAGACATTCTATCATATAAACATCCATCCTACTATTAGAGTAACTTTAATATCCTAATTGTTTCTCGAGCATCATACAAAGGCTAGTTTATAACTTCCTAATTTAAACTGTTTCTAAATATAATTATAATTATCAGTATCGTTCTCACTTAAAATCTTATTTGGGATATTTCGATGGCCTTTTATCGTTTTACCCAGACTCTTAAATTGAACAAGGTTTCTTACCCAAATTAGGACGAGAGTAATGATACTTTTAGTTGGAGTATCGGGATTGGCACACTAGGTTATTGATACTACCTTTAGTATCGATATCATACGTTGTTTCGATGTTTTAAAAATTCCCTAGTATCAATAACCTATCTATAATATTGATACTAACATAGGTATCAATATAAAAAATGGCTTCGATGTTTTAAAAATTACCTCTGTATTGATACTCCTCCAAGAGGTATCGATACTCTACCCTTACTATCGATACTCCTATAAGTACTAATACCAAAATTTGCTACTCGAATTTGTTAAGTGCACCCAATATCAATACCTAAACCTTAGTACTGATATTCCAAAATCCCCTTATTTTTACTATCAATGAACAATATAGGTATTGTTCTTATAGTATTGATACCCAAACCCAGAAGTACCCTGTTTGGGCACGAAAAATACAACCTAACTCTATCCATTCTTCCCCTTAACGCCATCAATTGATGCTTAAGTATTATGTAAGTTTATGGGGGTCATAGAGAATCATATTTCATGTTTTAAAATATCATAAAGTATAATTTACCATGATTATGCTCATATGTTACATAATTAGTAAAGATAAAAATATGCACTTAATGGCCCAAAAATAGTATAAGAAGGTTAGAAATGTGTTACCTTAGATTCCTAACTAATGGAAACGTCTTAAATCAACCAAGAACCAACTTCTTTTTATCCTTGGCTTTGGAACCTTCTCAAATCTCTTTCACTAATACAACATGGGAAAAATGAGTTACTAACTCATCTTGTAACACCCATATCTCGTATACCTTTCCGTACACGAGATAAAAAATATCACATCACTTAAAGACATTACCTCTTTAGAAAATCCATAAAATTTTATTTTTTCTATTAAATCATTTTAATTAATATTAATAAAAACATTCATTAAACTTCATTATATAACAAAAGTTACCATTCAAAGATTTATCCTTTCTACATCGTTTTAAACCAAAAACTTTGCAGAGCGTTATCATAATTCTATTACATGCCGACTAATAATATCAAAATAGATATAGCTTTCATACTGTTACTGATGAGGCGATTCCAGATTTGTGATGTCAGAAGCACTTCTTACTCGGCTTGATAAAACCTACGCATGAAATAAACCACGTTAAGTATTTACTTAGTCAAGCAATAATACTAAAGAGATGAGATCAATACATTATTATTTACTATCTATCAAATACCAATTAATTTATTTCAAGTCATGATTGTTTCATTGAGATGCATACGTAGTGCCAATACGTCATTCATTAACCCATGATGAATTTTGTGGGTTGCACACATAGTGCCTATACGGTCGTTCATCAACATAGATGAATTCTGTGGGTTGCACACATAGTGCCTATACAGTCATTCATCAACATATGATGAATTTTGTGGGTTGCACACATAGTGCCTATACGATCGTTCATCAACATATGATGAATTTTGTGGGTTATACACATAGTGCCTATAGTACACATAGTATTGATGTACAATTGCAACATATATCTTTAATAATATACATTTATAACTTTTAATGTACATAATAAATGCAATTACCTGGTATGCCTCGTTTGTATGATTTGATGATGTCCAACTATTTGGCAACTTTGTCTTTTCCCATATTCTGGCTTGACTCTGGAGCGTGGTTACGATCTATTCAAACATCCATTAAAGACACATACCATACCAAATGTTAGTATATTCCCTAACATTTATACTTTAACAATACTCAAAAGTACTATTATTTAGATTTCTATAACAATTTCAACCTATCTTTTATTTCCAGGCTCAATAGTATCGGTACCCCTACCCTGGTATCGATACTTCTATATTATGGTATCGATACTCCCTTTCAGTATCGATACCATTTCTACATTATATAATCAATGGCATCGATACCTTCCTCATAGTATCGATACCCTTATTATTATCGATATTAATTAAATCAGTATCGATATACTTCATCTGCTTTTCCCAAATTTAAGCGTATAGTATTGGTATTGTTCTTGTAGTACCGATACCTTTACCCATATTTTCCATTTTCAGCCCGATTTTTACCCAAATTTGGTCAATTTCCCTTATTTTTACCTCCAACAATACTATCAAACTCTTCTTTACTTATCCCAACTAACTTTCCTTCATTTAGCTTCTTATAACATCTAAAATCTCCAAAGAACATTTCAATCCAAGAATCATACCACTTTTCCTAACATGTTTTTAATCTCATATAATGCTTCTAATCTCTTATTTATTTCTTTGAAAGTCAAATATACTAGTAAAAGTCAATAAGAACTCATATTCTAACATATCATTCAAAAACTCATTTTCTTCAATCTCAAATATTTCATCCATCTCCTAGTTTTAATCTTATTTATTCCTTCCTTAAGCTTACATATCACCTAAGGTTGCAAAAATAAACCAAAATCGAAAAGAAAAACTAGTTAGATGAAGCTTACATTTAGCTATGGAGAACATGTGAATACGGGAAAGAAGAAGAGAAGATAGTTAAGGTATTATCACTCTCTCATTTCCCCTTTTACTTTAATACCTTAATTCATTTCCCCTTTAAAGGACCAAAATACCCTTTTCATTTTTCCATTCTTATAATTGGTCTTAACCAATATTTCTAAATTATTTTATTATACTTTGTCATTTATTAAATAAATCCTCAATTTTAAATCTTTTCAATAAAGTTGATGGCCTGATATTTGGGGTATTACACATCTAGAGACTTAATAATATTATAAATATGATTTTAAACCTCTAAAATGGATTAGGAGTACTAAGGAACCCTAAAAACCAAAACCCACTTTAAACCCACACTTAAGGCTTTCCATGGCCAAATCTTAAAATTGGAGGCTTGGATGAAAGCTTGGGATGTTGGGATTATGATTTTACCTTGGAATTTCTAAAATGTGATTAAGAGTCAACAAGTTTTCACCTTTGATATTTTTATGGAAAGAGAATGAAGGGTTTTTAAAAGAAAGAAGAAAAAGACAAGGAGACAAAACTCCCCAATGGTGACATAAGCTCAATTGAATGGGATTCAGCCTTTAGGTAATTTTAGCGGCAAATTACATTTTGGTCTTTCCATTCTTGATCAACTTCTAAAAAACCATTTTTAAGTCTAGATGGGTTCCAGGCCAATGCATAAGAAGCCCAAACTAACCCAAAACATTTAATTGGTTACTTGGTATACTTCTAACTCCATTTAGGCTACCTGAAACTACTAACTCAGGATTTGGGATGTTATAGATTATGTGTTTAGTACCTAAATTGTCAGTTTTGATATATTTTAGTACATAAACTTTCAATTTTTTTAAAATCATATCTAAAGTATAGTTTTTGTTTCATTTTAATACATCGACTTTAAAAACTTTAGTTTTTGTTTCATTTTAGTATCTCATTCAAAATTTAACGTTACGTTTTGGAATTTTTTTTTTGAAAGTTTAGATACTAAAAAGGACCAAAATTGATAGTTCATGTACTAAACGCGTTGAGTTTTTAACGGCATGGTACTAAAATCAAACAAAAACTAAACTTTAGTTATAGTTTTGAAATAATTAAAAGTTTATGTACTAAAATAGACTAAAACTAATAGTTTAGGTACTAAATGCATAATTTACTCTTGATTTTAATACTTTTAATAATATAGGTTATATTCTACTATATAATGTAATTCATTTATATTGTGTAAAGTTTAATTTATTTTCAAAAATGATTTGTTAGTTTTCTCTCGTGAAATCGTCGAGAATTCGTCTTGAATAATGATTTAATATGTTCTTTATTTTTATTATTATTCTTTTATTAATTTTTTAAAATTAGATCTAAATAAATATCTTTCCGTTCTGATCGCTTTCTTTGTGTGTATATGTGAAACGTAGGTTATTTGATTTTAATGCACGTTTGTTCGTCCACTTTTATTGTATCTGCTTACCAAGAAAAATCAAAAGTACCATATAATTAGATCTCTTTAAAGTATTCTCATCAGAAATCTATCAGTTATTTTAATATTTACTTTTTCATTAATATTGTGTCTAGTTTCGAATAGAGACAGATATTATTGATAGTTGCTAGCTTTTTATGGAAGACGAAGCATGTATTAAGGGAAGATTTTGATTTTACTTTTCTTAGTATCCTTTCAATTTTCATATTGAGATTGTGTCACCTTTGTTGTACTTTATATTTTGTTTAATTAAAATCTAGTTTTATTTAAAAAAAAGTATGGGTGAAATTACGTTGATATTGTAGTTATATTTTTTATTTTTTAAAATGTTATACACTCGTTTTTATTTTCTAATATTTTATTTGCTCCAACAAAAATGAAGTTGAATTAATTACAAAACGACTTCATTGTTCATTTGATTTTTTTGGTAAACTACACAATTGGTCATTAATGTTTGAGATAGTTTTTGTTTTTCCCACTGATGTTTCAAAAATTACAAATTGTTCACTAACATTATCGGTTGATTACAAATTGATCACTCAACCTTAACAGACCTTAACAGGTGTGACGGAAAACACACCTGGCACGTTAAGTGCTTAGATTGAAGAAGAGTGAAATGGGTGGGGTCGTGGGGTGAAGAAGAGTGAACTGAGGAGTGGGGATGGGAAGAATCGAAGAAGAGAGGGTTTGAAAGAAATGGGTCGGCCGAATTTTAATTAGTTTGACTAAGGGAAGAGTGAACTCAGGGGACTTTGATTAGGGGAAGAGTGAAATGGGCCACGTTCCACTTCCATAGTTCCATGATCCATCATTTTTTTTAATTTCTTAGATTTTTATTTTTATCCATTTTAATTTCTTAGATTTCTAATTTTTTAGATTTTTTTAATCTCATAGTTATAGCAAAATTTACTTTTATCCATTTTAATTTCTTTGATTTTTTCTATGTTGATTGTTGATAGTCTTATTTCTTTTAAATAATAATGTATTCACATTGTCATTGTTAATTAATTATCTTATCGGATTTTTAAAGTCTTCTATTTGATAAAACTATATATTATATATATATATGTTAATTTCGCTTAGAAAATATTTTAAAAATCATGATTCCTTATAATTATAATTATTTTTATTATATTTTAAGATAAGTTGTGCAAAATTTAAAAAATTTATGACTGCGACACCTGCAGTGAACACGATGGCATCCGTTATGTCCGCAACCGCGATGTCGTAACCGGTTTTTGCCCGGGTACAAATTTTTACTTGACGGGAAAAGTAATGTGTAAATAAATGGGTTTTAATGAAATGTTTTGGAGTCGTCATCGAACCTTTTGGGTTAGGTAGGTCGAATACCTAAAAAAATCATCTTTTAAAAGAGTTTTTAAGAAAACACCAGTTAAAAGATAAATTGGTCTTCGTTTAACCAAAAATTCATTCTTTTTAATAAAAAAAAGGGTTTCGTGGTCGGTTACGTTTGGGGAAGGATTAGCACCCCCACAACGCCCAAAATTAGTCCCCGTCGATTATATATTGTCTCTAATAATAAATTTAAGAATCCAAATATAAATTTAATTTATGATCTTTTCATATTCAATTGAATAATTATAAGGAAGAAAAATATTAAAATAATTTTTATGAATTATAAATAAAGTATTTATTTATTAAAAAAATATTAGAAAATGGCATCTAGTTGCTTTAAGACAACCCATTTCTTTAATATTAAAAAAATAAATAAACATTAATAAAAATATAATAAAATAATAAAAATGAAGTGAATATATATTTTATAAACAGGATAATAAACATGATATTTGTTTATTTTTTAAAATACCAGAATATGACATCTAGTTGCGTTAAGACAACACATTTCTTTACTATTAAAACATAAATAAATATTAAAAAATATGATAATTTTTCCTAAAAAATAATTTAAGTAAAACTAAAACAAATATATATTTTTGTTTTTATAAGCAGGATATTCATTAATTTTTAAAAATACCAAAATAGGACATCTAGTTATATTAGGACTGCCCTTTCTTACTATTTAAAAATAAATGAATATTATATATATATATATATATATATATTATGACTAAGATGAAAATAATAATAAAATAATAATTAAAGTAATAATTTAAATATATTGAAATTAAAAAGATAATAATAAAAATTAAATTAAAGTGCAACTAAATAGTGACTAAAACAAATAAAATTAAAACAATAAGAATAAAATGTAAAATATTTAAATAAATTGACATAATTCGAATCATTATAAAAATATAATTACTAATAGTGTAATTAACCCTTAATTATTAATCGATGATTAAAATATAAATTATCAAAATATAAGGGACTAAATAAGCTATTTACCCTAAATATGTAAATATACTAATAATGACTAAATTATAAATTAAATAAAATTAAAAGACCGAATTGAAATGATCATAAATTGACTTTAGTGACCAACTCGTAAAGTTACAGACTTGAAAGGACTGCGAAAAGGGTTTTTCTGATTTGGAAATTACACAGGCACCCCTTCCCAAAACGACGTCGTTTGGGGAGGGATTTAAATACCCTT
Organism: Hibiscus syriacus; assembly: GCF_006381635.1. NCBI lineage: Eukaryota > Viridiplantae > Streptophyta > Magnoliopsida > Malvales > Malvaceae > Hibiscus > Hibiscus syriacus. The sequence goes on along the minus strand of NW_024063149.1, from coordinate 896,563 downwards.
TAACCGGTCCTCTTGGGCCAAATTTTCATTTTTTTTTTGTTTTAGCTTCTCTCTCTATGAGGGAGAAGCTCTGCCTTCTCTCTTCATTTCTCGCGCCTGAGGGAAACTGGTCCCGACTGGCCTCCGTTATTCTGTCGCAGACTACCACCGCCGGCCACCATGAAATTTAGAAAAATATACCGAATCAAACCCTTTTTCCCCTGAACCTAGATCCACTTTTGTTTTGTCATAAAAACTCCTAAATCACCGTAGATCTAAACAAAACCGAAGGGTTTTACCTCGGTTTTCACAAAGTTTTTCGGTTATTCCAGGGTGTTCGGCTCTTCGATGTAAGTTTCTTCACTCTCTTCTCTTTTCTTTCGGTTTGTAAATGTGGGTCGTGGTGGTTGCTTCCCATTTCTCTTTATTTCTTTCGTTTATGTTCGAACGTTGTTGTTGGTGTGTCTGTTCTTCGTCGTGTCTTGCTGTGTTGGTCGTTGTATCCTCGTTCTTGCTCTTTTTTTTTCTTTGCAGGTTTGGTGGTGGCTTTTATAGCCACCACAGTGTCCTCCTCGAACCGAATAATAGAGGGTCATTCGGTGAGTCACCAAACTATGGTGGTGACTCACCCCTAGAGCAGCGACGTGTGTGGCTTCTTGGTGCTTCTAGAGGCTTCGGCGAGGCGTTGGCATGGCAGCGGGGTATCGACGTGGGGCGGTTGGAATGTCGGCAGCGGCTGGACGAGGTACCTAGTAGAGGCGACGGCTGAACATGGCCCTAGAGTTATGATACCCTAGGGTTTTCTTTGCTAGAACCATCTGGACCGTTGGATCTGGACTGGGTTGGGCCTCCGGGTCTGACGTAATTGGGCTCCGAGATTAATGTATTTAGGCCTGTATTTTTTATTTAATAATAATAATAATATAATAATAATAATAATAATAATAATAATAATAATGAAAAAATTAGTGTCTACAGCTGCCCCTATTTGCTCATTCTTATGTTAACAAGAATAGAGCAAAGACGAAAATACAATAATTTTTTCATTTGACTTCTATTAAGTAGGATGGATATGTTGAATACATTCTATCCAGAGGTCTTATCATCTTTCTCAGAAGACTTACAGATGACCCGAAGACTTTGAAAACATCATGCACTGAAGGTCTTACAGATGACCAGAAGGTTTTGAAAACATCCTGCACTGAAGGTCTTACAGATGACCCGAAGGTTTTGATAACATCATGCACTGAAGGTCTTACAGATGATCCGAAGGTTTTGAAAACATCATGCACTGAAGGTCTTACAGATGACCCGAAGGTTTTGAAAACATCATGCACTGTAGGTCTTACAGATGACCCGAAGGTTTTTGAAAACATCATGCATTGAAGGTCTTACAGATGACCCGAAGGTTTTTGAAAACATCATGCACTGAAGGTCTTACAGATGACCCAAAGGTTTTTGAAAACATCATGCACTGAAGGTCTTACAGATGACCCGAAGGTTTTTGAAAACATCATGCACTGAAGGTCTTACATATAACCCCAAGGTTTTGAAAACATCATGCACTGAAGGTCTTACAGATGTGGGAAATAGTTTACTAAGTAAGAAACTTTAGAAATCACTTTCTTACTATTCAACAATTTCATTTTCAGAAAAAAGATTAAATGAAAAACTTTGGAAATCGTTTTCTCATTGAATTAAATTGTTGATTGGGTAACATGCCCCATTTCAAAATAATGTTTCATTTGTGGATTGCGATCATCTATTCTTCATATATTTGCGTGATTCTTGTATTTGAGGTTTTGAAGTATACATTCTTCTTGTAAGGTATTTTCCATCATGAATCTTCTTTTTCATACGAAGATCTGTAAAACCTTATGTTTGAATACAATTAAATATAGCAATGTAATGCATTTTCTATTATGCAAATGATGTTCTTATGAATGCATGAATGTTGAGCCCTTCATTTGACTTCAAAGTGGTGAACTCAGTCTTCCTTCACTTGATCATTTATTTCCAGGGTTACCTTTGGATATCAGTGTAGCAACTTATGCTATAAATCTTTCATTTCTGAAAACCCATTTGATCAACTTGTATCTTTGTGTCTTCTTTTCTTCATTTAAGTGTCAGAAGAAATGTTTCATTTATAGAACTCTTGTTGTAGTTAGAACTATGATTTGGATGCCCTATTTTTGTCTTTGATAACACCGACTTTCTTCGTTTGGACTTGTGTAGAAATACAATAAAGCTTTCATCTTTGAAAAGAGAATATATCATCTTTGAAGAATGAATCTATCATCTTTGAAGAATGTAGATGTAGATATACCAAACTCAGCAGAGATTAATTAGGAGAACAACGTCTGTTCTAAATAACTCTTGAAACACATCATAAAGAGGATTTATCCTAATTCCTTTCATGTCTCCACATCTAATCAAATCTCGATTAAGGCAACTTGGACCATATCATGTCGAGATGTTTAACAACAACCTATTGTTCAATCTTAGTTGACTCCACTAGTTTCTTGTTGTTAAAATTTTCAGCTTCCCTTTTGTGGAAAGAAATCTTCATCATATCTTACTTCTAACCTTGGGGTTGAAGAAGACATGCTTTATCATGCATCAATAAATGAAAACCATATGATCACAACATTGGTTCAACACCAAAATCGTTGGTTCGTAAAACACTTGACAACACATTCATCATTTCCTGTGGCTTCTACATAGATGTTCGTAAAACATTTGACAACACATTCATCCTTTCTTATGGCTTCTTCCTAGATGTTCGTAAAACATTTGACAACACATTCATCCTTTCTTGTGGCTTCTGCCAAGATTTCTTAATCATTGAAGCCCCTTTCATAGTGTTTAAAGCTTTTGTATGATGTCACAAGACCACTTGAGAACAAAACTCAGTGGGAATATAAATGGGATGCTTGTGTGTTTCATGACCAAAAAGTTGGTCAAATTCACAAAATACGCTAGTGCCGAATTGAATAAGAGATACCAACTAATCTTGATATAATCTAGGGCAAGGGTAAAGGTGATACCAATCACGTTTTCTTCTATACTGAGTGTTGTAGGAAGTAGAAACATATCCGCTATAGGAGTCATGTACAGAAAGAGGTCCATGGAATTCTTGCTGCTGAAGATGAAACACACATGATAAAACCAAATAGATGAAAACTCAGTTCAGCCTGGCTGGCAATGATAACCCCAGTAATAACGTGAATAAGGGTAATATACATAAGTCGAGTCTCCCTCTTCAATGTCATCAAGTAAGTGAAAACTATTGTGAAAAACAACTTTGTAGCCCCAACATTATTATTGGAACTAACTACCAAAAACCTTAAAGAAATATTTCTAATCATCACCGACACACAAAAGACTAAATTCAAAGCCGAGATCTTGAGGAACTAAACCCTGGATTGAATGGTCTGTATGGGGAACATATTTATCCATGCAACCGTGATGTAGCTTAACAAAGAACACATTGTCATGTGACATATGGTTAAGAAGATTAGGTATTTGGAACCATACTTGTTGAGTAAATATTTGTTCAACAACATGATCCTATTGTAACTGACTGATGAACGAAGCAATTATGTATAGTCAGTTCCACTGTCACTGTTTCACCATTTTCATTCTTCATTCATTTTCGTCTTATTAGAAATATTTTCTCAAGTCAATGATCTTTAACACGTGATGATGTGGGATTTAAACATGCCCCAGTATTTGCTGATACAAACATTCAAAATACATAAACATTCCTGATTCTGATTGAAATGGGCTTTTAGCACGCCCCATCATTTACTTCTTGTTGATGTGAGATTTCAAAAATGCCCAACATGGATCATTTCTATATGAAATGGGCTTTCGAGATACCTCAATATTGTATTTCTGGTTCACTCTCAATGTCTGTTTGACTTGAATATCATGATCCACACGAGGTCCAATTTTGACAATGCACTGTTATGGGTACTTGTGGCTTTATTCGTGCCCAAATCTCTTAATCTTGAATGTTCTCATTTGGGTACCAACAAACAAGAATGTTGTTAAGTAACTTGAAGGATTCTCTTCATGTAGTCACAAACTTAAGAAGTAATCAATCATTCTGACAGAAATGTCTGAGATATGTGTCTCTTCTGAATGTGATGCCTATTTTTTGGATCTGGAGGGATCTAGTCGGACATAGTGGTATAAATCACTTGGTTATCCATTCCAGGCGGACACAGTGGCTTATCATCTTTCAGTCTTAAGAGACATGTTCCCCAGGGGTATCAATGTTCTGTCTCTTTTCTCTGGGATTGGTGGTGCAAAAGTTGCCCTCTACCGGCTTGGCATACCTTTGAAAGCAAATGTGTAAGAACTGAATGGTGATCGGTTGGAGCCATTGATGAATATATTTGATGGATTTGACCTTGTTGTCGGTGGCATCTCGGGTAACAACCTTATTGGAAGAAATAAACATTATCGGGATGAACTAGAAGATTTTTGTTGGTGTCTTTTCTTGCAATGACTGCTACAATGACTGCCTTTTTTGTTGCTCCAAGATACGCACTGCCATATCCCACTCTTCCTAAACCATGGAAATGTTTAGTTGATGATAAAACTGGTTATCTCTACTTTTGTAATCTTGTAACCAATGTTACCCAATATGAAAGGTCTATAAGTGTAGAATCTGTTCCAATGTCTTATTCTGTGCCATAAGTTATCAAATGCAAGTTCAGCGATCTTCTGAAGGACATAATGGATATAATCCTGCCAAAGAAAATGATCAGCATGGAAGAGCTAGCAATGATGTATCAAGAATTGAGCCAGTTTCACAGTATAACCAAAGTGCAGGGTGGTGGACTTGTTCATTCCCATAATACACCTAATGAGACTTATGGCTCTGTGATTGGAGGATCTGCTATAGGACATGGATTGGTGGCTGAGGAAAGTAATTTGTCTGGTGATGCTTATCGCCATCAGTATGAAATAAGTGTCCCTTTTAAATATGGTAATCTTTCTTGATGAGTGGCTAATAATGTCACAGGATATCGTTACAAGTTCAATTCTCCAGATTTTCTGGCTTCTTGGACCTCTTTCTTTCAAGAATGTAAAAGGCTTCATCATTCTGGAATCACTTATTCTTTTTCTTCAATAGAGGTAGAATAGGCAATCAACTTGCTTCTAGAACCTTTCTCATTTGAGACTGTCCTGTTTGAAAATGTTTTTCCTCCGTTCTATATCAAAGAATGAAAGAATTTTGTAAAATATTTCCCCTTACAGGTTCACAATATAATCAAATCATAAGCATGAATTCAATGAATATCAAATAAATCAACTACTCTTTTAAATCATTCAAAAATCATAGTCCTATGGAAAGTGTCAAAATTATTGATTGATTTAAGGTGTAGGTTGATTCTGGTAAAGTAAGGTCTCTCATGTTGGTCCAATACATATGTCTCTTTGAGCTTTCTCTAACTTGAAGAAATGGTTGTTGTATTCATCTCATAGAGATACTTCTTGATTCTAGAATCTCATAAACGTCTTTGGGATGTGCGGTGCTTCATCAAGAGCTTAAGATCGTCTCTTATGTCGTTGTTGTATCATTTGATATTCGAGCCACCTTTTTAGGTTTTCAACTCGAATTCTCATTTGGTTTCAAGACGTTATTTAGAAATTTTATGTCTTGAACCCCCTTTTATCATTTTTATATCATGCATTAAAGATTTTAAAAACCAAATTTTGCAAATAAAAATCAATCCTGAGAGGTGGAATGAAATCTGAAGATAGCCTCTTTCACATAGAAATCCATGTATGATTAGAATGAACTTTTCAAGTACGTAACGTAGGTGAGGGCTCATGGTTATGAAAGAAATGGATAAAAAAGGCCCAAACAAGTGTTTAAGGGTAATTGAACCAAGGATCAATTCATTCTGATGCCTTCAATCTTGCCTTGCTTGACTTGGATCTACTTTGCTATTTGTCATTCTTCTTTCGGATCCCTTTAGACTGCCAATTTTTGGGTTCATTTCCATTTTCTTATATCTTCATCATTTCTTGCTATTCTTGTTGAATATGAATCTTTGAACTAATTGCACTTGATCAACATTGTATCCTGAAGCTCAATAAGTCACCCATCTTGATTCAATTTTTTCCTTTTTTTTCCTTTCCTTTTTTTTATGAATGAGTATAGGACCTCAATTGCTTTGAGCACCTCTTTTTCCTCTTGCATTTTGGAAATTCTTTCGATATTCTTGAATGGATTGATCTTCAAGCACTTTGCATTTAATCTACCTTGTGGTATCTTGATATTTCTCACTTTATTTCTTGTAGATTTGTCTTCGTAATAAAAATGGTTTGACAATCTTTATTCCTGTGAGCATATATATTTCACCTTGCCCCCCAATGTGGAGGGTGATCCTTGGTTAGGGTTGAATCAGAAGAAAAATCATTCAGGCTCAAATGGGGACAACAAGGGATATATTTATTTTTGAAAAGATAAATGAAACAAAGCCGTTCATCATCTCATACACAGAAGGTTTTGTAAAAACAGGTATTTTCAGGGGGATGAATATTCAAGATTAACTTTATTTACATGAAAACAATGTAATAAATGCATGATATATTTATCTAAATCAATCCTTTTCTTTTTTTTCTTTGAGTATGCCCCAATTACTCGAAATTATCTTCGATAAGTTGATCCATGATGCCTCATCTCGTCTCTTCTTACAGGAAGATTCACAGATAATTGAAAGTTTGGTTCTTTTGAGGTCTTTTGGTTTATGATGGTTTTGTATTTGGAAGGTCAAATGTGTGACTTTCGAAGTCGTGTATATGGTAGAATGTTATAAACCAATCAATAATCAACTCTACCCAAGAAGGTAAGCATCTAGGTTTGGTGTCTCAAAAACAGGTAGAGACATGACTTCAGAGTCTCAGATAAATGTATGGTCAAGATTTGGTTTTAGTAAGGGTCAAGTAATTAGCATTAGATGGGATATGGAAGGTATAATTTTACCACTTGCCAAAGATCTATAATTCTTGAAAAAGAATATTTAATCTACTTGATACTCAAAAATTTCAAGATTAAAATTTAATTCCTTACTCATAACCATAAAAGCAACAAAAATTTATTTATCGCAAAAAGGCAAAGAAAGGAACAAAAACATGTTCAAACAAGATGCTGAAAGTAGAAAGTACTACAGTGGTAGATAACAACTTCCACTTGTTTATTTAGCTTGCTCTATCATTCCTCAAATGTTAGGTTTATAGTTGGACCATAGTCTTTGTCCTCATTTGTCCCCCATCTTTTGATCATTTATCTTATCTGGGCTCGTTTGGATGATTCCTCAAATGCACCAATCTCTACTTCTTTCTTAGTAGCTTTTTGGTCAGATCTTATCTCCTCGTTTATCAGTTGGAAATTGGGCTCAAAACAATTCTCATTGGTGACAATAGCTTTGTCCTGATTCTGAGCACATATTGTAGCTGTGATGAGCGTAGTATTCGTCATGTTCTCTAAACTGCCCAAAGCCCCACCTCTCCTCAGGAAGTCTGATATAGGTGTTTGAGATGTTTTCATGGTTGCATCTTCCCAGTTTATTATTATACCTATGGGCCAATCTCGGATTACATCCATGGGAACCTTTTTGCTTCGATTTCTTTTCCCATTTTCTTGCATCTGATATTCTTCACGGGATTTGATCATATTAGTCTCTGTTGAGGCAATGATTTCTTAGCATTATACCTTAACCCCTTCTTCTACCCTGTACTTTTAAATTGCTTGCTCTAAAGGATCTTGGAAATTTCCCTCAAGGTTACTAGGAACCTTAGCTAAATAATTTGGAGTTCTAGTCTCGTTTATCCAATGAACCTCTTTATAGGTCCACTTTTCATTTGGATGTCACTGTGGCTGGACATACCGTGGAGTAATTAATTATTCTGAGAGCATTTTTAATGCAATTTTTCACTCGAAAAGTGGAAGGGAGGGAATTGAAAACCATGCATATTCTTTTTCTTCTTGATCAGTCTTTGACCCTTTTTTAAGCCCCTTTTCTTTGAATAAAGTTTATCTCTCACAAGGGAACTTTTTTCTTTCATTGATTCTTCATTCACCATTAATTCACCAATGCCCCCTGGACTAAATCTTGAAGCTATCTTGAATTATCATACTCCCTAATAGGTTCTTGATCATCAAACAATATCACTTCGAACTCATCATTATCATTCATAACCTCATTCATAGCCTTCATAGCAGGATCCTCTAAGGGTTTCTCTCCATGGATCATATTATTCATCATGTCCATTAACGTGGTCATTTGTTCTTTTGAATCAGCCTGGAACTTTTTTGCATGATCAGTCATTTCTTGTTGAGTCTTGATAAGTTGTTCTTGCAGTTTCTCGATTCTACCAACCCTTGCTAAAATCTCATTCATGGCTCTTATCCTTCTTTAGGAAGACCAAGTTAGCTCCAATTTGATTTCAGAAACTCTGTCATGGAATCCTTCACGAATTATTCCCATATTTTCGTTATTAAATGTATGTAAAATAGTTTGAAACAAAATGTAATTATGCAACGATGCAAATGAAAATGTAAATACAAAAGTAAAAGTGCAAAAGTGCAAAGATGCAAAGATGCAAATGCATGTAAAAAGATGTAGAAATGCAAAAATAAGAATGGAAATTGTGCAATGCAAAAGAAAACATAAAAGTACGAGTGCAAAATGAAAATGCAAAATGAAAATGCATGTATGAAAAAGGTGTTACTCAAGAGTGATCATCTTAAAACAGATTTCATTGAACACAAAAGTTTCGGTGCATCAAACAAAACTTTACATATAGGGGACAGCTTTCGGTCCTAACTTCAACAAAACTTTACATATAGGGGATAACTTAGCCTCCTAACTTCTCTAAAGCCAAGTTAGTTTCCATTCATGCTCAAAAGTTGAGTTATCAGTCTGCTTCAATTCCTTGTAAAGTCAACTAAGTCTATCAGCTTATGGGTCATATTGCTTGTCTGGACTGCAACTTCTTCCATAACATTCTCTTTTTCCTTCATCTTCTATGTCAACTCTCGGAGTTGTAGACAATGCTGATCATTTCCCTTGTGAGGGAATCTTTATGGTTACGGAGTTCTTTGACAAGATCTTCATGTATTTTGTAGCTCTTTTTCAGTTTGGTGACCCCTGTTATCCACTCTTCTGGGTGTTTCCTATGCCAACATTTTGAAAGACTTGACTGATCTTTTGGAAATCTTCATAAAAACTTCCTTTATTCTGAATGCCCTGACTGATACTCTTACCGTGGAATGCTTTTGGTATCAATCTAATAGGATCTTTGTGTAATACTTTTGGTATTAATATAACAGAATCTTTGTGTGCATAAATCTCTTCCATCCTCAGAGTTCTCTCAGGATGCCATTCCTTGACTCCGTCATATTTTGCTTGATCATAAAACTTTTTGTCCATTTATGAAAACTTTCTAATTTGATGAACACTGTCTCGAGTCAACACCTTTTGGTTATGTCATGATCATGCAAAGCAAATGCAAAAGAAATCAATATAAACAAATTAGAGCAAAATAAAATTTATCTAAAAAATAGATAAAAAATAAAATGGTTAGTACCAATTAATGAAAAAAAATCATGGTATATAAATCCTAACCTCATGCTTTCTAGTTCCATGTTTTGTTTGGAAAAATTAATCTAACCGCATGATTACAAGTTCGCATGCATTTATTCAAGAAAAAGAAAAAAAATCAAATAAATTAAAAGGTAAAGCTTATTTCTCCTTTGTGTACCCCTACGGACAAAGTTTCAGCATTGTCTTAGATCGGGTGAATTTCTAGGGTTTATTATATGCAAGGTTATGGTTCTATGAGTAAAGATACTCGAATTATCCCTGTTGGTGCCCCATTAGGCTGCCAAACCCACAATCTTGGTCCATTATAGACTTAAACGGTTTGATTTCAATTCGAGGGGACACATTTCTCTATGTCTGACACAGAGAATAAATTCTCACGAAGACATAGAACATATGAACCCTGAAAGTTACTTGCTAGGTCTGACAGAGAGAATAAATTCTCACGAAGACGTCGCTTTTACTCCCACTTAAAAGGGAAATAGCTCAGTTATAAAGCCTATGTTATGCAATGCACGTGTTGTGTGTGAGGAGAAATGTCCACACAAAAATTAATATCTAAGAAGTAATTAAATACGAACATAAATATACAAGGGTATAAAATAAATTAAAATAAATAAAAAGAATCATAAATTAAATAAAATTGGATTCTCAATTTCTAATTATAGAGACAATATATATAATCGACTTAGGTTGACCCGAGTCCCCAACAGAGTCGCCAAGCTGTCGTAACCTGTTTTTTCCCGGGTACGAATTTTTACTTGACGGGAAAAGTAATGTGTAAATAAATGGGTTTTAATGAAATGTTTTGGAGTCGTCATCAAACCTTTTGGGTTAGGTAGGTCGAATACCTAAAAATTCATCTTTTAAAAGAGTTTTTAAGAAAACATCAGTTAAAAGATAAACTGGTATGCGTTAACCAAAAATTCGTTCTTTTTAATAATTAAAAGGGATTCGTGGTCGGTTACGTTTGGGGAAGGATTATCACTCCCACAACGCCCAAAATTGGTCCCCGTCGATTATAAATTATCTCTAATAATAGAATTTAAGAATTCAAATATAAATTTAACTTATGATATTTTCATATTCAATTGGATAATTATAAGGAAGAAAAATATTAAAATAATTTTTATGAATTAGAATTAAAGTATTTATTTATTAAAAATATTAGAAAATGACATCTAGTTGCTTTAAGACATCCCATTTCTTTAATATTAAAAAAATAAATAAACATTAATAAGAATATAATAAAATAATAAAAATAAAGTAAATAAATGTTTTTATAAACATGATATTTGTTTATTTTTTAAAATACCAGAATAGGACATCTAGTTGCGTTAAGACAACCCCTTTCTTTAATATTAAAAAATATGATAATTTTTCCTAAAAAATAATTTAAATAAAACTAAAACAAATATATATTTTTGTTTTTATAAGCAGGATATTCGTTTATTTTTAAAAATAACAGAATAGGACATCTAGTTATATTAAGACTACCCTTTCTTAATATTTAAAAATAAATGAATATTATTATTTATATATATATATATATTTATGACTAAGATGAAAATAATAAAAAAATAATAATTAAAGTAATAATTTAAATATATTGAAATTAAAAAGATAATAATAAAAATTAAATTAAAGTGTAACTAAATAGTGACTAAAACAAATAAAATTAAAACAATATGAATAAAATGTAAAATATTTAAATTAATGGACATAATTCGAATCATTATAAAAATATAATTACTAATAGTGTAATTAACCCTTAATTATTAATCGATGATTGAAATATAAATTATCAAAATATAAGGGACTAAATAAGCTATTTACCCTAAATATGTAAATATACTAATAATGACTAAATTATAAATTAAATAAAATTAAAATACCGAATTGAAATGATCATAAATTGACTTTAGTGACCAACTCGTAAAGTTACAGACTTGAAAGGACTGCAGAAAGGGTTTTTTCGATTTGGAAATTACACAGGCACCCCCTCCCCAAAACGACGTCGTTTGGGGAAGGATTTAAATACCCTTTAACCGGTCCTCTTGGGCCAAATTTTCATTTTTTTTTTGTTTTAGCTTCTCTCTCTATGAGGGATAAGCTCTGCCTTCTCTCTTCATTTCCCACGCCGGAGGGAAACCGGTCCCGGCCGGCCTCCGTTATTCCGTCACAGACCACCACCGCCGGCCACCACCCACAGTGGTCGAAATTTAGAAAAATATACCGAATCAAACCCCTTTTACCCCTGAATCTAGATCCACTTTTGTTTTGTCCTAAATCACCGTAGATCTAAACAAAACCGAAGGGTTCTACCTCGGTTTTCACAAAGTTTTCCTGTGATTCCACGGTGTTCGGCTCTTCGATGTAAGTTTCTTCACTCTCTTCTCTTTTCTTTCAGTTTGTAAATGTGGGTCATTGGTGGTTGCTTCCCGTTTCTCTTTATTTCTTCGTTTCTATTCGAACGTTGTTGTTGGTGTGTCTGTTTTTTCATCGTGTCTTGCTGTGTTGGTTGTTGTATCCTCGTTCTTGCTCTCTTTTTTTTTTCTTCTTTGCAGGTTCGGTGGTGGCTTTTATAGCCACCACATTGTCCTCCTCGGACCGAATAATAGAGGGTCATTCGGTGAGTCACCAAACTATGGTGGTGACTCACCCTTAGAGTAGCGACGTGTGTGGCTTTGTGGCGCTTCTGGAGGCTTCGGTGAGGCATTGGCGTGGCAAGGGGTGTCGACGTGGGGCGGTTGGAATGTTGGCAGCGGTTGGACGAGGAACCTGGCAGAGGCGGCGGCTGAACATGGCCCTAGGGTTATGATACCCTAGGGTTTTCTTTGGTGGAACCATCTGGACCGTTGGATCTTGCCAAATCCAACAGTTGAGAATAAAGGCAGCTGGAAGCTTAGATGAAAACACTATAAGGGTTCTGCTGGGCCTAGATTGGGTTGGGCCTCCAGGTCTGATGTAATTGGGCTCCGAGATTAATGTATTTGGGCCTGTATTTTTTATTTAATAATATATATATATATATATATATAATAATAAAAATGGAAAATTAGTGTCTACACGCGATAAACGCAACGCGACCGAAAACGCGCCTGCGAATGCTGTTTGATACCCTGATAGAGACAGTTATGTACCTGAGGCAAAGTTTGCCAATTCATGATTAGTTGGTTAGGACTCAAATGGTGAATAAAATCTTCTCCGACGTTGATTTGTTGGAAGCCATTATCGAGTTTCTCGACTGTAGCATGAAGAAGGTATAATTTGGGATTGAGTTTCTCGACAGATTCCTATGGTACACCACCACAAATAAGTCTCTCCATAACTTTCTTACAATTTTCAGACAAAAATTTTAAAGAAGAGATATGAATTGAAAACCCCTAATTTTTAAGTTTGGGATTGGATAAAACATTAAAGGGGAAGAGGAGGTAATCGTTAGAGATATATTTGGGTCTCCAACGTGGCGGTCAACCTATTCAACCAAGGCCATGTAAGAACTTAACGCGTCAGGTATGTTTTCCATAACGCCTATTAACGTTGAGTGACCAATTTGTAACTAATCGATAACGTTAGTGATCGATTTGTAACTTTTGAAACATCAGTGGAAAAAACGAAAACTACCTTAAAAATTAGTGACAACTGTGTAGTTTACCTTAATTTTTTTAAAAATTAAAAATTCAAGTACAATGAAATTGGTCGAATTAGATACCGACTTCACTGTTTACCCATATTCTATCTAGTTGTGGTGTGGTGTGGTGTGGTGTGGAGTGCAAGCTGGGGTGGGGTGGGCAGGCTGGGGCTGGGACTGGGGCTGCGGTTGGGGTGGGCAGGCTGGGGTTGGGGCATGTAGACATGCAACGAGCGTAAACAATGAATTTGATATGTAATTTGATCGATTTCACTGTATTTGAATTTTTTATTAAAAAATAAATAGTAAAATCCATTTTTAATTACCCTAATTTCACTTTTACTGTATCAAATACAATAGATTAAAAGATAAAAAATGAATATATAATATCTTTAAAATTAAAAATTCAAATATAATATCTGAATAATTTCACCAAAAACATTGCTTTAAATAAATTTAGACTTTAGAAGATTACGTTGGGCTTTAGTTGATTGTAAAATGAGTTATGGATATTGAATGTAGGTTTAATCACTTGATGTTTTGGGTCAGTTGGCCCATGTTTTGCAAAGTCTGTATCACTTTATTCATTTTGAGTCATTTTAAATCTGAGCTATAATTTAAGTTTTGGCACAGTTACCTTATTTGTTCATGCCATAGTTAGGGATGGGCATGGCACGCGAATTCGACGGTTCTAAATCGACCCGATTTGATTGGGTTAATTTTTTTTAATTTAGGTTCGGGTTTAGGGTGAAAAATATTTGATCTGACTCAATCCGAAAAAAATATAATTTTACCTTATATATTTAGAGATAATTTACAATAATACCTTCTATATATTATTTTTTAATTAAATCTCTATTTCTATTTTATAAAATAATATATCTTTTATTTTTTCTGATCGAATTTGATTTTGATCGTGTGAAGGTTGTATATTTTTCAGGACGAATTTGGTCGGGTGGAGGGTTTAAAGTTTTCGGATCGAGTTGGATTGGCTAAAACCCTACCTGTGCTGATCCTCATCCATAGTCCTTCATTTGATCAACATCGAAAAATTCCTCCTCCCCACCCTTTTTTGTTGTTGCAAAAGTCAACTCTTTATTTTAATGACCTTTCAATGATCAACTCCCAGTTTGAACATTTAACCCCCCTCTCTCTCTCTCTCTCTCTCAATATATATATATATATATATATATTGTTACATAATGTAAAATTCTTTTAGTTTTACTCAGATTTAGGATCTTTATATTAGTGAAAACAAATGATTGAGATTAAAAGTAGAAAATGTGAAGATATTCACTGAAAAAAATGATATATAGGATTATGATCCACTTACACTGTATAAAACTTTTTTGTTTTACATATATTTAGGATCGTTCAATAAGTGAAAATAGATTGTTAAGATTTACTCCTCGTTTTTTTTCTCTCTAGTGAATATCTTCACATTTTCTACTTTTAGTCTCAACTATTTGTCTTCACTCATCAAATTATCTTATATCTAGGTAAAACTAAAAGAGTTTTATATTGTGTAAGATAATCATTCCTTATATATTATATATATTACACCATTTTAGGTTTGTTGGAAGAAGGGAAATCAAAATCTGAGATTAATTCTTTATTTTTTTTTCAGTGAATATCTTCTCATTTCTCACTATTAATCTCATAATTTAATCTCTACTCATCCAACGATCCTATAAAAACGTAAAATTTGTTTGTTTTATACTTTGTAATTGGATCGGTTGTTTCTTGAACCTAAAACTAGTTGTTGTATTATAACCATGATGGGATGCAGTAGTAGTACTGATGATCCTCAAACTGGGTCTTAACCACACTCTTCCTCATTTCTCCTCAAAGTTTTCGTAAGAAACTCAACTAAATCTCTCTTTTCTTCTTATCTCTTTAATACATCATAATATCAAAATTACTCCATAAAATTTATTAAAATGGTCATTTTGACTTTTTTTTTTTTGAGTATTTTGGCTTGCAACGTTTTATTTCAAGGAAAAAAAAAGCTATTCCATAAATAAAAATCGTTAGTTAACAAACGATTAATACTCCAAAGTAGGGGTCTTTTTTCTCTAAAATAAAACATTGAAGGTCAAAATGTTCTAAAAAAATAATATGAGTCAAAGTGACTATTCAGTCAAACATTTTTACTTTAAAATGAAATATTAAGACTAAAATACTTTAAAAAAATACAACCAAAACGATCATTTTAATAAGTGTTGAGAACTAATTTTGACATTTCGTCTTTTCCTTTTGGTATGAAAATGTTCTATTAACATGTTTTACGGAAAAATCTTATATGAAAGAAGTTTAGGTATTAAAAATGAAAAGATGATAGAAATGAGTCTAAAATGTGCATCAAGGGATGATCTGGATATATCCTTTAAAGCCTTACTAAATTCTGAAATTAAAAAAAAACACGTTATTAATGGGTTATTAATGGCGTAAAAGAGGAATGGGTCAAGACACAAGTAGATTTGGACAACCATGTTACAGCCCCAGTGGTAGAACCTTGTTTATGGAGGACAACATCTCACATCTCACCACAATCCCTATCAATATCTCCAAACCATTGTGGGAGTTTCACATTACAACAACAACAACAAAACCCAATTCCCATATGTATGGGGTAAGGGGGAGGTAGGGTAGTAGGCTGCCCCCAACGCCAGGTTGAGAATAGCTTCCGTGAAAGACCTCCGGCAGTCAAAAAATTAAAAATATAGATAAAATGCAATGCATGTATAAATAATTACATAAATACATAGCTAAACATTATTCATATGCAGTCATTAATACCATATGTGCTTATGTAATGAGGAGTAATCCCTGCAAAATAATCCCTGCGAAAGAATCTCTGTATATAGACAGAAACATAAGACCCGGCTAAATTTATACAGAGGAAACATGACGAGAATGATACATAGAAGACAACGATATCAAGCCCAGTTCTAATCATTCATAAATACCAATAACAGAAAAGTATAAAAAGTAAAAGTCATGGAAATTACTACAAATGCCTTTAAAAGAAGACAAAGATGATACACCCTATAGATTGGACCCACACTACTCGACTACCCTAGTCTTAAGCCTCCATAATTTCCTATCATAGGTCATGTCTTCGGTAAGGCCTAAATCCATCAAATCAGATCTCAAGCAGTCATCCCACTTCCGCCTTGGTCGTCCTTTCCTTCTGGCACCGTCGACTGTAATCGACTCTACCCTCCTGACCGCATCCGACGTTAGTCGCCTAAGGACGTGCCCAAACCACCGTAGTCTTCCCTCCCTCAATTTTTCGGAAACAGACACCACCCCTAAGGACATCCTAATAGCAGAGTTTGTCGTCATATCCCACAGAGTCCTACCACATGTCCATCGAAGCATTCTCATTTCAGCGACCTCTATCCTCCTTACGTGATCCTTCTTGGGAGTTTCACATTCTTAACCTTAAAACGCTGGAGGCCGAGGCCTTTTCCGTCTTAAGAATTCACCATTCCATGAGCGACGGCATGTCTCTCATTTCTATTCTATTCGCTTGTTGCTGGAAGTCATCCGATCCCAAAGCCTTGCCTACTGATGCAAAAATAAATTGATTATTGGAGAAACCGACGCGATATTCGATCAGTGTTAATATTAATCTCGAACACGTTGGTGGATCTTTCAGTGTTTATGGCGATAATTTTATTTATGAAAGACACTAAGACTCCTCTAAAAGGATTGTCCCAAGAAGATCGTCCACCGAACGGTGAGTTTGGACGACATAAGACTAGTGAAGAATGCGATGGATATGGTACATTTCACTCTACTTAATGTTCACTTGTACTAAATCATTACCAAGTACATTTCTTGACGATGACAGGCTTGATCTTTACTAGACAGTTAACGATGTCGTTTTGGGAGTAACGCAAGATGGTCTCTCACGTTATATATATCGAAAATATGGTGAGTTTTATTAGATATAAAGTGGAATATATATATAATGTTTGATTGTATAATTATTTTGGTTTTTATTTTTTGGTAAATTACATATTTAGGTACTCACTTATTTTTATAATTCCAGTTTGGCTACCCGACTATTTTGTTTTTTAAAAATCATGCATGACGTTACATTTTGGTTTTATTTTAGTCACATGTCGTTAAAAATAAACAAAGCTTCTAATGTAATAGTTTCTTTTAATTTTTTTCAATGATGACATGACATTAGCTTATGGTGGCATGTCAACATCACTATTAATTTTTTAACGATGAGTGACCAAAACAAAAAATAAAACGTAATGTTATATATGATTTTGAAAAAAATTAGTTTGGTGATTAATTTACCGTTCTGTTTTTTTAGGATTTTGGCCCCAACGTTTTATTTTGGAGTAAAATGCCTCCGATTGGATGAAAATAGTTAGTTGATTAACAATTAACGCTTATCATTGACGTGATAAGTTTTATGTATACAAAGTGATGACATATCACACACAACACGTTTAAAGTGATGACATGACATATGTTATATGTTCAAAGCGATGATTAAGTGCACATATCTAAAGTGATGGTATAATACATGTCACACGTCTAAAGTGATAATATAGAATATGTTACGTCATTACTTTAGACATGTAAGACGTGTAACATCAGTCACTAGCGTTGACCATTATTAAATTAACAATTTTCATCTAACTAGAAGGGTCGGTCCTGTCGGAACGATCCTTAAGTTTTTTGACGAGCTAGAATTGGATCGACCTATGGGTTAGGTAGGTCGAATACCTAAAAGTTTTACCTTTTAAAATAATTTTAGAAAGAATTAAATTAAAAGACAAAAAGTAAATCAGTATGCGTTAAACTAAAAATTCATTTTAAAATGGGGTTTGGGAGTCGATTACGTGTGGAGAAGAGTGAGCATCTCCACAGCGCCCAGAATTGATACCCAATTAAATATACATCATTTTTATGCTTGAGGATTGTAAATTTTAAATAGTATTTAAACCTTATATATGAATAATCCTCGGAAACGTGATTCTCTTGTACGTTACGTGAGAGACTTTTCTATAGATTACCATACAGAATGGCAATGACTTAATAATTCCTTACAAAACATACGTGTACATGCACATCATTTAAGAAATGACAATTCACCATATAATATATGCCTAAATTAGAGAAACACATAATACATTCGTAATATATACAAATTACAAAACCCATTTGGCTTGACATATGTACAATATAATAATATTACACGTAGTTCGAGCGAGGTGGATTAATACAAAGTGGTATAAACATGAGGAATTAAATTACGAGTAGACAAATAGAAAGGTCAAAACTTTAGAGACCAAACAACAAGACCAGTAGCAAATCATGGCCATGAGCACAAATAACACATATTACAATGCATTGAAATCACAAGGAAACCATACATCGACCGGGATTAAAATATAATATTTTAAAATAACATGACAAATGTATAAAACTACATAAATTATAATAAAACAACAGGGAGGGCTACACTGAAATGCGTGCAAAATAATAAGGCTAAATTAAACACGAAAGCCTTGAATGAAAATGAAATATAGAATAAATAACAGGCTCGAAATCAAAATAATAGTTTCATTCAATGACCATAAAGCAATTCTTACAAACATAGGAGAACTAAAACCGTAAATAAACCCTGGCTAGGACGCGTAGCTCCTTTCCCCTCTGAACGACGTCGTCTCGCTGGCCGTTATAAGAAAACGAAAGGGTTGTGAAACCCTAAAACTTCATTATCTTCATTCTGCGCCGTTTTTAGCAAAATGAGGGGGAGTGAGAGCCTTTTGAACACTTTCTCCCAAAAGCAACCGGAGACTTTGGATCTCCGTAACCCGATGGACTTCCGCCTCAAAGGCCGCGGACCGGCCGGTCGTCGGCGACGGTGAAGAAGGAAATGACCACCGCTCGAAGCGTCTCCGTCTCCCGAGTACGAATCCGGGCCCGGTTGCTCTAAAAATGCCCAAACGCCGTGGATCTAAGAAAACCCCTTCGGCTTCTACCCCTTTGCCCGATGAACGTTGAAGCCCCGATGATTACAGGTAAACCCCTCTTTCCTTCTCTGTTTTTTTCTTTCTTTCAAATGGCTGTGGTTCACTCAATGATGCCCCTCATTTTAGAAAACCCCCTTTTTTGTTTTTGTTTTTCTATTTATATCTCCTGCCGATTTTCCTTTCTTTTTATTTTTCTTTTTCTTCGATTTTCTTATTATATTTTTGTTTTGGCTCTGCATGTAATTCTTGGAAGGGAAGGAATCCTCTCTCACCGTTGAACTGATTGCAGGCGTCCATTTGAGGGCTAAGATTGGTCCTCTTTGCTGTTTTGGTGTTTTGTGAGACACAAGGAACACTGCCAGCACCCCTGTGATAGCAGTGGTGCAATGACTTGCACGAACGGAGGGGGGACCAGAACAAGAACGATTGGGACTAAAGGGGGACCACCTTCGTTTGTTTGCTGGCTGCTGTCGTGGCTAGTCGACTTGGAGGCTCTGGAGTGATCGGGACTACCGGCGAGAAGCTTATGGAATTCTAGCGGTGGTGAAGGATGATACCATCTAGGGTTAAGAAACCCTAAACGCTTGGTTGAATCTGGACCACTGGTTTCCTGCAGATCCCACTGTGGATCTTTTGGCGGCGGCCCTTCATCATTAGGGTTTGTGAAGCCCTAAATGGCATTGCTGATCTAGACCGCTGGATGGGTCCAGATCTGGATGGTAGCTGGCGACGCTCCCCTAATTCCA
The DNA here is from genome assembly GCF_006381635.1 of Hibiscus syriacus. NCBI lineage: Eukaryota > Viridiplantae > Streptophyta > Magnoliopsida > Malvales > Malvaceae > Hibiscus > Hibiscus syriacus. The sequence continues at coordinate 876,570 of NW_024063149.1, read as the reverse complement.
CTGCTAAGTTTTTTTGCTTGAATTTGTAATCGGGCCTAATCTGTTCACGTGGGCTGCTTTTATCATTTTGACTGCAAGGCCTTTGTCTTTGGTCACTTGTATAATTTGGGTCTTTTGTAACATGTTACATAAAGGAAATGAAAAGTGTTAACATTTAAATTACTATTTATTTATATATACTTAACCTTTTAATAATAGTAATATAATAATAATAATATAATATTATATAATATTAAAAATAATAATAAACTATAATAAATAGTACTTAATATAACTAATAATAGTATTAACTAAACAAAAATAAAATTTGAAATAAAATCCGGATAAAAACTAGTGTCTACAACTGTCTTTTCTCATTCTTGTGTGAACAACAATAGGGCAAAGATAAAAAGATAACGATTTTTTGATCGATTTTATATTGTCACGTGGGAGATTGAAAATAATTTTCTTATCTCAAGTGAGATGAAAAATTTCAATGGAAATAATCATAAAATTTATATTATGAGAGAAATAATCTTGGTGAGATAAAATTTTGTTTCAAGAGAAACTATCTCTAGGCTTGTGTTTCAAAGGAAACTGTCTCTAGGGGGCTAAAGTTTTGTTTCGAATAAAACAATCTTAAGGGAGACGAATAATGTGCTAATTCGTTTAAGGACTCCAAATCTGAAAATCGATCTACTCCCCTGTTCTTCGGGAAAGTTAGATATACAAAAACATATTTTTTAACCATTGAAATTTTGTTAGTACACCTAAAGGTTTGAATCATCATGCTTGAAGGACTTAACGATTATCCGATGGATTTGACAATTGAGAAATCGTTGGAAATTCACTTCTCATTTTTAAAAAATTAATTTCAAACATTATAACAACCATGAAGCTTGCCCCACTTCGAATCTGCATCTTCTGTAGATTTGACATCTCCATTCTTGAGGTTCTTCCATTTCGAACTCGATATCCTTCATCTTTAGATATAACCTTCTATCTTCGAGGATTTTGTCATCGTAAATCTTTAGTTTTCTTGAAAAACCTGTAAAAGTGATTATCATGAATGTATAATTGTTTATGTATGCAAATGATGCTTTCATGAATGTGATTCATGTATAACTTTATTCCTTGGGGGAAGGTCCTCATGAGAGGAGGGAAACATCTTTAAGAAAAGAAAAATATTCTGGAAATCTCCTCATGAGAGGTGAAAGATCTTTAAGAAAAAAATTAGGATTTTTAAAGAAACGACCCAAAATAGATAAAGTTGATTTCTAGAGAAATAACATTATGAAAGATAAGGTTGAGGTTTCTAGGAAAATGATCTTAAAAAAGAATAAATTGAGGTTTATAGAGAAACGATCATGAGAAAGATTAAGAATGAGGTTCCTTGGGGAACAATCTGTAAAAACACCATATTAAGATTTCTAGGGAAATTGTCTTAAGGAAGACAAACTTGGGGTTTATAGAGAAACGAGCCTGAGAAGGACTAGAGTAAATTTTCTAAGAGACACATCCTAAGAAAAATGAGATTCCTTGAGGAAAAAAACTTTAGGAAGACTAAATTGGACTTTCTAGGGTACAAGTCCTAAGGGAGTCGAGATTGAGATTTCTAGGGAAACAATCTTAAGAAAGACAAACTAATCTCAAGAAGTCCCCACGAGACGAAAAACAAAGCTTTTCTTTTTCCATGCTTTAATGTAATGATGAAAGTTTAATGCACAAATGCAAGTTCATGTAAAATGTGTATCAATGATATTGATGTATGTTTCTTGATTAGTGGCCATAGATGGATGCTCAAAAAGTCTTCATTTTTGTCTTGATTGAATCTCCTTCATTTTTTTTCACAGTAGAGTGTATCTTCTCAATTTTTGGCTTACGGTAACCTGCTCTTCATGCCCCAATAAACTCTTGCCCCTAAGGTTCTCTTTTCTTTGCTCTAATTTCTGATTTTGAGTTAGCAAGTTAGAGATATCCTTATCCAGAGCCTATCTCGATTCGACATCGTCATGCCTTTTTTATCTTCCATTTATTCTACATTATTCTAGAATCTTAGCAGAAGCCTGTTTCTTGTGTTTTTGGTAAACACCTGACTTAGATTCTTACTTCAGTCAAATATATGGTCTTGACACCCTTTATATATTTGAATCAATTGATTTCTCAGAATAATTTCTTTAGGACTCTTTTGTCCTTGACTTGTTTACTTCATTAGTGTTGTTTCTTTTGGACCCTTTTGTCAATTGAAGCATCAATGAATTGTTTCTTAAGGTAAGCTCTTCTTATCTTCTTATTCTGCCCCTGACACTCTAAGTGGTGAGGCTCATCTTCAGTGTCTATTTGATCTGATTCTTATTATCTTAACATGATCGGGGTTTTTAGAAATACCTCGATGAATATTTTCCATGGCTCTTCTTTATTTTAGTTCCAAAATTTCAATCTTGAATGGTTTTATTCATGTACCATTTATCAACAATCACATGCTATCAACTTGGGAAAACAAAAGCGCCAACGAGTGTTTTTCTTTTTTCATATTTTGATCTAATAGATTAAGGGCTTCCCTTTTATAAGGACCCATAACCACATGGACACTCAAGGAGTAATAAAATACTTCTGACAGAAATTTATTGAATCTTTACTAAGAACTAAGAACTAAAAATATCTCAATATAAGGTATGCCTCTTCTTATTAAGGTGATCACCTACTTCTTGATTGATTACAATATCACAAAGAAGTTTGAGGGGTTTATTCCCAAGTCTTCCAATCTTTATTCTAAAACCAGAGGATGTATGAAACACTTCTACATCGTCTATTCTTATTGCTTTGCCTTTTATTTGTTATCTCACTTCTCCACTTGAGGTAGAATAAGTCTTGCCAACTTCAAGGGCCTCCTTTATTCTTTGGATATTGTCCCGTTTGAAAATGTTTTTTCCTCATTTCTCTTATTTTTTAGAATTCATAAGAATGAAAGAATATTACAAAATGATACCCCTTACTTCAGGCTCATAATTGAAACAAATCAGTCGTTCAATGAATATCAAATAAATCAGAAGTTTTATTTTAAAAAATTATAATCATTTGACAAGTGTCAAGATCAACGAGTTGGTTTTGGTAGGCTTCTTATTTTTCTAAGGTTTCAATCATTGAGATGTTCTTCATTCTTCGATCCTTGTGAACATCGTGACATGGCCCTCTATTTCGACTTAGCATTTCAAGTAGATGCAGACAAAATGAAAGAACTAACATATTCAATTGCTAAAACTTTTAGAACACTTCCATTTCAGTTCTCTAAAATCTTCCATTTGTTCAAGCTTCGTATATTCCTTTAGCAAAGACAGTGCAGAAATATCGGTCTAGAAACAAAATTCATGAGTGCTCGTATGAGGTTGACTATAACAAGTGTTTCTCAACTCCTTTAGTTCATCTTCCACCTAAACTCAATCCTAATCGTTATTTCTTTCTATTCTCTTTTTGTTTTTCTTGTTTTATTTCATTTTCCCTTTTTTTCTTCAGACTTTCATTTCTTTCCCTTACCTAAGGGAATTCATCACGTCACAATTTGAATACAACCACTTCATGAAGCTTAGATTTACCTAAATAGTTTGAAATTACCTTCAATTTATCAACTTACTGCTTTCAACGGAGTGGCCCCGTTTTATTGCACTAATTTTACCTCAACCTTTTGCCTTACCACCCTTATTAAACTCATCATCCTCACATTTACCTCGCTTCTTTCCCTTCCTTGGGGAATTCATCAGGTCACAATTATTGTCACGATTTGAATATAACCACTTCATGAAGCTCATACTTACCTCAATAGTTGTTTGAAATTATCTTCAATTGACCAACTCACGTTTTTTACACTCATTTTACCTCAACCTTTTAAGTATTCAGCTTCAAAATTTCTTAATCTTATCAAGAAGAACCTGTTATAGTCTAGTTGTCATTGATAATCATGAAATTTCATCTTTAGAGTTTAATTCCCAAGAAACTGGCCTAAACTAAATTCATATACTCCACCATTCAATTTGTAAAGATTGTGATCATCATTGAACTTTCTCAACAGAAGTGAGATATAATCGGTTTTGAAACATCATATGTAAGAGATGCCCCATCTTGTTTGTTCCTATACATACCTTAATGCCAAGCCCTTTGATCATCTCTTAATGAGAGGAGAATGCTATTTTGGTCCTGCAAGAGAAGGTTATGCATTCTGGTGTAATCTATGAATCATGATCAAGGTTATTATTTTACAAGAGTTCAATCTTACCACTTGTCAAAAGATATAAGGACTTTTTATTATAATCATTAAACTTCAAAAAGAAATTTGTTTCATTGGTCATAACCTTAGAAGATAACATTTCATTTAATAAGTTTAAACATTAACTATTTACACATATTTGACAAAATAAGAAAGGAAAAACAAAAAAACAAGTTCAAACAAAAAATGCAAGTGCAACAAAGCTTCATGGAAAATGGAATGACTTGCATATCAGAATGCCCCATTACTCACTAAAGGTTCATGCCCCTGAGTTAATCAAATTATGGACCTTACACTTCAATGCCCCACAGTCTTCAGTAGCGTGTCCTGTACTTTTTATATGGTAGCTGCAGACAGCGTTAACATCGTAACCTTCGGGGTATGGGGGCTCTTTCGGCTTGGACTTAATAGGAGTCACAAGGTTCTTCTGAATCAGGATTAGGAGCAATTCTTCATACTTCATTGGAATCAACCAATATGAGTCTTTTCTCGGATCACCCTATGATATTTAGTCTGATAACCATTTGAACGAGATCCCACCATATTGATTTCAATATTCTTTACAGTATTGATGTTTCTAGTGTTCCATATTTTTTCTATTTTTATAGTCATTTCAATCATCTCATAAGATATAACCAGTTCAGCAAAGCTCTTGGAGGCATTTCATATCAAATATCCTATGAAAGAAACTCTTAAGGTATTTAGAAACAGCATTGTTATCTCTTTTTCAGCTATGAGAAGGTGATACTGCACTGCAACCTCTCTCTACCTCTGAGCATATTGTCGAAAGCTTTCACTGGACTTCTTCTCCACACCTTGCAACGTGAATCGAGTAGGTCTTATATGCTTCATGTGCTTGTATTGCTCCAAGAAAGACTTAGCTAAATCCTTCTATGTCTTGATGTGAGCATGGCTTTGCTGATTGTACCATCTAGAAGTATATCCAATTAAGATATCTTGAAAGTAGTGAATCAACATTTGATCATTGCTAGTATATCCAGACATCATTCGGAAAAACATTACAAGATGATCGAGAAAACAACTGATTCCACTATACTTCTAAAATTCGGGCATCTTGAACTTAGGCAGGAGCATTAGGTTAGGGACCAAACTTAACTCCTTCGGGTCTATCTCAGGAAATTTATTAACTCCCTTCATCATTTGAATCATTTCTTCCACCTCTTTCACACATTCTTGTTTGAATCTTTCAGCTTCAGTCTTTTCCTCCAAGACAGAGGTATTCTTGGCACGATCTAACCTCATAGAGCCTTGAGTAGAGGAACTAACCTGATTAATATGTACCTTTGAGCAAGTCAAAATGGCTACAGATAAGCAAAAAAGATTCTCAATAGTCGGATTGTTAATGGGGTCAATACTTTTTACTCTCACTAACTGAGTAAATTTCTCCATCATCTCATTTTGGGACTTCAAGAACCTTTCCATCATTTCTTGTTGAGCATTGGCCATATGATCTTGTAAAATTTGTTTAAACTCATCTAATCTTTTCTTCATGCTTTTCATTATTCTTGGTATATGATAGGATGTCTGTTATAGAACCCTCCACGAATCATTCTCAACCTTTCATGATTGATGCGTGTAAAATAAAATAAAATAAAAATAATGCAACACACAAAAATTAAAAACGCAAATGCAAATGCAAAATATGCTAATTCTAAAAGTGGCCACCATTAGAAAGACCTTCATCAGAATAAAAGTTCTCCTAATATCAGATAGTCAAGCTTCATTTTCTTCATGTACCTAAGCTGGGTTCCTTCCATGACCTGGTGTTGTCTTCACAATGTTGAGCCACCTTTGTATTTGGTGATGTTCCTCATCTTCCTTTCAAATCGTCTACTGTGAGTATTGAATCTTCAAGCCTTCACTTCTATGAGATTTTTCGAGGGAAAAAGGTCTTCGGCGGTCTTATGTAAGGTCTTCTCATTCTTCATTTGTATAACATCTGACTATTTGATACTATCTCGATCTTTATATTTTTTTATAAGAGTCATCGATCGGCTTTGAGCTCTTCTTTCATCGGTTAACTCCTTTGTATACCATAGATCGTTTGGATTTGACTACCTAACTATAGAGCCCCTGTATTAATATGAAAACCTTTCATTTTTGGTAACCACGTTTTTTGAATTAACACCTTTATGTCGTGATGATGAAAATGTCATGGTAGTGCAATCATAAGAAAGAACAAAAACCAAAACAATAATCAAAACAAACAAAACAAAAGTTAGTATTAATAACATAATCAATAAAATAGTAAGTACTAAAGTATAAAACCTACCCTCACATGCTATCTACCCAAACATGATTTAATAGGTCCTACCCGAACATGATTTCTACCATCATGCTTTCGTTCGGAAAATAAATCATAATCACATTCTTTCTAGTTCGCATTCTTTGCAAAAAAAAATGTAAAACCTAACCACATATTTTTCTAGTTCTTATGATTTTTGCAAAAAAAAGGTAGATTCGAGCAAGGTTAGAACGAGTTTCCCCTTTGTTACCACAAACAAAGCTTCGGGAAGAATCTCGGTACAAACGGACATAGTTTCGGTACTACTAAAAGGGTCATTGAATTGTCCTTGCTGGTGCCCCATTGGGCTTGCCAGACCTTAGGTCCTCACCCATTACAGGCTTAAGCAGACCAAGTTCAATTCGAGAGGATACATATCCCTATGCCCATGCAGAGAAGCAATTTTCTCACAAAGACATAAGGTATGAACCCCAGAGGCTAATCGCTAAGGCCCAAGTGGAGAACCAATTTTCTCACAAAGGCGAAGCTTTCACCCCTACTTAACGGGAAAGAGCACAGTAAGTAGGCTTTTACTATCCTAGGGGTTTTCAGAACACCAGGGGAAACTCGTAATCCTTTGCCTCAATACAAAATATAAAAAATCATAAAGGTTAGAAATATGAAACCATGGGAAATCACACATTAGTACAACTATTTATTAGTAATAATCAAATAAAAACAACTTATGACATAATGCGATGTAGAATAAAACCAAAAGGGATCATAATTTAAATACTAATTTAAATTTACAATTCTCAAACATAAAGATAAAGTATAATCAATTATGACCTGATTCTCTAACCATCCCCAGCGGAGTCGCCCTTTTTGACGAGCTAGAATTTGATCGAACCAACTTAATTTTAAAACTTAGATTTAGAAAATAAATTTGGAGTCGCCATCGACCTTTGGTTAGGTAGGTCGAATATCTAAAAAATTTACCTTTTAAAATAATTTTAGAAAGAATTAAATTAAAAGATAAAAATTAAACCTGTATGCGTTGAATCAAAAATTCATTTCAAAACAGAGTTTGAGAGTCGATTACACGCGGGGAAGAGTGAGCACCCCCATAGTGCCTATAATTTTTATGCTTGAGAATTGTAAATTTTAAATAGTATTTAAATTATGGCCTTTGTATACGAATAATCCTCGGAAACGCGATTCCCTGATACGTGAGAGACTTTTCCATAGATTACCATACATAATGGCAATGACTTAATAATTCCTTACAAAACATACGTGTACATGCACATCATTTAAGAAATGGCAATTCACCATATAATATATGCCTAAATTAGAGAACACATAATGCATTCGTAATATATACAAATTACAAAACCCATTTGACTTGACATGTACAATATAATAATATTACACGTAGTTCGAGCGAGGTGGATTAATACAAAGTGGTACAAACATGAGGAATTAAATTACGAGTAGACAAATAGAAAGGTCAAAACTTTAGAGACCAAACAACAAGACCAGTAGCAAATCATGGTCATGAGCACAAATAACACATATTACAATGCACTGAAATCACAAGGAAACCATACATCGACCGGGATTAAAATATAAGATTTTAAAATAAAATGAAAAATGTATAAAACTACATAAATTAGAATAAAACAACAGGGAGGGCTACACTGAAATGCGTGCAAAATAATAAGGCTAAATTATAAACACGAAAGCCTTGAATCGAGGATGAAAATGAAATATAGAATAAAAAATATGCTCGAAATCAAAATAATATTGTTTCATTCAATGACCAAAAAGAAAGTCTTACAAACATAGGAGGACCACAAGCATAAATAAGGCTAGGACGCGTAGCTCCTTTCCCCTCTGAACGACGTCGTCTCGATGGCCGTTATAAGGAAAAGAAAGGGTTGTGAAACCCTAAAACTTCATTCTCTTCGTTCTGCGCCGTTTTCAGCAAAATGAGGGGGAGTGAGAGCCTTTTGAACACTTTCTCCCAAGAGCAACCGGAGACTTTGGTTCCCCGTAACCTGATGGACTCAATATATGAATAGTTGGATAATTATTTTATAATATTTAATAATCGAGATACTAAAGTAAACAACACCCTATAGTCGGATGATTATCTTCTAACTTTAAATAATCGAAAATCGACAAAACAATATCTTATAGTGGAGAAATTATTACATGAACCCTTTTCATCACCTCATCCATGATCTCTAACCAATTAAATGAGTACACATCACATTTATTTTTCATATCATATTTCTTTATAAATTAAAATTTCCAGTGTTAAAGCATCAAATCTCCATGTTTTGCTCTAACTTTTTTTAATCTATCATTATATTCTGAATTAAAAATCACCACATTCTTAATCCTATCTTTTTCTTTCCCAATCTTAATCATTAAAGTTCCATGTTCTGCTATGCTTTTTCTTTGGTTAATCATGATAATCAAGATTTAAAATCGAAAGCACTCATTTTATCGCCTTGAAACTGAGATGATTCACAGAAAAGGGAAAAAGAAGATAACCCACGAAAATCAAAGGTCGTTTTGAACAGTGAAAGCTAAACTTAAAATAGATTGCAAAGAGAAGCTCTGGTTGAAAGAAAATTGACTACTTCCATTTGAGTGTTTCTTTATAGTGGTGATTTTAAATCATGATTATAATGCATAAGATTGATCTTAAATTTTGATTACAATGATGAACAAAAGAAAAAGATAGCAAAACATGGAGTTTAATGTTTAAGATTAGGAAAGAAAAGGATGGGATAAAGAATATGGTGATTTTTAATTTATATTATAATGGTGGTTAAAGAAAAAGTAGAACAAAACAAGAAGATTTGATGCTTTAAGATTAGGGAAAGAGAGGAAGAGATAAAGAAGAAAAAGATGATTTGAAAATTTTAATTTATAAAGAAATATGAAGTGAAAAATAAATGTGATGTGTACCCATTTAATGGGTTAGGGACCATAGATGAGGTGGTGAAAAAGATTCAGGTAATAATTTCCTCCTATAATGAGTAGATCACTTATGGACTTTACCCTTTATTTTATACATAATACACTAACTAATACAAGTAAAATAACAACAAATGTCTCAATCATCACATACAACATCATCAACAAATTCAATAAGTACATTTAATTGTTAAAAGGCCATTATTCTTGTAAATGTCATTCTTAATTTGTATCATTTTTGAGATCCACTACAACAAAAGTGTTTTGTAGCGGCGTTTTGAGAGTAAACGTCACTAACTTTAAACATATAACAACATTTACATTCCAAATGCCACGAAATGATAACTTTAGCGGCATTTTTATACGAAACGTCGTGACATAGTAGTACTTTAGCGATGTTTTTATACAAATGCTGCAATAGGGTTAATCTATAGTGGCGTTTTTTCAATAAATGTCATGATAGAGTAGTACTTTAGCGGTGTTTTTATACAAATGTCGTAGTATGATTCATCTATAGTGGTGTTTTTTCAATAAACACCGCGATAGAGTAGTACCTTAACGACATTTTTATACAAACTCCACAATAAAGTTCATTCATAGTGGCATTTTTTCAACAAACGCCGCGACAGAGTAGTACGTTAGCGGCATTTTTTACAAACGCCGCAATAGTTTGATATGTTTGTGGCGTTTTTTATATCAAACGCCGCAATAGTTCATTACTTTAACGACGTTTGGGTTTAAAACCGCCTTAAATTTTAAAAGTTTTATCTCCCAACCCATTCAGCTTGATCTCATTTTTTATTTTTCTAACATTTTATGCTTCCCGCCGTTTTCAAAGACCCAACAAATCTGTTGTTGAATAGGAGTCGTTCGACGCCGTCGTTGTTCCGAGTATCAGTGTCGTGACAAGAAACATGCAAAGCAGTCGAGCAGCCGTGCCGGTGGTATACACACGCTCTCAGATCTGAATCCTAGTTTTGGGACTGAAAATACACTGGAGGTTAAGGCCTTCAGGGTTTAAACTTTAAACTCATCGGCTGCTGGTTATTCGTCTTCGCCTGAGAAGTCAAAACCCTAGTTCCCGTAGAAGCATTCTCTCTCAACCAACATGGGGTATGTTTTCTTGTTTTCAGCTCCAGCTTAAATTGCGGCTTCTTTCTTTTCAAAGCCTTTTGATGTTTTTTTTTTTTTTGGAAAAATATTTTTTATGTTGATCTTGTTAGTTGAATTAATCGAATGGATTTCTATTTTTTTATTTCTCATGCTTCTGGTTTTTGATTTTGCGAGTGTTTCTTTTCCCTTTTTAGTTTTGATTGTTGTTTTAGGCGTTCTAGCTCTAAGATTTAAGTAATGAGTTAGAAAATGCATTTTTGTTCATGATTTCGTGTATTTTAATGATTTCGTGTATGAAAATGATACTCCAATAGCTTGTATTCAGATATTTAAGATTTAGGAGAATTTCAGATGAATGGCACTTGAACAATGCTTGTTTGAAATTACCATATGGTCGTTTCTCCTTGAAATTAGATTTAGTGCTTGCTAAGCTTTCTCGGTTTGAAATTGAGTTTGCTAGAGCAGGTCAAGTTTAATTCATCATTGAAGTTTGACGGATTTACTTTAGCATTAAGTGGGATATATAATCTTATTGAATTTCAAGGGATCTCAATAAATTTCTTTGATGACGCCACTTTTGATCTTGTGTGCATGGAGTGCAAGTTGAATCATTTCTGGGATATGCATTCATATATGTTTTTTTAGATATTTTAGCGTATTCAGGATAATTATTGTTTTGTTCGAATAAAAACATGCAATCCAATATCTTGTCTGTTGTCACAAACACATACTATTTCCTGGGTATTTTTTTTAACCTTCTCCTGCCATAAAAACTCAGTGCAAACAAATTTTAACCATTCTTGATTCAGTGCCTGCATACTTGATCCGAAATTTTTTTGTATACTATTGGTGCAGGTCTGGGCTAGGTTGATAAGTTCGATATATGTTCATGATTGCTTAAATGGGTTTCTAATATCCATTATAGTATAATATTTGTTAGTTATTGTACCTTTTGGTATATGATCCTTGAATGTGATCCTTGAATGTGATCCTTGAATGTGATCCTTTTAAATGTTCTATTATTTAAGTTTACCTTAATTGGACACAACATGTTGTGGATGTTTGTGAACTTTCATTTTCTAGATCAGTGATTGAAATAGCCAAAATGAAACTTGATACCCTTTTCTGAACTGTCCAATCCATGGTTGATAATGGAAAACTAAGGCGTTAGCATAAGGAAAAGCAAGAGTAATCAAGCTTGAGGAAGATAATGGAAAACTAAGGTGTACTCTTGAGCTTAGCATGACAAGGCTTAACAGAATGTCCACGTGGCGTATTTGCTCTGACGACGTATCAAATTATCGTTGGGAGGCTTTCGGTCCGTTCTTGCCATCAAAACCCGACGATGACCCGAATGGAACTCCTATTGCTCCATACCCTTCCATGGCCGATCTCCTACTTCAAGGTAATAATCTCTAAATCTTTCCACCGCTATATTTTTATTTTGTGCTCGCAAATTTCATAGATCGTACACAGGATGTTCGAAGCTTATTGAGAACAATGATAGAGGAGTGGATAAATACCCGATATTTAGAAACGAATTGGGGAAATCTGTGGAGTTTAAAGAATCTTCAATTGCAAAAGCATTATATATCCTCAATGAAGACGACATTGCCTCTACTGTTACTCCAAGTAAACACTTCTCTCTTTTACTTTAATTATTTTTGTTTAATGTTAGATTCAGTTCTCAAGCCACCTCCAATCAAGTTTCAAACTCTAGGTGGAAGGTCTACTTTTTTACTTCCTTTCCCCACGAAGGAGCAGTGAAGACTAAATTTTAATGAACAATATTTTTTAATTGAAAGTGAAAGAACCTAGACTAAATTCTAGTGAACAATGTCAAACTACATAACTTGTGTCTTAATTAAAATGTATGGTTGTTGTTAATTAGATAAAGGTACATGATATTAAATTTAGGTGATGTAGAGCAGAAATGAAATATGCTAAACCATATTAGCTAAAGAAAGGTAATTAACGACGTTTGTATCAAAAAACGCTGCTATAGATCTTACCTTTTGCGGCACTTGTTCCAAAAGCGTCGCTATAGATCTGACCTTTTGCGGTGTTTCTTCAGGAAACGTCGCTATAGATCTGACCTTTTGCGACGTTTGTTCCAAAAACGTCGCTATAGATCTTGATCTTTTGTGGCATTTGTTTCAAAAATGCCGCTATAGATATTGACCTTTTGCGGCGTTTGTTCTAAAAATGCCGCTATAAATATCAACCTTTTACGACGTTTGTTCCAAAAACGCCGCTATAGATCTTGACCTTTTGCGGTGTTTGTTCCGAAACGCCACTATAGATCTTAACTATTGTGGCATTTTTTTGTTCTCAAACGCCACTAACTTTAGCGGCGCTGGTATGGCCGGCGCTCCTTGCGGCGTTTTTCCTATCGCCGCAAGTGCTTTTAGCGGCGCTTAAAAATACCACTAAAACTCTGTTTTGCGATAGTGATCATAGCTGATTTTTTCTAAGGTCAATTTTGAATGAATGCAAAATTTGATATATATCCCTTTCAACTTGTTGTTTTCCTTACACATTTATGTGGTAGATGTCTCTGTTGAAATCTTCAAACTCCTGTCCCATGGCATCCATTACGTATATAAACCCTTTACAAAGGTGGTGCCAAGTATCCTAATCCTAATATAGCCAGCCATGGCAATAATATCCGAGGTCAAAGAAGAAAGTGCGAAGTCCTCCGCTTGTTCGTCGCCTTCTCCTAAACCGACATTGTTCAATGCGAGCTTGGATTCATCGAACACTACTGGTTTCTTGGAGAAGGTTTTCGATTTCGTTGCAGAAGAGAGTGATTTTCTCAGAGAAGAGAACATGGATAGAGTTCGCATCGATTGTCAGAGTTTCCAAAGAGAAATACTGTAAGAAAAAGGCTGAAGAGGAGGAGAAAAAGAAAAAGGAAGAGAAGAAAATGAAGAAGGAAGCGGCGAAGGAGCCCATAAAGGCCGATATAAATGATAAACAGACTAACCCTAACTTGAGAGGTACATATTTCTACATTTATTTTTTTAACACAGGAAATAGTTTAATTTATTAAAAGTCTACTTACAATGGATATAAAATAATCTCCAAAAGACTTCATATAATGTCAACACCTAAATCAAACCAATAAGATGTAAATATAACTCCCAAAATTTATTCTTGTTGTTGTTGTTAATAATAATAATGGTCTTGGTTTAAATGTTTGGAAATTGGACAGTTCCAAACAAAGGCAATGGTCTTGATTTTGAGAGATACTCTTGGACTCAGACCATACAAGAGGTCACTATTATTGTTCTAGTTCCACCTGGAACAAGATCAAAGTTTGTGGATTGTGATTGTCAGATGAAGAAGAGCTATATAAAAGTTGGACTCAAGGGCTAGCCTTCTGTTATCGATGTAAGTTGGTACCTTATGCTTTCAAACAACTCCTAACATGGATTTAAATTGCGGTTACAGTCGCATTTTCGGTTGCATTTTATTTAGAGAAAATAACCTCAGTGACCGAAAATTCCTTATAATATACGATTTTGACCAACTTTTTTTCGATTTGCCAAAATGACCAACAAAATCACAATGCGATCTCTAAATCGCAACACGATCTCCAGTATCGCAAATCAGTTTCCAGATTCGCAACGCGATTTTGACTATCGCATTTCGATTTTCCAAATTTGCGTTGCGATTTTAGAAAATCACAATGCGAATATGTAAATCGCAACGCGATTCTGACTATCGCAACGCGATAATACATAATCGCAACGCGATAATACATAATCGCAACGCGATTCTGACTATCGCAACACGATTCTGACTGTCGCAATGCTGAATTTCAAATTCGCAACAGGTTTTAGTTTCGCAACACAAATGTTTTGGGTATATAACTATGCAGCAGCAACAACTCATAACCTAAATCCCTAAATCGAAACTCATTCCATCTCCATCTATCACTCTCTCCGGCGACATCTGTTCCTATATCCAACGACATTCTTCCCCATCCGGCAACAGATTTTAGTTTCGCAGCTCGTTTGTTTAGTAAATTAATTTACAATAATGAAATCATTTAATGTTGATCATGTTTGGATAGATTTGTGTTTTGAAGGGTCATGGGAGAATGTTCATGGTGTTTTACAATATATGCCTTTACCCATGAATCTTCAACTAAAACTGTCATTAAAAAAGTTAACTTATGAAACTCTAATGTTACATGTTGCAAGTAAATTGAATTTAGAGCCCTTAAGTGGATTTAGGCTATCTTATCAGAGAAAAGGTAAAGTTTATTTGTTAACCGACAATGAAGATGTTGAACGATTCATTGCTCACATTAGTGTTTCGTAAGATGATGTTACATTGTATGTTGTCGAACCTAGAAGTACTGAAGTTGGGTCAGTAGCGGGTAGTAATCAACTAAGTTTTTCAACCTCAGTTTATGGTGCTCAAAATTTAATGGTTCCACCACAATTTTATCACCAAGCAAATTTTGTTTCACCATATTTCCAATACCAAACACAATCTCAAAACCCACAACCTTTCCCTAATCCAAATCCCAATCAACTTTCAGCACCAAATTCCGGTTTTCGTATTAATCAGTTAGACGATGATGAGCCAACAGAAAAAATTGTGAGTACTAGTCGGTATTCGAAATTTGATCTTGGTCAATACCCGGACTTTGATCTTGGTCAATACTCAGATTTTGATGATGTTTCAGAAGAAGAAACAACCCTGCGTGTAATGATTTTGATTGATGATGAAACAGCCGCTGTCGAGGAAGATGTTGTTGATGATAATGAGGAGGAAGTTACGACTGTGAATGAACATGTTGAACATCCATTCTGTAATTCATATAACCCTGAAGAAGAAGAAAAGAAGAAGAAATCCCCGAAGAAAAGTCCCCAAAGAAAATGCCACGGGAGTATAACTGGAACATGTTGAAAATCGCAACGCGAATTTGGAAAATCGCAATGCGATAGTCAAAATCGCGTTGCGAATATGGAAACTGATTTGCGATACTGGAGATCGCGTTGCGATTTAGAGATCGCATTGCGATTTTGTTAATCATTTTGGCAAATCGAAAAAAAGTTGGTCAAAATCGTATATTATAAGGAATTTTTTGTCACTGAGGTTATTTTCTCTTTTATTTATTGTGATTGCGAATATAACAGATGCTATTATGATCATTGTGAATATTACATCATTCAATAACAGATAATATAGAAACCATGATCTTTCTCTTTTCTTATCCCATGTAGGATTTAGCTTCGTATTTTTGACATTATACCTTTCTTCTATGGTTGTTGTCAACGTGTGTAGTTTGACCAGAGGTAAAAGGCAATGGGGCTTCCAACAAGTGATGAGATTCAGAAACAGGCAATGCTAAAGCAGTTCATGTTGCAGAATCCTAATATGAACTTCTCAAATGTAAAGATTATGTAAATGGGAGCCTGCAAGTGTCACCCTTCATACCCATTTAAGTTTTCCTCTGGATCCTCCTCTATTTTGGGAGGCAGATGAGAATTTTGTTAGTCTTATTAATTTTAAAATGTAATTTTAGCTTTTAGATGTTGTTATGTTTTTTAAACAATGATAACTGAGTTTTATTAATAAAAATAATAGAAGGAATCAAAATTATAACGCACTCAAGCATGTGAAGAAAATATAGAGACAATAATCATAAAAAACCTCATATAAAAACAAAAATGTTAAACCCAAAAGAGACAAAGAAAAATGAATCTTTCCATTGAGAATGAAAACGACATAAAAAAACCCAGTAACCTTTATAAAAACTCCTTGTCTCAGTCAAACAAGATGCTTTACAAAGTGATAAAGAAGTCATGAGCGAATCCAACTATCTGTCATACTACTTCTCTATACAATTCTGATTAGATCGGTAAATAATCTTTTACCAAAAAGGGGATATGAATATATATGACCACCGATAAACCAATCCGAAAACAAATATCGTAAGGGTCTTTGTGCGAGCACCAAAACAACCATAAAGATATGTGAAAAACGTACTAAACATTGGAAAAATTCAATAATTTTAGAGCTTTGAATGAGAAATTGATCCAAATGTTGTTGAGGAAAATGTGAAACCAATTGTTGGTTCGTAAATGTGTAGACGTCCATGATGTGGGTAACGTTATTGTTCAAATCGGTCAGGCTTTTTGTGGGCTTGCGGATATTTTAACCCAAATGTGAGATATTATCCTCAAATAGAGAATATTTTTTTTGTGGGCATCAAAACCAAAAAAAACAAATCCAATGATTTATTTCCTTTTACAAAATGTAATACCCTAAATTTTGGTTAGTGACTATAAGTTTTGAAAGTTTGGTGGCTAAAGTATAAACTTTGTAAAAGATTAGGAACCAAAAATGTAATTTTGAAAAGTTTATATATTTTAGCCACTAAATGAATAGTTTGTCCTAAAACAAGAATTTTTGTGGGAATCAAATTTTTGGTACTAGATTTGTATTAAAAGTTATAAAGAGATAAAATTCGGTATAGAAATCGGATAATCGGATATAATCAAAATTTCACGAAAATTTGAAGGATGTTAGATAAAGGTTGGAAATATTATTTCCATATTTTAGATCAGTGAAATTCATCATGGATTAGTGAAATTGAAGTTAATTTGTTTTAGATTTGGCCAAACAATGGGAATTTAGTGACTAAAATGCAAATTTTGAAAATTGCATGGCAATAGTAGAAAGTCAAAGCCAAATTGGTAATGGGATATTTTAATGGAAGATATTTCAATGGCAATTGGTAATTATCATGATTCATTAAGGGTGAAATTGAAATTTCTCATAAATTGAATTTTAAATTCAATTTTATTAGAAAGTGCTAAGTGTTTTAAATTTATAATTACTTGATAAAATCAAGCAAAATCAACATCTTCCCCAAGCAACTACCATGAGCTCCATAGCCAAATAGGTAAGAATTTCATTTTAATTTTCAAAGCTTTATGGATGATTTTTTGATTAAGCTATTTGATAGAAAATTAATCCTCTTGAAGTTCTCTATCATTTGGTATAAAAATTATATGGAAATCATGCTTATATGTTGAGATTCATGAATTGGGTGGTTGCAGAACATGTTTGATTTTGAAGATTTGATGGAAGATTTTTATGTTATTTAAGTTGTTGAATACTTCTAAAGCATGAGTGATGATTAAAATCAAGTGTAGAAGCTTAAATCATGTTAGGCATGGTTAGGGTTTATAGAGTTGATTGAATTTTAATTAAATTTGATGTTATGAAGACTAGAATAGCATGAATTTAGTGTTAGGATGTTGAATTCATGCTTGAAATTGAATAGAAAGTTTACCCTAGCTACTTTATGATTCTCGACCATAGGGAAATAATTAGGAAAAAATGTTGAAAAATTTCCTATGGTCTAGAATTGATATTAGAAATGTTCTATGTGTTTTGGAGATCAATTTGGAAGCTTGAAATAGGAAAAGGGTTATTTTACAAGTTTTGAGAATTGTGGGATACTATTGCACAAATGTATTAATTAGGGTGTTCAATGTTGAATTTAAATATTGAAATGCTGGAATTTTAAGTTAGAAAGTTGTTTGGAACCAAATTACAAATTTGGTAAAATTTGAAGGTGGAATTGGAAAGGTCCTAGGAATTTGGGGTCTTGCTTGTAAGTTTGTAAATGTGATGGCATTATTTCGTTAAGAAAATTTCAATGCTGTAATTTTTATTAGCATGCTGATTTTTTAGTTTAAATTTTGTTTGGGGTCAAATTACAAGTTTATTAGAGTGGATGGTTGAGTTCGAAAAGTCTAAAGAAATTGAGGATTAAATTATAAGTTTTCAAATATTCAAGGATTGATTTGAGTATATTATCAAGGTGATGGTTAGTAAATTATGTGAAATGATCATAATGGTGAAGGATCATTATGAATTAAATAAAAAGGTTGATATGAATTCTAAAAAGAATTCATAATTAGTGGCGTGATTGTGAATTGGCAAAAGTTGAAGGGTTGATGATGAAAATAAATATTTATGGAATCAAATGAGAATTTTGGAAATTTATTATGGAAATATGATTTAGATTTATATATATTTTATTTCTATAGACGTTTATATTATTAAGTTTAGATTATGTTAGTACAATATTAACATATAATTTGAATATTTTATGTTATTATACGACGTTGTCAGACCACGATAAATCTAGTGATCCAAATGACTCAAAAGGGAAGGAAAAAGTGCGAGATTGAGAAGATTATCGTAGGAAAAGTTTGACAGTGAGGCAAATGTGAGTGCATATTTAATTTGTATTTATTGTTTTCGAACAAACATTGGCTTGGGATGAGCCAATCAAGGAGTTACTATAGTAAGAAGTTACTCCTAAATATTATGTGATTCATGTATTATTGTTCATTTGATAAGTTAATAAAATTGTGGAATAAGTAAGGATGTTAATTAGGGAAAGTTGCTTAGAAATTATGATTTGAATAGTAAATTTAGAAAATCACCATAAATTATACAGAAGTGATTAGAGGATGATATTTATATCATTGGGTTTGTATATTAGTCTAGTTTTTTTTAAACAAGTGGATTCTGATTTCATGGTGTATATAAAAAGATATGAATTTTTAATCGATGATAGGTCAGAAAATAGGGAAACAGATTCTGCTCAAAACAGTTTATGTAAGTCATATTTGAAAATTCGCTATAAATTGTACAAGTTGAACTAGAAGAAATGCTTTACATGTTTAGATTCGTATTCGAGTCTAATTTCCATTGGTATAAATGAAATAGTTTTTAAGTATCTAGATTAATACAAAATAATACTTCTTTTAAGGTAGTAAAAACTAGTATGAAATTTTAATAAATTTTGTAGTCGAAGCAATCGAAAGCAAAGAGCAAACTTAAAACTTAGTGAGACTTATATTTTGATTTATAAGTAAAGTGTCAAAGTGAGGTACAATTAGTTTATCTAATTAATCTAATTGAGGACGACTTGTAATAAGTCAACCTCGTATTATTTTAAAATATGTTTTCTAATAAAATAAGTTTTAAACAGACTTAAGTTAGATCCAAAAACCATAGTTTCCCTGGTGCTCATATCATCTTCTTCCTCGTAGAATAACAAGGTTCCAAAAATTTCCATTCCTCCCCAAACCAAAGTTACCATCGACCTTCTGTTCATCGTGCTCCGATCGGTGGTGGCTTATATTGCCACCCTCAACGACACCATCGACCTCCATCGACCAAAACCCGAACATCTTCTCGACGTGATCCATTGCCAAACGTCGTATATTACCCTCAATCGTTGCTGGAACCAAAAATTGTTGTCATATTTTCTTTGATTTTACGATGATTTTTGCATCCAATCGCCGCATTATCCCCACCGACATGTTCACCGTTCAGCCAGGAGCAAAGCCTGACCACCCTTATTTCTAATTAGATCTGTCGTTAGCCATGAATCACCATTCGAAGGATTTGACGAAAACCTAAAACTCCCATTCTATAATTTACGACTTCCAGTTGATCAAGTTGTCAGTTGGCCTCACCGCCATTGTCGTCAGGTTCCTCGCTTTGTTCCGACCAAGACCCAACCGGTGTCGTCCCCTTCTGTCATCATTTCCTCGTCGTCATTGAGGGTAAATCTTTATTTTCTTTTCTCGATTATTTTTTTATGTTTTATATTGTAATGTAAGTTAATTTTGGGTAGTTGTTGGTGTTCGTTGCTTTTCGTTTTATCGACCACCATCCCCATCCCTAACCTTATCGCCATCACCACATGTCCTCATGCACCTCCTACAAACTTAGAAGATGAAGCATTTATAAGCAAAAAAAAGTAAACGCAAAAGATAAATTTAAATCTACCATTAAAATAATATCAAACATCACCAAATAAGGTTAGTTCATGGTAGGGTTCGAATCATCCATGAAACAAAAAATGAAATTCATTCTCTTCAACAACCCAATATCAAATGAAAAATAGCAACAAAGGGGAAGGGAAAATAAGCCTTCGACACGCGCAGCCGAAGCTCTCCTCAACAACCATGACTCACCTTAGCTTGCTAGCTCATCTTGGATGCCTAGCTTGCCATTCCTTGGAGCTCGTTAATGGAGGAAAACCACTAAGAGAACGGAAGAAAGGATACGGTGGAGAAGGTGAAGAAAATCTAGCTGAAGATGGTCAATGCACCCTCCTTATTCTCTCTCATATGAGGTGTAATGTAAAAAATAATATCCAAGGGAAATAATGGGCTTTAACACTCCAATTACCCATCATAGCCCTAGAATCACTCCTTGAGCTTGAGTCTTATCCTCCTAGGTGGTAATGGTCCCCAGCAGGTGGTTATAACCATCAGACACGTGCCTTACCAGCTGTCCTTTTATAAAAATATCTTTTTTTCTTTTCTACACCAGAAATGCCAAGGAATTTCAATATGCTTCAGCAACGTGTGATGTCACGACATTCCTTCCCATTGCAACCTTTTGCTTTCTATTTCCTGCATAACTTAAACAACACACCTTTCTTTCATACAACACCTTTACAAGATAAAATAGAACCACCACCACTAATGAAACTACATGATCCTAAAATGACCAAAATGAGCTTTTAAACAAACAATAACTTAAGTGAAAAATGCCTTACAAATAGCCTCTTTAAGGAGTTATTACACCCCCAAACTTAAGCTATTGCTTGTCCTCAAGCAATGGATAACACTTAACATAAACAGAATGTCATTGCAATGTTCAGCAGCAAAACAATCAAGACAAAAATAGAATTTCAACCCTCAGAAAAATTAGGCTTCAACATGCTAGCCATATCAAGAATTCAAGTAATTTTCCCTAGGTCAAGAGTCTTTGTGGTAGTGTGTGTGCGTGATTTTATCCAATCTATATTTAACAAGTTTAAACTATTTCTAATCAAGTCCACTAGTTTTGCCCCAACATTTACTTTTTAATTAAGCACATTTATACTCATTTTTTTGCTGCTACGAGAAGAGTCATCCCATCACACCTACCTTCCCCACTCTAGGTGAAAGGTAGCATACCTTCCACCCCAAAGCTAGTTAGGTAGAGTCATCTCGTGACTACTTTCATTCACTCATATGCATTTAGCTTCCATTTATTGAAGAAAGTTCCAGGCAATGCCACATCAAATAGAAGTATCTATCTACAGTTATGTTGAAGTATTTATTCACAATCTCATATATAAGGGAGTTATCATTGATTTATCATTTAAGCACAGTACTAAATTTCGATGCCAAGACTAACCAGAGTTCATTCATAAAAATTTTCTAAATTTCGTAAGTATAGAGAACATACAAATTGTGTAAGATTAATCCACAAAGCATCAAGCCCTAGAGTTAGTTCTATCATTCCCAACAGTCATTTACATTCAATTTTTATCCTAAAAGTTCATCATCATTGGGTATCACCAAAATATTTTTTTCTAATATCTTACTAATTATTGATGCCATGACATAACGTTTTGCTAATACTATCATGCATATGTTCTGAAAAGAACACTACCTCCCTCAAACTTAAGGGAAACCGTGTCCTCAATGCTTAAAGAGAACTAACTAAGAAATAAAACTACATGCCATGTAATGAAATGCAAAATGAATGCAAATGGAGGTACCTCATATTTTCTGTGGTGGTGTTGTAGTGGAGGTGTTAGTAGCTCCTCGTCTTGTACACTTGCGAAGTGGTGCAGGGCTGGAAGCGGAAGAAGTACAATAGTAATTAGAGATATTGATGCGTCCAACTGATTTCATTGTCGATGGTTGCTACGTCGAGTAGGAGAAAGTTCAGGTGTAGGAAATAGACTGGAGGTTCTGTCAGTTGGACCATAGGTGGGGATCGGGGAGGGTTTGGAATCGGTTCATCAATAAGGGGATCAACTTCATTTGGTTCTGGAGATGCCTCGACATTGAATGTCGGCAGAATTTCATTTGGAAAACTTGGGAAATTCTATTGCATGTGGAGAAGTATTTCATG
Organism: Hibiscus syriacus; assembly: GCF_006381635.1. Taxonomy (NCBI): domain Eukaryota; kingdom Viridiplantae; phylum Streptophyta; class Magnoliopsida; order Malvales; family Malvaceae; genus Hibiscus; species Hibiscus syriacus. The sequence continues at coordinate 854,011 of NW_024063149.1, read as the reverse complement.
AAAATAGTTTCCATCACAACATCTCTGTGTTTCACATAACCAAAGAAATTTTTGATGTCACCATGCAACTAAGTCTAGGTTTGCATGATAGTTTCTTCAAGGGCAAGAAGTATTTTCTCAGCATTAGTGGTACATAATCCGTAGACTTTTTATTATTAGGGGCCTTAGATTTTGGGTTTTCAAAACCCAATAGTAATGGTAACCAGGCCCTTGTAATACCCAAAACTCCAGATAAAATTTCATCAAAAGAATTCTCACTTACCTTTTTCTTGCGACACAAAAAAGTAATAAGATTTGGAAAAACTAAACCACTATACTTTTTACCCAAGCATTCATGCACTTGCTGGACAATAATTCTACCCACATCAATAGAACGGGTTAGCATAATAGAATGTAAGAGCATCAATCGGGGGAGAGATACCGTCGTATTGTGGGATGTTGGCATTAACTTGTGCTTCATAAAATGCTTCCATAGCTTGGCACGCCGTTGAAGGTGTTCACAGTTAACCGAGTAACGGATAGTTTGGTGACTACCCCGGTATTCGAAAAACACAAGTTCTCCAAAACTCCATCGTAAGTTGCACTGTTGGTATCTTTCTCAAACTTTGCATGTTGGTCTTCAACACCCTGCAAATGAAAGTAATGATTAATGGCGGTTGATGTAAATCGAATGTACTTACCTCGCACAAAAATAGCATGCTGGCTGGGTTTAGAAATATTAGCATAAAACTCTTTAACCAACGATGCATTCACCGAACCGGGGGTGCCTTGCGAACTTGTGCCACTTGTGTAGAGTGAATATATCCATTACGTTTGGTCTGAAACCACCATCCTCTTCATATGTAAAAATAAACCTTAAATAAATAAAAAGCTTCCAGTTTTTTTAAAGTTTTGAAACCTTGCTTTTGCTTCTTCGTTTTCGAACTGTTGAGTAATAGGAGCTTCTGCCTTGGTAGTTCTCGTACGCACCATTTTTGTAGCATTTTGAAGAAAGAAAAATGAAAAAGAAGTGAGCTTTGTGTGCTTGGAATGCTTGAAGCGTTTCGGCTATGGAGGGAAATGAGGGAAGAAGAAGATGTAAGTAAAAATTAAAGGAAATAATAAAAAAGTAAAGTGTAAAATTAAATGTGATGTGAAAAGATAATGGAGAGAGAAAAGTAAAAAAAGGAAATAAAATAAAAGAAAGGAATAAATCAAAAAGAATATTTTCCCTTTTTAATTGCTTTGTCTTTTCCTCCATTGATAACTGTTCCATGCATGGCTGCAATACTATGGGTCCCCTACAAAACAAAATTATAAACAAAATAAAATAAAAATAAAGGAAAGAATAAATTTATTATTTATGCACAGTCAACGGAATTCAATGTCGTGGCATTGAAATTTGGTTTTCAGTTGGGCACACTCCAGGATCGTGCAGGTACAACACTGCCTTGTCGCAAAAAGGTGGAACTCAATTGTAAGCTTTCAGACGCTGGCCGTTGACTTTGAAGATCATCTCATCATCTATGTTCTTGATGTCAACAGCTCCATGGGGATAAACATAATGCACCTCAAATGGTCCTGACCATCGAGATTTAAGCTTCCTAGGAAAAAGTTTAATTCTGGAATTGTAAAGCAATACTTGTTGGCCAACATGAAAATGCCGTGGCATCAATTTTTTGTCGTGCCACTTTTTGGTTTTTCCTTGTATATCCACGCATTTTCATATGCTTGTATCCTAAACTCTTCCATTTCATTAAGTTCCAGTAATCTCTGCTCCTCAGCTAACTGAGCATCAAAATTCAATCGTTTAATGGCCCAATACACCGTATGTTCGAGCTCGACCGGGAGATGACAGGCCTTCTCATACACCAACTTGAATGGTGACATACCCAGATGAGTTTTGAACATTGTTCTATATGCTCAAAGTGCTTTATCTAATTTTGGTGACCAATTCTTCCCCCTTGGGTTCACCACTTTTTCTAAAATCTTCTTGATCTCGTGATTGGATATCTTAACTTGACCATTTGTCTGCGGATGATATGCCATGGCAATCTTATGATGAACTCCATACCTCCTTAGTGCCTTGGCAATCAACTTGTTATAGAAGTGGGTTCCTTCATCACTAATAATGGCTCGAGGTACTCCAAATCGAGTGAAAATATTCTTCTTCAAAAACTTGAGTACGGTTTTAGAGTCATTCCTTGATGTTAATATTTCTTCTACAAACTTGGATACATAATCCTTAGCAAGCAAGATGTATAGATCACCTCCAGAAGATGGGAATGATCCCATGAAATCGTTGCCCCAAACATCAAATAGCTCTATTTCCAAAATACCTTGCAATGGTATTTCATGTCACCTGGATATATTTCTAGTGTGTTGGCATCAATCACAAGATTTGTAAAATATCTTAGCATCTCTGAACAGAGTTGGCCAATAAAAGCTTGATTGCAGGACCTTGGCAGCTGTCATTGCTTCTCCAAAATGGCCTCCACTTGGGGTCGTGTGACAATGGTATAAAATGTTGTGTTGCTTCTCTTCATGTATACATCGTCTAATGAGTTGATCAACACAATGCTTGAACAAATATGGATCATCCCAAAAATAATACCTTGCATCGTGCTTGAATTTCTTTTTTCCCTAGTTGTTCAAATCAAAAGGCAGTATTCCACTAACAAGAAAATTAACAAGATCAGCGTACCAGGTGATTGTCGTGGCATATAAAATTTTCTCGTAAGAAAATTCTTCTTGAATGTATACAATATCATGTCATTCAGAATTGTTTTCTAGCCTAGATAAATGATCAGCAACTTGGTTCTCAGAACCATTTCTATCTACAACCTTTAAGTTGAATTCTTACAAAAGTAAGATCCACCCAATAAGTTTATGTTTTGCATCCTTTTTGTTCACTAAGTATTTTATAGTCGAGTGATCAGTGTGAACAATAACTTTAGTTCCTATTAGGTATAGTCTAAGTTTATCAAAATCACATACCACATCAAGTATTTTTTTCTCAGTGGTGGTGTAGTTCAATTGTGCTTCATTCAAGGTACGACTAGAATAATATATAACATGAAAAAGTTTACCTCGACGTTGCCCCAAAACAGATCCTATGATATAATTGCTCGCATCACACATTAGCTCAAATGGTGATGTCCAATCAGGAGGAACTACAATAGGTACTGAGATCAATCGTTGTTTCAGCTCAGTAAATGCACCGAGGCATAACTCATCAAACACAAAGGGCTAGTTTGTTGAAGCAATGTTCACAAGGGCTTAGAAATCTTGGAGAAGTCCTTGATAAATCTTCTATGAAATCTAGCGTGTCCAAGGAAACTCCTTATACCCTTGACCGAAGTTGGTGGTGGTAATTTTTCGATTACTTCAGTTTTCACTTTATCCACCTCAATGCCCTTGTGAGATATTTTTGGCCTAACACAATGCCTTCAATCACCATGAAGTGACATTTCTCCCAATCTAAAACCAAATCAGCTTCTTCGCATCTTTTGAGAACTTTTTCCAAATTGTCGAGGCATCGCTTGAAGTTGTCTCTAGAAACGGAGAAATCATCCATGAATATTTCAAAGAAATCCTCAACCATGTCAGAAAATATAGCTTGCATGTAATGCTGAAAAGTTGTCGGGGTATTACAGAGTCCAAAATGCATCATCCTAAAGGAAAAAGTGTCATAGGGACAAGTAAATGTAGTCTTCTCTTGGTCCTCTGGTGTGATGGTAATTTGATTTTACCATGTGTTCCCATCTAAAAAGCAATAGAATGTTTTGCCAGCCAATCGATCCAACATTTGGTCGATGAAAGGCAGAGGAAAATGATTATTCTTTGTAGCTTTGTTGAGCTTATGATAATCCATACATATCCGCCATCCAATAACAGTGCGAGTGGGTAATAGCTCATTATCCTCATTTGTAACTACAATCGTGCCTATTTTCTTTGGCACACATTGGACAAGGCTCATCCATGAGCTTTTCGATATAGGGTAAATCACTCCAACATCAAGCCATTTCAGAATTTCTTTCATTACCACTTTCTTTATAACAGGATTGAGTCTTCTTTGTGGTTCTATCGAGTTATCGTGGCATTCCTCTAGCAGAATCTTATGCAAGCAAATCGTGGGACTAATTCCTTTCAAATCAACCATGGTCCAATCAAGTACTTTCTTATGTTGCATTAAAATAATTAACAAACTTTCCTATTGGTTAGTAGTAAGGTTAGAGGAAATAATCACTGGTAAAGTATTTTCTCTACCCAAGTAAACATATTTAAGATGCCCTGGCAAGGGTTAACGCTCTAGGGTAGGTGCATGCAATAACGATGGTTTAGAAGAAATAAATTCATCAAAATTCAAAGGTTCAAAATTCATACCTGATCTAGCTAGTAGTAAGCTAGTTGCTCATCCAAAATTAAGCTTTCATCATCCATAAAATATTTCTCGTCTGCTAGCTAAATAAAATTGTTCTGGAAAAGTTGTTCAGTTTCTTTTTCAATAAATGAGCAGTTCAGAAATGCCTTGGCATTCTTCAGTGTCATCAACATACATGAGAGTACGAAACACATTGGCAGTCACTGTAACATCCTCAATACCGGGTTAGTGATAAAATTGTAAAGTTTCAAAATTTGGTGACTAGAGTAGAACCATGGATTAGTTCAATGATTTATTTGGAAATAAATCATAAAAGTTGTTAGTAATTATAAGATGAATTGAAGGGCAAAAGGGTCATTTGACAAGGAAGATTTTTATTTTCCTTATAAGATAAGGAAATCACGTGGGAAGAGAGAAAAAGGTTACAGAGTTCTCTTCTCTTCTTCTTTCTTCATACGTGAAGGCTTGACTCAAATGTGAGTTTCTTTGTTTGTTGATTAATTATTGATTTTAACGTTGAGTTATGATCATTAGATGATAATTAAGCTTAAGGAAAGCTTAATTTGTTCTAAAACAACAAGATGAAATATATAGAAGAGATTAAAGAAAATGAGTTTTTAGATGAATTTCTGGAAAAGAGTTAATAAGTGAAATTTGAGAAGGAATTTGACTTGCCATCACTAATAATAAGAGATATATGAAGTTAGAAAAGATTAATAACAAAGTTGAAAGTTTAGTAAGATTCTTAAATCTTAAGAATCATGATGAGATATGGAAGATAAATATGGTTTACATGGATATAAGTTGGTTTAAGTAATGGTAGTTAAATTTAATGACATAATAGGGGCTTAAAATAGAAGAATTGAATGAAGAATTGATGATTTTCGGGCTTAAAATGCAAATTCTGGGCAAGGTGTATCGATGCACATTGAATGTGCATCGATGCACTCTTTAAAGAAGAAACATCGAATGCAATTGGTGCATCGATGCATAAGGAGTGCATCGATGCATCCCCTTAAAATGAAAACATCGAAGGTAATTTGTGTATCTATGCATGAGTAGTGCATCGATGCACATGTTAAAGAATTCATCGATGCATTGTAGAATACATCGATGCACTTCAAGGGGAAATTGAAATAGACATTTCTTTTGGTCTAAGAAATGATAGATTATAATATATCAATTGGATACTGATATGTATCAATGTATGATTATATAGATATCGAGCACGAACAAGTTCTGGAGCGATTATCAAGTCAATATTTTATCGAAAGAAAGGAAATCATAAAAGTGAATTAGAACTTAGTGAGGCCCATGTGAGTGCATATTAGTTAGTCTATGATGCTAAATGGAAACAAGACTTGTGACAAGTCTATTTCCTATATTAGAATGCATGAATATATGATTATATGTATATGAATGACATGAATTGTATGTATGCATGATTATATGAGTTAACAAGCTTTTGAATGTAATGATAATAGAATTATGTACTATGTGACTGCATGAGAAAGATATGAGCCATATGACATTATATATGTGAACATGAGAAAACAAGGTATAAGACATGAACTATGTAGATAATAAAGATTTAAGTAATAACAAGAGAAAGTTGTATACACTTGGTGGTATAAATACCAGAATTATATAGACATGTAATATAGGTTAGGTAATGAGGAATTATGGGTCTATATGACTAGGAGAATATATAAGAACCATGGGTAAAATATATAATAAGTGTACACAAACTCTAGGGAATTTTATAAGTGGAAGGGAACTATATGACATATAGTATATTGTAGGGCAATGATTTATGTGAAATATGATAACCAAGTATAAGTTATGTAAGTTAGATTCTATGTAACTAATATGATGGACTCATATGATTAAATGAAGACTTAAATAAGTTGAGTAACATTAATGTATAAATATGATAGAAAATGAGAATCATATGTAACTAAGAAACACTGGCATAAGTTATTATACTAACATTTAATAGTAGTTATATAAGAATTATATAGGAAATTATATGTGAATATAGGTTTAGATAATAAAATTATATGAGATGAATTGTGAAGATATGTGATATGCTATGAGAAATGACTCATGTGAATACATGAGCTTATATGAATTAGTGATGTGAATGTATATGTGAATATAAGTAATATGAGCTAAGTGCTTATGAGATATGAATATAGAACATGAGCTATGTGAAAAAAAGTTAAGTAATTACATGTGCAAATGGAAATGTTATGTGAAAAGCTATGTGGATATGTGAAGATGTGTAATGGTATAAAAGATAATGACCATGTTATGTGATATAAGAGCTAGGGGTATAGTTGGCATGCCAAGAGTCGAGGGATTATCAGTGGTCCTTCGGGACAAACAGTGGTCCTTCGAGACATAGTGGTCCTTCGGGACATAGTGGTCCTTCGGGACATAGTGGTCCTTCGGGACATAGTGGTCCTTCAGGACATAGTGGTCCTTCGGGACAAATATTCAGTGCCCCTTGAGGGAATTATACGAGCTGTGGTGACAGTATAGTGCACAACCTCTATGTACTCGCATATCTTTAGTTCTCATATGTGTACATGGGCTAATAAAGAGATAATATAAATAAACTTGATATGTTGATATGTTTGTTTCCTTGTGAAATGTTATGTGTGCTATATGATTGTACAAATGGTAATTATAAGATCATATGATAAAAGGAATCTATGATAGTGATAAAAATGAAGATGATGATATAGTTTCTTGATTGTATATGTTATATGATATAAGTGAGTACATGTTAAGATATATGATATGAACATGAGAGATTATATAAACAAGAGAATAAGAGATATGAATGATAATGACATGTATGTATGTATGTAGTGTATTTGTTACATGAATAAGGATATGAGTGGTATGATATAATAGTAGTAATTATTCATGCATGATTACAAGTAATAGTTTACATTATATGTTTATTTTCCTCACTAAGTCATAGTCTTAGCGTGTGATTGTTTCACACGTAGGTTACAGAAGTGAGAAGAGAAGCGAAGATGAGCAAGACAGGTCAGCATCTCCCTTACAAAATTTCAGATCAGAAAATAGATGATTTAAATGTGTTTAGTTATTTTGAATATAGTTGGCATGTATTAATTGATTGAGTTAAATATGCTCTGATCGATTTTGGTTATTGTGGTCAATTTATGTAAATAAACCGCTTTTACTTTAATGAAAGTTTTAAATTTTCTTTGAATTTTTTTCAAGAGTCAAAGTTTGAAAAGTTAATGTGATACCTTAGACTCATATTCGGGTCGGGTACGGGTTGGGGGTGTTACAGTCACACACTGATCAACCACTCTCATAGTGAGTTCACCTTTTCACAATCTATCAAAATACGACTAGTGGCTAGAAAAGGTCTACCCAGAATTATAGGTGCCTTGGCATCAACTTCACAGTCAAGAATAAGGAAGTCGATTGGAGACACAAATTTATCCACCCTTACTATGATATCCGCGACTCTCTCTTCAAGTTTAACATGGGATCAGTCATCAAGTTATAAAATAATCGATGATGGTCTTGCATCTCCTATGCCAAGCTTCAAGAATATAGATTTTGGCATTAAGTTCACACTTGAACCAAGATCACATAGTGTCTTTCCAATGAAATTAGCTCCTATAGAACTGGGAATAATGAAGCTTCCCAGATCATTTTTCTTTGGTGGTAACTTACTCAATGAAGAAAATTTTTTGTTGTTGTGGCAACTGTCTCATACTTCTCTACTTTCCTCTTCTTGGTACAAATTTCCTTAAGAAATTTGGCATACATTGGCATCTGTTCAATAGCTTCCAAGAGAGGTACGTTAATATGTAGTTGATCAAGAATGTTCACAAACTTTTTGAACTGAACTTCATCATTATGATTTTAATCTTTGTGGAAATGGTGGTGGGGGTCTAGCTTCCTTAACTGCAGGAGTAGGAATTGCTTTCGCCTTGGCATCAGAATTTTATGCCTCGGTAGGCTCACTAGTTGAACCCCCTCTTTGTCCTTCTCAATAATGATATCATCATCTAACTCAGCTTCAACCTCTTCAGTAGTGAGTGTAGAATCATCATGTTGTGTCCCACCAACCTTGACTTGTTGGTTAATTTGTGTTCACTCCTAAGAGTTAACACGTTATAATGCTCTTTTCCATGTATTTTAGTGATTTCAGTATCACTTGGCAAATGTCCCTGCTGACGCTCTTGCAATGCCACCTCAATCTGACCAACTTGACCTTCCAAAGCTCTCAAATACGAGCTATGTCTTTGAAGTAAGACGTCTTGACTATGAAGTAAAGCTCTTTGATTCTTAATTGAAGTAAAATGGTATTGCAGGATTGTCTTTATGGTAGATATAAAATATTGAATTGTGGCTTCCAATGAACCAATGCTTGCTGAAGATGAAGCTTCTTTGTTTGTATTATGCCATGGCATGGCATTTTGGTAGCCTTGAGATTCATTGTGATTTTGCTGTCGAGTGGATTGACTAGCATTGTGGGCTCTTTGATTTCCCCATAAGAATTTGGGATGCTGACGCCATCCTGCATTATAAGTGTTAGAATAAGGATTATTATTGCTTCGATTGAAATTACCTACAAATTTGATGGACTCATGGTTGGTAGGGCATTCGCTCTCATGAAGATTACCTTGGCATAACAGACATGTCAAGCTAGTTGCTTTCACTTCTTTTACCTCAGTTGAGCGTTGTAAAATTTTCAGCATATTAGTGATATATGAGAGTTGAGCGAACACCAAGTCTTTGGTATCTAACTTGAATGTTCCAGGTGTTTTCTTCCCACTCGCAAGTCTTGAGGAAGAAATTGATAGTCATTATTGGCAATTCTATCCAAAATAGTAAACGCCTCAATAGGTGATTTAACCAGCAATGTCCCATTTTTCGAGGCATCCAGCATTATCCTCATGGGTGCATTGACTCCATCATAAAACATAACTACTTGAGTCCAATCGTGAAAACCATGATTTGAACACTTTTGAAGAAAACTCTTGTAACGATCCTAACACTCATACATAGATTCGCCGTCGCCCTGGCGAAAGGATGCTATGTCATTGCTTAGCTGAGTGTTCATGTTCGGTGGGTTAATCAAAATAAGAAGCTCTTGCAAAGATCGACCCATGACTCCATCAAACCGAATCGAACACCACTCAACCAAGCCCTTGCTCGATCAAGCAAATAATATCGAAACAAATTTAATTTCAGCAAATCCTTGTGCACTCCTTCTTGGCAGAAAAAATCATAAACCTCCAAAAAATTGTGAATATGTTACCTGGCATCTTCAGTTGTCATGCCCCCAAGCTTCCCTATGGAATTCAATATATTAAACATGACTCGTTTAAGCTCAAAATGTGTAACTTGAATTTCAGGTGCCACAATTCCATGATTTAGATCATCTAGCATTGGATTTAAATGATCACGAATAACACGAGGCCTATCAGCAAGTCCAACATTTTGTAATGCTCCGACATTCTAATTTATATCATTTTGACCAATGGCCTGATTTCCAATTTGATACATATTTTCTCGAGCACATTGAGCACGTCTCCTTTGTCTAAAGAGTCTTTCAAGCTCAGGTTCTATGGGTTCCAATGGCTCGTCAGAATGTCTTCTAGGCATACACCAAATAAGCCTGGAAAAAATTTAAATATAAAGTAAATTATACAAGAAGAAAGATGCAAAAATAAAATGCTCTGGCAAACTAATTAACTTCACGCTGCCAATCCCTGGCAATGGTGCCAAAAACTTGTTGCGTGTTGTGATTACTATAAAATTATACGCAAATAATGTGCAAGTATACACAATCGCTCAAGTAATACAGTGATGAGTGAGTATCGTCTCCACAGGGATTGGTGGAAATTACAAAGTTTAACTAAAACAAAGCAATACACTATCTAAGTATAGTTAGTGATGATACGTAATAATGGAGAATGTCAGGGTATTGAAAAGTATATGTCGATGGATGTGGATTGATAGTTTGATGGGGTAGCATATGGAACTGTAGTGGAAAGAGCAGATTATAATGTTGAAAATGATATAAAAGTCAAGACAATGAAAAACGGTAAAAACAATAATTGAATGATAGTTTGATAATCCTCACACAACAAGCTTCCACGGGAATGAATGGTAGTGATTGATTTAAGAATGCTAAAACTTATCTTTAAAGTAGATTTGATTTATCTAAATGTCACTTGCTCGACAGGGTTTGCTGAAAGTGCACCCACTATCTCTAGTCAAAGAAACCTAATAGAATAGAATGCCATGACATCTCCTCTTAGTCTTAATTATGGCAGCTTATGCTATTGATAAAAATACCCCTCTTAGTCGTTGAAATCCTATTTTAGTCTCTCTCAAGCACTAAGAGATTAGGATATATTATTACTATGCCATTTCTAAGCTTAAGAAAATACTACACCCCATTACTTATGTGGATCTTACTTATGTTTCTCTCGAATACTACAAGTATTAATGACTAAGTTTCTCTCGAACACCTAGCCTTCATCTAAGTAATGGACACTCTCATGCCTCATACAAACTTAGAAGATGAAGCATTCATTAGCAAAACAAGTAAATGCAAAAGATAAATTTAAATTTACCATTAAAATAATATCAAACATCCATAAAATCAACCCCACCAAATAAGGTTAGTTCATGGTGGGGTTCAAATCATCCATGAAACAAAACATGAAATTTATTTGTTCCAACAGCCCAATATCAAATAAAAAATAACAACAAACGGGAAGGGAGAAGAAGCCTTCGACATGCGCAGCTGGAGCTCTCCTCAACCACCACGACTCGCCTTAGCTTGCTAGCTCCTCTCGAACGCCTAGTTCGCCACTCCTTGGAGCTTGTTAATTGAGGAACACCACTAAGAGAATGGAAGAAAGAATATGGTGGAGAAGGTGAAGAAAATCTAACTGAAGATGGTCAATGTGTCCTCCTTCTTCTCTCTCATATAAGGTGTATATAAAAAATAATATCCAAGGGTAATAATGGGCTTTAACACTCCAATTACCCATCATACCCCTAGAATCACTCCTTGGGCGTGAGTTTTATTCTCCCATGTGGAAATGGTCCCGTGCAGGTGGTTATAACCATCAGACACGTGCCTTGCCAGCTGTCCTTTTATAAAAATAATTTTTTGTTCTTACTGTGTCAGAAATGCCAAGGCATTTCAATATGCTTCAACAACTTGTGATGTCACGACATTCCTTCCTAGTGTAACCTTTTGCTTTCTATTTCCTGCACAACTTAAACAACCACACCTTTCCTTCATACAACACCTTTACAAGATAAAATAACACCACCACCACCACTAATGGCACTATATGCAACTACATGATCCTAAAATGACCAAAATGAGCTTTTAAACAAACAATAACTTAATTGAAAAAGGCCATAAAAGTAGCCTTTTTAGGGAGTTATCAGCTATATTACTGCCTCACTAAGTTTTACTTATCACTTGATATTTTCAAGCGTAGGTTCAGATAGAGAAAGGAACGTGAAGTGAGGAGCCTCTCAAGAATCTTTCAGAAAATCATACTTAATATCAGTATCAGTAAGACATTTTATCTTTGACTTATTAGTGGAATGTATATTGTATTTGTATGTTGCTTTATCATATTTGTTTTAAATGGTCTGTAATAGTAAACTATGATCATTTATTTTTGGTTAGTCTAGTTATATTTGTATTTATGAATGAATAGTATGTGTGTGTGTTTAAAATGGTTTCCTAATTAATTATTATTTAGGCAGTTTTAAATATGAAACAACACTAAACTGCCTAATTGTTGCCTAGAACTGGATTCGTTTTGAACGATTAATATTATTTTATGGTTTTACACGGTTAATGAAATAGTTTAAAGTTGAAAACGGAAGGTTTCTGAAATGAAACAATTTAAGCATTTATGATCAACGAAAGTCTGTAACGTTAATGTAACATCTTTAACTCGTATCTCGAGAGATATACAGGTTATGAGTGTTACACAAAACAGGTAAATAAATCAAAGTATTTGTTTTGATTTTTTTCCATTTACAAAATAGGAAACTAAATCCAACGATTTATTTCCTTTTAAAACCAGAAAACTAAATTCTATGATTTATTTACTTTTTTTAAATAGGAAAATAAATCTAACGATTTATTTATTTTTACATATCAGAATCATACAAGATTCTTATGAAAATATATTTATTGATTTATTTCCTTTTTCAAAACAGGAGAACAAATTCTACGATTTATTTCCTTTTATAGATCAGAATCATGTGAGATTCTCAAGAAAAATAAATAAATTCAACAATTTATTTTCTTTTTACAAAATAGGAAAATAAATTCAACACTAAAAATCATAAGAAACGTGTCACAAGAGCTAAAAAAATGCTTATTATAAAAGTAGAGAAAAACATATCACAAAAATAGAGATTCTCGTCGTACTTAACCTTATACCAAATATTCATGTGCATCAACTTACTTACAAAAGCAAATTATTACCATAATACATACATATATAATTATTTCCCTACTAATTGAACATGTCACGTAGGGGTGGAAAACAATGGGATCAAACAAGAGGTTTTAATGTATGTGGAGTTGAGCCAATGTCAAGTGTTTGTTTGTCTTTTCTTGGACCTCGAGAATCAAAGAAGTGGCATCAAGTCTGGGGTCCCATTTACCAATATGCCACTTACTACTACATACAGACAAAAGCAGTATCAGTGTGCAAATGACATTCTTCATGCTAAACTAGGAGATGTTATTCAGCTGATTTACTTTCTTTTAAGAGATGCCATCTCAGTATGGAAATAGAAGGAAATAATTATTGATTATTGGATTCCAATTTGAGACAAAAACTAATATTTTATGTTGGCATAAGTGGTTGGGATTTAGGAATTTGAGTTTGTAATGTCATGTTCGAATTATACCACCGTCACTCTGGGTGGGCAATCTGTAAATTCCTACGTATCCAATTACGTCTTAAGTATGCCCTAACCCTTAATTAGGGAACCACTCCAAACATAAACTTTTATGTACCAAAAAAACTCTTAATAAATCCTTATTATCATATGATTTATTTCCATTCTACAAAAATAAATAATTTTTAATATCATTTGAAGGTTACCATTTAATCCTAATAAATCAATGGGTAGTTGGGATAATAATATCTTCTTTCATTATAAAGTAGTCTCGCTTATTTAAGTCCTGCATCTAAGCCGAAGCACCCAACCAAAATTTCTCAATCTACCAGTTTGGCTGCTCCGCTTTTATTGCTTTACTTTTGTTTGGAACTCTATTTTCTCCTAGCGAATCATATCGGTTCTTCATTGTGAGAGAGAGAGAGAGAGAGAGAAAAGGGGGTCCGTGCTTTGTTTGAATTCTGAAGAATCGAGGAGAGTTGTGAACTGGTTATTGGCGTTTTCAATTTTAAAGCCACTTATACAGAGATTAAAAAAAAAAGAGGAAAAAACCACTAGTTTTTGTTCTTTGATGTTTATGAGTGTAAATGGGAAATAGAGCACATCAAACTGAGCCAAGCTGGGTGTTCGGCAATGACATTTACTCTAGAATCTTGCAGTTTTACGTAGGTCAATTCAGGATCTGTACGATTAATAATGTTTGTTTATATTTCTTGATGCCTAATGCAGAATAACTCCGTTCGGGTCTCAATGATATCCGAGTACGACCTCGGAGGAGAAGGTGATCTGTTCAAAGCTCCGGAACCCATCATTGAAGAACCAGGTGACATCTCATTAATGTCCCAAGGAATCAAGGCAGCAGATGTTGAATCAATCCAAAATGAGCAGCTTTTAGATGTTCTCTATGAGTGTGAAAAGGATATGATGGCGCAAGCCGTGATAGAAACACCACTTCCCGTCGTCCTAGATCTTGTGAAGACCGACGAAAACCGATATCTCCGAAGCGAAGTGCACTGTATTACCGATATGTCGTTACCGTTACAGAAGAGTGTCAGCTCGGGTTGTTTAAGCTCAATGGAATGGGTGCAAGGGGCTGTGATCAAACCTAATTTTCCGGATTTCACTCGAATGGATTTCCGCTCTGCTTTCGGAATGAGGAGAGCATTTAGTGAAGGAGATATACAGGTTAGTGTCTTAAGATTAATCTGATTCAAGACTTTATTTCTTTAGCTGACGCACCATATTTTAGGATGAGCAGGGTTATTGATATTGAATTTTTATGACAGACTCTTGGCAATGGTAATGTGAGCACCATCAGCTCGCATCCGGATCAACCGATAATTCTCAGCATCTGTTCCGCCGAGGATCGTAGGGAAAAGCTTTCCAGATACAGGAATAAGAAGACAAAGAGGAACTTTGCAAGGAAAATCAAGGTATTTCAATCCCCATGCATAGCTCTTGCATTTGTTCACTATCTTTTACAATCAAACAAGGAAGGACATGTACGGAGTCCATGGTTATTTCTCTGATCCTTTCCCCGACGTTCGCATCGAACTCGTGATATGTTTCAATTTTTCCAGTATGCTTGCAGAAAGGGTCTTGCTGACAGGCAACCGAGGATCCGCGGAAGGTTTGCAAAGACTGAAGAATGCGTAACTCCAAGAGGCATTAGTTGCTTGAGTAATAAGGTAATGGCAAAAATATCAGTAGTGTCAACTTGGCACATGGAAATCTTATACGGTTAATGCTAAATAAACCAGAAGTCAGTTCCTGAGAATAATTCTATCTTATTTGCTATGACAACTTCCTCTCCTCTATGATACAATCTACATGTAGGATGTAAATAACATGGCAAAGCAGCAGAAATTTGTAATTATATATATAGAAGGACGATGTTTATACAATGTTGTTTCTTGTTATACATCCGGAGAGGTAATTTTGTGGACATCAATTAGCCACAAATTGATTGCCTTTGATTGGTGGACAAGAATGTTGGTATTGGATTTTTGTATGATGGCATCAAAGTATACTCAAGGAAATGTTTGATTTTGATTAGGAGTGGAGAAATGAGTTTTCAATAATTTTTTTTGTCAAAGCATGAATTATTATTGTTTACTTTGGGAATTCAATTCCAACTAGGGATGGCAATGGGTCGGGTTTTTGGGCCACCCGACCCGACCCGAGAAGAAAGGGTTCTCCACCCGTGACCCGACCCGACCCGACAAAATTAATGTTTCACCCGACCCGACCCGACCCGAATATATAACTTAGAAACCCGACCCGAATATATAACTTAGAAACCCGACCCGACCCGAAATAAAAAAAAATTAATTCAATGAAAACAGTGACTTAATTGGAAAAAATTATATATGGAGGGATATTATTGTAATTATCCCTAAATATATAAGATAAAATTATATATATTTTTCGGGTCGGGTCGGGTCGGATTTTTTTTACCCTAAACCCGACCCGACCCGAACAGTGCATTTAAAAAAACTCGACCCGACCTGACCCGAATCCGAAATTATTTTAAAAAAATCCTACCCGATCGGGTCAGGTCAGGTCGAAACCCGTCGGATTCGGGTTGAGTTGCCATCCCTAATTCCAACCATCCTTTGCTACTATAATTTTCAAATGTGGAACAATTCAATTGTTTTTGTGGTAATTTTTCAGATAAGTTAAAATATAAGCAAAAGGGTACGTAATTTTTTTAAAAAAAAATTACGTGAACCATGTATTTTTTTTCCACACCCATGTGACCTTCAAACTTAGAAAACAAGCTTATCGTTATTAACCGTTACGGTACTGACGTGATAATCCAAATGACTAGTGATGTAGCTGATGATATAGCCGATGAGTTAAATTGATTTTTTTTAGTTCAATGGTCAAATTGTTCTTTTTAATTCAAAGACTTATTTGATTTTTAAGAAAAATATTTAATTTTTAAAATTTTAATTTAAACTATATAAATATAGAAAAAAATTAAATATAAAAATAGTAAAAATAGAAATTAAATTATTTAAAAAATTAAAAATACACAAATAAAAGGTAATGATTGAAAATGTTCTTGTTAAATGATTTATTCAATTTAGAGATGAATTCTAATATGAATTTATTTTATTTAACCGTACAATTATATTGTTATGTTCATACATGTCAATCTTAACGAGAGATTTTTTTATTCAATACAAACAATTTTTCTATTCCTTGAAAAATTAAAAAAAATATTAGGGATAATAAAAAATTTCAAACTCGTGGATTTCATATTTAGTGAATTTTATTTTCTCTATCATGTTATATTCACTAAAATATTCTTTTTTATTGTATAATAATTTTCTAATTTTTAATTATATATTTATGCTAATTTATATATAAATTTTAATTTTATAACTTTTAAATTTTTTTTTATAAGACTACAATTTTATTCAATTCATTTTATAAAAGTTTAGTGTAATTTAATGAAATCGAATTAGAAAGACATTTAGAGTTTATAAGATAATTAGGGGTAAATAGATAAAATAAATTTATATAGGATGAAAAATTCATGTGTATATAAATAAAAATCAAGTTAAATTAAAGGAAAATATAATAATATTTTTTATTTTTAGTAATTTAATTTTTATTTTTGATATTTAATTTTTGAGCAATTTTTATTTTAAATTAGAAATATTTTTTTTCTAAAAATCAAATAAGTCCATAATTAAAAAATTAATTAGAGCTCGAACTCAATTAAAAATCAATTTAGTCTGTTACCACATCATCAATCATGTCAACAACCATCGTGAATTGTCACGTCAGCATCGTGGATTGCCACATCAACAGTGTAATAGTCAACGACGTAAACAGTTGGTCAAAGGGCCACGTTAAATTTATTTTCTAAGTTTGAAGGCCAATTTAAATGTAAAAAAATACGATGACTACATTGGATTTGTTATAAAAGTACAATGGCTCACGTACCCTTTTGCCAAAAAAAATTGGCTTAAGGTAGTTACAACTTACTAGTGTTCTTCGGATAGTTTGGTCTAACGTGTGTTATTGGCTAAATATTTCCTATCCTTTTCACAACCAATGTGGCAGATAAGTTGGTTGTGGAGCAAGATAATCGATCAAGAACTTTATGGCGGAATACAACTGTTTCGCAACCAATGTGGAAGGTGTGCTTGCGACTGGAGATTGAAAGCCTGCCAACAATACATTGGTAATCTCTCTCTCTTTTATTAAGCTAATGTGATTACAAAGTAATATCTGTTCTAAATACTCTCAATCATTTGATAATGATCGTTGTATCCGTTGGTGCTCAAACCCGTAACCTCTTAGAATAAAAACTATTCCTTTAACCACAAAAGTAAGAAGTAAGTTGATTCGTGTTACATAAGTAATCCTGATTGTTATTGTTTGTGACAATGTGCTGAAAGGAGAGATCAATATAATAACGAAGCAGATGAAACGAAAATAGTCATCAACCACCAAGGAATGCTCTGTCTGCACAAAGGGCCTGGAAAGTTTAGTTTGACGTTGAGGATTTCAAAGGTTTAGTAGTTCGACGGGAGGACTTGTCACAGTTCTTGCAAAATCAGTAACATCGTGAGAAGATGAAACAGAAAACGACTGCAACATATTATTTCATCGAGAATGATGTCTCACCGAAAACGGTTTTTAAAGATCAATTTTGATGTTTTTATCTCTCAACTTTAGGAAACAATTCTTTTACATATTATTTACGTACATTCTGAAAACTAAGATCACATCACACCGGAGAAGAGTAACATTCAAGAAGTTTTCATTCCGAGCTTCTGAAATGCTAGCATTGTCGGCTGAAAACTCAGAAGCAGCCCCCTAACTGCAAGGTGGTGGAATGTAATACAGGTTAGAATCAGCACTAGGTGTTTATTTTACCTATTTATGTTGTTAAAAAGGTTGCAGATCAAGAATAAGGGAAATGCTGAGGTTTTAATCTCAAACTTGCTAGATGATACATAGCCAACTCCTAAGGATGATAGCATAAGCCAACTAAATTAAGTTCTGGATTCATATGGTTTAACTCTAAAGGATTAACTACGTTCCAATGAAGCAAGAATCTAAGACTGCAGGAGATCATTTTACTTACCAGAATAGCCTCGATCTCCCTCTCGGAGACAGGAGTACGTTTCGGTAAAAGAGATGCTTTTCCTCCAGCAGCAGTGTTGACAGGTGGAGCAGGAACGTCTGAACTTGACCTTGCAATCAATCCATTGACGATGTCTGCACGTTTACTTGTTGCTTGATTTTCAGCAATAGATCCTACACAACAACACAAACTTTAAAAGTGATTTGGAATACGCAAACATGGCGCTACATCTTTCCCTAAACATAGCTCAAACCTAAAAGATGAAAATTTTCAAATCTGAAACAACTCAAAATCGACTAGAAACGAACCTGATCCACTCGTCTGCCACCTCTAGTTAAGAGTTAATGACTCAGTAGAAGAAATATTAGTTCATTCAACTCAAGGATTGTATACAGATTATATAATAATTGGTCTGAAACAACTCGAAACAATCCATCCTTAATCATCCGAAGGAAAAGAAAATGAAGTTCGTAAAATTTCAATCTCTAACTCACTAGAACTACATCAGCAACGTTTCAATACTACAAGTATCACAGCCAAATTTGGTAGATTGCATAGCTCTCAGGAGTTGTTATGTTCAACATGTATTGCTTCGCATCTTACAGCTATTTTGTTTCCAATACATGCTATTGTTTTGGATTTAGGGTTCGAATCTTGACTATGAAATCTATTTTGGGATTCTGTTTCCTTTTTACCAGGTAAGGCTGGTGCATGTTGGAACCTTAATCAGATCCATCCCAAAAATGCTCAGATAACAAAATGGCAACTCCCTGGGAAGAATAAGAAATCTGTATACGGAGTAGATCTCCGGAAACCTCCGAACTTTCAACTTGCTTATATTCTCTAAACACAGATCTCTGATCAACTACAATACATGGACAAGACCATAGACAGGCCACATAATGCATCATAACGAAATCCAAAATCGGACTACCAGATCTACCTAACCTGTTAACTTAAAAATAGCCATAATAGCCATACTATTGACACTGAGTCCCTCTAAATAACCAATCAAGACGAAGAGGAAGAACGAACCATCTATAACCAGTCGACCCTCCTTCCTCGTGATAATTCACTCACTTCTCTCTCCAAAACAGGCCAACAGCCGATCTTTCGGTTCTCGGTCCGAATTAAAAGGGTGAATAACTAACTACTCAAACTTATTCCCATCAACAAGTATATACTAAATCCAGTATCAGCAGTTCACAGTGGACCATTTACAACATGCGAAATCAACAAAGAAACAGCTTAAATAGCTTGATATTGAAACGTAGGAGGAAAGAAAGAATTGAAACAAAAGTTAGTGACTTCAATTAAACGCTCAAGAAACTCCCCGAGACAGATCTTTTAAGGTAGATAAAGGAAACCCAGAGGCTGATTTCAGAACACAATTGTAGAATAGTAAGCAACACAGTAAAAGGCAGAGATGAGATGATGAAACCCAAAAGGAAAACAGAAAAAGAGTGAGAAAAGAGTAACCCGAAGCAGGGGGTTTACAGTGCCTTTGAGGGAACTTAATGCGTGGAATTCTCTTAAGTGCCTGCTCTGCTCCCATCTTCACTTTACCTTTCTTCTTTCCTCTCTGCTCTGCTTCTCAGAAGGTTGGTTGGATGTTGGAAATTGCAATCTTCAATAATAATTGCTATCTTCTTTTTTTATTCATTTATTCCTTCCTTATCCAATGAGTTAAAAAATAGTCACCAACTTCATTTTTTTAGTAAATAGATTAGTAATAATTCTAGCATTGTTTTCTCTTCTTCTCCTTTTTCATAGGCTAAAGGGCAACCAATTAACCAACGCACATAAGCCAAGCCCAACGTAACTCACAAAGGTTATCCAAAGAAATGTATAAAAGTTAACATTGTAATAAGACTTAATATAAGAGAAAAAAAAAGTGTACAAATTATATCGATTTTTTAAAATGGTGTATACATTATTTTTTTTAACAATTCAGAAATTTAACATTACAAATGTTAATTATTTTTTTTATTTTCAGGTCGTAACAATTGTTAAAAATATCATTTAAGTGGCATGTGTCACGTTTTTATAATTTTATAATTTTATTTTAAAAAATTAAAAATATTATTATATTCATAAAACAACTCCAATTTCTCTAAAATTACAATACAAAAACTCTAAATCCCTAAAATCAATCACAAACCCCAAACCCTAACACTAATTTCTTCCTTTCCGGCCATGACCATCGACGTCGTCATTGTCCTTGTCATCTCCATTATCAATCGTCCCTTCACTGTCATCGTGGTTGCCATCAGAGTCATCTTTAATTTTGTGATTTTGGTATTATTTTTCGTCGGATTTAAATCGTCGATTAAGGGTTTTTCGGGAAGTTGGGTCATAGGTGGCGGTTCGATTGGGTGGAGGTTCGTCGACATCAACGACGACGAACGAGATGGTCGACGTGGGTAAGGGATTAGAATAAAGGTTTTCAAAGTTTTAGATTTTTTTTAAAGATTTTCAAAAGTCTTGAGTTCTTTTAAAAATAAAATAATGTTTTAATTTTTTATTTTAAATAATTTTTTAAAATATCATAACGTGACACGAATTTAACGGTCGTTACGTTTCGGATACCAATAGTGATAATGTTTGTAACGTTATACACCTGGATTGGCAAAAAAATCCAGACAAGTAATGTATTATTATATATTCGTATGAAGTATTATATCTGGATAGATATTAAATTTATATATAAACTTTGATTTAATGTATATATTATACTGTACTTTATGTATTTTCCAGGAGATGGCAGGAGAGGGTAACTCGATTATGGGGGCTTAGAGGCAAGAAACGGTTTTCTCCTATTGATGAGACCCTTATGTGTTAGGGATCAAAGGTTGTGCACATAAATTGTGGTGGTATTGTGGTGGAGGAAAATGCGTACAAGAATTATCAAAGCTTCATAAAACGGCATTATATAAAAAAAACTAAAAAAAAATAAAAAATTGGACAAATACTTCCCAAATCAAATTGTTAGAAAAATACCCCTAAACTACTCAAGTAAGATGCTGTGTTCTGTAAAATTTGAGGTCATGCCTCGCGTTTTACGAAATTAAGTTTCATGTATTTATTTTACTTTAATCTAAAATTAAATGGCTTTATCTGAAAAAATTTGTGTCTCGCGTCCTATAAAACGCGAGGTTCATTAAACGCGTTTTATAGGAAACAAAATAGTACTACGTAGGTAGTTTAGGGTTTATTTTTAACTAATATTGTTTGGGGATATTTCTCTTTTTTTAGGGTTTTTATACAATAATGCCTCATAAAACACCATGAACGATTGATAGTCTATTGGGTCATCGACGTCTTGATGTAACTCTTCATTATAAACGAGTTTAAAGAATAGTTGATTTGCAAGATTCCGAGAAGGATAATAGGAAAAGCATTCTTGGTTATTTTGATTGTGTGGATCTACCTTCAAGTGATATTTGAAAGTCAACAACTGATTATGCACCCTTATGATTGAGTGAAGAAATAGGATCGATGAGAGAATAATCGTTTATCGATAATTTTCTTAAAAATTGGACATCGGGACACTTGAGAAGAAGTTATAGGAGAAGAAACTCTCTCATGGTCGAGGGGGATTTATAATGATTCTGCCTAATTGTGCAAGATATAGGGTCTAGTAGTTAGATCTTTGATCAATAGGTTGTTTAGACTTGCCAATAATTTTGTCTAAAGATCTTGTAAATAAAAGAATAGTTGATTTGCAAGATTCCGAGAAGGATAATAGGAAAAGCATTCTTGTTATTTTGATTGTGTGGATCTACCTTCAAGTGATATTTGAAGACCAAAGTAATTCATGTTATTGCACTATTGTTATAAAATAAATTTCTCTCGTCAACAACTGATTATGCACCCTATGATTGAGTGAAGAAATAGGATCGATGAGAGAATAATCGTTTATCGTAATTTTCTTAAAAATTGGACATCGGGACACTTGAGAAGAAGTTATAGGAGAAGAAACCTCTCTTCATGGTCGAGGGGGATTTATAATGATTCTGCTAATTGTGCAGATATAGGGTCTAGTAGTTAGATCTTGATCAATTGTTTAGACTTGCCAATAATTTGTCTAAAGATCTTGTAAATTAAAATAGTTAGGGATGTGTAAAAATTTCGATCCAAATAATCAATATGTTATCGATGATTTGATCTAAATATTCGATCAAAATCTTTTTGAATAATTCAAGTCGAATATATGATGAAGATCAAATACTTGAATTGAATATATAAAAAGAATCTCAATTTAAATTAGCCGAAAAAAAAAGAAAAAAAAAAGTGGACTTCTAATCCTAGGCCGGGTAACCTATCTTTCACAGAAGCTTTCCCAATCCACCTGCTTAAACAAATACTGTAATCCTTGGGATCGTGGATTTGATTTTAAAAAACATATAAAAACCTGTAGTTTGACACATAATCTTAGAAATTTACAATAATATTCCATAATCTAATTTATTGTAACACCCTAATCCGATTCGACCCGAAAATTGATGGACTATGATGTCACACAGAGCCACCTAAGTGACCAACCTTTTTTTTTTAAAAACATTTGATCAAAAAGCAATTAATAAGTCATCCAAATATCATATACGACAAAATGATAGTAGTTTAAATACGGGAGCTCCCAACATAAGTCTCCAAATACGAATTAAACAAAATTTAGAGTTACGACTCCAATACACATAGGGTTTATGACAATACATGTCCACTAAATTCTCGAGACGTACTCTGAAGGGACCAAGTCTGGAAGCTCTGGATAAGAGACTGCTCCTCGAACTGGCACCTAAGGACCTACTCACGGAAACAAATTTCACACGCTGAGCTCACAAGCTCAGTGCCACATAAATAATCGTACTGTACTACATGCATCCAATATAAGCATGATACAGTATGGTCATGAACATTGTAAAAACTTAAACAAACATGTAAGTATTATGGTGTGGTACGGAGTCACTTAGCCTAGGGGAACTCACATCCCTCTTTACTTACTACCACACTTAAGGAAGACCTGAGTCACAGCTGGGTCACATAGCATCAATGTCTTCTTAAAATCGGGTCAAGTCCGGGTCACAAAGCGTGGACTTTTTACATGGCTAGTCTACCCCTTTTGAGTACTCGAGACGTGTCCGGTCCCATAGCATCGGTACGACATCCAAACTAGCAATTAGTGTGCTTAAGCACTTATTTGGAATTATTCGGATAATCCTTACACAATTACGCTAGCATCGTTAAGTAACTCGGTGTCATCACGTTTTCTCGAGTTCAAACAAAGGCACATGTCTTATGAAATCTTAGCTCATTAGATCTCGTGTCATCACACATTTGATTATAGTTTCTATCATAATCTTATTCACAGATAACATTTAACTCCTCTTGGGTCCCTTAGTCAGTTTCCATAATTTTTGCCCCAACTGCTCTAATTTTTCCCATTGAATCGATATTAATCATTCAATCGAACCTGACTCAGAAATAGTCCAGGTTCATTGTATCATTATTCAGCTGTTATAACTCCCGAAATTATATCATGTAACCCCTGGAATTAAATCAAAAACTCCTGTAACTCTGATATTAACAGCTTGTCTCCTCTGTACAAAGCTGTAAATCAGTCCAGGTACATCTTAACGTTTCTGATTTAATTTAGGAATAAACTGTTTAATTTCTGATAAAAAATAATTCAGCTGTTATTATTTGAAATTCAAACAGTCCTCAGCAGCCTATAAATATCAGTTGATATCTTTCACATTTTCATTTGTTTCTTTCAAAGAGAAATTCCTCAAGAATTTTCTCTAAAAAGATAGTATCCGCGCGGACGTGTCGAAGACACGTATTACCACGACCACGACCACGACCACGACCTCGACCTCGACCTCGACCACGACCACGACACGAGCGAGCCGAGCCGAGCGTGCCGTGCCGTGCCGAGCCGAGACGAGACGACGGACGGCGGCGGCGGTGCGCGAGAGCCCCCCTTGTTCTCTATCACTCAACAAGGAAGTGGAATGTCAAGCCTTAAATACCATTCCCAATAGTGTTTCCAACACTATGTGGGATTGAGCATACCAACAAGAAGATAAGAAATTTGAATGGGAAATGGTTAAGGTAAGAAGATAAAAGAGAGGAGGATGATATATTTCTAAAAACATGTTTCCTCTACTGGTACACCACCAATTATGGGGAAACCAACCTTTTCAAAATCTTAGGGGTTAATCTCACTTTAGTCATCCAGTTTGATACACACTTGAAAAATACTCATTTTTAAACCTTATTGGACTCAATCCCAAATCAAAATTATACCTTAATCCACAACTCATAATTGATTTTTAGGCTATTTAGAACCCATTTGGGATACCCGAACTACTAACCTGAGAATCAGGGCGTTACAACTCTCATCTCTTTAAAAGAAATTTTATCCTCGAAATTTACCTGAGTAGAACAAATGCAAAAACTGGAGTCGCATATCCTCTTCAGTCTCCCACATCGCTTCTTCAACCCATGATTCTTTCACAAAACCTTTACCAAGGGAATGCGCTTGTTTCTTAACTCTTTGACCTCATGATCCAAAATTCTTATCGGTTCCTCTTCATAGGTCATATCTTAACTTACTTCGATTTTTTCTAATGGAATAACATGGGACGGTTTTGAACGATGCTCCTTAGCAACGACACATGAAACATTGTGAATGTGCTCTATCTCCGACGGTAAGGCTAAAAATAGGCCACATGTCTGACTCTCTCATAATCTCATAAGGCCCAATAAAATGCGAAGCCAATTTCCCTTTTGTCCAAACCGAAACACTCTTTTCCAAGGTGACAGCTTAAGGAAAACCTTGTCATATACCTCAAATATATGTCTTTTAGCTTCAAACCTACTACAATCTTTGTCAGTCGAATGCCTCTCTCATCGATCTTGAATAAGTTAATCATTTTCTTATGCCTTGCTGATCAATTCAAGCCCAAATAGTTTCCTACCCCTAGAAATTTGTCTTTTGTGTTTACTTGTTTTGCTTTGATTGCTTCATCTTCTAAGTTTGTAGGAGGCATGAGAGTGTCTATTACTTAGATAAGGCTAGGTATTTTAGAGAAATTTGGTCATTAATACTTGTATTATTCGAGATAAACACAAGTAAGATCCATATAACCAATGGGGTGTAGTATTTTCTTAAGCTTAGAACCGATATAGTAGTACTATATCCTAATCCATTAGTGCTGAGATAGACTAAGATAAAATTTCAACGACTAAGAGGGTAGTTTTTATCAATATCATAGGCTGCCATAGTTAAGACTGAGAGGAGATGTGGCATTCTATTCTTAGTTCCTTTGGCTAGAGATAGGGAGCACTTTCACCAAACCCTGTCAAGCAAGTGAAGTTTAGATAAATCAAATATGCTTGAGAGATAAGTTTTAGCCTCCTTAAATCAATCTCAACATTTATTCCCGTGAAAGCTTGTTGTGAGATTATCAAACTATTATTATTAATTATTTTTATCGTTTTTCATTGTCTTGACATTTCTATCATTTTCAACACTATAATCTGCTTTTGCCACTACATTTCCATCTGCTACCCCATCATACTATAAATCTATATCCACCAACATACACTTTCATTGTCGTGACATTATCCATTGATACATAATCACTAGCTATACTTAGATAGAGTTACTGCTTTGCTTTGGTTAAACTTTGTAATTTCCATCAATCGTTGTGGAGAAGATACTCACTTTCACTTTATACTTTAACGATTGTGTATACTTGCACATTTGTGTATAATTTTATAGTACTCACACACACAACATATACGTAACTACCTTGCCCTCTTGCATTAATACACAACCTAAACCGTTTAGCGAAGCATCACTAAACACTATGTAGTCCTTGCTAGATTCTGGTTATGTCAACACCGATTTTAAGTTAAGATCTCTTTTAGCCTTTCAAAACTATGCTGACACTTGTCGTCCCAATAAATGACACTCTTTTCTGCATCAACTTTGTCATCGGGCGACAATCATGGACAACCACTTTACAAACTATCGGTAGTAACCAACAAGTTCCAGAAACTACGCACCTTGATTACATTCTTTGGGTGGTTCCTACTCAATTACGGATCGTATCTTTTGCGGTCCATCTGAATACCCTCAGTGGCCACCACATGACCCAAGAAGGATACCTCTACCACCAAAACTCATACTTACTGAACTGCATACAACTAGCGATTCTCAAAGTCTGTAGAAGTTGCGAGGTGGTAGTCGTACTCCTCCTTGAAAACGTGAGATACCAAGATGTCATCGATGAAAACCATTAACTGGTCTAATACTTATGGAAATCCTATTCATCAAATCCATGAACATTGTCGTGGTATTGGTGAGACCAAAGGTATCACTAAAAACTCGTAGTGACCATACCGGGTTCTAAAATAATCTTCACTATGCTGACCTCCTTAACCTTAAGTTTAGTACCCCAACCTCAAATTGATCTTAGATAACACTATAGTTCCCTGAGCTAGTTAAACAATCGTCGATCCTCGGAATCGGATATAGTTCTTCACGATTAGCTTATTCAATTGGCGATAGTCAATACTAACTCTTGAGCCATATTTAATCTTTACGAACAACATCGACATTCCACGGTGATACACTGGGGTGGAGAATCCTCGCTTAGAAGCTCTTGAATTTGGGCCTTCGTTCCTTCAACTCCGTCGGTGTCATACGATAGATATCAATGGACACTGAAGCTGAACCTATCATAACCTCAATGCCAACTCTAGTCTCTGTTGGGGTGGTAAACCACAACTATTCTGGGAAGATATTCATAAAGCTCTACTACACATATCCCTCTAGATTCGGATTGGGAATTCGAGTGTCAATGACATGAGCTAAGAATGTCTCACAACTCGTACAATCAACTTGTGAGCCTCCAAGGATGAAACGACTCTCGAGGAGCAACTAAGATCCTTACTTGCCATCAAACGTTGGTACTCTCCGGTTTACGCAGTTTGAGCTACCTCACTCTACACCTCAACTCGCGTCATGCTCAGTTAGTCAATCCATCCAAGGATTACGTCAAACTCTTGGAATGCCAATTCTCAAGTTGGCAGGAAAGGTCTGATCTTGAATTCTGTGGAACATCTACGGTGGAATTTATCCACCAACATCTAAACCAAAGGGCTTAACATATGAACTTTAACCTCTAAGTCTCAGCTAGGATGTCTCTCTCTCGGATAATGTCATAACAGATGTAAAAATGAGTTGACCCAGGATCTATCAATACAGTGACTGGTATACCAAAAACTGTGAATATACATGGGATGACATCGGTAGTCTCACATTCCTCTTGTGCTCTGACAGCGTACAGGCAAGAAGCAACTCTAGCCTCAGGCCAACTACTGATCTAGTGGTACCCCTGCTTGCTGCCCGAAGTGGTATGCTTCATCTCTGATAAGATCCTTGACCCCTCTGTGTAGACTGACTTGATTTCTGAGTAGGTAGTACGATACTCACTACCTCGGGATAGTTTTTAACAAGGTGCTCGAGGAAACTCATCCATAATAGCTCGAGAAATCTATGACACTCTTCTAAGTGCCTTATACCTTAGTGTCTACGATTCAGGGACTGTATAGTTTGATTAGATTCGCTAGTACTCATCATGAATGTTGAAGTCAGAGGTCTCTTGCGACTTTCAGATCCCTATCCGTGACTCGATGCCTTTCCCAACCTCTAGGACTAGAATGAGGAAGGTCTCCACGATCATCGAGAGTCTCTGACCCTCTTGGCCAATTTTTGAGATGGTCTGGCAGTGTCGGGTTCTCGGTGACTCTACCCTACAGAATCTTCTCATACTAGCCATTCTCCTAAAGATTTCTCAATCGCCTTAGCCTAGAGGGTCAGTTCGTCAAACACTCTCGATGGGTCAGCTTCCAGATGGGTGAGAATGTCAATATGAAGGCCCTCTCTAAACCTCCTACAACAGTTCTCCTCGGTGGATACCAACTCGGGTTCGTAACAGCTCAATCTCAAGAACTCTCTCTCATATTCATAGACCGAGCGATCTCCCTGAGTCAGCTTTGTAAACATGTCTCTCAAATCGTTGACATGGGTCTCACCTATGTACTTTCCCTTGAACTTGGAAAGAAAAAGCTCCCACGTCAAATGCTCGAGCTCCAGCACCATCTCTATTGTCTCCTACCATTCAGTTGCATCACCCTTCAACAAGGCAATGATGCACTCAAGGTTACCCTTAGGGGTAAGATAAGGTTGTCGCAGGGTACGAAAGGTCTCGCAGAGCCACTGGTCAGCGGCTACATGATCATCCTCATTTGAATCGAAGAAGTATATGGTTTTGTAACTGTGAATCTCTCGATGGTGGACTCTTGAGGGGCTACGGAAGGTGGAGCGGGTGTTGGGATACTCTAGGATAGCCTTAACTATGTGCTAAGCGCCTGCATGAGGTCACGAAATAATGTCACCATCATATATATGCGTTTCTTCTGGGACACCCATGTCCACGGAGTTAAGAACGAACTCGTCCCCTGTATCCCCGACTAACAAGGCATGGCTCTCATCGCGACCCTACTGACTATGGGTGCGATCATCAACCATAACCTACGATTTTCAAAAGGAGAAATGAGTCAGTATCACCATTTCCATATAGTTTAAGTACGCATGACACTCTAGAGGAATATATTTTACGGACGCTTAACGACTCTAACATGCGGGTCCTAGAAACGACTAACTGATGCTATGATACCACTAATATAAGGTCCTAGTCCGACCCGACCCAAAGTCGATAAACTATGATGTCACACAGCCACCTAAATAACCAACCTTTTTTAAACATTTGATCAAAGCAAATATAAGTCATCCAATACCTTATGCAGACAAAATAATAGCAGTTTAAACGGGGGAGCTCCCAACATAAATCCAAATACGAATATAACAAAATACAAAGTTATGACTCAAAACACATAAGGGTCTATGACAGTACATGCCCACTAAATGCTCGAGATGTACTCTGAAGGGACCAAGTTTGGAAGCTCCGAATCGGCGATGTGCTCCTCAAACTGGCACCTAAGGACCTACTAACAGAAACACATTTCACACGCATAGCTCACAAGCTCAGTGCCATATAAAAACCCTATTATACTGCATGCATCCAACATATAAGCATGATACATTATGGTCATGATGATTGTAAACACTCAAACAAACATGTAAGTATCATGATGTAGTTGGGTCATTTCGTGGAACTCACACCCTTCTTTACTTACTACCACATCTAAGGAAAATATGGGTAACTTAGCTTCAATGATCCTTAAAAAATTGGTTCAAGTATGGGTCACGAAGTGTCGATACTTTACCTGACTAGTCTATCCCTTTTGAGTACTTGGGACGTGTCTGGGTCATAGCATCGGTACCACATCCAATTAGAAATTAGAGTGCTAAGCACTTATTTGGAATTATCCGGATAATCCTTACACAATTACGCTAGCGTTGTTAAGTAACTCGGGTGTCCTCGTCGTTTTCCGACTTCAACAAAGCCATTGGTGTCCTAAGGGATCTAGAACTCAAAATACCACTTAACTCTCATTTAAGCTTCCATGGCCAAACTACCAAGTTGAGACTTGAATTGAAGCTCTTAGAGAGGTGAATTCGGGTCTTACCTTCACAAATCCGAAGAAGAGATGAGGAGGAAAAGGCTTGCACCTTTGCTTTGATTCAAAGAGTGAAGAAGAAGAAAAATATTGAATGAGAAAAGGTAAGGTAAGAAGTTAAAAAGAGAAGAGGATGATATATTTCTAAAAACATGCTTCCTCTGCCGATTACATCACCACAATTAAAGGGAAGTCAGCCTTCACAAAAGCTTAGGGGTTAATCTCACTTTTAGTCCTTCATATTTGATGTACACTTTAAAAATACTCCTTTTTAAATTTTATTGGGCTCAAGCCCAAATCAAAATAATTATACCTTAATCCAAAACTCATAAATGATTTCCTTAGACCATTTAGAACCCATTCGGGTTACCCGAAACTAATCGGAAAATCAGGGCGTTACATTTATATATTACCAAATTTTATAATTGACACATTACCAATCAATCCACTGAGGTTTGTGGACGGTTTATATACCATACAAAGTTCCAATTCTTTTAGCCTTTTAATTTGGTCCTTAATTTGACATTTAACATATTCTTTTATTAACAAATTGTCAGATAAACAACTAACAAGTTTTATGGATCGAAATTAATGAGTACCAATCTAGGGATTTATTAATAATTAAAAAGTTATTTACAGAGTTTTCAATAGTTATACTTGAAAAAAATTGATTTAAAATTTTAGAACGTATCTATCTTTATTATCCATTTTGATCGAGACTCACCAACATTCGTATCTTATATAATTTAATATGCTCGTACCTATAGACATCATAAGTATATTCTCTCATTCCACATAACTTACATGAAGCTATTGCATGGGAACTGGGAACCTACTAGCTTGGAATCGATCACAGTCATCACCTAAGATAGATCGAACTTATACGATTTAATTGTGATTCGTTATCTTTTTAATAATCTGAGATAATTACAAGATAATATTTATTCAGAATATTTTTATTCGATTAGCAACACACATTCTATAAACATAACTGTTTAAACCTAAATTCTTTTAAGAACATCAATATTTTTATCACTCAAATCACTTGTTGAGTTTAATCATAATTCTTTTACAAACCATTGTATACTCACCTAAACATCCTCTCCGCTCAGAACTCAATGACACGATGGGAGTTTGTCGTTGCTACCAACTTCTCCTATACCTCTTGTACAAGAATGTTCCATCTATATGACTTATGTGTTTGCAATGCTGGAATCTAAGAATCAATCACATGAATCTCCAAAAGAGCAGTAAAAAAAATTCATGTCCCTTTATAATATCATCTCGTGATATGAAAATGGTCGATATCAACTTAACTTTTAATTAAAAAATAAGTTAAATCTTATTATAATTCTATAGTTGAAGATTATTTAATTAAATTATATAATAAAGATTCTTGGTGATCAAAATTCTGTAAGTCTTAGATTTTTTAAGAATTATGAGACAATTGTTTTAGAGAAATGTAACATTTTATAATCTATGTGAGTTTTCTATAAATTTGAGAGAGTGTTTTAAAATACATCGAGTTTCGATATATATATATATATATATATTATATTGAGTTATGGCATACATGATATATCATGTATTTGTATTCTTTGTAATCTTCATACTTAAAATAATTCTTGTTTCTCTCATATATAGAGATAGACAAAATAGTTATATTAAATTTTATCTTTTATGTGTGTCTTATTCTATATTGATATCATTTTAGTTATTTTTCAACTATAATTATCTAATAGAAAGAATTCATTTTTATATCAGACATTATACACGAGAGTATCATCTTCGAGTTCAAATTCATATGTCATTTTTGCACTCCCCTCCGAATAAAATCATATTGGATTTCACTACTCTATAATAGACTGACATTTTAATTGTTGGTAATGTAAAGAATCTCACATTAGATAAGTATCATTTAGTGTAGTATGATCAAATTTGTACGTGTTTTTTTAGACACGATCTTTCAAGTAAAATATTATTTTATCAAGATTTATATTTTTCATAAAAGTATCGTCCCTAAATAAAAACATATACGAAATCAAATAAGATCACATCTTATCATTCTTATCCAATATAAGTTTGCGTAAAGCATATAAATGGTCCTCTGATTATGACGTATTGTTTTGTTAAGTATCCCGACTATCAAAAGTTATAAAATGGTCCCTTGACTATAGAATGTTGTTTTTTTGAATCCCCAACTATTAATAGTTATAAAATGGTCACTCGACTATTCATTATGTTCCAAAATCGTCATTTTCCATTAAAAACTTGACGGTAGTCTAAGTTGAATGTTAATTTACTGTATGAGATATGATAAAATCCAATATCAAAATATCAAACGACTATCATATCTCAGACAACAGATTAGCATCCAACTCAAACAATTGTTAAATTTTTAATGGAAAAAAGCGAGTTTGGAACATAATTGTTGAAAACATTTTGTGTTTCGATATAACAAATTAAATTTA
This sequence comes from Hibiscus syriacus, assembly GCF_006381635.1. Taxonomy (NCBI): domain Eukaryota; kingdom Viridiplantae; phylum Streptophyta; class Magnoliopsida; order Malvales; family Malvaceae; genus Hibiscus; species Hibiscus syriacus. The sequence continues at coordinate 821,457 of NW_024063149.1, read as the reverse complement.
AATGAATTTTAAGATTTTACAAATGATTTTCTAAGTATATTCGATTTAATTAATTGAATATCAAATTATTACTCCAAGTCTTTTAAGATCAATTTCAAACCTTACTAAATGTGTAAAATTGTGTTTTATACTTAATATATTTTTTAAACAAATTTCACAAAGTATTTTGAACCAAAATCAAGCCTAAAATCAATTTTTAAGAGTGATGCACCAATCCATGCATCGATGAACCATGAATTAAATTGAACATCGAATGCATTTCATGCATAGATGCACATACCATGCACCGATGCACTGAGGATTTTATGAAAACATCGAATGCATTTGATGCATCGATGCACCAACAATACATCGATGCACTCTGGCTATTTTGAAACATCGAATGCACTTGATGCATCGATGCACTCTTAGTGCACCGATGCACTAAGGATCCAACGGTCAAAATATTTGAATTTTACACTGATGCACCGATTCACCATGGGTATGCATCGATGCACTGACGCTCCCAACTGTTTTAATTAATTGTTTTCACACTAAAACGGCTATATTATCTTCATTAATGATCCCCAACATTTAGAAGTGATTAAAGGTGTATTTAAGCAAGCTTAGAAGCCATTGATCAATAACAAGAAATATCAAGCAACTAGAATCAAGAGAGAATCAAAGAGAAAGCATCAAACCTCAAGTTTGAGCATTTCAAGCCTATTTTTCATTCAATATTCTTCTTGCTTTCAAGAACACTTATTGTGCTCAATTGTATTCATTTTTGAGTGTTCTTTTCTTTGTTCTAGAATTGTGCAAACAATCTACCTTGTGAGGATTTCCTTGTAAGTTTGCAAAATTTGTATTGTTCTCTTTGGGAGAGAGTGTTCTCAAGAATTTGGGGTATAATTCTTGAGGGTTTGTAAGGTTACTCTTTGTCCTCAAAAGAAAGACAAATTAGTGAATTTGTGGAAAATCCTTAGTGTGGATAGCTAAGGTAGTGGACGTAGACTTTGGTTGAGAAAGTCGAACCACTCTAAATCGCTGTGCAATTATTTTCAATTTTCTGCAAAAGCTTCCACCAAAATTTTTATTGCCAATTCACCCCCTCTTGGTCGATTCCGTAAATCGATTAACTCAATAATTGGTATTAGAGCCTAACTCATTTGAAGGTTTAATCGCCTCTTGAGTCGATTCGGGAAGAGTTATATCGATAATCAAAGTCACCAATGGCCTCTTCTTCAAACTTCGACTCCGGTCTCGATTCGATGCCCGTCAACAAGCCTCCTTTCTTCAATGGGGCTAACTATGCCTATTGGAAGAATATAATGATGTACTTCATTCAAGCAAGTGACATGGGAGCATGAAATGTCATAGAAGAAGGATACTTCAAGCCTCTCACTCATCCAAGATTATGGAGTGAAGGAGAGACAAAAATGTTCCAGCTCAACTCCAAAGCCATCCATATCATATTTTATACTCTTGGACCAGATGAATACGGAAGAGTTTCATCTTGTACAGCCGCCAAAGAAATATGGGACAAACTACAAGTCACTCATGAAGGTACCGATGAGGTAAAGAAATCTAAAATTAGTATTCTAACTTATAGCTATGAAAATTTCAGGATGAAACCAAATGAAGATATCAAAGCTATAACGGATAGATTTTCAACGATTGTCAATGGTCTCAAATCATATGGAGAGATCATTGCAAATGAAAAGCTTGTGATGAAGTTAGTCTACTCCCTCCCAAAATCGTGGCAATCAAAGAAAACGGCAATCATCGAGTCTAAGGATCTAACATCCTTAACTCATGAAGAGCTAATTGGTTCACTCCTCACTCATGAAATGATGCTTGAAGATGAGGTGGACCTTGATAAGATTGAAGAGACACCAAAGGAGAAGGAGAAGAAGAAAAACATTGGAGTTGCTCTCAAATCCACAAAATATGAGAGTGATTCGGATGAAGATGACGATGACGATGACGAGGAAATGACATTGTTTGCCAAATGGTTCAGAAAAATGATGAGACCTTACCGAGGAAGAAAATTCAAACGAAATGAAGGCCTAAAAAATAAACCAAAAGAAAAGGACCCGATCATTTGCTATGAATGCAAAAAGCCAGGGCATGTCAAATATGATTGCCCACAATTAAAGAGGAATGGTCAATCAAAGAATAAGCACAAGGCTCATGTGGCTACATGGAGCGATGAAGAAGGTTCCGATGAAAAGGAACAAGAAGTAGCAAACTTATGCTTGATGGCATTTGGGGAAGATTCTAAGGTAACCTCTAACTCATCTGATTTTGATGATTTATCCTATGATGAGCTATTAGAGGAATATAATGGGTTGGCTTCAGATTATGAGAAATTGTTTTTAAAATATAAAATGATGTTTCAAAATTGAAAATGAAAATAAACTCATATCCAAAACCAACAATGATCTTGAAAGTAAAATCAAAGATTTGCAAATCAAACTAGAAGAGTTTGAAAAGAAAAAATTAGACTTGCAAAATTTACTTTCAAAGGTCAATGATGATTATCAAAAGAAAATTGATGATCTTAAAGTTTCTTTTGATAAAGTTGGAACAAAACGTTTTGAAAGTGGAGAAAATTCAAATCCAACTTTGTTAGAAAAATTTTTAAAAACTACAATCATAGAGGTCCCCAAAGAACCTCTAATGGAAAAATCGTTAGAAGTATATGGGTTCCTAAGGAGCTCATTACTACTAAAGATAAGGATATCCTACACAAATGGATACCTAAGGGGACTAGGATTTTGGAAACTAATGAATATGGAACCAAAAGAATTTGGGTACCAAAAATTAGAAATTAATCTATGTTTGTAGGAAAAGAAGCATTGCTACAAGGCACGGGAAACAAATTCAAACTCATGGTACCTTGATAGTGGATGCTCAAGACACATGACCGAAGACAAAAGCCAGTTCATTAAGCTTAACGCCAAAAATGGAGGAGAAGTGACTTTTGGTGATGATTCAAAAGGTCACATTGAAGGTATTGGTACTATCGGTAATACCTCTTCCATACAAATTAATAATGTTTTATATGTGAATGGATTAAAGCATAATCTATTGAGTATTAGTCAATTTTGTGATAAAGGATTCAATGTCATGTTTGATATTAATGGTTGTAAAGTTATTGACATTGCATCTAATCAGATTATGCTTGTTGTTAATAGAATAGGAAACATATACATGGTGCATTTAGATTATGTTGATATGACTAATTTGTGCCTAGTGGCTAAGGATGAACATGATAGTTGGTTATGGCATATGAGACTAGGACATGCTAGTATGAGTGTTTTGCAACGGCTAATTCAAGGTGATTTAGTTCGAGGGTTGCCTAAGCTTAAATTTGATAATGATAAAATCTGTGATGCTTGTGCTAAAGGAAAACAAAAGCGTGTTTCTTTTAAATCCATTAATGATGTATCAACTAGTAGAGTATCACAATTGATCTATATAGATCTTTTTGGGCCAACTAGGACTACTAGCTTGGGTGGAAAACAATATGAATTTGTCTTAGTAGACGACTACTCTAGATATACTTGGGTTCTACTTTTAAGTACTAAAGATGAAGCACTAGAATATTTCATCACATTTTCAAAAATAATCCAAAACGATAAAGGTTACTCTATAACTAGTGTTAGGAGTGATCATGGCACTAATTTGAAAATCTTGGATTTACTGAGTTTTGTAATTCTAATGGTATTAGTCACAATTTTTCAGCACCTAGAACCCCTCAACAAAATGGAGTTGTTGAGAGGAAAATCAAACTTTAGAAGAAATGGCTAAAACCATGCTTTGTGAAAATAATTTGCCAAAATATTTTTGGGCAGAAGCCACAAATACCGCTTTTTATGTTGTAAATCGAGTAATGATTAGGCCAATTTTAAAGAAAACTCCATATGAAATTTTCAAAAATAAAAAGCCTAACATTAGCTATTTTCATCCTTTTGGATGTAAATGTTTTGTTTTAAACAACGGTAAAGAAAACCTTGGCAAATTTGATGCTAAAAGTGATGAAGGAATTTTTCTGGGTTATTCCTTAAATTCTAAAGCTTATCGAGTATTTAATAAAAGAACTTTAGTTGTAGAAGAGTCTATACATGTTGTTTTCGATGATAATCCCCTTCCGAGGAAGGATTCTTGTGTGAATGATGATGTAGGTATTATAAATACAAATGAAGTTAGACATGACGTTGAAGAACCATCATCAAAGGAAGAAACAAAAGATGAGGTAACTCATGATCTTCTTGAGAATCCAACCATTGAAGAAAGGGAAGTATCTTATCCAAGAGAGTACATGTCAGTGATTGTGAGATTATAGGTGATCCATCCAAAGGGGTAACAACTCGATCTTCTCTTAGAAATATTTGTAATTATGTTGCATTTATTTCATGCACAGAGCCTAAAAACATTAAAGAAGCATTAAATGATGAACATTGGATTATGGCTATGCAAGAAGAATTAAATCAATTTGAGAGAAGTAAAGTATGGACATTAGTTGAAAGGCCTAGTAATAAATTTACTGTAGGTACTAGATGGGTATTTAGGAATAAGCTTGATGAGAGTGGTAATATAGTGAGAAACAAGGCTAGACTTGTTGCTCAAGGGTATACTCAAGAAGAGGGCATAGACTATGATGAAACATATGCTCCCGTAGCTAGGATGGAAGCAATTAGAATGTTATTAGCATTTGCATGTTTTCATGAATTTAAATGATATCAAATGGATGTTAAAAGTGCATTTTTAAATGGTTTTATAAAGGAAGAAGTGTATGTGGAACAACCTCCAGGTTTTGAAGATTCAAAATTTCCAGATCATGTTCTTAAATTGACAAAAGCGCTTTATGGTTTAAAACAAGCTCCTAGAGCTTGGTATGAAAGATTGTCAAATTTTTTAATTGAAAAAGGTTTTTCAAAGGGAAGGTTGACACTACATTGTTTTTAAAAAAAAAGGTAAAGATTTATTAGTAGTTCAAATTTATGTTGATGATATAATATTTGATTCTACTAATGATGTTCTTTGCCAAAAATTTTCTAAGCTAATGCAAAGTGAATTTGAAATAAGCATGATGGGGGAGCTCTCATTTTTCTTGGGACTCCAAATCAAGCAAGGAAAAGATGGCATCTTCATCAATCAAGCTAAATACGTCAAAGACATGCTTAAGAAGTTTGGACTGGAAAATGGCAAACCTCATGACACTCCAATGAGCTCTTCAACAAAGCTTGACTTAGATGAAGGAGGTAAATGTGTTGATGTTAAATTATATAGGTCAATGATTGGGTCTCTACTTTATCTAACTGCAAGTAGACCGGACATTATGTTTAGTGTTTGCTTATGTGCTAGATTTCAATCATGCCCTAAGGAATCACATTTACTAGCTGTTAAGAGAATCTTTAGATACCTTAAGGACACTCCTAGTTTAGGACTTTGGTATCCTAGAGACTCTAGCTTTAGCTTGCATGCTTTTTTCTGATGCGGATTATGGATGATGCAAATTAGATAGGAAAAGCACCTCCGGTACTTGCCAATTCCTTGGAAATATGTTGATTTCTTGGTTTTCAAAGAAACAAAATTGTGTTGCATTATCTACCACTGAAGCGGAATACATTTCAGCCGGTAGTTGTTGTGCACAAGTTTTATGGATGAAACAACAACTTTTTGATTATGGAATTGAAGTAGGTACTATTCCTATCAAGTGTGACAATACTAGTGCTATTTGTCTCACTAAAAATCCCATCCAACACTCTAGAACTAAGCACATTGAAATAAGACATCACTTCATTAGAGACCATGTCACTAAGGAAGATTTAGTTCTAGAATGTGTTGATACTTTGCACCAATTAGCGGATATCTTTATAAAACCTTTAGACAAAGAAAGATTTTGGACACTTAGGAGAGAATTAGGTTTAACTGACCTAGCTTCACTTAGTGTTTAAAATAGTTTTTAGCACTTTTAAGAATAAATGAAAAATGCTTATAATAATAATTTTTTATTGCACTCTTGCTATTAGTTAGGGGGAGTTTATGTTATTTTGGAGAAAATTAATTTTATGTTCAATTGTTGTTTAAAGATTAATTTGATTGATTGAACATGATTAATTTTCAATAATTGAGTTGCCAATACCACTAGAGCTAATTAATTTAGCATTCTGAGTATTTTAAAACGGATTTTTGACATTTCTATGCCTAGTGCATCGATAAACTTAACAGTGCATCGATGCATCCCTTTGAATGTGCATCGATTCATCATGTTGATGCACCGATGCACGCCTTGAATGTGCATCGATGCACCTGGTCATGCATTGATGCATCCGTTGGGTTTTGGGATAAAATGCCTTATTTTCTTCATTTTCTCAAAACCTAAAAACCCATCTCTCCAAATCGTTCGTCCCTCTCTCTCTAAAATCTCCATTCTTGCTCAAAATCAACGATTTTTCGTCGGAATCTTCAAGATATTCAACTTGCAAACCTGCTTCAATCATTAAATCGTGCAAAACAACTCCTCATCCCTCTCAATCCGAATTTTCAAGGTATTTTTCTAAAAACCTCTATTTTACAAACTTTTGATTTTAGAACTAGTTTTGATTAGTTCTAGAATGTACATTATATCGGGCATTGATTGCCTGTTGGTTCTAAACTAGATTTTACTACCAATTTCGTCAAAAACAAACAATTTTTCAAAAAAAAATTAATTTCGAAACTTTAAAAAAAATTAAGATTTTTGATTTAATTGTTTTGTTTTCATGAAAACTATATTATGATTATCAAATACTAATCTTAAATAGTTTTTCAAAACATGCCCATTAGGATATGGTTTAGAGAACCTTGAATTATTGAGGACTCATTTGAGTTTTGGGATTGATTATGCATACATGTGTTTCAAATTGCAGGTGACATTCCTTATTCCAATTTCCTTTAATCATGTCAAATCCTAAACGACCTAGGTCATCTTCGAGTCGATCAAACCAGAACCATCCTCCTGTTCCTCAACCTCCTAATCCCGTTCCTCCTCCACTTTCATCTCTATTAGGATCTTGTTTTAACATGCATGAGCATCGTAGAGACGAATTGTACTCTAGGTACAGAAACTCTTTCCAAACTTATAGAATCCGTGAAGAGCGTATTCCTTTGCTTCAAGCTATGGTTGACATCGATTTCGAATACCTTCCAATTCTTAAAGCTTGGAAGTTTGATAAATTGTTTAAACTTAAACCCATCGTCTATCAACAATTGGTCCGCATTTTCTATTCCAATGCGGTATATATTCAAAATGAAACTCAATGTGGAACTATAGCCATTAGATCCTATCTTTTAGGCCAATATATTAATATTGACCCCGAGACTATAGCTTTCCGTTTTGGGTTAGATGATAATGGTGTATATAATGAAAGTGAAAATGTGGAATATCCCTATGTTCCAAACTCAAGTGTTAGTACTCTACGATCTCATCACGATCGTTTTCTCCATTTGATGATCTCTTGGTGGTTTAGACCATCCGAAGGTAGGTACTCCACACTTCGTGCTAGGGATTTATGGTGGATGTATTGTCTTAAAAATAAAATCAAAATCAATCTACCCCACATTATCTTCAGTCAACTAGTTGATGTCATAAACATTGTTCCTTCAAAACATGTCGAAACATTAGTTTATGGATGTCTTCTTAGTAACCTCTTTATCAAACTTGGTCTAGACGTTTCTCTTGACAATCCTATCCCACTTCAAAATCAAATCAATCTCACATCCTTGAAGAAAGTAGATTGGAAGTAAGACGAGGTTACCAGTCAATGGGTTTTTAGACCTGGAAAGCAAACTCCGGGAGCTAGTTCCTCACGAGCTGCTCCTAGCTCCTCTCGTGCTCCTCCTCCTCCAGCTCCGGCTGATGACGATGATCCTGAATTTCAACAACTTATGCAAGACATCGATGATCACATACCTAATGACGAGCCTGCACCGGAACCTGATCCACAAGAAGAACAAATGCCTCCGTATTTTCGTTCGTTTTTTGAGACATTTGATTTACGGTATGCGTCCATGGATTCGCGCTTCACATTCATTGAGTCCCAGCTCTCTACATTGGGAGCTCGACAACAAGATATGAATGATCATCTGGATGCACTCTCACTTGAGATGAGAGCACGTTACCCTCCTCCTCCTCCCGATCCTTCAATGGATGAATAGACTTATCTTTCTTTGATTGTCTTTGGGATGAACTTGAATTGTTAAAACATTTTGGATTATCTTTCGTTGATTGTTGGATGACTGTTTGATATTTCATATATATTTTGGTTTATTACAACATATGCATCATTTATTTTTTTAGTTGAAATATGACCAATTTACCATTTCATATTTTTATTATGAATATTGATTATGAAACTAATGGCTAACTCTTTTTTTTATCTTAGCAGCTTAAGCTATATATATATATCAATTGGCTATGTTTTTCATTAACTTGTTTAAAACATTTTAAAGCTTTTTGATTTAACAAAAAGGGGGAGAAATGTTTAAGTGTTAAAATGTGTTTAAAAGGGAGAAGTGTTATAGTAAGGGGGAGTAAGTAATTTTTCTAAATTGAAATTGATTTCAAATTTTTAGAAAATCTTAAAATAACACAAATGTTTTGTTCTATCAAAAAGGGGGAGATTGTTGAAAACATTTTGTGTTTCGATATAACAAATTAAATTTAAATGAATTTTAAGATTTTACAAATGATTTTCTAAGTATATTCAATTTAATTAATTGAATATCAATTTATTACTCCAAGTCTTTTAAGATCAATTTCAAACCTTACTAAATGTGTAAAATTGTTTTTATGCTTAATATATTTTTGAAACAAATTTCACAAAGTATTTTGAACCAAAATCAAGCCTAAAATCAATTTTTAAGAGTGATGCACCGATGCACCAATCCATGCATCGATGCACCATGAATTAAATTGAACATTGAATGCATTTCATGCATCGATGCACATACCATGCACCGATGCACTGAGGATTTTATGAAAACATCGAATGCATTTGATGCATCGATGCACCAGCAATGCATCGATGCACTCTGGCTATTTTGAAACATCGAATGCACTTGATGCATCAATGCACTCTTAGTGCACCGATGCACTAAGGATCCAACGGTCAAAATATTTGAATTTTACACTGATGCACCGATGCACCATAGGTATGCATCGATGCACTGTGCTCCCAACTGTTTTAATTAATTGTTTTCACACTAAAACGACTATATTATCTTCATTAATGATCCCAAACGTTCAGAAGTGATTAAAGGTGTATTTAAGCAAGCTTAGAAGCCATTGATCAATAACAAGAAATATCAAGCAACTAGAATCAAGAGAGAATCAAAGAGAAAGCATCAAACCTCAAGTTTGAGCATTTCAAGCCTATTTTTCATTCAATATTCATCTTGCTTTCAAGAACACTTATTGTGCTCAATTGTATTCATTTTTTAGTGTTCTTTTCTTTGTTCTAGAATTTTACAAACAATCTACCTTGTGAGGATTTCCTTGTAAGTTTGCAAAATTTGTATTGTTCTCTTTAGGAGAGAGTGTTCTCAAGAATTTGGGGTATAATTCTTGAGGGTTTGTAAGGTTACTCTTTGTCCTCAAAAGAAAGACAAATTAGTGAATTTGTGGAAAATCCTTAGTGTGGATACCTAAGGTAGTGGACGTAGACTTTGGTTGAGAAAGTCGAACCACTCTAAATCGCTGTGCAATTATTTTCAATTTTCTGCAAAAGCTTCCACCAAAAATTTTATTGCCAATTCACCCCCTCTTGGCCGATTCCGTCAATCGATTAACTCAACAATAATGAATAGTCAGGTGATTATTTTGTAACTTTGAAAAGTCAAGGGACTCAACAAAACAACCTCCTATAGTTGAGGGACTATTTTATAAATTTTAATAATCGAGGGACTCAACAACAAAAAAAGTCGTAAAAAATGCCGCTAATACAAACGCCCCAACTGTTAGTGGCATATTCTACTAATAAACGTTGTTAAAAGTCAGGTTATGTAGCGGCGTTTGTACACTAAAACGCCACTAAAGGTCAGGTTATATAGCGGCGTTTTAGTGTACAAACGCCGCAACAGGTTCGCCATATAGTGGCGTTTTTGGACACAAAGGCCGGAATCGGTTTGATATTTATAGTCGTTTTCCCACAACAGGTTTGCTATTTAGCGGCGTTTCGGGCACAAACGCCACAATAGGTTTGTCATTTTTCCCCCTAAAAACGCCGCCAAATATGCGCTCTGTTAGTGGCGGTTTGCCCCTAAAACACCGCTAATCGAAATTGATTTTCAACATATTTTCAACATATTTTCTTCCTATTTTGTATTACCCAAATTTAAACTGTAACAATAATCAATAACCATCTTAAATTAAATTACGATTCTAATTAAGTAATAATACATAAAAACATAAATAAATCAAAGTTTACAAACATCCAAGTTAAATATAATATAGTTCAACATTTTTCAATAACATTAACATAAGAAAACACCTAGGAGGATGAATTCTTCACTTGATTCTGCTGCATCATCTTTTTCATAGCTTCAATTTGATTATGAAGTTTTTCATATTTTTTTCTGAAATGATGCTTCTCTCTCTGTTTCTCTCGCTGCTCTCTCTGCTTCTCTCGCTTTAGCTTCGGCTTCAATTTGATTTCCAGAGAGTTTGTTCACAGCGTTCTAGGCCGAATCTTCACAAGCCTTTGTGATTGCCAGTCCACCGCATGTGTCGTCCAACACTCACATGGAGCAGCCGAATCGCATACATAACAGTAACACTACATCAAATCCAAACAAAATTCATTACAATTTCCTCTCATCTCAATCCCAATCATCCCAGAAGCTATCCGCCAATAAGTAAAAGATTATCTCTTTGCATACCAAATCACAGTGTCTGTTACAGGTGTAGTATCAAATGGAAACTACAGACAAAGATTCCTTGAATGTGGATAATCTCTGCAGGCCACCTAAAACAACATCAAGAACATAATTTAAATAACAAAATAACTAAAGATCGTTGCTTTTTGGTACAATTTCCAGGAAAATAACACTACCAAATCTGGTTGCTCAAGGAATTTCAGCAGAAGATCCGTGTTTGAGTTTAGCACCTCAAGGGCACCATTGAATTCCTTGGAATCCTGTAGTTTTTCAATAGTTGAAAGACGTTTAGCCTCCATAAACTTCTGCTAGATAAAGGCAACCTCAGCATCAGAAAGCTTCGAGTTTGCAATTCCTTGGGAATAGTAATAATCACTCTCAATTTTAGATGCATTTAAATCTTCAAAAACGTCTTTAAATTCTGGGCTCCACCTTCGAGCTTTTCCTAAAAGACTACTGACTATAGAATGAACCATCCTTTTGAAGTTTCCCTCGACTACTCTCAGTTTGTTTCTGCTGCTTGTGGCCATACTGTTGAGGTGGTAACCCATCAAGACCCATTAATCATGCTATAACACTTTTAGATTCATTTTCTTTCAACATCTCTCGTGCTAATAACTTCTTCATTGGGGTTCCAGTTGATTTCTTCTACGATCTCCAATCGCAATCAAACATTAACTATAACAACCGTAACCATATTTTGCATTAAAATAATTACTCAGGAGATTCCAAAGCTGCAGAGTATCTAAATGTAAATCGTACTGTAAAATCACGGAAACAATGAAACCAGCGCACCTGATCCTGGTCTCTAGTATCATCAAGGCATGAACTGGAATCAAATGCCAAATTTGGGACTTTTCTCTGTTTTTGAAGCTGCCTGTTTCCTGGGGGAAAAATCATATAAAAGCATTAGGATGTTCTAGAAGTAAAGTGAGGAGCGGGCTTAAAATTATTTTAGAAGCTAAGTTTCAAAAGCTTATGAAATCAACATAATCACAAAAAGACTTGAGAACTATTCTCATAAAAAAATGCATACGACAAACCCATAAACAAAATTCTACCTGGGGGGAAATGCCTAAACATTTTTTATTTTAACAAAGTAAAAGCAACTCGAGCTAAGAAATGCAATCAGAACTTCTCATAACCCAATAAAAATAACAGAATTAGATTAAACTAATTTTCAACTTCTTTCTCCGCCGATTAAAGTACGATCACTACCTTGTCCGCCGTTGGTGTTTCCCTTTTGCTTGATTTTCTTCGCTTTGGCGTTAAATCCTTGTGTTGTTTCAGTAACGATTAAAACAAACAATTTTGAATCTCTTTCTTTCTTGAACATGTAATTTGAAAGATAATCGTTGGCTTCGGCTCCCCCCCAAATAGAAAATAGCCTCAGGAACAAGGGAGGCCAACATTGATTTGGGTTTTCAGAGTGCGAAGCAGAAGAAAGACACACTTGTTAGTGACCGAAAATCAACGATGGCAGCATGATATTGAGGTTGTGGTGATGGCTGCCGGTGGCGGCTTCACTGTGATGGCTAGGGCTTAAGGCCATCTTCAGTCCTCATTTACTTTAGCGCATTCTATCTCTACTATAGAGATGAAACAGTAATTCATCTCCAGCGCTATCTCTATATTACCACTAATTCTACTTTATTCACAATATTTAACTATTATAATATTGATTTTGAAAATATAAAATAAAAATATACATTTCTAAAAAATATCAAGATAAAAAGTTTAAATAAAATATTTATAAATAATATTACGAAAATACAAATAAATAAGAAAATTACAATTCATAATAATAATGTGAAAAACATAAATTACATAATTATATATTTTAATTCTCCGAATTAGAATATTCATTCTAAAAATGCTCAGTTAGTGCATTTCGTAAAGTAAAATGAGCATTTGTATCTTTGATTTGTCTAAATCGGGTAAGCAATTTAATCTACTTTAATCTAATTTAATCATTAAAAAATTTTATGTTTTTATGTTTGTTGTATTTTTATGTTTCAAAAAATTAGTATGTTTATTTATCTAATTTCAATGTATTTTTATCTATCTTGCAATTTAATCTATTTTAATCTAATTTAATCTACTTTAATCTAATTTAATAATTAAAAAATTCTATATTTTAATGTTTGTTGTATTTTTATGTTTCAAAAAATTAGTATGTTTATTTATCTAATATCAATATATTTTTATCTATCTTATAATTTAATCTACTTCAATCTAATTTAATATATTTTAATCTATTTTAATCCTAAAAAAAAGAATTTGTAGCGTTGCTACAGTACCACGCTAGATGTAGCGTGGTACTGTAGCTATCTTCAAAATGGTGCAGCAAAGTGGCGCAACACTGGAGGCCTTTCTCATCTCTACTCCAGCGAAAATCTCCAATGCAGCGCAGCATTGGAGATGCCCTAAAAGAAAATTATAAAAAATGGGAATGGAAAGTTTAGGGATTTGGAACCTGTTATGTTAAAATGATTGTACAATTACGGCGATTATTACAAAAACGCCGCTAAAGTGCATGACTACAGTAACGATGATTACAAAAACGCCGCTAAGGTGCATGGCTACATCAACGTTGATTACAAAAACGCCGTTAAAGTGTATGATTATTGAGGGTTTTATAAAAAAAACACCGCTAAATTTATGACTATCGTGGTGTTTATAAAAATGCCGCTAAGGTTCATGACTATTGCGGCGTTTATTCCATAAACATCACTAAACTGCAATACAATTGCGTCATTAACCAAAACGCCGCTAAAGTGCATGATTTAGCAACGTTTATTTCAAAAACGCCACTAAAGTGCATGATTATTTCGACATTTATCTAAAACGCCGCTAAAGTGCATGACTATTGAGGCATTTATTACAAAAACACAGCTAAGTTACATAACTATTGCGGCGTTTATTACAAAAATATCGCATTTTAAGAGTCAATAGCGATTAGTAAAAACGCCGCTAATGTCTTTGTTTTGTCTTTTTACCCGTAAACGCCTTTTTTGTTCAAATTTTGTGGGGTTTTATTTAAAAACGCCTCAAAAATGCTACTACATAACAGTTTTACTGTAGTGAACCGAAAATATTATAAATTTATATAACTATTGGAGTTGAACGATATAATATATTAGGTTAAAAATCACTTTAAATTAATTTTAAATTAGTTGTTGGATAATAAAACTATTCTAGACAAGTGATAGCTAATCACTTAGGGTTCCTACCCGTAATCATCTTATGATTTTTTTTTTAAAACGATCTTATGATTTGTATTCATGCTCATTCATATGTATCAATAAATGACTAATTCTCGACCTACTTGCTTCACCGACAAAACATATAATTTTTGCCTTTATATAATAGCATAAATATCCAATACTCGTAACCGAGTGGCTGAGAATTCAGGACCAATGTGCCACTCATGAAAATCGTGTTGAACTTTTAAGAATGCGACTTATAATAATTAATCATTGTTATATGTTACTTAATTATTGCGAAATATTAGTTTAACTTCAAAGTAATTTAATATAATTGAAGTTAATTAAACTTTATCATCAAATAAAGCATCTAATTAGTGGTGGGGTAATTAAAAAATATTAATGTGGAAATTATAAAATCCAGATTTTAAATTCGAGCATGAATCAAATAAACCCAATTGTTAAAAAAATTGTTATTATTTTTTAAAATTCTAGATTTGAAAATCACATACATAAAAGGTCTAAAACGCTTATTACTAAATAATTAAAAAAAAAAATTATACTATTTTGCTTTCATGTAATAAAAAAAGCACGAGGTGCACGCTACTTCTGATAATGAATTTCTTATGCCATTTAACATTGTGGTGGGCACATATGACGGCTGGAAACTTTTGGTTATTGCAGTTCAAATCATTGTTTCACCACTCAAATCCGAAAGTCAAGAAAACGATATTTCTGGAAATTGTTTGTTCAGACCATCACGTTGATAAATATTCGGTTAAGTAGAGTTGAAAAAAAATTAAATTAATTAATTTGACGATTTTTATTTTGTGATTTGATCAAATTGTTTAACGTTTTTTTAGAGAATATGGTTAAAAACTCTCAATTGATATACTTCTTTTCACTTAGGTTATAGTTCAATGTTTATTAGAAGTAAAAAATTTATCTTCCCCTCCTTCTTTCTATAAATTTAAAACTTAAGGGCTGCTTTTGTCCTTCTAGTAGATTAAATTTATCATTTTTGTCCTTATGATATTTTCACATCAATTTTTCCCTTGAAGTTGTTTAGGATTATCTATTTAGCTCTCGAAGTCCGTTTTGACCAATAGAACAGTTAGTCTTCTACTTTTGTGAACGCCAATAATTTACACGTAAACTAATATTATTGACGTGACTTGATAGTGATGTGACATATATTAAAATAAATTAATTAATAAATAAAAAAATATTTACTAAATGCAACGGTCAGAAAAAATTTCTAAAATATTAACTTAAACCCTTAATCTAATTAAAATAAATAATAAAATTTTAGAATTTTTTTAATTGTTGAGTTTAGTAAATATGTTAACCTAATCCCTTATTCTACATATGTAAACTACTAATGGTTCTGTCAGTTAAAATTTTCAACGGACTTCGAGTACTAGGACGATGCCACTAAATTACAAAATAAATATGCTAAATCGATACAGAAATACTATACAGGTGAAAATTATAAATTGAGTCTATTACATGGGCAAAAATAGCCCATAAGCCTAAATTTAATGATATTTTTTTATAATAGTATAGTGCATATTGATTTCAATTTAAACAAAAATTTCTAATCATATAAGATATAGATATTTATTTTATTTTTTTATGTGTCAGTAAGATTTGTAATTTTTAATAAAATGAATAACATTTAAAATTATAAAATCTATTTATAATTTTATTTTCAAATAAGGGATTTTTAAGGACATAAGT
The DNA here is from genome assembly GCF_006381635.1 of Hibiscus syriacus. Lineage (NCBI taxonomy): Eukaryota > Viridiplantae > Streptophyta > Magnoliopsida > Malvales > Malvaceae > Hibiscus > Hibiscus syriacus. Next base: position 805,606 of record NW_024063149.1, on the reverse strand, counting down.
ATTCAACAATGGCTTAATATGTGGTTAAAATTTGGTCATAATAAATTTGAAATGAAAATGGAATCGAAAAATAAAAAATAAACATTAAATTATAAAATAATTAAATTCATTTTTTTAAATTCAATCTCAACTTGAATATATATATATTATAAAATTTAATAGTCTCCATTATTGGCTAATTATCTACCATAATGATGTGGGAAAATATTACTCAAATAATGGTGGACCAAAATTATTTGTCGAATAATGCATATGCATATGCTACCGTAACTCCTAAATCACAAGAAACACAATGCGACTCCAATTGAGAGACGCACTGTGCTCCAATTTTTTTCAATAATAGTCAAAATTAAACCTCTGGGATGATTTTAACTTGTATGATACTAACTATAGTTGGAATAATCACATTAATAGTTGTATTGACTCTTATCTTCATTCTCAAATATATATTGATAGTTCCATTTTAAGTGGTAGTGACAATTCCAATTATAGTTATATTTATAATTACATTTGTGGCGAAGGTGGAAAGAGTAGTGAAGACAAGAATTTCGATATAATAACTCGCAAAAATGATAATGATTTAACTCTAAAAGAAAGTTCTAATGATCTCGATCTATACAAGCATTTATGGGTTCAATGGGAAAATTGTTATGGATTAAATTATAAGAAATTGCTTAACTAAAAAATGAATATTTGTGAACAATGTGGATATCATTTGAAAATGAATAGTTCAGATAGAATCAAACTTTCGATTAATCCAGGCACTTAGGATCCTATGGATGAAGACATGATCTCTTTGGATCCCATTGAATTTCAGTATGAAGAAGAGCTTTATAAAGATCATATTGATTTTTATCAATGAAAGACATGATTAACCGAGGCTATTCAAATAGGCACGGGTCAACTAAACGATATTCCTCTAGCAATCGGGGTTATGGATTTTCAGCTTATGGGGTAGTATGGGATCCTTAGTAGGTGAGAAAATCACCCGTTTAATCAAATATGCTACCAATATTTTTTTACTTCTTATTCTAGTGTGTGCTTTCGGATGAGCACACATGCAAGAAGGAAGTTTGAGCTTGATACAAATGGCTAAAATATCTTCCGATTTATATGATTATCAATCAAATAAAAAATTATTTTATGTATCAATTCTTACATCTCCCACTACTGGTGGAGTGACCGCAAGTTTTGGTATGTTGGGGATATCATTATTGCTGAACCCAATGCCTATATTGCATTTGTGGGTAAAAGAGTAATTGAGTAAACAATGAATAAAACAATACCTGAAGGTTCACAGGCGGCTGAATATTTATTCCATAAGGGTTCATTCGATCCAATCGTACAACGTAATCCTTTAAAAGGTGTTCTGAGTGAGTTAGTTCAGCTCCACGATTTTTTTCCTTTGAATCAAAATTCAATCAAGTAGAGTCTTAAGTTAAATTATTTTCTTTGCAGTGAAAATGCAATTAGTTAGTTTATCAGAATCAAAATCAAAGCCAGCGTAATGGGCTTTGACTTTGTGACATAAAATGGAATTGTCGAAAAACGAATTATGTGGAAAATTATTATTATCCGATATTACTAATGAGTAAACCTTAATCAACAAGATAAAAAGCGAATTTTTCCTTCTGTGAAATGAAATTTGAATAAGGCGAGACAAATAAAATGAATTTTATCTTCCTCTATTGCTTGCGTATGTATATATAATTCAAATATAGGAAAAATAGAATATAAATATAGAGTCTCCCGAAAATTCTATTTTTACTAGAAATCTCTATTCTTGGATCGGATTCTAATGAATTGAATCTTTCAACAATTTGTAATAAACTCTTTCTTTACTAAATTCAACAATAAAAATTAGAAATTAAAATTAGAAGACAAGAACAATAGAATAATAAGTTTGTCTACCCACTTTCTTTTATTGATTTTATATCTTTTTCATCATATTCTATTTCCGTTTTGAATTTTCAAATTTTTCGTTAGATCAAAATATGATTTCACTTTTGATTGTATTTGATTCTATTTAATCGACAAAATCAAAAATGGGAAGTATAAACGAAAGTTTTGTTTATACAAAAATTCTTTCGATTAACCAACTAGTTACGAAATCGCGTTGATAGCCTCTAATCGTTTCCTAGCCCGTCTGAGAGCTAGATTTGCCTCAATTGTTTGCCTCTTGCCTTCAATTTTCCTCAAGTTAGCTTTCACTATTTCAAGAGCTTGCTGAGCCTCTTGTGGATCAATGTCACTACCCTTTTTAGCATCATTTATTAAAACAGTGATTTCATTGTTGCCTATTCTACCAAAACCACCCATCAGAGCCATCGTTAATAATTGGTCGTTAAGGCGTATTACCAAAATACCTATATCTACAGCTGTGCAATAGGCGCGTGATTTGGTAATACGCCAATTTGTCCGCTATTAGTAGATAAAATGATTTCTTTCACTTCTGAATCCCAAACAATTCGATTAAGGGTAAGTACGCAAAGATTTAAGGTCATTTCTTCAATTTGCTCTCCATTTCACAGTAGCTTCATCGATGTTACCTACCAAATAAAAGGCATATTTAGGAAGACCGTCTAATTCTCTGGAAAGGATCAATTTAAATCATGTAATTATTTCTGCTAGGCCAACATTTTTTATTAGTGTTTAAATTATACATTATTTTATGATTAATTACTCATCGATTAGATCATTTTAGTTGCTAACTTGGGCCTTTTCATTCATTTTCGATGCAAGACATTGAATTCCAGAAATTATGCTAAGAACAAAGAAATCGTGCAATTTTTTATTTTTCTAGATTCATGGTCGGATTAGTGGGCATGACGCATCTTACAAGGTGATGAGTTAGCACCTCCAGAAGGTACAGTCAGTGCTTCTAGAAGGACAAATGGGTCTTCCGCGTTTTTGAAATATGAATTCAAGTTAAACTCATGTTTTTAGGATTTTAGTTTAAATATTTTAAGAATTATCTTTAAAAATTATCTCATGTTTTTAGGAATTATCTTTTCTTTATTTTTAGGATTTTTTATAAGGCTATAAATACCCCTTGGGGTAAGCCTAATGGAATCATCCTTTCAATCCTTTCTTTAGCTTAATAAGAATCCTTTTTCTTTTATTTTTGTTTTCTTTAATTTTCTTTCAAGCCAAGGGATAAAACGATGACTCAATTCTAACGTGAGAATTGAAAAGCACTTGAATTACTTCAGGATATCTCTCTCTGTTTTCTGGGCTTACTTTCAAATCAAAATAATTTTCGAAACCAAAAAGTCGATGTTGGTCTGGATGTTGTTATGGTTAATGTGGGAGGAAGGATCGGCTTATTGAAGCACGTTCGACTTCCTGGGAACACACATAGCAAAATTGTTTGCTAAGAGAAAACTGAGATCGGAACCAGTTATTGTTGAAATAACATAATCCAAGTCGGCAGCTTTTTGAACCTCAACGTTTTTAGATGTACAACATTGTTGTTGCTTAGATCAATTCACAAATCGATATTAAAGATTGCACTTGGGTATTCGGTATACAAAGCATAGTCACGAGGATTTTTCCTTATAGACAAAGTAACTGACGTGAATCTCGAAGGGAAAATCTAATTTTGATAATCCGAAGAAAATTGAGTCAAAGCGAAAGCCTAAGGTTGATTTTACCATATTGAATTTTCTTTTAAACTTTCTTTTTAATTTTCTTTTTAATCTTCTTTGAAATCTTTTTATTTTTCTTTCTTCTATTTTCTTTCTCTTCATCTATAAATCCCCACCATTACTCAAATTCTACTCTATCCACTTCTTGGCTCAAAGATTAAACAAAGCATGAATAAATCATGAAGTTTCATTAGTCTCTGTGGGATCGACCCTTACTTCTCTTTTACTACGCTAAATTTCCTTTATTTATTAATTGAGAAGAAGAAATTATTTTGAACTGAAAAATGACCGCATCAAATTTGCGCTGTTGCTGGGGACTAACGGCAGATTACTGATTTATTTCTTTGTTTTTAATTTATGACCAGGTAGTAGAGGAAGCATTTTATGGGAGGCAACCCATTATTATTTTTATTTTTCGTTTCTTAAATTTTTATTTTTATTTTCAATTTTATTTTTCTGATTTATTTTTTATTTTATTTTCCTTTGATTTTTCAGGTACCCCATTATTCCTACTTGAATTTTAAGAAAAATAGAATCAAGAATTGTTCGAACCGAAAGCGAAAAAATGGCGAAAACCTGACCCCAAGGCGTGAAGAGATCCTGTGGCAACAAAGAAAGGAAGAATCATTCCAAAAAAAGAAAGCAAAATTTCGAAATACATTGTTCGAACAGTGCAGAAAAAATTCATTTGGTTCAAACAGTGCATAAAAATACATAGTAGATTCAAACAGTGCAGAAAAAAACATATTTGGTTCGAATTGTGCAAAAAAGTTCGAACAGAATAATACAGAAAAAACTGATTTGGTTCGAATAGTGTAGAAAAATACACAGCAGATTCGAACAATGCTGTGTAGAAAAGAACAATTCAGAAAAAAAATAGATTTGGTTCGAACTGTGCAGAAAGTTCGAACAAACAGTGCAAAAAAATGTAGCACATATAGTGAATGAGCAGAAAAAATAGTGCACTAACAGTAAAAAATAGTAGTATAGTTTTGGTTCGAACAGTGAAAAAATAGCAGTACAATTTTGGTTCGAACAGTAAAAAATAGTAGTACAGTTTTGGTTCGAACAATGAGAGAAAAAAAAAGAAAAAAAAAGAAAATGATAAATCTTGATTGAGTTCTTTTCTTGAGTATACTTCCTTTAGAATAAAATCTTGGAATGATCTATTATTTTCTTGATTTTAGTTTTCTAGAAAATTTTAATATATCTTCTGGTGGTTCTCGATCGGACATTCTACTCTACAATAGTTCATCTCGAGGCAGCCGTGGCCACTGTCGCTACTAGATTGGGGAGTATTCATTTTCCATCTCTTTTGCTTTATATTTTAATATACGTTTTGAGACAAAACGATTTAAGTGAGGGGAGGGGTTGCATGTTGAATTTCGCCTCACTTGTCGAATGATTGAACTTAAGATATTTTGATCTTGATATGTTGAGTTGTTTGTTGCCTATTCTCGTATTTATTTGATTACTTTAATCTTTTCCGATGAATTCTTTAATCTTGCTTTGAGTTTAACATTGGATGCATGATAGTTAATTGGCATAATTAGTGAATTTTATTAAATTTTTTATATTTCATGGTTTATTGGTTGAATTGATGCTAGACTTGATACATTGAGCCAATTTTGTGAGCTTTGAGGCTATTGAGCATACATGTTTCATTCTTTCTCTTTGTTTCTTTGTGTGTACCAAACTCATTTTTAGCATTCTAGAACTTGTGGTGGAATACTTGTTGAGACTACATCTTGAATTTGATGTTTTTAGTATGATAAAGGCATTTAGGATTAACCCTTTCGTTACCCAAAAAGCCTACCCTTTAATTTATCCCTTAGTAAACCACATTTGAGCATATTTTCCTTTGTTTGATTTTCAAATCACCAAATTAAACCCGAAGCCTTTTTTTTATTTTTCCCTCTTTTAGACATTAGTTTTTTTGCCCATTTTTGTTTATTAATTTATTATTATTATTATTATTTTACTACTATTATTATTATTAAATAAATTTTACTATTGCGGGCCCAAAATGCAACAAACCTAGAGCCCAAATTACAAAAGAGGCCCAATAATGACCCAAAAACCCAATCTGGTCCAGACCCAAACCCGGAGCCCAAATGTGTAGCCCTAAACCCAGTTAGGGTTTATATCTCATCATCCAGCAGCCGATGCCATGCCAGATCCAACGGTCCAAAGCTCTCCAAAAAGAAACCCTAAGATTATGATAGCCTACGAACCACGCAGTCGCCGCTGTTGCTGTCACCACCTCCACGTTGCTCCGCCACTGCCACGACGCCTGTCAAAGCTTCCAGAAGAGCCATTCCAGCCACACACGTTGCAACATAGGGTGAGTCACCACCGTAGGTTCGGTGACTCACCAAAAATCGCCCTTATTACACGGACTGAAGGGAGCTCTGACGAGGCTATAAAAAGTTGTCATCCCCTGCGAAATAAAGAGAGGAAAAAAAAATACATCAACCATAGAGGGAAACGACGAACACAACAAGCAAAGAAACAAAAAAAAGAGCAACACAGTAAACTATATACAAAGAGAAAAACTACCAACGATCCCAGTCAACCACGAATCAAAAGAAAAGAGAAGAAAACTTACCCTGCTCGTCAGTTTCACCGTGAAAACCGAAGGTAATACATATGGTTTTGTTTAGATTTAGGGAAATCTAAAGGGCTTTTAGCAAACCCACCTTAGATCTAGATAAAGGAAAATATAAGCTGTAATTTAGGGTATTTTTGTAAAATCCAGCCACCGGAGACGGTGGTCGACAGCGGAGCTAATGGCGGCATGCGGCTGTCAGCTGTAACCGGATTCCCTTCGGTAAGGGAACCTAGAGAGAAGCCAGAGAAAAATGCTTCTCTATATTTTAGAGAGAGAATGAGGAAGAGAGAAATGGAAATTTGGCCTTAAGGCTAGTGTTAAAGGGGTATAAATACCCTCACCAAAACGACGTAGTTTTGGTGAGGGCCTTTGTGTAATTTCATACATGGACAAACCCTGTCCGCAATACCCTATAGTTTGTAATCCTTTCATTTTAGTCACTAAAATACATTTATGAGCATATCAATTTTGCCTTCAAGTTAGTTACTATATATATATATATATATATATATATATATATATATATATATATATATATATATATATATATATATATATATTTAGGATAAATATCACATTTAGTCCATAAAATTTTGATAATATTTATTTTAATCCCAAAATAATTAATTAAGGCTGAATTCGAATTAGGTCTGCAAATTTTAATATTTACATTTAAATTACATTGTTTTATATATATTTATTTTAGTCACTAAATTAATAATAAGGTAAAATAGCATGTTCAGCCCCTATAATTTTAAATGATTAATTATGAATGATGGAACTTTATTTTAAAATGTTATAATTTAGTCACTAAATTTAATACTTTCATTTAATTACTAGTTTTATTACTTTTTTTATTTTAATATTATAGTTTTAATTTCATTTATTTTAGTTATTGTTTTAATTTTATATGTTTATTTTCAATATATTTAATTATTATTATTTAGTCATATAAATAAATATATATATATATATATATAATAAATAATATTTATTTGTTTTCTATTAAATAAAAATCCTATTTATAAATTTAATTTTATATAAATTACTTTTAAGAAAAATAATCATATTTTAATATTTATTTATTTTTTAATATTAAGAAATGGGTTGTCTTAAAGCACCTAGAAGTCCTTTTCTAATATTCTTAAATAAATAAATATCCTATTTTTATAAATTATATATTAATTTATTTTAATTATTTTTAGAGAAATGTTTTATTTAGTTATTTTTTATATTAAGAAATGAGCTATCTTAAATCACCTAGAAGTCATTTTCTGATATTTCTAAGTAAATAAATATCTTATTTATAAAAATAAAAATATATATATACATAGATATTAATATATTTTCTTAAAATTATATTAATAAATTTGAAATAATATGATTATGAATTAAATATATTTTTGAATTCTTAAATTTCCAATAATAAAGACAATTTATAATTAATGAGTACCAATTTTGGGCATTGTGGGGGTGCTAATCCTTCCCCCAAACATAATCGATTACGAACCCCTTTTTATTATTAAAAAGAACGAATTTTTGGTTAAAACGTAGACTAATTTATCTTTTAACTGATGTTTTCTTAAAAACTCTTTTAAAATATAATTTTTAGGTATTCGACCTACCTAACCCAAAAAGGTTAATGGCGACTCCCAAAATATTTTTTAAATCAAAATCATTTTTGATCCACATCATTTTCCCGCCAAGTAAAAAAAATTCGTACCTGGACGAAAACCGGTTACGACAGCTTGGCGACTTCGCTGGGGACTGGTCAAACTTTAAAATCAATTATAAATTGTCTCTATTAATTAGAAATTAAAAATTCATATATTTAATTTATAATTTTTTCCTTTCAAAATTTTTATATATACTTATTATTTTCATAATATTTATATATATTATTTTTTATTAGTATTTTATTTTATTTTCAAGTATTAAAATTCATTATTTATTTGTTTGTCAGAGGTTTGAACATTTCTCCTCACACACAACACTTGCATTGCATAAACAAAATCTCTATACTTGAGATTTGTCCCTTTTAAGTGGGAGTGAAAGCGATTTTCGTGAGAATTTATTCTCGTGTCAGACCTAGCAAGTAGCTTTCGGGGTTCATATGCTCTATATCTTCGTGAGAATTTATTCTCTGTGTCAGACATAGGGAAATGTGTCCCATCGAATTGAACTCGATCCGCTTAAGTCTGTAGTGGACTAGGATTTAGGGTTTAGCAGCCCAAGGGGGCACTAACAAGGACAATTTGGGTACCTTTACTCTTAGATATGAAACTCTGCATATAATAAACCCTAGAAATTCTTCCGATCTGAAGCTATGCCGAAATTTTGTCCAAAATAGGTATACACGAAGGAGAAATGAATTCTAACTTTTGTCTTTTAATTTATTTATTTCCCTGCGAAATAAATTGCATGTGAATTTAGATTATTTAAAGTATGTAGAAAGCATGTTAAATAGAATTATTTGGGTAGATATTAAATTAATTTTTTTCCTTATTATTTGAACTAGTTCATTTCTTTTATGTTTTCTTTTATTTTGTTTGCATATCATCATGAAGGATTAAAGTTATTGATCTTCGAGTTAATCGTCTCATTGGAAAACCTTCATCTATGGATAAAAAGTGTTCAAATCAAATAGTTCCAAACTCAAAAGTAAGACAGTGGGCTGAGGACTTACAGAGACAAGGGGGAGACAGTATGCAGGATGATTATGTACCCGAGTTGGCAAGTTATGCTCTGGTTTCGCTAAAAAGAAATTATATGCAAGATTTGCGAGGCATTTGGGAGAGTTGAGATTCAAATAGAAAGCTGCAGTTCTACCAGTCTTACGGGGACATCCCATATTTGCTCTATGTCGAAGTTAATGATGACTTGCTTTGAGCGCTAATTCAATTCTGGAATCCTGGTTATAATTGCTTCACTTTCAATAAGGAGGATTTGGTTCCTACTATTGAAGAGTACACAACTTTGCTACATATAGAAGGGGCTTTAGAGAATCGAATTTATTCAAGGTCAGTTAAAACTCAACCTTTCTAGTTAAATTAGCAAAGATTGCAGGAGTACGAGAGGAATGGGTAGTAGCCCGTACGAAACAAAAGGGCGAGGGCGAAGGCATTGCTTGGACCAACATCAAAGAAATTATTCAGAGTCATCCAGATGATAAAGTACGATTTGATCTTTTTGCTCTGGGTATATATGGTATGATCATCTTCCCGAAAACAATGGGATACATTGAGGCTGCAGTAGTAGATTTGTTCGAGCAGCTACCAAAATGGGTCAATCTTGCTTCTGCAATTCTAGCAGAGACTTTTCGATCGTTAAGCGCTTGCAGAAGGCTAGGAGGTGGACGATTTTCGGGATGTGCACTATTGTTATATGTATGGATCCGTAGCCATTTTTGGAGGATATAAAAGGTTTCATACCGTCGCTTTAGTACGGACTACTCACCGTTGAAAGAGTTTCTAGAGCAAGAATGGCTGAAGGAAGTCACGAAAGATTTGTGGATCAATGCCCTTCAAAATCTACAAAGAGACGATATCGTTTGGCATGCCCTGTGACAAATTCAAAGGGAATTCTTTTACAAATGTGGTGATTACAACTGCTCGGTTTGTGGGGAGGAATTGGATATGCACCACTTCTGGTTATAAGGCAGTACGAGGGTCGTCAATTTGTTCTGTTATTGCTGGATTACATTCGTCTGAGTTCGTATTTCATAGCAAAAATTACAAAAGAAACATCATGGATGTCGTTACAGCTTGGAAAACAACTTTCTATATTCGAGCCAAAGCAGCAAAGGTAATTTTAACTCCTGATTATGAGGAATGGAGGTATGTCAGGAAAAATGAAAATATTCCTCTACCGGATCAAAATGAGGATATCTCTATGGATGATCGCATTCGGTCAGTTCCATCAGAGATTGAAATCCTAAGAGCTGAGTTTGAAGCAGAAAGAGAATGTTGGTCTAAAGAATTAGAGCAAATGAGACGAGATAAAGCTATGCTAGGCGTCGATGTTGACTTTCATTCAGCACAATGTGCAATGTTGAGGGAAAACAAAGAAAAAGTTGATGGTGCGTTCAGAACGTTAAAGAAGAATTACCATGAGCTACACAAATCCCGGAAAGCATCAAGATCGAGCAGAGCAACAATACATATGACCAAAGAATTGAACATTGAGAAATGCCAAAGTGAAGATTTGAAAGGAAAGAATAGTTGTTTACTCAAAATCCTTGAGAAAGTAAAGCAAAAATAGAGGATCTTGAGGTTGACAAAAGGGAGCGAATTATATAGCACAAAGCCGAAAATCATGAGATTATGAATGAAATGCAAAAAGAAAGAGACGAGTTAAAAAATTAGAAGAGATGAAGAGTGACATGCTTGAGAGATTTGAAGATGAGAAAAATACCATGTTCAAGGGATTTGAATCTGAAATGAACAATCTGATTTCCAAACTTGAAGAGTTCAATGTTGAAAAGGAAAAATGGAGTTGAAGAGGAAGAATTTCAACACCAGACTTGAAGTAGAGCAAGAAGTGGCCAGCAATTGGATGCAACGATGTAGAAACAAGAATGTGCAAATCTAGAAGCTTAATCAAAGGACACAAGAAACACGAATAAAACTTGAAGAGGATTTGGATCAATGTAGAAACAAAAACTCAGAGTTTAATGCTTACATCTTGCAACTTGAATAATCATTATTTCAAGAAAAGGTTCGTCTAGGACCTAGTGATCTTAAAAAGAGTTATGAGGAGAACGCTTCACTACGAAGACGAATCGAGATCTTGAAAAAACTATGCATAGTTGTTAAGTCAGAATCACTGAATTAGAGCAGACTCTCGAGGGAACTAATGAACAATGGCAAAAATCAACTAATTTCTATGAAGAAAGAAGCAGTATGGTATTCGAGGCCATGGTACAATTGAGCGAAGTTGCCAGATATATTGGGGAGTAAGCTGCTGAAGCAAATATTATTGAGCATCACGTTGATCCAGTTTCTAAGTTTGGAAAGAAGATGTCATGGTTGATGAAAGAAATCATAGAGCTTAATAGGAAAGCTATGTCATATCTATAGTTATGAACTATTATAAAGAAACTTTTGTATGCCGATAGAAGTTGTTTTATGACAGTTAATTTTTGGGATCAATACCTTTTGCATACATTCATTTTGCATACATTGATTATTCATTGCATTATTTTCTTTATAATTTTTTTTTACATTAAGATAAATATTCATTAAGTAAAATTCAAAAAAAATATCAAAAGGATTTTCAATCGCAATTATCCTGGCCAAACGAGAAAATCAACATCACTACGGTACTAGAAAAGCGACTAGGAAAATCATGGAGGATAAAATACGTCTCGAGGAAACATAATAAAGAACAAGCAGAGATGATAATGAAGTTAGAGAAAATTGAAGCCAGTATTGCAAACTCACAAGACAGTATGATGCAGAAAATAGAGGATATACTCAAGAAGCAAGCTACCATTGGAAAAATTCATGAAAATCATGTACCTTTCGACCAGGAACCTATGTATCTTTTAGGTTTCACGCCGGAACCGGTTTATCATTCTGGCATCACACCTGTGAAAATCATGCTCGCACATCGGCACTTCAAGAGACCAAACCATATGAAAATCAACAAGTGGATCCTGCGTCTTCAAGAAAAAATCCGCTTATATCAGATATGAAGATAGGGGAATTTAATGATGAACATCTGATTCCATATTTAAATGATCTGAATGAGAAAGAAAAAGCCAATGAAGAATTGACCAGACAGATCAAGAGCTTAGAGGAAAGAATAAAATCTATAGAAGTAACTGAATCATTCTATGGTTTGACGCTAGTGAATTGAGCTTGGTCCCGGACCTAATCCTCCCCATCAAGTTCAAAGTTCCTGAATTTGAAAGATATGACGGTACTACATGCCCTTTGTCCCATATTACCATGTTTTACCGCAGAATGGCAGGTCATGTGAAAGACAAGAAATCGTTAATTCATTGCTTTCAAGATAGCTTGACAGAACCAGCCTTAAAGTGGTATACTCAACTGACCAAAGCGAACATTAAATCATGGAAGGATCTGGCAAAAGCATTCCTAGAGCAGTACCGCCATATTGCAGATATGGTCCCTGATATATAGACTCTCCAAAATCTGGAGAAAAAGAACAACGAAACATTCAGACAGTACGCCCAGAGATGGTGTGACACAGCGGCCCAAGTTCAGCCCCCTCTCTCAAAAAAAAGCCACAGTGATGTTCGTCCACACTTTAAAGGCTCCCTATTTAAGTCATTTAATGGGGAACGCAACCAGAAATTTTACAGATCTGGTTATTTCTGGAGAACTCATTGAAAATGTCATGAAAAGTGAAAAATTAAATCAAGTGAGGGGCTAGTTCCAAAAGACCCATGTATCGAAAAAAGGAGAATGAAGTTAACAATGTGAACACCTACAACAAGGATACCTCGAAAAGTGTTACAATAACCCAGCCAAGGGTTAAGAAAGAGGAAACAAACACTAATCGAACAGAATCCAGAGGATCTTGCAGGGAAAATGAGAGGCCTTCTTTTGCACCATTACCAGTACCCTATGTTGAGATCTATGATTCACTATTGGAGGCAGATGTCATACGACCCTATCCGTTGATTCCCATGTAACCACCATTCCCTCCATGGTACGATATAAAAGCACGTTGTGTTTATCATGACGGAATTACTGGTCACTCTATTAAAAATTATTTGGCATTCAAAATGGTGGTCCAAAATTTGATTAATACTGGAAAACTGGAATTCAATTCACCAGCTACATCAAATCATCCACTGCCAAATCATGGAGATAAAAACGTGAATGCAATCCAGGAAGAGAATGAAAGAAAATCAAAAACTGATGTTTCTAAGATTAGATCTCCCTTTGGTTGGATATTTCAACAACTCTCCCTATCTGGTATAATTCAACAAAGATTCAAGCCAAAGCATAATGAAGGCGAGAATTATTGTAAATACCATCAAGAAAAGGGACAAGGAATTCAACATGCCCTGAATTTAGGGATTTGGTGTAAAAACTGATGAATGACAAAGAGATAGAGTTCTTTGAAGAAGAACCTGGAAAAAGAGAAGATGACGTTTGTGCATCAAAAAATTCTAAACCTAAGCAGAGAACAAGTGATCCCGTGATTATCACTGTGAAGTCGTCTACAGTGAATCCCACTCCAACAAAGTCAAAAGTGGTTATCACAACTCCTTTACCATTTCCATATAAGGATACCCGTAAGGTACCTTGGAATTATACTACCAATGTTTCAATGGTATGAGGATCTATTTCTCTGGAAAAAGCAGAAGAGAAAACACAGAGTATGGATTCAACATCTGAAGCAGTAAGTGAAGTCGATTCTTTACCAGAAGTGGGAGGTGTTATTCTCCCAAGACATCAAATGCATCAGAATAGGCAAAAGTAAAGGGAAAAACTACAGTGATACCCTAAAAGGTATTTGACGATGAATCCCCGCCAACAGTCAATGAGCCCGTAACAAAAAACAAGCGTAAGAATTTTTGAAATTTCTGAAACATAGCGAATATAGTGTGGTTGAGCAGCTACATAAATAGCAAGCGCGAATTTCAATTATTGATATGTTGATGAATTCAAAAGTACACAGAAATGCTTTGATAAAAGTTCTTAATCAAAAATTTATCCCTGAAGACATATCTCTCAACAAGCTTGACAGGATTGTGGGGCACATATTTGCTAATAATTACATAACGTTCACTGATGATGAAATACCTGAAGGTGGAATGTGATCAGTGAAAGCTTTGAATATTACCACACATTGTCATGGTCAGGTGTTTCCAGGAGTACTAATTGATAATGGATATGCTCTTAACTTAATGCCTCTGGTTACACTTCAAAGGATGTCAGTGGATAAATCGCACATGAAGAGTTATCAGAATGTAGTGTGAGCTTTTGATGGCACCCAAAAGGAGGTGCTTGGAAAAATGGAAATATCACTGTTGATAGGACCAGTCGTGTACAATATTGATTTTTTTGGTAATGGATATCCACCATACATATAATTTTTTATTAGGGAGGCCATGGATTCATTCTGCAGGAGTTGTTCCTTCGTCGTTGTATCAGAAACTGAAATTCGTTGTTGATGGTCAACTGATATATGTAGGAGCTGAGGAAGAAATCATTACGTCTATGACAAGTGATGCTCCGTATATTGAAACCAATGATGATGCTCTCGAATGCTCTTTCCGAGCTTTGGAATTTGTTAATGCAACCTTTATTGCTGAGGGAAGCAAAATTCCACATCCCAGATTGTCTGATTATACCAAAATGATCTGTACGACAGAAATTAGGCATAGGAGCTAAAACTGGGAAAGGTTTGGGAAAGAATATTCAGGGGAGTTCAGTTCCTGTAAGTATGAAGATGAAGAAAGATCATTTCGGGATTGGATTTAAGCCTAATTTTCAGAAAATGAACAAAGAGATGAAAATAGAAGGGCAAGATTGAAGGAAGAAGAAATTCCTTGGGAACGCATGTCTTTCCCTCCTTGGAAGTCCACATTCAAATCCGAAGGAATGGTTAATGTGGAGCAACAGCTGGTTGATGCTCTTAAAGAAGAAAAGTTGGCAAAAGATCAAAGCATGGTTAAAGAAGCTATGGGAGGATTATTTATCAACATGATTACAAATGACCACAAGACTGGCAAATACTTGACTGGAATTCGCCCTTGTCTTCCTGGTGAAACACTCAACAATTAGACTGTTGAAGATCTCCCTGTAGTTTTTAGTATTAACACAGAGTAATACTCAGAACCAATCTTTATGTTTTAGCCCAGGAATATAAAAAGTTTTTGTTATCTTGTAAGGGCAGTTGTTAAGTTCACTTAATATCAAATATAAGAAGTTTTCTTAAAATTCTCAAATGGCAATCATTCTTTATACTTTACATTTTTAAATTTTTACATTCATTATTTCTCATTCTTTATATTTATTTCATAAATTTACTATATCCTTTCGGAAATATGTCCGACTTAAACTTGTAGGTGTCATAATATTAATAGCCTGATTATTCTTAAATTTAATCATGAGATAAATTTAGAGCGGCCTATATGTTTGGAGGAAATCAATGAGTGTGAGGATGAAGTAGAATGTGACGTTCCTGCCGAATTGTTAAGACTAGTAGAAAAAGAAGATACACAAATTTTACCTCACAAAGAAGAGATTGAGACTATAAATCAGGGAACCAATGAAGAAATAAAAGAAGTGAAAATTGGTACTACCTTATCAGCCCAAATAAAACGAGAATTGATAGATCTCCTCCAAGAGTTCAAAGATATCTTCGCCTGGTCTTATCAAGATATGCCTAGTCTGAGTACAAATATAGTGGTGCATAAACTTCCGATCAGTTTAGAATATAAACCTGTTCAACAAAAGCTCAGAGGAATGAGGCCAGAAATGTTGTTGCAGATTAAGGAGGAAGTGATGAAAAAGATTAATGCAGAATTCCTATAGGCAGCCAAATATCCAGAATGGGTAGCCAACATAGTTCCCATACCAAATAAGAATGGGAAAGTTTGAATGTGTGTGGATTATAGGGATCTTAACAAAGCTAGTCTAAAAGATAGCTTTCCATTACCTCACATAGACATATTGGTGGACAATACTGCAGTAAATGCATAGTTTTCCTTCATGGATGGCTTTTCAGGGTATAATCAGATAAAAATAAATCCTGAGGACATGAAAAAACAACATTTGAAACCATATGGGGCACATTCTGTTATAAAGTAATGCCATTTGGACTGAAAAATGCAGGGACAATGTATCAGAGAGCAATGGTAACTCTATTTCATGACATGATGCATAAAGAGATTGAAGTATATATGGATGACATGATTACCAAGTTCCGAACAGAAGAAGAACATATTCAAAATCTAAGAAAGCTTTTCCAAAGATTGAGAAAGTATCAATTAAAGCTCAACCCCGCTAAATGCACTTTTGGGGTAACATCAGGGAGGCTTTTTGGGTTTATAGTCAGTCAAAAAGGAATCGAGATTGATCCATACAAAGTAAAAGTAATTCAAGATCTTCCGCTACCCAATACAAAAAAAGAAGTTCGAGGCTTTTTGGGAAGATTAAATTATATAACTTGGTTCATTTCCCAATTAACTGACAAATGTGATCCAGTGTTCAAGTTACTTCGAAAGAACAATCCTGAATTCTGAAATGATGAATGTCAATAAACTTTGGATATTATTAAGAAATATTTATCCAATGCCCCCATTTTATTATCACCAGTGCCTGATAGACCGTTAATTCTCTATTTGACAGTCTTTGAAAATTCGATGGGATGTGTACTGGGACAGCATGATGAATCTAGAAGAAAAGAGAAAGCCATTTATTATCTGAGTAAGAAATTTACTGATTGTGAAATTCGATACCCACCAATACAAAAATTATGTTGTGCCTTGGTGTGGGCTACTCGAAGACTCAGACAATACATGTTATATCATACCACTTGGTTGTAATCTAGACTTGATCCTTTAAAGTTCTTAATCGAATCACCAACTTTGACATGCAAAATGGCTAGATGGCAGATGTTATTATCCGAGTTTGATATTGTATATGTCAACCAAAAAGCAATAAAAGAAAGTGTCATAGCTGATTTTCTGGCCAGTCGTGTATCAGATAATTATCAGTCTCTGAGTTTTAACTTTCCAGATGAAGATTTGTTGTGCATATCCATGAATGAAGAAGTCAGAACAAATGATGAATTTTGGAAGCTTTATTTTGATAGAGCATCCAACGCCTTGGGAATAGGAATTGGGGCAATGTTAATTTCTCCATAAAATATCTATTATCCTTTTACAAGCAGACTGGAGTTCTTTTGCACCAATAACATGGCGGAATATGAAGCTTGTGTCATGGGATTGAAGGCAGCCATAGAAAGAAAAATTAAATGTCTCAAGATATACGGAGATTCATCGTTAGTGGTGTATCAATTACGAGGAGAATGGGAAACGAAAGATCCCAAATTACTGGAATACCGAAATTTTACCCTCGAATTAGTGAAAGAATTTGAAAGTGTTACCTTTAATTATCCCCCTTGAGAGGAAAATCAAATGGCAGATGCTTTGGCTACATTAGCTGCTATGTTTCAAGCAACTAAAAAAGTTGATATGATGCCAATCAAAATGCAAGTATATGAAACTCCTGCACATTGCTACAGTGTGGAAGACGAAGCAAATGGCAAGCCATGGTATTATGATATCTTGCAATATATAAAGTATCAAAGTTATCCACAAAATGTATCTGAGATTGATAAAAGAACATTGAGAAAAATGGTTGTTGGATACTTTCTTGATGGTTAAACTTTGTATAGAAGAAACAATGATCAAATGCTATTGAGATGTGTAAATAATAGCGAAGCCAGAAGCATCATTGAAGAAGTACATAGTGGGATATGTGGAACACATGCAAATGGTTTTTCCATGGCCAGAAAAATGATGAGATATGGGTATTACTGGGCTACCATGCATACAGATTGCATTGATTATGCAAGGAGATGTCATAAATGCCAGGTATATATAGATAAAATTCATGTACCTCCATCACCTTTACATGTAATGACAACACCTTGGCCATTTTCTATGTGGGGAATAGATGTCATTGGGGCAATCACACCAAAAGCATCAAATGGAAATTATTTCATCCTAGTGGCAATTGACTATTTTACCAAATGGGTTGAAGTTGCTTCATATGCCAATATTAAGAGGTCTACAGTTTGCAAATTTATAAAGAAAGAAATAATCTGCCAGTATGGGCTACCAGAGAGAATCATTACAGATAATGCTCTGAACCTGAACAACAAAATGATGACTAAACTTTGTGCACAGTTCAAGATCAAGAATGTAAAATCAGTAGCGTATCGTCCAAAGATGAATGGGGTAGTTGAAGCAGCAAATAAGAACATCAAGAGAATCATTACAAAGACTACTGAAACTTACAAAGATTGGCATGAGAAGTTACCTTTTGCTTTATATGCATATCGAACTAATGTGCGAACATTTTCTGGGGCAACGCCTTTTTCTTTAGTATATGGAATGGAAGCAGTCTTACCAATTGAAGTTGAGATTCCGTCATTTCAAATTTTGAGAGAGGTAAAATTGGATGAATCTGAATGGATCCAAGCTCGATTTGATCAATTGAACCTTATTGATGAGAATAGATTGAAAGCTATTTTCCATGGGCAAATGTATCAGAAACGGATGATGAAGTCTCATGACAAGAAAGTACATCCAAGAGAATTCCAAGAGGGTGATCTAGTGCTGAAAAAGATCTTGCATGTACATAAAGATCTTCATGGGAAATGAATGCCTAATTGGGAAGGGTCATATGTTGTAAAAAAGGATTTTTCCAGAGGAGCGTTGATCTTGGAAGAAATGGATGGAAAAGTTCTGAGAAACCCAATAAACTCAGATTCTGTCAAGAAATATTATACTTGAAGAAGAAAAAGAAAAAATGAAAAGAAAAAATGAAAATGAAAATAAAGAAAATAAAGAAAATAAAGAAAAAAATGAAAATGAAAAATAAAAAATAAAAAAATAGAAAATGAGGGTCATGATGAAAACCCGCAAAGGGCGTCTTGCAACCAAATGAAGGATTTGAGTTGAAAACCTGAAAGGGCTGCCCAAATGCATGCTGATATTAGGCATCTGGCAATTAAACCCTCTTAAGAGTTTGATATTTTAGAAGGAACTTTACATCTACAAGCATTCTGGTAACGTTTGGGATCTTCCAGACATAAGCTTACCTCAGTGCTCTAAATTATATCAATTTGATTAATTTAGAAATACTTATGCTAATAATTTGTTGAGTCATTTGAATTTTTATCATTCCTATGTTTTCCATGACTTTTAATACATTTCTATATATTTATTATTTATTTCAAGTTTATCTTTTTGAAATTCAATTTATTTTCGAAATTAAATTTATTCTTTCATATAAACATCTTGTAAATGGATTAACATAATCTTGAAACAAACAAAATATTTTTGGCTATCACTTTATGTTAATACTTTTAAGTTCATGGAATCCAAAGTAAGTCTTATCAACATTTGCAATCATTGTTGAAAAGCAAACAAATGGATTAACATAATCTTGAAACAAACAAAATATTTTTGGCTATCACTTTATGTTAATACTTTTAAGTGCATGGAATCCAAAGTAAGTCTTATCAACATTTGCAATCATTGTTGAAAAGCAAACAAGTTATTACCATCACAGAGTCATTTGGAAGCAAGTAAAACAGAAAAGTAGAAAAGAAAATATGTGCAGAAGCCACAGGAAAGGAGGAATGTGTTGTCAAATGTTTTACGAACCAGTAATTATGGTGCCGAACCAGTAATTATGGTGCTGAACCAGTAATTATGGTGTTGAACTAATGTTGTGATCATATGGTATTTCCATTTATTGATCCAAGATGAAGTTTGTCTTCTTCAACCCCAACGTTTGAAATGAGATATGATGAAATTTTTTCCCACAGAAGGGGAATTGAAATTTTAACAACAAGAAACTAGTGGAGCCAACTATGATTGAACAACAGATTGTTGTTAAGCATCTCGACATGTTATGGTCTGAATGGCTTTGTTCGAGATCTGATTAGATGTGGAGACATGAAAGGGATTATGTTTCATCCATAAAACTTGTACACAACAACTACCGATTGAAATGTATTCCGCTTTAGTGGTAGATAATGCCACACAATTTTGTTTCTTTGAAAACCAAGAAATCAGCATATTTCCAAGGAATTGACAAGTACCAGAGGTGTTTTTCCTATCTAATTTTCATCCTCCATAATCCACATCAGAGAAGCCATGCAAGCTAAAGCTAGAGTCTCTAGGACACCAAAGTCTTAAACTAGGAGTGTCCTTAAGGTATCTAAATATTCTTAACAGCTAGTAAATGTGATTCCTTAGGACATGATTGAAATATGGCATATAAGCAAACACTAAACATAATGTTCGGTCTACTTGCGGTTAAATAAAGCAAAGAGTCAATCATTGACCTATATAATTTAACATCCACACATTTACCTCCTTCATCTATGTCAAGCTTTGTTGATGAGCTCATTGGAGTGTCATGAGGTTTCCCATTTTCCATTCCAAAATTCTTGAGCATATCTTTGACGTACTTAGCTTGATTAATGAAGATGCCATCTTTTCTTTGCTTGATTTGGAGTCCCAAGAAAAATGAGAGCTCCCCCATCATGTTCATCTCGAATTTACTTTGCATTAGCTTAGAAAATTCTTGGGAAAGAACATCATTAGTAGAACCAAATTTTATATCATCAACATAAATTTGAACTACTAATAAATCTTTACCTTTATGCTTTAAAAACAATATAGTGTCAACCTTCCCTTTTGAAAAACCTTTTTCGATTAAAAATTTTGACAATCTTTCATACCAAGCTCTAGGAGCTTGTTTTAAACCATAAAGAGTTTTTGTCAATTTAAGAACATGATTTGGAAATTTTGAATCTTCAAAACCAGGAGGTTGTTCCACATACACTTCTTCTTTTATAAAACCATTTAAAAATGCACTTTTAACATCCATTTGATATAATTTAAATTCATTGAAACATGCAAATGCTAATAACATTCTAATTGCTTCCATCCTAGCTACGGGAGCGTATGTTTCATCATAGTCTATGCCCTCTTCTTGAGTATACCCTTGAGCAACAAGTCAAGCCTTGTTTCTCACTATATTACCACTCTCATCAAGCTTATTCCTAAATACCCATCTAGTACCTACAGTAGATTTATTACTAGGCCTTTCAACTAATGTCCATACTTTACTTCTCTCAAATTGATTTAACTCTTCTTGCATAGCCATAATCCAATGTTCATCATTTAATGCTTCTTTAATATTCTTAGGCTCTATGCATGAGATAAATACAACATAATTACAAATATTTCTAAGAGAAGATCGAGTTGTTACCCCTTTGGATGGATCACCTATAATTTCACCATCCTTGACATAGTTGTACTCTCTTAGATAAGATACTTCCCTTTCTTCAATGGTTGGATTCTCAAGAGGATCATGAGTTTCCTCATTTTTCGTTTCTTCCTTTGATGATGGTTCTCCAACGTCATGTCTAACGTTATTTGTATTTATAGCACCTACATCATCATTCACACAAGAATCCTTCCTCGGAAGGGGATTATCATCGAAAACAACATGTATAGACTCTCTACAACTAAAGTTCTTTTATTAAATACACGATAGGCTTTAGAATTTAAGGAATAACCCAGAAAAATTCCTTCATCACTTTTAGCATCAAATTTGCCAAGGTTTTCTTTACCGTTGTTTAAAACAAAACATTTACATCTAAAAGGATGAAAATAACTAATGTTAGGCTTTTTATTTTTGAAAATTTCATATGGAGTTTTCTTTAAAATTGGCCTAATCATTACTCGATTTACAACATAACAAGCGGTATTTGTGGCTTCCGCCCAAAAATATTTTGGCAAATTATTTTCACAAAGCATGGTTCTAGCCATTTCTTCTAAAGTTCAATTTTTCCTCTCAACAACTCCATTTTGTTGAGGGGTTCTAGGTACTGAAAAATTATGGCTAATACCGTTAGAGTTACAAAATTCAGTAAATCCAAGATTTTCAAATTCAGTTCCATGATCACTCCTAACACTAGTTATAGAGTAACCTTTTTCATTTTGGATTACTTTTGAAAACGTGATGAATTGTTCTAATGCTTCATCTTTAGTACTTAAAAATAGAACCCAAGTATATCTAGAATAGTCATCTACCAAGACAAATGCATATTGTTTTCCACCCAAACTAGTAGTTCTAGTTGGCCCAAAAAGATCTAAATGGATCAATTGTAAAACTCTACTAGTTGATACATCATTAATGGATTTAAAAGAAACTCGCTTTTGTTTTCCTTTAGCACAAGCATCACAGATTTTATCATTATCAAATTTAAGCTTAGGCAACCCTCTTACTAGGTCTCCTTGAATTAACCATTGCAAAACACTCATATTAGCATGTCCTAGTCTCATATGCCATAACCAACTATCATGTTCATCCTTAGCAACTAGGCATAAATTAGTCATATCAAAAGAATCTAAATGCACCATGTATATGTTTCATATTCTATGACCAACAAGCATAATCCGATTAGATGCAATGTCAAAAGACTTTACAACCATTAATTTCAAATAAGACATTGAATCATTTATCGCATAATTGACTAATGCTCAATAGATTATGCTTTAATCCATTCACATATAAAACATTTTTTTAATTTGTATGGAAGAGGTATTACCTATTGTACCAATATCTTCAATGTGACCTTTTGAATTGTCTCCAAAAGTCACTTCTCCACCATTTTTGGCATTAAGCTCAATGAACCGGTTTTTGTCTCCGGTCATGTGTCTTGAGCATCCACTATCAAGGTACCATGAATTTGAATTTGTTTCCCGTGCCTTGTAGCAATGCTCCTTTCCCTACAAACATAGATTAATTTTTGATTTTTGGTACCCAAATTCTTTTGGGTCCATATTCATTAGTTTCCAAAATCCTAGTTCCCTTAGGTATCCATTTGTGTAGGATATTTTTATCTTTAGTAGTAATGAGTTCTTTAGTAACCCACATACTTCTAACGATTTTTCCATTAGAGGTTCTTTGGGGACCTCTATGATTGTAGTTTCTAAAACTTTTTCTAACAAAGTTGGATTTTGAATTTCCACCTTTTTTCAAAATGTTTTGTTCCAACTTTATCAAAAGAAGTTTTAAGATCATCAATTTTCTTTTGATGATCATCATTGATCTTTGAAAGTAAATTTTGCAAATCTAAAATTTTCTTTTCAAACTCTTCTAGTTTGATTTGCAAATCTTTGATTTTACTTTCAAGATCGTTGTTGGTTTTGGATATGAGTTTGTTTTCATTTTTCAATTTTGAAACATCATTTTTATATTTTAAAAATAATTTCTCATAATCCGAAGCCAACCCATTATATTCCTCTAATAACTCATCAGAGGATAAATCATCAAAATCGGATGAGTTAGAGGTTACCTTAGAATCTTCCCCAAATGCCATCAAGCACAAGTTAGCTACTTCTTGTTCCTCTTCATCGAAACTTTCTTCATCACTCCATGTAGCCACATGAGCCCTGTGCTTATTCTTTGATTGACCCTTTTTCTTCAATTGTGGGCAATCATATTTGACATGTCCTGGCTTTTTGCATTCGTAGCAAATGATTGGGTCCTTCTCTTTCGGTTCATTTTTTAGGACTTCATTTCGTTTGAATTTTCTTCCTCGATAAGGTCTCATCATTTTTCTGAACCGTTTAGCAAACAATGCCATTTCCTCGTCATCGTCATCGTCATTCGAATCACTCTCATCTTTTGTGGATTTGATAGCAACTCCAATGTTTTTCTTCTTCTCCTTTGGTGTCTCGTCAATCTTGTCAAGGTCCACCTCATCTTCGAGCATCATTTCATGAGTGAGGAGTGACCCAATTAGCTCTTCAAGAGTTAAGGACGTTAAGTCCTTAGACTCGATGATTACCGTCTTCTATATTGCACAGCGATTTAGAGTGGTTCGACTTTATCAACCAAAGTCTACGTCCACTACCTTAGCTATCCACACTAAGGATTTTCCAACAAATTCACTAATTTGTTCTTTCTTTTGAGGCCAAAGAGATAACCTTACAACTCCCTCAAGAATATACCCCAATTCTTGAGAACACTCTTTTCTCAAAGAGAAATACAAATTTGCAAACTTACAAGAAAAACCTCACAAGGAAAATATGTTTGCACAATTCTAGAACAAAGAAAGAACACTCAAGAATAAATACAATTGAGCACAATAAGTGTTCTTCAAAGCAAAATGAATATTGAATGAAAAATAGGCTTGAAATGATCAAACTTGAGGTTTGATGCTTTCTCTTTGATTCTCTCTTGATTCTAATTGCTTGATGTTTCTTGTTATTGATCAATGGCTTCTCAGCTTGCTTAAATACACCTTGAATCACTTCTGAACGTTGGGGATGATTAGAGAAAATAATATAGCCGTTTTAATGTGAAAACAATTAATAAAACAATTTGGAGCGTGGGGGGAATCGGTTCCCTAAGTGTAAAATTCAAATATTTCGACCGTTATACAAGGGGGGAATCGGTTCCCTCCGATCATACTGGAATTCTCACAGCCAAACCATTCAGGGGGAATCGGTACCCCCTTGGGGGGAAATCGGTTCCCTCTGAGCAATATGGAATTTTTGGCTTTGAAATGGTTCGAAATACTTTGTACAATTATTTTGAAATTGTTTTAAGATTAAAACTTAATTTTACACTTTGAGTAAGGATAAAAAATGATCTTTGAAAGATTTGGAGTAATGTTTTGATATTCAAATAATTCTATTGAATATACTTAGAAAATCATTTGGAAAATCTTAAAATTCATTTAACTTAATTTGTTATATCGAAATATCAAAATGTTTTCAACAGATTAGGATAAATCCTCCTTATGATGTGTTTCAAGAGTCAAAACAAAATAGATACTGCTCTCTTAATTTACCAACGAACATCTACATTCTTTAAAGATGATAGATTCTCTTTTCAAAGATGATAGATTCTCTCTTCAAAGATGATACATTCTCTTTTAAAAGAAGAAAGATTTATTGGATTTCTACACAAGTCCAAGCAAAGAAAGTTGGTGTTATCCAAGATAAAATGGGGCAACAAGACCATAATTCTGACAGCAGCAACAATTTTCTGAATGAAACATTTCTTCTGAGACTTTAACGCAAATAAAACAAAGAAGATGTAGAGTCTCTTCCAGAAAAGAGAATACCAGTTTGAAATGATTTTGACTAAGTGAAGGAAGATTGAATTCACCACTTTGAAATCAAATAAATATGAACTTAACATTCATCATATTTAGACATTTGCAAAATAAGGGAATTTTCATTCATTTTATCCATTTTGAATATTTGACAGGAATTTCAAAGATTTTAGCAAAGATTTGAATCCATCACTCGATGGATCAACATTTCCAGAGAAGTTCATAATCAAAAGAACTTATCTGAAGAATGAAGAAGAAGTTCATAATGAGAAGAACTTGTTCAACCTTTCGCTCAAATTCATCACTCGATGGATCAACATTTCCAGAGAAAGTTCATAATGAGAAGAACTTAGCTGAAGAGGAAGAAGAAGTTCATAATGAGAAGAACTTGTTCAACCTTTTGCTCGACTCTATCGCAGAAGAAGATAGATCAGCATCAACATTTCCAGAGAAAGTTCATAATGAGAAGAACTTGTCTAAAGAGGAAGAATAAGTTCATAATGAGAAGAACTTGTTCAACCTTTTGCTTGACTCTATCGTAGAAGGAAATAGATCAGCATCAACATTTCCAGAGAGAGTTCATAATGAGAATAACTTATCTGAAGATGAAGAAGAAGTTCATAATGAGAAGAACTTGTTCAACCTTTGCATGACTCTATTACAGAAGGAGATAGATAAACATCAACATTTCCAAAAGTGTTCATAATGAGAAGAACTAATCCCAAAAAAGAAGAATTTGTTCAACATTTCCTTAATATATCACATATGAAGCCAAATTAACAACCCATCTTTTAAAGATCAACATTTCCGGAAGGAGTTCATAATGAGAAGAACTCATCTGAAAAATAAGAAGAAGTTCATAATGAGAAGAATTTGTTCAACTTTTTGCTAGATTACATCACATAAGGATATAAATTGTCATCCCCAGTGGAAGAGTTCATAATGAGAAGAACTTGTTCAACATTGCCATCCTAATCAAGAAAAGCCAAATGGACAAAAAAACTTATTATCTTTTTCATCTTTGTTATATTCTTGTTAACACAAGAATGAGCAAAAAGGGGCAGCTGTAGACATTAGTTTTTTTGCCCATTTTTGTTTATTAATTTATTATTATTATTATTTTACTATTATTGTTACTATTAAATAAATTTTACTATTGCAGGCCCAAATTACAACAAACCCGGAGCCCAAATTACAAAAGAGGCCCAACAGTGGCCCAAAAACTTAATCTGGTCCAGACCCAAACCCGAAGCCCAAATGTGTAGCCCTAAGCCCGGTTAGGGTTTATATCTCATCATTCAGCCGTCAATGCCATCCATCGTTGGATCTTGCTAGATCCAACGATCCAAAGCTCTCCAAAAAGAAACCCTAGGGTTATGATAGCCTAGGGACCACGCGACGGCCGCTGTTGTTGCCACCACCTCCACGTTGCTCCACCGCTGCCACGACGCCTGTCAAAGCTTCTAGAAGAGCCATTCCAGCCACACACGTTGCAACATAGGGTGAGTCACCACCGTAGGTTCAGTGACTCACCAAAAATCGCCCTTATTACATGGACTGAAGGGAGCTTTGTCGAGGCTATAAAAAATCATCATCCCCTGTGATAAAGAGAGGAAAAAAACAGACAGCAACCATAGAGGGAAACGACGAACACAACAAGCAAATAAACAAAAAAAAGAGCAACAAGGCTAACTATATACAAAGAGAAAACTACCAACAATCCCAGTCAACCATGAATCAAAAGAAAAAAGAAGAAAACTTACCCTGCTCGTCAGTTTCACCGTGAAAACCAAAGGTAATACCTACGGTTTTGTTTATATTTAGGGAATTCTAAAGGGTTTTTAGCAAAACCCACCTTAGATCTAGATAAAGGAAAATATAAGTTGTAATTTGAGGGTATTTTTGTAAAATCTGACCACCGAAGACGGTGGCCGGCGGCGAAGCTAATGGCGGCGGGTGGCTGCCGGCCTGCAACCGGATTCCCTCCGGTGAGGAACCTAGAGAGAAGCCAGAGAAAAATGCTTCTCTCTATTTTATAGAGAGAACGAGGAAGAGAGAAATGGAAATTTAGCTTTAAGGCCGGTGTTAAAGGGGTATAAATACCCTCACCAAAACGACGTAGTTTTGGTGAGGGCCTTTGTGTAATTTCATACACGGACAAACCATGTCTACAATACCCTATAATTTGTAATCCTTTCATTTTAGTCACTAAAATACATTTCTGAGCATATTAATTTTGCCTTCAAGTTTTACTTTATTATATTTTAGTCACTACTTATACATATATATATATTTAGGATAAATATCACATTTAGTCCCTAACATTTTGATAATATTTCTTTTAATCCCAAAATAATTAATTAAGGTTAAATTCGAATTAGGTCTGCAAATTTTAATATTTTACATTTAAATTACATTGTTTTATATATATTTATTTTAGTCTCTAAATTAATAATAAGGTAAAATAACATGTTTAGCCCCTATAATTTTAAATGATTAATAACGAATAAGGGCACTTTATTTTAAAATGTTATAATTTAGTCACTAATTTTAATACTTTCATTTAATTACTAGTTTTATTACTTTTTGTATATTAATATTTTAGTTTTAATTTCATTTATTTTAGTTATCGTTTTAATTTTATATGTTTATTTTCAATATATTTAATTATTATTATTATTATTTAGTCATATAAATATATATAATAAATAATGTTTATTTTTTTTTTTTTTTTCTATTAAATAAAAGTCCTAATTATAAATTTAATTTTATATAAATTACTTTTAAGAAAAATAATCATTTTTTAATATTTATTTATTTATTAATATTAAGAAATGGGTTGTCTTAAAGCACCTAGAAGTCCTTTTAAGATATTCTTAAATAAATAAATATCCTATTTTTATAAATCATATATTAATTTATTTTAATTATTTTTAGAGAAATGTTTTATTTAGTTTTTTTTTATATTAAGAAATGGGTTGTCTTAAAGCACCAAGATGTCATTTTCTGATATTTCTAAGTAAATAAATATCTTATTTATAAAA
Organism: Hibiscus syriacus; assembly: GCF_006381635.1. Classification (NCBI taxonomy): domain Eukaryota; kingdom Viridiplantae; phylum Streptophyta; class Magnoliopsida; order Malvales; family Malvaceae; genus Hibiscus; species Hibiscus syriacus. The sequence continues at coordinate 777,437 of NW_024063149.1, read as the reverse complement.
ATAAATATATATATATATTAATATATTTTCATAAAATTATATTAATAAATTTGAAATAATATGATTATGAATTAAATATATTTTTGAATTCTTAAATTTCCAATAATAAAGACAATTTATAATTAATGAGTACCAATTTTGGGCGTTGTGGGGGTCCCCAAACGTAATTGATCACGAACCCCTTTTTATTATTAAAAAGAATGAACTTTTGGTTAAAACGCATACCAGTTTATCTTTTAACTGATGTTTTCTTAAAAACTCTTTTAAAAGATAATTTTTAGGTATTCGACCTACCTAACCCAAAAAGGTCGATGGTGACTCCCAAAATATTTTTTAAATTAAAATCATTTTTGATCCACATCATTTTCCCCGCCAAGTAAAAAAAATTCGTACCCTGGCGAAAACCGGTTACGACACCTCTCTTTTATCTTGTATCATTCTTGTCCCACAAAGAAAAAAAGAAAAAATGAAATTAAAAAAAGTTTCATATAAAAAATAGTACATTGTTCACTGTTTCGAACAACAGAAAAAGGAGAAAAAAAAAGACCCTTTGTTCGAGTGAAAAGAAAAAAAGAAGAAAAATTGATTGTTTCAATTGTCTTTCATTTATTCTTTTTTCCTTGTTTTATTTTTCATTGTGCTTCATGTTAGTTTGTGGATTGTTCCTAATTATTTTGATCTCTTGTTTTGGCATTTTAAACCTTTCTTTTCGACCTTTTTCCCTACCCATACCTTAGCCACGTTACAATCCAGATTAAAGACCTCTTGACTTTTGCATCTTATTCAATTTAAAGTAGTGGAGATTGGATTTAATCACAAGCTTATGGTAATGCTTTAACTTGTTCTGGCTTGAGCGTTTCTTTGTCCTTAAACACTTGAGTGGAATGAGTGAATCCTTTGTGAGGGTATTGTGTCTTGCATCATTAGATTAGTGAGCTATCAGAATTTCTTGTTTTGATTTAACTTATTTCCTAGCTTTGCCACATGTTTGATTGTTTTCTAATTTCAATTCATTGTCTTGATTTTGGTTCATTGGATGATTAAAGTATGATGTGAGTTATAGAATGACAACTATTGATTTTGGCATGCTGATTGAGAAATGCTTGAGGACAAGCATTAGATAAGTGATGGGGAATTTGATCAGTGTTTAAATTATACATTATTTTATGATTAAATACTCCTTGATTAGATAATATTAGTTGATAACTTGGGCCTTTTCATTCATTTTCGATGCAGGACATTAAATTCTAGATATTATGCTAAGAACAATGAAATCGTATAATTTTTTATTTTTCTAGATTCATGGTCAGATTAGTGGGCATGACACATCTGACAAGGTGATGCGTCAGCACCTTCCAAAAGGTCCAGTCAGCGCTTCTAGAAAAATGAATGAGTCTTCCGCATTTTTGAAATTTGATTTCAAGTTAAACTCATGTTTTTAGGATTTTAGTTTAAATATTTTAAGAATTATCTTTCAGAATTATCTTTTCTTTGTTTTTAGGATTTTTAGAAGGCTATAAATACCCCTTGGGGTAAGCCCAATGGAATTATCCTTTCAATCATTTCTTTAGCTTAATAAAAATCCTTTTTTTATTTTCGTTTTCTTTAATTTTCTTTCAAGCCGAGGGCTGCTAAAGCGATGACTCAATTCTAACGTGAGAATTGAAAAGTACTTGAATAACTTCGAGATATATCTCTCTGTTTTCTTGGCTTATTTTCAAATCAAAAGAATTTTCAAAACCAAAAAGTGTTGGTCTGGATGTTGTTATGGTTAATGTGGGAGGAAGGATCGGCTTTTTGAAGCACGTTTGACTTATTGGGAACACACTTAGCAAAATTGTTTACTAAGAGGAAACTGAGATCGGAACCAGTTATTGTTGCAATAATATAATCCGAGTCAGCAGCTTTTTGAACCTCAACCTTTTTAGATCTACAACATTGTTGTTGCTTAGATCAATCCACAAATTGATATTAAAGATTGCACTTGGGTATTCGGTATACAAAGCATAGTCACGAGGGTTTGTCCTTGTAGACAAAATAACCGACGTGAATCCCGAAGGGAAACTCTAATTTGATGATCCGAAGGAAATTTTGTCAAAACGAAAGCCTAAGGTTGATTTTACCATATTGAATATTCTTTTAAACTTTCTTTTTAATTTTCTTTTTAATCTTCTTTGAAATCTTTTTATTTTTCTTTCTTCTATTTTATTTCTTTTCATCTATAAATCCCCACCATTACTCAAATTCTACTCCATCCACTTCTTGGCTCAAAGATTAAACAAAACACGAATAAATCAGGAAGTTTCCTTATTCTCTGTGGGATCGACCCTTACTTCTCTTTTACTACGTTAAATTTCCTTTATTTATTAATTGAGAAGAAGAAATTATTTTGACGTGTAAAAATGACCGCGTCAATTTTGAATGTAAGAGAAATTCTAGAGAATGTTTGCTACCATGAAATTTTCTTATCTTTCCTGATGGATAAGGGGGGGAAATTTGGCCAAAAGAAAATGCCATTTTGGAGTTTTATCAACAAATTTCTTGTGTAGGCGAGGATTCGGTATTTTATGAATCCTTTTGTAAGGATTTACAAAAGCAATTCTTTCAGCAAATATGTGAATTAGGAAGGATTGGTCGACGAAATATGAAGCAGAGATTGAATCTTTATATACCTTAGAACAATACATTTTTGTTAACGTGAGATATATTGGCAGCCGCATATCATTTGATTATAATGAAATTTGGAATGGTTAAACTTGACGATATGAATCATTTGAAAAAAAGTGTATTCATTCTGTTGTGGATTTCTTACAAGACCAATTCGGATTGGCTATGGTTCGTTTAGAAAATGTAGTTAGAGGAACTATATGCGGAGCAATTAGGCATAAATTGATATCGAATCCTCTAAATTTGGTAACTTCGACTCCATTAACAACCACTTATGAATAATTTTTTTAATTACACCTATTGTCTCTAGTTTTGGATCGAACAAATCCATTGACACAAATAGTTCATGGGAGAAAATTAAGATTATTTTTAGATGATAGTATATAGAAACAACACTTGTAAGAAGTCCCATTGAAACCAAGAAATATTGGTCTGCCTTCCATCCACACCAGAATAAATGGAGTTTCCGAAAAAAACATGCTAGTGGAGGAAGACCTCCTGGAGATAAGAGACATAGAGCTAAAGATAGAGCCAAAAAAAGATCTTTTGTGTATAATCTTGCATAATCTCGAATGTTATCAGTTCCGGTACGTAGACCAAATAATACAATGCAAGCAAAATTTCCTAGATTCATGGAGATATAGAACAACATATAAGTTATCATGCTCGCATATCCACCATTTGAGACTCCAACAATTATTCCAATAATTACATATTCGATTTGACCTATGGACGAATATGCAAGCATATGTTTCATGCTTGTTTAAATAATAGAAATGAGATTACCCAATATAATGCTAAGAATAGCTAGGATTTCCAGAAGAAAATGTCATTTGTTTGATGAGAAAAAAAAAGAATATCGAAAATTTTAGTGGTTTTTCGATGGCAACAAAAAATCTTCGTCGTATGTGGGCTTTTCCCAATATTTTATTGTTAAGTATAGTTATGATTTTTTTGGTTGATCTGTCTATTCAACAAATAAATTGAAATTCTATTTACCAATATGTATGGTCTTGGACCATTAATAATGATTTTTCTTTCGAGTTTGGCTACTTTATTAATTCACTTACCTCTATTATGTCAATATTAATCACTACTATTGGAATTTTCATTCTTATTTATAGTGACAATTATATGTCGCATAATCAAGCATATTTGAGATTTTTTGCTTATATGAGTTTGTTCAATACTTTAATGTTGGGATTAGTTACTAGTTTGAATTTAATACAAAATTATATATATATTAATAGGGTTTTGGTTCACATGACCCGTTGCGGCAAACGCTTGCCAAAAAGTAGGAGTCTCATTCCCTTCTATTTCTCCAAATAGAGCTCTTCGCATCGCAATGCTTATTGTGTTGGCTTGTCCTTTCATAAGTGGAGACAGAATAAAGCACCCATAATAAAGACGCTTATTATCTGTTCTTTATTCAACACACTTCCACTGTAGTGATCGAGTATAGACTTTTACTTTCTCTCCAACCATAGTAATATTATTTGATCATATAATTGAATCACATATTTCTCTTGAAATCTCTTTAGTATTTATTTCTACATACGTTTTTTTAGAGGGTATACAACCATTATGTGGCATAGGGGTTACATCCTGCACGAAACTTAATAGTATACCACTTCTACCAATAGCTCATAATATTGCATCTCTTACAAGACCAGGACCTTTTATCATAACTTTTGCTCGAGTAGCATTTCTCGCTGCGATTTGAGCAGCAAAAGGGGTCCCCCTTCTTGTACCCTTGAATCCATAATTACCGATGGAGAACTAAGAAATTACTCGACACCTACATCTGTAACAGTAACTATGGTATTGTTGAAACTTTCTTGAACATGAATAACCCCTTTTGGTATTCTATGTGCAGTGAAAAAGATGACTGAAATAGAAGAGTCTCCTGATGGGTAGAAAGAGTAAAGTAAGTACGACTTTGCATGCTTTGCTTATATAGAAAGTAAGGAAAGATTATAATTGAATCCGTGAATCATTTTTCAGTCATTCATTGAACCCAAGAGTTAAGAATAAGAAGTTCTTCATTCCCCAAAATAGAATAACCACTTAGAATAACGAAACATAATAGATTTTTTGAAAAGTGCAAAATCGTATAGTTACGATCCTCATTGTGCATCTTGATCAATTGGATCGGTTCTTTGTGGATTCCTATACGCATTTTTTGTAGATGTGTTTCCGGGTATTCTTTTATCATTTCATCCAACAGGAAGAGTTCCTCTACTTCTATGAATTGTTCTAGAATACTTTTTTCTTAAATATCATTCAAAAAGGTTTTGGATTGCCTAGCATTCCACCAATTAGTAATCCATGATTTCAGACTTTTATTAAATGAGAGAGAGATCCACCATGGAAAAAATACTATAGATGTAAGATATAGAAGGGGAGTGAATGCTTTCTATTTTACCATTTTTTCATCTTTGAATGATGAGTGCTTTATTTGGTTAAGTGAGTGCTTTATTTGGTTAATATTTTTCTATTAATTAATCTGCGTTACCTCCTTTTATAGTGCTAATTTGGGCTATTTTAATTTGAATCTGTGCAAGATTCTATTTTTCAGGAAATAACAATTAAAACGTGAATTTAACATATTTTCCTATTTATTTGGGAAAAGTTGACGTCAATCAAATTCAAAGTTCGATCCAAGCACAAATTTTGATTAAATATTCCAAGTAGCAAAATCAAAGGAGGAAAGCAAGGCGAACCACAATTCTTTAGGAATTTAAAAGTTGTAATTGAATTCAAACATTTGAGATTTTATTATTTTATTAGGAATTTAGTTTGCATATAATTTTTATTTAGTATTTTTAGTATCTATTAATTAGGATTTTTAGTTTGTCAGAATTAAGAGTTTGAATATTTTAAGAGTTAGTATTTTATTTTCATTAGGTTAACTCAAGACTATAAATACCCCTAGGGGTGAAGCTTGAAAGATGTACAAGTTTAGAATTCAGTATAGAACCGGTTCTAGCTTGAGAGATGTACAAGTTTAGAATTCAGTATAGAACCGGTTCTAGCTTTTTATTTGTTTCAATTTATTTCAATAAAATTATTTTTCTTCTCCGTCTACTCTCATTCTACACGCCAAACATGATTTCTACCATGTTTGGCTAAACTTTTTGTTAGTTAGTAGCTAAGTGACAAGTCAATCTAGTCTCATGAGAATCGAAAATGTATGTAACATCTTCAGATTTCTTTCTTGATTTTCCGCAAACAAGGAGAGGCAATCGACCTTTCTCCAACATCTCAATATCTTCAATCCAACGAGTGTATAGAGCATATTGGTTTGTTCGACGTTGTGACTACAGTTGGGGAGGAGAATCGGATTGTAGCAAATCAATTTCCTACGAAAAATCTTCGAGGCGGTCCGCTAAGGGAAATCAAGATCGGGTTCGATTCTCATCGAGACACTATAATCTCAGCAAGGACTTTTCTAGTTCAAAACCAGTATTGGCATTAATATTGATAGTCGATATTGATCCAAATAAGGGTTAATTTTCAAGGATTGGCTTTGGAAATCATTTCACAAGAGAGAAGAGCAAGTTACAAGGGTTGGGCCTTGTAGACTGTAACCGGCAAGTATCCGAAGTAAAATCTATTTCAGTGGTTGAGATGGATTGAGGTGAAGTGAAGCTGGAGGCTATTTCTCATTTTTATTATTCCTTTTCAATTTACTTTTCTCAATTTTCCTTATTGTTTGCATCTTTGTTTTACTTTAATTTATTTTACTTATTTACTTTAAAATCCCCCTTTCTTTTTAATTTAATTATTTTACAGGTTTCTTGGTTCAAGATCAAATCGAATAGAATGAGAAATTTCTAAATCCCTATGGACCGACACCCTTGTTCTCTATATTACTTCTTAGCATAATTATCCGAGAAAAATGATTATTTATTTGACAATTACGACAATTGTCAGTGAATTGTTAATGAACCCACCTGATTCGTTGACTTTATGTGATCCAATCTTTCTATCAAACATGTCTTTCATTATATTATATGGTAAGAGCCCATGAATCTATTCTCTGTTTTTTTATTCAGCGCTTAGTTCTTGAATAAAAAAAGAATACAGAAATAGAAAATAAGAATCCACTTTGAATTCAAATGTTCGAATGAAATATCTATATTATTGTTATATTGATATTGATATTGTTATTGTTTCTAGATATATCAATTGATCAAATTCGAACCAATTAACCTCTTTTGATAACTGGTCGAAAGAAACCCCTCAAATCATAAAGATTATTCTATTCAAATTTTAAGACGAATAAGTTCCTGGCTATATCATATATCTAACGTATCAACTCCAAATATTGAAAATAAAAAGGGAAAATCCATATTTCGAAATACTTTATATATGAGGATATATGAGAAATACAAAAGGAGAAGGAAAGTTGGAATGCCACTCAACGTCTATTATTGAATTCACCCGACTCGATAGTACCCATTTTGGGAACGTCCAGTGCCAAAATCACAGAATATTTAAGTCGCCAATCCCTAAAATAGACTATGTAATGCCCTTTATCCTCTGGGTTACGCGGGGCATTTTACCAAAGGTTTATTGTATCAATCTACCCTTGTGTGTGTGATTCCTGTTAAAGCATATACTCGGGGGTGGGCGCAGGGTGAATGATTTCAAAGCGGACTCCCTATTTATTAGATAGAGAAGATCACCAAGATCTCTTGATCCACTACCGAACTTATTCCAATTCAATGAGAATTCTCAATATTATGCCTTGAAGAGGACTCAAACCTCCACGCTCTTTAGCATGAGATTTTAAGTCTCACGTGTCTACCATTTCTCCACCAAGGCATCTTGAAAGTGAATGGAATAAGCTTTGAGATTATTTTCTTTTCTTTAAGGGGTTTTTTTAGACTAGAAAGATTATCCTTGTCTTTGCATATGTCTCGGGTTAAAACAAATTACGATAATTTGTCCCCTCATACGAATTAGTCGATATTTTTCACAAATTTTATGAACGAAAGCCCTTATTTTCATAGTTGTTATTCCTTAAATTTTTTGAATCCATTTATCGGAAGAAAATAAGTTTCTTGAAATTTTTGAACCTTGAATTGGATCCCCCCAAAAGGAATCTTGAAGTTGAAAAAACTACCTAATCGTTCGAATCCTTGTTGCGAAGTCTATAATTTATACGCCCCCTGGTTTAATCATAAGCACTTCACTTTTTTGACTCTATCTCACGTTGGTATACGTATAAAACTCTCCTAAAAAACAACTTAGAACCAGATTTTCATTTTCTAAAGGAATCTGGAATGGGAATGAGTCACAAATTAAACCTCATGAATCTATTTTTTGTTCTTTTATTCCAATAAAACTTCCTTAACGTATCAACTTATTTAATGTATCAACTACGGTAGGGCAAGAGAAGTTCTATTAGGCAACTCGTGCTTTTTTCACAAATGGAATGTTTCGGATACAATTCGTATGTTGGCCACACTACCATATATAACACAAAATTTCTCCATTGATTCCATCTAGTCGAGCCTCTCGGTCTATCATTATACCCCGAGAAGTAGAAAGAATTGTTGACTATACGCACTTTTTATATATATTGTATCTCAGAAATAAGATAAAAAATGATGAATAATAGAAATTGAAATCGATAGAAATTGAAATCTTTGAAATTTGTATTTCAAATATTTAAAACAATAAAATAAAATACTATAGCGGAAAGAGTATAGTAGAGGGGCAGATGTAGCAACGTGGATCAAATAAGAGAAGCCAAGTATATATGGCTCGAATCCGTAGATGTATTAAGATACGATCACGAAGGAAAGATCATTTCTACCGATACTGAACAAGATTATTTTTTCAGGGAATGGGGATGCTCTAGGCATTCCATTAGCTATGTATCAACGTTCCAGAAAAAATTATTGTATGCATTAAACTGCCCGGGTTTAGCGGGGTAAGTGTATTAAAAGGGAAAATTTTAGCGGATGGTGCTGCTACGGTTGGTGGCGAAGTCGCTTTGGGAAAAACATACTAGTCGCTTATATGCCATGGGATGGTTACAATTTTGAGGATGTGGTACTCATTAGCGAGCATATAGTATATGAAGATATTTATACTTCTTTTCACATACGAAAATATGAAATTCAGGCTCATGTGACAAGCCAAGGTCCTCAAAGAATCATTAACGAAATACCGTACCTAGAAGCCCATTTACTTCGCAATTTAAACAAAAATGGAATTGGGATGGTGGGATATTGGGTGGAGAGGGGCGGTATTTTAGTATGTAAATTAATGCCTCAAGTAGAGAAAGAATCATCGAATGCTCATAATAATATATGAATATAATATTAAAAATATATTAAAATTGTATATGATTTATTCTTTCCTTCATTCCTTCATTCCCTCTTTCCCCTCTCCTTTATTTTATCTTCAAAACCGTTCACCCACCTGTAGACACCCGTTTTACCAGGCTTATTTCAAAACTAGTGACCCAAATGATGCCCAATTGTCCGAGCCCAATTACATCAATTCAAGACAAGCCTATACCCGATTGAAGTTGAACCAACTCGGTAGATTGACCCGACCCGATTTCTAGCCCACCTCTAAACCAACTTTTCGATCTTGATAATTGTCAAAGATTTACAGCTATTAAAGATTAAAAAAGCATTTGATTCTTTTGATAACCGATGAACTCCTGTTTTATGTTTTGTTTCAATTGTGAAACCTAGAATGAGGCAATATTTTTTTCAAAAATTCCTTTTTGATGTGTTTCAAAATTTTGAAAATTCAAAGGAAGAAAAACATTTTTAAACAATATAAGTTCTCTAGAAGCATATCTTGAAAGTCAACGAATATCTCTTCGAAGCTCAAGATTGAAGTTGGGGCAAGAAAAGCCAAATTTTTGGGGCAAAAATTTGATAGGGCAAATAAAACAAATTACCTCAGGTTGAGGTTTGCAAGAGTACACCCTGGTGGAAATGAAGACAAACTGAGTCAGGGATAGAATGAAGACTGTTCATACAACCATTTCCCTCACAAATCAACGTATACATCAACATTTTGTACATCAGATTTAAGCATATTAAAGAATCCAAGATCAAGAATCAGAAATTCAAGATTCCAGAATCAGGAGTCATCAAGATTGACAACCAGAGATTGAGATTTCTCTCCAAATCCTAAAATAACATATTTCGCATATACATTTTAGGCATACGTAAGAACATTGTATCGATAGCATTGCATATGTCCATGATTTTACAGTCATGAGTCAATTTCAACTTCGCAGCGAAGGATATTAGATTCGAAGCGACGCAACTTACACAAGATTGGATTTCAACTTCACAACGAAGGATATCCCACTCAAAGCCAATTTGGTGAAGTCGTACAACCCAAAATTGGATTTCAACTTTACAACGAAGGATATCCAACTTAAAGTCAATTCGTGAAGCAGTACTTGGATTTTAACTTAACACGAAGTATATCCAATTCAAGTCGATTTGGTGAAGCACAAGATTGGATTTCAACTTTACAATGAAGGATATCCAACTCAAAGCTAATTTGGTGAAACAATACTTGGATTTCAACTTCACAACGAAAGATATCTAACTCAAAGCCGATTTGGTAAAGCACAAGATTGGATTTCAACTTCACATCCAAGGATATCCAACTCAAAGCCAATTTCGTGAAACAATACTTGGATTTCAACTTCACAACGAAGGATATCCAACTCAAAGCTCAACTTCACGACGAAGAAGCCACCCACAATTTCAACTTCACAAAAAATGATATCGTGCCCAATGGATCAACTTAGTGTCACAACAAACATTATCATCCACTGACGAGATCTCATCACGTAGAGCTATGTCAACCTTATATAACTAGCCATCCTCATCACATAGGAACCATGTTATCATCCCTAAAGATGGTCTGACATCCTCATCACGTAGAAACTGTGTCATCCCTCGACCATATCTCATCATTACGTAGCAGTCATTTCACTCTCAGATAACCAGTCGTCCTCATCACGTAGGAACCTTGTTATCATCCTTAGACGACCCGAACTCTTCATCACGTATGAGCAGTATCGTCCTCCAAATCAAACACTATCAAGTCTCAAAAAAAAAAAGGATCGAACAAAAAATGGTTGTTTTTTTTGTCTTTGCCCTATTCTTATTAACACAAGAATATGCAAATAGAGATAGTTGTAGACACCCGTTTTTTATCGGGCTTAAAAAAATTATTATTATTATATTATTATTATTATTATAATTATTAACTATATTACATATATTTTGTAGACCCAAATAGTGACCCAAATGAGGCCCAATTGTTCGAGCCCAATTACACATCAATTCAAGACAAGTTCAGACCCGATTGAAGCTGAACCGACCTGGTGGACTGACCCGACCCAGTTTTTGCCCATGCCCTGCACATCAACATGCTCCACGTCAGCATCATACCCGATAACAACTCCCATACCCTGTTATTCCCTACGCCAACACCATACCCGATAACAGCTCTCATACCCTGTTGTTCCCTACGCCACACCATACCCGATAACAGCTCTCATACCATGTTGTTCCCTACGCCGCACCATACCTGATAACAGCTCCATCCTCTTCCCATATGGAGGAAAGACTTTTTCATTTGATATTTGTAAGGGTATATAACCCAACTGGAAATCAATGTAAAAAAGGGGATGATCAGCAATAAACAAAAAAAAATTATCAACAATGGAAGAATATGATTTGTGAAGAGAGGTTTGTTCGCCAAAAGGAACTGGAAACCATGTTTTTACCTGCCTTTCAGCCTTTGATTTTCTTGTTTTGGCGTCGCGTGGTGAGTTGTGAAGAGAGGGTTAGGGATCTGGTAATCTCGGGTAGATTGAAATTGGGGAAGGAAAAGTGTTTTTATTTTTGATTTTGGGTTAATCTCACCTAGGGTCACTCCCATTCTTGTCATCTTTTACATTGGTCGCTTAAAGTATTGGGTTATTCACGTTCAAGCCCTCTCAGTTCTGTCGTGTTTTTACACATTAGCCACCGAATCATTGTGTCTAATCACGTTTACGTCCCTCTAATATTATCGCGTTTTTACATTCTAGTCATCGAACTCTACGTTTTTATTTTATTTTATTAGCGCTTTCTTTTCATTATTTTTAATTCGATCACCAATACGTTATATTTTGTGATGATTATGCATGTACCTTCCCTTTCCTTTATTTTAGTCACTATTAGTTTTTGATTAGCCACTATATTTTAATTTTTGCATTTCGATCCTTTTATTTTTATTTAGCTATTATTTATGTTTCTTGCATTTTAGTCACATATTAGATTTTATTACAATTTGGGCCCCTATATTATTTTAAATTAATTGTTGAAACTCTGATTTGTTCATATTTATTTATCAGGTCCTTCTAGTTTCTGTTAATACTATTTTAATCCTTTAATTTTCTATTTGTGCTTTTGGTACTTTAAATTTCTATTTTTTTGCTATTTAATCCCTTAAGTTTATGTTTTCTCTTGTAGCTCATTCCTAGAATTAATTTGATCCATGGATTTTAATTCTTTCCAATTTAATTTTTTTTAATTTGAATTTTCTTTCATTCCTTTTATTTATTTTTTTCGATCTTAATACTAACTCTTTGTTTTTGTTTGTTTTGTTTTTTAACTTTATTTATGGTTTTTTAGGATAATTTTAATTGATCAAAAGGTAAATAATTATGATCGAATTTTAAATTTTATTTTAAATTTAAATTTTTGCAATTAAGACAACCGATAAATTAAAAAGTACCGAAAGGGCAGTTCAAGGGTGTTAATCCTTCCTTGACTGTAACCGACTCCCGAGCCCGACAAATTTCTGGTAAAACGCAGATCATGTAAGATGATCCAATCAACCTAAATATTTTTTAAATGATCGGTAGCGACTCTAGCACTTTTATTTCAAGTTGAAGCTAAATTTCGGATACACCCGAAGACAGCTGCGACACCACCCTATATATAAATTAGATTAAAAATCACATTTATAAAAAAAAACCAAAAAAGCTTGTTGGTTTCTGATTCATGAATGCATACAATTTTATCACACCAAAAAAGTTGTTACGCCCTCCCTCGCTGCATGCTTCCCCGCCTGGCGCCTGGCGCGTCCCAACACTGCCATGAACAGTGAAGACACCATGGAATGGCATCCAAGAATTTTTTTAATTTAAAATTAAACAGTGAAGACGCCATGTCTTTATGGTGTCCGTATTTTTTATTCGAAATAATTCCTTCGAACAGTAAAGACGTCATGCTTTCCATACGTCTTTAGAATCACTAATTTTGCTATAGATTAAAAATTAAAAACACAATGCATTATTAAAAAAAAGGCAAATGAAATATTGCTCTAAATTACCCTTAAACGGTGGGAGATGAAGAATAACAAATTAAATTTTATATATATATATATCATTAATTTTATTCAAAATAGGAAAATGCCAAATTGTAATGAAAATTTATAGTCATAATCGTAAATTAAACATATAATTAAGATAATTCTTTATAATCATTTAAACAAAGCTAACCATTTAAGATCACATAAGGACCATATAAGGAAAGATGAAAACCTAACCAAGAAATTGAAATAAAGATAAATACAAACAGATCTAATCGCATCAACAAACAAACCAAAGAGGAAATCAAGCTACTAAAAGACCACCGACAAACCACAAATCAGCTCGAGCGACATGAAAAGCTATTCACAATCACATAATGTGTATGCAAATCAAATCTGAGGGTCCAAAGCATGAAAGATCAACAATATAACAGTTAAGCACCATCTTAATCAGTCATGACATTGATAAATCAACCCTTAAAAAAAGATAAATGAAAACAACTGTCAAAAGATCGAAAAAGTGTCAAAAGACAAAAAAAACGTGTCATAAAGGTAGATGAAAACGTATTATACAAGCGGACTTATTGGAAATCAAAAAAATATATGTTATATAAGAAAAATAGAAAGACAATAAATAATATCAACGGTCGAACCAACATTAAAGTTAGTGTCGTCGCGATCAATTAGGAGGAAAAACATCAGATTTTGTAAATTGTTTATATTGATTCCACATTAATCGTATGGTAGATATTATATATTAGAATGATCTCGATTTTCATAGGTTTTGAGTTTAGATTAAGTTTATGAGTTTTAAAATAATTTACTATGATTAACTAGCGTGACACATTAATGAAACTATAAAACTTTCATTTTTGGATGAAGAAGACAAAAATAAATAAATAAAGAAAAATAAAAATGATGTGGATTATACATAAATTTATGTTAATAAAACGCAGTCTACATCAGCACACATGGCTACGGTTCATCTTTCTATTTATGATTTAACATCCAATAATTAAAATAGAAAACAAATCGAAAGTTTAATAAATAGACTATTTTTTTAAATTTTAGTGACAAAAAATGAGTTAGAAGAAAGTTGGATGGTAAAATTTAGAATTTCCCCAACAAAAGCAAAATACAGGAGTAGACTACCTACAATCTTGAATTCCCAAATAAAATACTTTGACTGATACTACATAGCTGCCACGTGTCAAATCTTGAACGATTACAAGCACGTGTTATCCACCACTTCCCTGCCTCATCCCTTTTTAATTTTCATGCTTTCATTTCTGGCGCAAAATCCAAAGGCAGTGTCGCGGCGGCGGATGAACACAGGCCGGCAAGCTCCGGGAAGGGACCAAACCTAACATCAATACGCCGTTATGAAGGGTACCTTATTGCATTCCTTTTGTGTCTATTATTTCAATATTTCTCTCAATTTTGGAATATCAAAACCAAGAGAATAGTTGTTTGTGATTTTGTTTCCCTTTCCTTTTGTATTCCTTTTATTGATTCCAGAGCAAGTGATCATATGACGAACAACTTCAGCTTATTTTCCACATTTCACAAAAATGGTATCTCATGCAGTATTCGTACTGCTGATGGCTCCCTACCACCGGGTAAGGCAGCGACTCAATTCACATTAATAGCCACATTACTCTGTCTAATGTTCTATTTGTTCCAAGTTTGACTTGCAATCTTCTTTCGATTAGCAAATTATCTACCAATTTGGGTTGTACTTCTCATTTTACTCATGATTATTGAGAATTTCAGGATTTGACATCGGAGATGGTGATTGGCAATGCTAGACGTCGTGGTGGACTATACATCCTTGATGCTCCTCCTTATACTCTCGTTCCCAACCATTCACTTGCACCATTTATCTATTCTTTTGTTTTAGTTTCTCCCACAGATGCGGCTGTCGACATTGTGTTATGGCATTTTAGGTTAGGTCACCCAAGTTTTTCTTATCTTGCAATATTTTTCCCAAATTATTTATCAATAAAAATCTCGCATCATTTTCTTGTGACATTTGCTCTCTTGCAAAAAACATTCAAAGTTTTTATCCTCCTTCTCTCTCTCGCTCGCCTAAACCTTTTTCCTTAATTCATAGCGACATTTGGGGACCTTTACGGGTTACGGGTTTACATGGAATTCATTGGTTTATTACTTTTATTGATGACCACTCTCGTATTACTTGGACCTTTCTTATGAAGGACAAATATGAGTTTTATACCATCTTCAAACGATTCCACAAAATGGTTGAAACACAATTCCAAAGTTCCATTGGCATGCTTAAATCTGATAATGGTGGGGAATACCTCTCTTAGTCGTTGGGATTCTTCTTCCAAGAAAACGGAATAGTCCACCTCACTTCAGGTGTCGACACTCCACAACAAAATGTGGTCGTCGAACGTAAAAATTGTCATCTTTTTTAGGTAAACCGAGCACTGCTTTTTCTTCTAATGTTCCGAAATACCTTTGGGGTGAGACTCTCTTAACAGCTACTTTTCTAATCAATTGTTTGTCTAGTAAGATTCTTGCCTTTAAGTGTCCACAGGATATCCTTTCCACTAAATTCCCTCACTTCAAACCTTTTGCCTCTTCTATTCCTCTTCGTGTCTTTGGTTGTACTGCCTTTGACTATGACCACAATCCTCGTAAATCTAAACTTGATCCTCAGGCAATTCAGTGTGTCTTTGTTGGTTATTCATCCCATCAGAAAGGTTATCGTTGCTACTCTCCTTCTACAAAAAGGTTCTTTACATAGCTATGGATGTCACTTTTCAAGAACGTAAATCGTTCTTCTCAAAAACTGAAATCTAGGGGGAGAGTGAGTCTGAATTTCAATTTTTACCGATTATTACTGAGATACCCATCAGTCCATCTTCTACTGAAAAAACTACCACTCCACAACCTCCTCACACCACCACATCTAATAATGAAAACCAATCCATTAATCCCATCGACTCTCATAAAACACCTACACCATCTACCGATATTATCATCTACAAAAGACGACCCAAACAAGCCCTACGTTCCATACCGCAGCCAATGCATTGTCAAGAACTAGAACCAAGTTTAAATTCATCGACAGACAAAGGAGATAGTGACCAAAGTAAGTTGGATGTGGTAATTGATACTAGTGAGTTACCAATTGCTCAAAGAAAGGGAGTTAGACGATGTACAACTCATCCTATTAGTACATTTTTTGCTTATGGGAAACTAATGTTTGGTTTTAAGACTTTCACAGCTCAAGTTGATCATATTTACATTCCAGAGACCATAAAAGAGGCATTAAAAAGTCCTAAGTAGAAGAAGGCAGTTGAAGAAGAAATTTTAGCTCTAGAAAACAACAAAACCTGGGTTATTGTTGATCTACCTAAAGACAAGAAACCAGTCGGCTGCAAATGGGCCTTTACTGTGAAATTCAAGGCAGATGAAAAAATTAAGAGATATAAAGCTAGACTTGTGGCAAATGGGTTCACTCAGACTTATGGAGTTGACTATCAGGAAACCTTTGCTCCAGTTGCAAAACTCAACACTGTTCGAGTTCTATTATTCTTGGTAGTGAACAAGGATTTGATACTTCACCAACTAGACGTAAAAATGCATTTCTCAATGGCAATCTTGAAGAAGAGGTCTATATGCAAGTTTCACCAGGAATTCATTCTAAAAATAATCGAGTATGTAAATTACTGAAATCCTTATATGGTCTAAAACAATCACCTCGAGCTTGGTTTGATAGATTCACGAAGGTAATGTTACAAGACAACTACAAATAGTGTCAATCCTATCACACTCTGTTTGTAAAAAATGCTCCTGATAAGAAGAAATCAACCTTGATTGTCTACGTTGATGATATCATTATCACGGGTAATGACTTGGTAGAAATCGAGAAGTTGAATACATTACTAGCAAAAGAGTTTGAAACCAAAGATTTGGGAACTCTGAGATATTTCCTAGGCAAAGAGGTAGCGAGATCACGAGAAGGAATTGTCATAAATCAAAGAAAGTATATTCTAGAATTACTTTCTGAAACTGGAATGACTAATTGTAAGCCCTCAAAAACTCTTATAGAAGTTAACTTGAAATTGAGTAAAGATGGAAACCCGGTAAACAAAGAACATTATCATAGGCTAGTTGGTAAACTCATTATTATCTCTAACTAGACCTGACATTGTTTTTCCTGTTAGCATTGTTAGTCAATACATGAATGATCCAAGAGAAGAACATCTGTAGGCAGATAATCGAATCTTAAGATATCTAAAGATGACACCAGGACATGGGTTGATTTTCAGAAAACATGAAGACAAACAATTAAAATCTTCTCAGATTCAAGCTGGGCTAGAGAATTAACAGATAGAAGGTCGACCATGGGATACTGCTCATTTGTGGGGGAACCTAGTGACATGGAGAAGCAAGAAACAATCAGTAGTCTCCAGAAGCAGTGCAGAAACAGAATATAGGCGATAGCACTCGAAATGTGTGAAGGAATTTGGCTACAAAGACTCTTAATTGAACTAGAGTTGTGTGACAACAATAATTTTGAACTTCAGAGTGACAGCAAATCTACGATAAGCATTGCAAAGAATCTGGTGCACCACGACATAACAAAATATGTGGAGATCGGTAGACACTTTATTGCAGAAAAAGTAAATGGCGGAATTGTGAAACTAAACTACGTCCCTTCACAAAACCAGCTAGCAGATGTATTGACCAAGGCACTTCCAAGAATTACCTTTGACGAAATTACATCCAAGCTGGGTCTTCACAATATTTACTCCCCAACTTGAGGGGGAGTGTAAGTAGTGTTTAAGTTAGACTCTGAACCCTAACTTATCTCTAAAACTATCTCCTAATTTATAGAGAAGATGACTCCTATCTTATCTAGGTCTCTAATTCATGTATATAAAAATCTCATGTATCCTCTTGTGTAATATGCAATTGTTTTTTGAATAAAAATAATTTCAGAATAAAAAAACCCTGTTTACTAGAACCGGAAAACTCTTTTTACCAGAGCCGGAAACTCTATTTCTACACATGTGACCAAGATAATTCCAATGGGCACGAAACTGGTGCCCATAGAAAACTGTTCATCGGGTTATCTGTTTGATGCAGTCAAACCTGGGGAGGCATAGCTTTTGATGATGGAAAGATTTAGGGAATCATTAAGGGAACTAGTATTTCTGAGATTGTTGTTTCAATCACTCATGCTGGCCTCAGAGGGACTAAACTTGGATCCCAGAAATCCATCAACATCCCAGATAGCAATGTTAGGTTCGAAGGTGAGACTTCAAAGGATCTAGTGGATCTAGACTTTGTTGCTTCCCATGCAGACATGGTAGGTGTATCATTAGAGATACTCGTGATATTATTGTGCTTCGCCAAGAACTGGAGAAAAGGAAGCTTCAGAACCTGGGGCTTGTTTTAATAATTGAAACTAAAAGTGGGTTTGAGAAGTTGCCCCTCTTGCTCTTGGAGGCAATGAAATCTCAAATCCTTTAGGGTTTATGATTGCCAGAGGAGATCTTGTTGTGGAGTGTGGGTGGGAAAGATTGGCTGAAATACAGGAGGAGATATTATCTATTTCCAGTGATGCTCACGTACCAGTTATTTGGGCAACTCAGGTCCTCGAATCACTTGTCAAATCTGGTGTTCCGACGAGAGCTGAGATTACTGATGTTGCAAGTGGAAGGAGGTAAGTGATCGAATTATATTTCCCTAGCTATTTTCACATGTTATCAATGAAATTTATCTACTGATTGTAATCAGTTTGAGCTACATAGGCACTTCCAGTAGTTAGGCAGCCAACTTTACATGCATTTTTCAGTGCCCTTAGAACAAATTTCATTTTTTAATGGTCTTCTGACTGTTATACCAGAGCATAGCAAACTGCAAACACATTTCCTTCTGTCATGTATAGTGTTCTTGTCCAAATTTGAAAGCAATCTGGCCTCTTTTTCTCAACATTTCTTTGTTTAAATAATACACACACACACTAGCAGTAGGCATATCACTTCCCTTCGAAATAGGATTTCAGTTAAGGCCTTTTTGTTTATTTTGTGGTTTTTGCCCATTTCTCCTAGTAGAAGTCAGTGCTTAAATGATCAAATGCATGGAACTCGGCATGATTAAAAGCTCCTCTTAATTTTTCCAGGGCAAGCTGCATTATGTTGAACAAAGGGCGACACATCGTAGAAGCTGTTTCAACTCTAGATAATATCCTCAACTCGAACTTGAAACAGATGAAAGCGGAAGTTAGGTCACTTGTTCCGTCCAGCCATCTCTTCTAGGGTAGTCCAGTTTCTTGCATCCCTATCTTAATTCTTGGGCTATGTAAATATCATTAGCATCAGTAACATGCACCCAGCTATAACTGCTATTTCAACTCTAGTTTATATCATGCAACGGTCCTATACTATATGATTAACAACCATTGTATTCGAAACGCTGTCTTTATCAACACCATCTATTACAATATACGTACGACGGTACGCGTCTGCATGTGCACATCATGTACAAAACTCAGACTCTCATTGGAAGCTTTATGCCAAGATACATACATTTCTTACATGTGGAGAGATGAGAGTTCCTAATCTGTTTTACGCACGATTTTTACATAATATTAGGTTCTTCAGCTGAGAGAGAGATCCTTCTATTGTTCTGCAGCAGTAAAATCAGGCTCTGCAGGCTACTGAAGCAGCTTAGGTGGAACCCCTCTCTGTCACTCTTGCTTTACTACTACGGTTTTTCCGTAAAGCACAACGAAGTGCATTGGCAGCGAACTGCGAAGCATAAATAGTTGCACCCAGCCTTGGTTAACTCCCACC
Organism: Hibiscus syriacus; assembly: GCF_006381635.1. Lineage (NCBI taxonomy): Eukaryota > Viridiplantae > Streptophyta > Magnoliopsida > Malvales > Malvaceae > Hibiscus > Hibiscus syriacus. The sequence continues at coordinate 757,575 of NW_024063149.1, read as the reverse complement.
AGCATAGGCCAAAGCATCTTGCAATCTATTCTATTCTCTAAGAGATTCTTCGAGTTTCTTTTTGCTGTAACGGCGCCAACCTGCTGGTATAAAACAAGCTGCCCGAGTCCTCCACTTCTGCAAATAGAACCTAAAAGTATGGCGCAGCTGCTTACTGTGAAGCCAGCGGAACTGGGAAGCAACAGACTTCATGTCATTTGCCATCAGAGCGGAAGCTTCAACTTCTGTAAGATCTCGGACAGTTCTGGTGGAGATAGGGAGGTTCGAAGAAGAATGCAGATGATTTGGTACAAACCTGCATATTTCCAATGAGAAATGAAAACAGAACCAAGTCCGAGATTGAAATGAAAACTGCAAAGCAGATCTCCAAGACAAAGGTACTAGTTTCAAGATTCTGACCCAAGAAATGCAAAAGCAGTAGCAAAAAATATATATCAGACACTGCTGTCTGATTTTAATAGCACTATTCTACCAGAATGAGAGAGGAAACAAAGAAATGGTTAGCCCATGAATAAAGACCAAACTTTAAATAAGCTCATTTGGAACGAAGATGGACATGGATCCAACAAGCCTAAATACAGAACATGATTAAGACCACCAGTCAACACTGGCTACATACTTTATGTGGACTGGAACAGTATTGGAGTGGTATCTATAATAGTTTGGGGAGAACAACCTTCTCTTTTAACACTAACGTCACTCAATGTTTTTTCATATATCTAGTTGATCCAACATGAATAAAACAAAAAAAAACATGAATACAAAAAAATAATAACAATAAAAAGACAAAACAAATAATGATTATTACAATGGTGGGATTTAAGAGGTTAAAGATACACAGTCAAATGCTAAAACTAGTTTCCACAAAATCAGAAGTTGCATGCCAATAAGCATATTAGAGTTCGGTATGTACATATATCTAATTATCTATAAAAGCTACCAGAGATAAACGCAAGTCATGCCTCAAACGAAATTCTGAACAAATTTTATCTTATAATGAGTAAAAAATTTATTCAAATTTGCTGAAATATAGCCCATCTAGTAAGAAGAAACAAGCAATGACTAGTGAACACTATATTGGAAAAGGAAAAAAATAAATGAAAGTGTCTTATCTAGCACACCTTAGATTTTGCAGACCCCACCAAAACAGTAAAAAAAATTCTCTAGAAAATCTTCCGACTACATAACACCAGATGGAAGGGCATCAAGGAATATCCCAAAGTTGAAAAGAGTTGTGTTGGGTGTTTGTATGGTACAAGATTGATTCAGCAACATACTAAAAGAAGAATCGCCATCACAGTTAAATGAATGAGGAGAGCATTCAGTATTGTTCCTACAGATGTCTTTCCATCACGGTTATTCCCTTTCATTGGAAAACAAGTGCCAAAAAGCCCCAAAAAACCTACAATAAAAGCTACTCATTTTCCCGGAGCTGAAGAATGAATTAAGCTTCAAGTCATAATAAGATATACAGTAAACTACAAGTTTAGTACCCCAGCTATCACTTCTGTTCCGTTTTGATCATCCAATTATCTTTTTTCAAAATCATATCTAACATTTAGTTTTGATATCATTTTGGTTACCCACCACTAAAAAATTAACAAAATTATTGATGTGACATTTTAAAAAAAAATCAATAATGACGTAGCATTATATTATGGTGACACGTCAGCATCATCGTTATTTTTTAAAGACGGGTGACCAAAATAAAACCTAGACTAAATGTTAGACATGATTTTAAAAGAAAAATAATAATAGAGTAACCAAAATAAAACAAAAGTGATAATTGAGGTACTAAAAATATAGATTACCATCTCCCTTAAAATGTCCATTATGCATTATTTACTTTTTTTGTCATTTTATTTTATATTTTTTTGACTCTTTATTATATAAAATATTATTAATAAAAACATGAAAAAATATTTTATAAACCTTCAATAAAGTAATTTTAAAATATATATTTTAATAGTATTTTGGTTCATGTAAAACTAAATATTTAAATTTAAAAATATAAAAAATTATTAAATATTTAATCACGTAGGGGTTGAACTAAATAATGAGAGTCTATGTTCTCAAATATTTTATCTAATTATAATTTAAGTCATTGTAAGTTTAAATATTAGATAAATTAGAAGTTGTTTTGTGAGTTTTGAGTTTTTTTTTATAAATTTGTGGTGAATACAAAGTATTATATGTACAAAGACTTTCAACTATTTGACAATGAACGCCATAACCCTACACACGTGCTTGAACTCGGAACCTCAAGGATAACAACAATCCCTTTATCACTAAGGTTGCTTGGTTCATGTTGAATTTTGAGTTTAAATACCTAATAAATCTTTATTTTCTTAAAAATAATATATTACGACTTTTGACAATATTTAATTATAGCTTCGACCGTGTATTACAGCTCCAGGATTTGTGAAAATAACTAGATTTCATATCATTAAAAGGTTTATCTAATGTGACTCAGAAAATTACACTCAAAACTACGGTCAGTTCTAGAGCAAAAATCAGCAAGCAAATTAAAGCTTCCACGGTTTGAGAATGAAGTCTAGAACGGTGAGCACTAACCACTCTTCTGCCCAAGTTATAAAATATTTATATATATTTTAGAACCTATTATGTCATTTATATATTTTTTAAAATCAAATATGAGCTTTTCTATAAACGGATAAACGTGTCCAAACTTGGTATCTTAATGTCAGATCTGGACTCGAATCCGTGCTTTAATCAAAGGATCCAAATCTGATCCGGATCCATCGGATCCAAAATTTTAGGATCCATACCTTATAAAACAGATTTAGATATATAGATTCAGGTCGGGTCCAAGATCTATTGCCATCCCTACTCTTAGTAGATATCGGAAGAGAACAATGAATGTCAACAAGTTCTTTGTGTCCAACCCCTTCAAGTCTCTCATTTAAGGTATGAAAATTAAAATCACCACCTGGAATAACATTTCCAAACAGCAAGTTAAAAAAACAAGCTAATTTTACCAAATTAAATGCCCATACATTTTCACATTGCAACAAAGGAGTTCCTATAAAAATGGAAAAGAATGGGTTTGGATCATATGAATAGTCAGGTGATTGTAAATTTTAATAGTCGGGACTCAACAAAGTAAAGTCATATGGTCAGGAGATCATTATGTAATTTTTAGTAGTCAGAAGATTAAAAAAGTACTATCCTATAGTATAGGAACCATTTGTACTTTACAAAAAAATAAACCCAAAGCATATAAATAGTTGTAGCAAGTATTGGGAGAAATAGATGGCAAAATCTAAGCGCACGCAGAGGACGGCCTCCCAATAGAATTGGATATGCATGGAAAGTGCCACGTTTCCCCTTCTCCCCGGTGCCAACCGACAATACCTCTTAATGCTTTCTTCAAATCTCTCTCGTCTTCATTTTCCTCTTTATACCCTTTCGCATTTCCTTCTCATTCACATCACTTTTTTTCTCAACAGAAAACGCTGCGCGACGCGGTCGATTCCCACCGATCTCCATTTCAGATTCGGATCCTCCACGCGTCCGACCTGCCCTGTAATTGCTGTCCGTTCCCCCCCCCGGATCGGATCAGGTTCTTTTATCCGGACTTCTTTTTTTTTTTTATTTTACAGTTTCGTTTAAATTTAATCGATAGTGCGGTCTTTTCTTCATATGTATTCAATCTCTGTTGCATGATTTATTAACTCTAGAAATGAGGCGAAGTATATTTGGAATCTCACCTTAATAATTCTAATTCTTGCTTCTTATGGACAGACTGTATTCCTGTTGCATTCATATATTTCCGTATATTTTCTGGTGTCATGATTGCAGTATTAGATATTTATATAGATTTTGATACATTGAGTTTTTTTTTTTTTTTTGTGTTTATAAGTTTTGAGATATTCTTGTATTTGCATTGTATTTCTATTATTTTCCCGTGGAGTTTTAGTTGCTTTTTTTTCATGCCTGTGCTATGTTGTGTAATCATAGCAGGTCCAGGTCTACTTTGAATAATAATTTAGTTCATCTAAATATATTACTATTATATTGAAATTGAAAGTGTAATTATTCAATTTTTGTTTGAAGCTATTCAATCTATCTGAATTGTAATAGTTAATTATGTTTCAGTTGTCTGAAAAAAAAAACGTGTTAATTAGTTTTGAGGTCCTTTTTGTTCAAAGGGGAATAATAGCAGTCGGGTACTTAAATTGCAGCTGTAGTCGTATTTTTGGTTGCATTACGTTTATCATGATTGCAGTAATAGTGTATGCTATTTGTCATTGTGGGTATTGTAGTTATGAAATAACGGCTCCGGATGGCACCTTTACCGCTATATAACGACCACAATTTCAATAGCGGAACACTATTTAAGTCCCTGATATCAGTACATACAAATTAAATTTCCCTGTAATTAAAAGTTTAAAACAATTGTTGCTTTCGATTTTGTAATCTTGCTGATTTGAGTTACCCACCATTGCTCGTGGGTTCAGAGAGGAACCAGGGGGCAGACAGGGGAATTGGTCCCTTCCAAGTATTATCAATTCAATTTAAGCCTCTTAGTCCTTTAGCTAAATGAAACCCCTTTAAAACTAAGTAATTAATTTAATCCATTTTAAATAAATTTTTAGCTTTAATCCCCCAAATTTTATAATTTAACTCGACCCGTATACATAAAATTTCTAGCTTTGTCTCTGCGTGGGTTTAAATATTCGTTACCATTTTAGGGAAGTTTTGCATTCAATACATTACTTTTACTGAATTTAAGAAATAATACTGTGTTGATTATGGTTTTCGTTCTATAAATATCACCTTAAGCTCTATCAATTAATTAACATTTTCCTTCTTCAAACTGGGAATATAGGAAAATTAAGGGTGCTTTTATAAGGTACTGTAAAGGGTTCGTATGCTTGTGCTGAATTAATCTTTTTGTGGAATTGTAAATTTCGGGCGAGTACAAGGATGATGGTTGATTCAAGCGCAACAACAAAACAGGTTCCCATCGTTAATATGATATCTGACAAAGGTGGTGATGGCGGATATGTTAGTGCAGGTTGGAAAGGTAGATACCCTTTTTCACTTGTTCTAAATAGTTGTTTTTACTTCTTATCATATGCATTACAAAATGTCATGATTTATTTTGTAAAATGATTTTTGTTTGTATGCTGTTTTAGTTATTTACTCTGATTTGATAATTTCGTTGATGTTTTAGTTCAATTAATGTGTTGCCTAATGATTGAAAGCTAGAACATTCTGTTGTTGGTACTATAAGCTACCGATCATTTATGCAATCTGAGAATTTTAACAATGTCTATTGTACATGTGTTGATATTGGTACAGTCTCGTAAATTTGCGCATGGTCTCATAGGGAATAAGTGAAAAAGGATCTTTTAGTTAATTATTTTCATCTGTTTGTCTTTACTTCCATTCGGTGGTTACCTAATTACTGGGTGATATGAAGAAGAATACTTTTGTTTCCTTGCAAGACTTGTAATATCATTGTTAATATCAATTGTATTCTCTTTTTAATTCTTTTACTTTCCAAAATCACCTTTTTCATAACTCATAAGTATTCTCCTCTTCAAGTTCTTCAAATAGACCATGCCTCTCACCTGAATATCTACATTTTGCATACAATCATCAATCTTTTCCTTGTGTCTAGAGGATATAGGCTATTGCCTATCGTGCATTACTGTTGTTTTATTTGTTGATTTAATGTTTAAGAGATTCAGATTTTGTTTGTTGTAATTTTGTACAAGTGATGCTATTAACCAAGATTAGATTTTAAGTCACTCTTACATGGTAGGTTTCTTGTCTGCTTGACAGTGAAGATGGAAAATTAAGCTATGGCTATTCAAGTTTTAAGGGAAAGAGATCAACAATGGAAGATTTCCACGATATTAAAACTTCCAAGATTAATGGGAAGACGGTCTGCATGTTCGGAATATTTGATGGTTAGTTTTCTTATAATTTGTTGCCTTGTGGAAGGTTATGAAATAAAAAAAAAAATATTGCCTCTGTGCTATTTATACTATTTGTCATCCTGGTTATGTGTTTTTGGATGATGAATAACGTTTCTAAAGAACAAGATTTCCTTTTATATCTGAAATGGAAGATTTTTGTTAACACCCCCCGGGGCAATTGAAAAATATCATGTGCAATTTCAGGGCATGGCGGTTCTCATGCTGCTGAGTATTTGAAGCAACATCTTTTTGAGAATCTAATGAAGCATCCAAAGTTCATGAGTGACACCAAACTTGCCATAAGTGTGTTCAAGATCTTTGATATTCTCAGTTTATGGAATATTTTAAAATGTTGCATATCCTACCTTTCACACACACACACCACAAAAACAAACACAGAAAAAAAGTGGTGTATATCATTTGCTATCAGCCCTCTATAGAGGATCCATGCATTACAAGTTCTCATACCTCTTTCTTGTTTTGAGTAAGCAAGAGATAGGATTGTATCCTACATAAAATGATTATCAAGTCATTTTAATCCTCTTTTATTCATTTCGGTTTTATTGTATATTGCTTCTAGGTGAAACATATCCACAGACTGATGTAGATTTCTTGGATTCTCAAAGAGATATTTATCGAGATGATGGTTCAACTGCTTCAACAGCAGTGTTGGTTGGCAACCATCTATATGTTGCCAATGTTGGAGACTCGAGGACTATAATATCCAAGGCTGGAGAAGGTATTCCATGCTTTTTCCTTTAAAAAAAATTGCGTATTAATATGTTACTTTCAAGTTCACTGCTACATGCATTAAAATATTTTGTAAATATTATTACTATTACTTGAAGCTGATGTGAATGGTTCAATGATATAATGACCCAGTAAACGGGAAGAAGGCTAGGCCCCATATTCTGAACACTTTTCTTTATTTCTTCCTTTACCAACTATAGATGATATGATACTTGTGGCTTGATGTGATGAAGAATTTTGAGAGGTTTGAATTTTTAAGCGGGGATTTCTAAAAGAAACTTCTTTTACCTTTTCAAGCTATCCCTCTCTCGGATGATCATAAACCTAATAGAAGTGATGAACGGAAGAGAATTGAAAATGCTGGTGGGGTTGTTATGTGGGCAGGTAAAATTGTTTAAGGATCTAGCTTGTCTTATTGAAGCCAGAACAAATATTTTCATTTATAGCTGGTACTCAAATCGGAAGTCCCGGTTCCTGAAATTTTATATTGAAATGTCTTGTTGATAATGTAAGGAACTTGGAGGGTAGGAGGTGTATTAGCCATGTCTCGAGCTTTTGGAGATCGCATGTTGAAGCAATTTGTTGTTGCAGAACCCGAAATTCAGGTGATCCTCAAAATCATATACTAATAAGATAGTAATCTTAAATTTTTTCTCTCATTTTATTTAATTTTTCTATTAATTTCTCCTATCGTATTGCTTTGGCCTCGGTAATATGGACTCATTTGGCAAAAGCATCATCTGATATGAAAACATTGAAAATTGCAACATCCTATTTCCATCCTTAATTCACCACAACCATAAGTCAGAATCTAATGTGTTAGAATGAGATGCTGAAGTAAAAATGTACTTGTTTATTCTTTTTAATTCGACTGTAAATGTTAAATAGCTTTGCCTCATTTTCTCTTCTGTTTTTTCTTGCTCCATCCCATTTCATCCCTAAATTTCGGTATCTACGGTGGTCGGACTACAACAATTCATATATCGTTTTGTGTTCAAGTTGTTTCTTTTCCTTCTAATGAGATACTTGTATTTCTTAATGTTTATTTCTCAGTATAAAGAGATAGATGAAGAGTTTGAGTTGCTTGTGCTTGCTAGCGATGGTTTATGGGATGTAGTGCCTAATGAGGTAAACCTCTCTCTAAAGTATCTATCGACGTATATCAACCATGTGCCTGGTCTTTGTTTCGATTTGTGAGCAACGTCTAATGATAAAGCGGTGGTAGTTATTCGGGACATATGAACTTGCTCCAAGGAAAGAAAAATAAAAGGGACAATACCAGCTCCTAGGAGCTTACTGATTTTCCCGGCAATATTAGATTAGATTGGTTGATCTTTCAATGCTTGAGGGGATTTTGTATTTACTTGTTGTAAGTTAAAATTATGTTAGCAGGACGCAGTTTTGCTAGCCGGGGCAGAAGAAGAACCCGAGACAGCTGCCAGAAAGTTGACAGAAACGGCTTTCACACGCGGGAGCGCGGACAATATAACATGCATCGTGGTTAGATTTCACCACGACAAGGCAGTTCCAGTTAATCTCAAACATGGGTAAAGGTCCCTTATACATATGGTTTGCAGTTTGATGTGTAGATTGATTTTGAAATCTCTATGTGCCTTTTATGGGCAATGTGCATTAATTATATAAAGGACGCGATTTGTTTGTTGGTTTTGGTCCCCTAATGCTCTGTGCCTCTGTGGTATTAATTATATATTCCGGCTTTCATTTCATTGTTTAGCTGGAAGTGTAATAAAAACCATTCCAGTTAGTACACTAATTGGTCATCTAGATTTGTTGAAATACAAGTTATTCTCACGCACTATACAACATTTAAAATATACTTTATGAGACGGTTTAGTATAACGAAAAGAAACAATTATAATAAAAACAATAACATATAGCTGATAAAAATGTTAAGCAAAATAGAGAAATTTATTTTATCTTATGTAAGAGGATTATATTTTTTATTTATTTTTTATACAAACTTGTATTTTCAAATAGAAGACTAAAATATAAAGTATAGTTCACAATAACAATAGATTTACGTTGGTTAGTTTGTTGGGTTTTTTTTTGGGGGGGAGTGATAGAGACGGTTGATGACCTCAAACGGACGAAGCTTATGCTGACCCCTGAAGTAGGAGGTGCAGCCGCAGATCTAGAATTTTTTTCAGAACAGGCACATACATAGTAACATAAAATTTTTAAATATAATGGATACAAATAAAATTTTAGAGTGGACATTATCTATAAAATAAATAATTAATCGAAAAAAATTCATATTTTAAGATGGGTATGAAAAATTTTAAGGTGGACATCATCAATAAAATAAGTAATTAACCGAAGAAAATTCGAATTTTAGTGCCACCATCACAACTACCGGCAAGCCGGGAAAGCTTCCCCAGGACACTAACAACTTGGTCACTGGTGTAGCCTTATTCGGAACTCTCAGCGGCCAGCTTGTGTTCGGTTAGCTCGGTGACAAACTAGGCCGCAAGAAAGTTTACGGTTACACTCTCATCCTCATGGTCTTCTACGCTTTTGCTCAGGCCTATCATTTGAATCCACCTCCGGTTCTAGGATCGGCACCCTTTGTTTCTTCATATTTTGGCTTGGTTTTGGCATCGGTGGCGATTATCCTCTTTCCGCCACAATCATGTCGGTGTTGGGAAATAAAATGAGTAACAAGTAATTTCCCTATAACCATATTAGTGAGAATGCGAAATAAAAGCAAAAAAATAATACACGAAATTGATAACGAAGTTCAGCCAATTTGCTTACGTCTCCGGACTGCTGCAGATCTTTTACTAAGAGAGAAATTTACAGGTGTTTACAAAACACTCACTACTCACAAGAAAGCTCTCTAGTATTGGGAGAAAGAAATGATTTTTGGGATGGTTTTGAAGCTAAATGAGCTAGGGTATTTATAGTTGAAGCTTAAGGATTTAATCTTGTAAATACCCTAAAGTTTAGGGATTAATTGTGATTATCCCATTATCATTTTTCAAGAAACATCTACCAAACTTTGAAAAACTATTTTTCAAAGAAACATTTACCAAACTTTGAAAACCATTTTCAAAAAAACATTTACCAAACTTTGAAAATCATTTTTTCAAAGTTGGTTGCCAAACTTTGAACTTAACAATACTGTTGAGTTAATCGATTGACGAATATGGCCAAGAGGGGGTGAATTGGCAATTAAAATTTTGGTGGAAGCTTTTGCAGAAAATTGAAAGAAATTTGCACAGCGATTTAGAGTGGTTCGACTTTCTCAACCAAATTCTACGTCCACTACCTTAGCTATCCACACTAAGGATTTTCCACAAATTCACTAATTTGTATTTCTTTTGAGGACAAAGAGTAACCTTACAAACCCTTAAGAATTATACCCCAAATTCTTGAGAACACTCTCTCCCAAAGAGAACAATACAAATTTGCAAACTTACAAGGAAATCCTCACAAGGTAGATTGTTTGCACAATTCTAGAACAAAGAAAAGAACACTCAAGAATGAATACAATTGAGCACAATAAGTGTTCTTGAAAGATGAATATTGAATGAAAGATAGGCTTGAAATGTTCAAACTTGAGGCTTGATGCTTTCTCTTTGATTCTCTCTTAATTCTAGTTGCTTGATGTTTCTTGTTATTGATCAATGCTTCTAAGCTTGCTTAAATACACCTTGAATCACTTCTGAACGTTGGGGATGATTATTGGAGATAATAGAGCCGTTTAAGTGTGAAATCATTTAATAAAACAGCTTGGAGCGTGGGGGGAATCGGTACCCCTCATGGGGAATTGGTTCCCTAAGTCTAAAATTCAAATATTTCGACCGTTGACCAGTGGGGGAATCGGTTCCCTCTGAGCATTCTGGAATTCTTGGAGCCAAACCATTCAGGGGGAATCGATTCCCTCTGAGCAATCTGAAATTTTTGGCTTTGAAATGGTTCGAAATATTTTGTAAAATCGTTTTGAAATTATTTTAAGATTAAAACTTAATTTTACACTTGAGTAAGGATTTAAAATGAACTTTGAAATACTTTGAGTAATATTTTGATATTCGATTTAATATATCGAATATGCTTAGAAAAATCATTTTCAAAATTAAAATTCTTTTAATTTAATTTGTTATATCGAAACATCAAAATGTTTTCAACAAATACTTTCAACAATCTCCCCACTTGAAGACTGATTTTAATATGCCTTCACACCTCGATCAATGCAGCAGCATTTTTGGTCCTGTTATTCTAGCATGCCAACTGAAGTTGAACACAACTTCAGTTTGTCAGTGGTCACCGTCTTTGTCAACATGTCTGCCGGATTTTGAGCTCCACTAATCTTCTCAAGCTTCAAAATCCCATCTTCCAGAAAAGACCGGATAAAATGATATTGCAATTGTATGTGCTTCGTACTGGAATGAAAAGACGGATTCTTTGCTAGATGGATAGCACTTTGACTGTCGCAATACAAGACATTGTTTTCTTGTTTCTTGTCTAACTCTTCCAAGAAAACTTTGGAGCCAAACCATCTCCTTGTTGGCTTCCGTAACAGCGACATATTCTGCTTCACTTGTGGAGAGAGCAACTATCTTTTGTAGTTGAGAAACCCAACTCACTGCAGGCTAAGTCAGCATCTACATAGCCTGTCAGTATCATATCTCCACCTTTGAAACAAAGTGTTTTGTTTGTGGTACCTCGCAGATATATGAGGATCCATTTGACTGCTTCCCAATGTACCTTGCCTGGAATATTCATGTACCTGCTAACAGCTCCCACTGTATGAGCAATATCTGGTCTGGTACAAACCATGGCATACATCAGACTTCCAATTACTGAGGCATATGGCACATTCACCATGTGTGCACGTTCTTCCTCCGTCTTTGGTGACTTTTCTTTGGAGAGTCTAAAATGAACACCTAAAGGTGTAATTACTGGTTTAGCATCTTGCATGTTGAACCTGGAGAGTAAATTGTTGATGTACTCAGCCTGTGATAACATCAAAGTCCCCGACTTTGTGTCTCTCTTGATCCTCATCCCTAGAATCTACTTTGCAGCGCCCAGATCTTTCATTGCAAACTGCTTCGATAATTTTTGCTTCAAGTTTATAATCTCTTGCATGTCTGAACCTGCAACAAGCATGTCATCAACATACAACAATAAAATAATAAAGTTGTTGTCGAACTTCTTGATGTAGCAACAATGATCTGTTTGGCATCTGGTAAAACCACTACTACCCATGAAGCTATCAAACTTATTGTACCACTGTCTAGGAGCTTGTTTTAAACCATACAATCTCTTCTTCAATCTGCATACCAGGTTTTTCTTGCATGCCTCTATGAAGCCTTCTGGCTGCCTTATATAGATTTCTTCCTCCAAAACACCATGAAGGAAAGTTGTCTTCACATCTAACTGCTCAAGGTGTAAATTTTCTGCAGCTACAATTTTCAACACCAGTCTGATTGTAGACAGTTTTACAACTGGAGAGAAAATTGCATTGTAGTCAATACCTTCTTTTTGCTAAAAACCTTTGACAACCAATCTTGCTTTGTAGCGTTTGCTCCCATCATGCTCTTTTTTGATCCTCTAAATCCACTTGTTGTGGAGCGCTTTCTTGCCTGGTGGTAATTCAGCTAATTCCCATGTCTGATTTGACATAAGCGAGTTCATCTCATCTTTCATGGAAGACTCCCACTTGACTGAATCCTCCACTTGCATTGCTTCATCATAGCACTCTGGTTCACCATTGTCAGTCAGCAACAAGTAGTGCAAAGAATGAGAATATCGTTGGGTTGGTTTAGGAATTCTGGATGAGCATCTCAGTTCTGGTGTGCTTGGTTCTTCTTGAACTGCTTCAGGATTGATCTGAATATCATTTCCAAAAATCTCCTCAAACTCAGCAAATTCCTTTGTTTCAGTTTTGGTATTGGAGCTACTTGATTCTATGGTTGCCCTGTCTTTGTACATCACATTCTCATTGAAAATGACGTCTCTACTTCTGATGATCTTCCGATTTTCATAGTCCCAAAACTGGTAACCGAACTCATCACCGCCATAACCAACAAATACACATTTGTTGGACTTAGCATCAAGTTTACTTCTTTCAGCAGAGTCTATGTGTACATAAGAAATACAGCCAAACACTCTTAAGTGTGAAAGGTTTATTTCTTTCTTGCTCCAAACTTCCTCTGGTATTCTGCCATCCAAAGGAACTGAGGGCCCACAGTTGATCAGGTAAGCTGCAGTGTTGATAGCTTCAGCCCATAAAAATTTGGCCAATCCGGCATGTATCCTCATGCTTCTAGCACGTTCATTCAGAGTTCTGTTCATGCGCTCTGCTACTCCATTCTACTGCGGTGTCATGGGAACTGTTGTCTCCATCTTGATCCCATTGTTTGCGCAGAAATCTCTGAATCTACTATTTTTGTACTCTCTGTCGTTATCAGACCTCAACCGCTTGACTTTCAAACCAGTCTCATTTTCCACCATGGCCTTCCATTTTCTAAAGGTATCAAAGACTTCTGATTTCTTCTTCATAAAATAAACCCACACCTTCCTTGTAGAATCATCGATGAAGGTGACATAATATAATGAGCCTGCAAGAGATGGAACTAGAGATGGTCCACATACATCAGTATGAACCAACTCTAACCTTTCTGCCTTGGGTGTCTTGCCAATCTTTGCAAAGCTGACTTTCTTTTGTTTACCAAAGATGCAATCTTCGTATAGTCCGACATCTACATTCTTTAGATCCGGCAGCTTCCCTTTTGACAAAAGTGTTTTCATCCCTTTCTCGCTCATATGGCCAAGCCTTTGGTGCCACAAGTTTGATTTTCCATCAGCATCTGCTACTGCAATGATATTCTCTAAATTTGAGGTTACATAGAGAGTATCAGTCTTCTTACCACGAGCAATGACGAGTGCTCCTTTGGTAATCTTCCATTCACAGCCTGAAAAGGTTGTACTATAACCTTCTACATCAAGCTGTCCTACAGAAATCAAATTTCTTTTAAGGCCATGAATATGTCTCACTCCTGTCAGCTTCCAGGTGGTCTGGTTTGGCAGCTTTAATCGGATGTCTCCTTTTCCGACGATCTTCAAGGTTTCATCATCGGCTAGATGAACCTTCCCAAAATCACCACTGGCATAGTTCTCTATGATTTCTCAGCATGGGGTGGAGTGGAAAGATGCCCCTGAATCCAAGATTCATGATTTAATCGGACTGTTGACGCTTAGAATCATGACATCACCTGTCTCCTCTGTCACGTTGGCAGAATCCTGTGCGCCGGTATTTTTCTTCAGTGCTCGGCAATCTCTTTTAAAGTGACCCTTCTTGCCGCAGTTATAACAGGTAAAATCTTTCTTTCCCGTTATTGATTTTCCCCTTCTGGATTTTGATCTGCCACGATTTGAATATTTTTGAAGTTCTCCCTCTGGACTCCGTGTACAAGGCTAAGGAGGTTGATGCTTCACCCGATTCTCTCCGTCGAATTTCTTCGCTCAATACCAGATCCCAAACATCATCGAATTTTAATTTGTTATTTCCCGACGAGCTGCTGACTGTTGTAAAGTAACATTCCAACTGTCTGGTATAGATGATAAGAGAATTAAAGCTCGAACTTCATCATCAAATTCAATTTCCACGGAACTCAACTGGGTTGTGATTGTGTTGAGTTCATTCAAGTGTTGAGCCACTGATGCCCCTTCCGCCATCCGCAAATTGAACAATCGCCTCATCAAATGAATTTTGTTTGAGGCCAATGGCTTCTCATACATACTAGAGAGAGTCGACATAAGACTCGCCGTGGTCTTTTCCTTTGCTATGTTGAAAGCAACATTGCGGGATAACGTCAGTCGGATAACTCCGAGGGCTTGTCTGTCGAGAAGAGCCCAGTCTTCATTCTTCATGCCTTCTGGTTGCTTTCCTGAGAGGGGTTGATATAGATTTTTCTGGTACAAAAAATCTTCGATCTGCATCTTCCAAAAGTCATAGTTTGCACCATCGAACTTTTCAATTTTCACCTTCCCTTCGTCTGCAGCCATCGCTCTCACTCCAATATGGCTTCGTTTGGATCATTTCTGACAATTCTTGCGAATCACCGTGTATTAGAACACCTCCGTCGACAAATTCGTATTGCTGACAAAATTTTTACTATTCACGAAATTCACTATTCATGTGAATAGTAATGAATAGTAACCTCGCAAAAAATTGACAAAATTCACAACCAAAAGCTCTGATACCAGTTGTTGGGAAATAAAATGAGTAACAAGTAATTTTCCTATAACTAGATTAGTGAGAATGTGAAATAAAAGCGGAAAAATAATACATGAAATTGATAACGGAGTTCAGCCAATTTGCTTACGTCTCCGGACTGCTGTAGATCTTTTACTAAGAGAGAAATTTACAGGTGTTTACAAAACACTCACTACTCACAAGAAAGTTCTCTAGTATTGGGAGAAAGAAATGATTTTTGGGATGGTTTTGAAGCTAAATGAGTTAGGGTATTTATAGTTGAAGCTTAAAGACTTAATCTTGTAAATACCCTAAAGTATAGGGATTAATTGTGATTATGTCATTATCATTTTTCAACAAACATCTACCAAACTTTGAAAAACTATTTTTCAAAGAAACATTTACCAAACTTTGAAAACCATTTTCAAAAAACATTTACCAAACTTTGAAAATTATTTTTTCAAAGTTGGTTGCCAAACTTTGAACTTAACAATACTTTCAACAGTCGGAATAGGCTAACGAAAAGACTCGTGGAGCGTTTATTGCTGCGGTTTTCGCCATGCAAGGAGTTGAGATTATATTTTCCGGCTTGGTTTCCATGATTCTTTCGGCTATCTTCCTTAAGCTTTATCTGGCACCTAGTTTTAAAGATGATCATGTATTTTCCACACAACCGGAAGCTGATTATCTATGGCGGATTGTGCTCATGTTCGATTCGTTACCGGCTCTTCTAACGTATTATTGGCTGAAGAAGATGCCGGAACCGGTCGTTACACTGCGATTATTCAAGGGAATGCCAAACAAGCGGCGGCTGACATGGGCCGAGTTCTTGAAATTGAACTCGATGTTGAATCAGATATAAGCTTTCACAATTTAAAGCGGCGAACCAATACGGGTTATTATCACATGAGTTCTTTAAACGCCAAGGGTATCATCTTATAGGTAATGTTATTATCCGACAATATCAAATCATATTAAATCTCGTCTGTTATACTTTTATTATCAACGTTGATATCATTTTGTTTATTATTTTGGCTTCTAAATTCTTGACAGGTACAATGACCACTTGGTTCTTGTTGGATATTGCTTTCTACAGTCAAAACCTAACCCAAAAACGACATTTTCCCAGCCATGGGTTTAACCAATAAAGCTCCTGATGTGAACACCATTAGAGAAGTCTTCGAGTCCTCGCGCGCCATGTTCGTTGTTGCTTTGCTTGGTACATTCCCAGGGTACTGGTTCACTGAAATTTTCATAGAAAAGATCGGTCGTTTCGTCATCCAACTGGTTGGATTCTTCATGATGTCCATCTTCATGCTCATTCTTGGCGTCAAATACGATTATCTCAGGGATAATAATAAGTTCCTATTCGTTCTTCTTTATGGGTTAACGTTCTTTTTCGCCCACTTTGGCCCCAACAGTACAACCTTTGTGCTACCGGCGGAGCTGTTCCCTACGAGATTGCGGTCCACTTGTCATGCGCTGAGAGGAGCATCGGAGAAGGCTGGAGCCATGATCGGAGCTCTCGTGGTACAATCATATACATTGGACGGAAATGTTAAGAAAATCAAGGCTGCCATCATCACTTTGGCCTTTACAATCATGTTGGGATTTTGTTTCACATTCCTGGTCCCAGAAACCAAAGGTCGGTCTTTAGAAGAAATTTCAGGCGAGGATAGTGGTGGTGGCGGCCAACATGAAACTCAAATGGCCGCCGCCGTATCGGTTTCTATGCATGGAAACGGCCGCTTTGAAGAGATTTGAGGTGCCTAACTAGCTAGCTTAGAGGTGTGAAGGGGAAAAATAGGCTAGAGAAACGATTGGTTTTCAGCCTGGTTTTTCGTTTGGTTTTTAATGATTTATGGCCGTGATGTACGAATAAGAGTTTAACAACAATCGCTTAGTCTAATGGAACGAGACATTAGGTCTCTGTAAGGTAAGGAGTTTGAATCTTGGTGTTTGTGAATGGAGTAAACTGAGTTGGGAGGGTTGCCCTCGTTTCTGCAGTACATGATCTGGATTAGTCGATTAATAAATCAAATACCAGTGATAAATTCAAAAAATAATAATAATAAGAGCTGCAACTGTTGCTATCTAGGCCAATATTATATAAGGATGATATCCTACTTTCTCCATGAAAGCGTAAACCATTTTGTTAAAAGCCAATAATTTATATTATATAAATCTAATTTTGGATTACTAGAAAATCATTATTTTCGTATCTGCTAAGCAGTTGTATTATGAGATAATTCAGAAAATATATTCCTAATTTTTTTGGTTTATCTCAACTCATCAAATAGCCTTGGCGGCTAAGAAAAGTGTTATTCTATTTAGAGGTTATCGATTCGAACAATTGTACAGCAGGTGTAGAGTATATATGTGTAGTCAATTCTTTTTTTTAACATATGCTACCTTATAATCACTTATAAAAAAAACATTTTACCTCCCCTCATGTTGTTGAATGGTGAGGCATTATAAAGAGAAATGGAGTACCAATAACGTACTCATTAAGGATCAGCTTACCTTCAGGGATTTTGTATTGAACAACACAATATTTTATGTTAAGGGACGAATTTATAAAATTTTAAGAAAATGTAAACTTATAAAACTTTAAAGGAGAATAAATTTTCAATCGAAAATGCAAAGGAAATAACATATATAAGAATTTGAAAATTTTGAGGGGGCCTCGGTCCATCTTGGATAGCGGATGTATGAAAATCTGATCAACACTTTGAGCTGTTTCTGAACAGATGACAATATGTACTCTGTGTTTGCTGGAATTATCACAAAGCAGAATTTAAACGTATAATATAAGTTGGAAAATAGAAAAGCAAGAATCATAATAACAATGAGCCATATATCTATCTGAAATGCATGATAATTAGGTCATAAAATGCCCATAACTTGCTTAACTTCAATCTAAGAGACTAAGACAAGAGACAGGAGAAAAGGCATAAGATTGCAAATTTGCAGTGGTAGGATATCCTCAAAGTTTAGGAAGTTGATAAAGTGTTGCAACTGCTTGATTGAAAGATATTCATGATGAGGAACTAACTAAAGGTCTTTACGGTCCTCCGAGTATTGCATTTTCGATATCCTCTCTACTCAGTGCATAACTGAATCTCCTTTCCATGTCTCGTTCAAGATTCCCAGGTCCGCTCTTCAAATACCTGCACCATATGATACAGTCTTCTTAGCCCAATAAACGAGAAAATTCAGGAGAAGAATGCTATACAATGCTTATTTCTATCCATTTCACTTCCAATTCCCCCCCCCCCTCGTACGTCGGATGGAATTTAATTAAATTACACTGAGATCATCCAGCAATCAAATGCAATAAGTTTGAATGCGTTTGCAGGTCTTGATAAATTTCACTAAATAGAAACGGTTCTTTTTAGCAGATTGTCTGAGAAGAAGATACAGCTTGATCCAACCTAAGAAACAAGGTACACTAGAAAAGGCATTAGATATAGCCAAGGTCTGGAGCGAATTAAGCCTCCTCCAAAAACATCCTACGGTTAACATCCAAAATCTTTTGCTCATTCTCTCTAACCAATAGCATCAGTTTTCCAGCGCTTCTTCTTTTCTCTTCGTTCCTGGATTTCTATCCCGCTCTCTAAATTTATGCTAAAATGAGATATTGTGCAAAAAAGAACAGTAACCAGGTTAGTTAACATTCATGGTTTTTGCTTCATAAATCATAACTCGAAGATTGATTTACAAGCACGAAGCATTGCCTACATCCGTGCACCAATGATTGTGATCATCAATCCTGCTAATACTTGCAGAAGGTGGAAATGACCAAACCTTCCCAACTTTATACCTATCCTTAATCACTGCTTTTTTCGTTTCAGCTCTCGAATGTGCATTCTGTTTAACTCCAAGGAACTTGGTCAAGCCAACTACATTTTTTCATTAGCAACGCCTATTGCTAGTATTTCGCATAAAACGCCACGATATTTAATGGAACCTTTGTATTGTACTGTATACATGACTGCGATACCTACAATTTAGAAACTTATATGCCAACTTATGTTAGTCACTAGAAACTACAGAATGTTTGCTCCAGAACAGAAACTAAACAACATCAGCCTTTAGCGAAAAGGATACAGAAACTTCCCAATCAAAGTTATCAAAGTCTCAAGGCGCATCAAGGCGCAAAAGTGTCCTGGAGCCTTGAGGCGCGAAGCGCATGAAAGGCGCGGGATTCACGAAGGCGAGACGCATGAAATCCAAAAAATTGTAATACATGTATTTATTAATGCAATCAAACTCAAATATCATAGATACTCAATATTAGGCTTCAATAGAGTTCATTCTCAAACTCAAAATATCAACCTAACGTCATAAAAGCTATCAACAAGCAAGTCGCTAAAAATGATGTTTAACGTCGCAGATACCAGTCAAAGAAAAGGAGGAAGCGGCCGATCGATAGATTAGTATGTGTGGATTAGAAGGCCGATTGACAGTCAATTGAGGGTTTTAGGGGTCCTAAAAGGTGGTTCGTTTTAATACTAAAATAAGTCACGTCTTCACTATGTTACCTTGAAAACGATGGAACATAAAAAAAAAACTTAATATATAAAGTTTAATTAAAAAAACAAAATATACAGTAAATAGAATAATAAAGAAAGTAAAATTCAATAATAAGATATTATTTGATTATTTCATTGTTTGGGCCATAAAAACCTGGGCCAATAAAATAAATTTATCTGCAGCAGTAATAATGTATGGATGATATACATCAAAGCTTGTCTCAACTATACCAGACTAAATATCCAAAATTTTGTCAACCAATGATGGGGTTTTGGTGAAATTCGTAAAGTTGAAAATTAAAGTAGCATTTTGCTAATAATGTGATAATGGTGATAATGGAGATCACACGTGTCAGTATTCGATTCACAGACCCAGATTTCGTTGGATGAGAGATTCAATCAACTGTCCCTCACCTATAACTCAAACACCTTCTCCTTCAACATCCTAGCTTCTGTCTTCACCGTCTCCACAAAAAATGGCAACTGAAATGGCACTCGTAAAGCCTATCTCCAAGTTCAGTTCAAGCATTCCAATCTTCACCAACTCACGTTATGTGATGTTCACCACCATCAGGATGTCATCCACTTCGCAGCCAACAACAAAGACCGTCGTCAAGGGCGGCAAGAAAGCCGCCAAAACAACAATCAAAGAGACCCTTCTGATGCCGAGGTTATACTCCATCGACTTCGACGAGATGGAGACCCTTTTTAACACTGAAATCAATAAGAACCTCAACCAGTCTGAG
Source organism: Hibiscus syriacus (assembly GCF_006381635.1). Taxonomy (NCBI): domain Eukaryota; kingdom Viridiplantae; phylum Streptophyta; class Magnoliopsida; order Malvales; family Malvaceae; genus Hibiscus; species Hibiscus syriacus. The sequence goes on along the minus strand of NW_024063149.1, from coordinate 737,372 downwards.
TTCGAGGCGCTGCTTTAAGAGTTCAAGACGGATTACAACCAGACACTTCGTGAGGAACAAGGAGTTCAAGGAGGTTGTTGATGCTAGTAATAATTATAAGGTTTTAAGCCCACATCGCGTCTGACTGAGGCGCCTTAGAGCCTCGCTGCGCCTAGGCTATGTACCTCGCTTCAGTGTTGAAAAAGCCCCGTTCAGTGAGCCTCTACGCTTTTACGCCTCAGGCCTTTTTACAACTATGTTCTCAATAAACATCCGCGAATAACCAACAACTAGTCGGTCTAACGGAATGAGGCACTAGATCTCTTAAGCATGATCAGAGGTTTGAATCTTGGCATTGTGAATGGAGCAAATGGGTTGGGAGGCTGTAATACCTTATCCGGATTAGTCCATTAATAGATCATATCCATGTGATTAAACAAAGAAAAGAAATCACGGCATTGCCTAAGGGGTGCCTTTCTGGGTTAATGCAGTACAACTGTTGCATTGTGGTTTTTCAGCAAGACCAGATACCTTAAGCAATTCAATTGGACCCATGAATTTTCTTTTTTATGCAATTCAGTACAAGAAATACCAATTCTACAGCATCTAAAAAATTTCTGTAAACCCAGTTAACAATCAATCTAAAGAAAGATACCAATCTCAAATCAAACGAAACAGAAAACACCCAAAAGTAACAAATAAAATAAAATCAGCCTTTAGCTAAAAGCCGTTGTTTTACCTTATACAAAGATCAGTGACATCAAGAGATAACTGGGCATCCCAATCAGGTTTTTCAATCAACCAAACAGCACGGTCATCTCTGGTCTGATAAAACCCTAAGCTCCTAAGCCATGCTTCAATGCAGGGCAGGCTGTGGGAGTAAAGGGGCTTGTTCTTGTCCGGGAGTCTGCTGAGCCACTCGTCTTCTGCGGTCGACAACTCCCCTGCTTCCGACGATTTTGAAGAGACGAAAGTTGTGATTTTCCTTTGAGACTGAGGAACGGAGTAGGGAAACGAAAGAGATTTTTGGAAGAGAGAAAAACAGGGGAACTTCGGATGAGTTGACGAGGCATTCGTAGTAATGATGAAATTGGAGACATGAAAAGCAGACATTTTTTTCAGGTTTCAATTGTTAATTGTTTTCTGGGTTGATAATTTATTAACAATGGAAAATTAGAGTTTTCCAGGAAGACAACGGACTGCAAGTTGAACTGGACAAAAAAAACATATGATTTCCACTGTAAACTAAAACCCCATACCATTATTTTCTCCATCATGGATGGACGGTTGGGTTAGGGAATTTTCCTTTTATTTTTTTAAAAATAATATCTTTTGAAAAATACTAATAAATATTTTCGAAGTATAATTCCTTTTTCGTTTTCAAATATCTCATTTACATTGCATTCTTCATTAAACAAAGCATAAGGAACATGTCCATGCCACCCGAATCCATCCGTAACATAAAGGTGTAATGCCAAGTCCACTTTGCCCCTATTCTTTTATTAAAGTAATTTAATTTTATATATTTTTATTTCAGTTAAATAAATCATTTTTAAATAAAAATTATTAATCCTGCTAACGATGGTTGTTAATATGATATTAATTGGTTAATAGATATTTTAATTTGAACCGATAGTATATTTAACTAAACTTAAAATAAATTAATTTTAAATTTATTTATAGATTAAATTCTCTTTTTACTTTCATAGTGTATTACCATAACCTGTTTATAGATTAATCTTAGACTACAAATTACGTCGTTTGGTCTTTATTTAATTTACTTTTCTTTAGTTGGTACTCTTTTGTTTATATATGTAACCTATTATGATTAAATGAGAAGAAATAGATTGTTAATATTAATAATAACAAACGTGAAGATATTTGGTAAAAAAAATAAGTATATCTCAATCGTTTATTTTATTTCATTCAACGGGTTTAAACTTGTGTAAAATTAAAAAAAATTTACATATTTTATAATTGGATCTTAATCCATATATATATATATGAAATAGCATGAGATAAATGTAATTACAATGTAATATTTATTTAGATGTTTTCTTAAACTATTGACAACACATACACCGACAAACATAATTGTTTGAACTCAAATTCTCTAGAGAAAATAACATTCTCTTTTATTGCTCTATAAGTTTAACTTTGTATACGTGTGTGTGTATACACTATGTTTTCATGGTAAATAAAATAAGTATTTCCTCCCATTCGTTTAGGCTGATATCATCCATATAAGGCTTTCCCATTTATGAAGTTAGAGATTTGGATTTGGAACTGAAATAATAAATCACAATAGCAGCTAGGGTATAAACAAACTGAGAGTATTACTGAACTCGACTCAATTCGAAAGTTCTGAAATGGAATTCGATTAGACTCAAAAACATGTAAGCTTAAAATTTTAAATTCGACTCGAACTCGAAATTCTGAACTGAAGCTCGTGAGTAGCTTTAAAATGCTCGAAACAAAGAGGAAAAATTCTTAAACTTAACTCGATTGAAACCTCAAACTCAAACTTGAACCGAAATCTTAAATAAATGAAAACCTTAATGTATTTTTTAAATCAACACATAAATGGTAATTTTATTAATAATTTATTTTTAAAAAAAATCTTAATATATTCTATTTTCGAGCTCGTTAAGAATTCGAGTCAATCCACTCGATCCAAGTATTTATCGAGCCTTAACCGAATCGATCTCGAGTAACTCGCGATATGTCTCGTCTCATTTACGGCCCTAATAACAGCCAGCCAGGTTCAGTTAAACTATAGCTTCATTTGACTAGAAGAATCGCCTACATTGAAAAATGCATGGAAGTTTGATGATTCCTTCAATTAAGCTTACAGTGTGCTGCAAATCACATTCCTTTTTTACTAGAAACACAAGCTCAATATATCAGCCTGCCTACCTCATATTTCGAACTCGGATAATCTTCGAATACAAAACTAGAATCGTCTTTAGAGGGGAATTAGAAAAGGAGAAAAAGAAAAGGGGGCAGTGAATAATAGTCACATAGACCAAGAAATCTGGAGAAACATTAAAGGCTAAATAATAAGACATACATGCATAGCTCCTATGAATAACGTAATGTGAGGCAGTTCCCAAACCTAACCTGAATACTCTTCTCTGTGACCATTTGAAACTATAAATAGCATGAAGAATATAATTCGGTCAAATCGGATTCATTGAAAAACCGCTACACTTTTCGGACCTGGATATTGTGAGTCGACTGGAATCGCCAGATAGGTTGTCTGCCACTCTGAACAAGAGAGACCTCCTCTCCTTCTTTCACCATTCCTTGCCTCTGTAGATCAACCGTCGAGTTCATCATGAAACAAGCACATAATAATTCTAGCATGCGTTATGAAAAATAGTCCTTTTGCAAGAAAACGGCGTAATCAATTGAACCAAACTCCAAAGTATACTGAAGTTTAGGATTGTCAGATACAATTTGCCCAAAATAAACATTAACGGATGCATGAACAACTAAATCTCTAGTTATCATCCAATTAAAGGGAAACTTCAGAATGAATAATCTGGTAAAATCTTACCTGCAACAAAGCTAAAGCCTTCTCAAAGGTTTCCTCAGCATCATCTAAGAACTCCATGTATATGGGACATACTCCTTGATATAAAGCTAATCGTTGCTGTACCCTTTTTCTGCATGACGGATAAAGTCATAGTCAAACTTTCGAGATCATAAAGTCCAGTAATGGTTGAATCCTCACATCGAAAATTACAATACTGGAGAAATGTTGCACATCTGAATTCGTAGATAATTATCATCCCATTTGGAACTAATATATTCATCAAGTCAGACTCAAATAGGGCAGACTGTTATTATTATGGCATTATGCCATAGCAGAAGATGAATAAGACAGTGGAGAAAGAACCGAGATACAGGAACCATACAGTAACCAATTTGCAATTCAGGAACAAGTCAAACTCACTCATTTGTGAAGGCAAAGATAGTGCCAGATGGACGATAATGGCTAAGTAATATAGCCATGAAACCAGTTCTAGTGAAGACAACAGTGGAGATTCCAAGAGTATTTGACATCATAGTTGCATGATAAGCAAACATCTCACTCATATAATTCTACAGAGAATAAGTAACTGCAATCAGAATTGATAGTTAACCAAAAAAATTAAAGCTTTATGAAATGTTGACCAAGAAACAAAGGTAAAAAAAGAAGGCATAAAGCATGTGGGAACTGGAAAGTGCATATAACATGTTAAATGACCTTGAAAGCTTGACCTAGATTAGGTGGCATTTCACCACCAGATATGGTTGCTTCAGTTCGTAATGCAACTGTATGCATCACTTTAACAGCTTTCAATGGGAACCTGCAAGAAAGTGAAACCCATTTACTAAAGTGCACTTAGGTAGAGTAATTTGCACATTGTTCATACAATTCCCATTCGAGAAAAGATAAAGCAAGGGGGCAGATATGGCATTCTAGTTTTATGTCCCAAAGAGTTTTGGTAAGTTTCTAACTTCACCAACTAGGATCCAAAAATATCCATATAAACCTTGCATATTACATCAAAGGAATTTTCTACATAAACAATTACTCAAATATGGAACATTGTTATTAGCACAAGACAAAATGAAATCCTTACCTACTTGTAATGGCAAAAATAGCAAGGGTGGCATGCCATATAAGGAAAAAATTAAGGTACGAAGAGGAGCAAGTAAAATAAAATTTCTAAAAATTCCATGTAAAAACTTAAATAACTTACTTTCCATGAGCTGTTTCTCCAGAAAGCATGACAGCGTCAGCACCCTCACGAACAGCAATGGCAATGTCAGATACCTCTGCTCTGGTTGGTGTTGGATGAACAATCATACTTTCAAGCATATTGGTTGCCACAATAACAGCTTTCCCCATGCTTCGACAAATTCTAATTATCTCTTCCTACATTTTACACCAACTAGAACTCTGAGTGGCCAAGTAACAAATGAATTTCTTTACAAGTAAATAAAGTCTGTTTGATGAATTATCTTTTACTGTTCAATAAAAAAAAACTAAACCAACCTGCAAAAGAGGAACCTCCTCGATAGGAAGCTCTGCACCAAGATCTCCTCTAGCAACCATTGCCTAAAAGAAGAGAACAAGAATTACTTTCTACACATCACATAAATGGTGAAATGACAATAACTAAATTTTATTGTTGAATCATATTATCATCAGAAGCGGGCCAAGTGCCTAAAGTTCAAAAATGGTACTTAATATTTTTAAAAAGCAAGTTCTCGGATGGTATTTGATATTAGAAAAAGCCTCATAACATTTTAGCACCAATTTTCCTAAAAAATTGAAAATATTTTTCTTCAGCGAACGTACAGCTGAATGTATGAAATAGACAAAACTACCTACACCTTCATATAAATGCATAAAACATAAACCTAAAATTTAGCAGCATTAACGATTCAATAAAAAAAATAAGTGATCACCCCATCGGAAGCTGTTATAATAGAATGCAAATTTGGAATAGAATCTGCACTTTCAATTTTCACAATAACATGAATATCTGCATCACAAACTGCCAAAAGCAAAGGAAAAAAGACATCAGTAGAAGAGAATTTAAAGCATATACCAGAGCCACAGTTATTATTTCACTAAAGAAAACTATAAGATAAAAAAAATACTCTGCAGATAATTCTTCAACTCATGAACCACTTCTGCATCTTTAACAAAGGAAACAGCATAAAAATCAACTTTATTGTCTACTCCAAATTTTATGTCATCCCAGTCCTTTTCTGCATAAACCAACAAAAATGAATAACCCATCATTCTCAACCCTATATAGAAAATGTGGGATAAAAGGGTGAAAGAAGAGGAAAGTGGAAATTCTACAAAGTAATAGAAATTGGAACAATTAAAATTCGAGGACCAACCTGTAATAGAAGGCAGTGTAGCACTTTTTCCTCGGACATTTAAATGCCGCCTAGATTTAAGCTCACCACCATCAACTACTTCACACTTCACTGAATCTTCTGTCTTAGACTTCACTAAAAATGACATCATACCACCTACATCATGAATCAGTAGACAGAAGAACATGTAATCAACAAAATGACAATGTCAGCCGAGAATTTTCTTGGTTTTTGTGTTCATAGTCTAGTTCATACTATTTAGCACACTAAACTCTTGTTTGATAATGAAAGGATGCACATTAGCCTTGGAATGTAAAGATGATTCTATATTACAAGGTACTTTTGCTCAGAACCAGCTTGGTATGAAAACATGCACGCTAGCTGCCGGTGTTAGGATAGGGGGCCATGATTAACAAACTTTAAAAGTAAACAAAACCTGCAAAATTTTGCAGTCTGTTGAAGTTCAAGACTTCAAGGAAGCATACCATCAACGAGAAGCATGTCACCAATTTCTACGTCATTAACAAAATCATCATAGTTGACACTGACACAATCAAGTGTCCCAACTCCTCTTCTAATTGTAAAAGTAAATTCCTGCCCAGTTGTTAATGTAATTGGTTGGGGCAGGTCGCCACTCCTAACCTCAGGGCCCTAATAAACAAAACCAAGCACTCATAAGAACACAATAAATGAAATGATAGAATTATCAGAAGAAAATTACGTATTATTAGTTATTATTGTTGCCTACAACACTATATACAACAAATTTAAGGGTCCATAACCTCACAAGTTTAACAAATTAATGAAGTCAAAAACTATATTTTCACACATCTACATATATATAAGTTAAACAAATTAATGAAGTCAAAAACTATATGCACACACACACGCGCGCGCGCGCACACACACACATATTTCAGTCTCTCTTATTAAGTACTCAAACCAGATACTGACTAACATACTGTCACTTGTACATACTTGCTGGTCTTACTCCAAAATAGAGTGCTAGCATGACCATAACCAAATCTGTATTCAAAATCCAAGAAAAATTCGGCATGATCATATAGGTTTATGATAAAGGCAATGTCTGAGATGAAAAAATCCTGATAAAAAGTTTGAAAACGTCCCTCTGATGTCTAATTCCCACAACACCAAACTCGTAGACACAAGCAACCTGGCATAACTGCTTTTACACAATAAAAGGAAAATGAAATTGAGGGAACTTGCCTTGGTATCAAGCATGATAGCAATGGTGTTGTCTTTGGATTGTGCATTATATTCCTTGACTAAATCAATAACTTTCTGATGGGATGCATGGTCTCCATGAGACATATTCAAACGAGCAACATTCATTCCAGCCTCAGCCAATTTCCATATCATTTCCCGTGTGTTTGTTGAAGGACCAATTGTGCAAACAATCTTTGTTTTACGTCTAACAATTGGCTTGGACCACATACCAACTGATGTATCGCCTACTTGCTGAATCCCCCTTAGCTGCTCATATTGTTCCTCCCTCTAAAGAACAAAAATGGTCAGAAAAATTACAAGCAATAATTTTTGGCTATTTTCTACATGAAATTGTCCGTGATAAGTGATTTGATTATAGATACAAGTAACAGAGATCAAAAGCATAGTGCCTACATCATAGAACAAACAATCCCTCATCCTAATCCTATACCAGTGTAAATAAGAAGAAAAAACTTGAATTTAAAGTGAAACACAACGTGAAGTTCAGACTAGGTAGTTTTAACCGAAAACTTAATTTGTTATAGAATTCAAGGTTCCTTTTCGTTATTGGCGAGGGAAAACAGTTGAACGTAATGCCCCTGCCCCCTATAATTAATCTTTTATGTTGTTACTCTTTGGATAATTTCTTTAGCACAAAAACAACCGACGCTGCACAAACACTGGCTTGTAATCTCACTGGAAATGTCGACTGAGTCCTACATTTTGACCATTTATAGTACACAGTTCTCGAAAAATTCCCCAATTTTACAAGGAAAAAAACATTCTTTCTATGGATATTGCAAATTTCACTCATAGGATAATGCATTCTCAACAAAACAAACAGAACCCTATCAACTTGACCCTCCCCATGATAATACTATCACTCCACTTATAATTCAACTCCAATCGCTTGCTCAACTTCTAAAATAAATAAAAATCAACTAAGATCTAGACAGAGTCGATTCGATTTTTCTCCTTTTTTTATTTAGCAAGCGTTGCCAGAAAACGAACGCAAACGAAAGAGGAGGATGAAAAGGTTCAAAGTGGCACAAACCTTGCGAACATCCTCAGGTGAGACGGGAATAACTTCGGGGTCGGCACGTGAGGCTCTCTTAGCATTAATCCTAGAGTTTCTCCTAACCACTACTGCCTTGCTCTTCTTCGAGTCAGGTGTCAGCACTTTGGAAGCGAAGCTGGATGGCTTAAGCTTCTCTGCTCGCTCTTGAACGGATCCAGATTCTTTGCTTAAGAAGTTTGCGTGGATGGATCTATAGGCCACCGTTTGAGCCATCGCAAAAATGAGAGAGAGAGGAAGCGTTAGGTGATATTTTTAAGGACGAAATCGGAGGTTGGGGAAATCGCCGCTATATTTGGCGGAAGCTGAAAACAAAGGGGGGCTGGACTCTGGAGAAGGAACAGAGCTTAGTTTGTATCGACAACAGTAAGGACTTTGGAGGCTTTTTTTAATCCTGTTGCGTATTGCATGACTTTGTATACAGTTGAGAATTTGATAACCACGTAATGGGCGGCTTGGATTGAACTACAGCCGATCATGGATCGGGTCGGGTTAGATATAGACTAGGATTAACAGATGCCGTGGTATGATTTATGTTTTTTTAATTAATTATTGACATCCAATCTATTGATCGATTAATCCAGATTGAATAGTATAGAGGTGAGGGCGACATTTCCAATCTATTTTGTTCCATTCGCAAATATCAAGGTTCAAACTCTTGACCGAGATCTAATGTCTAATCCTACTAAAATTATTAGTTTTATCAATATATGTAACAATTATTAAGCTTGGTGTATTGATCAACTGTTATTTTAGGTCTCAGATCTTAGATTCGGTCTTCTTCAAACTCAAATTATATTTCATAAAATTATTGCATCAATTATAGTTTAACTTAAATATAATTTAATTCAACCATGAATCAAACGCTTAACTTGGTTAAGTGATTAAGTGGTTCTTACACCACTAAATTGAGGATCAAATTTAATATTATACAAGTTTACTTGATCGCATATCATCAATCCTGTTAACATTTAATTACTAATGGTTTGATTAAAATCAAAATGAAAGTTTAATAATTTAAATAATAGTTGTTTTATTTAATGATCAAAATAAAATCTATCCTATAATTTAGTGACTAATTGAATAATTTATACTTATATCATGATCTACTTTGACAACATTACATGATAACGAAACCAAATAAAATGGATTAACAAATCCCAGACCAGCACCGCTAAGCAAAACTAACGATGAATATCGCTGAACGTCATTAATTTAATTTATATAAATTTAAAATTCTTAAAGACTCAACGTATAATTATCAGTTAATTATAAATTTAAAGATAAATTATTTAAAATAAAATATTAATTACATTATTTTTTATAATATTTTTTGGGTACACTATATCAGTTACCACGTAACTATAGCCTCTTTTCATTCTGACCACCATTTTTTAATTTTTGTCAATCATGTCACCCAACTATTTAAATGCATTCAATTAAACCACTTGTCGCTAACATTTAGCAGAAGTGTTGACGTGATAGTTAATAAAATTGGTATGATTACACATTTGATCATTGTTATTTATATATTCTATTAATTTGGTCTCAATTTTAATAATTAAAATAAATTTAATATTCGAATAAGATCGTGTCATGTGTCATTAATGCCAAATATCACGACACGTGCTGCCACTTGATTGGAGGATTTAATTTAAGTTTCCACCAATGAGAGGGTGAATGGAAAGAAAATTAAGAATAGGGTGAAAATGGATTATACCAATTAATAGAATATATAAAAATAAATCCTTCAATCGAGTGACGATACGTGTCATAATATTTGGTACTAGTGACACGCGGCACGATATGATTCAAAGATTAAATTTATTTTAATTTATTAAAATTATGACCAAATTAATAGAATATATAAGTAACAATGACAAAATGTGTAATTATGCTAATTTTATTAATTGTAACATCAACACTTCCATTAAATGTTAATGCAAGTAGCCTGATTGAATGCATTTAAATATTTGGGTGACATGATTGACAAAAATTCAAAAGTAATGATCAAAATAAAAAAGAACTATAGTTAAGTGATCACTCGTATAATCTACCCAAAAAAGATTATAGAAAATAATGTAACTGATATTTTATTTTAAAAAGTTACCTTTTAATTTTTAACTAATTTATAATTACACATTAAGTCTTTTAAAATTTTAAATTTGTATAAATTAAATTAATGATGCTCAACATGCTCATTGTTAATAATATTTGACGGTGTTCGTCAAACATGACAGATTCATCCTTTGATTTTATATTGATTTCTAATAATCAACAACAACAACAACAAAACCATATTCCCATATGCAATGAGGTAAGGGAGAGGTGGGGTAGTAGGCTACCCCAACGCCAAATTGAGAGCAATTTCCGTGGTAGACCTCCGACAGTAAGAAAATTAAAAATAAAGATAAGATACAATGACTGCATAAATAATAATCAAAAAAGGTTATTGATAATGAGAAACAGTCGTGGCGGCGTTGGCCATCCATCTGGCAATAAGGACAACAACATTTTTGTCAAAAAAAATCATCAATTTATTGTCAGATTTAATGTTCCATCAATCAAATAGATATAGGTATATGTAGGATGGGTCGAGTTTTCGGTCAATTTAAATTGTATAAAAAGTTATACATTTTTCATCCCGTCTAAATTTGATTTTTTATTTTAAGATAAAATTTGAATCTGACTCTACCCGACCCGAAATAATATATTTATGAAAATTATTATTTTTATTCAATAAAAATAGAAATTTAATTAAAAAATAATATATAAAGGAGTGTTATTACAATTATTCATAAATATATAAGGTAAAATTATATTTTTTTGGGTCGGGTCGAGTCAGATATTCTTCAAGACAGATTTTCGGTCATTCATTGGTATTCGAGATCTTTTGGTTGTTTGTATCCCAAGATATAACAATTAGATGATATACTACAGTGACACAACAGTAAAGATCACCAACTATCATTGCCTTTGTCTATCTTGACAGATTATTTTTGTGTAGATCTCTAACTTGGCAGTGATTCGGATAAAATTCAAGACTCACTTGATTGTCCTAGGTAAACTTTGAAATAGAAAGTAGATTTTTAGTAATCTTAGGAACATAAAGCAAGTTTTTAAGATGTAAAACTTGGTCATTATTACAAATCAGAGCAGACTATCCAACATGACAAATAGGAATAACATTTCCATTACCAACCTTCGCCTTACTTGATACTGGAAGAATTGAACCAACATTGAGATTAGTGAGATCACTAGTTAGAAGATATTTGGACCCTGAATCAAGGTACCAAACATTGTCCGTAACAACTTCTGGTGTTACCATAAAAGCTTGAGGACATGTATGTGATTGAAGTTGTTGATGCCCTACTTGATGAGAAACCATATGAGAAACAACTAAAGATTAAGCAGGAAGAAGTAAAGCATGTCTAGATGATGTAGATAAAACAAAAGGATGTGAGTAATTAAAAGGTTAGTCGTAAACAGTGTTATAAGGAATGACAACAGAGTTTCCTTTAGAGTTGTAGGTAGTATACATATTAGCTTGTCTTGAGTGTCCTCCTTGAGCACTTGAGAACCCCCTCTGTTAGAATTATTCCTAGGAGATTCATTCTTATAACTAATATCAAATATATAATGTGTACCAAAAAAAAAATATCAAATATATAATATCACCTGTCAACAAGGTGACCGATTCTTTCACACAACTGACATTGAGGTCTACTAGAAGAATTTCTACCACTGTGACCACGATCCCTATTGAAACCAAAACTATTTCCATAAGTGATATTAACACTTTCATTATCATAAGTGCCAATATCATACACTTTAGGCTGAACCTGAGAGCCACTTGAGTTAACATATGTTTGTTGAATATCAACATGAGCAGAAGCATTAAATTGACTAAGATTGTTCATTTGTCGAGCATCAACAATTAAAAGTATAGTGTGAACAATCTTAACATCAGAAGGAGTAGGACTTGCAGTGATCATAATTATAACATATTCAAATTCAGATGGCAGGCCATTCAAAATAGTATTGACGTGTTGATGGTCAGATATAACCTTACTACAACTAGCTAAACTATCACAAATAGACTCGATTTTCATTAAAAATTCTCTTATGCTCATATCCTGCTTCATTTATGAATGTAACTATCTTTGATATGACATTAATCAAGAGCTTGTTTTACCACTATATAACCTATGAAGAGTATGTCAAATTTCAGCAGAGGTATTATGCCCAATTAGGTGAGGTGAGACACTCTCACTCACAATAGAAAGAAGCCTGGATGCAAGGGCACCATCTTGCTTTTCAAACAACACGAAAACATGAATAATAATTGTGACTCCATCTTGAGTAATATATTGAGCAAGACTAGTGACATTGCTATCTATAAATTTTTGCAACCTATTCGTTTTAATAGTTAAAAAAAACTTGTTGATGCCAAAGTAAGTAGTTGTGATCGTCCAAAACAACATTTACTTCATAGTAGAAAATAAGACTTTGTCAGTATTATTACTCTGAGGATTGTTAGGGTTATTATTTTGTGAATTACTGCCATCACTACCATTATTATTATTCTCATTAGAGGTAACCATACTGAACTAGATCTGAGATAAAGAACCTCACAAACGAAAAAATAGAGATCAACAATCCACCAATTGCAGGAAAACATAAATAGAAACTTAAGAGACATATTTGAGAATTGTAGATGAACACCCAACACATCGAAACAGCATATCAACAAAGGTTCAAAGAATTGTATCAATCAAAGTCATTATCTTAAACAACGAACAATTGAGAACATAAACACTAGGCAAACAGAATATGCAAATAGCGAGAACATGAAAGCGAACTTATAAAGTACCGAAAGAAGAGATCAAGATTGTTGAAAACATTTTGATATTTCGATATAACAAATTAAGTTAAATGAATTTTAAGATTTTACAAATGATTTTCTAAGGTATATTCGAATTAATTAATCGGATATCAAATTATTACTCCAAGTCTTTCAAGATCAATTTTAATCCTTACTAAATGTGTAAAATTGTGATTTGTACTTAAACTATTTTTGAAACAATTTTCACGAAGTATTTTGAACCAAAATCAAGCCTTAAATCAATTTTTCAAAGGCATGCACCGATGCATCAATCCATGCATCGATGCACCATTGAATAAATTAAACATCGAATGCATTTCATGCATCGATGCACTTGGGTTTTATTAAAACACCGAATGCATTTCATACATCGATACACAAGCAATGCACCGATGCACTCAGGCTATTTTTAAACATCGAATGCATTTTATGCACCGATGCACTCAGGCTATTTTCAAACATCAAATGCATTTTATGCATCGATGCACACTTGGTGCACCGATGCACTAAGTGTTCCAACGGTCAAAATATTTGAATTTTACACTGATGCACCGATGCACTATGGTCATGCATCGATGCACCGATGCTCCCAACCAGTTTTATTAATTGTTTTCACACAATAACGACTCTATTGACTCCACTAATCATCCCCAACGTTCAGAAGTGATTCAAGGTGTATTTAAACAAGCTTAGAACCATTGATCAAAACAAGAAACATCAAGCAACTAGAATCACGAGAGAATCAAAGAGAAAGCATCAAACCTCAAGTTTGAGCATATCAAGCCTATTTTTCAATCAATATTCATTTTGCTTTCAAGAACACTTATTGTGCTCAATTATATTTATTCTTGAGTGTTCTTTTTTGTTCTATAATTGTGCAAACATCTTACCTTGTGAGGTTTTTCTTGTAAGTTTGCGAAATTTGTAATCTTATCTTTGAGAAAGAGTGTTCTCAAGAATTGGGGTATAATTCTTGAGGGAATTGTAAGGTTATCTCTTTGGCCTCAAAAGAAATAACAAATTAGTGAATTTGTTAGAAAATCCTTAGTGTGGATAGCTAAGGTAGTGGACGTAGACTTTGTTGAGAAAGTCGAACCACTGTAAATCGCTGTGCAATTACTTTCAATTTTCTGCAAAAGCTTCCACCAAAATTTTAATTGCCAATTCACCCCCTCTCTGCCGATTCCATCGATCGATTAACTCAATAATTGGTATCAGAGCCTAACTCATTTGAAGGTTTAATCGCCTTTTGAGTCGATTCGGGAAGAGTTACATCGATAATGAAAGTCATCAATGGCTTCCACTTCAAACTTTGACTCTGGTCTCGATTCGATGCCCGTCAACAAACCTCCTTTCTTTAATAGGGCTAAATATGCCTATTGGAAAAATAGGATGATGTACTGCATTCAAGCAAGTGACATGGGAGCATGGAATGTCGTAGAATAATTATACATCAAGCCTCTCACTCATCCAAGATTGTGGAGTGAATGAGAGACAAGAATGTTCCAGATCAACTCTAAAGCCATCCATATCATATTTTGTGCTCTTGGACTAGATGAATACGGAAGAGTTTCATCTTGTACAACCGCCAAAGAAATATTAGACAAACTTCAAGTCACTCATGAAGATACCGATGAGGTAAAGAAATCTAAAATTAGTATTCTAACGCATAGCTATGAAAATTTCAGGATGAAACCAAATGAAGATATCAAAGCTATGACGGATAGATTTTCAACGATTACCAATGGTCTCAAATCATATAGAGAGATCATTTCAAATGAAAAGCTTGTGAGGAAGTTAGTCTACTCCTTTCCAAAATCGTGGCAATCAAAGAAGACGGCAATCATCGAGTCAAGGACCTAACGTCCTTAACTCTTGAAGAACTAATCAGTTCCCTTCTCACTCATGAAATGATGCTTGAAGATGAAGTGAACCTCGATAAGATTGACGAGACACCAAAGGAGAAGGAGAAGAAGAAAAACATTGGAGTTGCTCTCAAATCCACAAAAGATGAGAGTGATTCAAATGACGATGATGATGACGAGGAAATGGCATTATTTGCCAAACGATTCAGAAAGTTGATTATGCCCAACCGAGGAAGAAAATTCAAACGTCATGAAGGCTTCAAAACTGATTCAAAGGAGAAAAACCTGATCATTTGCTATGAATGCAAAAAGCCGGGGCATGTCAAATATGATTGCCCATAATTGAAGAAAAATGGTCAATCCAAAAAGAAGCACAAGTCTCATGTAGCTACATGGAGCGATGAATAAGTTTTCGATGAAGAGGAACAAGAAGTTGCAAACTTGTGCTTGATGGCTATCGGGGAAGATTCTAAGGTAACCTCTAACTCATTCGATTCGGATAAATTATCTTATGATGAGTTATTAGAGGATTATAATGATTTGGCTTTGTATTATAAGACTATATTTTCAAAATACAAAAATGATATTTCAAAATTGAAAAATGAAAATAGTCTTTTATCCAAGACTAACAATGAGCTTGAAAGTAAGATCAAAGAATTACATATCAAAATTAATGATTTTGAAAAGAAAATTATTGATTTGCATAACTTACTTTCAAAAGTTCATGATGATCATCAAAAGAATATTAATGATCATCAAAAGAATATTGATGATCTTAAAACTTCTTTTAATAAGGTTGGTACAAAAAGTTTTGAAAAATGTGAGAATTCAAAATCCAATTTTGTTAAGAAAAGTTTTAGAAACTACAATCATAGAAGTCCTCAAAGAACTTCAAATGGTAAAATCATTAGAAGTATATGGGTTCCTAAAGAACTCATTACTACTAAAGATAAAAATGTCGTTCATAAACGGATACCTAAGGGGACAAGGATTTTAGAAACTAACCCAAAAGAATTTGGGTACCAAAAATTAGAAATTAATCTATGTTTGTATGAAAAGGAGCATTGCTACAAGGCACGAGAAATAAATCCAAATTCATGGTATCTTGATAGTGGAAGCTCGAGACACATGACCGGAGACAAAAGCCGGTTCATAGAGCTTAACGTCAAAAATGGAGGAGAAGTGACTTTTGGTGATAATTCAAAAGGTCACATTGAAGGTATTGGTACTATAGGTAATATCTCTTCCATACAAATTAAAAATGTGTTATATGTTAATGGATTAAAGCATAATTTATTGAGTATTAGTCAATTATGCGATAAGGATTCAATGTCATGTTTGAAATTAATGGTTGTAAAGTCATTGACATTGCATCTAATCGGATTATGCTTGTTGGTCATAGAATAGGAAACATATACATGGTGCATTTAGACTCTATTGATATGACTTATTTGTGCTTAGTTGTTAAGGATGAACATGATAGTTGGTTATGGCATAGGAGACTAGGACATGCTAGTATGAGTGTTTTACAACGGCTAATTCAAGAAGACTTAGTAAGAGGGTTGCCTAAGCTTAAATTTGATAATGATAAAATCTGTGATTCTTGTGCTAAAGGAAAAAAAAGCGAATTTCTTTTAAATCCATTAATGATATATCGACTAGTAGAGTATTACAATTGATCCATATATATCTTTTTGGGCCAACTAGGACTGCTAGCTTGGGTGGAAAACAATATGCATTTGTCTTGGTAGATGACTATTCTAGATATACTTGGGTTATTCTTAAGTACTAAAGATGAAGCATTAGAAAATTTCATCACATTTTCAAAAGTAATCCAAAACGAAAAAGGTTATTCTATCACTAGTGTTAGAAGTGATCATGGCACTGAATTTGAAAATCTTGGATTTAATGAGTTTTGTAATTCTAATGGTATTAGCCATAAATTTTCAGCACCTAGAACCCCTCAACAAAATGGAGTTGTTGAGAGGAAAAAATCGACCTTTAGAAGAAATGGCTAGAACCATGCTTTGTGAAAATAATTTGCCAAAATATTTTTGGGCGGAAGCCACAAATACCGCTTGTTATATTATTAATCGAGTAATGATTAGGTAATTTTTAAAGAAAACTCCATATGAAATTTTCAAAAATAAAAAGTCTAGCATTAGTTATTTTCATCATTTTGGATGTAAATGTTTTGTTTTAAACAACGGTAAAGAAAATCTTGGCAAATTTGATGCTAAAAGTGATGAAAGAATTTTTCTGGGTTATTCCTTAAATTCTAAAGCTTATCGTGTATTTAATAAAAGAAATTTAGTTGTAGAAGAGTCTATACATGTTGTTTTCGATGATAATCCCCTTCCGAGAAGGATTCTTGTGTTAATGATGATGTAGGTATTGTACAAGCAAATGACATTAGACATGAATTTGGAGAATCATCATCATCAAAGGAGGAAACGAAAGATAAGGAAACTCATGATCCTTTAGAGAATCCAACCATTGAAGAAAGGGAAGTTTCTTATCCAAGAGAGTACAACTATGTCAAGGATGGTGAAATTATAGGTGATCCATCCAAAGGGGTAACTACTCGATCTTCTCTTAGAAATATTTGTAATTATGTTGCATTTATTTCATGCATCGAGCCTAAGAACATCAAAGAAGCATTAAAAGATGAACATTGGATTATGGCTATGCAAGAAGAGTTAAATCAATTTGAGAGAAGTAACGTATGGACATTAGTTTAAAGGCCTAGTAATAAATCTACTGTAGGTACTAGATGAGTATTTAGGAATAAGCTTGATGAGAGTGGTAATATAGTGAGAAACAAGGCTAGACTTGTTGCTTAAGGGTATACTCAAGAAGAGGGCATAGACTATGATGAAACATACGCTCCCGTAGCTAGGATGGAAGCAATTAGAATGTTATTAGCATTTGCATGTTTTCATGAATTTAAATTATATCAAATGGATGTTAAAAGTGCATTTTTAAATGGTTTTATAAAAGAAAAAGTGTATGTGGAACAACCTCCAGGTTTTGAAGATTCAAAATTTCCGGATCATGTTCTTAAATTGACAAAAGCATTTTATGGTTTAAAACAAGCTCCTAGAGCTTGGTATGAAAGATTGTCAAACTTTTTAATTGAAAAAGGTTTTTCAAAAGGGAATGTTGACACTACATTATTTTTAAAGCATAAAGGTAAAGATTTATTAGTAGCTCAAATTTATGTTGATGATATAATATTTGGTTCTACTAATGATGTTCTTTGCCAAGAATTTTCTAAGCTAATGCAAAGTGAATTCGAAATGAGCATGATGGGGGAGCTCTCATTTTTCTTGGGACTCCAAATCAAGCAAAGAAAATATGGCATCTTCATCAATCAATCTAAGTACGTCAAAGATATGCTCAAGAAATTTGGACTGGAAAATGGCAAGCCTCATGACACTCCAATGAGCTCTTCAACAAAGCTTGACTTAGATGAAGGAGGCAAATGTGTAGATGTTAAATTATATAGGTCAATGATTAGATCTTTACTGTATCTAACTGCAAGTAGATCGAACATTATGTTTAGTGTTTGCTTATGTGCTAGATTTCAATCATGCCCTAAGGAATCACATTTACTAGCTGTTAAGAGAATCTTTAAATACCTTAAGGACACTCCTAGTTTAGGACTTTGGTATCCTAGAGACTCTAGCTTTAGCTTGCATGCCTTTTCTGATGCGGATTATGGAGGATGCAAATTAGAAAGGAAAAGCACCTCCGGTATTTGCCAATTCTTTAGAAATATGTTGATTTCTTGGTTTTCAAAGAAACAAAATTGTGTTGCATTATCTACCACTGAAGCGGAATACATTTCAACCGATAGTTGTTGTGCACAAGTTTTATGGATGAAACAACAACTTTTTGATTATGGAATTGAAGTAGGTACTATTCCTATCAAGTGTGACAATACTAGTGATATTTGTCTCACTAAAAATCCCATCCAACACTCTAGAACTAAACACATTGAAATAAGACATCACTTCATTAGAGACCATGTCACTAAGGAAGATGTAGTTCTAGAATTTGTTGATACTTTGCATCAATTAGCAGATATCTTTACAAAGTCTTTAGACAAGGAAAGATTTTGGACACTTAGGAGAGAATTAGGTTTGACCAACCTATCTTCACTTAGTGTTTAAAATAATTTTAGCACTTTTAAGAATAAATGAAAAATGATTATAATAATAACTTTTGATTGCATTCTTTGCTATTAGTTAGGGGGAGTTTATCTTGCTTGATGAAAATTAATTTTATGTTCAAATAAAATTTAAAGGATTAATTTGATTGATTGAACATGATTAATCTTCAATATATGAGTTGCCAATACCACTAAATCTAATTAATTTAGCATTTTAAGTGTTTAAAACAGATTTTTGACATTTCTGTGCTTCATGAATTGATACACTTAACAGTGCATCGATGCATCCCTTTGAATGTGAATCGATTCATCATGTTGATGCACGCCTTGAATGTGCATCGATGCACAGGGTCATGCATCGATGCATCCGTCTGGTTTTGGGTTAAAATGCCTTATTTTTTTCATTTTCTCAAACCTTAAAACTAAAATCTCTCCCGCCGTTCGTCCCTCTCTCATTCTAAATCCTCCTCTTGCTCAAAATCATCAGAAAATCATCGGTTTCTTCGTGCTTTTCATCTTTAAAACCTGCTTATATCATTAAATCGTGCAAAACAACTCCTCATCCCTCTCAATCTGCATTTTCAAGGTAATATTTCAAAAACCTCTATTTTATTGATTTTTGATTTTAGAACTAGTTTTGATTAGTTCTAGGATGAACATTATATCGGTCATTGATTGTTTGTTGGTTCTAAACTAGATTTTACTACCAATTTCGTCAAAAACAAACAATTTTTCAAGATTTTTCTTTGAATTTCGAAATTTAAAAAAAATATGATTTCGAAAGTTAGTAATTTTTTTGATTTAATTGTTTTGTTTTCATGAAAACTATATTATGATTATCAAATATTATTTTTAAATAGTTTTCAAAACATGCCTATTAGGATATGGTTTAGAGAACCTTGAATTATTGAGGAATCATGTGAGTTTTGGGATTGATTGTGCATACATGTGTTTCAAATTGCAGGTGATATTCCTTATTCCGATTTCCTTTAATCATGTCAAATCCTAAACGCCCTAGAACTTCGTCAAGTCGTTCTCGTTCAAACCAACCTTATAATCCCATTCCTCAACCTCCTAATAGCTTATTAGAATCTTTCTTTAATATGCCTGAACGTCGGAGAGAAGAATTGTACCATAGGTACATGGATTCTTTCCAATCTTATAGAATTAGGGAAGAACGTATTCCATCTCTACAAGCCATGATAGACTTTAAATTTGAATACCTCCCGATTCTTAGAACATGGAAGTTTGATAAACTATTCTCTCTTAGACATGTCGTCTTTCATCAATTAGTCCGCATTTTCTATTCTAATGTGGTCTGTATTCAAAACGAAACTCAATATGGAACTATAGGAATTAGATCCTACCTTTTAGGACAATATATTCTTATTGATTCCGCAACTATAGCTTCAAAATTTGGGTTAGATGACGATGGTGTCTATGACGAAAAAGAAACTGTAGATTATCCATATCTCCCAAATGCTAGTGTTAGTACCCTTCGATCTCATCACGATCGTTTTCTTCATTTAATGATCTCATGGTGGTTTCGACCATCAGCGGGTAGGTACTCCACTCTTCGTGCTAGGGATTTATTGTGGATGTATTGTATTAAGAATAAGATCAAAATAAATCTTCCACATATTATCTTTAGTGTTCTAGTCGATACTGTAAACATTATCCCATCCAAACATGTTGAAACATTAGTTTATGGTTGTCTTCTTAGCAATCTCTTTATCAAACTTGGTTTGGATATCTCTCTTGACAATCATATTCCTCTCCAAAACCCAATCAATCTCACATCCTTGAAGAAAGCGGATTGGAAACAAGATGAGGTAATCAGTCAATGGGTTTTTAGACCCAGGAGCTAGTTTCTCACGAGCTGCTCCTAGCTCCTCTCATGCTCCTCCTCCTCCGACTCTGGCTTCTGACGATGATCCTGAATTTCAACAGCTTATGCAAGACATCGATGATCACGTACCCAATGACGAGCCTGCACCGGAACCAACTCCACAAGAAGATCAAATGCCTCCATATTTTCGTTCGTTTTTGGAGACATTTGATTTACGGTATGCTTCCATCGAATCCCACTTGACTGCTACTCACGAAGAAGCAAATCAACGCTTAGGCACTTTGGAAGCTCGTTAGATGGAATTTCAAAGGGAGATGCTTGCATTCATGGATGCTCTCTCCCTTGAGATGCAAGCCCGATTTCCTCCTCCGCCTCCCGATCCTTCTATGGATGATTAGACTTATTTTAGTTTGATTGTATTTGGGATTAAACTTAAAACTTTGATTGATTAAACAGTTTGCTATTTTTGGAGTTGAATGATTGGTTGTTTGAACTTATTATAAATATTTGGTTTGGTTTAATTCTTGCATCATTTACATATTAGTTGCATTATGACCAATTATGCCATTTCACATTTTATTATGAATATTGATTATGAAACTAATGGCTAATCTCTCTTTTGATCTTTGATCTTAGTAGCTTAATCTTTAAGTTTCTAAATATAAATTGGCTAAGTTTTTCAAAACCTTGTGTAAAGTTATTTTAGAGTCTTTTTGATTTAACAAAAAGGGGGAGAAGTGTAAAATGTTTTAAAGGGGGAGTAATTTCAAACTTGATTTTCAAAATAGTTTTTCAAAGAAAATCTTAAAATTACTCAAGTGTTTTGTTATATCAAAAAGGGGAGATTGTTGAAAACATTTTGATATTTCGATATAACAAATTAAGTTAAATGAATTTTAAGATTTTACAAATGATTTTCTAAGGTATATTCGAATTAATTAATCGGATATCAAATTATTACTCCAAGTCTTTCAAGATCAATTTTAATCCTTACTAAATGTGTAAAATTGTGATATGTACTTGAACTATTTTTGAAACAATTTTCACAAAGTATTTTGAACCAAAATCAAGCCTTAAATCAATTTTCAAAGGCATGCATCGATGCATCAATCCATGCATCGATGCACCATTGAATAAATTGAACATCGAATGCATTTCATGCATCGATGCACTCTCTATGCATCGATGCACTCTCTATGCATCGATGCACTTAGGTTTTATTAAAACATCGAATGTATTTCATGCATCGATGCACAAGTAATGCACCGATGCACTCAGGCTATTTTCAAACATCAAATGCATTTTATGCATCGATGCACACTTGGTTCACCGATGCACTAAGTGTTCCAACGGTCAAAATATTTGAATTTTACACTGATGCACCGATGCACTATGGTCATGCATCGATGCACCGATGCTCCCAACCAGTTTTATTAATTGTTTTCACACAATAACGGCTCTATTGACTCCACTAATCATCCCCAATGTTCAGAAGTGATTCAAGGTGTATTTAAACAACCTTAGAAGCCATTGATCAAAACAAGAAACATCAAGCAACTAGAGTCAAGAGAGAATCAAAGAGAAAGCATCAAACCTCAAGTTTGAGCATATCAAGCCTATTTTTCATTCAATATTCATTTTGCTTTCAAGAACACTTATTGTGCTCAATTATATTTATTCCTGAGTGTTCTTTCTTTGTTCTAGAATTGTGCAAACATCTTACCTTGTGAGGTTTTTCTTGAAAGTTTGCGAAATTTGTAATCTTCTCTTTGAGAAAGAGTGTTCTCAAAAATTGAGGTATAATTCTTGAGGGAATTGTAAGGTTATCTCGTTGGCCTCAAAAGAAAGAACAAATTAGTGAATTTGTTGGAAAATCCTTAGTGTGGATAGCTAAGGTAGTGGACGTAGATTTTGTTGAGAAAGTCGAACCACTGTAAATCGCTGTGCAATTACTTTCAATTTTCTGTAAAAGCTTCCACCAAAATTTTAATTGCCAATTCACCCACCTCTTGGTCGATTCCATCGTTCGATTAACTCAACAATAATGAAAACAACTCACAAATTATCGATTAGGTTTCAATCAATCTTCACCAATGATCAAATTGTCGGCGATAGGCCATTTGAAGCTCTGATATCATGTTAGATAACATAGCTTTGTTAGAATCATCATGAACAAGAGTGAGAGAAGAAGAAAAACATGTGAGCAAAGCAAAAATAGAGAAGGAAAAAAGAAGAATGAATAGAACAAATTTTTAGACTTTGGCAATAGTTTATAATTGTGGGTTAATAAGCCCAACACAAGGCAAACACTTGTATAACCCATAAGTGGCCTAACAGAATTGTAAAAATTTAAATAATATTAGAAATTAGAATATTCTAATATTCATGTGGAAACTCTTAATTTTTCGAGGTTTTTGAAACCCAACTGTGTGGCTTAAAATAGAATAGAATTTAATATTATAGAAACACCCGAATTCGAGAGTCATCACTAATTTCCAATCATTAAGGGGGTTCAAAAATACTTGACCCGATTGACCCGACTCAACGACCCGAACTAAAAAATCGAGTATTTTTCTAAAAAAAATACTCGACCAGGCTGGGTACATGTCCCGACATTTTTTGGGTCAGGCCCGGGTCACAAAATTTATTTTTTGGGTACCCAATTACCCGAATACCCGTTATAATTATTTTTATATATATTATAATATTACATATTTAATTATTAATAATTTATATATTAAATTAAAAAAATCCTACCCACCCAATAATTGTATATTTAATAACTAATATAATATTTTTAATAATATAAGTTTTTTAAAAATTAATAATTTAAAAAAATTAAAAATCGAGTACTTGATTACTCGAATTACATGTACCCACAAAATTCGAGTACCCGCAACATCCATATTGGGACACATGCCGAAAAATCTAATACCCAAAAACCTGGGTATCCGGAACTTTGGGTACCCGGATTTGAACACCCCTACCGATCATGACTTGGATAAAGGAGACGACTCTTCCATTAATTTTGATCTACCTTTGCATGAATCCAACTCTAACCCCTGTTATTGGTATCAATCCCCCGGAGTTTTCGATCTTTGGAGTAATAATATACAAGCATTATTGTATGTTCTATCTTTATTATGCACTCTGTTCATTTCGTTATTTTATTTTAAAACTTATATATATATGATACTCTGCTTTACTTTTGTCTCATTCTGATGAAGTGACGTTTAGGCCTTGTTGTTGTAAAGTTCGTGATTTTCACAGATAACAGGAGGTTTTAGGTACCAAAGATAAAATTATGGAAGAAACAAACTATTTGTTTAAAGATAAAAATCGCAATCATACTATGTATATAGACTCTAAGAACGATAATAATATTACTTATATTAGTAAAGATTTTAATTGTTTAATAGATATAACATCTATATATTTTAAATAGTTGTATATAAAGTTAATAACATAGAACAAAAAAAAATAGTAGTATTGGAGTGGTAACTGAGATAGATCTAAATAGTGAATCTAAAAAATTATTATCTGATATTAATAGTAAACTAGATCAAGTTATGTTATCTTTTAACCAAGAAGATGATATAAAATTAGGTCATTTATATTATGAAAATGGAAACACCATGTTAAATTATGATACTACAGACAATAGTACCAGTTCTAAAAATAATTCAAAAGATATAGAAATTATAAATATTAATATTCCAGAAGAAAATAATTTAGATCTTATGGAAACAAATCAAACAGATCCAGATACAAAAGGAAAAAGGGAATTATATCATGATCCTTTTGAAGACGATTATTTAAGGTCTTTTAATATAGACTATGATAGAGACCAAAATACTACTAGGATAATAGGAGAACAAGTAGAACATATTTACACTAATGAAGTTAAAACTGAACAAACAAGAGAAACTTCAAAACCAGTTCCTTATAATATAGAAAATTTTAATAAAAGAAATGTTGCTCAAGGAGGAGTATATTTAGACTTGATCTTAAAAAGAATGATATCAAAGGTGTTAAAAGACCTATCTTGCATGGCAACATATCTTGGAAACATGTTTTAGGTAGGTGTATATATATTAATTATGTTGCTCAAGAAGGAGTATATTTAGACTTGATCTTAAAAAGAATGATGTCAAAGATGTTAAAGACCTATCTTGCATGCCAACATATATTGGAAACATGTTTTAGGTAGGTGTATATATATTATATAATTTTTTTATATAGAATAAACGTAAATAAAATTTTAATACAAGTATAAATTAGAATCAGTGAAACAAATTATTTTAAATTAAAAAATAATCTATATATATATATATATATATATATATATATATTTAAACTCACGAAATATCAATTAAATTAAAATTTAACGAATAAATACATGTTAAAAGCGCTAAAATGGGAAAACAAAACCAAAACCCTGTCGCTACATTTTCCGA
Organism: Hibiscus syriacus; assembly: GCF_006381635.1. Taxonomy (NCBI): domain Eukaryota; kingdom Viridiplantae; phylum Streptophyta; class Magnoliopsida; order Malvales; family Malvaceae; genus Hibiscus; species Hibiscus syriacus. The sequence continues at coordinate 711,975 of NW_024063149.1, read as the reverse complement.
TCTCAAAAACCAAAACCAAATTCAAAAACCCAAAGCGTTCCTCGACACACAAACACAGCCCTTTTTGTTATTTGTTATTTGTTTTTGTTTCTCAGATTGGCTCAGATTGGCGCCGTCAATCACAAAATCGTTTATGAAGCAGACCGCCATCTGAAATTTATTTTTCCCAGGTGACGTTATTTCCTTCCATTTTCTTTTGAATTTATGCTGAATTTGTAAACTTTATATGTTCTCTTTCTTTACTTTTAATGGTCGCAACTTCCTTAAATTTTCGTTCCAATTTCAGATCTCTTTTCTTCTTCCCATTTATATGTTTTTTTTAAAGGCAATTGATTTGAGTTCATTGCTTCTGTTTGACTTTGGCGGCACTAACAGCTTTCCTCCTTTGGTTTACTTTCTTACCTACCAGTTTTATCAGTTGATAATTAGGGTTTTCAAATTTCCTTCAGTAATAGAACGGGGAGTACAGAGACTATCCTCACTTTATTGAATTGGAAAAATAATGATCTTTGCGAACATGTGTGTGTGTGTATAATTTAACTTAATTTCTGCAATAGCTGAATAAGATTTGTTTCAGGTAGACGATCCCCATGGCTGCTTCAGAAGAGAATGGTGCATTGTTTCCGATTTTCATTTTAACAATAATGGCGCTGCCTTTAGTGCCCTATACGATAATGAAGTTGTGCCGAGCTGCATCTAAGAATACTAAGGTCATTCATTGTCAGTGTGCACAATGCTCTCGTTCGGGGAAGTACCGCACATCGATATTTATGCGGGTCAGTCCTTTTCTGGTCCCTTAAAATTTGTTCTTGACTTTTCAGTTTATTAGGAGTTTCTAACATTTCACCTGCACTGAAACTGTTCGGCTTTGGAATTTGTTCTTGCAGATCTCAAACTTCTCAACGTGTAGTAACCTGACTCTGGTGCTGCTCTGGGTGGCCATGATATTCCTTGTTTGTTACATTAAAAACGTTAGCCAAGAGGTAAAGACATTTGGTTAGAGTATAATTCTATATTCACTTTAGATATTATTATCCCTATATTCTAGATGCTCTGCTATGAGCTGTGCTAATTTGTTTCTTTCTATTCAGATTCAAGTGTTTGAACCTTTCAGTATACTAGGATTGGAGCCTGGAGCTTCAGATTCTGAAATAAAGAAGGCATATAGGAGGCTTTCTGTTCAGTATCATCCAGATAAAAATCCAGATCCAGGTTGAAATGACTTTTAGGTTAGCAAGAAAAATAATTCATTTGAATGATAGTGTTTATTTACTTATAATTGCATTTATATTATTTTCCAGAGGCTCACAAATATTTTGTGGAGTTCATAGCCAAAGCTTATCAGGCTCTCACAGACCCAATATCCCGTGAAAATTTTGAGAAATATGGTCATCCAGATGGAAGACAAGTAATTGATTTCTTATCTGATAGAATGAGCAGCAGTTCATTTTAATACTGATCATTATTATAATTAGCCCTCCTCAAGAGTTAGACTGATATATCTTTTTGATGCAGGGTTTTCAAATGGGCGTTGCTCTTCCTCAGTTCTTACTAGACATAGATGGGGCATCTGGTGGCATACTTCTACTCTGGATTGTTGGCATTTGTATTCTCTTGCCTTTGGTGGTTGCTGTCATATATCTCTCAAGGTCATCAAAATATACGGGAAACTATGTCATGCATCAAACTATCTGCTTACTATTACTTCATGAAACCTTCTTTGGCCCCAAGGTACTTGTCTCTTTCTAAAATATTCATGAATCATAATCACTAATTACAACTCAAATAGTGCATCAACGTGTATTATATGCACATGCACTCCATGACCTGTGATGTTAACCCAAAAAAAGAAAGCATGTAATGTTATTCGAGCATTTTTTTTCCTTGTGAGTTCCTTCTTTTTTGGGATGGAGACCATCATTGGGAAACAGTGGTGTCCTCTTCCTTTCATTTTTTATTTATTTTTATACTTGTATTAATGAGGCACTGCACATGATACTTGTATAACCAGGTCTTTAGGGGCAAGCAAAACTTGATTCAACTCGGAAAAAGTCAAAAAACCATTTTGTTTTTCAAATTTTGAGTTATTCTAGTCAACTCAAATTTTTGGTTTGGATTTTCAGTTTGAGTTGAGTTTGAATTTTCAAAGTTCGAATAAATAGAAAACTGAAAATTAAAACGACATCGTTTTGGTCTTTAGCTTAGTAATTTGATTTTTTTAGCAATTTGGTCATCGATTTCCTTTTTCTTCAATTCCTTCTTTGTTTTAAGTCTTTTTTTTTTGACCAAATTTAAGCCACATGCTCCTCAACCACATTAGAATACCTGTATAGTTTCAATTCCTCTTTTTGACAACAAGTTTTTTAATTTGTAATTTAGTCCATCAACATTGCATGATTTCTTTGTTTCTTCAATTCTTCCCTTGCTTTAAGTCCATTTTTGACCAATTTTGAACCACATGCTTCTCTACCACTCTAGAATACCTATGTCACTTCCATTCCTACTTTTTACCACAAAATTTCTCGTTTTTAGGTTTAGTCTCTCAACTTTTCATTTATTCAATTTGATCCTTCAACTGCAACTATTTGCAAATTCTTCTTCCCATCAATTCTTTGACTCCTTTCAATACTTTATCCTTAAAATCCATTCTTTTAAAAAATAACATTATAACATATTTATATAATTTTAGATGATATTTGATTTATTAAATAATATTATAAATCTTCCTTACACTTGTGAAAAATAATTTGAATAAATATATATGTATATATATATATATGATTAGAGATAGGTGATTAATTTGGAATCAATCAATACCATACATTAGAAGTAATTACATTTAAATTTGGATAGAAACTCGAACAAATATTTTCGATTCAACTCGACTCGGAAGAAATTTAAATAAGGTTTAAATGATAAAATGGTACTCATAAACTTAACTACTTGAACTTTTTCAGTTTGGCTTGATTGAATTCTCATCCCTACTTACATTGAGCTTATGGATTTAATGGTAAATTGAGGGGGTTATAATAATGACCGGGTGTCGTCACGAAAATTGCTGAGTTCCTTGATGCTGTTGTCTATGTGAGATTTGATATCTATAGTGCTTAACCTGTCTTGATGTCTAATCGAATAACATTTTTCAACCTCGCTGTAAATATAGAATTGTGAAGTTGTTTGTATCATAATTGCAAAATTATCTGATTCATTTTGTTACCTGGTTCACAGCAAAGTTATGGAAGTCTTCACTAAGGCTGCCGAATATGTGGAAATTCCTGTTCGTAGGACTGATGATGAACCTCTCCAGAAGCTGTTCATGTCCGTCAGGAGTGAGTTGAATCTGGACCTTAAGAACATTAAACAAGAGCAAGCTAAATTCTGGAAACAACATCCAGCTATAGTGAAGGTAATTTATAGACTGATATATATCTTTATTGAAAAATAGTATTTTTGTCCCGGTTTATGGGGTTTCTTATTATTGCATTTGTCATTTTGTATCCAGACTGAATTGTTGATTCAAGCCCAATTAACCCGTGAATCAGCATCCTTATCTCCAGCCCTGCTTGCTGATTTTAAGCGCATGCTAGAACTTGCACCTCGTCTCCTTGAAGAATTACTGAAGGTCATATCTGTACCTGTATATCATAATTGAGTATCTATGACTGATCTGGATACCTCTGCATCTTGTAAATCTGTTCTATACCTTCTATCAGTAGTACTTTTTCCCATGGAAATTTAATCCTCTAGGCAAAAGTTAAAGTTGACATTTATGGTTCATATAGTTACCATATTGCCAAAACCCTCCGTATGGTGGATGCATGGATACCTTTTTTTTGGATAAGAATTGGAGGTCTCATTAATGCTTCAGGATAAGAAACTGTATGATAACTTAATAATGGCTCATAGTAACTTTGTTTCATTAAATAAGTTGAATAATATTCATGCATGGTTATGAGCGCAAATTTCCTGTCATTTGAGAAGTCCTACCTGCCCCTTGCATTGTCTAGGAGCTTTAGATATTTATGGCATATGTTAAATTTGAATTAATTCCAAAAAAAGAGTCAGATGAGATGACAGATTTCAGAGTGAATGATGGAATGAAATTGTAGCCAACAAAAATTGGCATGTTTACCCATGGGGTTTGCCCATGAGTACCATCTTTTCATGCTTTAGCCTGCTATCTGGCTATCTTCTATCCTTGTTTGCTCTGAATAATATCTAACTTTCACATCTTGCTTCTGTTATTAATCTATATTTTATTGCAGATGGCAATTGTCCCACGAACTGCTCAGGGTCATGGATGGCTTAGGCCAGCAGTAGGTGTTGTTGAGCTTTCTCAATGTATTATTCAGGTGCTTATTTTGGGGGATAATTAGCTAATTCTTTTTGTATAATCATTTCTACGTTATTGCCTTGCATAAATAAGTTATTGATTATTATCTATTAAAATTCTTTACACTATTTGTTTCAAAAAAATTTGAAATAGTTGAACCTGGTCTAAGTTATGCCCAACCCTTTTTGCTTTGAACAAAAATTTCCCTCCATCCTCCACAATTCCTTATCATTTTCTTGGAGTAAGAGTTACTTTACGTGAATTATCTCATAAATCCAAATACGTTTTTATCTTCATTTCCGATTGATTATATTCTCCCTTTCCTCCTCTGTCTTAGTTGCAGATGCAACATGTTGCAATTGCCCTCTTTTCCGCTCTTGTTAATGCTTGATGTTATTTATTTTGATTGATGTAACAGGCTGTTCCACTAAGTGCAAGAAAGACAACAGGCGGATCATCGGAAGGCATTGCATCATTCTTGCAGCTGCCTCATTTTAGTGAAGCTGTCGTAAGAAAGATAGCTCGCAAGGTAAGTGATAAATGTTTGGAAGAATGCATGCACTGTTCAACATTTCACCTTATTTCTGTCAATGAAGGTGCCCGATCTGCTTTCTGGTCTATGTAGGAAATTTAATGCAATCTGCTTTGATGCTTTTTTTCCTCTGTGCTTCTATTGAATAACACTTTGGTGAACTTTCTGTATATGTATAAACTACAAAGGAAGTTGTTTTGTATATCTTGGATATGTATAGGAAGATTCTGCTCATTTTAGGAGCTTTCAAATGAAGTTTTTCATATGTTTCTTAAACTAGACTTAAACAGGGAGTATTCATTTGAAGAAAATAGTTGATTCGTTTGAGGGTTTCTTTTCCTTACGTCCCTACTCGAATTCCTTGACATATTTATCTTTAGTTGTTTCCATTTGATCTAATGCTCAAGATCTATTCGTTTTCCATTGCAGAAGGTGAGAACGTTTCAAGAACTCCGAGACATGACTGTTGAAGATCGTGCTGAACTTTTAACTCAAGCAGCCGGATTTTCTACCGAGGAAGTAAAAGATGTTGCGATGGTATTGGAAATGATGCCTTCCTTAACAGTTGAAGTTACATGTGAGACTGAGGGTGAAGAGGGTATACAAGAGGGCGACATCGTGACAGTTCAAGCTTGGATAACACTCAAGCGCGGTAATGGCTTGATTGGCGCTCTTCCCCATGCCCCCTATTTCCCATTCCACAAGGAAGAAAATTTCTGGTTTTTGCTTGCGGATGCCGCCTCAAACAATATGTGGTTTTCCCAAAAAGTGAGCTTCATGGATGAAGCTACTGCAATAACTGCTGCTTCTAAAACTATCGAGGAGACAATGGAGGTTTCCGGAGCAAGTGGTAAGGAGACAAGTGAAGCGGTCAAAAAAGCCATAGAGAAGGTGCGAGCTGGCTCCAGATTGGTGATGGGCAAATTCCCGGCCCCGATGGAAGGGAATTACAGTTTGACTTGCTACTGTTTGTGCGACTCTTGGATAGGTTGTGATAAAAAGACGAACTTGAAGGTTAAAATTCTGAAAAGAACTAGAGCCGGCACCCGTGGCGGTCATGCATCGGAAGAAGGACCTCTTGTGGAGGACGGAGTAGAAGAGGAAGAGGAGAATGGAGAGGAGTATGATGAAGATTACGAGAGCGAGTACAGTGAAGATGAGGATGATGAGAAGGATACGAAAAAAAAGGGAGGTGCAGCTAATGGCACAGTGCCTAAGAAAGGCTCAAACTCTGATGGTTCAGATTCAGGTACGGATGAGGAATGAAGCAAACAATTCTATTTATCATTTAGAAGAATAAGCCACTTCTCTTTTTCTGTATAGAAAAAAAGTAGTGAATAACTGAAGGACCATGAAAAAGATAGATTCATACTTTTGATACTATAAACGTGTGGGTTAACATTTTTCAGCCTCGCAATTTTACTTTTAGTATCATGTGTTGGGTTATAAACTTGTCAAATCATTTAAAATGACTAGCTTGCAGTCATGGCGGTTGGAAAAACTGTAAAGCTTGCAGTCATGGTATGGTGTTGGCCAACAACTATCATGGACTTAGCAAAATTCTTCAGATGCATGTCTCCCTTTGCACTATGTTTACACCGGATGCGTAGTTATTTAAACTTGAAATTTTGGGGACAAAGCCTAATTTAACTAATGTTTAAACTTGTGGGTCATTCGACAAAATCACTCCATGTGTCATATTCAAAAAGTATTTGCTTGGTAGAATGATAAAAATTACTATTTAACGTTTGTATAAATGGTCGTTTCACACTTTTTTTTGAGTAGCTTAGTTTTAACGTTCAAGTTTTGACCAAAATAACATTTGTTGGGTGAAAATTGTTAGTTGAATATAGATCAACATATGTTACTATATGATATTTTCATTTGATTAGTTGTTGACGTGACATGTTATATTATTAAAAATGATGACATGGTATGATCGTCTCACCAAAAGTGATGGCGCACAGTGGCGGAGATACAGTTTGCCCATCTTGATATTCAATTTTTTTTTGATTAGTTATTGATTTTATTTATGGTGTACACCTTAAAATTTTTGATGTCCACCTTGAAATTTAAGTTTTCTTCGATTAGTTACTTATTTTACGGATCGTCCCACCCTGAAATTTTTGATGTCCATCTTGAAATTTAAGTTTTCTTCGATTAGTTACTTATTTTACGGATCGTCCCACCCTGAAATTTTTTATTTGTACCTATCCTATTTAATTTTTTTGTTAACATATATGTGTTCACCTTGAAAAATATTTATAGATCCTCCATTGATGACGAATTATGTGTCATACCACCCAAAATGACAACGTAACATATATAATATCAACAATTAAATACATGTGAAAATGTCATGTCAGTAATATGTGTTGATCATTACTTAAATAATGATTTTCATCTAACACAAGCTACTATGAGTAAAAATTGAAACATCGAAAATTAAAATACTCTAGAAAAGAAATTTATGTTGATCATTAATCAATTAAAATGTTGATATCCTTGAGATTTTGAGTTCAAGCACTAGGAATGCCAGAGATATGAGTGTTTAATATTATATACTCACAACTTACGAGATTGATTTTTTTTATTAAGCTAAGGTGATTACAAAGTAAAGTCTCTTTTAAATACTTTCAATCATTTAACAATGAACACTCAAATGTTTTGATGTAGCTTTGATACTTGAACCCTTGACATCTAAAAACAACAACAATTCTTTTAACAACTGAGATAGATTAATTCGTACTACTTACGAGATCGGTTGCATGTATCATATGCGTTGAAGCTTAATACATGCTAATCATATAGTATTATTGATGTCCAATCTCAATAATGTAATAGTCCAGAACAATTAAAGAATACTGTAACACATGGATCTCATAATTGTACCTCCTTACAATTCCCTTCCCAAGGTCTAATATGCTTCATGGTCTTTATCTATATATATATATATATATTAAATAACATATATTCTACTCATTAATAAAGAAATATAATAAAGTTATCTCCATTAAATACAATTCAGTGTTTACAAGCAAATTGTGATTGCCTTGTAGAGCTTACACTTACCTTAAGAACTTTAAGGATGCATACGCTCGTAACTATGCCCTAACCAATTTCATAAAATCAACATCTTTCTTATATAAAAAATATATTAATTATTTCCCCCAACTTCACCCTCAATTGCTTAAGATGCTTGGATTGAAGATTTAAATTCATTGGTTACAAGTAAACAATGAAATTAGCTGTAATATGGATATTAATTCAATCATTTGCCATTTCAGTCTTGGTGATCACACCTCATCTCTCACACGCATAAATTAGCTAAAACATTAATACTGAGTTCCAATGAACACCTAAAGAGAATCAGAAAAACTGAAGAAAAGTTTGAATAATTTGGACAAACATGAAACACAGACATAAGGCCAGCCTAGGCTGCAGCTTTCTGTTTCTTCGGCATGCGGTAGCCGCCAACAACACATGCATGGTCTCGCTCGAAAGGTTCGAGAGTGACTTGTTCGAAAGGCTTGAACTGCTCCTGCTGCAATTTCTTAACCTCGCTCTGGAATACAGCCTCTGCCGGAACAGTCGAGTCGATGCAGTTTGCCTGAACAAATATTCAAAACCTAAGCTTAAAAGTCTGCATACAGAGCTTGATCCAATTCTTACAATGTCAACTTCCAGGTCCCTAAAAACTAACAAATCTCACATGTTTTAAAGTTTAGAATCACAAAAAATTTACCAACCTTGATTGAAATAACAAAATGACCGCCAGCTTTCAGGAAAAATGATGCATTCAAAGCCAGAATCCTTGCCTGCAAACAATGTAACAGAAATTAAATACAAGCACGGGAAGATCTGTCTCACTCTTCTTCACCCGGAGAAGACGAGTAAGCTGGAGCACCATCTTCGGACAAAGGAAATGAAAACCACATCATTTGCATAACTGAAGTTAAAATGAAAACGATCCAGACTCATAAATACAAATACATGCACATACACACAAATGGTGGGGAAGAGATGATCTGCTACATGTGAGTTTCAAGCATGTACTGGTATAAAAAGGAAAGTATCCATAAGTTCAACTTCTTGTAGATACTTAAGTCGGTGACCAGTATACTAGACGAAACCAGAAATTGTGTAGGAAAAAAAATCAAAGAACCCTTCTTTTATAAAAGAAATATTGCATCAGAAACTCGAGTTTGCATCACCCATGAAGTCTTGAAGGGGAATCCGAGTAGAGTTCATCATTTGCGTTTAACAGATCAACCTGTTTTCAGAATGCTGAAGACCAGAACCATATGAAAACCATACAGAAGCATGGATGTGATGAAATAAACAGATCACATAAATCGAAAGGTTGTTGATTAATCTAGCAAGTGAATCTGATCCTCATTGTTTTTTCCCAATGATCTAAAACATAAATACTCAAAAAGCAAACCTGATCAGGCTGAGCGACATCGGAAAATATCACATCCACCATGCCAACTAACATCCTATATTTAGCCGGATGTCTAGCATCTTCTATAATAGGTATAACATTTGTTCGCTTCTTTGCCATGTTAACCAAGTCTCTACCACTTCTGTGAGAAAATTCCACAGCATAAACCACTCCATTCTGAGAAAAAAGAACAAACATTAAGCGACTCTGCCAGATGCAAACATGCAAAGAACATTCGGAAATTTGGGTTCAATACTGCACTTACAGGACCAACAACATCAGATACATGAGAAACGGTTGTGCCAGACGCAGCTCCTAGGTAGAGAACCTTAGCACCGGGTTTCTTGATTAAACAAGAACGATAATAATTGCAGGTCAGATATGCATATAATGTAAAGTATATGAACAAACACGAAAAGACGAATGAAAAACTTACAATCCATATGTTATCAACACCACCAAGAATCGCAGCTGCCAACTTGGATCGGAAAGGATTCCACACCCTGTACTCAACTTTGGTCCCATCTTCATTCTGCTAAGAGTAAAATCATGAAGAACAAAACACCCAGCTACTTCATTCCTGAGTCGAAAAGCTAAGGAACAACTCAAAAAATGATATAAAATTTTTATGTACTTAAGTTCATGCTCAAGTTCGAGCTTCAATCAAACTAAGACTGAGAATATTTAGAGTTAAGATTTTTTTAGCTCGAGTAAGTCCCAATTTTTTATTTCGAATTCTTGAGCTTTAACAATTTTGAGCTCGCAAAATTTCTCAAGCTCAACTTTAAACTTTTTGAATGAGTTGAGCTCTGCAACACTGGAACTCGACTCATTTACAGCTCTAATACAACACATGATGTCTAAAGCACTTATATAAGAGTGGGTGATTAGAAATATGAAATGACCTGAACAGAAATCCTCTTTTCATTGTAGACAGCCTCACCAGGGACCATATTCTTAGTAACAAGAGCATCTTCTTTACCCTTGGCAACAAAAACTCCTTCATGCCTATGGGGCTCAACTACAACCTTGCTCCCACCTTTCATTCCACCGCCTCTTCCTCCACGTCCTCTCCCTCCACCACGGCCACCGCCACGGGACATCATGGCACTGCCTCCCCTATCGCCGCCTCTTCCACCACCTCTTCCTCTCCCTCTACCCCCATCACCTCTTCCCCTAAACCCACCACCGCCACCACGTCCTGCACATAATCAAACCACAAGATAACGTTACCAGACACTAAAATCATTTTTCTGGAAAAATAAACCATAAGCTCCAAACTATCAAACCCAGTTGTTTAAACCAAAAGAACAAGAAATACATTCGATACCTCTTGGAGGTCTCATCCCTAGTAGAGTTTGACAGCGAATATAGTGAACAAGAAGGAAGAAAGGGGCGAAGCAAATGAAATGACACGGGTGAGTGACTAAAGGCTAGGGTTTATGCGTGATATAAAACGAAGAGTAGGGCTTAAGGGCGAAAAAGAAAGGGGACAAAGGCCCGCTGCATTTAAAGCAATGGGCTTGAGATGACTCGAACACTATAAACTATTTAGGTGGCGTTTCATTCGCTGAAATGTTTATGAGAGAATTGAAATCTGTGAAGGAATTAAAATCTGTAGGAATTGGAATCCAATTTCATATTCTGTTTGGTTGGCAGAAAATGTAATTGAAATACAATTCTATATTTTGTTTGGTTCGCAGACATGTCAGATGAATTTGATTTTAGTAATGTAAAATGACATAATTGCCCTTCTTATTTTTTTGCTTTATTTTAGTTTATTTTACAACTTACATATAATAATATATTATAAAAAATTAAAAAAGATTAAATTTTCATTTTATTGATTGATTATCCATTTCAATAAATTATAAAAATCATGCTAATAAACATTATAATTTAAAATCATCGCAATCAAAATATGTTAATAAGTTACCAAAAGATAGAGCAATATTTCGATACATTCTAATCGGAGTATGTTAATTAGTTACCAAAAAATATACCAAAAACTATGTTTATTCAATATATGGATTAGAAACTCGACCCGACACGACTCAAAATAATAAAAAAAATTATTTTTATTTAATAAAAACATTGACTTAATTGAAAAAAATTATATATAGAGGGGTATTATTGTAATTATTCCTAAATATATAAGGTAAAATTATATATTTTTTTCGGGTCGATCCGGTTTTTTTCACCCTAAACTCGAACCCGACCCGACCTGACCCGAATATCACACTTAAAAAACCCAACCCAACCCGAACAAAATAAAGTTTCATCCGACCCGACCCGAATATATGAATTAGAAATCCGACCCGAAATAATAAAAAATTATTTTTATTTAATAAAAACAGTGACTTAATCCGACCCGACCCGAATTATATATATTTTCGGGTCGGTCTGATTTTTTTCACCCTAAACCCGAACCCGACCCGAATATCACACTTAAAAAAACCCGACCCGACTCGACCCGAATATCATACTTAAAAAACCCGACCCGAACAAAATAAAGTTTCATCCGACCCGACCCGAATATATGTATTAGAAATCCAACCCGACCCGACCCGAAATAATAAAAAATTATTTTTATTTAATAAAAACAGTGACTTAATCCGACCCGACCTGAATTATATATATTTTCGGGTCGGTCCGGTTTTTTTCACCCTAAACTCGAACCCGACCCGACCTGAATATCACACTTAAAAAAACCCGATCCGACCCGACCAAAATAAAGTTTCACCCAACCCGACCCGACCCGAATATATGAATTAGAAACCTGACCCGACCCGAAATAATAAATTTTTTTTATTCAATATATAAATAAGTTACCAAAGGATTGATGAGGGATTATGGTCAAATTTCAATTCCCTCCAACAAGGGAATTGAATTCCATCCATTTTTGGATGGATTTCACTTTCCCTCATTTGATGGAATTGAATTCCATCAGAGATTCCAATTCCCTTGAAAAACTTGAACCAAACATGGGAAAGTGGTAGAATTGGATTCCAATTCCCACCAATTCCAAGAGATTTCATCCAACCAAACGTCACCTTAAGGTTAAAACTTGGAAGTTGAAGTTTTTTTTGGCTTAATACTAAAATAGGTGTCCAAACTATACTATTGTTATAAATAGGTGCATAAACTATTTTTTGACTCATCTCGGTGCTTAACGTCATAAACGTTACTCATTTAGGTGTCTGGGCCGTCAACGGTGTTAATTTCTCCATTAAGTAACACGTGTCACAACCTGAGAATTTTAAAATTTTATTTAAAATTTAAAAATTAAAATTATATATATATATATATATATTAAAAAATAAAACATAAATTTTGAAATAAACCCAACACTTTAGAAACCTTCATTTTAACCCTTAAACCTATGTCAGCCGAACGACGACGAATCAACGTTTATACCCCACGAACACTATGATGAAAATCACGATTCCATGCGATTCCGACGGCCAACCGACGGAAACTACGATGACGTATGAATATGAGGATGGTAGGGACTATGTCGGTTGCAGTGGCAACTGTAAAAAAAAGCTGCGGTAGCGGATTAAGGTTATGATTTGAGATTTTGAGATTGTTTTATAATAGGGTAAACTACATAAATGGTCACTAATGTTTGAGTAAGTTTTCATTTTCCCTACTGAAGTTTTAAAAGTAACAAATTAGTCATTAACGTTATCGATAAATGACAAATTGGTCACTAACATTATCGATTTATAACAAATCGGTCACTCTACGTTAACCACTATTAACGTGGTTGAAGGAAGCTGATGTGGACCGTTAACTTAACTTACCTAGCTATCTCGTGGTTAAAAGAGGTCAAATATATGTTGGGGGGGGGATTTGGGTCTTTTCTTTAAAAATCTCATGGCCAGTTAAATCAAACCGCCGCTAGTGGGTGGAGCAAGGCTCTGGGCATTCATGGAATGTAACACCCCAATTTAGGGGCTAAATTTAATAAATTATAAGGTGGTGAATTTAATTGGAATTTTGGAAGATATTGATGATTAAATTGAATAATTTCAAAGTTGGCAGACCGTTTTAAGAAGTAAATAAAGTTTAGTGGCTAAACTCATGATTTAACCATTTTTATATATGTTGAATTATAAATCTCTCCCCCCGTCAGTTTCCAGAATGATTTTCCAGATTTTCCCTCTCCGATCAACCAACTTTCAACTCCGATCTACTCGCCGTCCGACCTCCGATCGACGAGCCGAAACCACCATCGTGTTCGTTGTCAACCGAGGAACAAAACCCCTCAAACTTTTCGTCGTGAATCATATTCGTTCGTCGTTAATTTCAGTCGGAAGTATCGTCGGTAATAACTCGGTTTTAGTTGGTTTTTCATCGATTCACGACGATCGGGTCATCCGTTTACGACACCTCCCGCACCATCGTGTTTGTTGCATCGTTCCGAGTTCGCCGGTGTCATCCTTGGTCTCCGTCGATGGCGGCGCGTGAGGAGGTGAAGCAATCAAAGTTTCCGATTTGTTGAAATCGAGCTCTCCGCCGTTCAAAATTGTGAACCGAGCTTCGTAAGTATCTTGAAATCACTCGAAATAATTTTAAAGAATTTTTCCGTGGTTTTTAGGCAGCCGGAAGGGGTCCCACGCGCCGTCACTGCGTGTGGGGATGGTCCAAATGACCGGTTTGACCGGTTTTGGTGCATAATTGACTGGTTTGACCGGTCATAACCCGGCCCGACCCGTTTACCCGACCCGTTGACCTGACCCGACCCGTTGACTCGACCCGACTCGTTGACCCGTTGACTGTTGACCGTTGACCGACGTTGACCACTGTTGACCAAAACTTTGACCGGCTTTGAACGGGCATTAAACGACCTTTGACTTCGACCGAGTATACCTATCCTGACATTTTTCGACGTTCCAAATCCGATTCCGCAGTCCGTTTCTCGAAATTCAAACCCGAAGGCCTCGAAATTTCCAGTCAAACCCGTTGACTTTGATTTTGACCGAAAATTCCAAATTTTCGAAAAGCCATATTTTATGCTTTCGACGTCCTGAATCCGAATCCGAAGTCGGTTTTGCCAAATTCGAACATGGTAAGCTGTTTTTGACTGATTTATCATCCGATTCGATCTGTTTTTCAGAATTAAGCTTCGTTCTTGATGTAATTTCTGTTTATATGGATCCGAGGAAATATTGGAAGTTGAATTGAAGATCAAAGGTGTTCGAATGGAATTTTTATGGTCGATCAGTATTACACAGAAATCGAAGTAATACTTTACTACCTCTTTATGCTTTATGGAACATGTTTATATTGATAAATGCATGAACAAGATAATGTTGGTCACTTTGGTGGAGTTGAATAATTTATACACTCGATATGATGTGATAGAAATTCTGTAACTAATTAAGGATCGAATGACTAAATAAGAGATTAAGGAATTGTGAGATTAAATTACAAGTTTGTGATTAGTGATAAAGAAATCAACCCTGTATCTGCAACTTATAATTTATTTCATCAGAGGTTAAATGTTAAAGGTACTTGGATGGGAAATTATGAGAATACTCCGGTAGGGTAAAATTATGAAAATACCCTTATGTTATAAAAAGACAAGATTTGAATATGGAAGTTAGATAAGAGGATTTTACAGACATATTGATCTGATAAAAATATTGATGTGTATAAGAAATGTTAGTTTTATTTGGAAATTATGGATAACCGGTTTTAATCTTATGAGAATTTGTGAAGGATACTAGAAGTTTGTTAAGAGAACCGTTTCAAGATCAGGGAGTATTCAAGAAAGCAATTAATCATAGGATCTCTAAATAATATTATTTTCGTTAAGAGCTAATATCGAAATTATCTGGTTAAGAAATTACGGAAATACCTTAAGAGGTAGAATAGTCTGAGTTGACTCTGAATGAGAAAATACTTAGAGGATTCGTACTTAACTTTATTAAGTACGGATTTGATTGTTAAAATCCTGACTTAGTGTAGGAAAATTCCTGATGTTCCGTTTGTAAAATCTGAGAAGGCACTTGACCCGAAAATATCCGAGTTATGAGTAAATACCTGAAGAACAATTTGTCGGGGGTGTTCTGTTGTCAGAATTGTTCGAAAGGACTGAAATAAATGATAAGATTGAATTTAATAGTAAGATCAGACGGAAGGAAATGATTAAAGTACACTGAATCTGTACAATGACCAAAATATCCCTGTAATAGAAATGACCCAAGAATACCACCAAGCTTAAGAATGATTGGATATCCTCGAGGTCTGAATTGAATGGAATAAAACTGAACACCAAAATTACCAAAATACCCTTATGGCCTATATTAAGTAAATGTCTTGGATTAATTAAGGAATCCAAATAAGCATAGGTGTTGGACTACCTTTAAAAGTTATGGAACAAAACTTAAGTGAGTAGATCAACCCTAAAGCTATGTCAATACCTGAACAACATAGATATTACTGGAATGCGTGTTCGTTTTTTCAAGTTTGGCTCGATGATAATTTTGGAAGTATTCAGCTCAGCTCAACTCTAGATCGCGTTAAGCACTAAGAATTGGATATTTGTCTGACAAATCAACCACAAAGACCGAACTAAACAGAAGTACAATATGTATATGAAATTTAGAGACGTCCAAATTAATCTGGAAAACTCTGAAGTAATTGGAATGGATTTGACTACTAAGTGAAATAAGTAACCTCAATGACTAAGATTTTAATAAGTGATTTGGATGAGTCTGGAAACGTTAATGAACATACACGATGTACTGTTCTTCTGGATCATGAACTACAAATCAATCACGTCAGTATTTCATGATATAGTGGAAGCGTAAAAATGAAATAAAGACATTGGAAGATCTATTTATTGATGATTCCGAAGATGATCTATGGATAATAATTTTTGGTATTAAAGTGTAAATACCCTATAAGGACACGAAATGACTAGTCGACAAGCATTAATTTTGGGAGCTATTCATTTAAGAGTTGTTTGATAATCCGATCAATCGACATAGATTGTAAATGTCCTGAATCTTCATTTCTTCCTTACAGCTCAAGTCATATTCTGAATAATTGATGATTTTGTCAGTTATTGAACTCTTTCAATAGTGATTCTGAATTCCGATATTCTATCGGCATACTGAATAACTGTGTTTCTCTGCCTGATACAGTACCTCTAAATAATACCTATAAACTCTGGTGTGTTCCCTAATTATATAAATATTTTATCTGATTTCAGAATTGAATTCTGTTCTGATACGTTACATGAGTTCTGTTCTGATTCTGATCTGGATTCTGTTCTGATATCTGATCTGAATTCTGTTTTAATTTCTGATATCTCCGTTTATCGACGGAGAAATGTTTTATCTGGGGGGTTTATTGTTGGAGGAAGAATACTGCAGGCTCCTCGGCTGTGTGCTCAGGGCCTTACTGTTACTGGTTGTGCGGGGTGTATGGTTCCGGGGAACCTACACAAACAGATTGTGAAAGGATGGGGGTGTATATATATATGTTTAAAAAAAACTAAACTTGTTTTACGAGAACACACTAGAAAACCTATTCTGAACTCCTGAACTCAGTCATCCGAAATATCTATTTGAACTGAAAGCTCATTATCCGTTAGCACCTGAAATATCAGTAGGATCCCTGCTCAGTATAAAAATCTGTAAATGTTCGGAAACAATAAGGAATATATATTTATCTGTATCTGCACGTTCATCAGCATCATCTGGTAGTTCTGTATTACTGAGCTTTTCGAAGCTCACTCTATTACTCAACTTTTCAGGTTAAAAGAATTGTATCAGTGCATCTATCGACTTCAGTAAGAGAGTTCTTCCGACGTTGTTGCAGAGTATGGTACATGTGATTAGGGGGCATGTAATTGTATTTTGTTTTATATACGAGTCTGAAAATCTGTTTTATTTCTGTACACTGATAAATCATTTTATAAGTTACATGTTTTAATAAAAGTTTTAAATTTTCTGCCATTTTTACAGTGGATCGCTCCGATGGCCCTAATGTGACTTCTCGGATCGGATCGGGTTACCCGCATCGATCTGGAGGTTACATGGAAGGTACAAACAGATTTACCAAGATTGCAAGAATGACCATTACCGCAAACCTAAATCTTAAAATCTCTATCCGTCTTCTTCAACCCACAATTTTACCCCCTTTTTTGTTTCTTGAATTTGATTTTGAGAAGGTTTAAAAAGAGAATGGGAATAGAGATTCTAAACGAACAAACGACCATGCTAGCTTTTTAAACCTAAAACCAACCTTGACAATCATACCAGTTGCACCGTCAGCCACAACTTTCTCATGATTCCCAGGCTCAAAGTAACAAAGCTCTTTTTCATTAACATCACGAAGGCCAAGTATGTCCTGGGAACAACATGCAAACCAGTGATCAAAGACTTGATTCAAAGAACACCAATGTTAACTGAATTCTTATAGAAAGGCCTTTTATTTCTGGTCTGATGTGGACATTCTCTTCCTCAACTTTTATAACCCAACCCTTCAAATTTTTTTAGTTCCCCATGAATAACAATAACAGCTTCTCCCTTCATGAAATGGCCTTTCTTCCTGTTTGCAAACAAAGTTGACAAACCAGCCATTCACCTTCTCCTTTCACACTTGCTGTCCGAAAATTTTCAACTTCATCAAAAGTTGGTTTTATGTTCTGAGCACTAATTGACTCTGTTTTGTACAATAATCCATCTTTAAACATCACGGGACCAATATAGAATCTCTGTTCCCGGTCGCTTTTTAAACCTTCTCAAAATCAAATTCAAGAAAGAAAAAAAAGCGTAAAATTGTGGGTTTGAAGATGACAGATAGAGATTTTAAGATTTAGGTTTGCAGTAATGGTCATTCTTGCAATTGTGGTGAATCTGTTTGTACCTTCCAGTTCCATGAATGCCCAGAGCATTGCTCTTACACCTCCACCCACCAGCGCGTGGTTTGATTTCACCGACCATGAAATTTTTAGGGTGCGTTTGGTTAACCGAATGTAAGATTACAGTGGGAATGTAAAATTATCAGGGAATAGGATTACTGGGAATGTTGTATTTTGTGTTTGGTTGGCTTAGCATGAATGTAAGATTACCGTCTTTGGTTAAAGGAATAAAAGATTATTGGAATGTATATTTGACCAAATTGTCCTTATTATATATTTGTTTTTTAACAAGTTGGAAAATATTTATATATTTTATTTAAAAATTTTAAATTCATAAAATTTATATAATTTTTTACAAAATTTAAAATATAAAAAGGTTTAATGAAAGGGTAAAAAGTTTATTTTAACCCCTGAACTTCATATAAAATTTTAATTATAGAATTTTTTGTAAATCTAAAATAGTTTAAGGATAAATTTGTAATTTAACCTTCGTAGAATTTTTATTATTCAATGACAGAAGAATGATATTTTTGCAAAAAAAAATTAAGGGCATTTTAGTCCAAAACGTCGATAATCAAACAATACCTAAGGAAATGGAGGTAATGACATTCCCGGTAATATACCCCAAAAAATCCACTATTGGTAATCTTACATTACCAGGAATGGGATTCCCGGGCTAACCAAACGGGGAATGTGGATTTCATTCCTATGAGAATCTCACATTCCCCCATCCAAACACCCCCTTAAAGGAAAGAGTCAAACTGTTTGCACACATATATTTGACCTTTTTTTGACCACGACTTAGCCAGTTAAGCTAAGTTAACGGTCCACATCAGCTTCCGTCACCTACGTTAATGGCGGTTAATGTCGAGCGACCGATTTGTTATAAATCGATAATGTTGATGATCAATTTGTTATATATCAATAACGTTAATGACTAATTTGTTAATTTTGAAACTTCAGTGGGGAAAATGAAAACTTACTCAAATATTAGCGAACATTGATGTAGTTTACCCTTTATAATATAAGAAAAGTTAGTATTTTTTTAATAAATATCATAATAATTTTCATAATAAAAAAAATTCAAAATCACTAGAGTGTGACACATGTAACTTAACGAGAGAAATTAACGTCGTTGACGGTACGAACACCTAAATGAATAACGCTTGTAACGTTAGACATTTGAACAAATCAAAAAATAGTTTAGATACATATTTAGAAAAAGCTGTTTTGTTTGGAGAGTTATTTTGGTATTAAGCCTTTTTCTTCTTCTTTTTGACTTGTGTCTTTTACTCTTTTGTAATTTGCTAGATATTTTAATTTAGGTTTATTTGTAAAAAAGGTATTTAAATTTTATTAAACATTTTAATTTCTATAGTCATTTTTAAATCATTCGTTAAAAAAATCCATACCTTTCATTAATAAGTTCTTCAAACATTGTTACTTTTTTTTTTTATCCTTGATCGTTTGTTAAGAAAAATTCAAGGGTAAACTATACCAGTGACTACCTAATTATAGTTCCTTTTCATTTTGACCAACATTTTTGAATTCGTGTCAATTAGGCCATCCAACTATTTAAATGCATTCAATCAAGTCAGTAGCCATTAACAGTTAATAGAAATGATGATATGGTAGTTAGTAAAATTACACATTTAATCACTGTTACCTATATATTCTATGAATTTGGTCCTAATTTTAACAAATTAAATATAAATTTAATCTTTAAATTAAATCGTACCATGTGTCACCATTCGATTGGAGGATTTACTTCATTTTGATTTAATAATTTTATTTCGCGCCAACCAAGTAGAAAGAAAATTAAGGAAGTTGAAACGGGGAAGCAAAAGAATCGAAATTGGGTATTTTGGGTGGGAAAGCAACTGTTTAATCACTAAACCAACCAAACCCTTTGGATTAAACAGACTACAAATGCTATATATACTGAATACTAGTTTAACCTTAAATTTTTATTATTTTATATATCTTAAACTAAATTCACATATTAATTAAATTAACATCTAAACATTAAAAAATATATTTTATTCTTATCTTAACTTTAAAATATATTTTATTCTTATTTTACTTTAGAAAATATATTTTATATATCGTATAAAATAGATTAAAAAATTTTAAAAAAATTTCTTTCAAAAATATATTTTATTTTTATTTTAGCTTAAAATATAAAATCATTAAATTAAAAAAAGTAAATCCTCTAATCGAATGGTGACACACGACACAATATAATTCGAAGATTAAATTTATTTAATTTGTTAAAATTAGGACCAAATTGATAGAATATATAAGTAACAGTGACTAAATGCATAATTTTACCAATTTCACTAACTGCCAAATCATCACTTCTGTTAACTGTTAACGACTGGTGGCTTGATTGAATGCATTTAAATAGTTGGATGACCTGATTGACAAGAATTCAAAAATGGTGGTCAAAATGAAAAGGGGCTATAGTTGGGTGGTCATTGGTATAATTTAACCAAAAATTCAATGTGTTATTGTTTAACTTTATGGCAAAATGTTTTTGGACTTGAATTAAATTTATTCAAAGTTTTCAAAAATAATTCAAAGTCTATTTTACTTGGAATTGAGCACAAAATATTTTTCTGAACAAGAAGTACCAATATTATTCTTACAATATCGATACCTCATGAACTGTATCGATATTGTTCATATGGTATCGATATCAAAGGTAAGGTAGTATCGATACCACCAATATTGCTCAAATTCCAGAATGTAAAAATGGTATCGATATCAAATGGGGTATCGATATCAAATGGGGTACTGATACTACTTTACATAGCAGTATCAATACCATAAGCTTAATATCGATACCGTCAGACCCAACGGCTAATAACGTCTAGTTTTATTTAAAAATAACAAAGGTAGTACTGATACCCTCTGTATTGGGCATATTTATTTTGTAGAGAAAAACATCCCCAATGACTCCAAGTTACTCCCAACGGCTAGAAACGGCCACAACTTCATTCCAACATATAAATACAAGTTTAAGACACTTAAAGAAGGGTTAGAACACCTATCTAAGCAATCAAACACAATAAAAGAGTTTTTTATTACTATTTTACTTTCTTTTGTAAATATTTTGTTCTTGCGAGCTTTAATTCTTTGTAAACACCTACCTTAGAGAGTTTTATTGTTTACATTTATTTTCCTTTGTGTAAAGGGGATTGATTCTAGTTTAGCTAAGTGAAAAACTAGGGAGTGTAAATGTTATCTCTTAATCCTGTAAAAAGAAAGAACAAATTAGTGAATTTGTTAGAAAATCCTTGGTGAGGAGCTAAGGTAGTGGAGGTAGACTTAGTTGAGAAGTCGAACCACTATAAATCGGTGTGTCTATTTTTCTATCTTTTATTCTCCTTACTCCCTAAACAAATATTTGCCTAATCAAATTGAGCTTCAAAATATCAACAATTGGTATCAGAGCTTGACTCATTAGAAGGTATAACAACCTTGAGACGATCCTAGAAGAAGCTCTACCAATTCCCAAAGCAACCGACAAAAAGATGGCTTCAATCTCCGGCTTTTACTACCTTGAAGATTCTCAACCGGTTAACAAGCCACCGTATTTCAATGGAGCAAACTACGCCTATTTGAAGAATATGATGATGCTCTTCATTTAAGCAAATGATCTATGAGCTTGGAACTCAATCATGAAGGGTTACTCCACTTCACCCGGTGAGATGTATGATTGGAGTGATGGAGAGAAGAAGTTCCAACTCAATACTAAGGTTGTGCACATCCTCTTTTGTGCATCAGGCCCGGATGAATATAGAAGAGTCTCCTCTTATTCCAATGCCAAGAAGATATGAGACAAGCTTCAATTCACTCATTAAGGAACCGATGAAGTGAGCAAAACCAAGATAAGTCTTCTCAACCATAGCTACGAGAATTTCAAAATGAAACCCGATGAAGACATCAAAGCTATGACTGATAGATTTTTCGTGATTGTCAACGATCTCAAGGGATTTGGAGAAGTAATCCCTAATAAAAAGCTTGTGAGGAAGATGATATACTCTCTTCCAAAGTCTTAGCAATCGAAGAAGACGACGATCATTGAAGCTAAGAATCTAAAGTCTCTCACTCTCGATGAGCTGATTGGTTCTCTTCTCACTCATGAGTTGATGGTGAAGGAAGAGGAAGAATATGAAGATAAGCAAAACAAGAAGGAGGTAGGCATTGCCTTAAAGTCCACCAATGAGAGAAATCAAGATTCAAATGAAGATGTGGATAAAGATGATGATGAAGAAGGTATGGCCAAGCTCTTCAAAAGATTCATGACTTCCAAGGAAGTGAAACATTAATCGAGCAAGAAATAGAGTCCCTCGGTGTGCTTCAATTGTTAAAGAACTGTTGAGTTAATCGATCGATGGAATTAGCCAAGAGGGGGTGAATTGGCAATAAAAATTTTGGTGGAAGCTTTTGCAGAAAATTGAAAAGATTTGCACAACGATTTAGAGTGGTTCGACTTTCTCAACCAAAGTCTACGTCCACTACCTTAGCTATCCACACTAAGGATTTTCCAACAAATTCACTAATTTGTTCTTTCTTTTCAGGACAATGAGTAACCTTACAACTCCCTCAAGAATTATACCCCAAATTCTTGAGCACACTCTTTTTCAAAGAGAAATATACAAATTTCACAAACTTACAAGAAAACCTTACAAGGTAGATTGTTTGCACAATTCTAGAACAAAGAAAGAACACTCAAAGATAAATACAATAGAGCACAAATGGTGTTCTTGAAAGCAAAATGAATATTGAATGAAAATAGGCTTGAAATGCTCAAACTTGAGGTTTGATGCTTTCTCTTTGATTCTCTAGATTCTCTTCTTCCTTGTTGTTGATCAATGGCTTCTAATCTTGTTTAAATACTCCTTGGATCACTTCTGAACGTTGGGAATTATTAGTGGAGTCAATAGAGCCATTATTGTGTGAAAAAAATTAATAAAACAGGTAAGAGCGTGGGATGCATCGATGTATAGGGCTAGTGCATCGATACACTATGTGTAAAATTCAAATATTTCGACCGTTGGAAGACTTAGTGCATCGGTACACTGAGAGTGCATCGATGCATAAATATGATTCGATGGTTTGAAAAAGCATGGGTGCATCGGTGCATAAAATCAATTCGATGTTTTAATAATACATGGAGCGCATCGATGCATTGTATGTGCATCTGTACACTAAAACTATTCGATGTTCAATTAAAACAAGAGTGAATCGATGCATTGATTTATGCATCGGTACACTTACCTGAAAAATTGATTTTAGGCTCGTTTTTTGTTCGAAATACTTTGTGAAAATTGTTTCAAAAATATTTTAAGTATAAAACACAATTTTACACATTAGTAAGGATTGAAATTGATCTTAAAAGACTTGGAGTAATATTTTGATATTCGAGTAATTAAATCGAATATACTTAGAAAATTATTTGTAAAATCTTAAAATTCATTTAACTTAATTTGTTATATCGAAACATCAAAATGTTTTCAACAATCTCCCCCTTTTTGATATAACAAAATATTTGAGTAATTTTAAGATTTTTAAGAAAATCATTTTTGAAATCAAATTTGAAATTACTCTCCCTTACTATTATACATCTTCTCTCTCTTTTTGTTAAATCAAAAAGACTCTAAAACGTTTTTAAACAAGATTTTTTAAAAAATAAGCCAATTGTTCTTTATAAAATTAAAATTAAAGCTTAAGATGCTAAGATCATAAACAAAAGAGAGATTAGCCATTAGTTTTCATAATCAATATTCATAAACATGTAATGGATAATTGGTCATATATGTCTAATGATGCAAAAATAAGTATTAATATCAAAAAGAAAATTCAAACCAAACATATATATATTAAGAGCTAATATCCAAAGCAACCAAAATATAAATCCAAAAAAATTCAAACATCCAAAATAAAATAATCCATGAACATCAAAATATTTCACAATTCAAAGTTCTGAGTTCGGGACGATAAACCCATTGAGCCGTTTCCTTATCATTTTTCCATCATGTTTTCTTCAAGAAAGTAAGATTGATTTGGTTTTGGAGAGGGATAGGAATATCAGAAGAGACCCTAAGACCGAGTTTGATAAACAAATTACTAAGGAGACAATTATAAACCAAGGTTTCTATATTCTTGGAAGAAACAGTGTTTATAGTATCTACTAACTCACTAAAGGTGATCTGTGGCAGATTAATCTTCTTATTATGTTGGATATAATGTATCCACCATATATATATTTTTCTAAGGGAGGAGAACCTACCTCCGGATGGTCGAAACCATCAAGAGATCAACAAATGAAGGAATCAATCGCGATGAGATGATAAGGTACTAACGCTATCCTTAGACTTATAAGGTGATACCATAGTCTCCTTTTCATTATATAAACCTAAGTTATCTAGTCCAAAACATGTAGTGAATGTGTCAGAGTCAATAAAAACGAATTGACCTAAAAGAATCAAATTCCTATGGTTTCGGTTCGGCGCTCGTTTTGGACACATACTGCATTAGAATAGAAGATTCGGACTAATTGTTGATAAACAATAGGTTTGAGTTTAAAGAGGTTATCAAACTTCTAGGATTTAAGAGTGGGAAGATATTAAAAATCCAAATCTTCCATAGCTTGGATCGAAGGGATACGCTCTTCCCGGATTTTGTATGACTCAAAACAAGTATGATACCTATGGTAGAGATCTTGTCTACGACTAGGTACATTGAAACAAGAGTTCAGAATAGTCATATTTGGGTCATTTGGATTTTTATTTGGATTAGGTGGAGGAATAGGAGGTCGGTTTTTTGACTCGAGTGACTAGACGATGTCCTAGGTTGTTTAGGATTTGACATGGTTTAAGAAATCGGAAAATGATAGGTAACCTGTAATTTAAACGCAAGTATGCAATTTAATTAATCCCAAAACTCAATTGAGTCCACAATAATTCAAGGTTCTATAAACTAAATCCTAATGGGCAAAGTTTCGAAAACTTATTTGAAAATAATTTTTGAAAAATCATAATATGTATAGTTTTCATGAAAAACAACATAATTGAGTCAAAAACATCTAAATAAATCAAAAGTTTTTTGATTTTTTTATTTCGAATTTCAAAGAAAATTTTGAAATATTGTGTGCTTTTGACGAAATTTGTTGTAAAATCTTGTTTCTAATCACCAAACAATCAATGCCCGATATAATGTTCATCCTAGAACTAATCTAAACTAGTTCTAAAATCAAAATATGATAAAATAGAGGTTTTTAGAAAAATACCTTGAAAATTTCGGATTGATGAAAATGAGAAGTTGTTTTGCACGATTTAATAATGTTAGCAGGATATGGAGATGAAAAGCTTGAAGATTCATATTATTTTTCATTGATTTTGAGCAAAAAAAGAATTTAGAGAGGGAGAGAGGCAAATGGCTAGAGAGGGTTTAGTTTTAGGGATTAAAACAAATAAGAAAATAAGCCTTTTAAACCCAAAACCCGACGGATGCATCGATGCATGGCTTTGTGCATCGATGAACATTCAAGGAGTGCATCAGTGCATCTTCATGATGTATCGATGCACATACAAAGGGATGCATCGATGCACTGTTAAGTGTATCGGTGCATTAAGCACAAAAATGACAAAAATCTGTATTTAAACACTGAAAATGCTAAAATAAACTACTTTAGTGGTATTGGCAACTCATATAACGAAAATTAATCATGTACAATCAATTAATTTTATCCTTGAACTTCATTTGAACATATAATCAATTTTCACTAACATTCATAAACTCCCCCTAACTAAAAGCAAAGAATGCAATAAAAAAATATTATTAATATAAGCATTTTTCATTTATTCTTAAAAGTGCTAAAATTAATTTAAACACTAAGTGAAGATATGTCAGTTAAA
Source organism: Hibiscus syriacus (assembly GCF_006381635.1). NCBI lineage: Eukaryota > Viridiplantae > Streptophyta > Magnoliopsida > Malvales > Malvaceae > Hibiscus > Hibiscus syriacus. Next base: position 685,860 of record NW_024063149.1, on the reverse strand, counting down.
CCTAATTCTCTTCTAAGTGTCCAAAATCTTTCTTTGTCTAAAGGTTTTGTAAAAATGTCCGCTAATTGGTGCAAAGTATCAACAAATTCTAGAACTATATCTTCCTTAGCGACATGGTCTCTAATGAAGTGATGTCTTATTTCAATCTTAGTTCTAGAGTGTTGGATGGGATTTTTAGTGAGACAAATAACACTAGTATTGTCACACTTGATAGGAATGGTACCTAATTCAATTCCATAATCAAAAAGTTGTTGTTTCATCCATAAAACTTGTGCACAACAACTATCGGCTGAAATGTATTACGCTTCAGTGGTAGATAATGCCACACAATTTTGTTTTTTTGAAAACCAAGAAATCAACATATTTCCAAGGAATTAGCAAGTACCAGAGTTATTTTCCCTATCTAATTTGCATCCTCCATAATCCACATCAGAGAAGGCATGCAAGCTAAAGCTAGAGTCTCTAGGATAACAAAGTTGTAACATCCTCAATACCGGGTTGGTGATCAAATTGTAAAGTTTCAGAATTTGGTGACTAGAGTAGAACCATAGATTAGTTCAATGATTTATTTGGAAATAAATCATAAAAGTTATTGGTAATTATTAAATGAAGTAAAGGGTAAAATGGTCATTTGATAGGAAAGATTTTTTCCCTATATATGAATGAATCACGTGGGGAAAGGGGGGAAGTTATCTTCTTCTTCTTCATTTCTTCTTCTTCATCGTGAGCAAGAGAGCAAAGGTAAGATTTCTTATTTTTTTGATTATTAGCTGAATTTTAAGTTGGGTTTTGATCATTAGATGATAACTAAGCTTAAGGAAAGCTTAAGTTATCTTAAAATCAAAAGATAAATGAGTTAGGGAATATTAAAGATTTGGAGTTCTTGAGTGAAATCTTGAAATAGAGTTGATAAGTTGAACTTGAAGTTAAATTTGACTTGTCATCAGCTTAATTAATAAGTATTAATTGTTAGAATTGGATTTGAAACATGTAGAAAATAGGGTATGATTCTTGAAGTTCCTAAAGAGGAGAGGATATTAAGGTTAAAGATGAGATAAATGAATATAAATGAGTTTAAGCATGTGTATGAAAATTAGATATATTAAAGGATGTGAAAGATGAAGAGTTGAGATGAAAAAATAGTGAATTTCGTGCTTGCAATGGAATTTCTGGGTTGTGTGCATCGATGCATATTCAATGTGCATCAATGCACTCTCAATTAAACAAACATCGAATGTCATTTATGCACCGATGCACAGGTAGTGCATCGATGCACCGATAGGGAATGCATCGATACACTGTATAGTGTTGTTGGTTAAAGAAAAGCTAGCAGCCGGTGGCTGCTTGAATTTAAAACATGGGCTGCTAAATATTTTATTATTTAGTAATAGGGATAATTACAAAATTGAGTCATTGAACTTTAGGGTATTTTTAAAGATTAGTCCCTAAGTTTCAACTATAAATACCCTAGCTCATTTAGCTTGAAAATCATCCAAAAATCATTTATTCCTTCCAATACTAGAGAGCTTTCTTAGTAGTGAGTGTTTTGTAAACACCTGTAAATTTTCTCACTTAGTAAAAGATCTGCAGCAGTCCGGAGACGTAAGCACAATTGGCTGAACTCCGTTATCAATTTTTTGGGTATTATTTTTTCTGTTTTTATTTCGCATTCTCACTAATCTGGTTATAGGGAAATTACTTGTTGTACTCGTTTATTTCCTAACCAACTGGTAATCAGAGCTTTTGGTTGTGAATTTTGTCAATTTTTGCAAGGTTACTATTCATTATTATTAACGTGAATAGTGAATTTTGTGAATAGTAAAAATTTTATCGGCGATACGAATTGATCGACGGAGGTGTTCTAATACACGGTGGTTCGCAAGAATTGTCAGAAACGATCCAAACGAATCCAGATTCGAGTGGGAGCGATGGCTGCAGACGAAGGGAATGTGAAAATTAAAAAGTTCGATGGTGCGGACTTTGGCTTTTGGAAGATGCAGATCGAAGATTTTCTGTACCAAAAAAAATCTATATCAACCCCTCTCAGGAAAGCAACCAGAGGGCATGAAGAATGAAGACTGGGCTCTTCTCGACAGACAAGCCCTCGGAGTTATCCGACTGACGTTATCCCACAATGTTGCTTTCAATATAGCAAAGGAAAAGACCACGGAGGGTCTTATGGTGGCTCTCTCTAGTATGTATGAGAAGCCATCGGCCTCAAACAAAGTTCATTTGATGAGGCGATTATTCAATTTGCGGATGACGGAAGGGGCATCGGTGGCACAACACCTAAATAAACTCAACACAATCACAACCCAGTTGAGTTCTGTGGAAATTGAATTCGATGATGAAGTTTGAGCTTTAATTCTCTTATCATCTTTACCAGACAGTTGGAATGCTACTGTTACAGCAGTCAGCAATTTGTCGGGAAACAGCAAATTAAAATTCGACGATGTTCGGGATCTGGTACTGAGCGAAGAAATTCGACGGAGAGAAACAGGTGAAGCATCAACCTCCTCATCCTTGCACACGGAGTCTAGAGGGAGAACTTCAGAAAGAAATTTAAATCGTGGCAGATCCAAATCCAGACGGGGAAAATCAAGAACAAGAAATAAAGATTTTACCTGTTATAATTGCGGCAAGAATGGTCACTTCAAAAGAGATTGCGAGCACCGAAGAAAAATACCGGCGCACAGGAATCTGCCAACATGACGGAGAAGATAGGTAATGCCATGATTTTAAGTGTCAACAGTCCGATTGAATCATGGATCTTGGATTCAGGGGCATCTTTCCACTCTAACCCATGCCGAGAAATCATGGAGAACTATATCAGTGGTGATTTTGGGAAGGTTCATCTAGCTGATGATGAAACCTTGAAGATTGTCGGAAAAGGAGACATCCAACTAAAGTTGCCAAACCAGACCACCTGGACGCTGAAAGGAGTGAGACATATTCCTGGCCTCAAAAGAAATTTGATTTCTGTAGGACAGCTTGATGGTGAAGGATTTAGCACAACTTTTTCAGGCTGTGAATGGAAGATTACCAAAGGAGCACTCGTCATTGCTCGTGGTAAGAAGACTAGTACTCTCTATGTAACCTCAAACTTAGAGAATATCATTGCAGTAACAAATGCTGATGGAAAATCAAACCTATGGCACCAAAGGCTTGGCCATATGAGCGAGAAAGGGATGAAGATACTTTTTTCAAAAGGGAAGCTGCCGGATCTAAAGAATGTAGATGTCGGACTATGCAAGGATTGCATCTTTGGCAAATAAAAGAAAGTCAGCTTTGCAAAGATTGGCAAGACACCCAAGGCTGAAAAGTTAGAGTTGGTTCATACTGATGTATGGGGACCATCTCCAGTTCCATCTCTTGCAGGCTCACTATATTATGTTACCTTCACCGATGATTCTACAAGGAAGGTGTGGATTTATTTTCTGAAGAAGAAATCAGAAGTCTTTGATACCTTCAGAAAATGGAAGGCCATGGTGGAAAATGAGACTGGTTTGAAAGTCAAGCGGTTGAGGTCTGACAATGGAGGAGAGTACAGAAATAGGAGATTCAGAGATTTTTGCGCAAACAATGGGATCAAGATGGAGACAACAGTTCCCATGACACCACAGCAGAATGGTGTAGCAGAGCGCATGAACATAACCCTGAATGAACGTGCCAGAAGCATGAGGATACATTCCGGATTGCCCAAATTTTTATGGGCTGAAGCTATCAACACTGCAACTTACCTAATCAACCGTGGGCCCTCAGTTCCTTTGGATGGTGGAATACCAAAGGAAGTTTGGAGCAAGAAAGAAATAAACCTTTCACACTTAAGAGTGTTTGGTTGTATTTCTTATGTACACATAGATTCTGCTGAAAGAAGTAAACTTGATGCCAAGTCCAAAAAATGCGTCTTTGTTGGTTATGGTGGTGATGAGTTCGATTTCCGATTTTAGGACTACGAAAATAGAAAGATCATCAGAAGTAGAGATGTCATTTTCAATGAGAATGTGATGTACAAAGACAGGTCAACTATAGAATCAAGTAGCTCCAATACTGAAGCTGAAACAAAGGAATTTACTGAGTTCGAGGAGATTTCTGGAAATGATGTTCTGATCACTCCTGAAACAGTTCAAGAAGAACCAGGCACACCAGAACTGAGACGCTCCTCCAGAATTCCTAAACCAACCCAACGGTATTCTCCTTCTTTGCACTACTTGTTGCTGACTGACAATGGTGAACCAGAGTGCTATGATGAAACAATGCAAATGGAGGATTCAGTCAAGTGGGAGTCTTCCATGAAAGATGAGATGGACTCGCTTATGTCAAATCAGACGTGGGAATTAGCTGAATTACCACCAGGCAAGAAATCGCTCAATAACAAGTGGATCTACAGGATAAAAAAAGAGCATGATGGGAGCAAACGCTACAAAGCAAGATTGGTTGTCAAAGGTTTTCAGCAAAAAGAAGGTATTGACTAAAATAAAATTTTCTCTCCAGTCGTAAAACTGTCTACAATCAGACTGGTGTTGAAAATTGTAGCTGCAGAGAATTTACATCTTGAGCAGTTAGATATAAAGAAAGCTTTCCTTCATGGTGATTTGGAGGAAGAAATCTATATGAAGCAGCCAGAAGGCTTCATAGAGGCAGGCAAGAAAAACGTGGTATGCAGGTTGAAGAAGAGCTTGTATGGTTTAAAATAAGCTCCAAGACAGTGGTATCATGAGTAGCAGTGGTTTTACTAGATGCCAAGCAGATCATTGTTGCTACATCAAGAGGTTCGACAATAGCTTCATTATTTTATTATTGTACGTTGATGACATGCTCGTTGTAGGCTCAGACATGCAAGAGATTATAAACTTGAAGCAAGAATTGTCAAAGCAGTTTGCTATGAAGGATCTGGGCGCTGCAAAGCAGATTCTTTGGATGAGGATCAAAAGAGACACAAAGTCGGGGACTTTGATGTTATCACAGGCTAAGTACATCAACAAAGTACTCTCCAGGTTCAACATGCAAGATGCTAAACTAGTAAGTACACCTTTAGGTGTTCATTTCAGACTCTCCAAAGACCAATCACCAAAGACGGAGGAAGAACGTGCACACATGGTGAAGGTGTCGTATGCCTCAGCAATTGGAAGTATGATGTATGCCATGGTTTGTACCAGACCAGATATTGCTCATGCAGTGGGAGTTGTTAGCAGGTACATGAATAATCCGGGCAAGATACACTGGGAAGCAGTCAAATGGATCCTCAGATATCTGCGGGGTACCACAAACAAAGCAATTATTTTCAAAGGTGGAGATACGATACTGACAGGCTATGTAGATGCTGACTTAGCCAGAAATATTGACATCAGAAGAAGCACTACAGGGTATGTCTATACTCTAGGAGGAACCGCAGTGAGTTGGGTTTCTCAACTACAGAAGATAGTTGCTCTCTCCACAACCAAAGCAGAATATGTCGATGTTACGGAAGCCAGCAAAGAGATGGTCTTGCTCCAAAGTTTCTTGGAAAAGTTAGGCAAGAAACAAGAAAACAATGTCTTGTATTGCGATAGTCAAAGTGCTATCCATATAGCGAAGAATCCGTCTTTTCATTCCAGAACGAAGCACATACAACTATGATATCATTTTATCCGGTCTCTTCTGGAAGATGGGATTTTGAAACTTGAAAAGATTAGTGGAGCTCAAAATCCGGCAGACATGTTGACAAAGACGGTGACCACGGACAAACTGAAGTTGTGTTCAGCTTCAGTTGGCATGCTAGAATAATAAGACTAGAAATGTTGCTGCATTGATCGAGGTGTGAAGACAGATTGAAATCAGTCTTCAAGTGGGAGATTGTTGGTCAAAGAAAAGCTAGCAACCGGTGGATGCTTGAATTTAAAACATGGGCTGCTAAATATTTTATTATTTAGTAATAGGGATAATTACAAAATTGAGTCATTGAACTTTAGGGTATTTTCAAAGATTAGTCCCTAAGTTTCAACTATAAATACCCTAGCTCATTTAGCTTGAAAATCATCCAAAAATCATTTCTTCCTTCCAATACTAGAGAGCTTTCTTAGTAGTGAGTGTTTTGTAAACACCTGTAAATTTTCTCTCTTAGTAAAAGATCTGCAGCAGTCCGGAGACGTAAGCACAATTGACTGAACTCCGTTATTAATTTTTCGGGTATTATTTTTCTGCTTTTATTTCGCATTTTCACTAATCTGGTTATAGGGAAATTACTTGTTGTACTCGTTTATTTCCTAACAAGTGCATCGATGCATACCTTCATTAAAGATGAAAATAGCTTTCTTTTAGCCTAAGAAGTGTCAATTTAGAAGATATCAATTAGTATACTGATATGTATCAATGTATTATTATGATGTAGATATAGAATGAAGCTTGTTCCAGAACAATCTAAGGATTAAGATTGATTCAAAGAAAACAAGGCCAATGTGAGTGCACATTATTTAGTATATGATGTTAAATGGAAAATAAGACTTATGATAAGTCTATTTCCAATAGTAAAATGCATGAATTCATAGAGGTATGTGTTTGTTATGATTTATATGTGTGTTATTGATTTTATGATCATAGGATGTAAACTATGTGATAAGTGATAAGTGAGTATATGGAATTATATGAGAACAAGAGATGACAATGATTTATATGTCATATGAAAACCAGAGAAGTGTTATAAGCAAAGTGACATATATGTGATAAATGAATGATATGAAAAGTGATAAACAAAGTATGGTTGATATAGAGTAATATAAGAATAGCTCATAGGTTATATGATAAAGATGGAACCATAAAGGAACATTAATTGAGTACTTGATAATAAGTCATAGGTTATATGAGAATATATATGTTATGAGAAATAACCCATGTGACTAAGTGTGAATTGATATAAGTATGTGATATGAAGTTATGGGTATATGTGTTATATGTTACATGATATGACATGCGAGTTACATGAACAAATGAGAAATGATATAAGTCATATGAAACGATCTACGTGAACACATGCACTTGTGATACATGTGATATGATTTGAGATATATGGTTACACATACATGTGGTATGTGACAGAAGAGAAATAACAAGTGATATGAAATGTTATAAATGATAATGACCATGTTATGTGATATGAGAGCTAGGGGTATAGTTGGCATGCCAAGAGTCTAGGGTTTACCTATGTCTTTCAAGACATATGGACAGTTTACCTAGGTTCTTCGGGACCTATGGACAGTTTACCTAGGTTCGTCGGGACCTATGGACAGTTGCCGAGGTTCTTTATGACCTCTGGATAGTTACCGGGGTCTTTGTGACCTTTGGATAGGTCTTTCGGGACATTTATACGAGCTGTGGTGACAGCATAGTGGTGCATAACCTCAATAGACTCACGTATCTACAGTTCTCACATGTGTATCATGGGCTATTAAATAAATAATATTAATAAAAGTGATATGATAATATGTTTCTTTCCTTGTGGAATTTTATGTGTGATATTGATTGTACAAATGGTAACTTATAAGACCATATGATAAAAGGAATCAATGATAGTATATATATTTGGTTTACATGACATGATATATATATGTGCAATTGGTTATGGTATATGTTATATGATATACATGAGTACAAGTTAAAGTATATGTGAATGAGTATAATTGATTGAAATGATGATATAATAATAAGTCTATAAGATATATGATATGGACATAAGAGATCATAGGAACATGAGATAAGAGATATGAATGATAATGACATATATGTATGCATATATTTGTTACATATAAAAGTATGAGTTGAATGAAGTGATAGTAATAATTATTTATGTATGATTATTAGTTACCGTTTACCTTATACGTTTATTGCCTCACTAAGTCTTTGACTTAGCGTGTAAGTGATTTTACACGTAGGTTTCGAGAAGAGTAAAGAGCAATGTGGAGCAAGGCAGGTCAGTTCTCCTTACTAAAGGCCAGATAAGAAAAGAGGTGAATAATATGTATTTTAGTATATAAAGTTCTAGTTGGCATGTTTTCAACAGAATACATTGTTTAAACTATGAACAATTTTATAAATGTTTTGAATAGTTATATGTAAATAAATAAGTGAAATATACACGCTCTGATTGATTTTGTAATAATGAAAATGTTTTCTTTTATATAAATTAGTCATTTATATGTTATAAAAGTTTTAAATTAGTCACTATTTTATACAAGTACATGTTTTGAAAGGTCAATGTGATACCTCTGATTCGTATCCAGGTCGGATACAAGTTGGGGTGTTATATTTAATGGTATCAGAGCTAAGGTTTAGCCGATTCTAGGCTTAAACCGAAGTCAAATGAGTTTTAAAAATGTGTACATGCCAACATAGAGTGAAAATTTCTGATCTGATAGGGTAAGGAGGGTGTTGTCTTGTTAATAGAGTTAAATTGTTATGTTATATAAGATAAGTGAATATTTGAGAATGATTTAGGAGATATATATGTTATATGATATGAATTGGATGATCATATGCACACGTGATATGTGATAGAAGAAATAATATGAGCACATGAATATATGAGAGCTTCCAAAGTGAATCACAAGGCGATAGACCTGAAGGTAATAGCATTCACCTGAACCGGCCAGGCATGGAGAAGAAAGAAAACCTCAGTGAATGCCTGTATAAGATTAGAGAATGTTTCATGATGTTGAATGAATGTATAGAAATAGTTAAAAGAATTAAGAGCACCTGAGTTCAAGGGTGAATTCGATAAAGGTTCTGTTGTTACAGACATTTGAATAAATGATATGAAGATAATGTTAGATGGTTGTTATTTCTCCAAAGTGGAGAAGTTAAATTGAGAAGTTTTGTTATTATGAGAGAAAGCTAGAGTATGGTGGACAAATGTCACCATAAGAACGTTAAAAGATCAAATGATGTGGTTAGAATTGTAGAAGAGTTTAACAATAAGTGCATCAGTGATACGTTTATAAAATGAATGAAATCAGAGTTATGGATTTGAAACAAAGAAATAGTATGGTGTATAAGAAAGAGTGTGGATATGATAAGGGTTTGTACTCTAGAAGAAAGAGTTATCGTTGGCTAACGAGATTACATGCTGAAAAATATGTTGATCATATGAATTTAGATATAGTGAAGGAAATAACGATACTTATGGTTGAGGGAAAGTAAGGATTGAAAGAGAAGTATAAAGTAATATGAAAAGATCATTTGTATTAAATTAGACAAAGATATGAAAGGTAGGATGTGTATGATTGGTTGACTAGGGTTTGTGCCCTAGATTGAACAGATGTTGACTAGATATTAGAGTAAAAGTGATAAGAGTTATAAGATTGGAGGAAAAGATAGAGATGAGTATAGGTGATAAGACAAGAGTATATGAATATGAAAGGAAATATATGATTTATGTATAAAGAGATTTCAATTTGGAAAAAATAAAGGAATAATGGAATAAAGGAAGGAAAGATTAAGTAAAGGAAGTAGCATGAGAACATTAGAAGATATGTTCTCACTGATATGTTCAGTGAAAATTCGAGGACGAATTTTCTTTAAAGGAGGGGAGATTTGTAACATCCTCAATACCGGGTTAGTGATCAAATTATAAAGTTTTAGAATTTGGTGACTAGAGTAGAACCATGGATTAGTTCAATGATTTATTTGGAAATAAATCATAAAAGTTATTGGTAATTATTAAATGAAGTAAAGGGTAAAATGTTCATTTGATAGGAAATATATTTTTTCCTATATATGAATGAATCACGTGGGGAAAGGGGGGAAGTTATCTTCTTCTTCTTTATTTCTTCTTCTTCATCGTGAGCAAGAGAGCAAAGGTAAGATTTCTTAATTTTTGATTATTAGCTGAATTTTAAGTTGAGTTTTGATCATTAGATGATAACTAAGCTTAAGGAAAGTTTAAGTTATCTTAAAATCAAAAGATAAATGAGTTAGGGAAGATTAAAGATTTGGAGTTCTTGAGTGAATCTTGAAATGGAGTTGATAAGTTGAACTTGAAGTTAAATTTGACTTGTCATCAGCTTAATTAAGAAGTATTAAGTGTTAGAATTGGATTTGAAACATGTGAAAAATAGGGTATGATTCTTGAAGTTCCTAAAGAGGAGGGGATATTAAGGTTAAAGATGAGATAAATAAATATAAATGAGTTTAAGCATGTGTATGAAAGTTAGATATATTAAAGGAGGTGAAAGATGAAGAGTTGAGATGGAAAGAGAGTGAATTTCGTGCTTGCAATGGAATTTCTGGGTCGTGTGCATCGATGCATCTTCAATGTGCATTGATGCACTCTCAATTAAACAAACATCGAATGTCATTTATGCACCGATGCATAGGTAGTGCATCGATCCACCGATTGGGAATGCATCGATACACTGTATAGTGCATCGATGCATACCTTCATTAAAGATGAAAATAGCTTTCTTTTAGCCTAAGAAGTGACAATTTAGAAGATATCAATTAGTATACTGATATGTATCAATGTATTATTATGATGTAGATATAGAATGAAGCTTGTTCCAGAACAATCTAAGGATTAAGATTGATTTAAAGCAAACAAGGCCAAGGTGAGTGCACATTATTTAGTATATGATGTTAAATGGAAAATAAGACTTATGATAAGTCTATTTCCAATAGTAAAATGCATGAATTCATAGGGTATGTGTTTGTTATGATTTATATGTGTGGATGAGTATATGTGTTATTGATATGATTATATGATCATAGGATGTAAACTATGTGATAAGTGATAAGTGACTATTTGGAATTATATGAGAATAAGAGATGACAATGATTTACATGTCATATGAAAACTAGAGAAGCGTTATAAGCAAAGTGACATATATGTGATAAATGAATGATATGAAAAGTGAGATAAACAAAGTATGGTTGATATAGGGTAATATAAGAATAACTCATAGGTTATATGATAAAGATGAAACCATATAGGAACATTAATTGAGTACTTGATAATAAGTCATAGGTTATATGAGAATATATATGTTATGAGAAATGACCCATGTGACTAAGTGTGAATTGATATAAGTATGTGATATGAAGTTATGGGTATATGTGTTATATGTTACATGATATGACATGCGAGTTACATGAACAAATGAGAAATGATATAAGTCATATGAAACGATCTACGTGAATATATGCACTTGTGATACATGTGATATGATATGAGATATATGGTTACACATACATGTGGTATGTGACAGAAGAGAAATAACAAGTGATATGAAATGTTATAAATGATAATGCCCATGTTATGTGATATGAGAGCTAGGGGTATAGTTGGCATGCCAAGAGTCGAGGGTTTACCTATGTCTTTCGATACATATGGACAGTTTACCTAAGTTCTTCGGGACCTATGGTCAGTTTACCTAGGTTCGTCGAGACCTATGGACAGTTGCCGAGGTTCTTTATGACCTCTGGATAGTTACCGAGGTCTTTGTGACCTTTGGATAGGTCATTCGAGACATTTATACGAGCTGTGGTGACAGCATAGTGGTGCACAACCTCAATAGACTCACGTATCTACAGTTCTCACATGTGTATCATGGGCTATTAAATAAATAATATTAATAAAAGTGATATGATAATATGTTTCTTTCCTTGTGGAATTTTATGTGTGATATTGATTGTACAAATGGTAACTTATAAGACCATATGATAAAAGGAATCAATGATAGTATATATATATATGGTTTACATGACATGATATATATATGTGCAATTGGTTATGGTATATGTTATATGATATACATGAGTACAGGTTAAAGTATATGTGAATGAGTATAATTGATTGAAATGATGATATAATAATAAGTCTATAAGATATATGATATGGACATAAGAGATCATAGGAACATGAGATAAGAGATATGAATGATAATGACATATATGTATGCATATATTTGTTACATGTAAAAGTATGAGTTGAATGAAATGATAGTAATAATTGTTTATGTATGATTATTAGTTACCGTTTACCTTATACGTTTATTGCCTCACTAAGTCTTTGACTTAGCGTGTAAGTGATTTTACACGTAGGTTTCGAGAAGAGTAAAGAGCAATGTGGATCAAGACAGGTCAGTTCTCCTTACTAAAGGTCAGATAAGAAAAGAGGTGAATAATATGTATTTTAGTATATAAAGTTCTAGTTGGCATGTTTTCAACAGAATACATTGTTTAAACTATGAACAGTTTTATATATGTTTTGAATAATTATATGTAAATAAATAAGTGAAATATACACGCTCTGATTGATTTTGTAATAATGAAAATGTTTTCTTTTATATAAATTAGTCATTTATATGTTATAAAAGTTTTAAATTACTCATTATTTTATACAAGTACATGTTTTGAAAGGTCAATGTGACACCTCGGATTCGTATCCAGGTCGGATATGGGTTGGGGTGTTACAAAAGTCCTAAACTAGGAGTGTCCTTAATGTATCTAAAGATTCTCTTAACAACTAGTAAGGTGATTCCTTAGGACATGATTGAAATGGAACATAAGCAAACACTAAACATAATGTCTGGTCTACTTGCGGTTAAATAAAGCAAAGAGCCAATCATTGACCTATATAATATAACATCCACACATTTACCTCCTTCATCTATGTCAAGCTTTGTTGATGAGCTCATTGGAGTGTCATGAGGTTTTCCATTTTTCAGTCCAAACTTCTTGAACATATCTTTGACTTACTTAGCTTGATTGATGAAGATGCCATCTTTTCATTGCTTGATTTGGAGTCCCAAGAAAAATAAGAGCTCCCCCATCATGTTCATCTCGAATTCACTTTGCATTAGCTTAGAAAATTCTTGGCAAAGAACATCATTAGTAGAACCAAATATTATATCATCAACATAAATTTGAACTACTAATAAATATTTACCTTTATGCTTTAAAAACAATGTAGTGCCAACCTTCCCTTTTGAAAAACCTTTTTCGATTAAAAATTTTGACAATCTTTCATACCAAGCTCTAGGAGCTTGTTTTAAACCATAAAGAGCTTTTGTCAATTTAAGAACATGATTTGGAAATTTTGAATCTTCAAAACCAGGAGGTTGTTCCACATACACTTCTTCTTTTATAAAACCATTTAAAAATGCACTTTTAACATCCATGTGATATAATTTGAATTCATTGAAACATGCAAATGCTAATAACATTCTAATTGCTTCCATCCTAGCTATGGGAGCGTATGTTTCATCATAGTCTATGCCCTCTTCTTGAGTATACCCTTGAGCAACAAGTCTAGCCTTGTTTTTCACTATATTACCACTTTCATCAAGCTTATTCCTAAATACCCATCTAGTACCTACAGTAGATTTATTACTAGGACTTTCAGCTAATGTCCATACTTTACTTCTCTCAAATTAATTTAACTCTTCTTGCATAGCCATAATCCAATGTTCATCATTTAATGCTTCTTTAATATTTTTAGGCTCTATGCATGAGATAAATGCAACATAATTACAAATATTTCTAAGAGAAGATCGAGTTATTACCCCTTTGGATGGATCACCTATTATTTCACCATCCTTGACAGTTGTATCCATTGGGTAAGAGACTTCCCTTTCTTCAATGGTTAGATTTTCGAGGGGATCATGGGTTTCCTCATTTTTCGTTTTTTCTTTGATGATGAATCTCTAACGTCATGTCTAACGTCATTTGCTTGTACAATACCTACATCATCATTAACACAAGAATTCTTCCTCGGAAGGGGATTATCATCGAAAACAACATGTATAGACTCTTCTACAACTAAAGTTCTTTTCTTAAATACTCGATAAGCTTTAGAATTTAAGGAATAACCCAGAAAAATTCCTTAATCACTTTTAGCATCAAATTTGCCAAAGTTTTCTTTACTGTTGTTTAAAACAAAACATTTACATCCAAAAGGATGAAAATAGCTAATGTTAGTTTTTATTTTTGAAAATTTCATATGGAGTTTTCTTTAAAATTGTCCTAATCATTACTCGATTTACAACATAACAAGCGGTATTTGTGGCTTTTGCCCAAAAATATTTTGGCAAATTATTTTCACAAAGCATGGTTCTAGCATTTCTTCTAAAGTTCGATTTTTCCTCTCAACAAGTCCATTTTGTTGAGGGGTTCTAGGTGCTGAAAAATTATGACTAATACCATTAGAATTACAAAACTCAGTAAATCTGAGATTTTCAAATTCAGTGCAATGATCACTCCTAACACTAGTTATAGAGTAACCTTTTTCGTTTTGGATTATTTTTGAAAATGTGATGAAATGTTCTAATGCTTCATCTTTAGTACTTAAAAATAGAACCCAAGTATATCTAGAATAGTCATCTACCAAGACAAATGCATATTGTTTTCCACCCAAGCTAGTAGTCCTAGTTGGCCCAAAAAGATCTATATGGATCAATTGTAATACTCTACTAGTTGATACGTCATTAATGGATTTAAAAGAAACTCGCTTTTGTTTTCCTTTAGCACAAGCATCACAAATTTTATCATTATTAAATTTTAGTTTAGGCAACCCTCTTACTAAGTCTCCTTGAATTAGCCGTTGTAAAATACTCATACTAGCATGTCCTAGTCTCCTATGCTATAATCAACTATCATGTTCATCCTTAGAAACTATGCATAAATTAGTCATATATATGGAATCTAAATGCACCATGTAAATGTTTCCTATTCTATGACCAACAAGCATAATCAAAATAGATGCAATGTCAATCAATTTTGCAAACACTTAATTTAAAAATAAGACATTGTATCTTTTGTCAAATTCATCTAATCGGATTATGCTTTAATCCATTCACATACAAAACATTATGCAATGTTGATTATCGAGATTAAAAGCACATGCATAAAGTTTTTGAAAATGTTATGCATTAAAACTTTATAATATTAAAAAAAAATTATGCATAAACATTAAGAAAAATTTAAGGTCAAAATTTTGCAAAACCAAAGTTCTTGAAAAATCGATATCAATTGTCAAAGATATATAAATTACATTTTAAAAACAATTTTGACCAAAAATTAATATGATGAACTAGAGTTTATAAAACATTACTAAAAATTACTATGTTCATCATACAATATTTTCAACATACATGAGATAAAACATAATGATTTAGAATTATTCAACATTTAAAACCTCATGCATGTATAAACTAAATGAGCAACCAAATAAAATAAAAACATTAAGTTTAGAGGTTACCCATTCCTTTTTCATGTGTTGCTAGAGCATCTTGAATATCATCATCTTCATCACCATTGCTCCCACACACCTACAAGAGACATTTAAGTAGATTTTGGTATCCAAATTGCTTTGGATCCGTGAATGTTAGTTTCAATGCCCCTTGTTCCTTTTGGAACCCATACTTGTCTAATTTTAAATCGTTTTCCTTTCTTTAAAGGACAAGTATATTCTTATGACCATGATAATGACAATGTGAACATATTGTCATTATTGAACTAGATGAATTATTTAAAATGATATCTTTTTATTTTATTAAACATTCAAGCTTAACTTTCAAATCAAAATTTTCTTTTTCAATACTTTCAAATTTAATTTTTGAAAGCTCTAAATCCTCTTCAATATTTCATTTTGATTTTCAAAATCCATTTTCGTTTTTAAAAGAAGTTTGTCTAATTTGAAAATTTCTTTTTCAAAGTTTTCAGATTTTATTTTTGAAAGCTCTAACTTCTTTCTCAAAATTTCTTTTTGATTTTCTAAATCTAGTTTGGCTTTCAAAAGAAGATCATTTTTAGCTATAAATTTAGAAATCAATTTATTGTATTCGGAGTTCATTGTCTCAAATTCCGAAAATAATTCATCATAAGCATCTTGTAACTCATTAAAAGATTTTGAATTTAATCTATTTGAGTTAGAAGATACCTTTGGCTCTGTGAGAGCTAATAGAGACATCAACTTTATTGGTTTTTGTTCTTCCTTGTCTCCATAGATCTCCTCAAGCTTATCCCACATCTCCTTGGAACTTGAATAAGAAGAAACTCCTTTATATACATTATGATCAATTGCAAACATAACATGTGCATAACCTTTGTGTTTTGTTGAGCTTTCTTCCGTTCTTGATCACTCCACTTCTTTTCCTTCTTCGTAGGAGATGAATATCCTTTCTCGATTATCATCCAAGCTTCCATATCAAATGCTTGGATAAATATCATCATAAACCTCTTCCAACGACGATAATTTGTTCCGTTGAAGTGTGGAGGCACGTCAATTGGTCTGGATTCTTCCATAGAGAATGAATCGGAAGTAGACGCCATCTTTATCGATTTAACTCTTCCCGAATCGACTCAAGAGGTGGTTAAACCTTCAAATGAGTGAGGCTATAATTCCAATTGTTGAGTTAATCGATCGATGGAATTGGCCAAGAGGGGGTGAATTGGCAATAAAATTTTGGTGGAAGCTTTTGCAGAAAATTGAAAAGATTTGCATAGCGATTTAGAGTGGTTCGACTTTCTCAACCAAAGTCTACGTCCACTACCTTAGTTATCCACACTAAGGATTTTCCAACAAATTCACTAATTTGTTCTTTCTTTTCAGGACAAAGAGTAACCTTACAACTCCCTCAAGAATTATACCCCCTCAAGAATTATACCCCAAATTCTTGAGCACACTTTTTTTTAAAGAGAAATATACAAATTTTGCAAACTTACAAGAAAACCTCACAAGGTAGATTGTTTGCACAATTCTAGAACAAAAAAGAACACTCAAAGATAAATACAATAGAGCACAAATGATGTTTTTGAAAGCAAAATTAATATTGAATGAAAATAGGCTTGAAATGCTCAAACTTGAGGTTTGATACTTTCTCTTTGATTCTCTAGCTTCTCTTCTTCCTTGTTGTTAATCAATGGCTTCTAATCTTGTTTAAATACTCCTTGGATCACTTCTGAACATTGGGAATTATTAGAGGAGTCAATATAGCCGTTATTGTGTGAAAACAATTAATAAAACAGGTAGGAGCGTGGGATGCATTGATGCATAGGGCTAGTGCATCGATACACTATGTGTAAAATTCAAATATTTTGACCGTTGGAAGACTTAGTGCATCGGTACACTAAGAGTGCATCGATGCATAAATATGCTTCGATGTTTTGAAAAAGCCTGGGTGCATCGATGCATGTCTTGTGCATCGGTGCATAAAATCAATTCGATGTTTTAATAATACATGGAGTGCATCGATGCATTGTATGTGCATCAATACACTAAAGCTATTCGATGTTCAATTAAAACAAGGGTACATCGATGCATTGATTTATGCATCAGTACACTTACCTGAAAAATTGATTTTAGGCTCATTTTTGTTCGAAATACTTTGTGAAAATTGTTTCAAAAATATTTTAAGTATAAAACACAATTTTACACATTAGTAAGGATTGAAATTGATCTTGAAAGACTTGGAGTAATATTTTGATATTCGAGTAATTAAATCGAATATACTTAGAAAATCATTTGTAAAATCATAAAATTCATTTAACTTAATTTGTTATATCGAAACATCAAAATATTTTCAACAAGAACTTTGACACAATTGAAATCCTCACGCAAAAGAATGAGAAGCGTCAAAAGAATTTTGATCGGTTGAAAGAATCCTCACGCAAGACATGTTTTGACACAATTAAAATCGGGTAAATAATTTACCGTGGCGTCACTAAACACTTAGGATTTTCTTGATACAAGAAGGAAAAGTTGTGGCCTATGTGTCCCGTAAGTTAAAGTCTCACGAGCGGAACTATCTTACCCACGATTTGGAGCTTGTCGTAATGGTTTTTTCATTAAATATTTGAAGACACTACTTATTTGGGGAGAAGTGTCATATCTTTAAGGATCACAAGAGCCTTAAATATCTGCTCACTCATAAATAGTTGAACCTGATGTAGCAAAGATGGGTAGAAACTTTTAAAGGACTATGATGTGTGATTAATTATCATCCCGGTAAAGTGAATGTTGTTATAGATGCCTTGAGCAGGAACACCGTGGTAGAGTTGTGAGCTTGACTAGCACATATGTGTTTGACTGAGTCGGGTTGTTTGTTAGCCAAGTTATAGGTTAAACCTGAGTCGGTGAGTGAAGTTAAGAGATTACAAAGTTCGGATGCTCGATTAAAAGTTCAAGTAGAATAAGTCCACTGAGGAGAAATCCTAAGTATTGAGTTACGTGATGGGAGTGTACTACACTTCCAAGGACAGTTGTGTGTGCCAACCGACAGATAGCTTCACGGTAAGATTCTTCATGAAGTGCATTGTAGCCCTTTTCTGTTTATCAGAATATCAACAAGATGTACTAATAGCTCCAACCATTGTATTGGTGGCTGGGTATGAAGAGAGAAATGTCTAAATTTTTTGCTAAATGCTTAGTGTGCCAACAAGTCATGGCGAAACATCAAGTCCTCTCAGGATTACTGCAACCGATTGAGATACAACGATGAAATGGGAGAGAGTGATTATGGATTTCATATCCAGTTTACCGATGACTAGGTTCATGCATGATGCAATATGGGTGATAGTGGATCGATTCATCAAATCCACTTATTTTCTTTCGATTCGCATGGACTTCATATTAGAGAGATTGGATCAGCTATACATCCACGAGATTGTGATGTTGCATGGAGTTGATATCCGACAGAGATCCGCGATTCACTTCTCGATTCTAAAAAGCACTACATGGAGCTTTGGGTACTAAACTACATTTTAGTACCACCTTTCATCCTCAGATAGATGGACAATCCGAGCGTATTATTCAGATATTGGAAGACATGTTTAGGTGTACCATTTTGGACCTCGAAGGCAGTTGGGAATACCACTTGTCTTTAGTTGAATTCCCATACAACAACAGTTTTCAGGCAAGCATTCAGATGACTCCATATGAAGTCATGTATGGGCGCAAATGTAAAACCCTATTGTGTTGGATAGAGCTCAACGAAGTACGATAGTAGGTCTCGACTTGATCTGTGAAACTGAAAAGAAAGTTTAGTTGATTAAGATTCGACTGAAAGAGGCTTTTAATAGACAGATATCACATGTCAATCTGAAGCACAAAGATATAGAGTTTGTAGTGGGAGACAAAGTATTTTTCAAGGTCTCACAATGGAAAAAAATACTTCAGTTTGGACACAAGGGTAAGTTAACCCCCGTAATTCATTGGACCATATAAGATTTTAGAGAGAGTTGGGCCAGGAATTTATCGTTTAGCATTGCCTCTGAAACTTTTGTGCATCCACAATGTGTTCCACGTTTCCATTCTTTGAAGATACCAATATGATCCGTCCCGTATTATTCCCCTTGAGAAAGTGGAAGTGAGACAAACCTGACTTATGAGGAAGAATCGATCAGAATCCTTGTCAGATATGTCAAGGAGCTGAGAAACAAGAGGATATCATTAGTGAAGGTTTTATGGAGAAACCATGGCTTAGAGGAGGTGACATGGAAACTCGAAGAGGTTATGCAACTTCAATATCCACATTGCTTCTATTCAGGTAAATTTCGATGAAGGAATTTCTTCTTAGGATGGGAGAGTTGTAATTCCCCGAAATACAGGTTAGGAGTTTATTCTACTTGGACCTTAAAATAAGTTCCTTTAACCCATTAAGAGTTTGACCCAAGTGGTATATGATTTAGGCTTGAGATGAGCCCAACAAGTATTAAAAATGGTGTTTTTATTATGGACTAAAATATGGAGGGACTAGGGGAGTAAACATCTCATTTTTCAAAACTAAAGTTGAATTCCCAATTAATGGGATGATATCACGTCTGTTTTGTTCATATATCTTTTTCTTCACCAAGCTTGTATTATTCTTCTCTTCTTTTTTATTCTCTTCCCTTTCAAGTCAAACCAAAGGTTCAAGCTTTATGAATCGTAAGCCTCCTTTGATAATTCTAAGGTAAGAATCATGAACTACAACTCCTAAGCTTCATTCAAACCCACTTTTGCAAGATTTGGTTTAGTCTCCATAGAAATAAGTTTAAGTGGGGTTTACGAAAATTTGGGTTTTAAGATCGTTTTTAACATCCTATTAAGTTTTAAGCTATTTTTGGGAGAGTTTTGAGTTGTAAGATCATTTTTAACATCATTCTAAGTTCCAAAATGAGTTAATAACTCATATTCTTGTCTTAACTAGTACAAGAGAAGGGGTGAGAGCTCTAAGGCAAGGGGTAAGGAGAAACTCACAATTGAGCGATTCAAGAACATTTTTAGTAGCTTGGAAGTAAGGCAACACGATTCTAACTTGACCGTACCACATGTAGATTATTGTATGTACATTTATGGTTTATTTATCTTATGAAGCATGTTAGAGTAAATTTCATGGCAAGATCCGTATTTGTTGTTTGTAAGCATGAAAGATGATAATTGTTTACCTCTAAGACCTCAAATAAGACTTAATAAGCTTTTCTAGTCTTAGGAGAGTGTATAGGTGAGATTTAGATGCATTTTTAAGCCCAAAACAGAGCACTGTAGGCCGCCGATATCTATACTGTAATAACATATTGATATTGTTATTTATGCAAGACAAAAACAAGGCAATTTGTAAGGGTAATATCGATACTCCGTCAAGGATTATTGATACTCAAGGTCCAGTATCGATACTCAGAGGGTAGTATCGATACCGATGACTAGTTTTGGATTTCAGAATACAAATTTGATATCGATACTCATGGAAGTATCGATACCAAAGGTAGAGTATCAATACTCTCTATAGGAGTATCTATACTGAGGCATTTTTGAAAATGTAAAAGCTATTTTTGGTATCGATACTCAGGGTAAGTATCGATACTATTGGCACAATATCGATACCATCGGTGATTTTTGGGAAAATTTTGGTTCAATAGGTTTAGGGTGTTCGAGCTTGGGTGTTTTGGATTCGTATAAGCTTCAAGTATTCGATACAAGTGAAAAATAATCAAGATTACTAATTTCTCACCTAGAAATCAAGTAAGTTAGGATGACATAATATTTGCCTTTGTATGATGCTCAGGAAACGGTCAGGACACCCGATTTACTCTAGTATTTTGATGGTCATCCTCTATTGTGAATATCCGAATATTTTCTGTTTGGTACGCATCCAATGCACGTAAAATTTTGGGTCATACTGGTACGAAATATGATGTATGTAAAATTTATAATCGTACCCATATGCTCAAACGGGTTTAGAATGTGAGCTTTCGATGCACGTATATTCTGGTCCTCGCCCTGACCTCTCAGGTATCCGAGTTAGACTAAGAGTTATAAGTTCTGATGCATGTAAATTTCGGTTCTTGCCCCAAAGCTATCATGCTCTAGATAGGCTAGTATGTTGTCCAAGATGCACGTAAATTCCTTCAACCACATCACTTGGCCTATCTCATGTTTGTCTGAATACTTTGCATGTTTATGACCTTACATAACGACATGTTCATGCAATGGATGCATGTAGTATTGTATAGTTATTTTTGTGGCACTGAGCGTGTTTCTGTGCGCAGGTTAGTAGGGATCGTTGAGGAGCATATCACATCAATACATTCCAGACCATACGATTTATAGAATATGTCTTGAGTATTTTTAAAGGGCATGTATTTTATATGGGCCTTGAATTATTCAAGTCATAACTCTATTTCTGTTTTGATTTAAACATTATGGTCGTAAATGTACGTATCTGGGAGGCTCCCATATTTTGTAAACTTTGATTTCAATTCCACTGTTATTATGATGAATGATTTTGATGTTTATAAATGTATTGGTAAGAAATTTTTGGGTTGACCACTTCGGTGGTCCTGTGTGACATCGTAATCCATGGATCTTCAGGTCGGGCTGGATTAGGGTGTTATAATATTGAGAACTCTTCAAAAAATTCACAAGAGTATTTTTTTTGTTCTTAACAAGACACAATAAAAATCATAAACTCAAACCTAATGGCTATAAAGGGTTAGATTTTTCAAAAATCTCATGGAACTCTTCAACTCTGATAGTGGCTTCTGTCTATTGTCCAACGGCTATCAACAACTAGTTGATTTTAAATTTCAAAGGAACTCGTCACGTCAAATAAAAGACTAGATTTTCAAAAATCTCGTGGAACTCGTCACCTCGATATGATGAGTTTCAATCTGACTAGTGCTTCTATACATTATCCAACTGCTATCAACAACTAGTTAATTTTAAATTTCAAAGAAACTTGTCACGTTGACGTGACGAGTTCTAAAATTTATTTATTATAATTTAAAAATTAATTATTGAATTTGAAAAGAAAAAAAAATTCAGCGGACTCGTCACGTCAACGTTACGAGTTCGTAGAAATACATTATAATATTAGACCCCACAGGACCCACTTACCTTGGACCATTTAAAATTATTATTTGGACAAACTCGTCACCTCGACATGACGATTTTTTCCTGCACTATAACATTTGTCGTAGATTCTAAAATAAAAATATGGTTGATCTAATGGGCCAATTAAATATACCGTCTACCATAATGAGCCAATTTTGCCTCAATTTCTATGTATGTTGCTTATGAATGAAAATGGATTCGATTCAGATCTAGACATGACGAGTTTGAATACGATATAGTTTTATAGAGTTGAATCTTTTTAAAATTTAAGTTCAAGTCGATAAATTAAGTTTGAGAGAATGATAGTTTAGTTTGAATTAAAATCAGTTTTAAGATTGAAAAAACATATAACCTATAATACTTTACTATAAAAGATATTTTTTTGACTGTTAGTTATTCATTTTTTTTATTCTTTTTTCTCTCCCCTCCAACAAATTCACTCATATCTCCCCGCTCTCAAATTTTAGAAATCTTAAAATTATCATTGACAAGTGCATCAATGTCACCCATCATTGTACTTGATTGTTATTAAATTCTAAAGAAAAAAATTAACAACCTATTTCAAGCCTCTCAATTTCGAATATGATACTTATTATTTCAGAAAATACATTAATGTTCATAAATATAGCTCAAAATCTTTTATCTACATTGTTTTCGATCTCCTTCTGCTGTCGTCAGATAAGACCAACATAAAACTATATTGTTTCTATCACCAATATAAGTTAATTCAGTTTTAATTAAGTCATCAACAATTAACTGTTCATGAAATTATTAACATGACAATTAAATAAATTCATATAATAACACATCTGATCCTCATTAATTACATATTACAAATTTTATCAATTCGATTCTGATTTTAATTAGAAATAATTGAATAAGTTTGAGCGCAATACCATTGAACCAACTTAAATATTTGTTTCATACTTTTCAAAACTTATATTTAATTATTGCTACAAAACAAAACAGAATAACAGCAGCAAATTGATTTCAATTATTACAAAATCATCACCGCATTGGTAGCTCGTACCATCTAATAAGATCTGACAGAGATCAGAGGAAGAACTACATGCTTCTCAGCTGCACAATTTATTTATTAGTGTCCATCAAAATACTGACCTCTTTGGAGGCTATGTTCTGAACTTCTGGCTGAGTTTCTCGACTCCTTCACGACAATCCTCTGCCACTCGTTTTGCACCTTCTTTAACGGCCGAGCTAAATCCCGCTGTGCTCCGCTGCACCTCTTGTACTGATCCCCTTGCCTTCGACACAACCCTGTCTTTCAATTCTTCTGCCTTTGCACCTGCCTCGGAGCCCCACTTCTGCAACACCGAAATCAAATGCTGGATCCTCTGGACAATCTTATTGATGAATTCTCTAGATTTGCCTTTTACTTCACTAGCCAATATCCTGAGCTTTCCTAACAAAGCTTCGGCCCGGCTAATAGTTCCTTCAACTGCAACAGGCTTCTCCACATTTACCCAAATATCTCCTGCAACGCTCTCTTCAAGGAGGTCATTGTCTACGACCACTTTGATGTCGTGCCTCGTCCAGCGTTCTCTAGCTTCCTCCAGGGCTTTTGCCTGTTCTCTTGCTCTTTTTGCCTCATCCTCAGCCCAAGCCCTGAATTTATAAAGTTTTGTATCATATATTACACAACCAAATGAGAACAGCACAGCGATATATCTCTCAGAAAAATTAAACGGCAAATGGAAGACAAAATAAAGATGAACAAGAGGCAAAGACAGAATCTCCAAATGATAGTGTCAACCCCAAAAAAGAAAAGCCAAAGTTATTCATGATTTTTCTACCAACAAAATAGATAAGTAACACAGCGGAAACATTAATATGACCATCATAGAGAATCCAATTTTCTTTATCATCCCAATAGCTTTACCTTATAGAACGCTTTGACAGTTAGCTAAGGGTCAAACTTTTACAGTTTTAACATGGATTTTGAAGAAAATACTTTGGAAATTTATTAAAAAAATAGGAATCCTTAAACAGTGATAATCACATCTGGTGCATTTTCTCCAGTTCTACCTAGCAAAAAAGGTGGCAATTGATTAAGCAGATAGGCATGAATCTATTTGAAGTCTGGTAAATGCAAAGAAATGAGAATTGAGCAAAGTTTCACCCAATGCCACTAAGATATAAGAGAAAATATTCTATCATGCTATCCATGTTCTTGAAATTACTATCCCATAAAATAAAGCATTTAATATATATGTATATGTATAAGTGTATATATATGAATAGTAATTTGTCCGTTCCCATTTATTAAGTAGTTGAAGTATCAATTTTGAAAGTTGAAACTACATAATAATCAAGCTCATCTCCTCACCTGGCCATTGATAAGGCTTTTCTTTCCACCTCCAACTCATGCTGTAACCTGACAATCTCCTGGGTTTCATCCTCTGTTTCTTTTCGTAGTTTGCTAATCCTTTCCTTCTCATATGATATCTCTACTTTGTCACTCATGATGTTTTCCAACTGCTCCTCCACTTCACGCCTTAACCTTGAAAGAATTTCCATTTCAGCGCCGATAGCAGCACGGTCCTTCATTAAGGCAATATTCTCTTCCTCTCTCTCAGCTCTTAACCTTTCCAGTTCATGCTTTGCCTCTTCAGCCATTTTTTCCACAGCATCAATCTTTTCCCGTTCAATTAAAAGTTCTTTCTCAAAACTAGCATTCATATCTTTCTCAACTTCAGCTACTAAAGCATTGTGAGCAGATACTGCATTTTCCGCAATTGATTCAGCTTCGATACGAGCAAGCTCCTCACTTACTATGTCAGAAGCTTCACCAGTTGCAATAGCAATGGCAGCTTGGGCTTTTGTCACAGGCTTATTTGGCTGGAACATTCTTGTACAACCTATGGGGATATGACAATAACAAAGGTATATCAATCATCAAAATAAGATGAAACTTAGGGAAAATAATTATCACTGAGACGACTTACCAAAAGCAAGTGCTATTATTCCTTGTTCTTCAGTAGACAAGTCTGCCATGAGTGCAGGCCATGCCTCTGGATTTATCTTATCAATGTCTATGAAACCAGAAAGTTGGTAGAGGATCTACATAACCACAATGTTAAACTTAATACCAAACATATCCACTAATACATGTAAGAAGAGAAAATAAACAAATAAATAAAGTCAAACATAAGCAACCTTTCTGTCAGCTTCTGGAAGCTGTCTTCTCTCCAAGGCCATTTTCCAACATATAAGATCCTGGCGTGATAGAGGGCTAGAGTAAAAAAATGGAGAAAATAAGAGGCATATATACAAATAAAGGTATTAGTGGTTATATAAATAAAACTGCACTGCAATTTCATTCTTTATTTTCGGGTTCAGTCAGGGTAAGAACATATCCCATTAACATTTTGCAAATAAGTTGTTATGAACACGGGTTAAGACTACTCGGAGAAATTAATCAAGAATCATTCTTAGATGTTAAAAAAAATAAACCTGCAGATAGGCAATAAAATAATGGGAAATTGGTATTGGAAAAAATATTAACCAAGATAAATGAGATGACCAGTTTTGCAAAAGTTTAACCTGTGAACAGTAATACCTTTCTGGAGAAAAGTAAAATGGACCTAGATTGTTACTAAATAAATCTTGATTTGAAAGCTTGCTTGAGATAAGTCCAGCCTCTGCCAAGCCTGAAATATGTAACTCAATTAGCAACAATGAATTATAACCAAAAAGAAAGTTACTCTACCAATATGAACAAGAATATGAAATCCTATTCTCAACCTTGAATCGATGAAAAATCAGGATCTTCAGTCGTTATGTCATCAAATGCAAGTTCGGTAACATTCTCAATATACATTGCAGGATAAACTTTTGATACTACATTCCTGCAAACAGCAAAATAGATTAAATTTATGAGTATGAAGGTACCTATAACATGCTAATTTCCAAAAGGCCATACACTTCCATACATAGGAGAAACAAGGAAGGAACCTATACCTCGAAAGAGCACTGCTTGCCGACACTAACCACCGAGCATACTCACGACGTTTACAGAGATCACCAGGTAGAGCATCAGCCTCAATAACCTGGAAAAGATAGAGATATATGTCACAAGTTCTTGTATTATCCAATACTCCAATAATTCTGCATTTCAGTAAGAACGAAATACCTTCAAAACTTGAAGGGCTGCAAGTGCCTGCCCCTGAACCTGATCAACAACTGCAGGAACTAGAACCTTCCCTGGATGAACCTGTAGATCTGAGGAAACTACAGACGGAGCAGGTATACCAGCTGGGGAGAAGGAACTCCTTGGAGTTGGTGATTCAGAAACTGGTCTGCTATCTTTTATTTCATTATAATTAACGTTCCCTTGCTCAATTGTTAACGAATGAGCTGGTGCTGACACGGGAGTTGTTTCAGATGACTCAGTCTCATTTAACTTATTCACTTCCAGAGATGAATTCTTTAATTCAACTAAGAGCGGAGACAATTTTTGTCTCCCAAGGTTTTCTTTAGTTAGAGATGATTCTATGGTTTCCATATTGTCTTCGGGTACAATCCGATGTTCTACAATTGGTTCCGACTCTGAATTAACTGAGAAACTCACAATCGAAGGATCAGTGACTGAACTGGAAGTAGAAGAAAAATCCGAGATATTGGAATTATCTTTTCCTTCTGATCCAAGTAATCCCTCATCAAGACCATTGTCTAGGTTTATTGGGTCAGACAAGTTAGTATCAATACATGTCCGGACATTAATCAATTTATCTTCAATCTTGGAAGTTGCTTCAGGTGAATCGATATCAAGGTTGCTATCTGATTCTTCAAGGCCTGGTGCAACAAAAGAGCCACCCACAACTTCAGTTTCTGGCAAATTAGGTGATATTGGAGTTGCGTCTGGGAAAACTGACTCCCCATTCAAAGATGAACCATTTTGCATGTATCCTGGATCTGGAGCAGTATTACTGGCACTATTACCATTGGATGTGGAACTGTCTACTAAGTATGTCCCATTGTCATTATCAGTATTATTATCAGCAGAAGTGTCATTGAATTCTGAAGGCGCAGAAAGATCCTTATGTATTTCTGTTTCAATTTCATTTTCTTCAGCTTTTTCACCTTCAGTATCAATTGAAACTTCCTGTTGAGCTGTTAAGGGTTCTGACTGCTGCTTTGGTCCTGTAGTCAACAAATGGTACAAGCATTCAAAACA
Organism: Hibiscus syriacus; assembly: GCF_006381635.1. Classification (NCBI taxonomy): domain Eukaryota; kingdom Viridiplantae; phylum Streptophyta; class Magnoliopsida; order Malvales; family Malvaceae; genus Hibiscus; species Hibiscus syriacus. Next base: position 658,327 of record NW_024063149.1, on the reverse strand, counting down.
AGTTCCCAGGGATAGTTGTCAGTTCATCTAAATTAAGTCCAATAAAAGAAGGAAAAGCGAAAAAGTAACAACATATAAACAAAATAGAAAACCATAGTAAAATAGAACCAAGTGCAATTGAAAGAGACTTACTCGAAGCAGTCCGATTACTTAGGGACATTGCAGCAAAAGAAAGCCCTGCTACCAGAACAAGTCCAGCTGATCCAGCTCCCACAATTCCTAAAAGCAAACTACTTACGAATTGTTATTAGTCCATAACATTGAAACCGCCAATTTTAATTTAAACCCACTTAAGCATAAGATTCGAATCCTCACTCCCGCTCCACTGTATGCTTAAAGCCCCAAACAATCATGAGAGCTATTTTCAAGATTATGCATCAAATTTTATCCCTAAATATAATCTGATTACTCTCTGCTTCATTGACACGGAATACCTTTGATTGAAAGTCAAGAATCATTTAGTCTAAGAAAACATAATCAAAAACTTAATCAGCTAACTATGTTCAGATAAATCTATCAAAGCGTTTTGTTTTTACCAGCTGGTCACAAGTAAACAAAGAAAGCCAGTAAACAAATAGCCAAAATTCAGCTAAGACAAGTGGTAACAACATTAGTCTGTACAAAAGTATAATAAATAAATACCTCCAAACCATTTGTTCCTTCCCGATTCAATGGAATCTTCAACACTATCCGAATCGGACCATCCTGAAAAAGTATCCGACCCAGCAGTGGAGTCCGACACAACCCGCGAAGCAACATTACGAAGCCGTCCCAGTCCTTTACTCCTGCTTCTTGGAACAGAGAGCATGCGAAGACGACGACCGTCGAGCATTCCCGCCCGTGTCCCCACGAGAACCACGCGTGATTCTCTGCAATCCATGCAACGCAAGCCCAAGCGGAGCTGAGGAGAGCTCGGAGCCGACGAGGCAGATGTACAAGCCATTAAGAAAGGGGGGAAATTCCAAAATTAATTGAACCGGGAGCGGAGGTGAAGGGTGATTTGTTCTAGGGCTTTGGTTGTTGGTAGTGGTACAGACAGGGAGACAAAAGGGAGCGCGAGAATTTCTTTGTTATATCTTATCTTATTCATATATGGTCGAGTGTCCCTGGCTCTTGCCTTTTTTCCCCCTTTAATTAATATGCAAAAGTAAATTGTTTAAAACGTATAATTGCATTTCACAACTCAACAATTACATAAAATTTATATTTTACTACTACAAAAATATCAATATCCGTAACCACGACACAACAGTCATAATATAATATTTTTCATTTAATACTTTTAAAAGTTTAATATGATATTTATTCTTTTAAAATTCTTAATATGATATATTGTTGAATCAAAAAGAGTAAAAACTCTAATTGATCGAAAAGAATAAAAATTCTCTTTAAAATAATCTCACAAAATTGCAAAATGTAAGAACTCTTAAGAAAGCTTTCAAATGCTTATAATTAAGCTTTGATTGTTGGATGATAAAACTCAAATACAAGTAGGGTATTTATAGGTTACAAGAAACAATCTAAACCACTCATTAAAATAAGCACTAAATAATCTAAACCATTAAAATTAAAACATGAGAAAAATATTTAATTTTCACCTAACTAAATTGATGTAAGCAATGACATCAAAACTAAATTGATGTAAGCAATGACATCAAATTAATTTATGTGTGAACTTATTTAGGCTAATATTGATTTTCAACACTCCCCCTCAATGTTAGCCTCCATTCTTTGAATCACGCCATGTTGACGACGGAAATGTTCAAACTTTCCAACATTCAAGCTTTTTGTAAACAAGTCATCAATTTGCTCATCTGTCTTGATTTGCCTTATCTCAATCTCTTCTTGCAAAACTTTTTCCCTAACAAAGTGGTAATGTACTTCCACATGTTTAGTTCTTGCATGAAAAACAGGATTCTCCGCCAGCCGAATTGTCGATTGGTTGTCACAGTACAAAGGAATTGCATAAACTACTGGTTGATGTAGATTATTCATCAACTGTATCAACCATGTACTCTCTTGAGCTGCCATTGTTGCTCGATACTCAGCTTCAATGGTTGACAATGATACCGTTGGTTGTCTCTTGCTACACCAAAAATTGTTCCAGAGCCAAGCTTAAACACATACCCAGTTGTTGATCTCTTGGTGTCATGATCTCTTGCATAATCAGCATCACAATAACCAACTAACTTGCAATCTTCACCTTTCTTGTACAAAAGACCATAGTCAATTATACTCTTCACATATCTCAATATTCGTCGAACTGCTTCCAAATGAGGCTTCTTTGGATTTTGCATATACCGACTCATCACACCAACTGCATAAGAAATGTCAGGTCGGGTCAAGGTTAAGTAGATCAGACTACCTACCAATTGTCGATACATTGTTGCATCTTCCAAATCTTTTCCTTCATGTGAACATATTTTGACATTTGGTTCCATTGGCGTTGAAGTTGACTTGCATTCGAGCATTCCAAACCTCTTCAACAAATCTTTAACATATTTTTGTTGACACAGAAATATTCCTTCGTGTGTGCGATCAACCTCTAGACCAAGGAAGTGCTTAAGTTGTCCAAGTTCCTTCATCTGGAAACGAACTGATAAATTCTCTTTCGTCTGAAGAATTTCTGCCTCATCATTACCGGTTATGATTAAGTCATCCACGTACACTAGCACGATAGCTAGCTTACCTTTATTGGCTTTGACAAATAAGCTAGAATCTGCAGGTGTTACTGAATAACCACTTTTTGTTAGAATTCAGAAATCTTACCATACCACACCCTAGGTGCTTGTTTCAATCCGTAGAGTGCTTTTCGCAGCTTACACACATATTCAGATGATATTGACTTTGAAAACTCATTGGTTGGGTCATGTAGATCTCTCGATCTAACTCTCTATGTAGAAAAGCATTCTTCACATCCATCTGCCACAAGTTCCAGTCTTTGTTGGCTGCAAGTGCAAGTAGGACTCGTATGGTTGTAAGTTTCGCCACTGGACTAAATGTTTCATCATAGTCTAGTCCATACTGTTGAGAGAAACCACGAACTACCAATCACGCTTTGTACCTCTCGATTGACCCATCTAGACGACGCTTTATCTTGTAAACCCATTTGCAAGATATGGGTTTCACATTTTTTATCTTTGGCACAATATCCCAAGTTTGGTTTTGCTGAAGTGCATCAATATCTTCTTTCATAGCTGTCATCCACTCATAACTTGCGATGCTTTTCGAACGTCTCAGGCTCTGTTACTTATTCAATTATGGTTGCATTGACATATTTGGGATTTGGCCTTCGTATTCTTGTTGACCTTCGGAGTTGAAATTGTGGAATGGATTCTTCTGTTTCACTAGGCCCACCTTCTTCGTTTGGTTATTGATACATGCTCGTTTGCCAAGGATTCTGAGTCACTCTTTGTTCAACATCATCGCCATTTGGATTTTCTGATTCATCTGAACTTGTTTGAGTTGAACAGCATGCTCCCCCATCTTTTATTGTAGCTTGTCTCCAAATTCTCTTGAATTTGGCAACACCTCCTTCTCTGAGGACCACCAAGAATATGCTTCATCAAATACCACATTTCGTGACGTGTAGCATCTTCCACTAATTGGATCACAACATTTCCACCATTTTCTCTGGTTGTCGTATCCCACAAAGATACATCTAACATCTTTCTTGTCAAACTTGCTCCGTAAATGATCAGGAACAAACACATAACATACATAACCAAATACTCGAAAGTAGCTAACTGTAGGTTTTATGTTCCATAGTTTCTCAAAAGGTGAAACAAATCCTAACTTTGGTTGAGGAAGTCTATTGATCACAAAGGTTGCAGTCCTCATTGCTTCAGCCCAAAACCTTCCAGGTACGTTCTTTGCATGTAGCATACTTCGAGAAATTTCTACAAGATGCCGGTTTTTCCTTTCCGCTACACCATTTTATTGTGGCGTATTGGCACAAGTGTACTGATGACGTATTCAACATTCCCTTAGGTATTGAGAGAACTCGTTTGATCTATATTCTTCTCCGTTATCTGTAAGCAAGCAACATATTTTCTTTCCCACTTCTCCTTCAGCTGAGTCTCTGAACTCTTTAAACTTTAAGAATGTGTCAGATTTTTCTTTCATAAAGAAAACCCACACATACCTGGAGAAGTCATCAATGAATGTTACCATGTATCGCATACCGCTAATTGACTGTTGTTTAACTGGTCCGAACACATCAGAGTGAATCAACTCCAACGGTTCTTTTGCTTTAAACTTTGACTCGTCATATGGTAATTGGTGTGCTTTACCATACTGGCATCCCGCACAGACCGTGTCTGTTCTCACGTCTAGTTGAGGAAGCCCCTTAAGCATCAACTTCTTCACCATCACACTTAGCTTGAAATAGCTAACGTGACCTAATTGCATGTGTCATAGATCTGATGTCTCATTTTTTTCTCGTCCTGTCTACATATGCAGACTCTGCTGACATCACGTAAATTGACTCCAAACGTTGTCCCTCCATTTTTGGTGTTTCTGAGATTTTGACGTCATGATAAACCTTCACGTTTTGGGGACCAAATAAGACATAATGGCCTAATAATGTTAGTTGAGCCACAGATAGCAAATTTTTCTTCTTTCCTGGGACATGATAAACATCTTGGAGTTGTACCTAGTTAGTATTATATCGAGGCGTAACTATCGTCTTACCGATGTGAGTTATCGGTAACCTTGAGTTATCAGCTGTTACCACCACATGACCTTCATTCTACTCAGACAAGGTTTGCAACTTCTGTTTGTCACCTGTCATATGATTTGAGCAGCCCGAATCTACGATCCAATCATTCTTGTAGTCAATCTGTTCTGGTGTTGTTACCGTGTGAGCTAATTCTTCTTCTTCCGTAGCAAATAACGCTTCAGCATCCCAACCATCTTCACTATTCTCCTTCTAACTGGAAGTAGTAGTATTACTTTCAACAGGCTTTTTCTTGGTCCAACAGTCTTTTGTCATGTGACCCATCTTCCCACAATTGTAACACTTGCCATCGAACTTTATACTATTACCGCGATTCTTGGAAGCTCCCCCTGAATGGGGGCCTCTATTTCCTTGGTAATTTTCACCTTGTCACCATCCTTTTTAGATCCACTACAGTATACCGCTGAAAAGTGCCTCTGCTTTTACTGGTGTAGAGCGCTTCCTCTTCACCCTTCAGCGAGACTCCTCCCATTTGCTTGGCCATGGCTTCTTGACCTGCAAGCAAATTTTCGAACTCAACAAGCGATAGTTGTGTCGGCCATCCCTGTACAGCAGCAACAAACCCTCGATATTCGGGTCTCAACCCATGGACAATTATTATTTTTATCCTGGCTTCCCCAATAGCAGCTGTCGGATCTAATTCTGAAATTTCGCAGCATATCGACTTCACCTTGTGAAAGTATTGAGCAACCGCCATGTCGCGTTGCGCCATTGATAGAAGTTCATTCTCGAGAAGTTGCAATTTTGTATCGTTCCTCTTCGGAAAGAGTGTAACAAAAGTGTCCCATGCTTCCTTTGGTGTTTTAGCATCCCGGATGTGCTCCAACATTTCTTCTTCAATTGTGGTCTTTAAAGCAAACATTGCTTTGCCTGCTTTAATTTTCCACTTTCGCAAGATGCCATTGGCATCTTCTGCCGTCGGTTGTGTAACTTCTCCATCACCGACAACCTCCCAAAGGTCTTGACCTTGTAAGTATGACTCCATACATGTTACCCACGTGTTGTAGTCTTTGTTGTTGAGCTTCTTTATTCCTCCAACTACTTGAAGATCACTCATCTTAACGGTAAGACTTTGACTATACCGAACAAGTTTGAGTAACAAACGTGCAGAGTACTAAATTACTCTAGACACAAAGAAGCTTCACAAGGTTTGTAATAACCCCGACAATAATCTCAAAAAATCTTTTCTGATGTGGAAGATCAGTTAAAAATTGCAGCCACAGAGCATACTTGAAATTTCAAGAGACCTTAAAAACATGGCTCTGATACCAATTGTTGAATCAAAAAGAGTAAAAACTCTAATTGATAGGGAAGAATAAAAATTCTCTTTAGAATAATCTCACAAAATTGCAAAAGGGAAGAACTCTTAAGAAAGCTTTCAAATGCTTATAATTAAGTTTTGATTGTTGGATGATAAAACTCAAATACAAGTAGGGTATTTATAGGTTACAAGAAACAATCTAAACCACTCATTAAAATAAGCACTAAATAATCCAAACCATTAAAATTAAAACATGAGAAAAATACTTAATTTTCACCTAACTAAATTGATGTAAGCAATGACATCAAAACTAAATTGATGTAAACAATGCCATCAAATTAATTTAGGTGTGAACTTATTTAAGCTAATATTGAATTTTCAACATATATGTATTTTTTTTATAAAAATATCTAATATAATTCAAGTATAACATTAATAACGATGTTCATTTAGTATAATGATGATATATAGAATGATAGTTCATAAATTATTTTATACATTATGATAAAATTTGTATCTCGTTAAATATATATATATATATATATATATATATATATATATATATATATATATATATATATATTAGTGGGATCGAGTCTCTCGGTGAGCAATTCATAATTCTGACTGCCGGATGTCTCCCACGGAAGTTGCTCTCAACCTGGCGTTGGGGCAGCCTACTATCCTACCTCCCCCTTATCCCATTACACATGAGAATAGGGTCAACTAATTATCAAATTTTTTATCAAATTTGCATACATCATATTAATTTTTTTATCAAATTCTATTTATCATGTTAGACATTTTAAAAATACATCGTGTACCGTATTAAATATTATGTTAAAGTATATGCGGCAGATGTGATATTATCCCAAAAGATTTATATTTTAACCTTAAAATGTTGACAGGTAATTGTACAAAATTTACAAATTTTATTCTGTCACGTTTTCAATACCTAAAATTTGTCATAATATTGGTCTTTGTAATATAATTAATATTACTTTTTGTTAGTATAGGTATAAATCTACGGTGTACGTCACTTATCGAATACCCATGTTCCAAGCCAAACACAGTCCATTGTAAACACCCCATAGCTCCGCCTCCCATGCCGAGCACATCCCAATAACTTTCGAAAACCCCACGACCCAAGCTCCCATGTGATCTCGAATCACTCCACCACAAGCAGCTAGCCTAGAATCCGGCCGATAAGCTCCATCCGTGTTTAGCTTGAACCAATCCAAATCCGGCGGCTCCCATGGTTCTAGACGAACAGCTGGTGTATACCTTTGAACAGCACCCGAATTGCAAGATTCAAGGGCAAACCGTGCTTCCTCCTACATTCGACGACTACTATCTAAAACACTATCTCTGGGTTGCACATCCGGGTTAAATATATTCTGATTTCTACGCTTCCAAAGAACCCATATAGTGTTCCCAAATAACTTCACCCATCCCTCACCATGGATCGGAAAATAATCCAAGCGCGAGAGATTCCTTACCAACCAATCACGGAACTCCATGCGAAGAAATTCATCCAACCGGTAGGGACGAACGAGTCCCTCCCAAGTCCCTTTGGTAACCAGACAAGTGCGGAAAATATGTGACGAAGATTCAACGGAACTACCACAAACACCACAGCTTGTATCATCAGTTAAATGGCGACGAGAACGTTCTTCATTCGTGAGAGCTAGACCGTGGTAGAGAAGCCAGATAAACGTTTTAACCCGAGGCAGATCTTTGTGCGCCGAAATAATCCTCCATCCAGAATCCCCTACTGTCGAAATACCCCCCATCCGAGCCTCACACGCAGACTTGGTAGTGAATCTCCGCTTGGGATCCCATTTCCATCCGATCATGTCAGATCCGCAGCTACGATCAGGTGGCTTGGTAGCCATGAGATGTAAAAGCACCGTGGAAGGCAATACATCAAGTAACAAATCCCATCTCCAATGGTCATCCTGCGAAACCAGATCACAAACCAAAATATTATCAAGCATGGAGTTAAAAGGTCCCATGTAATGATCACGTAAGGGACTGAGAATATTTTGCAGAAAAATAATGGTGTTGATGAGCATGAGAATATTTTCCTGTTAAGGGTAATGTTATAAGTTATATCTAAATATATTTGAGTGTAGACATATGTTTATTAATAATATAATTTTTTTTATACTACAACACAAATTTTTAATATAAAATATACACCATCAATAAAATAAATAAAATATTGAAATATAAACACCAACTTATTTACATTTATTTATTTATATTATAATTTTATTATTGTTCGTAAGTTTTAAACTTTAATTGTTGTGAAAGTTAAGTATTTCCTTGCATAAGAAAGTTTCATGTTAGCTTTTGAAACACACCATAATAAATCAAGTGTTCTTCCATTTGATTATTTGCTTATTTCTCTTATCGTTTTGAGCCTTTGTTGGCCTGCGGGGTGTTCAACATAAATAACTGAGAAAATTCGGACTGTTCTCAGTTTCGACCCTCACTATACTTTTTTTTTCTAATCACTGAAATTAGGTTCTTTAAGGAGAACAACGTTATCTTTTATCATTGAAGTCATATTCCTGACTCTTCGTGTTAGCTTCAAGATCATCAATAGAAAGATATTAGATGTTTTCTTAACTACGCTTAATCTATGTTCTTGGACTAGGCTTCATTCCCCTTAATTACTGCTCCATATTCTTAGATATCAGCATCCATCAATAGTACGATTCAAGTTTTTAACAGGTGAGTAATCATTTAATTATTCTTGTAGCTGTTGGTTAAAAATCTACATCCTAACTTGTGCTTACAATAGATTTCTCTTAAGTTCTCGCAGTAGCTCGTCCGTCCTTTATAATTATTTAGCTACATCCGTATTATGAGCCGTTCCGCCCACATAGTTATTTCTTGTAGGTGAATCTCGTCCATATAATACCTTGGGTGTTGTCCTTCCCGCTGATAAGATGTATTATACCAATACCCATCCCAAGCTAAATACCTCTACCACATAGTCGTTTCATCGCCTACTAGGTATCTCAAGTACATTTTCAAACACTTATTTAAAGCTTTAGTCTATCTATCGGTCATACGTAGCTTTAGTCCTTGTACAAATTCCATTTCCTTCCATAAATTGCCCAAGAAAATAATACTTATGAAGTATCTCTGAATCGGAAGATAAAAGAGCATAGGAAATGGATATGAGGTGATATCAATTGATTTTATAAAGTCCAAAGTTAATTTGGCCTATTCTCTTACTAAACTTCTGAGAGAAGGGATTTATAAGTGGAACATCAAGGGGAATAAGACTAGTCTCAATATGATAAATCAACACTTATGGTAACTTAACATTTCTGATTGCTGATCCCATGAATAAAATTCATGAGTGATAATTAGTCATTAGTTGATTTGATGAGCACAAAAACAAGTTGAGAAGCATGATTATATATAATATAAATTAATAAGAATATTAGTTTTTTAAAATATTTATTTATAGAAAATTACAGTTTTATTAAATATTCAGTAAATTATACCTTATTATTTTAAATTCTATTTTATAATCTAGAGGACACCAAAATAATACGTATTATCAAAATAATTAGTTAAGTTTGTTTCTCTATTCTTTTAAAATTTGAGGGGATTGCTGTAATTGCCATAGGTATTTCAATAAAATCTCACATCTATTGTTTAAGTCATTTGGTTTTGATTTTTAAACAATTAATTATTATTGAACTTGTAAGAGCAAAATGAGAAGCTGGATCTTGCTTACACAAGAACTGATCCAACAGCCCAAAGGAGTGTGAGTTGATGGTTTTTTGGCCCAATACCCCAAACGGGGATATTGAGCCTACCCAAAATTTATTTTGGATAATACATTTTCTACAATGCAATCCGAACTCGACACTAATCGGATATTATTTTTTAAATGGTTCCCAAGTAGTGGGCCTCACGTGAGCCATTATTTTATTGACATTAATATAACTCGTCATGCTGAGGTGATAAGTTTATTAAAAAATATTTTTTTTAAAAAATAAAATTTATAATTAAAAAAATAGGTGGAACTCGTCACGTTGTGGTAACGAGTTCCTTCAAATTAAAAAATACTAGCCATTCGTCAACGGGCAGACTAGGCAACAATCAGTAACAGTCACTTGGAACTCGTCACCTCAAGACGACGAGTTCAGCCGGATATAATTTTAAAAAAATAAACTTAAAAGAAAATTAATTTTATTTATATTTTAAAAATACAAAGTAAATAAATAATTGTAAAAATTAAATTATTTACAGAAAAATTACAAAAGAAAATTTATCTATATTTCCTAATTTCTTGACTATGCCGAAGAGTTGTCGAATGATAATGGAGCGAAGCACTTCAAGTTCACCAGGGTCTATGACTTGATCGTCGTCGTTGCCGTTGTCTTCTTGCCTAGGAGGTGTACTCAATACAGTCTGCGATCCACCTTCGAAATACATTGATGGATTTATGATATTTGACACCATCATTGTCGTAACTGCTTCGACTTGGTTGTTACTTTGTTGACCATATAGGATATGGTCACACTCACCCACAACCGCATGTTCTATCGAAGATGTTTGGTGTATTGTGGTACATCCCATGAACCTCCAACCCAATTCGGTCGAGTCTCGGCTGAAGTATGAAATGGAGGATAGAAATCGAAACTAGCCTGAGATGCATAATAGTACTCTTCAGCTGCAAATGCTGAAGCGGAAGACGACAATGACGATGCTTTCTTCTTGGACTTGGCGTATGTGGCCTGATGATGTTGTCATTCTCTCATCTCTTCTGATGTCATGAGATATTGTTTCCCATATTCTTTGTAAGTTTAGAGATAGGGTGAATGGTTGAAATCTAGGTCCAGCGGTATAACATCGTGACGCAGAGGAGCGATAGTTCAAGCTGATTCTATAGGTTGATGTAGTAAGCATGGCTCACTGACCAATTTTCGTTATGTTTCCCACGCTTATCGATTGCATAAGCGTGTCCATATCAAACATTTGCGTAGGAATAAGCTAGTGCGAAGTAAACTGTCGCATCACTCTATCAGCGGCATGTTACTCAACAATCGCTTGGTACAATAATGGCACCACGACACACCATAAGTGGGACCCCTAAAATAATAGCACCGACAATAACTGGTTGATCTCCTCATCGACATACAAATGTAAATATTAAATATCAAAGTTAATATATATAAAGTTAAAAAATAAAAAATAAAAATTTCGTATGTCATACAATATATCGATCGACGATGTCGATCCTCATCCGTATATCTCGTGCAGTGGCAACTGCCAACTTCGTCTCTGATATTTTATGATGCCATCTACAATATTTAAAAATAAAAATATTATAAATAAATAAAAAAAATAAAAAATTAGCGTAATTGGCATCAATTACCTTGCAGCCAGCGGAAACTCGACCGTGGCTAGTGTAATTGGCGTTAAAAATGAGAAGCGATGCCAAGACCATGACTATAACAGTACCAAACAGCCTGCTACATCGGTTTTTTGACCAGACTGAACAATTGTAGCCTTGTAAAGCTCCCGATACAGAAAGGCTAGAATCGCATAGCCATAACTGGTATTACGACACACAACGAAGTCTTCCAAATATTGCATATGTTGAGTGTGCGTCGAATTACCAGATTTATCTCGTAATGATATCTCTCTGATCACTTGGAGAAAAAATGATTGGGACATGAAAACAACTTCCGCCCCAGTATACTCGGAAGTCACTTGGAATTCAGACTCCAATCACGTTATCATTACCCGATAACCTTTGATAACGTCGGATGTGGCCATTTTTCCAAAACTTGGTACACCAACGTCGCAGGGTCTTAAATGTTCTGCCTCACCACGGGGGCTCCATTCACAGGAACACCGAGTTGGTAAGCGATGTCTTCCAAAGTAATCGTCACTTCACCACTTGAGAAATGGAACGTGTGCATCTTGGGCCTTCAACATTTGATCAAAGCCTCAATCAATGTCAGGTACAACTATAAGCCACATAAAAATATGGTCGGAAATAGACCGGATTGATACAGATATGGCATCATTCGCTTATGCGGCTCTCTGGTTGTCATCCCCCACTTATGAATATTCCATTCATCGCCGTCTGACTGGCGTTGGATTGAAGAAACATGGGCGTTATCCTGGCGCAACATATATTCTCTAGTTGCCATTTTTTGAGATTTTTGCACAACTTATGATTTTTTTCAATTTCTTTTTAGATTCAATTTTTGGTAAAAAAACGAAAGCCCTATTTATATCCTTACCCTCATCGACTATAGACGACTAGAAATTTCAAATATTCGGTTGAACTAATCATCTCGAGGTGACGAGTTACAAGTGACAATTGCTTATTGTTGCCCCGTATGCTCGTTGACCAACGACTAGAATACAACTAGTATTTTTTAATTTGAAGGAACTCATCACCTCAACATGACGAGTTTCACCTAATTTTTTTAAAATTTATAAATTTTTTTTTATTTTTTTAAATATTTATTTTTTTAATGAATTCATCACCTCGATATGACGAGTCATATTAATAACAATAAAATAATAACCCACGTAAGTCTCATTACTTAAAGGTGACGAGTTTAGAGTGTAGTGTAGAAAATGTCATTTCTCCCAAAATAAAGTTTGGGTACGCCTACTATCCTAAATAATTGACCCACTTGGGGTATTGGGAAAAAAACCGTGAGTTGATAGATTTCTCCCCTACGCATCGTACAGAGGCTCAAACAATTTCTTCTTTCGATTAATTTAATTTTTTACCAGTCAAATATCTTATCTTAAAAATCTTCATTTTATATGTTCGATTATATGACTGGTTTTTAAAATACCCAACACTTTCTTTAACATTATAAATATTTTAACGTAATAAAATTTATTTCATATAATTATAATTTAATCAAATGAACCCTTAATTACAAAATCAATTTTAAAGATTACAATATGGATCAAACGACCACAATATTTAAAAGGATAATTGTTATATATAAAGATTTCAAATTTGAACATTACATCTGTAAAAGAGTTGAATATACATTATTAAATAATTTAGAGTCTTTCCAACATACAATATAATATGATCAAGGACGAAACTACACTACCCCAATTTTTTTAATTATTAAAAAATATAAGGACCATCAAGTTTTGATTTATTTTTATTTTACCCCTTCCAATTGTTTATAATTAATTATACTTTGTCCTCTATTTTTTTATTGTTAATTATATTTTACATTCTTTAAACTAGAATTCTAGTCTCATTCGTTTAATTTTAACCGAACAAAAGAATGAACACAAACAACTAAACGAACAAAATTTTTTGTTTGTGTTCTTTCATTAAGAAATTTAGCTTGTTTGTGTTCGTTCATGTTCGTCCGTTAAAATGATAAACGAACATAAACGAATGTAAACAAACAAACATAAAATTAACTGGATTTAAATTTGAGAAGAGTTTTTTTTCCTTTCAAAATAATTTAGGATTTATATTTTCTTTAATTATTTGAGTATTTCTATTTGGGATTAAAATTGATAGAGTTTTAAAACATAAGTGGGTTAAGGTTGATATTTTTTAGATCTTAATATTTCAAAAGGGGCTATAGATTGGACAAAATATAAACGAACAAATATAAAAGAATATAAACGAACATAAATGAAGAAATATAAACGAATGGATTACTAAACGTTCATGAACATAAATGAATGACGATTCATTTGTTCATGTTTGTTCATTTAATTAAACGAGCATAAAATATTATTTATGTTCGTTTAATAAATAAATGAACATAAAAAAATTCACTAAACAGTTCACGAATAGTTCGTTAAAAGTTTAGTTCATTTACATGCTTACTTATATTTAAGAGTGTTCAAAAATACCTGACTCGGATGACCAGGATGACCCGCCCCGTCGACCTTATAAAAAAATCCTGGTATTTTCAAAATTTCAAGTTCTAGGTCAGGTACCCGACCCAACATTTATCGAGTTGGGCTCATGTCATAAAATTAAATTTTTTGGGTACCCGGTTACATTTATTTTTTAGATATAATAATATTACATATTTAATTATTAATAATTTTATATATTAAATTAAACTAATAAAATTAAAAAAATCCACGAAAAAACACTTTTAAATTCTATTTTTGGATGTTGGAGTATGTAATTCAAACATTTAGATTTATGAATGTTTTTTTAAAATTAATAAGTTGGAAACGATAAAAATTGAGTACTTGATTACACAAATTATAGGTACTTGCAAAAATTTGAGCACCCAATTACCGAATACCCACAATATCCAGACCGAGACATGGGCTGATTAATCAAATACCCAAGGACCCGGGTACCAAGAATTTCGGGTACCCAAAAACCAGGTACCTGAATTTGAACACCTCTTATTATATTAATAAAAAAAGTCCCAAGTAATCAATAAGAGGGAAGTTGAGGAAAAAAACTGATGGTTAAGAAAGTCAACGCTACTACTAGGTTTTCGCAAAACCCTAGCGACGACCCAATGAACGACATCACCCCACTGGCGGATCCACCCCTTCTGCCGCTGGACATTCCACCTGATATTGTGTTTGATACGGATGCAACGAGGGTGGTTACGATGAAACTGCCCGCAAATTTGGAGAGGCATGGGTCTCCTCTTGAGTATGATCGTGTTTTGAAGAAAGGCAGAAGTGAGGAGGAACTGGCCCAAGTAGGTTTAAATGTGAATGGGATGGATGTTATAATGGCGGATAATACTGGTCCTGAAGCGAGAAAAGAGAAGGAAACGGAAGTGGTCAATAAGTCCTACGCTGGTATGGTGATGGGGTTGCCCTTGCTTATGGAAACGGTGCCTTGCATGGATGATGTTGTCTTATAGGAAGGTGATGTGGTTGTGGATAAGAGTGGCAAATTCCTTCAGTCATTTTTTCTGAACGGGTGCATGAGCGTATAGGTCACAGTATGCGTCGATCGATTATTGTTCGGTTACTTGGACGAAGAATTGGATATAAGTCTCTATTAGACAGAATCAATATGTTGTGAAAACCTATTGGGAGGTTCCAGGTGGTTGATCTTGATAGTGATTACTATGTAGTCATGTTTGAGAAGGAAGAGGATTATACTTATGTTCTAACCGGCGGCCCTTGGACGGTTTACGGGTGCTATCTAACAGTGCATCCGTGAAGTATAACTTTTTCGACGGCGGAAAGATTTCATTCATAGGTAATCGTTTGGGTGAGAATTCCTAAACTTCCGTAACGATATTAATCGAAAGCTTTATTCAAATGTATTGCGGATGTTATTCGCAAGGTGGTTAAGATAGATTATAAGACTCTAGTAGGCGATAGAGGGAGGTTTGCGAGACTTGCAATTATGGTGAATCTAAATAAGCCCCTGATTTTGAGTATTCGAATTTATGGTGAGATACTTAAGCTTGAATATGAAGGTTTACAGTAGATTTGTTGTACTTTTGGAACGTATGAGCACTCGTCGGGGACATGTGATTTGACATTGATGGCCTCTATCCACAATGAGAATGCCGCTAAGGAGGGTCTTAATATACCAGTGAAGAACTTTGAGCTGGAATCCATTTATGGGCAATGGATGGTAGCTGTCAGTCGGAAGCAACTGGTTCATCTTGTGGTTGATAATAATAGTAAGGGTAAACAAGTGGAAAGTAATCCATCCTAGTCCCGATTTCAAATCCTTGTTAGTGCGGATGAGGAAGGGAAGAATAGAGGCGATCAAAGTTCTGCTAAGGGACAACAGAATGTCGTGGCAAGTCTGCATGGGAATGGTCCAAATGTGAATGTATCAACGCAAAAGGTGTTCAGCCGTGTCTATATCATGAAGGAAAAAGGAAAATAACAAGGGGTAAAGTTGCGCATCAGTCCGGTAAAGGGGAGGAAATTTGAAGTTGGGAGTGGGGGTGAATCGTAAAGGGCTCAAGCTAAAGAAGGTTGTTGAGCCACGTGCTCCTCTTCGGCCGTTGCTAGTTGATTGGTTTCAGTCCCTTGACAAACAATTTGACCATATTGTTGAACCGAGTGGAGCCTCTTCATCAAATTCGACAGATGGTTCTTCTGCTATTTTATCTCATAATGTGGATATGGTTGCGGAAAATATAGCTAGATTGCCCAATCTGGATACATTGGCTAAATGCAGAATCAGGATGGTCCGACCATCTTGTTGACTCAGTAAGGGTTCTTACCTTGTCTTCTAATCATTTCTTAATGATTAGTCTTCTTCCGTGGAATTGTCAAGGAGCATGTAACCCCCTCAGACCGATGCGGGTGGTCCGATCCGATCCGGGGTGTCATATTAGGACCACTGGAGCGACCCACCGTAAAAACCTAAGAAAAATTTAAAATTTCTATTAATACACTTAAAATCATAAAATAATTTATAAATACAAAAGTAAAATTTACCAATGTTCATAATATAAAACAAATTTTAAACTCGTATATAAAATAAAATAAAATACAACCTACATGCTCCCTAATCACATGCACTGTACGCTGCAAGCAATGCCGGAGAAACTCCTTTACTAAAGTCGATAGTTGCACTGGTTTGATTCTTTTGACATGAAAATGTGAGTCAAAGAGTGAGCTTTGGGAAGCTTAGTAATACAATACTACATGCAGATAAATGGAAAGCCATAAAATTTCCTTATTGACTCAGACGTATACAATTTTTCAGAATAAGTTGTGGTTCCACTGGTAGTTCATCGAGTAAAAGTCATGAAGGTCTCAGTTCATATGAAACATTCAAAGAACCATGTTTCCAAGATATTGGAATAGGATGTCTAGTGTGTTCCAGCCAAAACCAATGAAAATATATTGATCTTTTTAAAATAGTAACCATTTAAAACATGTTTTCAAAACCATAGTAGAATCCTCCAACCGAACACCGTTATGGAATTCCCTAGAACTGCATCCATAAGGGCTTACCCTAAGCACAGAGAAAAAGGAGCCAACCTAAGAGAGATCTGGGGGCCTCGAAGCCTACCCAAGGGTCATGTTAGGTCCGTAAGGATTTACCAGTTGGATCAGGGCTGAACCTCCATACTCTAGAATTCTACCCATATAAAAATTCAGTAGAAATCAGTTTTAACTGTAAACCATAATATCTGGATCATGATCTAGTAAAATCTCGTAAACGTGATAATGAAATAAACTATATAACTGCCCTCCACCCGTACACCATATAGAGTCCCATGATTAACCCAAGTGAGTGTCTTGGGGCCTGAGAGCCTACCCAAGAAAGTTACTTGGGGGCTCACCCAAGGGTCACCTTAGGTCCTTAAGGATTTACCAGCTTGATCAGAGCTGAACCTTCAGCCTACCCATATAATGTCTCAATAAAATAGTTCAAGTAATAACCAGTGAAAACAGAAAACCATAGTTTATAAACCAATAATTTCCATGATTCCATAAATCAGGAACAATCATATTTTTCAGTGAAAACCAAAATCAGAGAACACATACCATGTAGCCATGGTTCATAAGCCAGTAAATCAATAATTTCGGTGAAACATATTTCAAAACATATAATACAGTCATGTAGTACGTGGGGAACACACTAGAGGATCCATGTATTTGTCAGAGGCATTATGTAGTTATCAGGAATGGAAAACATGAAACTTATGTAACTTGATTAAATTTCCAGGATTGAGGTCCTAATAAGGGATCGATGACTAACAGATTTTACATTCCATTAAAATTGATACATTAGGACCCCTTTTATGGTTCAAGTGTATTAAGAAGGTGTTAAGGAGCCTTTACATCATAATAATTCTAGATTTAGATTAACTAAGAGTGATTCCATTATTCAGGACAACAAGAGCATTTTAGATATTACGATTTCTCATGGATTCTTAGCAACTTAATCTAATAAGGATGAATCTATGAATCATGGTATTCCAGATTCATGTCAATTTATTAGGATATCGGGTCAACTAGAACTGTTCAAATCCTAACAATGTGATACTTGCCAACCACTTTAATACCGACAACACTAGTCGAACTGATCATCTTCAGATACATCGTTGGACTGAACTTGAGGAAATCTACTTATTCCGATGGTATTAGCTCAACTTATGAATTGCAACAGTCTCCGATATGACCAACGTACTTGAGCCATACTCCCCAACCTTTTATGGGCAATACAATATTAAGGTTTTCTCAATGTTCCCAGAATTTATCCAATAACGTTCACTTATTTCTAGGTCATGGAGGTATTTGGATCCTTTTTGTACTTGAGATTACTACAGTCACTTTGAAGCTCTAACTATTTTAATCTTTTTAGGGTTTAGGGGTATTTTAGTCATTTGTATATCAGAGTTACTTTAATATTCCTCAACTCGACGATATTTCGGTAATTTATTTTCAATCCAAGCCTATGTATATTTTCTTGTAATTTGACAGATATATATGTTTATAGTTATTCGAAATTTCAAGATTTAATAATTTTAAATTATCAGGATTTTAATTCCCATTTGAGCTACAAGTCCCAACACTACGATACATGCCAATCTTTCGTACCGTGATACTTCATTATTATTCATTTCTTAACACTAAATGCACTAGTTGAACTGATCAATATCATGATCGTCGCTGAATGGTTCTTAGGGAGACAAATAGGTATTCCAATAGTATTTATTTCATTTCTGTGTTGCAACGGTATTCTGAAATGTCGACATGATTACTTCGTGGTTCAAAACCCTTATAGATGAACAACATATAAGCTCATCAAGGTTCCAGACTTATCTAAGTCATTTGTTTAATTCTATGTCATTGACGATACTTAAGTCATTTAGTAGTCAAGTTTATCCCATTCACTTCGGAGTTTCCAGAGTAATACATACAATACTTCCACTTAGTTCAACTTGGTCATATAATATAGTCATTTTACACTTCGATGGTATTTTGGTCGTTTTTACCTCATAAGGGTATTTTTCGTAATTTTACCATATAGTGTTATTTTTGGTAATTTTTAGCTAGTTATTCCCAACGTTTAACCTTTAATGAGATTAATTAGAAACTAAGAGATCTAAGATTGATTGATTTATAGATTAAATAATTAAACTGAGATTTGTTTTCGATCGGTCTACCAATTTCTCTTTTTCGAGCTGTTTGAGTCTTATACAATGTTATGTCTTATTTTCGAGTCTAATGATAGTTAAATACATCTAATGGACCAATCATTTCCATTCATGCATTTACCATCTATCAAGGAGTTTCGAAGAGCATACAAAAGGTAGTAGAGTATTACCTCAGTTTTCATGCCATATCGATCGACCATTTAACTCCATTCGATCTCCCTCGAACTTTAATTCAATGTCTAATAATTCCTTGGATACAGAGAAAACAATTTTACGTTAGAAACTCAACTTAATTGAGAAACCATATTGAATCTGAAGGTAAAACATTGAAAAACAACTTATCGAACGCAACTTTTGCAAAACATACTTTAGATTCTGGCTCAGGACGTTGAAAAACGTAAAATAAAACCTTTTTGAGGAAGTTGACCTTTTGGATCAAAGTCAATGAGTTGACTCGGATAGGTCAACCAGACCCGTTTGACTAGACTAGTTCGGTTCGGTTGGACCAGTTCGAGAAGCTTATTGGACCGGCTGGAGAGCACCACGTGTACTGTTGACGCGTGTACAGCGACGACAAGGGCAGTTTCGGCCGGCCAATTATTCCCTGATCATACACACAACATAACAAGCCATAATCAACTCAAACAATCAGCCACAATCCATCTGATATAAAATAAAAATATTGAAATGCTTACCCACGCTGATGATCGAAGAAAACGATGACGATAGCCACACCCACTTATCAGGTTTTGATCGCACGAAGCTGGGGAATCTTCCTAGGGTGGAGGTGAGGCGAACGGACCGTAGGTGTGACCGAAAATAATGAAAAATTAAATGACAGAGTGAGGTTCTTGGCTGGGATTTAAGCTCCAGTTCATGGCGGAGGGAGGCATTTCATGGTGTGATAAGGTACGGGCTTTGGTCGTCGGCCAATGGGGAGTTGAATGGGGGTAACAGCGTGTTCTACGATTGTCGAACAATTAGGATTTTAGGTGGTGAAGATCGGTGGGGTTACGGTAAATAATTTGGGGATTTTTGGGTTTTAGGGATTTGGGAAGGGAAATTGGGGATAATTTTGGGATTTCACCGAGGAAGAGATTACAATTTTACTGAGTGAATAAAATGGAAAAATTTGGGTTCTAATCCCTGAATTTTCTACATCTTTCTAAAACTACTTATAAGTTTCAAAAACTTATAAATTGACCCCTAAATTAGGGTGTGACAATTCTTCCCTCCTTAAAAGAAATTTCGTCCTCGAAATTTACTCAAGTGTTAGAAATGTAGAAACTGAGATTCTATCCAATCTTCTTTCTCTCAGTTTTCATTTACAAGTAAGTGATTCATCTATTAGACTTTAACCTAGTGCTTATGCTCATATCTCTTCTTTGTCCAAAATTCTAGAATATAAGCATAATTCTCCTCATAGAACCAAATTTGCCTTAATTACCCATCCTTAATCAAAACACACTTGCTTACTTTTAGCGCAACATGCAAATATAAATGTTTTTCTTTCATACTTAATGGAATCACCTTGAGATATACACTTTTACCATGAATACGTCCCCTTTCTTTGAACCTCATATTGCTCGAATCGTTGAGGAAATAATTTAACACTTATTGGGTTTCAGACTTATAAAATTGAAATAAACATGATTCCAAAATTCTTCAATTAAGTACATCAATGCAACACCTTTTAAGGCATAACACCTTGTTCTCCAATCTACTTGGGTAACAGATCTTGATCTCATCATTCCACATATAACGTTTGGTTATGGGCTTATCAGCACCGAACATTTAGAGTTAACTAAAACTCAAATTAGGTCGGGATTTGGGTTAAAATTCTCGAACAAATAATCTCCCACGTTACTCATGAGGTAACTTCCAAGATTAGGACGAATTCTAACATTAATCCCTTCTGCACAGATTGCGTCATAGCAGATAGAATATTTTGGTATACTCATTACAAAATGATTTCTTAGCATTAGAGTTCTGGCTTAGAGAGTATGGTCATAATCTATGGGCATGTACAGACCAAACATCTTTTGACCGCCGATCGACCGGTTTATCTAGAAAAAAATGAATCAACCTAGGATCTGATACCACTAAATGTAATCCCCTCAGACCGATGCGAGTGACCCGATTTTATCTGAGGTGTCACATTAGGGCCATTGGAGTGACCCACTATAAAAACCTCGAAAATATTTAAATTTTTTTATTAAAACAAGTAAAATCATAAAATAATTTATAAATACAAAAGTAAAATTTACCAATGTTCAAAATATAAAACAAATTCCAGATTCATATATAAAATAAAATACAACCTACATGCCCCTAATCATATGCACAATACTCTGTAAGCAACGCCGGAGGAACTCCTTTACTGAAGTCGATAGCTGCACTGGTTTGATTCTTTTGACCTGAAACAGTGAGTCAAAGAGTGAGCTTTGGGAAGTTTAGTAATACAATACTACCATTTGATGCTACATGGCATGCATATAAATGGAAAGCCATAAAATTTCCTTATTGACTTATACATATACAATTTTTCAGAATGAGCTGCGGTTCCACTGATAGTTCATCGAGTAAAAGTCATGAAGATCTCAATTTATAGGAAATATTCAAAGAACAATGTTTCCAAGAGATTGGAATAGGATGTATAGTGTGTTCCAGCCAAAACTAATGAAAATATATAGATCTTTTTAAAACAGTAACCGTTTAAAACATGTTTTCAAAACTATAGTAGAACCCTCGAACCAAACACCGTTTTGCAATTCCCCAAAACTGCATCCATAAGGGCTTACCCTAAGCACACAACAAAGGGAGAAAACCTAAGGGAATGCCTTGGGGCCTGATAGTCTACCCAAGAAAGTTACTTGGGGCCAAGGATCATACCCAAGAAGAATCTCGGGGCTGCAGGGCCTACCCAAGAAAGATCTCTGGGCCTCGGAGTCTACTCAAGGGTCGCCTTAGGTCCGTAAGGATTTACCAGATGGATCAGGGCTGAACCTCCTTACTCCATAATCCTACCCATATAAAAATCTAGTAGAAATCCGTTTTAATCGTAAACCATAATATCTAGATCGTGATCCAGTAAAATCTACTAAACGTGACGATGAAATAAACCATATAACTGCCCTCCACCCATACACCATATATAGTACCATGATTAACCCAAGGGAGTTCCTTGGGGCCTGAGAGCCTACCCAAGAAAGTTTCTCGGGGCCTTAGAGCCTACCCAAGGGTCACCTTAGGTCCGTAAGAATTTACCAGCTTGATCAGAGTTGAACCTTCAGCCTACCTAGATAATGTCCCAATAAAACAGTTCAAGTAGTAACCAGTGAAAACAGAAAACCATAGTTCATAAACCAGTAATTTCCATGATTTCATAAATCAGGAAAAATCATATTTTTCAGCGAAAATGAAATCAGAGAACACAAACCATGTAGTCATGGTTAATAAGCTAGTAAATTAATAATTTCGGTGAAACGTATTTCAAATCATATAAGACAGTCATGTAGTACATGGGGAACACACTAGAGGATCCAAGTATTTTTCAGAGGCACTCGGTAGTTATTAGGAATGGAAAACAAGAAACTTATGTAACTTGATCAGATTTACAGGATCGAGGTCTTAATAAGGGACCGATAACTAATGGATCTTGCAGTCCATTAAAATTGATACATTAGTACCCCTTTTATGATTCAGGTGCATTAGGAATGTGTTCAGGAGCCTTTACATAAAAATAATTCTAGATTCAGATTTACTGAGAGTGATTCTATTATTTAGGCCAACAAATACATATTAGACATTATGATTTCTAATGGATTATTAGCAACTTAATCTAATAAGGATGAATCGATGATTCATGGTATTCCAGATTCATGTCAATTTATTAGGATATCGGGTCAATTGGAGCTGATCAAATCCCAACATTGTGATATCAATCAACCACTTTAATATCAACAACACTAGTCGAACTAATCATTTTCAGAACCATCGTTGAACTGAGCTTGAGAAACTCTACTTATTCCGATAGTATTAGCTCAACTTATTGATGAGTGTTCAAAATCGTTAATCTTTTCTTGTTATTTCTCAATTTTGTGGAATTATTGCTGCTGAATTGGTCGTGTTATACTTATTTTTGTACAGGTCCTTACTTTACAGAATTTGTGACAAAAGGGGCGAATTCTGCATTTTTTTTTATTATTTGGTCACGGCTGGAGACATAGGCACGACTCTAGGCATGACGCGGTCTGATGTGCAGTTTCTAGAAGGTCCAGTCAGCGGCGGTTTCTAGAAGACTTCATCCGTATGCCTTCTGGAAGATTGACGAGCAGAGTTGCATTAGAAGACTAGTTTACGCTTGAATTTAAATTAAAAACAATTATCTTTTAGGATTATTTTTTTTATTTTCTTTGTTTATCTCTTAGGCTTTGAGAGGCTATAAATACCCACTTGGGGTAATCCTAAACTCATCATTCAGATTACATTATTCTTTTCTCTTTATTTTTTATAAAAGTTTTCTCTTTTTACTTTTCAAGTTCTTTTCATTTTTCTTTTATTTTTCAAGCTTTGTTTTCAAAATGCTAAGTATGACTTTTGTCATGCTTAGCTAAACTTTTCATAAGCCTAGAGCTGTCGCGATGACTCAATTCCATCGGGAGAATTGAAACAGACAATTAATATCTTCGGAATATCTCTCTCAATCTCTGCGCTTATTTTTTCAAAATCAAAACAGTTTTCAAAATCAAAGATTGAATTTGGTCAAGAGGTTGTTGCGATTAAATGTGTGGGAGGAAGATTCGGCTTATAGAAAGCAATTCGAATTCTTGGGAAC
Source organism: Hibiscus syriacus (assembly GCF_006381635.1). Taxonomy (NCBI): domain Eukaryota; kingdom Viridiplantae; phylum Streptophyta; class Magnoliopsida; order Malvales; family Malvaceae; genus Hibiscus; species Hibiscus syriacus. The sequence goes on along the minus strand of NW_024063149.1, from coordinate 634,388 downwards.
ACACTTGGCGAGATAGCTTCGCCAAGAAGGAATTAAGATCGAAATTGACGGTTATCGAAGCAACAATCCGAGTCGGACGCCATGAACTTAAACGGTAATTGATCTACAAAAATTGATGTTTTTAGAATCAATTACCGAATCCAGAATCAAAGATTGCCTTGGGTATTCGGTATACAAGATAGAGTCACGGGGATAGCCCTTGTAGACAAAGTAACCGACGTAAATCCCGAAGAGAAAACCTTATTCGATGATCATAAGAAAATTGAGTCAAAGCGAAGCTTGTGGCTACTTTTACCGTATTTATTCACAATCTTCATCTTCTTATTTTTACTTTAATTGCTTTATTTATTTAATCGCTTTTATTATTTTAATATATTTTTACCAAAATCTCCCCCCATTTTTACTATTTCACACCTAGCATAAATAAATCAGACATAAATTTATAATTTTCTAAGTCCCTGTGGAATCGACCCTTACTTCTCTTTACTACGTATTTCCTTTATTTATTGATTGAGAATAAGGAATTTATTTTGACATTCAAAATGACAGTTGTCACTTATGAATTGCAACAGTCTCCAAGATGACCAACGTACTTGAGTTGTACTCCTCAACCTTTTATGGACGATACAATATTAAGGTTTCCTCAATGTTCCTAGAATTTATCCAATAATGTTCACTTATTTCTAGGTCATGAAGGTATTTGGATCATTTTCGTACTCGAGATTCCTACAGTCACCTTGAAGCTCTGAGTATTTTAATTTTTTTGGGGTTTAGGGGTATTTCAGTCATTTGTATTTCAGAGTTACTTTAATATTCCAAAGTTCAATGATATTTTGGTAATTTCTTTTCAATCCAAGCCTATGTATCTTTTCTGGTAATTTGACAGATATATCCATTCAGAGTTATTTGAAATGGCAAGATTTAATAATTTTGAATTATCAGGATTTCAATTCTCATTTGAGCTACAAGTCCCAACACTACGATACATGTCAATCTTTCGTACCGTGATACTTCACTATTATTCATTTCTTAACACTGAATGCACTAGCTGAATTGATCAATATCAGGATCGTCGTTGAATGGTTCTTAGGGAGACGAACAAGTATTCCAATAGTATTTATTTTATTTCTGTGTTGCAACGGTATTCTGAAATGTCGACATGATTACTTCGTGGTTCAAAACCCTTATTGATGAACAACATATAAGCTCATCAAGGTTCCAGACTTATCCAAGTCATTCGTTTAATTCTATGTCATTTATGGTACTTAGGTCATTTAGTAGTCATGTTTATCCCGGTCACTTCAGAGTTTCCAGAGTATTTCAACCGTTTCCATAATTCGAATACATACAATACTTCCACTTAGTTCAACTTGGTCATATAATATAGTTATTTTACATTTTAAGGGTATTTTGGTTGTTTTTACCTCATAAGGGTATTTTCATAATTTTACCTCATAATTTTATTTTTGGTAATTTCTTATCCAATTATTCCCAACATTTAACCTTTAACAAGATTAATTAAAAATTACGAGTTCTGAGATTGATTGATTTAATGATTAAATCATTAAACTGAGATTTATTTCTGATCGGTCTACTAATTTCTCTTTCTCGAGACGTCTGAGTCTTATACAGTGTTATGTCTTACTTTCGAGTCTAATGATAGTTAAATACATCTAATGGACCAATCATTTCAATTCATGCATTTACCATCTATCAAGGAGACCCAAAAAGCATACAAAATGTAGTAGAGTATTACCTCAGTTTTGTGCCATATCGATAGACCATTTAAACTCCATTCGATCGCCCTCAAACTTTAATTCAATGTCCAATAATTCATCGGATACATAACAAACAATTTTACGTTAGAAACTAAACTTAATTGAGAAACCATATTGAATCTGAAGGTAAAACATTGAAAAACAACTTACCGAGCGCGAATTTGGGAAAACGAACTTCAGATTTGGAGTAAGGACGTCGAAAAACATGAAATAAGACCTTTTTGAAAAAAGTTAACTTTTTGGGTCAAAGTTAACGGTCAGCGGTCAAAGTCAATAGTCAAAATAAATGGTCAAAGCCAACGGGTTGACTCGGATGAGTTAACTCAGTCTAGGTTGACTCGATCGATTCAACCAGACCCGATTCGACTGAACCGATTCAGTCTGGTTGGACTGGTTCCAGAAGCTTCCTGGACCGACTAGAGAGCATTACGTGCACTATTGTCACGTGGCGGTGCGTGTGACGAAAACAGGGGAAGTTTCAGGCGGTCAATTCTTCCCTGATTATCCATACAGCATAAAAATCCATAATCAACTCAAACAATCAGCCACAATCCATATGAAATAAAAGAAAAAGATCGAAATACTTACCCACGCCGGGGATCGACGAAAATGGCGATGATAACCAACCCACCGGTCAGGTCTTGATTACACGGAGCTGGGGAATCTTCTTAGGGTGGCGTTGAAGCAAACGAACCGTCGGTACAACCGAAAATCACGAAAAATTAAACGACGGAGTGGGGTTCTCGGTGGAGATTAAGCTTTGATTCACAATGGAGGGAGGCGTTTCACGGCATGATAAGGTGCGGGATTTGGTCGTCGGCTAATGGGGAGTCGAATGTGGGTAACATCGCGTTCTACTGTGGCCAGGCGATAAGGATTTGAGGTGGTGAAGATCGTCGGGGTTACTATTAATAATTTGGGGTTTTTGGGTTTTAGGGATTTGGGATGAGAAATTAGGGATAATTTTGGGGATTTCACCGGTGAAGAGATTAAATTTTTACTAAGTAAATAAAATGGAAAAAAAATTGGGTTCCAGACCTTGAATTTTCTACAGCTTTCGAAAACTACCTATAAGTTTCAAAAACTTATAAATTGACCCCTAAATTAGGGTGTGACAGAGCAGCTAGCTCCTATTTCAGCCATTATTTTAATAATTTCAGTCTTCATCATAAACCATAAGTGGTGATATTGTTTGAACTCTGGATCAATGGTGTTAGCGCATATAGAGTAATTTCATGACTGAGCTATCAGAACTCTTTCTATGTAGAGGTGACTAGTTTCAGGGGTGGCATTTGGGTGTTGTGGTTAGACCTGATACAAATTGATATTTTATGCATCTTTACTCAGTTTGTTCATGGGCGTGTTTGGGATGATGGGCTCTCTCGGTGGCTTTTCTTTATGGATGTATATGCTAGTCCAAATATTTCCAAGCATCGAGTAGTTTGAGATCTTCTTTCTTAGTTAAATCCTGGTAGTTGTGAGGTATGGATGCTAGGGATGATTTTAACTCGACTATCAAAAGTGAAGAAACGTTTGGCAGTAATTCCAATGGAAATGGAGGTAGTCAGCTTTTTCGTGATTTTATTAATAATTTGACACTTTTGGAAGTAGAGTATAAAGGAGCACAACTCACTTGAAAGCAGGGAAGATTGTGGAAGCTTCTAGATAGGTGCCTTATAATTGAGGGATGGGCTCGTTTGTTCCCCTTGGCCATTGTTACTCATTTAGACATAGTGGGTTCCGATCATTGTCCACTTCTTCTTCATGTTCTGGTGGTTGTTTTCCCTCGATTTCGACGTATTCTTTACGAGAAAAATATTGAACTATGTTTTATAATGTTTTGATATAACAAATTAAGGAAAACATTTTTTTGACTTGATTGAATTAATTTGTTCAATGTTTTCAAAAATAATTCAAAGTCCATTAAACTAGAATTTGAGCACAAAACATTTTTTCTAGATACGTAGTAACGATATTGTTCATGTGGTACCGATATTAAAGGTGAGAAAAGTATGATACTCTCTAGGTAGTATCAATACTGCCAATTCTTTTCCAAATTGATCAAATTCCAGAATGCAAAATAGATGTCGATATTCAAAGGGGTACCAATACTACTTTACACAGTGGTATCGATACCATGTAGCATAATATCGATAATGGTAATGCCCAATGATTTTTAACGGCTAGTTTATTTAAATATTACAAAGGTAGTACCGATACTCATTAAAATATTACCGATATACCCTGTCCTAAGAAGTTTTATTTTATAGAAAATTAATCCCAAAAGGCTCCAAAACATCCCCAACGGCTATAAACAACCACAAACTCATTCCAACATATAAAAACAAGTTGAGAACACTTGAAGAATATTAATGAACATCTTTCCAAGCAATCAAACAAAATAGAAGAGTTTTTCATTCTTATTTTCCTTTCTCTTGTAAATATTAGTGTTTTAGTGAGCTTAACTTGTGTAAATACCTTCTATTGAGAGGTTTTCTTGTTTACATTTCTTATCCTCTATGAAAAGGGGATTGGTTCTAGCTTAGCCTTTGAAAAGCAAGGGAATTGTAAAGGTTATCTCTTTGTCCTGGAAAAAGAAAGAACAAATTAGTGAATTTGTTAGAAAATCCTAAGTGAGGATCTTAGATAGTGGATGTAGACTTGGTTGAGAAGTTAAACCACTATAAATCCTTGTACAAATTGTTTTATCTTTTCCCTCTTTATTTACTAAACTCAAAAATCCAATTCACCCCCTATTGGAAAATTTTCAATTGTTCAATTGAGCTTCATCAGAATCCTAACAATTTGTGTTAAAACTTGACTCATTAGAAGCTTTAACAACCTTGAGATGATCCTTGAAAAAACTCTAACCATTTTTGACACAACCGAGAAGATGATTTCCACCTCCGGCTCATTCCACATGGAAGACTCTCAATCGATCGACAAGCCTCCATATTTTAAAGGAGCCAACTATCGTCATTGGAAGAAATTAATGAAGTTATTCATCAAATCCAAAATCTTGATGTATGGGATATGATCGAGAACAACTACTTTTCTTCTAAGAAAACAACGAAGGAGTTGAGTGCCCAAGAACGGAAGAAAACTCAACAAAATGCTAAGATCATGCACATGTTGTTTTGTGCATTTAGTCCCGCTGTCTATATAGGAGTTTCTTCTTGTTCAAATGCCAAGGAGCTTTGGAATAAGCTCAAAGAGATCCATGGAAACAAGAAAGAATAACCAATAAAGGTGGTGTGCTTAATGGTTCTTGAAGAACCCGAGGTATCTTTTAACTCTAATGAATCCAATTCAAATTCTTTTGATGAGTTACAAGATGCATATGATGAATTATTTTTTGGAGTTTAAGACCATGAACTCCAAATACAGAAAATGATTTCGAAACTTAAAGTTGAAAACAATTTTCCTTTCAAAGCAAAAGTTGATTTTGAAAAACAAAATGAAATTTTGAAAAATGATTTAGAGCTTTCAAAAATGAAAATTGAAAAATTTGAAAATGAAAGTTTTGATTTAAAGGTTAAGCTTGAATTCTTAACAAAAAAGTAAATCATTTTAAATAATTCATCTAATTTCATAATGAAAAAATGCTCACATTATCATTATCATGATCACAAGGAACATACTTATCCTTTAAAGAAACAAAAATGTTTTAAAATTAAACAAGTATGGATTCCTAAAGGAACAAGGGGCATTGAAACTAACGTTCAAGGATCAAAAGTAATTTGGATACCAAAATCCACATAAATGTCTCTTATAGGTGTGTGAAAGCAATGGTGATGAAAGTGAAGATATTCAAATGCTCTATCCACACTTGAAAAGGTATGGATAACCTCTAAGCTTAATGTTTTTGTTTTGATTAATTAGTTGCCTATTTGTTGTATGCATGCATGAGGTTCGATTTTAAATTATTTACGTTTTCTATCTCATGTATGTTAAAAAGAATTGTGATGAACATTTTCTAAAGTTTTAATGATTTTTCATAAATGTTTTTTCATCATAATGAATTTTGGTGAAAAATGGTTTTAAATGCTTTGTATTTTACAAATTTTAATTTTTGACCTTAATTTAAATGTTTATGCATGTGATTTATTACAAATGATATCTCTATAACAATTGATATCAATTTTTCAAATGCATAACATTTTTCAAAGATAAAAGAAGTATCGATACTCTATAGGTAGTATCGATACTACCAGTTGTTTTCCAAATTGCTCAAATTCCAGAATGCAAAATAGGTACCGATACTCAAAGGGGTACCGATACTACTTTACATAGTGGTATTTATACCATGAAGCATAGTATCGATACTGGTAAATCCCAACGGTCTTTAACGACATGTTTATTTAAATATTACAAAAGTAGTATTGATACTCATTAAAGGAGTATCGATACTCTCTGTCCTGGGCAGTTTTATTTTACAGAAAATTAATCTCCAATGGATAGAAATGGCTACAAACTCATTCCAACATATAAAAACAGATTGAAGACACTTGAAGAAGGTTAATGAACACCTATCCAAGCAATCAAACACAAGAGAAGAGTTTTTCATTGTTATTTTCCTTTCTCTTGTAAATGTTAGTTTTTTAGTGAGCTTAACTTGTGTAAAAACCTTTGAGAGGTTTTCTTGTTTACATTTCTTATCCTTTGTGAAAAGAGGATTGGTTCTAACTTAGTCTTTGAAAATCTAGGGAGTTGTAAATGTTATCTCTTTGTCTTGGAAAAAGAAAGAACAAATTAGTAAATTTGTTAGAAAATCCTAAGTGATAAGCTTAGGTAGCGGATGTAGACTTGGTTGAGAAGCCGAACCACTATAAATCCTTGTGCAAATTGTTTTATCTTTTCACTCCTTACTCCCTAAACTCAAAATACCAATTCACCCATCTTGACAAATTTTCGGTTATTCAATTGAGCTTCATCGAAATCATAACAGAAAATGATCGGCCTATTACTAATGAGGAGATTAAGCATGTGATTCTTGATATGGGTCCTTTGAAAGCTCTCGGATTGGATGGGTTTCAAGCGTTGTTTTATCAATGTAATTGGGGGGTAGTTGGTGGTAATGTCTGTAGCTTTGTGCGATAAGTGTTTTCAAGGGGTGATTTTGACGAATCCCTCAACTGAACACTCATTGTTCTGATTTCGAAGACCAAATTCTTGGAGTCCATAACTCAATTCAGGTCGATTAGTGTTTGCTCAGTTCCATATAAAACCATTACGAAGGTTGTGTTTCACCGTTTGAAGCTGTTTTTGCCTAAATGGCTCTCATAAAATCAAACAAGTTTCACTAAGAAGTGGTGCATTCGATGAGGATTAAGAAAGGGGGGCCATTAAAATAGATTTGGAGAAGGCATATGATCGCCTTGAGTGGAGTTTCTTTGATAATTCCCTCAGAGACCTTGGGTTACCTGACAGATTGTGGAGATTGATTATGAAGTGTGTCTCATCGGTTTCTACTCAAGTGTTGTGGAATAAATTGTGTTCAGGATCCTTTAAGCCATCGAGAGGGATCAGGAAAGTTGTTTCGGTCTCTCCATAAATGTTTGTCCTATGTATGGAGAGGCTTGCTCAGGCTATTCAGAATGGTGTGGTGTCCAATGAGTGGAAACCTATTAAATTAGGTCATAATGGGCCAGAGAACTCGCATCTTTTTTTTTTTGCAGATGACGTGATGCTCTTCGTTGATGCGTCTCTGGAACAAATTGGAGTAATCACGGTGATCTTGGAGGACTTTTGTCATTTTTCTAGGTAAAAAATTAGCCTTCAGAAAACGAATATTTTGTTTTCTAGGAATGTGGAACAACGGTGTCGGGAGTCCATTAATAATCGATGTGGGTTTCATGAGGTTCGAGACTTAAGTATCTTGGGTACCCCTTTTGCATAGCCGGTGACTAATGCTATTTAACAACATTTGGTTTAGCGAGTAAGAGATCGCTTGTCAGGACAGGTGGCCAATAAATCATCTCTCGCGGGGAGAATCACTTTGGCAAATTCAGTGCTCTCGACCATTTTGCATTACTCGATGCAGTCTACTCATCTTCTGAAAGGCATTTGTGCATAGATTGAGCGGGTGATTCTGTGGTTTTATCTGGGGTAAATCAGAGACAAGATCAGGGATTAATCTGGTGAATTGGGATATGATGTGCTCTCCTATAGCCCCGGATGGTTTGGGATTTAAGTGCCTAGAGAAAAAAAATGATGATTTTCTAATGAAGGTTGCTTTTAACCTGGTTGTTCAGCCTAATCAATTATGGGCTAGAGTGCTTTGTTCCAAATACAAATGGGAAGGAAGTACGTCGGAAGACATTTCTCGGACAAATTGCTCAAGATTATGGAAAGGGGTGAGTTTGGTCTGGCCTTGTGTTCGGTCTAGCATGGTGTGGATAGTAGGTGATGGTTCTTCCATAGAATTTTGGTATGACCTATGGCTAAGTAATGTTGGTCCGTTAAAAGACTATGTGCTGAATGATGTGGAAGCTGATATCTTGTCAATGATGACGATTACGGACATGGTTGATGAGAATGGGGGTTGGAATTGGTCGTTAATCAATCGATTCCTTCCTCATGAAATTCTCCTTAGATTACGTGTGACTTTGCGCCCCCACATGACCCAAATCGTGGACAAGCCTGGGTGAACATGGACTGCTAATCGGGTTTTTATAGTCAGATCAGCATATGAGAATCGAACAGAAGGCGATGTTGTTTTTGGGGATAAGCTTTGGACCATAATCTCGAAATTTCGGGGGTTGCCGAGGGTGAAGGTCTTTCTATGGTTGATGGCTAGCGATAGACTTCTGACTAATAAGGGAATATGGGTGCAACTGTGTGGAAACGGCCACAGGAAGATTTCTTGAAGCTTAATACCGAAAAATAAAAAATCCAAAAATTAAGACCGCTTTATTGCGTAATTGGTGAGATCATGCATGACTTCACGCTGAATGAACCACTTCAACTCAATTCCAAACTCCAAACCTCTAGAAGCGTTGTTTCACAGTTTTGTTTTAAATTTCTTTTCATTTTTGGTTTCCTTTAAATAAGCATATATTAAGTATATTATTTTAAGAAATACAAATATATAATAAAACTATAATTACAAATAATATATATCAGAAAAAAATTAATGATTAAAATTTGTATAATAACTTTTAATTTATTTAAAGATAACTTATGTATAAATTACATATGATAAAACCAGGATTTAAATACTTAAAAATATAAAATTTGGAGTGGATTCACTGATTACACTTTTCTCCTCAAAACTTTAAAAAACCACTCTCTAGCCGTTTATTGTTTTCTTTTCTTATTTGTTTCGTAATAGATATGTAAGGTCTAACATGAATCTAGTTGAAGATTTTATAATGGATATCCAACCTAGTTATGTATAGATAGATGTAAGTTTTTATGTTAGAGGAGTAAATTTTTAAAATTTTAAAGAGGATGAACTTCTAAAATTTTACGGAACGAAAATAAATTTTGAATAAAAAATATAATTTTTTTAAAAAAATATACGATAATTTTAAATTTTTAGGATTATGTAGGTTCAATGTTGTCAAACAAAAATATGAAAATACTCGTACTGCACACTATTTTCTAGGTGTATTGTGTATACTTGTGAGGTGGAGCCTTTAAGTTCTTAATGAATTTGCAGCCCTGAATTTAGTGGTTGACGAACTTGATAAATTCATTAAATTGAAATATTAAAATTATCCCTCTTAATAAATTCATAACTCAAATTCAGATGAACTTAGTAAGACGAACTTAATGAATTCATCGAATTTCAGAGGAGAGATTGAGATTAGTAAATGCCTTCAATAATTTCATAGTCCAAATTCAACTGGTCTACATTAAGATAGACTTAATTAAATCACATCACAAGTACAAAAGATTAATCACCTTCTATAAAAAAAAAAATTGCCTGTCTTTTTTAAGCACTTACGAGCATAGAAATATTTAACTTATAATTAAATTATAACAAATAGAACGAATATTATTCCTATGTTATGAGTCAACTTTCATCTCAATAATTTCAAGATTTATTCACTTGTTAAGAGAATAATTTCTCATATGATTATATATTAAATTTAAATCTAAGGTGGCGTTTGGTTGGATGGAATCCCTTGGAATTGAAATCCAATTCCACCACTTTTCCATGTTTAGTTCAAGTTTTTCAAGGAAATTGGAATCCATGATGGAATTCAATTCCATCAAATGAGGGAAAGTGAATTTCATCCAAAAATAGATGGAATTCAATTCCATTGTGGGAGGGAAATGAAATTTGACCATATTACCCTCATCAATCCTTTGGTAACTTATTTATATATTGAATAAAAATATTTTTTTTTTATTATTTCGGGTCGGGTCGGGTTTCTAATTCATATATTCGGGTCGGGTCGGGTCGGGTCGGGTGAAACTTTATTTTGGTCGGGTCGGATCAGGTTTTTTATGTGTGATATTCGGGTCGGGTCGGGTCGGGTTTAGGGTGAAAAAAACCGGAACGACCCGAAAATATATATAATTCAGGTCGGGTCGGATTAAGTCACTATTTTTATTAAATAAAAATAATTTTTTATTATGTCGGGTCGGGTTGGATTTCTAATTCATATATTCGGTCGGGTCGGATGAAACTTTATTTTGTTCGGGTCGGGTTTTTTAAGTGTGATATTCGGGTCGAGTCGGGTCGGGTTTTTTTAAGTGCGATATTCGGGTCGGGTTCAGGTTTAGGGTGAAAAAAACCGGACCGACCCGAAAATATATATAATTTGGGTCGGGTCTGATTAAGTCACTATTTTTATTAAATAAAAATATTTTTTTATTATTTCGGGTCAGGTCGGGTCGGATTTCTAATTCATATATTCGGGTCGGGTCGGATGAAACTTTATTTTGTTCGGGTCGAGTCGGGTTCGGGTTTAGGGTGAAAAAAACCGGACCGACCCGAAAAAAATATATAATTTTACTTTTATATATTTAATAATAATTACAATAATACCCCTCTATATATAATTTTTTTCAATTAAGTCAATGTTTTTATTGAATAAAAATAATTTTTTTATTATTTTGAGTCGTGTCGGGTCGAGTTTCTAATTCATATATTGAATACAAATAGTTTTTGAAATATTTTTTTGTAACTAATTAACAGACTCCGATTGGAATGTATTGAAATATTGCTCTATCTTTTGGTAACTTATTAACATATTTTGATTGCGATGATTTTAACTTATAATGTTTATTAGCATGATTTTTATAATTTATTGAAATAAATAATCAATCAATAAAATGAAAATTTAATATTTTTAATTTTTATAATATATTACTACATGTAAGTTGTAAAATAAACTAAAATAAAGCAAAAAAACAAGAAGGACAATTCTATCATTTTATATTACTAGAATCAAATTCATCTGATATGTCTGCGAACCAAACAGAATATGGAATTGGATTCCAATTCCTACAGATTCTAATTCCTTTACAGATTCCAATTCCCTCATAAACATTTCAGCGAACCAAACGTAACCTAAGAGATTTTAATATTTAAGTAGTTAATTTTGCCACCGTACCTTTTTCTAGTTTCCTTTTTATTTCTTTCAAAACTCTGCCTATTTACATTAATGAGAGATCCTTAATAAAAAATACTATGCAAAGAAATAGCTTATATCTCAATGAAATAATTCATAACTGCTTGATAAAATATTTATATACTACCTTTTATCTTTTCTCACAATAAGTGACGGATGCATTAAGTTTTTATATGGACTAAATGCATCCTAATTATTTTGAAAAATAGTTAAATTAATTTAATATATTAAGAAAAAAACAAAAATTTTGTATATATATTATTTTTAAAAAAAAATTAAAATTTTAAACTCTCACTTTTAAATTTTTAGATCTATCATTGTTCACAATAAATAATAAGGGATAAGCTTCATACACTTACGTTTTCGCCATTTGTCTCAATTCAATTTAGCTGCCGTCCACATCTATATATGTATCTTTTAGGGACTTGATTTACATTTATTTTACCAGGCAAAATTAAAAATTTTATTTTAGCTTTACCAAATATTTGATTTGATCGATTCTTGTTGAAATAAAGAAAAAATGTACGGTGGATAAGAATTTTCAGTAAATCGTTCAACCCTTTGGATGATTTTATCCCCTTACTTAAGCTACAAAAGAAGACTTACCTCGCCTGATTTTCATGGCGATTTTACCTAAAAATTATCAAAATATTATAATATTATTTGTTAAGCATCTTTCTTTTAAAATTTTTTATCGATTTAATACTTTTTCTGATAGGAGGATCGAAGGCGCATCCTTTAGAATACATTTTTAAGAGGAAATATTAAAATGATATCACGTGAAAAAATATATTTTCAGGAGCGTGTCTTCTAAAATTATCTTGTCACATCATATTTCCTAAAATCATATTTAAAAAAATTAAAAAATAAAACTATAGGACTAACAATATAATTTAATATATATTAGTTCTATGAGTTGAAGAATCTAATGATATTAGTTTATATATGCATATTGGTGTATTTATATTATATTTCTTGACAATATGAGATAAAAGCTAAAATAAGTTTTTCTTTAACTTTTTTTATATTATTTCTATTTCTATACTTATATACTAATGTTAAATTTCATTAGATTAATATTTATTATTAAAATTTATTAATTAAGATTAGATATTTTCTATATGTTAATATATTACATACTAATTTTTTAATTATAGATTAAAATATTTTATTGACATATAAATGTATTATTTATTAAATATGGTTAATTAGATCTATAATTTAAGTTGAATCTAATATAAAAATATGAAAAAAAATATTGTTTGATGCCATGAACATGTAAGATGTGAGGTTTATATAGAAATTTGTCCTCACGAATAATTAAAAAAATCATAAGACAAAATTTATGTATATAAATGATAACACCATTAGTTGTTACTACTAAAATGAAAATATAAATTAGTTTAAAAATGATAATATAAATATTTTTATAAGTTATATAATCATACAATTAAGACCACATAACAATCTAATTAATCATATTTAATAAATAATAAATGTCAATAAAATATTTTTAATTTGTGTTACTTCAATTTTTTGAACCTATAATTAAAAATAAGTATTTAAATATATTAACATGTCAAAAATATCTAATCTTAATTAATATAATCCTTAATAATAAATATTAACCTAATATAATTTAATAATAGTGTATAAGTAGATTCATTATATATAGAGAGTTAAGGAATACACATTTTAGTTTTTATCTCACATTGTCAAGAAACATAATCTAAACATATCAATATGCATGTATAAGTTAACAACAATAACTTCTTCAACTAATGAAATTAATATGTATTAAATTATGCTATTAGTCCTTATATTATTTTTTCAATTTTTTAAAGTATTTTTTTTAAAAAAACTTTTAGGGAATCAGATAGGGCAAGAAAACCCTGTGAGGCACGATCTTTGAAATGCGTATTTTCACGTTGTGTCATGTCAATATTTCTAAGGAAAGCATGTTTCATGATATGCGCCTTCGGTCTACCTAAACAAAGGTGTATTTCATCTAATGTGTTTTATTATCACGTTATCATAAAGAGTATTGGATTGATAAAATTTTAAAAAAATAGTACTTGACAGATAATTTTATAATATTTAAGTGATTTTTAGGTAAAAACGATCATTTTCACACATCAAAACAATCTACTTATTTTCTTAGACCAATTTTCGGTTTTAGACTTCCTTTTTAGAAAACATCAGTAGTGTTTAAGTTTCATTATTTTATTTTAAATATGTAAAATCTAGAAGATTGTGTTACCTTTAGTGTGATAAACGTAAACTTTTATGAGAGATATAAAGTTAAGAAATTGTATTAAAAGATTGATATACAAAATTATAAAATTTTAAAAAGTGTAAAAATAAATAATCAACATAAAATTAAAAAAAATAAAATATAAGAAAATTTAAAAAAAAAAATTAGAGAGTTTAACTTGAACCCTTAGTATCTCTTTCGGATCATCACGACTTTGGGGGATAACTTTGAATTTTTTTTGTTGATTTTCAGTTCTAAGGCTTCGCCTTGATTAATCTGAGTCGACCAGGGTCGTACATCTATTTTTGATGAGTGAATTTCTTAGTGGAGATTTTTCTTATACACAATGACTTGAACTAAAAAAACTTTACTTAAACGATATCAAACTGCTTATTACTTAAATTAACTCCGTTTGTATAACATTGATTTTTGTGTGATTACACTAGTTCAAACAAATTTACTTCTAGATAATGACTTATACATTACAATAATTATATCATGTTGATTTATTATAATGTATCATTGTAATGCTAATATTTTCTTTATATAACAGTCTTATCATCGCAATATTTTCAAAGTTTTTTTTTATAAACGAATTTAATTCACTCCAACGACACCATTTATAATGAATATGTTTTTTTCAATCTCTGACAACTAACATTCAAATAAAATGAATAAAATATCAAACATCCAAATATGTAATCACAATAGATAAAGTCAAAGGAAAAAGCATGGTGTTTGATACTTTACAACTATAAATCTTAAAACTTTATTTCCATTTTCCATAACAATCAGTAATTATCAGCTGTCATAAAAGGTTCATTGAACCTGGATATACAGACAAATTAATATAGCCCTTCTTCCATGACAAAGTCAATAATAAAAATGTTATAAATATTATTTTTCAAGTTTTATCTATGAATCATGGGATGGTCTTTTAATTCGGCCAGTTTTGATCTGAATTTTTAAAATGAAAATTTAAGTTTAAAACGAGTTTAAATTTTTTGAGGGTATGATTAAATTGGTTTAGATATGAATTTAGAATAAAAGAATTTAATTTGTTATAATATTATAATTATTTCTTATATATTTAAAAATAATTATAATAATATATATGTCTAACAATTTTTATCCACAAAGGATTCTTTGGGCCCAAAATAAAACATTGGAGCTCAAAATATTAAAAAAACTAAAATAATCATTTTGATAAATGTTTGGGGATTAATTTTAACGTTATAACTTTATTTTTCTTAAATAAGGCTTTGTTTCACATAATAAAAATAAATTTCATATATAGATTAAATATAAAATTTGAACTTAAAAAAATCAAATTTTGAATTAAATAAATTCTCCTAAAACTCAAATTAAGTCGAGTAAACTAAAAAGACTTAATTAAAAAAACAGATTTAAATAGATTAAAAATGTAGACCTGATCCGAAACGTTACATCCCTGTAGAAATCTCAATATCCAGATTGTTCATTTATTAACAAAATGCTAAGATAAGAGTGTAGGTAGGACCTCGAGATGATGCACGTGGCGCAATGAAATCCACCAAGACAGAAAATGAACTACAGAGAAGTGTGGCGTTATTAAAATAATAACTCCAAAATTTACTTTTTGTTTTTAGAAAACTATTTAACACTAGATTTGTTAAAAAAAATATCTCTGAAACTACACCCGTATGATTAATTAGCGATTTAATAAATGTGAGAAAAAGTCTCGTTTTGTACAAAGTGCGAGGTATGTTCAACGTTGATATATTTTTCAGATAATGTAATTTAATATTAAAAGGTTATAATGAGCGAGATTCCCCAAATATTAAAACATACTGATAAATTTATTGCGAGTTGTATTCAACATATCTCACGTTTTCCAATACGCGAGGTATATAGTTTTCCAACCCAAATCGCAAGTGATTATATGCATGTTCTAGGAGTATTTTCAGGTATTGAATCTTAAAATTTTTCTAATTTATAAGATTAAAAGTGTAGTATTGAAATTTATCTTTTAGTTGAGGTCAATATCGAGCATACAAGACATTGTAAGTGGGTTCAAAAAATTGTGTTGAAAATGGTTACAAAGCTTGTTTTGTGCATGAAGAAAATGCTAAAATGGTATGATAAATATATTTGAAAGGTTTTATTGGGGTAGTTTATCTGAAAAAATTCATAATTTATAAGATTAGAGGTGTAATATTATAACTTATCTTTCAATTGAGAGTAATATCGACACATACGAGACATTGTAACTTAGGTAAAAATTGCGTTCAAAATAGTTCCAAAGCTTGGTTTTCTACATGGCTTGATAAACATGCTCGGGGAGTATTTTCGGGAAGTTAGTCTGAAACTTTTTTTCATTTATAAGATTAGAGGCGTATTATTGATATTTATGTTTCAATTGAGGCTACTATCGACACATATGGGACATTCTAAGTGATGTAAAAATTGTGTTCAAAATGGTTCGAAACAAAAAATTGAAAACTGACGAATATATTTTGTTAATTACAAAAGTAGTACATAATTTCGGCTCTCCGATTCTTTCTCTATATTCAACTAAATCTTCGTCACAGTAAATCATAGTGACAAAATTAAAATAACATAACAATAAATATAATACCAAAAATTAAAATAACATAAATTCTAATATTAGAAAATACAAGGGAAACCCTGAGTTCTTGAATGTAGGATATCACCAAAAGAGGATGCCTTTTCAGAAATAATAAGTTTCTCGAGAATGTCAGGTTACTCGTGTTAAAGAAGGTTCATGAGACCGGTGGGTTTGATTGAGAGTGAATCGGGCATAAAAATAGAATTCAAAAATCATGTCCACAACTGCAACAACAACCTTGTCCCTCCAATAACTTGTTTGTTATAATCTACGGTCGGTTTGATTGAAAAAAATGACACCACCAAAATAGGATGCCTTTTAAAAGGCGATTTTGATGAAACAAGAAGTTTCTTGATAAGGTCAAGTTTGACGGAAAAAATATGAGAGATTTACCCATGAATTTCAAAGGGTGATTTCCTTATAAAAGAAATTATCTTTGGGTGACATAACTTATAGCACTAATTGTCGTAATCGCCTTTCGGTTGGGCCTCGGAATTGGGCTTCGACTAGAATTGATTGGGTTAGAGTCGCCACCGACCACTTTAAAACAAATTTAGGTGGGTCGGACACAATCTTACTTGATCTGCGTTGTATCAGAAACGTGTCAGGTTCGAGAGTCGATTACGGTCAAGGAAGGATTAGCACCCTTGAACCGCCCTTTCGTTACCAATTAATTTTCCAGTTGTCTTTATTTGCGAAAATTAAAATTAAAATTAAAATTCAAAAATTCAATCCAAATTAATTACCTTTGATCGATTGAAAGTATCCCTAAAAAGTCAAAAGTGTTAGATTGTAAAAATGAAAATAAACTTGAGAAAAGAATAACAAAAAATATTAATATAATAATATTAATTAAATATATATATATATATTACAATGTAAAAAAGAAATAAAAAAATATTAAAATTAGGAGAAAATGAAAAATATATATAAAGTAAATAAAAAAAATAAAAAGAATAAGTCAAAAGTTGTTACATCTCCCATGTTTTGCGTGTAGAGAAACTAGATTTGCAATGAAAATGCTCTACCACTCCTCGTGCTTTTAGATACTGGCTTTGGATCTTCCACGCTTATTTTTTGTCCTTTTCTTCCCTTGGTTTTTCCAAATCGTTACCCCTTCCTCTGATTTTGATTCCACGTTTTTTTCTCTGTGTTTTCCTCTTGATGCTTGAGTCTATTTATAGTCTAAATGAACCTATTTTTAGCTTAGATTTAGAGTCCTACTTGGACTCAAATGCTTCAGTTTTAGTGTTTTAATAGGACTCAAATACGTTGGTTTTAGTATTTCAATAGGACTCAAATACGTTGATTTATTTTCTGAATCTTACTAAATCAGGGTTGTTGAGTGTGGGGCTTGCAAAAATAAAATAATAATAATAATAATAATAATAATAATAAATATAATATAATAAAATGTTTTTGTAGACTTGGACAAAAACGAGTGTCTACAACTGCCCCTCTTTGCACATTTTTGGGTTAACAAGAATAGGACAAAGATGAAAATGACAACCAATTTTTGTCTGGTTCTCTTTGATTTGAGACTTGATAGTGTTTGTTGTAACACTAAGTCAATCCATTGGGCACGATATCCTTCTTCTTGAAGTTGAAATCGTGGGTAAATCGAAAAGTGACTCTTTGTTGCCAATCTTGGTCGACCTTGGTCTTCTTCTCGATTTAAAGATCTGGGTGTAAAAATTAACCGCAAAGTAGTTCCTTGCTAATGCAACGCGGTTGATACGCCCTCGAGCTGAATGTAATCAAACTCGAAGGTCTTTGGCAGATAACCCTTATTGCCTTGAGCTATGCTGCAAATGATGGTGCTTTTGAGCTGAGTGGAGTCGAACTCGGAGGTCCTTGTTGACAGATAACCCTTCTAGCCTTGGGTTATGCTGTAAATGATGTGCCTTGGAGCTGAGCGTAGTCGAACTCGAAGGTCTTTGTTGGCAGATAACCCTTCTAGCCTTGAGTTATGCTGTAAATGATGTGTCTTGAAGTTGAGCGTAGTCGAACTCGAAGGTTTGATGTTTCAAGAGAAGCATTTTCAAAGGTTTTTTTTTTCAAGAGAAATAATTTCGAGGGTTTTTTTTTTGTGTTTCAAGAGAAACTGTCTCAAGAGGGGAAAAATTTGTTTCAAAAGAATCTGTCTCAAGAAAATCTTAGTTCTAAAAGAAACTGTCTCAAGGGAGACAAAATTTGTTTCAAGGAAAATATATTCAAATATTTTGTTTCAAGGGAAACTGTCTCAAGAGAGATAAAATTTGTTTTAAGGGAAACTGTCTCAAGAGAGACAAGATTTTGTTTCAAGGGAAACTGTCTCAAGAGAGACAAAACTTGGAAATTGTCTCAAGAGAGACAATGGTGAGCACGATTCCCTTCGTCGTGAAGTTGAAACCGTGGATGGCCCCTTCGTTGTGAAGTTGAGCATTGGAATTGGATATCCTTCGTCGTGAAGTTGAAATCCAGTATACTGTTTCAAGGACAATATCCTTCGTTGTGAAGTTGAAATTGATTTCGAAACTGGAAAGTTTGTTGACAAACACTCATTCTCTGAGTTGGATTTCCTCCGCCGTGAAGTTGAAATCCAATCTGGAGATGGATGCTGCTTGTGTGTACGATTCCCTTCGTCGTGAAGTTGAAACCGTGGGTAGCCCCTTCGTCATGAAGTTGAGCCAGGAATTGGATATCCTTCGTCGTGAAGTTGAAATCCAAGTAAGTTGTATTGTTCTGAGTCCAATAGCCTCAGCCGTGAAGTTGAAATTGGCTCTGGAAGTGGGAAATTGTTTGTTGACAACAAGCCGTCCCTTCGCTGTGAAGTTGAACTTGTGTTGTCTCGAGTCCAATATCCTTCGCTGTGAAGTTGAAATTAGCTCTGAAACTGGAAGCCCCTTCGTCGTGAAGTTGAGCCTCAAAATGGAACGATATCCTCCATCGTGGAGTTGAAATCGTGGATGTGTGGGTACGATATCCTCCGTTGTGGAGTTGAAATCGTGGATGGCCCCTTCGTCGTGAAGTTGAGCATTGACTTGAATATCCTTCGTCCTGAAGTTGAAATTCAAGTATTGTATGTTGCGGGTGGACACGATTCCCTTCGCCGTGAAGTTGAAACCGTGGATGACCCCTTTATTGTGAAGTTTGACTTTGAGCTAGATATCCTTCGTTGTGAAGTTGAAATATACTCTCGAGCAAATTGTGTCGCTTTGAGTCCAATATCCTTCGCTGTGAAGTTGAAATTGACTCTGAATGAAATTGGAAAGTTATTTGTCGACAGACAGTTGCCCATTCGCTGTGAAGTTGAGCAACCACCATCAATTTCTGAATGTGCTTTGAATCGAGTATCTTTCTTCTTGAAGTTGAAACTTGACTCTAAAGCTGCAAAACATTATGCATGTGGAAAAAAATGATGCTCTAAAATGCATGCATAATGAATTAGTTCTTGTTTTATTCATCGGACAAAATATCATTTTTTACCTACTAGTTCCTGCACGTGGAGGAAAGACCTTCGGAAGATCTGATAATTCACATCAGGGTATTGAATTCCCAAAGATGCCCTAATATTCGATGTTGAATCTAAAAAAATGCCCAAAAATTTGATGTTAAATTTCAAAAAATACCCCAACATTTGATGTTGAATCTTCAAAGATGCCCGCATTGTTCCTCATTTCTTGCTTTAACATTGATTCTAAGCATGAGCTTGGTGTTTGAGAGCCACATGTCATTTACCAAGATCCACTCTAGAGAGATTGTCTTGTTTTGAAAAAATGTATTTCTTTCTCTTTTAAAGGAAAACATCAAAAAAGAGTTTCGAAAAAAGTTTAATCAAAAGTTTTGAAAATATTGTCCCTTTCACGATTTTACAATTGAGACAAATCATAAAACTAGAGTTCATTGGATATCAAAGAATTAATTACATTGTTAATCATTCAATAAATTATAGCTATTTGACAACTGCCAAGATCAAAGCTATCTTTGAGAAATGGTTAAGTAAGGAAAAAAGTCTCATGTTATTGTGTTTGGTCAAAGGGTTGGCATTTTTGTTTATTTGATGCTCAAAGGTTTTATGAGGTAGCTTGTATACTCCTCTACTGGAAGTTTTCTCCGACTCCCAGCTTTCATGGTCACTGCGATGCCTCAAGGAATTTGTACGATCGCCTCAGCTGCCCAATTTTTATATTCGAGTCGCCTTTTCAGGTTTTCAACTTGAATCCTCCTTTTGTTTCAAGACGTCATTCGTAATTTACATCTTGAACCCCCCCTTTGTTATTTTCTCTATCATGCATTAATTACATTGTTTTTTTGCAAATGAAGATTAATCCTGATAGGCGGGATGAAATCTGAAGATAGTCTCTTCTGTTCAGAACTTCATGTATGATTAGAAGAGACTTTTAAGGCACGTAATGTAGGTCATGGTTCATGGTTATGAAAAAAAGGATAAATAGGCCCAAATAAGTATTTCAGGGTATTGAACTAAGGATCAATTCATTATGATGCCTTCAATCATGTCTTGTCCAATTTGAATCTACTCGTATGTGTTTCTCTTGATTTTCTTTGGATGTTCCATGATCTTCAAGTAAAGTGATTCTGGAATGATTGTGCTTGATCAATCTCATAATTTGAATCTCGACGCGTCATTTGAATCGAGTGAATCTTTACATTTGCATATTGTCTTCTTTTTCTTCACTTTTTCCTTTGTTTTTGTTTCTCTTTTTTATTTTCTCTTTGCTTTTTCTTTGTTTTTTTTTCTCTTTTTACTTTTTGTTCTGATTGGATCTTCGCACTTGGCATTTGGTATCTCCTTTGGATTGATGTCTTCACTCATGTGAGCAGATTTCTTCTACCTTGCCCCTCAATGTGGATGGTGATCCTTGGTTAGGGTTGAATCAGAAGAAAAATACCATAGGCTCAAAAGGGGACACAAGGGATATATATATTTTCTGCTGTTGTGAAGGGATAAAGAAAGAAAGCCGTTCATCATTTCATACATGGAAGTCTTCACAGAAGAGGTATCCAGGGGGATAGATTTTCAGAATTAATTTTATTCACATGAAAACAGTGTAATTAATGCATGATAGAATTATTTCGAATGAATTCTTCTTTATTCTTCTTGCTCCCAACATGTCTCAATGTTCAGGCTCCCTACGAGATGCCCCAGGTTGTGTCTTAGAAGAATGCTCATGTTCAAATGAACAACTCAATGCCTTGGGTTTTAGTGGTATAAAAAAGTCAATTTGAGTCTAAAAAGACAGTGGTGTGACTTTATTGACTCAAAGAAAGGTTCAAAAGTTTCAAAGAGTGGTAATGTCAAAATCTGGTCTTTTGGTAATGACCATGAATTATTTTGGGTAAAGAATCAAGGTATTTTTATTTTGAGGTTTAAGACAGGATAAGAAAGGTCTAATCTTACTATATGTCAAAAAAATTTTAATTCTTGAAGAATTAAAAGAATCCTTAATTCATTTAATATTCGACAAACTAAAGATTAAAATTTGTTCAATTATTCCACCTTAGAAAGTAGCATACATTCAATCGTTTAAAAGATAAGAAAAACAAAGACGTGTTCAAACAAAACAATGCTCTAAGTGCAAATGGTATATGCAATGCCCTCTTCTTCGGCTATTCATACCCCTGAATCCATCAGGTTTTAGATCTCGCGCTTCAGCGCCTTATAGTTCTCATAGGAATGTTTGGAGCATCCTATGTGGCAACTGCAAACAGCTTCAACATCGTAGCCTTAGGATATGTGGACTCTTTTCTCATATCATCCTGGCAAGCTTAGTCGTAACCCAACTGATCGGGCTCATTCGTTGTAATTTCAGTTTTTTCTTTTTGATGTTACAATCTTGTTTCCATGTGGTGTCATGTGGTTAAAACCACTTCATCGAATCCTCCATGAAGAAATTTCATGTTTATGAAAATGCTTAAAAAAGAAATGTAGATGCAAAATGCAAAAATGCATGAAATGTTCAAGGCATTAATCCAAAAACATGTCTGTTATTATAAATAATCCTTATTGGGGACAAAAGTGTTTTATCTTTTAAGAGACAAAAATATCCTGATAGCTTCTGACATGTTGACTAGTCTTCTGCTTTCGTCTGTCACCGGTTGAATAACCTGTCGAACCGCTCTGGCTTCTCTGGTTGAACCGTGCAAATGTTGAGTTGCTTTTTGTACTGGCCCAAGAAGTCTCGAATGAATGCATCTCTGGAATTTATCTTTTGTTAAACATGTTCCCAACGAATACATCATTGGAGCCCTCAATTGATAGAAACTGTGTGAAGTTCATTTGTCTGTTTCTTGAATTCATCAGCAAGGGTCTCTAATTTCAGCTATCGTTTTTCCATTGTTCTCTTTGAAGGGACTCACTTCATCTTGCCCTTGCAACCTCTGCCAGACAGTTCTTCAAAGATAGACTTTCATTGTGCTTGATGTAGACCCAGTTCATTCTGAGTCCTTTATAATGCAGCAGAGTGATACACTCTTCAATTGTGGACACCACATCTTCTGGATTGAATGCGACACATAGTCGCCTTGTAGACTGTCCTCTGTATTTTCATCTCTTGTATTACAACCTCTTTGTCCATTAATGCAGATTATTCATGTTTAACAAACACATTTTTGGTGGATCAACACCTCTTTTAAATGATGCAAGTGATGAAAACAAAATAAAAGAAAATAAAAATGAAAAGAGTTAGTGAGGTGAAAATAATCATGAAAAATAAAAGTCATACCCCACATGATGTTTACCCCACATGCTTTAATTCCTACCCGAACATGATCTCTATCCCGCATGATAATTTCAAACAAATCCTAACCGCATATTTGTCTAGTTCGCATGCTTTGAACATAAAATAAAGCATGAAAAAAAGCAGCCTAGGGTTTGCAATGAGGTTTTGAGGTGGGCTCTAATTCTCCATGGTCTCCCGGTTTTGGTTCTATAGAAAGGTACCCGAGTTCTCCTTGCTGGTGCCCCCTTGGGTTTGCCAGACCCTTAGTCCTAAACCCATCACAGGCTTGTGTGGACTAAGTTAAACTCGAGAGGATACATTTTCTTATGTCCATACGGAGAATAAATTCACACGAATACATAAGGTATATGAATCTCGAAGGTTACTTGCTAGGCACATACGGAGAATAAATTCCCACGAAGGCGTCACTTTCGCCCCCCACTTAAAAGGGTTCGGAGCTCGGGTATAGAGCTAAAGATGACAATTTTGAAAAATCTGAAATCATTAAAAAACGTTAGTACAACTATTTATTTGAAAAAATAATCAAAAATAAATAATAAGAATCGAATAAATAAATTAAAATTTTAAACTTGTAATTTTCGCTAAAAAAGACAACCGGAAATTAATTTCGGCCTGACTCACTTACTTCTCCCCAGCAGAGTCGCCAAGCTGTCGGAACCGCCTTTCGGTTGGGCCTCAAAATTAGGTTTCGACTGAAATTGATTGGGTTAGAGTCGCCACCGACCACTTTAAAACAAATTTAGGTGGGTCAGACACCATCTTACCTGATCTGCGTTGTATCAGAAACGTGTCGGGTTCGGGAGTCGGTTACGGTCAAGGAAGAATTAGCACCCTTGAACTGCCCTTTCAGTACCAATTAATTTTCCGGTTGTCTTTATTTGCGAAAATTGAAATTTAAATTGAAATTCAAAAATTCAATCTAAATTAATTACCTTTGATCGATTGAAAGTATCCCTAAAAAGTTAAAAGTGTTGGATTGTAAAAATGAAAATAAACATGAGAAAAAAACAAAAAATATTAATATAATAATATTAATAAAAATAAATATATATATATATAACAATGTAAAAAGAAATAAAAATATTAAAATTAGGAGAAAATGAAAAATATATATAAAGTAAATAAATAAAAAAATAAAATAAAAAGAATAAGTCAAAAAGTTGTTACATCTCCCATGTTTTGCGTGTAGAGAAACTAGATTTGCAATGAAAATACTCTGCCACTCCTCGTGCTTTTAGATACAGGCTTTGGATCTTCCACGCTTATTTTTGTCCTTTTCTTTCCTCGGTTTTTCCAAATCGTTGCCCCTTCCTCTGATTTTGATTCCACGTTTGTTTCTCTGTGTTTTTCTCTTGATGCTTGAGTCTATTTATAGTCTAAAGAAACCTATATTTAGCTTAGATTTAGAGTCCTACTTAGACTCAAATACTTCAGTTTTAGTGTTTTAATAAGACTCAAATACGTTGGTTTTAGTGTTTCAATAGGACTCAAATACGTTGATTTATTTTTTGAATCTTATTAAATCAGGGTTGTTGAGTATGGGGCCTGCAAAAATAAAAAAATAAAAAAAATAATAATAAATAAATATAATATAATAAAATGTTTTTGTAGACCCGGACAAAAACTGGTGTCTACACTAATATTGGCATAAGGATATCTAAGTTTTGTGCCAAGTCGTGCCACCAAAAGTGGAGCCCTTTATAAGTATAAATCCCTCGTTTAATTTAGAACGCCACTAAAAAGGGTGGATTATATAGGCAAGGAGCCTGCGGTTTGTAAAACGCGTCGAGACACTTCACATTTTGTAAAATGTAAGATCCACATAGATTTATGATGTCGCAAGAATCTCACGTTTCGTAGAACGCAAGTTCTCCAGATATTCCTGACGTGACAGCACCCCTAGCGTACACATTTAAATTGACATGTCAATTGTCTCGCGTTATGGAAGGCACATGATTTTATTATAAAAAATCTATAAATATGAGTCATAACGATATGGATGCATAACTTCATAAAAAAATTTATATGGCACGATTTTCTACAACTGTGTTCCATTCGGGAACTTATTTCTACAATTCCTTCAATGTCAAGATCAAGAAAGATGAGTTATATGATTTGATTTCAACGGAGCTTAGAAAATTTATAACACGATAGATGTCTTTGTTGCAAGAGAAACTTCCTGTTGTTGAGTCCAGCCATGAAGCACATTACATGTTTACCTTATCAAATGCAAGTGACTTTCGGAAAATGTTTAGGGCTTACACACTTGCTGGTGGTATGAACATCGAGTTGACTATAAAATTTGACGAAGAAGAATCTTCATCAAGTAACGCAAAAGTAGCTCGATTGCCACAAGACCAAGAAGGCGAAGAGGTAATTTTGCTACGATATACCCCTAAACGTCTGGAGAAAGAACAAATAATTGAGGAACTTAACTTAACATCAGATATTTCTACATTCCTCTTCTATTCATCTCAACTAGTAGAAACATTGTGTATTCTTTTTTTATTATATTTATAAATTAGTATTTAAACATTTAAGTTTTTCAACTAATAAGAACAAAGTATTTATGCATCAAACCAAAAAAAAAATTAAGTATCATATTGTTTAAGGATAATTTAAACATTGAGTATTAATAATTTAAACTTAATACCAGGAACCGACGGAGACCGCTCATTGTGCCCGAAAGTGAGTATCGTAGAGATTCCTGATGTGGCAGAGATTCCTAACATGACAGTACATTCAGATTTGACAACGGACCTTGCGTTTTACAGGGCGTGAGTTTATTTAAATTTATTTACCTATATAAGTGATACGACAATCATGTTGGACTAATATCATCGTAAAACATATTTAATGACAAGATTTTTTTCTGCAACTGTGTTTCATTTTCGGAATTTATTTTTACACTCCCTTAAACACAAAAACCAAGAAAGATGAATTGCATGATCTGATTTCAACGAAACTTAGAAAATCGACAACACGACAAATCGTTTTTTGAAAGCGAAAGTTCCTATTGATGAGCCCGACCCTGAAGCACATTACATGATGACCTTATCAAATGGAAATGACTTTCGAAAGATATTTATGGCTTACAATTGTGTTAGTGGTATGAACATCAAGTTGATTGTAAAATTTATGAAAAGAACTATCTTCATCAAGTAACGAAAAAGTAGCTCGGTTATCACAAGACCAAGAGGAAGAAGAGCCAATTCTTCGACGTTACACCTATAAACGTCAGGACCAAGATAAAGAAGCATATTTGTCTTCATCAAACATTTCTACATAATACGAAAAATCATCTTCTGACTCCTCTTATATTCATTTCAACTAACTGTAACTTAATGTAGTTCTTTTTTTATTATGTTTATAAATAAGTATTCAAATAAATTATCATGTTGTTGAAGGATAATTTGATTGATATTTTGAATATATAATTTAAAAAAGAATATGTAGTTCTATTAACTAAAAAATTACAATAAGGTTTTTCATACATTACATATTTTTCATTTCAAGATAAAATAAAAACTAATGATTCCTATATCCACCCGTACCGCACCATGGTGGACGACGAGTATGATAAGAATTCCTACGAATCAATCTATCTTCATCAGTATGAGCATCACCATCACCCATCACCATCATGACCACCACCACTACCACCACCACCATTATCGTCATTGTCATCTACATGTCCAGTACCACCACTGACACTGGGACCTAGACTTGTGTAGAACATGCTCTACGATGGCGTCTGCTCAACACTACTGGAGCCAAAATCTATTGGCAATGGTCGAACATATGCACATAGAGGTGACAAATAATATGGTTGAACTGGTGTAGGAAGGCAATGGGAAGGGACAACGTCTGCCGGATATGAATAAAATGCATCAACAAAAAACTATTCGTCGGAGGCGTCATATTCTGAAATACTGGTTGGGTCGAGTGGATGAATATAGGTGGTATCAGTGGTATATGATGTTTTGCAGGTGCCTGTGTCGTTCCCAATGATGAGGCTAGAACATGTTTTGCTCTACTTCGACTTTATTCCCCTCTAGCACCACGTTGCGTCGGGGGAAATTGTGTCAACATACAATTTTGTGGAGGCAAATAAATTTCTCGTGCTCGCTCATCCTCAGTTAGTATATGCAACTTCCCATTTTGTTCGTACCATAGCATGTAATTATTTGAAACATAATAATTGAAATTGGGTTCATAAACGGGTTACATATGTAATCTTGCCATCAACTGCATCACCCATTCTGTATGATGCATCTCCCAATTAACATCTGTCTTCCCCTGCTGTGTCACGTGATGCAAGGCTTCCAAGTCTGGTGGTGCTAACGGAATCATTTGGACATGGTTAAACTGTTGTAACACTCGATCAGTATGATGTCATTCGACTATCTCATAGACTATCAATGAGACCATCAACATCTAAATGTCTGAACTGAGACATATTTCAACCGGAGTACACGATCTAATATCATCATCATTGTACGAAGTCCACACGAACTACACAAATATTTTTAAACTAAATTAGATAAACTTGAATAAAAAATTGTTATTTAATTTACAAAAAAATTATGAAATCGATTACCTCGTTTGTCATCTTATCGACCAACAATCTAAAATCATGTAGAGTTCTTGGTAGGTGGGCATGAGTTAGTGTAACAAACCACTTGTCATTCATATAATAAAATATAATTATTTGTAAAACAAAAAAATTAAATTTATAAATGTAGTTTATTTTTAATTACCTCCGAAGTAATATAAATTCAAATGGGGTCAGCTGTGTAGGAATCAACTGTAAAAACGACATTCGAAATCAAGCTCACGATTGTAACAACATCAAAAACTTCCAATGACTTGTTTGTCCGGATCAATATATTTACGTAGCTCCCGGAACAAAAAGGCTAACATTGTTGATCTCCAACTCTTATATTTAGAGTCCCGCAAAACACATAGATGATACAAACACATCAGATGCACTTTGTTTCGAGATTTATCAGGCATCAAAATCTCTCAATAACTTGTAAAATATGACAACGAGCAAATCGTTATAAAAAAAAAAAGTGAGAATAAAATAAAAATTTATCGCCAAAAAATTTCAATGACATAAACTAAATCAAAAATTTTAATATTATAAATAAAAAATTGAAATGAATAAACATAGATTTCAAAAATTACCTTCTTAATTACTGGAGTAATATTGGTGGGCAACTTCATACCTCCAATTTTAGTGCTGACGTAACCAATACCAATTTTGTGCAAATATGAAAGAATATCAGCATGAGGCCTCAGGAAAAGATTAATATAACACGTCAACGAATGTTCATACCATTTCAATTAAATAAATAAATAATTTGAAATAAATAAATAAATCACTAATTTATTCAAAATAAATGAATACATAAATAAATAAATTATTTGAAATAAATAAATAATTCAAAGTAAATAAATAAATAAAAATTACCTCTGTATTTATCTGCCAATAATCGAATACATGCTTTTGATCAAGCCTCAATAATCCCACCATAATAATTCTAATTGAAAAGATAAGAGAAAAAAATATGATTGAGATTTTTTTGGAAGAAGGGGGTGAGGAATTCGATTTTGGGGAGTCTTATTTATAGCCGTGCTCGCATCCTCTCGAAGTGAGGTAAACGATACATCGCGTTGTATAACGCAAGGATTGTGATTCTATTAAATTTCAAATCTTTTGCGAATGAGATAATTTATCGATATCTCGAGAACATCATGTTATACGTAACACGAAATTATTAAAACAAATATTAAATTAAATTCTCTGAAAATTGTGTCCACGTTGGACGTACCTCTCTCCTTGTACAAAGCTAGGCTATTCCTTATGTTTCTTAAGACGCAGATTAATCCTACATGTATAATTTAGAGATATTTTTTTAACAAATCTGATGTGATAATTTTTTTAAAAAATAATTTTTGGGTTATTATTTTAACAACGCCAAGGAATGTGGAGTGCAATTATCTTGATGCCCACGTGGCATAAATCAGATTGCAAGACAGATGTGAATCCAACGGTTCAAATATGTAGGAGATGCAAGAGGATAGGACCAATTATGATGAAAAGTCATCCCTTTTCCTGCTTGTCTACACTGTCAAACTGTTTTTGCTAAGCAACTCTTGGCTTTTCTCTCTCTCCCCGGAAGAAGGCAGACATGGCGATTGAAGTTAAGGCATTGCATTTGTCGTTTGTGCCTCACGTGCTCGCCGTCGCCGGCGCCGTCATGGTTTTGGTTTGGAATATTCACTTCAGAGGTGGATTAGCTTGGGAATCCTCCAACAAAAATCTAATCTTTAACGTAAGTTTTCTTTCCCTTTTTCCCCTGTGTTGTTTATCAAACTCAACTTTGCTTTCTGGGTTTATATCTGCTTCTCAATTGCTCCTAGAATCTTAAACTTTAAAGCACTCAACTAATGAAGAACACAAAGAGGAATTGTTTCTGGGGTTTCTCTGTGTTCCTTATCGGCTATAGCATTAGGCAAGCTGTTTGATTCTTAGATGGTGAAGGTTTATTCTCAGTATTGAAGGTCAGTATATAATTCATTTATGTATAGCTAGAGATATTAGCAAGTCGGATTGAGTTTTTGTTTAATTCTATCTAACCAAAGAAACGTGTATTCTTTACCTAAACTTGACTCTGACTCAAGAAACATACACTATTCACCTGACACGATCCAACCTGATGAACAGATTTTCTCTATCCGAATCAGTTCTAATCTGATTGTCTAGACTAAAAATCTGTACCCTCGATATAAATATAAAAAAATTATTTTTATTCAATAAATTAAAGATTTAATTAAAGAAAGTATAGGGAGAGGATTTATTATAGCAATTACCTCTAAATTTATAGAAAAAAATATCTTGAATTGGATTGATTCAAAGATTTTTGCACGCAAATTTCGATCTTGAAATGTCCTCTCCTCTCTCCTCTCTCCTCTCTCTCTCTCTATATATATTTCAACCCAATCCGAATTTATTTTTTAAATTAATTATGTCGGGTTAGGTCGAGTCAGAATTCATTGATTTCAAGTTAAATTACCATCCCCATAAATAGCTGGTGAAGGAATTTTAAACTCTCTTTCATCATCTCTCAATCTATCTATCTACATCGCAAATCATCTTCTTCAATTTACTTAAGTCACTGATTATCACTTTCTATTTAAATCAGAAGAGAGAAACCATCTACATCTCACTCTTCCATCAACAATTTCTAATCCAAGTCCTTCCTTTTTGTGGCAAAATATGGTGGTGCGCTGCGAATGTTTATTTGTGGAAGCAGAGCTACAGCTGTGCTTTATTAAATTGGTGGTAGTTAGGAGTTGTGGCCATGTATTTCGAATGAAGATTAGCCTACCTGCCCTCCATTTTTCCTGTATAAAAAAATATTTGCTTTTTGTGTGCAGATCCATCCTGTGTTGATGTTGATTGGCTTCATTATCATAGGAGGTCAAGGTAATTAATCCAACATAGCTCTTTCCTTCGATAAACAAAACAATTCTCAAACATTTTCCCAATATTACCTAAAAAAATGCAGCCATTATGAGCTACAAGGCATTGCCACTGAAGAAGGAAGTTAAGAAACTAATACATCTTGTGCTCCATGCCATTGCTCTAATCCTGGGGATTATTGGAATATATACTGCATTCAAGAATCATAATGAGAGTGGGATACCAAATCTCTACAGCCTGCATTCTTGGCTTGGGATTGGAGTCATTGTCCTTTATGGCATTCAGGTATTAATACCAATATACATCTTCATTATATCCTAGGGTTAGTGTTAAATAGAACTGTAAATGAAACGAGACAAATCGTAATTTATTCGAGTTTAATTCGGTCGAAGTTCTGTCAATACTCTATTTGACTTGCCTCAACTTGAGTTTAAACTCGACCTGAGTTCTTAGCAAACAGAAACCAACTACTTGACACTCGATTCGAAAAGCTGATCAGTAGTACTCGAATTCGACTCATCATCTCATTTACAATTCCTAGTGTCAAATTTCCTGACTTGTAAAAAGCATAGCCAAGTTCTATGAGCACCCAAGGCAGTGTTTTTGAAATTGAAAGAATATGAATTGCAGTGGATATATGGCTTCCTCGTGTTCTTCTACCCCGGAGGATCGACCGGATTAAGAAGCGAATCGCTTCCGTGGCACGTGCTGTTGGGGCTGTTTGTGTACATATTGGCTGTTGGCAATGCCAGCTTGGGGTTACTGGAGAAGCTTACATTCCTGGAGAACTCGGGGCTGGACAAATATGGTGCTGAGGCCTTCCTTGTAAACTTCACAGCTATTGTCACAATACTGTATGGGGCCTTCGTTGTATTTACAGTTTTCTCCACCGCTCCTCAAGAGGATGACCACAGCTATTCGCCTATATAGCTTGATGTATAAATCTATATCTATATACGTGTATTGCTTAATGGTGTATATCTGTGATTATCTGTTTTTCTAGACAAGGTGGTTGTAATCAATAATATTGGCAATTTGTGGGACCTTATAGCTGTAATTGTGGATCCACTAACTTAATAACCCAATCTTTTGTGCACCATGTAATGGGATCAAGGTATGAATTTATAAAATTTTAAGAGGATAGAAATATATTACTGATAGAAATTATAAATAAATTTAAAATATATAATAATTTAAAATTTTAATGGACAATTATTCTATTCACCCTTTTAACAATCCTTTATATGGCTAAAGTTCTCAAGGAAAGTTTTACTAGATTGAACTTCACAACTAAGGGTGCGTTTGGTTTACGGAATATAAGATTACCAGTGGGAATAAAAGATTACCAGGGAATAGGATTACTGAGAATATTATATTTTGTGTTTGGTTGGTTTAGCAGGAATGTAAGATTACCGTGTTTGGTTAAAGGAATAAAAGATTATTGGAATGTATATTTGACCAAATTGTCCTTATTATATATTTGTATAATATTACAAATTGTAAAATTTTATATATTTTCTTTAAAAAATTAAATTCATAATATTTATATAATTTTTTTTACAAAATTAAAAATATGAAAAAAGGTTTAATGAAAAGGTAAAAAAAAATTAACCCCTGAACTTAATATAAAATTTTAATTATAGATTTTTTTTGTAAATCTAAAATAATTTAAGGATAAATTTGTAATTTAACCTTCGTAGAATTTTTATTATTCAATGACAGAAGAATGATATTTTTGAAAAAAAATAAAAATTTAAGGGAATTTTAGTCCAAAACACCGATAATGTTACAATAGGAAGGAAGCTAATGACATTCTCAATAATATACCCCAAAAAATCTACTATTGGTAATAAAACATTACCGGGAATGAGATTCCTGACCAACCAAACATGAGAATGTGGGATTCTCATCTCATGAGAATCTCACAATTCTTAAACCAAACACCCCATAAGGGTATAATTTTCTCTTCATTGTCGTATCATTCAGTTCAGTTAATGAAATTATTTCAAAGCCATTAAAGATGTCATTTCCCTTTTTAACCTTCAATTTCTTAATCAACTTTGATACATGACTAGGGCTCCATCGTGTACACACCGCCTATACCAACATTGATAATGCTATTTTTTTTATTAATACGGGTAAGTACAAGGCAATATTTATTTAAAGATAATTTTTAATTATGACTTTGAACACACATACTCCTAGTATTTATGGTGTTCGAACTCAAACCTCAAGGAATAATAACAATTATTTTACCACTAAAATCGTTCAAAAAAATTAGCTTACCCTTATTTCCATATGTAACGAGGTAAGGGAGAGGTAGGATAATAGACTGCCCCCAACGCCAAGTTGAGAGCAGCTTCCGTAGGAGACCTCTGAATTTATAAAATGTCCACCGTTGAACTCGATCCCACGACTAAGAGCCTTGTGTAAATTGGTAAGGTTATTATCCTCACAAAATTTATAGTAGTATATATATATACATATTATAACTTTAGTTAAACTTGGAATTACTTTTTTCATTTATTTTGTCCCCATAAGTTTTATTATATTATTTTTAGCATATCTATATTTCTATTTAGGAGACGATGTATTTTGATATATAGGATAATTTATTCCCACTTCGAACTTAATAATCATGTCATCAATTATTTTACGAATTTATTTAGATGATCAACTAATATAAATAATTTTATGCATTACAAATAAATTTATGGTATATTTTATAATTACTTAAATCATTAAATAATCGTTAAGTTGATATTTACCTTTCACATACTATTTCTATCTACTTTTTTACTTTAAAAAAGATATTTCTATTTAATGACCCATTTTAACAAACTTTGAATATTTAAACAAATCACAAATTAAATAATTTCTTATATTATTCATGTTTTTATTTATTTATTATACTATTTTCTAAAAAATATTTATATTACATTATAAATGGATTTTTTATATAATCAAATTTTATAATAGATTCTAAAAAGAAACATATATGTAGTTTTATATTAGGGGTATGAACTTATAAATTTATATTGTAAATTTAAGTAGTTTTATATTAGGGGTATGAACTTATAAATTTATATTGTAAATTTAAGGTAGTTTTATGTTAGGGGTATGGACTTATAAATTTATATTATAAATTTAAGGGTACGAATTTATAAAATTTCATGGGAAGCAAAATTAAATTATCAATAAAAATATAAAAAATTACTTAAATTATATAAAAATTTAAATTTCAGAGATACAACTGCATTCCAACATTTCTCGATTTGAATAAAAAAGTTATACATCTTTTCTGTGTCCCACTAATAATATGATGACCGTCAATATTTTTTCTAACTTTTAATTAGTTTTTTTAATGCCCTTATTTTTATTAATCTTACTTTCTAATTGAGCCCTCTAAATTCCCCCGAAAAAAAATAATTGAGGCCCTTAAGGTTTTTCGATCTCAATTATACCATTATAATTGAGGCATCTATTTTTTTCAATATTGATTTCTACCTTTACAATTAAGGCATCTATTTTTTACAATTTCATAAAATTCTCAATTTCTCATCCTTATTCTATCTCTCTCGTCAATTCATTTAATTTTGAATTAAACATAATCATATTGTCTCTTCTTTTTTTTTTTTACAAATCTTATTTTTGAATTTACCAAATATTATTTAATTCTTAGTCTTATCCAATCTTAATTTAACGATAACATAATATGTTATTCTTTATTTTTTTAATTTATTATTCAGAATAAAACTCCATATCATAATTTATACACACATTCAAGTTTTTATTCTCTTAGTCGTATTTAATATGTTTTCTTAACAAAAAAAAATGAAATCAATGTTTGAAAATTAATAATTTTCTACGTTATTAAATTACTTGTTTAAAGTAATGAAATATATTTTCCTTACAATCAGGGCCTATTTTTTTTATTTTCGTTCAGGGTTTCAAAAATGTTGAAGACGGCTATGGTAGTTACCATGTTTTTGTACTATGCTTCTACATATAAAAAGACACAAAAAAGAGACAAGATTTTTATTCCCTCCATCGATTCCAAGATCCATTATATTGGTTCCCTCGTTGCCCCACGAAGATTCCATTCCTTCTTCACAACGAATCAATTAGGAGAATCTGAGGGCATAAACATAAGCCTTATCCTACAGAATTAGATCTTTTGAATCAACGGCCCCTGTGCTTCAAATTCATTTCAATAGTGACAGGTAAGGATGGCAAACGGGCGGGTCGAGTGCGGATACCCCCTCCTCCATCCTCATACCCATCTAATATTTTTCAATCCACCACCCGCCCACCACCCATGGTGGGTACAAATTTTCAAATCCATACCCGTCCACGCGGGTACATTTTCAAATCAATCCCCACACCCACTACCTACTAGCGACATACCTATATAGACCCGCCTGACAGCAAACTAATGGGATGTTAGAGTTGGTTCCCAGACAGTTCGTGATGGGGTAGCAGCGCATGCTTCAATTTGTCAGAGGAGTAGCTCTACGAATGTTATGGAGACATATTGCAGGGAGCATGTAGTCGCAGAGCTGGATTGTTGTGTTGCTTTTAATGTTAATGCTCATAGTGCGCCTAATATGGGTTTTGAGAGGTTAAAGAACATGAAAATTGCTGCTTTTGATGTTAATGCTTATAGTACGACTAATTTGTGTTTGGATGGGCAACATGGGCTAAAAAACATGGAAAGTGACGTGGTTAGTGGAATTATGGGTTTAATCAAATAGTCGAATATTTCCCTAATTAAAGACCAGATTAAAGACTAAATATCCTTAATATTTGGATAAATTATATGTTTTATATTATACAATATTAAAATTTATAAATTAGTCTATAAAATTACACCTAAATTCATAATGGTCCAAAATTTAATAGATATTTATCTGGGTGGGCGGATGTGAGGCAGGTGGATACGGGGCGGGTAGATGAGGGGCGGGTAATGTCTCAAACCCATTACCCGCCCACCACCCACGACGAGTACCACTTTATAAATCCACACCCGCCCACTACCCGCTAAAATTATACCCATCCCCGCTCCAATTGGAGCGAATGCGGTGCGGAATCCACGAAACTATACCCGTTTGCCATTCCTAGTGACAGGATTCTTGGAGAATTTCATTGATGACAAACTGAACACTTAAGTGCACTCCCACGTATCCATCATCTAAAAGAACCACCAGTTGATATTTATTTTGGGGTCTGAAGTCTTCACCTTCCAATCCAATCCAATCCAACCAAAAGAGACAACACATTTACATTTTATTATTGATATGCTAATTTACATATATTTGTTTTAGGCTTATATAATAAATTGATCTTTCTAACGGTATTAAAAAATCAAACGAGTCTTTAGTTTAAATTAAAAATTAAATAAGATTGAAATTTTTAAATAAAAACTCATTTGATCTTTGATTTTTCAAATAAAGGTTCATTTGATCTATATTCAAATAAGAGATCCACTTAATGTTTGGGTATAACTAGAGGGAGCAATTTGTATGTATAAGCCTTTGTTTTGTGTTATAATTGGAATTTACATTCATAATTAAAGAAGTCTTAAATATATATTTGATACCTAAGTTAGACATCTCCTATCAACTTGCTACCTAAAGAATTTTTACTCCCAATTTGGTACCCAAATTTTATTTTCTTTCATTGTTTTGATACTTTTACTAATGATATTAACTTTTGATGATGATATGATTATTAATTTAATAAAACTTAAATTTTATAAAAACAATTCAAATATTATATATATATATAATATGTTTAAATTAATAAAAAAGGGCAAGGTACACAAATGATCTCCCGACTATAGGATACTGCTTTGTTGAGTCTATTGAAAATAATTCCCGACTATAAGGCGTTGCTTTGTTGTGTCCCTCAACTATAAAAAGTTACAAAATGGTTATTCGACTGTTCATATATTCCAAACTTGTCTTTTTCCATTAAAAAATGGTGATAATATAAGATGGACGTTAACTTGCTCACTAGGATATGATAAAATTTGATCCCAAAATTGTTCAAGATGTATTTTGTAGACCGAGTCTCTATTTACATTATATTATCGAGCCAGTGCTTAAAACATTATGTCAACGAGCCAGTGCTCGAAAGCAACGACAGTGCCAGTAGACATCGTTAAAATATGATTTTATCATATCCGAGTTAACATGATAATGTCCAGCTCAAACGGTCTTTAATTTTTTAAAAGAAAATGACACGTTTAAAACATACAAATAGTTGAGTAACCATTTAAAACTTTTAATAATTGGATGACTCAACAAAACAATACCCTATAATTGAGGAATAATTGTATACTTTCCCTAAAAAATGAAAGAAGGTTGGAGTTATGAGTTGTTTTCTAGCCGACGCATGATAGGTCAATAGCACCTACCACACAACTCAGCTGAGACAATGAAATGAGCTACAGTTACACTGTGTGTCCCCAGCCCCAACTATAATATCTAAACCACCTCTTCTCCCTTCTCCTCCAGTTAAACTTAAACTCGCATGGCAGAGGTTGAAGATTCCGAGAAGCTTGAACCCAAAACCCCATCCGATTCCCCGCCGCCTGCTACCGACGTCGTCGAATAAAAAACCGCTATTCCACCACCGCCTCCTACCGAAGAAAAGGCTGTCTCCGTCCAAAGTATATCGATCCCTTTCCATTTCTTCCTTGTTTTTAATAATCTTGAGATTATTGATTTAGCTTTGGTTGTATATGGCAGAGGCAGAGGCAGAGAAGGAAAGCTCGGAGGGGTCTGTTGGTCGAGATGCTGTGCTCGCTAGAGTTACGACTGAGAAGCGAGTCTCACTAGTTAAAGCTTGGGAAGAGAGCGAGAAAAGCAAAGCTGAGAACAAGTATGAACATTTGTCTGAGTTAGCATTTTGACATTCTATTCTTACTATTTTTCAATCACTTTAATCTAAAATGTTTCGGTTAAAATCATCTCTATTAGATAAAAACCGTCGTATGACCAATATTCAAAACATGTTATTGATATGATATTTTTATACGTATTAAATTGTTAACATGTCACATGCCACAACACTTGATGATTTGGAAATGCAACTTCACCTAATATAAAGATGTAGTATATGTCATGTCTCTTAAGATGTTGATGTGGTATGTACCACATCACTTAAGACGATGATGTGATATGTACAATCACTTAAGATGATGACGTGATATATGACATGTCAACAATTAAACATATATATAAATGTTACAACAGTAACATGCGTTGATTGTTTATCAATTAACGATTTACATCCAACGTGGGTCATTTTCACCAAAAATTGAAACAATGAGGACTAAAATGTTTAAAAAAAATAAGGGTTAGAGTGACCATTCTAGTAAACATGGGAAACTAATTTTGACATACGTGAAATAAAAGATATAGATTTATGGGTAAACTACATGTTTAGTACCTAAATTATTACTTTTTATTTTATTTTGGTACCCAAATTTTATATTTTCAAAATTATACTTAACATTTAGTTTAAGTTTTCAATTTGGTACCCGTCATTAAAAAAATAACAAAACTATTGATGTGGAATTTTTTTTAAATGGTGACGTCGCATTACCTTATGGAAACACATCAACATCACCGTTAAGTTTTTAATGACGGGTAGCAAAATGAAACCTAAATTACACGTTAGATATGGTTTTGAAAAAAAATTAAAGTTTGGGTACCAAAATGCAATAAAAGTAATAATTTAGGTACTAAACTGGCAGTTTATCCTAGATTTAATACTGGTTTTGACTCAAGCTTATTGACATGGTTGAGCAGAGCTCAAAAGAAACTTTCATCTATAGCTGCATGGGAGAATAGCAAGAAAGCAGCTTTAGAAGCCGAGTTGAAAAAGATTGAGGTGTTATCACTTCAGTTCAGTTCGGTTTGGTTTTAAAAGAGAGAGTTGAGATATTTAGTGGTGAATATGCAGGAAAAGCTAGAGGGCAGAAGGCGGAGTGTGTGGAGAAGATGAAGAACAAGATAGCTTTAATCCACAAGTAAGCAGAAGAGAAGAAGGCACTGGTTGAAGCCAAGCGTGGGGAAGATGTTCTCAAGGCCGAAGAATTGGCAGCAAAGTACCGAGCCACCGGAACTACTTCCAAGACCATTGTTGGTTGCTTTTGAGCACTTCGTTTCCTTGTGAAGATTGCTTTTTATTGTGAATCATTTAGGCATTGCTCATTGTGCAGCGTGTGATCTGTATTTATTTGCGTCTGTATAGGGTACTGTTTAGTGAAGATTTACTTGTTGAATTTGTGAGAAACAAAGTGAAGATATAATGATGTTGAGCCCTTAAGATGTAGAATGAAGTGGTCAATCTTACAACATTATATATCTAATATACTAGTGGATGAAACAAATTAGGTTAAGAGAGTCACTCCTATAATGGGACTTTGCAAAACCTATCTAAATTATTAATCAATATATATATATATATATATTTAATTTAACATACACAGTTTATAATCCTTTAATTTTTCAATTTTGCATCCCTTAAATTTTTAATATAATTTACTAAATTCACACCCTTAACATAAAATCCAACATCTGTATTTGTAGATAATCCTCACTATGTTGCTTTACTTATTTATTAGGCTAAGAACTTGCTTACAATTCAAAAGGCCAAGAACTTGATCTGTCAATGACAATATATTTTTTTTGTTAGCTTGACCCAACCATCATTGCTCTTATATTAGCGGCGCCAAAGACATGTAGTAAACATGTTCATCTACTTAGGAAGCCAAGTAACACAAAAACCTCTCATTCAATACCACCAGGCTTAGCAGTTTTCTCAGGATGCAACTGTCAGGAGGTAAGCATTCGGTTGACTCTCGACGTCCACACCAAAGACCTGTGGTAATTATGTTGAACTGGAATCTAGAAAGCTGCTGCGGAATGGTCGATATCACAGTTCGATATCTCTGTTCAGCATTTACGCTTCTGTTTGTTAAAAGGAAGGACCAGAAGAGCAATACAGCTAAGTGACCATGGGAAACTTTCCACAGATTAAACTCATTTCAAATTTCACCTCTACCATACATAAATTGGTTGAAGAATGGATTAAGGGTAGGTTACCGCCTACCTGAACATTATCATACAGCTAAAACAACGGTACTGCAAGAAGTTTCAAATATTTTTGGTACTGCAAAGTACTCTTTCTCGGACAAATGGACAAGTAGAAGCTTCTTGCACTCTTGCGATAATATCGATAGTAGAGGTTGAGAAAGGATAGCAGAGCTCTTAAATAGCCGCATGTACACCCTACACTACCTTAGGTTTTGTTATGTGGGGAGGACAATATGGATACATTATGGTCTCAAAGTTGGGCCTCCACTAGATGGCCACGCACTCACCAATCTACAACAAGATAACAAGGAACTGAATTATGCATTAAAAGAAAATGTAAAAAAAAAAATAGATCACAGGAAAGGATGACTTGTCTACTCATCTTAGAAAGATATTGAAAAATCGGTGCCTGCCAGTCTGGTACAAGAGCAGGTGAATTAGCTCCAAGCTTGCTAGTCAGCTTCCTTTTTCAAACCCTCAATCTCTGAAGCCAAAACATAAGAGCAAAATTATTAAAAAGGACATAGAATCTTCAAAATAGCACAGCAGAAAAGATGTAAGGAGAAAGATAGACAAGATAGAACGAAAATAGTCAAAATTATGATGATACCATTCTCTAGGCTTCAGGCGTCCACCAGGAAGTTTGCAGAATGTGTTCCAAACTTGCAAAAGAAGAATGTGAGGATGATTATGTTCATGGACCTGCATACGAAGGTAGTGTAGGTAATTGAAGGACAAGTGTTAAAACGGTCATCTTAGAAGTCATATTATTGCAAACCACACATCGAAAACAATAATTGACAAGTTATAAACAAAGGAGAAAGCAGCAAAAGAACAATGCAGCAAACTCATAATGCCAAAGCCTTTATATATTTATCATAGTCGATCATATCGAAACAAACATATAAAATTCCAAAAAAAAAGGAGGCTCTCGAGCATTACTAGGATGTAAATGTAATTCCCCGTTCCTTGATATGTGATTACCTCTTTATACAGGTAAGACATAGTTGAAAATAGCTGCTGGGCTGAATACCGTGTCATATGTAAACACATATTCAAGCTAACTACTCTGTCATACAAAACTAGGGGTGAAAACTATCACCATACATTTTCAATAAAGAGAATAAAGCATAAACCTTACAAGGTTCCCTCTTGGTATTAAGATCTAATGGCAAAGCCTTTATATATTTACCATAGTCAATCATAATGAAACAAACATATAAATTCCAAAAAAAAAAGGAGGCTCTTGTGTGTTATTAGGATATAATTCCCCGTTCCTTGATACATGATTACCTCTTTATACAGGTAACACATAGTTGAAAATATCTGCTAGGCTGATTATCGTGTCATATGTAAACACATATACAAGCTAACTAACTACTCTGTCAGAGAAAACTAGGAGTGAAAACTATCATCATATATATTTCAATAAAGAGAATAAA
This sequence comes from Hibiscus syriacus, assembly GCF_006381635.1. Classification (NCBI taxonomy): domain Eukaryota; kingdom Viridiplantae; phylum Streptophyta; class Magnoliopsida; order Malvales; family Malvaceae; genus Hibiscus; species Hibiscus syriacus. Next base: position 593,377 of record NW_024063149.1, on the reverse strand, counting down.
GAATAAGACTTGCAAGGTTCCCTCTTAGTCATTAAGACCTAATGGCAAAGCAGAAGCATGGTTACTTACCAGAAAAATCGCATCAACACTTGTCCTCATACCCTCTTTCATATAATTGAAATTCACAATCAAAAGAAGCAATAACAAACTTGAGCTCATCTAAAGTACGGTTTCAATATGCTAATCTTAAAGTTTAAAGCAAATCTCTTTCTTGCCTTAGCTTAGGGTTTCGAAAACAAAACTTTCAGCAGCTCAAACTCCCCCCTCCCCCCACACCAAAAAAAAAAAGGAAAAAACCAGTGTTTTAATTTTTTTTTAAATAAAATCGACCATTTTACTTCGAGTAAAATCCAAAGAAACAAAATTAAATCTCAGTTCAAATGGTGTGTTGTTTTTACCAGCATTTTGCTTGTGGCCTAGACTTTCCTCTTGGTTCCCAATATGATTTAAGAAAGGTGAACCTTGGGTTTCGAACCTTAGATCACCAACTGAACTAATTCGAGCATTCCAAAATATGCAACTAGAAATTACTTAATTTTCTTAATTTCAAATTTTCATGTCTCAGAAACAGAATAGCACAAAGCAGCCCTAACAGTACAAAAAAAGAAGGATAAACCCAACTTTAAGCCGACATTCTCAGGTGGGGTTTATCTAGGGGTTTTCTCAAGGAATGAAATAAAGCAATTGATAAAATTACTTGACTTTCATGCGAGCAAGGCGATCCGTGACGGACGTGTCCTTCTCCATCTTCGGCTCTTTGGTACCGAAGGTATAGCTCGACAATCGGTACGTATTTACTACCTGTGAGATTACCATCTCTCCCTTTTCTATGCTTTTAAATCGTAATCTATCGAACCGTCGGAACTGTTTTTTTCCTCGGAGGGAATATCGTTTCTGGGACAAAAATTCAGAGACAAAGAAGATGGCAAAAGGAAATAAATTTCTTAATATTATTAAGGGTAAAGTACACAAATGGTACTCTGACTATAGCAATTTGTTGTGATGAGTCTTTCAACTATTAAAAATTATAAAATATTCTCTAAACTGTAGGACATTGCTTTGTTGAGTTTTCGAACTATTCAAAGAAACAAAATGATCACCTAAATATTCATATATTTTAAACTCGTCATTTTATATTAAAAAATTGGCGATTGTCTAGTTGGACGTTAACCTATTGACTGATATGATAAAATATGATCCCAAAATCGTTTGAGTTGTATTTTATGAATCAACTATTAGTTTACATTATGCTATTGAGCTAGTGTTTGAAACATTATATCGTCGAGCCAGTGTTTGAAAGCATTGATGGTGTCAGTAGATATCATTAAATATAATTTTGTCATATCACATTCAACAGGTTAATGTATAGCTCAAACAACCATTAATTTTTTAACGAAAAAGGACGAGTTTAGAACATATGAATAGTCGAGGATCATTTTGTAACTTTTAATAACAGAGACTCAACAAAACAACACCTATAGTCGAAGAACATTTTATAACTTTTAATGGTTATGGGATTCAACAAAGTAACACCCTATAATCGAGGGACCATTTCTATACTTTACCCTATTATTAGAAGATGACTTACAACGCAAGTCAATTAATTATTAGACGGTTAAAAATGAGTCAATTAATTAATTGTCACAAACAAATTATTGGACGGTTAAAAATGATTAATGATTTTCTTATGGGTAAAACATCACATGTAATTCCGTTATTAGCAAGATTATAAATGAGTCACCTAATTATTAGTAAAAATTTAAATAGGTCACTCAATTTCACAAAGTCATAAAAAAGTTATTCCATTAATCGAAAAAGAAAGCTCATTTTGAGTTTTAGGCTTCTCGAAGATTAGGGGTTTCATTAGATGATCCGAACGGTAGATAGGTTACTATTAGTGAGACGAGAACATATCCTGAAGTGAAGGCCATCTTATAGTAGACAATATAGATCGAGATTCAAAAAAATATAAAAGTTTTTTTAGTGATTTTATAGACTTTGAGAGATATTATTAAAAATTTAACGGTGATATTAAGATAAATTTTATGTTGAAATTTGTGATTTATTGGCCACCATATACTATGATTGAGGATAGTCAGCAGGTCCCTATTGCCATACAAAACCTCTTGCCACACAATGGTCCCTATTTTTAGGGTTCAGGATAGGCATACCTGATGATTCCTTCTTGCGTAAGCATGTCAAGGATTTGGGGCTACAAAGTAATTCAAAAATAAAATAAACTCTTTGTAAATATCTTATAAGATTTAAACTATCTTATCAATTTCTAAATCTTAAAGTTTACATTTTAGATACGATTATTATCTTGAAATTTATGTTTTAAACCTTATTAAGCACTCTAATGACATTTTTAAACTCAAACCTTTTAAAAATATCATTTTAGCCCTTAATCTTTTTTTTCCACTGATTTTACTCATAAATTTCTATTTTTCTATTAAATTGAACCAATGTCTCTGGGTCGTAGGAGCCAAATGTTGTCAAATCTGTGGGGTTCATGCCACTTTTGAAAAGGATAGTAGATACGTTTAATCACTTTCCCCTAATTTGCATTCCAGCAATTTTACAACAATTTATCACAGAAACTTATGAAATCTTGCTGGATTCATTACCACACATGCCGACTTAAACTTATCTTCACCTCACCGTCAAATCTCATATCAAACTCCACCCAAATTCTTGGTTCTGGTTGTGAATCTTTCCCATTCAATCCAAGGCATGATTGATTAATCCATTGTTTAGATTTAAGTGATTGTTGATATGAACGTTGTTTAACCCTTTTTCCACATATTCGAATTATTATATTTTCATACTCATAATTTAAGATATTTTAAATGTATGAATTCAAGGACTAGTCCATGTAGAAGGTAGTGGCATGTTTCTCTAGGTGACCCAGATTTGAGTAGTATCATCTATGAGGTGTATGTGAGTTTATAGAAACTAAAAATATATTTCTTTCGTCCTACTAAATATGTCTCGTTTGATTTTTTAAATTTGTCTCATTCAAAATATCCTAAAACAAACAGTAACACTTATATTTTCTTTTTTAATTTTATATGTCCCAATTTTTTACACTTATCAAAACAAATATGTCAAATCCATCAATCACCTTTCAGGGATAATTTTTTTTCATTTTTCTTAGTTAAATATATCTCCTAAAACTTTGTACATAGTTAATATATGACACAAATTATGGGAGGGAGAGAAAAAATAAATACTACTATGAGATTATATTAATATTAGAATGCTCAAAGTATATAAGTGACTGATTTTATTAACATGTATTGTCGAAAATAAGTCTAATGTTTGACTAAATGTTCATTTTGGCCCATATTTTATTTTTTAGAGTATTTTGGTCTCCGATATTTTATTTTAGGGTAAACAAATATAAACATTTGACTAAATATTCACTTAAATCCTTCCTTTTTTTGAAGTATTTTGGTCACAACGTATAATTTAGAGCAAAAAGACACTTGTTTTGGAGCATTAGGAGTTTGTTCACCGGTTAACAACACGTACACATTCCCTTTTACCAATGAAGCTATTTGATAATTTCACTTATAAAATTCATTTATATCTGAATCAGATTAGCCTATTAATAAATTTGGTATGTAGTTTCTAAAAGTAGATTAGATTACCATAAACAGGCTTAAGGTAGGTTTAAAAATGATTAGAATATGGGCATTAGTGTCATTTCCAAAACTGGGATCGATTATATATAGGGATTCAAACCCCGAATCCATCTCAGAATGTCCGGTTCTCGTAAGATTCCATTTACGGTCATTTCAGAGGATGAGAACTCATACTCCTTTTATTTTCTTTATGATATTGGCAATCATGGTAGCAACAATCCCTGTTTCGAGTTGTCGGCAACTCACCTGGTCGGCTACCGACCAGGAAACACAACACAAGTTAAGAAGAAGGCAGTTGTTTTCCTTTCCATTCGGTCACCGGTTTCCTGCAGGAAACGAAGGCACCTCGGATCGGCTTGTCCCCGGTGGACCAAACCCACTGCACAACTGAGGAAGACGAAGTATGTATCTGCTCGAAGCAGAATTTTTGTTTTTCTTTCCCAAAGTGATCCTTTTCTTTTAATAAGTTTGTGTATGGAAAAGAATGTTTCAATGTGCATTGATCTTTGCTTTAATTCATGTTAAGTAAACAACTTGAAGTTTCAAATACTGCTGATACATCCAGCATATGTTCTTCAGAACGATGCACATTCGGAAGTTGGTAAAAGATCCCATTGATAAAGAATAAAGGTATAATGACAAAAAATGCCATTAATGTTTGATTAAATAATATTTTAGCCATTATTCTTACTTTTAGAGCATCTTGACCTCAACATTTTATTTTAAGGGAAAAAAAGTTCCTCCGTGGATTTAAATGATTAATCAACAAATAATAAACGCTCTAAAATTGAAGCTTTTTTTTCATACAATGAGTCGTTGTGGCCAAAATACTTTTAAAATAAGAATAAGGGCTAAAATATGTATTAAGTAAGTTTAAGATGCATTTTAAATCAATAAGGTCCTTCTTTGTTTTTGCGTACTTTAAAGTGAGTACTCTATCTTTATTAGATATTTTCACATACTCGCATTTAATCTATTTGTTCTTTTTTCTCTTTATTATAGGCCTGCATATTAACTACATAAAAATAAATTGCGAGTCACATAATATACACAAAGAGTGTATATTTTCCCTCTTAAATAATCTTAACAAACGGATACCTAAGCCGCTCCTATAAAGTCAGTTTCTATAATAGAACGAGCAATATATTTTTATAGACTACTGAAAAACAGTTACTCCTCTCAAAATAAGATATATACTCACTTACCTCATGATTATCAGTTACCCAAGTTACTAATTATATAAGAAATGACAATGTTTAGTAATACCTCAAAGTTTACCCTTTGATTGTTTTATGATTCCATTTGTTTCTTATTGATTAGTGAATGAAGTAAGAGAATAAAGTTTCGATGAATAAGGTGACTAATGTCTAATGATGAATCTCTAATGCGAAATTGTGAATTAGTTAAGAGCTTCATAACAATTATGCAGGACGGAGCCATGATTAGATATTGGCAAGTACGGAAAATTAAACTTTTTAAGAAAAATAAGATGGATTATTAGGTATTTAAACTTAAAATTCAGAAGACAATGTCTAATTTGTCTAATATTTAAACTTACAATGACCTAAATTATTATTAGACCAAAAAAATCGAGAACATTTGATTATCATTCTTTTGTTCGGCCCCTACTTGATAAAATATTTAATCAATTCTTGTGTTTTTTTAATTTGAATACTTATTTTTACATGAATTAAAATACTATTAGATCAAACTCTATCGAACATAATTTTTTTACGGGGCCGGGGTCCCTTTGGGCCCAAGAGAGCTCCACCCCTGCAGTTATGCGATATACGATTTTAGTGACAATTATGTAATATGTGTCATTTGTGGAAATTATTTGAAGATCGCTTGAGTTGCATTCATTCATATGACATAAGCTGTCAACTCTCCGTTTGGGTTACCAATGTGATAGATAATAATGAGAAGCCTAAAATTCACCACATGAATATTATGCCATATATTGTGTATATGTTTTCTCTGTGGTTATGATTTTGTATAAAATTTGATAGAATAGATGAATATTATTAAGTTTGTAGAGTTCAACGTTATGTTGTTTCTTGTGTGCGAGTTAGTAGGTCTTTCTTGACTGAGGGAGCAGTCCGTAATGAATCTTTATCACTGCTTATTCATAATACAATACCAATATTATAACGAGCATGCATATAAACTTTACTTACGTAATTTCGTCCTAACTCTAATTTGTATTTCTTTTGGTCATTTTATGTCAGAGCTCCACTCTTCGTATGAAATGCTTTGTTTTACTTATTCTATGCAATGGATAGTTACATGATTGACAAAATAGAATTTATATATCGAATAATTTTATGATTTGAATGTCCGGGCTATTCGGATAGTCCAATGTAATATCTTTGACCCGTTGTTGATCAGGGATTAAGTTCAGGTGTTATAATAATTATAACTAAAAAATACAAATACAACTATATCCAAATAATATCTTTGAAATTTGTAGCTTCTTTCTTATACGATTTCTTTTCGTATACTAAAAAAAATACAGATGGTACGATATAATATGATACAGGTAACCAGGCTGTCTTAAAAAGTCAACTGCTCAAGACAATAGTAACCAAATTGTCTTCACTGATATAATTTCCAACTTGTTTATTAATAATGTACCCTGTACGCTGCTAACATCATTTAGACTATAAAATAATTTATAATGAACAATACTTGTATATAATCGTAATATTCTTTCTTTCTTTGGTCGTCAATGTTAGAGCCTCGCTGGCTCGTCCATTCTGTTTTGGAACTTTGCTATATTGTCTTCCATGTAGAAAACGATAGAAAAGTATAAAATGCTATCTTATTTGGCTTCTTCCAACAATAACAATATATTACGTTATATCTTTCTCTCTAAAAATATTATATTACAGTCTATTATAACATCAGCAAATTATGTTAAATTCAAATAAGAGGATTGTATGCTATTTGGGTATTGTTGTACCTCCTCTGAATTTCTTTTGTAAACTACATTTTCTCCGTCAATCAAACTCAATAATATTTAAAATTTCCAGAATTCTTCGAAGTTCATCATTCTCCGACCAACTACAATCCTTTGATATGATTATTGACAGAGTCATTTGATCTATTGATCAATTCGTTATCAAATCTATTTATTCAGCCAATCTACAAATAGCTATCATCAATCTAAATCTAACACCACCACTAAGGGTATCATCTTTTTTAGCAAGTATGTTCTCTATTTTTTTTCTCCACTGAATAATTGTGACCGTCTCTTGCTCAAACTTATATGTGCATTTGGTCCTTCAATAGGTACATTAATTTTCTCTAATTTTTTTATGTGCATTTGAATCTATTCAAAGTTTCTCTAAACTTTTCATATGTACATTTGAATCTAATCAAATTTACATATATTAAAGTACGCTTTAAATTAAAATTCATGAATAAATTTAATATCTATCCCAATAAAAAAAATGAAGAATCAAACTAAAAGATACATGAACATAAACGGGATAATTATTGTAAACATTAGAAAATCGAAAAATCTTGTATTCTTGTGTTGGGAATTGTGAAGTTTGAACGGCAAAACTATTTGCACGAATGAATTCATCATTAACGTGTTACCACAAGCCTCTTTGTTGACAACGACTTGTCTGGCATATCTGGAATTGTAATCCTTTATAAATAAGCTTCAACACATTGATAACACAGTAAAAAAAAACCTTTGTTTCCTCCACCATTTGATTTCTTCTTCTTCTTCTAATTAAGCTTTTTTCCCGATCTCCATGAAAACTCCGAGCTGTCTATCCCAGTTTCTTGCTGTTTTGATCATCCTAGGGTTTGTTCAAGCCACGAGTTGCAGATATCTTGGCCCTGAAGCAAGTAAAGAAATGGATCAAAGATTGAGAGACAAGTATTCTGCTATATTCAAAACAAGCTTGTCTGCTGTTCGTAGCCATGGGAAGCCTGGCACCGTGCAAATAACATCAGTTCACGCAGTTTCACATCGACTTGTCCCCCGGACCAAACCCTCTTCATAATTGATTAGCAAGAGAAAATTGATGAGTAAATCTTTGGATTATTTGGGAGTCTCTCCGTGTTTTGTAGCTATGTTATGTTGTGCGTATAAACTAAACAGCTTGCATCTTAAGAACTAGTAGGTTTTTAATTGATCTTATTCTTTGGAATTTCGAAAGATGAAGAGTCTTTACTGTGCAACTTCTCTATGGATTATTGTCAGTAAATAATATTGTTGTAAAACAACGTCGTTAGCATAAATTGGAAAGTAATATTAAACAATAAATAAAATAGAACGATTTAATGTAACGCAATACAATTCATTGTTTTCAAAATAATTTATTTAGTTTGGTATAATCTTACTAATGAACACCCAAAATCAAAATAATCTTCTAGATATCTTACGCTCAAAATAAATAATTAATCGAATTTGGGACGAACAAAAATTTAGGAGTGCTAGAGCCACTCGACCAAACTCTATATAGGGGTTTGATTGTGTAACATGTTCTATATATTTTATTCTTGTTAATAGCAGAAGACGTCAAAATGTTTCAGGAGGATTTGAACCTAAGGATATACCAATAATTAGGGGTGAGCATTCGATTGGATCGAGTCGAGTTGAGTCAAAATATTTTTAGTTATTCAAGTTGACGAGTCTTATTTTACAACTCGAACTTGACTTGAAATTTTTTCAAGTCGAGTTGAGTTTATAAAATTTGAGTCGAGTTAGATTTTCGAGTTTCTGTTTAAATTTAATTATAAATATTTATAATATTATGATATTATTTGATTATAATTAAATAGTTTTTTATAACCATATAAAATACATATATATTTTTCCATATTTTTTTCATATGTGATATACATATATCATATAAATTCGAGATACTCGACTCAAATTTAAAAATTAATCTACTAATAACTAAAAATTTCGAGTTATTTGAGTTACTATTCAAGTTATACAACTCGGTTTGAACTTGTAATTTTTTCGAGTTCAATCGAGTTTATGAAATTACAACTCGAAGTCAATTCGAGTTGAGTTTTCCCAAGTTGAATCAAGTCGAAAAAATCAATTTTTTGAGTAGAGTAGAATTTTGTTCAACCCTACCAACAACGGAAGCAACTTAAAGATTAGGCCAACTCACATATTTTTAATATATATTCTTAAAATTTGTTAATGGCATAAATAATTAAATATTATATATATATTAAATTATAATTAATAAATAAAAATAAATTTAAGATTTTTATATCTATTTTCTCTTTATAATAATTACATATATGAAATTATATTTTAAAAAATTAAAATCTTATTTGAAATTTTATTTAGCCACGAACACAACTCAAATCATAAGATAAATTTATAATTTAAATATGAATTTTTTTGTCATCACAAGGTTCTTTAAAATTATTTTTTATTTACCAATAACCAATTTTTTTTGGTTGCCCTCCAGTTTCAAGTCTTCGCCTCGACTAATCTGACTGATCCGGATCGCAAACCTGATTTTGGTGGATGAGTCTAATGTTAGAATTTAAATTACACATATTGAATGATACAACCTAATAAAAAAGCAAAATATAAATGATTTGTACAATTTATTTTTTTACTAAAAGACTTAAAATTATTAATTACGTTAAAATAAATAATTTAATAATTATATATATAAAAATATAAAAATTATAAATTCATTTTTGTTTAAGATATCTCATGCAATTATTTTTTTCATTGACAAATTTTAAGATTATATATAAAAATTTGTTATAAATTGTGTTAAAATATGTAGTTTGATCCAGTGGTTTGATTCTGAGGCTCAAATCTTCCCAATAGCATCTTGACATCTTTTTTGACGTTATTAATAACATTAGGATATATAAAAATATTTATAAATTAAAATTAAGAAAACACTATCTATAACTAAAAATTAGATTTATTTAATTAAAATAAAATGAAGACTAAATTACTAGACTTCCTAAATATTTTTTTTTTAAAGATGAATACTTTGTATTGAAGTTACCAAAGTACACCATCCCAAAGACTTTATTAAAAAACCTCTCTAAACTTAGATAAAGAAAAAAGAGTAAACCTTGAGGTGGAAAGATGATCAAAATCACCAAGAACAACAGAAGGCAAAACCGAAAATTACATCAGAATAACAGCACAGAACAAACTAACAAAAGAGTAGCTAAACACTCCTGAAAGAGGTACGACAAGAAACATCACATAACGAAAATTAGAATCAAATCCCTGCTGCAACCCCAAAATCAACGGCCAATGAGCAATGACTATCGAAGGAATCAACTCAAACTCCACATCTTAGTGGCCAATGAGCAATGACTATGGAAGGAATCTGGAGCTAACTTCTCTACACCACTGGGCATAGTCCCAGCTTGGATCAGAAAGGTAATAACACCAAACGATAAAGCAGCCAACAGAACGAGCAGCATAGTAATACTTTGCAACAAATAAAAACAGCTGAAAAACTGCAAAGGAACGACCAGAGCTAGTTCCCTGTAGGGAGTTACATGACCGAGCAGCAAACAAAGGAATTCCATAAACCAAAACAGAAACTAACAATTACCAAACTGACATCGTTAAAAAACGCAGCACCAGCAATCACCATTAAGTCACACCTCGAACGATAGCTTCTGGATTGCGGATAAAATCAGAAACCACTGGAACCAGCAGCGGCCACAAGTAATTCGCCCATAACCCTATCTGGAGCAAAGCTTTTAAATAAATATGATCTGCCGAGAAAACAGCACCATTAAATCTTGAATGATTTCTGCAAATCCAGATAACCCAAATCAAACCGAAAAAACCAATACACCAAAGCGGCCTCACTCTTTTCCTAACACTTTGCGAAAACAAGACTTCTAACCATTCACTACAAGAATTTTTTATTGTTTTAACAAAATTATTTATCACTAAAAGTACTAAGTTTGTCACGATATATTTATTCTGATCAATTTTATTTATTGTCATGTTTGTTAGAACAACTTTATCATGTAAAGTATATTGTAACAAAATTGTGTTCGTTACCATTGTATAGTATTTATTGTAACAATGAAATTTCGTTACTATAATTAACTTATCACAGTAAAATATTTGTCACAATCAATTAGTTATTTCGTCACGAGAAGTACATTTTATCATAACTAACTTGTATTTAAACATCAAATATAAATGGTTTTTGTGATGAAAATTCATAAGGCAATAAAAATTATTTTATCGTAGTTGCTATTCCGTCACTAAATGTAACTTACAGAGATAAAATATTTGTTAAAATAAAATAATTATTTTATCACAAAAAGTAAATTTTGTCACAATTAAGTTAAATTATAACATCAAACAAAAAAAATGTTTTCGTGACAAAAATACATATTACAACAAAATTTATTTTCTCACTACTTTTATTTCGTCACTAAATATTTTTTATAATTCTGTTACAACTTGTTATTGTGAAAGAATATTATTTGTCACAATTTTTTATAATGAGAAATTAATATTCGTTATAAATTGTTATTTTGGTTAAATAAATTTGTCACAATTTTTTTATTTTGACAAAATATTAGGACGAAATAAATTTGACATAACTTTTTACTTTGACTAAATTTAACGTGTTATTGTGATTAAATCATTTTGTTATAATTTGTTATTGCGAAAGAATATTACTTGTCACAAATACTTACCAACTTGATTAACATCAATCATGCTCTACATGTTGCTCTACATTATGTTAAGCCAGATTTGGCTAGCATATGGTACTTTCCATCAGGAATGTAAGGGAAATTGGCAACCACTCTAAGATATTAAAACATTCTGAATATAATAGAAGGAACATTAGCAGAAGGGGATATTGTAGCCCAATATTTTCATTGATATGAAAAACAAAATTTAGGTAAAAGATAAGTGCTCCAAAGCATTGTCTTATGTAAAAGACCTAATATTCAACAGAGGAAATATGTTTGATCCAGTATAAACTCTAAATATGCATTAACTACTATGGAGGAAATCATCTTCAAATCAGATACTGGTTTCTTAATGTAAACCAACCTATGGAGAATCCATTCTTGGTCGATTCAATAAGGGCAACATCAACAATGTCCTTGAGATGGATGGCCTTAGGGCCTCTTTTAACAGCATTACAAGTAATAACAACTTTTGGTTTGCAGTCCACTATTCGCTGGGCAAGAGAATCTGAAGAAAATCCAGCAAATACAACCTGAAAAGGAAAATGAGTTGGGAATTTATTCAATAATAAAAATACAAACTAACAAAATAATCTCTTATGGTATAGTAAATTGTTTCACATTGTTCATCTTATTTTATGTGCAAGAAGGGGTGCGTACCGAGTGAACTGCACCAATGCGAGCACAGGCGAGAATGGTAATCGGGAGTTCCAATAACATAGGCAAATAAACAATCACAATATCACCCTTCTTAACTCCAATACTTTTCAGGTAGTTAGCGAGCTGCAGAGAAGACGACAATAAATCAGATGTGATTCCAATTGAAGAAGTTGTAAAATGCGGAGAATTAATATAAGTTGAAGAAACCTGGCAAACTCGGTGCAGTAGCTGGGAGTAAGTCAAATGGGCATCAAGCCATGTTCATTGGATTCTCAGTAAAGGGCGATTTTGTCTCCAAACCCTGGAAAAGGTTTAGCGAAAGTTAAATACTTTATAAATGAAGCCCTATTTTTCAGCATTTTAATGGGCCAATTGGGCTGATATTCTCCTCTCTTTTGTTTGGGTTTTATGGCTGATGATTCACTCTTCAAAACTTAGTAAAAGTTTAACTCGGGTTAATTATACTCGTGATCTTAATGAGTTGAGTCGAACAGAGTTTAACTCTACTCATAAGTTCGCGAGCAGTTCGTTAATTTTTTTAAATAATTTTTTAGTAGTTATTTTAAAAAATTATTTCATTCAAAGATTACTAGTTTACTAATAGATAAAAATTGGCATAAATTTTTATTTTGACTAAATTTACTATGTTTAGTACCTCTATTTCATCTTTTCGATTGATTTAACAGTAATAATTATATTTTATCATTATAATCCTAATGTATAACTACAAATATATTTTTTCATAAAAAAATAAAACCATTTATTAATTAAAAATATTTTTTTGTTATAATTTTTCTATAACAATAACTATAAAACATTTACTATATAACATTTTTGGCACTAAAAATATGCAAAAATGTTTATGATAATATAATTTTTCATAATGATTAAAATATGTAACTACAAAAATAATTGATTACAAAAAACTTGAATTTTATTATCTGATAGAATTTTTTATAACAATAACTATAAATTATAATTACAAAACTTATCAATATAACTTTTTGAAACAAAAAAAGTGGAGAAAAAATATTTATCACAATATATGTTATCACTATAATTAAAATTAGAGGGAAATATTTGTAACAAAAATTCGTAATAAAATTTATTTTGTCACCGTATGTTACACATGTTTGATAATTGTGACAAATTATTATGAAGATTTTAGCATTTGTCATAATTGTATATCTTTTTTTAATCTAAATTGACGATTATTTATTTTGTCACAAAAAAACTATTAATAGTGACAAAATTAATTTTGACAAAATTAAATTTGTCACAATAGTAGAAATTTCTTGTAAATATTGAGAAACATTTTTAGGAAACACTAAATTTACATTCCACACCAAGCACCAGCTTTGCCAAACTTTCCATACAACAGAACAATGACATAGAGCATGATTAATTCCTTCCGGCTCGATTTTGCAAAATAAACAACAAATCTGATCATTGCAATTTACTCCCCTTTAACTAGCTCGACCATGACCGGTAGTCTAGATGAACTGCTTTCCACACGAAAGCAAAAACTTTAGGAGGGACAAATTTAAACCAAACTAGATTCCACACTGATTCCTCCGAATAACCTTCACAAGCCACTTTAAAGCAATAGGCTTTTGGATTATATTTGTCATCCCGCGAACCCGACTAGATTACCTTATCAAGAGCTTCTTCGGCACTAACCGCTCTATTTAATACCTGTATGAATTCACTCCAAATAGGCTTTTCCCAATCGAACCATTCCCATCTACCATGAACTCGATAATCAAATTCTTTGATCTTCCCGCATTTTTTAATAGCTAGACTGAAAATTCTCGGAAAAGAGATTTTTAAAGAGGTTTTTTCTGTCCAAAAATCAGTCCAGAAATCTATGTTGTTCCCATTACCCATAACACATCGCAAATCGGCAAGAAAATCAGACACCATGGAACCAGAGGGATTGACAATACTGCGCCACACCCAAGAAGAGATTCTATAGTTTACAGCTTTTGGAAAGATTGCATCTTGATCATAATTATACTTTGCTATATTAGTCTTCCTCCATAAGTTGTCTTTCTCCGCACCATACCTCCAAAACCATTTATTTAGCAATGAACGATTTCTAATTTTAACATAAAAAATACCCAGTCCCCCATGAGATTTTGGTTTACATAAAGCGTCCCACTTAATCCAATGAATACTCCTATCAGACTTAGAATTCCATATGAACTTAGCAATTCATCTATTAATATGGTCAGCAATTGACTTGGGAATGGAAAAAATTGACATGAAATAAACAAGAAAGTTTACTAAGACAGATTTTATAAGAGTAATCCTACCTCCCAATGAAAGCATTTTCCCTTTCCAACTTTGAAGCCTATTAGAGACTTTATCTAAAATGGGTTGTCAGAGCGACTTAGAATTCTTTCTGTGCCCAAGAGGCAGACCCAAATATGTCGACGGAAGCTGAGCCCATCCACAGTGGAAAAATTCTGACCAACTTCTAACGGTACTATCTCCCAGATTAATGCCAAATAACAAAGTTTTTTTCAAGTTAAGCTTCAAACCATCTGCAACCTCAAAAATTTTTAGAATCCGAAAAAAATTTGAAATTGATATCTCATTTGAATCAGAAAAAATGAGCAAGTCGTCGGCAAATTGGATGTGGAATAAAGCAAAATCTCCGGTTCCAACTTCCACTCCACGACATAGTCCAAGATCCGCAGCTTTCTTAAACATACCACTAAGCGCCTCTCCAACGATATTGAAGAGCAGCGGAGACAACAGACAGCCTTGTCTAAGACCCCTCTTGATTGAGAAACTATGAGACGAACAACCATTGTAAATATTAAAGATCAAATATATAATTATATCGATTTTTTAACAGTTACATCATCTCCTCTGTAAAAAATTAACGGTTAGTGATTTAATTGTAACATTTAAACAATTAAATGACCCGATTGACAAAATTTCAAATTCGGTGGCCATAGACATAGTCTACCCTATATAATATTTAAACGATTACGAAATGACTATTAAATAAATAAGCCAAATTGTTTTACCGGTGCCCAACCTTTCAAGTGAGCCTCCATTAGGATCCAAATCACTCCCTCCAACATCGAAGCTATCGGTAAGAAGATCATGAAACCTGAAATGAGTATAATGGAAAACCCAATAAGACCCTCTCAATAAAAATGAATTCATCATAAATCAATACTAAAATAGTTAACTACAAAAAAATAAAATAAAAAATAGTAATAAAATGGTTCAAAGTTTAATCGATAAAAACATTGAAAACGTAAAACTGAAATTGAATTATCACGACACGGTTATCATTTGATTTGATTATTTTATTTAGTATTTTCTAGTTAGTGCTAACGCCTCGTTTTGAATCAATTTATTTTCCAACAATTTAGAATGAATTCGTTTGGAAAGCAAACGCTTTTTTGGCATTTCAAAACATTTATTGGTATTAAGAATTTTAAAGACTGACTCTCAATTTTTAAACGTTTTATAACCGTCGAAGGAATAATGAGCTGCAATCTTTAAATGATTATTATGTTATGTTTTAATTGTCATTTAAATCGTGTTATACTAAAGTTCATTGAAATGTTTACATATTAAAAGTGTATATTAATAGTCCGTTATTAATATGGTGTTAGAACAAAGTTATAAAATTTAAGATTTATCGCGGTTTTAATTATGACCTCGTTCAAATTTTGAGTTGGATTACAATTTATAATTATGTGCACATATTTATAATGTATATGTTATCATAAAATATGATATAAATTATGTGACCAATTATGTTATAAAGACATAAGGTATTAAAAGTGTAGATACTATTAAAGTTGTATTTATAATTTGATGATAAACATAATTGATTGTTAAATCAGCTATATTAACAGGTTATGATCTCCAAGAAATAAACAATCTCCTATTTACTCTTATTCCATCAGAGAGTTTATACTTAAGGGAACTCTACCTTCTTGGAAGATCACAACCAAAAAAGAAATAGGATTTCAAAGTAGTTTATTCTTGACGATTTAGTATGATTAGATCTTAGTTGTTTTTCATATTTATTATGGTTTGGTTCTAACATTTTGTGTGTATATATATATATATAGTTCTGAACATCATGTGTTGCTATTTATTAAAGAAGTTTGAATGGTTCTTGGTATTTAGCAAACGAGAAGATGATTAGTCTTGTTTTAAAGGAGCGAAATTGGTTTCAAAACAATTTTATTGTTAGCACATTGAAATCAATGTTATTTAATCATTAAATCAACTATAGCTATTAAATGTAAAAGCATATAAATGTCTTTTATAAAACATTAGCTTAATGCTTTTAATAAAAGCACGTGTTCAATGCTAACGGTTTCTAAAGATGATGACATTAAATTGAAAGATTATCTAAATCAAATAGTTATCAAATCCCGGTCAACATCCTTCCATCTATTGAAAATAAAGACGCAAAATACTAAAGATAAAAAATTTATTACTATTGGTATTTTTTTATAAATGTTTATTACTATTAGTAAATTTCAAAGACTAATATTATTAATTTATTCTAATTCGAAGGTCAATAGATTTCGGAGTCATTATGATTAAAGATAATGATGCAAAGGTTGAAGTTGCAGGCGTCGTGAGAATGGACAAGTCTACTTGAGAATTATGATTCTACCTGCGAGGTAAGATTATTTAGACTTGTTGCATGTTAATTCATACTCTGCATAAATATATGAATTAAAATAAATGACCTTTTAAGCTAGTCTTCAAATCGTAGTGGATGTGAAATGAGATAAACCACTAGTAAAGTGTAAGATAGTGAAAAATTAATAAGGCCAAGACAATAGTGAGATCAAAATGTGTATGCTTAATAAAATACTATTTTTTTCTCAGCAAAGAGATTTTATTAAATAAATACCTAGATTTGGAGGCTCTTTAAAAGTCGCCCTTTCTTAAATGGAGGAAAAGAGTACTCTTAATTAGGCAAAACAAGTCCACTTACAAAACCAACGAATTTCACCCAAAACGACCAAATTGCACAGCAGCTACTTAACGAAAACACGACACAGACTTCACAATCAAAGGACAGAAACAATAACTAACAGCACAATTACACAACTGCAGCACATTACCAGCACATTAACAGAGAATAACAAGCTAACAGCACAAAAGAAGACATAACCACCCAAGAAGACAAAGGACAAAAAGCTCTCCATCGGATCAAGCAACATACCAAAACTTTACCACCAAGCTTTGAATAGGACACTTCTAGACACACCTTCCTTAGCTCAATAAGATACTATTGTGAGTAAAAGTATCAAGCATAATTCTTTAAAAGACCTTAACAAAGAGAAAATCTACAAAAATGATTTATTGGAAAGTAGTTTGAAAAGACCTGGTATTTAAGTGTACTCAGTGCACCACCTTTCTTTCTTAGAAACTTACCTGGTGCACGATTACACTATAAGAAGATATACCTTTAATGACTCACGAACGATGACACACGCTAATTTATGACTTGCAAAAAATGTGTGTCATAAAAAAATGTCATGTTTCTTAAAATCTTAACGATTTATGACTTACAATAATAATGTGTGTCATATTTAATAGTCATAATCCAAAATTTTAGCAAACACACGGAGTACACTTTTCATTGTGTGCCATCTCTAAAAGTCGTCTTTTAATTTCCCCCCATAATTTTCATCACGTACGCATGCTTTCCCGCTCTAAAATTTCAAAGCCTACCTTTCCTCTGTCTTCACACACAACAAATCTATCTCTGTCCGTACAATCCCCTCACCACACCATTGTTATATCCCCCTCCCCAAATCTTTTGTTTTTCTAGGAGAGTTAATAATAATGGCGCTTGTTCGAGAAGTAGCAATATCACTCGATGGTGTGAGGGACAAGAACGTGATGCTATTAAAGAAGCTCAACACTGTTGTCTTCCCTGTTCGTTACAATGAAAAGTACTACGCCGATGCTCTGGCTTCCGGCGAATTCACAAAGCTTGGTTTGCCTCCTTTCCTCCCCCCAATCTTTTCTGGGTTTTCGTTATTTTCTTTAGAAAACATGTTATTCTCCCGTTGTTGTATTCGATTCTTGTTTGGGTTTTTTCTTCGCAATTGTTTCTTTTTTAATCTTGGGGTTTTCTTTGTCGTTCTTATGTATATTTCTTCTAATGGAAAATTTATCGGCGTTCTTTAGTAAATTAAGGAATTTAAGCTGCTGGTCTTGATTTATGCCTTCATTTCTCTTGTTTTTTGTTCTTTGCATTGGTTAATTGTTGGTCTTTTTTGGTTTGATTTACATTGACTTTTGATGATATACTACGAGTGGCCTTTGATACAAATAAGGTATTGTAAGTTGTCAGTTCAGTGTGCTCCCATTTGATCATTGGCAAAAGTAATTTATTTGTTGGATTAAATAGTTCCACTTTAGATTACATTATTCTATTGATTGTGTTCGGAGGCATTTAATAACAAACACAATTAATTATTTTTCAATTGTCAATTTTTTGGGGCTTTATTGAAACCAAGAAATGGCTAGATATTGTTCAGTTTATGCCTAAAAACACTCTTCAGTTCTGCTGTTGTGCTTGTGCTGCCTTGCACTCATATGCTATTGATTGTATTTGGTGCACTTGTTGATTCTGCCATGATCTTCTGCTTATTATGAAATGTTAATTGATCCATCCCTATCATGCATTTCTTTTGAAATTTTAAGCTATATATAGTAGCTATAAGTAATTTTTTCTGGAGAATTTTCAAGTCATAAAATCCCTAGCTAAAGATTTCCAAATTCTAAAATTTGCTACCCTGCATTGGAGGGAACTTATTGAGCTTTGATGGTCTATAACACTAAAACTGTAGGAATTTCAAAACCTGTTAGTTTTTGGAGAGTATTTATCCTATAACTTTCTTCTGCCTTGGTAATTGCATATTTGTTTTTTCTCTTTAATCCTTAGGTCATGCTCAAAGAAATAGACTCGATTGAAGTTTTGAGTGACTAGCCTAATCTAATTCTACTATCTTAGCAATGTGCAGAGCATGTTTGAGATGTCTTTTGTCACAATGCCTTCAACATTTGACATCAATTACTAGTATGGTGCATTTATGCTTAGAAATAAAATGTTATGTTTTCAATTTGATGGCTTGAAACAAATTGTGGATGGTTACATATGCACACACTTATACATCATATTACACGAGTTGGGGCCTGATGAGAGATTAAGTTGGAAAGTGGCCTGTATAATTCAAAAGTTAGCATATTATTCTAACAATCACACGTTTTCTTGCTAACTTAACATATTACAGTGACATTTGTGTTGGATCAATTGCTTGTCGGATGGAAAAGAATGAAGGTGGGGCCATCTGTGTGTACATCATGACATTAGGTGTTTTAGCACCATATCGTGGGCTAGGAATTGGTGAGTTCATACATATGGACCTTTAAATTTTTCTAAGCATATGAGCATTCTTATTGCTACTCGGGATGCTTAAGTATCATGAAATCATAATCAATTTGATGCTTAGCTAATTGCCTCAAACATGCTTTTGCTGAAATTACGTTTCCATTGATTCTTAATAAGAGCCATAGTTTGTTAAAAACCATGTATCATTGGTTTTTCCGTTTGTCTGAAATTTTTACTTAAATCTTGAATTTATGCAGGTACTAAGCTATTGAACCATGTTCTTGAGCTTTGTTTGAAGCAACACATACCGGAGATCTAAATGTCAGCCTATATAATCCCGGGTTTGTTTTTTCATTTGATTTTTCATTTGATTATCAATATATTTTAGTAACTTAATTTGGTTTTTGGTTTTTATAGAAGACATTGGGTGTTGGCGGTGATAGATATGAAAGCAACAAGTTGTTATTATCTTGATTCCTTGGGGCCCACCAATGTCCATCAACAGTTGAAGTAGATTATTGATGCGTAAGTAACATAAATTATCGAAACATTATAGTATATTCTTTGATATATTTCATCAATTTGTATAGGGCAATGATATTGTACACTGCTCAAAGTGGATCTAACAAAAGGGTTAGCCTCAATTGGATCAATGTTTTGGCGAGGACTTCGATCGATCATTCCTTGTTTAAATTGCAGCTTTCATTTTGACTAATCGTTTATTGTAAACTGTTTGTAGTGTCTCTGTCAGTCGGGAGGTACCGAGTGTGGATATTATGTTTGTAAGTTCATGAAAGAGATAGTTTATATGGTCAATGTTTGAAGTGTTGGTCAATAAGAATGTAAGCAAACTTTTCTGACACATTTGTCATATCATACATACACATTAGTCATACAACTATCATATGGACTTGAAGTCGGATGTTATTCTAAACAAATTAATGCAAGTACTTGTTAGCAAGACTAAAAACTGTGAATTCGTGCCGTGATAATGTATATAATTTATATGGGAAGTTTTACTAATTAAATGTGTAAAATTTATTTTTACATATGTTTCAAAGAATGCATATGTAAAATTGGTCATTTTAGTACTCTTTGATAGTTATATACTTCACTTTAAATAAGTATAAATTATATACTTATTTCATATTTTTTACTTAGGTTGGTGATGGGAAGGAAGAAATACGGATGATGACATGATATACAAAGAATGAGTATCTTATGTGGCAAACTTTATTATGAGTGATATTTGTATCGACATATGATTACAATATTTTTGATAACTTAATGTTAATATATTGTATGCAAATGGATTGCTTATATATAATATGATATATATATTTAGTATTATGAGGCATTAAATGTGATTTAGTTTGATTATTTATCAATCTACAATATATATATATATATATATAATTTACGACATACAATCACGAAACACGAATGTGTGTCATCTTTTTTAATGACGTGTGCTTCAATGACACGCAAATAAGTCGTAAATGTAAGTCATAAATGCATGTTAAATTATGACACACAAATGTGTGTCATCTTCATTTATGACGGGAGTTTCAATGACGCGCAATGCGCGTCATAAATGCATGTCATAAATGTATGTCATAAATGCGCGTCATAGATTTATGACACACAATTGCATGTCATCTAATATTTATGACGGTGGCTTCAATGACGCGCATTTGTGTGACATCTGCACCCATAGATGACGAGCAATGCGTGTCATTAAAGGGGTTTTTTCTAGTAGTGTTAATTACTATGCCCACTATTCTAATTTATAAAATACTATGGCAAGATAAAAACTCTTTAAACTTAATGCAGAAATTAAAAGAGTAAATTAATTGGTAGAGTAGAATACCAAATTCAGTCATAGTAAATAAATATGTGATTGACTCTTTAAGACTAATATGTTGAATATTATGAATGAAAAAGTGATAGACATTAATGCTAATAAAAAGATTATTTGTAGCCATTGAGTATACTCTTAAATAGAGGAAATGAAAGAAGTTGTCTATCCTAAGGAGTTGTGTTGAAATCTCTTTGTGAAAAATTTGAGATAATTTTCACTTTATGAAAAGTTGAAAACTCCTAATAATTTTTTTATAATATTCATAATTCCTAAATATATTATGAAGAATTAGGAAAAATAAAATTCCTTTAGAATGAGAGAATTCATGAATGACTACTGATGAGAGATAAGAAATTTCATAACCGTTTGAGATTATGCATACCAATCTTAATAAGTAGTAACTTATCAAAATTTTGAGAATATAATGAATGTGTAAACAAAATTTGAGTTTGTTAAAGAATAAGTTTATGGTTAAAACTAATAACAAACTTTACTAGTATGATTGAATATATGTGTAAAAGAATTTGTTTACACATGTTCAAGACACTTTGATTTATTTATATCCTAAATGTATAAATGTGGGGTGTCTTAAATGATGATCAAGTGAGAGAGGAACCTAGTGGATCCTCTTATCAAGATTAAATTAGTCATAAATTGGTTCGTGATACGTCGAGGGGATGAGTTTAAAGCCTATTGGTTGAGAAATTCATGGTGGATACCCAACTATTAGTTATCTAAGTTCAATGTGGTCAAATGAAACCATGAAAAGACTCATAGTGTACATTTATATTTTTCTATCCCTGTGACAAAACGAATAATGTAC
This sequence comes from Hibiscus syriacus, assembly GCF_006381635.1. NCBI lineage: Eukaryota > Viridiplantae > Streptophyta > Magnoliopsida > Malvales > Malvaceae > Hibiscus > Hibiscus syriacus. Next base: position 571,301 of record NW_024063149.1, on the reverse strand, counting down.
ATGCACAAGATGATCTTAATTGCTTATAATCATAGCACATGCTTTGGGTGGTCTTAGTGAGAAAGACTTGATGAATTTACCCTTTTTTGGTTGAATATCTATTCTTAATAAGTTTATAACCAAGAGTTGAGTGGATAGTCCTAATTGCAAAGGACAGATGAACTTACTGCTAGAGAGGACGAGTTTATTAAAGCTCTTAATGAATTTAAACCCAAGAATTTAGGTGATCCTAGTGAGAAGGACATATTGAATTCACCTGTTAATGAGGTTAATATTTATTCTTAAGATTTCTTACCATAGTTTAGGTGGTTCAATTAATATGAACTTGAAGAAATCCACCTTACTATTTGTGAGGATGAGTTGTTGTAAAAGGTCTTAATTATTTCATAGCCCGTACTTTGGTGGTTTATGTTGAGATAAACATGATGAAATAACCTAGTAAGTGAGAAGGATTAGTCACCTTCTATGAAAAATGTTGGATCACTTTTCTTGTACAATTACTAGAATCCTGAAGAAATAAGACTATATATATATTCTTTATAGACACATCGAGGACTTCAGTGGATGAAGGGGTTAGTTTATGTAATGAGTTCACCCTGATCTTAGAAAGCTCAAAATTCTTTCAAAAGAGAAGAATTACCCATTATCACTATGTACTAGTTCCAATACGTTCACTAGTGCTTAATCAATTAATTTCGTTATTGCTCTTATCGTGTTTTAACTTCAATGCTCTTATTTTTTACGAAAGAGTTCTTTCGTATTAGTGGGGAAATGTTGTTAATGCTCAAAATTAATAGTATTTTTAATGTTGTTGAATGAAATGACATTTTTGCCCTCACTATTTAGCTTATAAAAGTGGACAAGTCTTCTCATTTTGTATCATCCCATGCAAATATTTGCTTTGAAACACTCTCTTTCTTCATAGTGTTTTCATGATGTTTCTGATTTTTTTTTTAATTTTGAGTTTTAAAAGAATATTAGTACCACCAAAGTCCACTCCACTTTTCTGGTATACGAAATTTGGAGAGTCATGCTAACTTCATGAGACCATTCATGTATTGTAGCGATTACACACATCCAGGTGAATTTTCTTATAAGGTAGTGGATTACCATGACACGATTATCATTTGATTTGGTTATTTTATTTAATATTTTTTTGTTAGTTCTAACGTCTCGTTTTGTGGCAGTTTATTTTCCAACACTTACATAGTCAAACGATGTTAGTTGATTTAACATGCCACATCAGTATCATGTTACTGCAATAACGACTATTAATGATAAGCGACTGATTTATTATAAATCGATAATGTTAGTTACTTTGTTATTTCTGAAATTTCAATATAAAAACAAAAATTTACTCAGTAGTAAACCATTTTTCTATTATAGAATATTTGTAAAGTTATATAAGCATAGTCCAAAAGTACAAAATTGGAAATGAGTTTCTTATAAGATTTTCTAGAATCTTATGAAAGTTTATGATGTTTATCATATGAAAAGCATAAGTTGCGATTGAGTAAAGCATGGAGGTGGGTAGTGGGTGGAGGCATACGTGTCAGCTGGTGAGACAAGGGGGGGACAAATTTTGGGCTGTATTAATGCTGATCGTCGAGGAAGAATGTAATGTCAGTCAAAGCAAAAAATTTCTTTGCATTAGTCTCATCACGTGTCGAATTTCAACAGGCTTATATTGTCTCAATAAGCTCGTGTGTTGAGCAATGCGAGTTATAGGCCGCTGTAAGGGTGCAAACGACCCAAGTCGGCTCAACTCAAACTCGAAAACTTTAAATGTAAGCTTAACTCGATTTAAAAACTTACGAGTTTAAAATTTTCAAGCTCATCTCAAACTCAAAAGATAATATTAAAACTCGACTCAAACTCGAAAAAACTCGAACTAAAAAAAAAATCAAGAGCTCAACCAAACTTGAGACTCAAACTCAATTCAAACTCAATTCAAGCTCAAGTGCTCACCACGTGGCTCAATAAAATAAATCATTGAGTTTGAACTTTAATTTATAGGATCACTTGTGGAGCAGTTACTTCTATCTTAAAGATGTGGGATAATAAGCCACATAGCACACATTTACAAAGCTTTTAAAACAGGAGACTTGAAGCCATTAGAAGCCACCAGCAGCTCTTCTGCTCCCCTGCCTTGCGAAAAAGCAGTAAGTTCTCTCTCTGAATACCATCTTTAATGGCTTAAAAGCAAATTTGAAGCGTTTTTATACAAGTTTCCTTTTCCAGAACCTTGAATTATACGTTTCTCGACAGTGTTCATATGCCCTAGTAAAGAAAATTGACATTTACACCTTTAATGGCTGTTGCGGTTCATCGGCTTTTGCTTCTCCTTCCTGGCTGATGTTTTCTCCAACCTTGGCAAACATAAACTGAAGATGTGATCCGAGCGATCACAAGCTTAGCTTAACACGGGGTTTATTTGTTGTAATAAATAATAATAGCAGTGTATGGTCACGGAATAGTGTGTTTAGCTTATGAGAGTGATAGGGCAACTTACTTGACATTGATGGACCTTTAGTTTTAAATGTCTCTTTTATGTTTTCATTCCATCTAGTAAAACTTAACATCAATTTCTTTTTACTATATGTCTCGACTGGAATGCTGATCAATTTGTCCTTTCAGGAATGAAAACACTTTCTGAACCAGTGAAAGGTAATCCGCTTGAATCTGGGTGGTGTTCATCACCAGAATCTTCCGTTGATGTGGATCATAGAGGTGTTAAGCGTTCAAAGTGAAACTTCTGCTTCTATAATCTGAGCAAACATGCGAGGAACTGATGTCAAATTAAGATTTGCTTCTGAGCCCACAATAACCACGAGGATTGTAGCCCCAGTGGGTCACATCATTCTGAAAATTCAAGTCTCTTGAGAAACAGAAGCAATGGAACTGCGAAAGAAGTAAACGTAAGCGATGGAGGGGAAGATATGATGAAACTGGATTTTATTTCTGATAATCATTTTAATCGATGTGGAAAACAAGAGGTTAGTACTGCATTACAAATTGCCTGTACAAGGATATCAAAGTATAACAGTTACATTTTGGAATTTTTTTGTGTTTTACTATAATTGATGATAATAGAATAGTTTAAACAGTTTGCATTACAAATTACTATAATAGAATAGTTTTTAATTGATTGATAATAGAATAGTTTTATAACAGTTGCATTACAAATTACTATAATAGAATAGTTTTATTATGAAGGGAGTGGAAAATACCAACGTGGAAGAAAAATATGAAATTGTTCTCCGGATGAAGGAGCTAGCTAGCAGAGGAATGGCTGTTGAGGTTGTGGAGGAAATAATGCATTAGATCCAACTTCTTTGAGCAAATCCCGTTTTGCTGTCCAACTCAAACAGATTAGTGTAGTTTGTACCAGCTGTAGCTTCAGCTTGAATATTAAAAATTCCAGGTAAACTTGTCTAAATTGCGGAAAGATGCAAGAATTGATCTTATTGTTTTAAATGTTCAGGTGTCATTTATGTTATTTTCCATATTATTTTAGCTTAAACCGAATAGAATCAATTGCATATAAGACCCTATAGTTTATGCACATTTGTGTTTAAGTCATTGGTTAATTCCAATTTTGTAAGTTTAATTTTACATTTATGTGAATTTAATCATCATTCTAAAGTTAGTATATTTAGCTTAAATTAGTACTCACATTTAGATTCTCTTAATTTAGTCTCTGTTTAGGATTGTTTTCTTTAATTAGTTGTATATATTATTTTGCATGTTGATATTTATGTATAAGTATGCGATTGATTTATTTAGGAGTCACAGAACATCATTTTGCATAATTTGTATGTTATCTTCTTGTGCATAACTTAACCCCGATCACATAATTAGATTAAGTTTTAGGGTTATAGTTAGGGTTTGTAGTTTAAGGTTTGTAGTTTAGGGTTTAGAGTTTGTAGTTTAGGGTTTATTGCAAAGATATTAATAAACGACTTGGTATCGATTTATGAGGTAAGTACTAAGTATAATTTAGGGTTTAGGATTTAGGATTTAGGATTTAGGATTTAGGGTTTAGGGTTTAGGGTTCGCATTGCGATAGCCGACTATCGCATTGCAATTTACATATTCACATTGCGATTTACATATTCGTATTGCGATAGTCCAAGTTCGCATTGCGATAGTCGAAGTTCGCGTTGCGAATCTGGAAACTGATTTGCGATACCGGAGATCGCGTTGCGAATTATCGATCGCATTGCGATTTAGTTGGTCATTTTGGCAAATCCAAAAAAAGTTGGTTAAAATCGTATATTATAAGGCATTTTTGGTCAATGAGATTATTTTCTCTATAATGAGAATATAACATTTTTTCGAGCTGCTCACGAGCTTTTCGAGTCGAATATCGAGTAGCTCGTTTAGGCTCATTAAAAACTCGAGCTCGAGTCGAGTCCATTCGATTCGAGTATTTATCGAACATTGATCAAGTCGATCTCGAATAGGTCGCGATCTGTCTCGTCTCATTTACAGCGTAGGCCGTTGGCTGCCAATGAATTTCTTCTCTGCACCAACGTACAGCTGGAATGGAATTCTTTGTCTTCCCTTTTCCTATAAATACATGGAGAAATGCACTAGCCTTTTTTGCTTTAACTCTGAATCTTACCATTATTTAAGAAAGGAATAAAGATATATGTAGCTTTTAGCTTTGAATTCTGTTTATAAAGACATCTCTCTCCTCTAATGTAAAGTTGTCCGGTAAACAATTTCATTTTCTAACTTGAAATGACAAGACATTTGTTTATTAATGATATTTAATTTATTGGCAGATTAATATGAATAAAATATCATATAGGCTCATTATGAGATCAATTATCTTATTTAGGGATACTAATTGAGTTGAGCAGCTTGAGTTCGACTTGGTTAACTCTCTAATCGAGTTGATTCGACTTGAATTTGATTTCGACTTAAGAACTTAACTAATTAAGCAACGCCCAACTTGATTCGATAAATTTATGTACAACTCGTTAATTTTTTTGGATATTGATTGTCTTATTTTTAGGATTGATTATGCATTATTAATTTTTTTCAAGAATGATTTTAATATGTTAGTTTAAGTCAAGTTGAACAATTTTCGAGTTTAGTCGAGTACAACTCGGTTCATTATCGACTCGCTCCATAAGCAGTCCTACTCCCAATATGATCACCTAACTATGGCGTTAGTGTCAATATGATTTAATATAAAAAATGGTGTCAGTATGACCATCATTTTCAAAATTTTGTCAATATGACCAATAACTATTTAGGTGGTATCATTTAAGCCACTTGCCATTAAAATCTAACGAATGAGGTGACGTGACAATTAACAAACATTTTTATAATTACACATTTGATCCCAATACTTATATTCTTTTAATTAGTCTTAATTTAAATTTAATTTTAAAATTACCCCTCAATCAGGAGGTGATACGTCTCTTGGATGGAAATGAGATGCTCGAGCCATTGAACTAATTACTTCATTTGGTTTAGGGATTGCATCAATATTTATTTATTTCATAATATTATTAGTGATATAAAAATAAAAAAATAAAAAAAATCTAATGATATTTAAATTTCAATATTTTTTAAGCGAAGTAAAACAAGTTTAATTGTTTATGTTTAAAATCAAATTCAATATTTTTATATTTTTAAAAAAATTATGGAATAATTCATATGATATAAAAATAAAATGTTTTTATATATTTAAACAAAATAGTTTTATATTTCTATATTTTTAAATAATTGAATTTAATACAATATTTAAAACAACAAAATAATATTTAATTTTAAATATTGCATTAAATATAATCGTTTTAAAATATAAAAATATAAATCTTATTTTTTAAAATATTGAATTTGATTTTGAAAATAGAATATTAAACTTATTTTGTTTTGTTTAAGAATATAAAAATATTAAAAGAAAAATATTATTTGAATAATTTTATTTTTTTATTTTTATATGACTAACAATATTATGAGATAAATAAATGTTGGTGTAATTTTACTACATTGAATGAAATAGTTGGTTCAATGGTTTGAGCACCCCATTTTCATCCTAGAGAACCCAGGTTCAATCCCCCAAATGAAAGTTATATTTGACATTGATCATCTCTTGATTTAAGGATTAATTTATAACATTAAATTTAAATTAGGACTAAATTAATAAAAAATATAAGTATTGAGGATCAAATGTTTAATTATATAAATATATGTTAACTGCCACGCGACCTCTCCATTAGAATTTAAAGATAGATGACTTAAATAATTATGTGATCATACTAACACCAACCCCATAATTCGGTGATCATTAAAATAATTTGCCCTAAAAATATAGTGTCACATTAGAATAATTGATTGTTCATACGGGCACCCTTTAAACGGGAACCGCTTAGTAGTTTAGTTTATATATACATTATGACCACACGCTTAAGTAATATTTTAAACGTGGAAAGAAAATGGGTTATTAATGTTAAGAAAACACTTCTTATTTCCGAAAGTACTGAATTAATTACTATATCTTATAAAGCTTTTTTTGATAATTTTTCTAATATGAGAAAGCATGCGTATGGAGTGATGCACCTTAAAAGCTTAATTCCCATTTGTCCAAAGATATTATATTAAATTTGGAAACAAAAAGAAAGTTGTGTTCCTTCGGTTCCAATTATGAACCCAACCAAATACGTGTTAGATTCCATTCAGATATATATGTTTTGAATTAAACATGCCAAGCTATAGTGATGGCATATACTGCTGTAAAAATAAGATATTCAAAAGAATCGCATTTTTCTTAAATAAATTGAGACAATTATTTTCAAGTTATTATATATGATTGTACTTAATTACTTATATGAGTTAATTTGAGATGTTGGTTTAACACCTTAAACCTATCCTAATTAAATTTGGAGAATTCATGTATCACACAAATTCACTGAAATAATTAATCATTTTTCTTTAAAAAGCTCATTTCTCAAAATTTTTAAAACGGGCTATTCTCATAGTAAAAATAAAACAAGTGTTAATTAAGTTATGCAAAATACAAAAATTCATAGTTTAAATAGAAGTATATTAAAATAATAGAGTTGTTGATAGGGGTGAACGGGGCGGGGCGGGGACGATTTTACATTATCCATTCCGTCCCCAATACTTGCGGGTACGATTTTGAGGAATTCTCATTATATGTTTCGGAGATTTTTTTGTCCCCATACCCATTCCTTACGAATCCCTGCGGGTTTCGATTAATCCCCATCCCTAAAAAATAACCAAACATTTTTGAAAGCAATGCAACACCTAAAACTTATAAGATATCAGATTGTCTTAAATTGGTCTCTATCTATAATATGAAAGTTTCAAATGTCAATATTCATATAACACCCATTGTATGTGTACAATCTTAACCATTTTCAATCACAACAAATCAATGTATATTAAATGAGAAAAGATCTAAACTTCAATTTTAGTTCATTTGTGATCTAAACTTCAAATTTGTAAAATATTGGGGATCCCTACGGATATTTTTCGGGGATCCCCACGGTTATTCTCAGGGTATGGTTCGGTTATCTCCACGGTTTGGATATAATAATCCCGATCCCCATCCCCATTTGAGCTTCATGAATAAAACACCCCATCCCCATCCCTATGGGTGAATATTTCGGTTATTCCCCATCCCGTCGATTCATATCCCCACGGTTTTCATTTTTCTCCCACCCAATTGCCACCCCTAGTTGTTAACCATTAACAAAACACATAAGGTCCTATGAATATGTATTCCAGATAAGAACTAAGGTACTATACTCTGAAAGTGGGTTAGTGTTGGAATCTCTCTGGTGAAGCTTTTTAGTTGTTATCCCATCTAATCACCTATGAATAGAAACATCCGAACATTGAGCTTGACAAGCTCAATGGTACACAACTACGCTACGATAATTCACGTGATCATAATATAAGCATGCTATATAAATATAGACATGGATGAATGAGTAACAACAAGCATGAATCATCCCATCATATAAGTCATGATAATAACATATCATGCATCACTAATAATATGAACATCACACATAATAACATAAAAGTGGTTGGATAATATGGTCCGTTCTACTAAGCATCAAACCAATAATCAATATGATGCTTAGTTCACATAGCATCAGGCATTATGTCATGTCCACAAAGTATTAGACAATAGAGTAGTATATTGTTCGGTCCACAGAGCATCAAACATACTTCATACAACTCTTGGCACGGTGTTATCCCGATCCACATAGCATCAAGTAGCATGAATCACGGATATTCGATCACTTACCCTACACCATGCATGGTTGGGTATTAAACAAGGTTAATATTACCACATCAACAATCATTGAGCAATATTTCTAACTCTACCTTATGTTCTCTTACACGAAGTTCTCAGATAATGTTCTTCAACAGTGTCTTCCATTGGTGTCCTTCGTTGTGCAATCCTTTATCGTCCAGTATGTTAGCATTAGTGTCCTAAGCATATTGTATAGACATGATATTTTAATTATTTGATATTTTATTATTATCATTTACGTGCATTTTTTAATATCCTTGAATAATATTGTTAATTATTCTAAATATTACTAATAACTTATTATAGTGAGAACAATAATAAAATAAGATTGATATGAAGTTTGATATATATTCATGAGATGAACATGTGAATAAGATTCAAATCAAATTCATATGTATTTGTTGCGAACAAATATTAGATCGACTTGTTTTGATATTAGTACATGGATTACAATTATATATTAATTTCAAACAGTTATGTCATGAAATTCTTAGACCTGAAAGTACTACAGTTCTCAACATGATGATTATTATATTTTGACATAATCAAACTTTGTCTTTAATCAGACAATTATAAAGGTTATGCTTGAACATGATATGAATCATGTAATGAGATGTAAGTGATTAAGATGAAATTTATCTATTTTATCATAAGAGAGATATCTCAGGGCCTCTCGATGAATAAGACAGAGAAATATATGGTCGTGCTCAAACGAGTTGATAGAGATTAATGCCATTTGTTTAGTCAATTTAATTGGGCATCGAGAAACTAAATATTATAGAGTGATATAAGATTGACATTTTCTATGTCTTATATTCTATCAAGATATCATGAGATAAAAGGATTATGACATGAGATATGTTAAGCTTGTCTCAGATCATGAGCTTTTTATCTAACTTGGGTGGTCATAATGTCTTCCTAGATGCCACTTATGACTTTTAGGATCAAATGTGATTTTATTTACTATCAATGTTAATTGAACTTATAGGGTTGCACACTAAGAATGGATAAGAATGGTTGTGGTTATTACTCTCCATAATAATTTAAAATAATAAGATTATTTTAAATTATATTTGAAAGGGTTATTTATTATTCAAATTTAAAAAGTTAAATTCATATTATTTTGATAGAATATTTATTTTATTATTTCTTTATTCGATTTAGAAATTGTAACACCCTATTCCGATATGACTCGAGGTCGACCGATTAGAATATCACACGGGACCACCGTAGTAGCTAACCCAAAAATTTTCTTTAAAATTTTCGTGAAACATCATTTAAATACAATACCATAAAACGTAAATCAACATAAAATTTAAGTTTACAAAGGTGATCTCCCAAAATACAAATATCAATAATATATTCGAGTATTCAAAATAGAGTTAAGGCACAAGTACAAAAGGGTCTATGAATAATACATGCCCCTCTAAAAAAGACTCAAGGAGTACTTTGTTGTTCGATCTGTATGGAACGTTTACTGCATGACAAACTCCTCGAATTGCTCCTCCAAAGGTCTTGCGCACAGAAACAAATTCTGAACGTTGAGCTCACTAGCCCAATGCCACACTAACAACTAAAACATACTAAGAGTGTTCATTAAATATTCATGCTAACAATAAGATACATGAAGTGACTATACATGTATATTATACACTACACTAAGGTAAATATCATGGTGTGGTCGAAGGGTTGGATATCTCGGGACACACACCCCTCTAGCCTACCTAGGGTGATATCCGAAATTTTGCATCGAAAAAAACACCTGACTAACCCACCCCTTGTGAGTGTCCGGGCCTCGTGCCTTAGCTAGCCAAAAAGTGTCTCAAGCACTAATTTGGACATATCCAAATAATTTATACATCAAGAAGATCGTCATCTACTAATGTAACTCAAGTGACATGTCTATTTCCCGAGCATCAAGAAAGACTAGTTTTATGTCATACTAACTGATATTGTTTCTAGTTCTAATAGAATATTATCATGTTTCTCACTTGAAATTTTATTTGATGGGATATTGGTGCTATTTGGTTTCACAATTCTCACTTTTAACTTCCTAGGGTTCCTTACCCAAAAACATACGATGGTCCCAATATTGAGTCTTTAAGTATCGGTACTAACCCATGGGTATCGATACTGATGACTATTGGAAATTGTAAAGAAATGAGGTAGTATCGATACTCTTAATTAGAGTATCGATACTTCTGAGTTTGGGTATCGATACTATCTCGAGTATTGATATCAAATTTGTCTTTGATGTTTTGAAAAATAACCCAGTATTGATACTCCTGAGGAGAGTATCTATACTCTACCCTTGGTACTGATAATCATATTAGTATTGATACCAAAATTTTCTATTGGAATTTGAAATCCAAAATGGGTATCGATACTCTCCAATTTGTATCGATTATATCCCAACTGTATTGATACTCGATGAACAAATATCGATCCCCTCAGTCTAAAAACTCTTTATTTTTAGGCTATCAGAATAACAATATCGGTACTATTCATTCAATATCTATTCTCGAGCCCAAAAATGAACTACTTGGGCATAAAATTAACATATCAAAACTCCCAAAAGCCTTACTTTTGTGACCAAGTGTTAATTAAATCTTATGTATGATAGTAGAGATCATGATAAGCCATTAAACATGCTGATTAACACCTTAAAATAAGATTTACCATGAAATTCTACTCATGTTTTATGAACTCAATACTCACTAGCAATATGCACTCCATTGACTCACAAATGGTATGAAAAAGTTGTGAATGTATTACCCTAGCTTCATAGTTGTTGAAAATGTCATCAAAAACCAAAGACCAAATTCTCATTTCCTTTAGCCTTGGAGTTTCCCCCACCTCTTTCACTAATCATAGACAATAGAAATGAGTCAGTAACTCATTTAAGATACCAAATGAAACTAAGAATACTTTCCTAAATTTGAATCTATAAAAAATGAGTTAGAAATCCCTAGTTTTCTAAACCCCCACTAAACCCTCATTTATGTCCATTATGGCCAAACCTTGAGATTGGGAGCTTAAATAAAAGATTGGAGTGAGGATATTATGATTCCTAGATTGAAAATTTCGTACTAAGGTTAATGGTCTACTAAGTTTTCACACTATGGAATTAGATATGAAGAAGGTAGGGGACAAGGAATGATGAAAATAAGAAAAAATGGGGAGTAAGAAAGCATAATACATCATCCTCATTAAAACCAAATCAACTTTTGAATTATAAAATGGTATAATAGCCCTTTTGGTCATTCCTCTTCCATTCAACTATCAATAATACCCATTTTCATATCATTTGGGGCTAACCCAAGCCCAAATCCATCCTTGATTTGGTCCAAGCTTTTCTATAAGTTTAGTGAGCTTATTTAAATCTTCTCGGGTTAGCTCAAAACTACTAACTCGTGATTTGGGGTATTACAACTCTCTCCTCCTAATAAGAAATTTCATCTCTGAAATTACATGGGTAAAAAAGAGGTGGATATTGGATCTGCATATCCTCCTCGGTTTCCCATGTTGCTTCCTCAACACAAAGATTTCTCCACAACACCTTTACTAAGGGGATCTTATTTTTCCTTAACCTCTTCACATCTCTCGTCAATATCCTTATCAGTTCTTCCTCATAGGCCATGTTTTGGCTCACCTTGATCTGTTCCAATGGTATGATGTGGGAATGTTCAGACCAATACCTCCTAAGCATGGACACATGAAACACATTGACCAAATCTGGGCAGTCACATATCAGATACAGATTTTACTTTCCATAATTTAAAATTCATCTGTTAAATAAAATCCATAATATAGTATGACGTGTAATAACCATAAGAAGTAATATGGTAAACATATAAAGTTACCAACATCGGAAAACAAAATCTTCCTGACGCCAAGTTTGTTAACCTACTATTGGATAGTATCTAAAAAGTAAAAATTTAAAGATTGAGCTAAAAAGCTCAGTGTGCTCCTTATGGTTTGTAAAAACATTCAGATAATTATTTCAGTAAAAATTTGTTTACAGAACATACTTATTATAACATGAACACTATTCCATCCGAACAACAAAATGTATAGGTTCCCTTGAACCATATACCCAACTGTAAACCTAGAAGAACCTTATAATGGTAGCATAAGGACATGCGGTAAGGTCTTAGCCTATGCATACAACAGAGGTGCCTACGGTATGGTCTTAATAGTTATAGATTATGCATGAGATACTTCCTCCGATCATACCCCAATGATAGTGAAACAATAATTTAATTTATAAAAACATTAAATCAAGCCAAATTCCTAAATTAGATACAAAAATATCGTAACCAGCGATCATGTTAGAAATATACAGAAACTAGATATCAAAAGTCAAAGCATGCATAAAAATAGATGTCATGCGGTCTAAATATTTAATAACATCTGAATTTAAAACAATTGAGGAAGATAGTTTAAACGGTACTGTAACACCAATAAGAACACACCTACACCGATTTAATAAGTCTAGTATAGTAACTTACTATCGGGTCTGCCTATCATGATCGACAACAGCGCTAGATCCTATGAATTAAAAAATTATGTCACAAGTCTAGTATAACAAATAATAAAGTCTAAGAAGGTTATTTACGAAAACCTACGGGTAACCCTCGAAGAACCTGCATCGAGCTGATCTTTCGGATGAGAAGCACCTGATCTAGTCAACCCTGGGTTAGGGGAATCACGAGTACCTTCAAAAATATAATCCCAGATCAAATTCATAATCAAATTCTAAATAAATAAGCAAAAATGCTAAAAATACTAAGTATTTTGAATTAATGAGCTTGATTTAGGGCTTTTAGATCAAAATTTGACGAAACAGACCGCAAAAGCAGACTCAGGATGTCAAAAATATAAAATAAGACCTTTTAAAAACTATTGACTTTTTAGTCAAAGTCAACCATGAGTCAAATATAACTCTGGTCAAAGTCAATAGTATGGGTCAAAGTCAACAGTTTGGTCAAAGCATACTTGTTTAAGTTGACTCAGTGGATCAATTCAAGTTTAAAATGGTTTAGTCTAAGCAGATTGGTTCAGCCTGGTCCGGTCCTACCAGACCAATTCTAGAAATTTTCTTGTTAGTCGATAAGACCCACATGCATGGGCAGACCGTGGAGGCGCGTGCGATGGCTAAACTCGAGGGGATGATGGTCGTTGTCTCCAAAGGCTTTAAATCACCAAATTAAGTCAACACATCACCAAGAATTCCATTAAAGCATAAAGAAATAAAATGAAAATCAAGTTGGAACTTACCAACACTGACGATGGAGGAAATGCTGACAGTGAGGCCAGCTACTGGTCAGGTTTTGATCGGACCTGGAAGAGGAGTCCAGCAGTGGCAGCGGTGAGATCATCAGATGCCTGAATCAACATGAAAACATAAGAACAGTGACAGTGAGAGGGTTTCTCTGATGAAGATTCGACGCCTTCTTCACGACTAACGACGCGACTACACAGTAAGAGGGTGGTCAAGTTTTGGTCGGGTTAGAAGAATATCATGGTGGTGGATACAGTACAAGTCATGATGATTAAAGATGGTGGTAATCGATAATGGAAGGTAACGACGGTTGAAGCTTTAGAAATTAGGGATTTTTTTCCAATTGGGATTGGGGAAGATTTGGGGTTTTAATATCCCATTTGAAATACTAAAGAAAATTAGGTTTAAAATAATACCCAAATATTACCTTAGCCTAATGGCTAGAGGATTGGTGACTAGTTCCCTAAGGCCTGGGTTTAAATCCCACCGGCCACACCTATCATTTTAACATATTTTTCCTTTGTAGTCAAGGAAGGGGTAAATCCTAAGTTGGATCCCTGAATTTTTAGGGTTTTTGAAAAAGGGCCTTAAGTCTTCAAAGTCATACGAATAGGTGTTACAAACGTTATGGATGCGCTCCAACTCTAGGGGACAAATCAGTAATCTACGGGTCCAACCCTCTCATGTACCTCATACGGTCCTATGAAACGTGATGTTAACTTTCCTTTATGAGCAAAATGAAACACCCTCTTCCACGGTGACACCTTCAAGAACACTTTGTCTCCTACGATGAACTTGATATCCTTGATTTCAAGGCTGCATACGACCTCTTCCTATCAGAAGCTTCTTTCAACTGACTTTGAATCAATCGATCATTCTCTTTAGTTTCTTTGATTAAGTCTGGTCTTATAATCTTTCATTCACTGAGCTCTGTCCAACAAAGTGGAGTCTGACACTTGAGCTCATACAAATCCTTGTACGAAGCCATTTGGATACTAGACTGGTAGCTTTTGTTATCGCGAACTCTACTAGTGGCAATTGGTCTTTCCAACTACCCTTGAGGTCTATGGTGATGTACCTTAGCATGTCTTCTAGAATTTAAATAACACACTTGAACTAACCGTCTATCTGAAGGGCTTTCCAAAATTGGGAAGTAAAATAAGGGTCTCTATTTAAAATGATCAAGGTCGATACCCCATGTAATCTCACTATTTCGTGGATGTATAATTGTGCTAACCTCTCTAATATGTAATACATCCTAACTGGTAGGAAGTGAGCTGACTTGGTCAACCAGTATACTATAAATCACATTGCATCGTGTTTCTGCCTCATCGACAACAATCTGGTCACAAAATCAATAGTCATTATATCTTACTTCCACTACTGTATCTGAATCAGTTGGAGTAACCCTAAAGGAACCTGATGTTATGCTTTAACTTGCTAGCACACTAGACATCTAGTAACAAACTCATATACTTCTCTCTTCATACCCGACCACCAATACAACAGTCAGAGCGCTTGATAAATCTTGTTTCTACCCGAATGAACTGAGAGTGGACTGCAATGGGCTTCATGGAGAATCTTCATATATAACTGCTCGTCTATAGGAACACACAAACGACCTCTAAATAATAGTATGTCTTCATCACATGACTTGAAACCTGAGGCCTCATTTCAGTGGACTTGCTCTACATTAGCCCTTAAGTGATTGTTGAACCTTGCAATCTCTTAACTTTGCTCACTAACTCGGGTTCCAATCAAATTTCATCCAACAACCTTTCATCACTAGATAAACTTAACCGTGCTAATAAAGCTCACAACTCATACATTGACTTCTGGCTCAAAGCATCAGAAAAAATGTTTGCCTTCTGTGGGTGGTAGTTGATTAAGTAGTCATAGTCCTTAAACAACTTAAAACATCTGTGTTATCTCAAATTTAACTATTTCTGTGTAAGTAGGTACTTAAGACTTTTGTGGTTGGTGAGATATGACACTTCTCACGAAACAGGTAGCACATCTAAATCTTAAGTATGAAAACCATCACCGTGAACTCTAGATCGTGGGTGGGGTAGTTACGCTCGTGTGGTTTGAGTTGATAGGATACATAGGCTACCATTTTTCCCACCTGCATCAAAATACAACTAAGTCTATTTAGTGAGGCATCACTAAACACGATGAAGTCTTTCCTAGACTCTAGTTGGGTTAAAACTAGGGCTTGTGTTAAGATGGCTTTCAATTGTTTGAAGCTTCTTTGTTGATTCTCACCCCACAAATGGTATTCATTTATTGAGTAACTTAGTCATTGGGGCAATTATCATCGAGAAACCCTTTACAAACTGACTATAGTACCTAGTAAGACCCAAGAAGCTACGCACTTCGATTACGTTCTTCGGTGATTCTCATTCCAACACTACCTGAATCTTTTGAAGGTCATCTCAGATACCATTTATTGCTACAACATAACCAAGGAATGAAACCTTGGTCAACCAGAACTCACACTTCCCAAACTTTGAAAACAACTGTCGATCTCGAATGGTCTGTAGAACTATACAAAGGTGTCGATCATGCTCTTCCTCTGAGTGCGAGTACACCAAGATGTCATCTATGAAAACTAACACAAACTGGTCCAAGTATAAATTGAACAATCAATCCATTAAGTCTATGAATGTTGTCATGGAGTTGGTAAGACCAAACGGCATCACAAGGAACACATAGTGACATACCTCATCTTAAACGTCATCTTTGCTATGTCGGCATCCTTGACCTTTAGCTGGTAGTACCCAAACCTTAAGTCTATCTTGGAGAACACACATACTCCCTTAAGCTGGTTGAAGAGATCACTGATTCTTTGGAAGGGATAACAATTCTTGATGGTTAACTTATTCAGCTAACGATAATCGATACACAACCTCAACTTGTCTTTTTTTCATAAAAAGGGCTGGCTAAGGAGCAATACCTGGTCGGGTGAAGCCCTTCTCTAACAACTCTTGGAGTTGGACTTTTAACTCTTTGATCTTCATTGGTGCCATGCGATAGGGAGTAATGGACACAGGAGCGAAACTCGACAACACCTCAATGCCAAATTCTAGCTCTCAGTCTTAGTGTAATCCTATTAACTCCGTCGGGAACACGTCTGGAAAGTCTCAAATAGTTCAGATATCTCCAAGTGTCAGAACTGTAATTCAGGTGTCGACCACATGTGTAATATCCCGAATTTTGGACTAGTGACTGGAATGTAAAAATTTCAAAGTTTAGGACTAAATGAAGTTGTAAAAGTTTAGGGATTAAAAATATAAATTTTTAAAAATTATATATTTGGTATTTAAATAAGTAGTTCAAACCAATATAATTATTTTAGTAGGTTTCATATTTTTAATCTGGAGTTTGTATAAAAGCCTATTAAAGGATGAAGATCAGTATAATAATCAGATAACCAGATCGAATAGAAAGTCTGCAAAAGTTTGAAGGAAGGTAGTTTTGGGTTAGAAAAATTATATGAATATTTTTAATTAGAGAAATTTAAGTTGGATTGGTGGAATGTGGTGAGAATTGTACTATAAAATGGAATAGTGCAATTTAGTGACTAAATTGAAATTTTAGAAAATTGGAGGGTTAAAAGAAATTTTGAGAGATGAGATTTTCCTGGTTAATTAATAATATTAAAATAGAGATGAAGGAGTGACATGGAGGTAAAAATAAGAGTTCATTAATAGCAATTTGGGTCTTTGGCCCAAAATGAATAAAAAATTTATTTTATTAGCTTTAAAAGTCAAATTGGGGAGATTTTTCTTAAGAATTTTTGTGGGATTTTCTCTTCTTCTCCACCAGGCTTTCAAAACCCATAGTCAAGGCGAGACAAATTTTTTCTTCCATTTGTT
The DNA here is from genome assembly GCF_006381635.1 of Hibiscus syriacus. Taxonomy (NCBI): domain Eukaryota; kingdom Viridiplantae; phylum Streptophyta; class Magnoliopsida; order Malvales; family Malvaceae; genus Hibiscus; species Hibiscus syriacus. Next base: position 553,831 of record NW_024063149.1, on the reverse strand, counting down.
TTATCAAATTTAGTGAGTTTTGAGACTAAATCATGAAATAAAAAAAATCACCTACACTATTTTCTATACAAGATGATGCAATTAATTCTTGGTTTCATGCTTGAATGGTGGTAGTGGGTTATTTATGTAGATGAAAGGGAAACTTGAAATCAAAGAAATTTATCGAATTAAAGTTAGAAATGGGTGTTAGGAGTGTTGTAGAATAATATATCAATATGAAATTGGGTTGATTTTTTTTAGAAATAATAGTGAAGTGTTCAGCCATAAACTTGGGGAGTGAGAAATTGGTTGAATTTGATTGAATTTGGTTTTTGAATTTATGGAAATTAATTGGAAATGGTATGTTGATGACTAAATTGTGATTGGATTAAATAGGAAACTATTAGGTTAGGAATTTCAAAGTATTTGGTCATGGTTGAGTTTTAAAGTTTAGATTGTTAATTGTAAAGTTGAAAATTTGAACTTTAAATCTAGGTGTGGTTACTGCCAATTTGTATTTCTTTTAAAAAATATATGTATATATAAGATATAAATTGCACGATTGGCATGTTGGTTTTTTTTTCAATTAAAAATTTGGAGTTGTTGGGCGTGAATTAGGTACTGGGAACATGTCTAGTGGAGCACCAATTTTTGTGTTAGGTTGGTGATGATTGAAATGGATTAAAGTAATGTTAAGGGACTAGTTTGAGCAATTTAATAAATTATGTGTTTGATATTAAAGAAAAGTGGAATGGTGGTTAAAGGTGAAGTTTTGAAATGTTAAGTGAATTCTTGTGATAATTGATAATTTAAGGGATTTGAAAGGTTATCTTATTAGAGTTAAAGTTAGTTTCAATTGATGAAGGAACATTAGTATCGAAATTGCGATGATGGCAATTGTTTTAGAATGTTATTCGAACTCGAGTTTATTATTAGTAGTTAAAAATACTAATTCATGTTCGAAATTGTTATGTCGGAATAATCGACATTTGTGTAGATCACATTCGTTCTCAAGTTCAAAGCGAGATAAAGGAAATGATAAAGTTCAAGAGTAAATTGATAGTATCAATAAAGCGTAGTGAGGCAACAAGTGAATGCAACTAACTTTTTAACGAAACAATACGAGGAAGACTTGCGATGAGTCAACTTCGATCATTTTTATTTACATGGTTTTTTTAAGTAGTAATTGAGTATAGATTTTATCAAATTGTTTTATTTTACAGTGTATGATTATTTTGGGTATGAACTGCCCAATATTGTATCTATGAAATTTATTTTATTTATATATATGAATGCTTTTATATGTGAAATTGTACATGATTTTAAGGAAGCCCATTGTATAAGAGTGAGAGTTAATGGTATAATTGGCATGCCAAGAGGTGGAGTGAACAAGTACGAACTTACGAGCTACACCAGTATAGATTTATCATATGACTCGTGTGCCTTAGTGGTATTGAGGTGAAGTAATCTAGTACAATCTACATGAAATTTTATATGCTATATGATATGATATTGTTACTCATATGACTCGTGTACCTTAATGGTGTCGAGGTGGAGTAACCTGACACTGTTACTCATATGACTCGTGTACCACTATGGTACCGAGGAGGAGTAACCTGACACTGTTACTCATATGACTCATGTACCTTAGATTTCTCATGATAGTAAAGTGGGCAACAATATGAATTAAAATAGAAAAGTACCGATTTAATACATAGTTTAAAGTAAAGGATTTTAATAATTGTTTTCTACTTTTATTTTGTTCATGATTTATTTAATTAATGTTTTTATATACAAATGTTTATTTATATGTCGTTTATTTTATAAGTTAACTCAATAAGTGGAATACTTAGCGTGTGATTAGTTCACACGTAGGAAAAATGAAGTCAACAGAGTAGAGAGTCAGGCGAGGCATCCTACATTCTGGAAGTCCAGTTCAGACATCCATAATCAGTACAACATCTTTATGATGTTTTTGATATTCACAGTTGGCATGTACATACTTTTTTTATGATGCTCTGATTCGAATATGTCTGAACTCTTTTGATCATTTAATGAATGGATAGTATTTTGCACATTTTAAATTATAGTTTTTAAATGCAATGAATTATTTTTAATGTATATTTTAAATGAAACAAAATTTTACCAATTTTTAAATAGTATATGTTGTATATGATTGATGTGGCACTTCTACCTCGTATATGGGACTGTATAAAGGATACGAGTGTTACATTTATTGGTATCAGAGTTGCAGGTTTAGTTGATTCTCAGCCTAAACCAAAGTTACAAGTTGTTTAAAGTTTGTACATACCACTAGGATATCAAAGACTACTGATATGGTGTTTATACATGGATGTCGCTCCTTACTAATCTAAGTATATTTTGTGCGTAGCAATGTATAAATCAAAAACATCTAGGAGAGAGACTGGGTAGCAAGAGGTCCTAGAGGGTGCTAGTGGTATTTACGAGGTACGTACTGAACCTCCTGCTCAGTCAGAATAGTAGGGAGCTACGACACCCCATGGAGCACCTGTACCTGATCAGGGAATGTTTCTGCAAGCATTAGAGGCTATCTTGCAATGTTATCATTCTGCTCATTCCCCTGCTCCTCAAGCTTCTCGAATGTTGATAGCAAAGGAATTAAAGAGTTTAGGTGCATATGAGTTTAAAGGAGAAGCTGAAGAGGATCTCGTAGTGGCGGATTTATGGTTACATGATGTGAGGGTGATGTTAGATGGATTTCATTACTCGGATCAACAAAGGTTGGATGAAGTGGTTTCTCTATTGCGGGGTCCAATCAGGATATGGTGGACAAACACCACGATGCATTTTCCTCCAGAATAGGTGACGTGGCAATTTTTTGGAGGAATTAAATAACAAGTATATTGAGTTAATCGATCGACGAAATAGCCAAGAAGGGGTGAATTGGCAATAAAAATTTTGATGGAAGCTTTTACAGAAAATATAAATAATTGCACAGCGATTTAGAGTGGTTCATCTACGTCCACTACATTAGCTATCCACACTAAGGATTTTCCAACAAATTCACTAATTTGTTCTTTCATTTAAGGACAAAGGGTAACCTTACAACTCCCTCAAGAATTATACCCTAAATTCTTTAGAACACTTTCTCCCAAAGAGAAATACACAAATTTACAAACTTACAGAAAAACCTCACAATGTAAGATGTTTGCACAATTCTATAACAAAGAAAGAACACTAAAAAATGAATACAATTGAGCACAATAAGTGTTCTTGAAAGCAAAATGAATATTGAATGAAAATTTGGCTTGAAATGCTCAAACTTGAGGTTTGATGCTTTCTCTTTGATTCTCTAACTTCTCTTTTTAATTGTTGTTGATCAATAGCTCCTAAGCTTGTTTAAATACATCTTGAATCACTTCCGAACGTTGGGGATCGTTGGGGATCATTGGTGAAGCCAATAGAGTCGTTATTGTGTGAAAATAATTAAATAAAATAGTTAGGAGCGTATGTGCATCGATGCATAGCCAAGGTGCATCGGTACACTATGTGTAAAATTCAAATATTTTGACTGTTATAAGACTTAGTGCATCGGTACACTAGGGGTGCATCAGTACACTAATTACGTTCGATGTTTTAAAGAGCCAGGGAGTGCATTGATGCATGAAAAACCCAGGGGTGCATCGATGCATGGTTTGTGCATCAGTACACAAAATGCATTTGATGTTTCAAAATATTCAAGAGTGCATCGATGCATGGCTTGTGCATCGGTACACAAAATGCATTCGAAATGGGTGTGCATCGATGCATCATGGAGTACATCGGTACAACCCTTTGGAAAATTAATTTTTGGCTCGATTTTGGTTCGAAATACTTTGTAAAATTATTTCAAAAATATTTTAAGTTAAAAACACAATTTTACACTTTAGTAAGGATTAAAATTGATTTTTGAAAAACTTGGAGTAATGTTTTGATATTCAAATAATTGAATCGAATGTACATTAAAAATGATTTATAAAATCTTAAAATTCAATAACACTTAATTTTTACATCGAAACTTCAAAATGTTTTCAACAAAGTATATTGGCATCTAGATCATAGGAGAAATGAAGCAACAATTCTTAAATTTGAAGCAAGGCAATCGATGTGTTTATGAGTTTGGGGTTGAATTTAACCAGTTAATTCGATTTGACTCAGAATTGATCCCTATTGAGAAGGACTGGTGTGAGTGGTTTATTGAGGGATTGCGTCCGAGGTTGAAAGAGTTTATGTTGGTGTTGTAGATGCCTACATTTCAAAAAATAGTAAACCGAGTTAAAATCCTAAAACGTGCACAAAATAAGAAGTTTACAGAGTAGAGGTTACAGTCATCCAAGAGATCGGGTCATTTTCAGTTATCTCTCAGTCCAAAAGGGGTCAAGGTTATAGTTTCAGACCTCAGAGTTAATCAGAGGGTGTTTCTTTTAGTCCTAAACGACCCAATGTTAGTAGAGGCAAATGGTCACAGTCAACTGCTTCAGGTGCTAGTTGATCAGCTCAGAAGGAATTTCGACTATATAATGTTTATGGTTGATCTCATTCTGGAGTGTGTCGAGTGGTTACTGGTGCATATTTTCATTGTGGTGAGATTGTCCATTTTATGAAAGATTATACGTTGGCGACTGTGGGAGCATCCCAAACAGAGCGATTTGTTGTTGTTTCTCAAAGACACCAAGGTAGAGGCCGAGAAAGAGGATTATTTGAGTTTGGTCCATAGTCATAGATGCATACCACAGCTAGAGTTTATAATATCAAGATCACTGAAGACAAAGATGATCTGGAGGTGATAGCAGGTACATTTTATCTTTATGGTGCGCCTGTTTTTGTTTTAATAGATAATGGTTCTTTACTTTTTTATATTATTACAAAGCTAATTAGAGAATGAGGGATCCAACTAGAACCTATTTCTTATGATATATTAGCGATAAATCCATTGGGTCAGAATGTGAGGTTTACTAGATTGTGTCAAAGTTGTCTGATAGAAATTCAAGGAATTGAATTTCCGAGGAACTTATTGGAGCTACCTTTTGAGAAGTTTAAAATTATTTTAGGTATGGTTTGGTTATCAACTTACCATGCCATGGTAGATTGTCATTTAAAGTGAGTGATATTAAGAAATTCGAGAGGATCAGAGGTGATAGTAGTCGGGGAAAGGATGAATCCCTTATCCAATGTGGTATTAGCTATTGCTGCTAAGAAGTTACTACTACATGGGTGTCAGACGTTTTTAGACAACGTGTTGGATACTCGAACTTATGAAGTAAGATTGGTTGATATTCCAACTGTTATAGAGTAGCTGGATGTTTTCCCAGATTAATTTCTAGGATTACCTCCCGATAGAGAGGTAGAGTTCATGATTGAAGTATTAATTGGTACTACGCCAATATCGATGGCTCCATATAGGATGACACCAACATAAATTAGGGAATTAAAGGCCCAATTGAAATAATATTTGGACAGAGGATTTATCAGACCGAGTGTGTCACCTTGGGGAGCACCGGTGCTATTTGTAGAGAAAAATGATGGATCGATGTGATTATGCATAGATTATCAGCAATTAAACAAGGTGATGGTGAAGTACAAGTATCCTCTTCTGAGGATTGATGACTTGTTTGACCAGTTAAAATGTGTAGTAGTGTTTTAGAATATTGATCTTCTATCGAGATACCATCAACTGAAGATTAAAGAAGAGGGCATTCTAAAGATAGCATTTCAGACTTAGTATAGACACTACGAGTTCGTGGTAATGCCTTTTGGGTTAACAAATGCTCCAACAACCTATATGGATCTTATAAATTGAGTATTCCATCCATATTTAGATCAATTAATTATTGTGTTTATCGATGATATTCTGGTTTACTTGAAGACCAAAGAAGAGCATGATGCCCATCTGCGCATTATTCTTTAGAAACTTCGAGAAAAGAAATTGTATGCTAAGTTATCAAAATGTACATTTTGGTTTTATAAAGTTGCATTTCTCGGGCATGTGGTGTCTGTAAAGGGATTCAAGTGGATCCTCAGAAAATTAAAGCTATAATGGAATGGAAAGTATCAAAGAATGTATCTAAGCTCCGAAGTTTCTTGGCTGGATACTATCGAAGGTTTGTAAAGGATTTTTCGATGATCGTCTCTCCATTTACAAAGCTATTAAGGAAATATGTGTCTTTTGTTTGGACCGAGAAGTGCCAAGAAAGTTTCAAGACTTTGAAGAAGGTTTTGACAGAGGCTCATGTACTTGTACAACCAGAATCGGGATAAGACTATATGGTGTATAGCGACGCATCTCATAATTGTTTGGGGTGTGTTCTAATGCAAGTTGGATAAGTGGTAGCATACCCCTTGAGACAACACAAGTCGTATGAAAGAAATTACCCGACACATGATCTTAAGTTGGTAGCGGTGGTATTTGCACTAAAGATTTGGCGCCATTATTTGTATAGTTAATGGTGTTATATTTACACCAATCATAAAAAATGTAAAATACTTGTTGACTCAAAAGGAGTTGAACTTGAGAAAGAGGAAATGGATTGAGCTACTCAAGAACTAGGATGTGATCATAGATTACCATCCAGGTAAGGTAAATATGGTTGCTGATGCACTTAGCCAAAAGACTTTTTCAGCTTTGCGTTCCTTTAATGCTGATTATCTTGGATGGAAGATGGTGCCTTAGTTGTTGAACTAAGAATAAAGCCTATTTTATTGGAGTGGACTAAAGTGCTACAAATAAAAGATGAAAAGTGCTTATCGAGAATGGAGCAAGTAGAAAAAGGAGAAACAAAGGATTTTTGAAGTAAAATCTGATGGGTGCTTATACTATCAAGGTAGAATATATATTCCAAATGATGAGGAATTGAAGAAAGAACTTCTTTTCGAGGCACATTTTAGTCCGTTGACTATGCTTCCAATAAGATGTATCAAGACTTGAAAAGTCGATATTGGTGGCATGGTATGAAAATGTCTATTATAGAGTTTTTCGCAAAGTGCTTAACGTGTCAACAGGTAAAAGCTGAGTATTAGGTGCCATCGGGATTGCTACATCCGATCTCTATTCCTCGGTGGAAGTAGAAATGAGTTATGGTGTATTTCATAAGGGGCTACCATTAACACCGAGTAAAAAGGACTCAATTTGGATGATAGTTGATAGATTGACCAAAATAACACATTTCATTATAGTTCGAACTGACTACTCGATAGACAAGTATGCAGAGCTATACATCAAAGAGATAGTTTGATTGCATGGAGTGAAAGCTTCAATTGTATCAGATAGAGATCCAAGGTAGTTTCAAGGTTTTGGAACTCTTTGTATGAAGCCTTGGGTACTCAATTGAATTTTAGCACAACTTTTCATCTGCAAATAGATGGTCAGTCTGAACAGACTATCCAAGTTCTAGAAGATATGTTAAGCGCATGTGTGATTGAGTTTAAAGTATCATGGGAGAAATACTTGCCTTTAGCATAATATGCTTACAATAATAGTTATCAAGCAAGTATCAAGATGGCGCCCTACGAAGATTTATATGGAAGAAAGTACAGGGCATCGTTAAATTTGTTTGAGTTAAAAGATAGAGATATAATTGGCCCAGATATAATCAAGGATGTAGAAGAAAAAGTGAATATTATTCAGGATAACCTCATGATAGCTTTAGATCGACAAAAGTCCTATGCAGATTTGAAGAGAGAGGGAATAGAATACCAAGTGGCGATAAAGTATTTCTTAAGGTGTCACCTTGGAAGAAGATTCTACGATTTGACAGAAAAGGAAAATTAAGTCCAACATTTATTGGGCCATATGATATTGTGAGAAGAGTGGTTATGGTAGCTTATCAGTTGGTTTTGCCTCCGAAAATGGACAAGATTCATAATGTTTTTCATGTATCAATGCTTTGAAGATATCGATTGGATCCTTCACACGTCATCACATCGGAGGAAATAGAGATTCAGCCGGATTTGACCTATAAGGAAGAAACAATGAAGATTTTGGTACATGAAGTCAAAGAACTACGGAACCAGATGATTCCACTGGTTAAGGTCCTTTTGCGCAATCATAAAGTAGATAAAGCTACTTGGGAACACGAAGGGGATATAAGAAAGCAGTTTCCTCACATGTTTGGAGCAGAAGATAACTGAAAGTTCGAGGAAAAATTTTCAAAAGGGGGGAGAATTGTAATATCCTGAATTTTGGACTAGTGACTGGAATGTAAAAATTTAAAAGCTTAGGACTAAAGTGTAAAGTTGTAAATTGTAAGACCTATAAATATAAATTTTTAAAAGTTATATCTTGGGCTGTAAATAAGTTGTTCATCCCAAGATAATTATTTTAGTAGGTTTTAAATTTTTAATCTGGAGTTTGCATAAAAGTCTATTAAAGGATGAAGATCAATATAATACTCAAATAAACGGATCGAATAGTAAGTCTACAATAAATTTGAAGGAAGGTAGTTTTGGGTTAGAAAAATTATATGGATAGTTTTAATTAGTGGAATTTAAGTTGGATTGGTGGAATTTTGTGAGAATTGCACTATAAAGTGGAATACTGCAATTTAGTGACTAAATTGAAATTTTAGAAAATTTGAGGTTTAAAAAGAAAAATTGAGGGATGATATTTTTATGGTTAATTAATAATATTAAAATAGAGATGAAGGAGTGGCATGGAGGTAAAAATGGGAATTCATTAATGGCAATTTTGGTTTTTGGCCCAAAATGAATAAAAAATTATTTTATTAGTTTTAAAAGTCAAATTGCGGAGATTTTTCTTAAGAATTTTCGTGAGATTTTCTCTTATTCTCCAGTAGGCTGCCAAACCCACAGTCATGGTGAGCCAACTTTTTCTTCCATTTTTGATAAAATTTAGTGAGTTTTGGGACTAAATCGTGAAATAAGAAATTCACCTACACTATTTTCTCTACAAGAGGGTATAATTAATTCTTGGTTTCATGCTTGAATGGTGTAGTGGGTGATTTATGTGGATGAAGGGGAGACTTGAATTCAAAGAAATTTATTGAATTGAAGTTAGAAATGAGTGTTAGGAGTATTGTAGAATAATATATCAATATTATTCTCCGTTAGTGAGAGAGGTGGGTGAAAGCTCAAAGGCCAAGAACAAGGAGAAGTTGGCACTTGGATGATCTTGGGAGCACTTTCCATCAACTAGTGTTGAGGTAACGCATAACTAACTTACCTATACCGCATGTAGACCATTAGGTTGTGTTATGCTCGCTTTTGTTTATTAGTACAAATATGGGTCACAATGCTTTTTGAGGAAAATGAGTTGTTTGATGTTCATGTTGTTTAGGAATGACTAATAATGATGCTATAAACTCCCATAAAGCTTAAAATGTTCAAGAGTCTTAGAGAGGCTTATGAGGGGGTGTTGGGAAACCATTTTAATGCCTAAACAAGGTATTTTTAGGCAGTGGTATCAGTACAAGAGAAACAATATCGATATTGCTCTTCGTATAACCTTAAAGAAAGAAGTTCTAGGCTAGTAGTATTGATACTCCTTCATTGGGTATTGGTACTTCAAGGTGAGTATTGATACTAGTGGTAAAGTATCGATACTGTAGACACTTTACAAATTCAAATAGTCAATTTTGGTATCGGTATTCATGGGAGTAGCGATACCAAGGTAAAGTATCAATATTGAAAGCTTAGTGTTGATATTTTTAGCGATAATCCATTGCAGTATCGATATTTTTAAAAGCCAGTATCGATACTGTTGGGCCTAGTATCGATACCCTCATCCTGGTTTGGGTAGAGAACTTAACTTGTCTCAGGTACTTAGAAATGGGGTTAAAGAGTCATTGAGACTTCTCTAATAAGACTATAAGTGAGAAAATTAATAATAATCATTATAACAAGAACGATATATTATTGTGACATGAGACTAGACTTTGTTGATACTCGGGAAATGACGAGGACACCTGAGTCACTTGAGTTTATGCATGTTCGATTTATTATTGAGAATAGAGATATCTGAATTTTCTCTTATCAACGGTAAGGCACTTTAGTATCAATGCAATCGCAATTCAGTAACAGTGTTGAGGCACTTTAGTATTAGTACTAAGGCATTTTTGTTATGCGATGGAAGGCCATAATATGCTTGTGTACTCGAACGTTGTGTTTATGTTGATACTTTATTATGACCTATGTTGATGCATTTTGTTGCAGCATGACCTAACTTGCTAGCATTCATGGCTAATGGATGCATGTAGTATAGTAGAGTTATTTATGTGGCACTAAGCTCATAGCTCAGCGTTCATAATTATTTCCATTTACAGGTCAGTTGGTGTCAGTCTGAGACCTTATCGTCAGATAGTGAAAATCCATATATCATCAAGCTGGAGAGTATGTATTGTTATTTTAGTGGGCATGTATTTCATAGACTATTGTGTGTAATTTGAGTCATAACTCTTTTGATAACTTGTATGTATTTGAGATTTAATTTTGGGAGCTCCTCCGTTTTTAAACTTAATTATTTTGTCTATTTCATTACTCCAATGGATGTTTTAATTTACGAAATTGAAACGTTTTAAAAGGAACTTTTTGAGTTAGTCACTTTGGTGGTCTCGTGTAATATCCAAACCCTCCATACTCGGGTCGGATCAGATTTGGGTGTTACAAACTTATTTAAGATACCAAATGAAACAAAAAATACTTTTTTTTAATTCGAATATATCAAAAATGAGTTAGAAATCCCTAGCTTCTTAAACCCCCATGAAACCCCCATCTACGACCATTATGGCCAAACCTTGAGATTGAGAACTTAAATAAAAGCTTGGAGTGAGGATATTATGATTCTTACCTTGAAAATTTCGTACTAAGCTTGATGGTCTACCAAGTTTTCACCTTTACTCTAGCTTGGGGAAAGAAAAACTATGGAATTGGAGATGAAGAAGGTAGGAGACATGGAACAATGAAAATGAGTAAAAAAGAGGGGAATGGGTAAGCATAATGCATCATCCTCATTAAAACCAAATCAGCTTTTGAATTATACAATGACATAATAGCCCTTTTGGTCATTCCTCTTCCATTTAAATATCAATAATACCCATCTTCCTATCATTTGGGCCTAACTCAAGCCCAAATCCATCCTTGATTTGGTCCAAGCTTTTCAATATGTCTAGTGGGCTTATTTAAATCTTCTCAGATTTGCTCGAAACTAATATGGATTTGGGGCGTTACAGTAATAATATTAAATACTATTATTAGATAACTTGTTTATTAAGTTTTGGTTGAAATTAAATTCCTTATCAGATAAGGGATATGATTTAAATTGTTATTTAATTTAAAAGGAATTTTAAATTTATAATAATTAAATTAGTTAATTTAAAAACAATGGATTTAACCTAACCCTAGGCAAGTCATACATATAGATATTATATGCATGAGGGTAAGTATAATCACTCTCTACAGTCGTTCAAAACAAAAACAACAAAAAAATTGTTTTTGAGAAAAAATATTAGAACTAGCATTCTATAACCATTCATCGTTCGTTCGCATGTGAATACCTATAGAGGATGGTCATCTTTCAGAAAGACAACACCTTTAAAGATTGAAAGAACTTCAGAGAAAACATAGAAGGATTTTCGAACCAACGATTAAGGTAATCTCATGATTGTTCTTTACTGTAATTAGTATGATATTCATAACATCCAAGGTTAATTCGAGAAAATTTAAAATTTTCTACTGTGTATTGTTTCGATTATGATCGAATTTTTGCCTCGAACCTTTCACAGTAGTCTGTCATGCAGTCTTTTGATGGATGGTTCTCTGCTAATAGTCCTTCCCATGGTAGTCCTCCATCAGACAATCCTACGTTGAGCATTCCTCCGTCGAGCAATCCAATATTCATTCCTAAATATTTTGAGTACAAGGTAGGGTTGGTAGATTTTAATCGCGACACTTAAGATTTGATTTATTAGAGCATGTTTTATAATACACCTAATATACACAAATTCAACACACAAAGCATTATGTCATGAAAAACATGAAGGGAAGAGTAGAAGTGTACTACCTTGCTCAAAACCTTAAAAGCCAACTCCTTTTTCCAACCAAAAAATATTTTCTCCTTTTCTTTTGCTCTAAAGAGCTCCTCAACCTCTCTCACTTTGATCAAAAATTAAAGTGAGTTAAATTTATGTATAGAACAGAAGAAAGAGAGAAACAGATCTTGACGTAGAAATGTGATTACAAATCCCTTAGTCAACCCTCATCAAAATCTTACAAAAGTTTTAATCTTTTCCGACTATGGTTGAAAATGATCTTACCTTCTGTGAACCTAGATGAAATTTTTTTCATAAGCAAGAACAGAGCCAAAATTAAATATTGATAGAGGCCGAAATATTAGACTATTTAAGAAAAATATAAAGACTTATTAGGTATTTAAACTCAAAATTCAACATGAATCAAGCGACCTTAGTGATTAAGGGATTGTTGTTATCATTGAGGTCCTGAGTTCAAGTACTTTTGTAGGGGTATGAGCATTCATTGTCAAATAATTGAAATTTTTTTGAACATATATTACCTTGTATTCAACCTAAATTAAAAAAAAAACTCAAAACTCAAAAGACAATTTCTAATTTGTTTAATATTTAAACTTCAATGACTTAAATTATAATTAGACAAAAATTTGAGAACACATACTTATCATTCTTTAGTTCAACCCCTACTTGATTAAATATTTAACAAATTTTTATATCTTTTAAATTTAAATATTTATTTTTACATGAACTAAAATACTATTAAACCAAAATTATATCGAATATATAAATTTTAGCAGGGGCCGAGCCCCCCTTGGACACTAAGGGGGTTTCGTCCCTGTTCATAAGGATAATATCTTATGCACGTCTCAAATTATTTATCTTATATCCCGATTCATCTATTTGTACAATAATATCCACCATATATAAAATATCAATCTCATCTCACAAATAATTTTTAGAGAATAAAAAAGATAAGGTGGAATGGGTTGATTTTTTAATTGTATGTCTAATTATTATGGAAGATTATTCTCTTTAGATGTATTGAGTTTGAATAGCTACGTCTGTAAGGTGTGTGTACATTGTCAATAAGTTAAGAAAATTATGAACTGATATTACATTGTAATCATGGTAGACTATTAAAAAAATTCAATTAGTTTCATATACATATATATTCATTCTAAAATGAGACAATATTATAAAGGTTGTCAAAAGCATAATTCCAGAGATAGACACCTTTTCTTGTTACGGTAATGTGAAGAATCTTGGAATCGTTGAACTTCAAACCCAAGCTCCATCTCCACTTATCTACAAAATCTCTAGCATTTTCCCAAGCCCATTGCATCAAAATTTCAAAAGCTTAACTTTCGATCATCTAATTCATTCATTGTTGCAGCTTTCAAACTTGTTAAATTACAGCATGTCAAGAGTCCCCGACCCACTTATCATCGGGAGAGTCATACGAGAGGTGGTAGACATTTTCTCCCCCACCGTCAAAATGACAGTAACTTACAACTCCAACAAACAAGTTGCCAATGTTCACGAGCTCATGCCTGCCGTCATCGCCGCGAGACCTTGGGTTGAGATCAGCGGCGACGATATGAGAACTTGTTACACTTTAGTAAGTCTTTTGCATTCAATACAATATTAGTGTCTGTCATCTTGTAAAGTGCAATGAATTCTTATTGATTTCCCTTTTGTGTACCCTTTGGAAGATCATGATTGATCCTGATGCTCCAAGCCCTAGTGATCCCTACTTGAGAGAACATTTGCACTGGTTCGTATATTTAAAATTTTGTTTTATATTCGAATTTAAACCCTACATTTTTGTTCGACATGTAACCTGTAGTTTCTGAAATGTAAAATGGCAGGATGGTTACGGACATTCCGGGTACTACTGATGATTCATTCGGTAAGTTTACTTTAATATAAAATTATGCATCTGTCTCTACTGAAGGCTAATATTAGCAATGTAATGAATGGATTATGAATACGGAGGGAAGTTGTTGCCTACGAGACTCCGAAACCAACAATAGGGATCCATAGGTACGTGTTCATTTTGTTCAAACAGAGTGGGAGACAAACGGTGAGGCCACCATCTTCAAGGGATTACTTCAACACCAGGAGGTTCTCCGCCGACAATGGCCTGGGACTTCAGGTGGCTGCTGTGTACTTCAATGCCCAGAGAGAAACTGCTGCAAGATCAAGAAGATGACTCTGCCACTCTCCATTATCATAATACTAATCATTAAATAAGTAATGGAGAACAGGATATTTACGGTTTCATACGTAGGGTAATCTTGTACTGCTTTTGTTTCAATCTATATGCAATCATGATGGACCTGTATTCTTAAAAATTTCAAATTTTTATATAATTTAAGTTTTTTTTAATATTTTAATTTCATCTCTCATAAAATATTATAATTTCAAATTCTACAATTTTTAATATATTTCCAAAAAGTTTACACGCGTGACTTAAAATTTTGTATTTATTTTTATATCTATCGTGTTTAGTGTTTTGGTTCTTTTCGTGGACCCATTTTCCCTAGGCAAAATCATCCAATAAGTAAATTGGAAAAAAGATTTTCTCACCTGCTGAGTTACTCAAAATATTATTTTAAAATAGAATATGTAAATCGAATAAGCCAGACGGACGATAAAATGTTTTTTTTTTTTAGAAAAAGATCAAATGATACGATGTATTCTCGAAAGGTGGTCGAACGATATGACATCTTTTCAAAAGACAATCAATTTTTTAAATTTTATGCATGTAAAAGATATCATGTTGTCTGATCGTCTCTTAAAAAATACAATATAAAAGATCCTTATTTAAGAAAATATACTCTAACTAAAGTTATTTCAGGAAAAAAAAAATCACTTCACTAGTTGACCCATTTTACCCTTTCCCCATTCTTTTTGTGGGCACTGGCATGATATGGAAACGTCTCAAGTGATCGATCATTCATGAAAATAACAGAATTTTCAAGCTTGTCCTATTGGGGTTGGGGAATAGGCTTTTGGACTTTTTGCTCTTCGCAATTATTATTTCTGGACGTATCTTATTAGGACGCAAACCTAACTAAATTGACTTCTCTTTTGTTTCCTTTTGGACAATGGTTGAGTTATTCAAATTTTCAAAATCTTTAAATATAATGGACATAAATCTACTAAAATTTACGTGATTTTAAATGTTAAATTAATGAGGGTAAAGTACACAAATGGTCCCCTAACTCTAGGATTTTGCTTTATTGAGTCATTTGACTATTAAAAGTTACAACATGGTCCCCTGACTATAGAGAGTTGTTTTGTTTAGTCCCTTGACTATTAAAAGTTTTAAAATAGCCACTCAACTATTCATTATGCTCCAAAATCGTCATTTTTCATTAAAAAATTGACGGGCGTCTGAGTTGGATGTTAACATGTTTTTTCACTCGGCAATAGAAATTTTATTAGAAGATCATAAAGCCAAACCAAAGTAGAATACCTTATTAAAACCCTCCTTAATCTTAAGCGGGCGAAAAATGTACATTCTACCCAGTAATACATAAAAAAGAACTCAAACAGAACAACACGAATAAAAAATGCAGCCAACCAAAACAATCACTCCCATGCAACCTACTTAACTATAAACTAAACACAACCAGGATGTTAACAAGTTAGTTGAGATATAATAGTCGTTTGAGATTATGAGATCATATTTTATCATATCTTAGTCAGCAGATTAACGTATAGCTTAGACTGTCGTCAAATTTTTAACGAAAAAGGACGAGTTTAGAACATAATAAACAATCAAGTGACCTTTTTGTAGCTTTTAATAGTCAATGTACTCAACAAAGCAACTCTTTATAGTTAAAGGATCATTTTGTAACTTTTAATAATCGGGGACTTAATAAAACAATATTTTATAGTCATATGACCATTTGTATACTTTACCAAATTAATAATCGGTTTAATAAGTAAAATTAATGGCAACTGAGTACAAATCGTTAATTTTATTAAAAAATAAATATAAAAAAATTAGGATAAAGATTTAAAATTATAATCATAAATTAAATACATAATTAAAATATATTTTTTTATAATTATTGATACTAATGGATTTTTTTAACTTAATGAATTGACTTGAAATTTAAAATTTAAGTTAAATCGAATTAAAATTTAAAATCTTTTATTTACTTCACGTTTAAACTATTCCAAACTCTTATCAATTTTAGATCAATTTGGTTTATTTATCCGTAGGTCTTTAGATTTATGGTTATATACAGTCGTAAATCTGTCGGTAGATTTATGCGTATATATATTTTTATATATAGGGAAAATAACCTCAGTAACCAAAAATGCCTTATAATATACGATTTTAACCAACTTTTTTTGGATTTACCAAAATGACCAACTAAATCGCAATGCGATCGATAATTCGCAACGCGATCTCCGGTATCGCAAATCAGTTTCCAGATTCGCAACGTGATTCTGACTATCGCATTGCGATTTTCCAAATTCGCGTTGCGATTTTCCGACTATCGCAATGCGAATATGTAAATCGCAATGCGATTATGACTATCGCAATGCGATTTTGACTATCGCAATACGATTTTGACTATCGTAACGCGATTCTGACTGTCGCAACACTGAATTTCAAATTCGCAATAGGTTTTAGTTTCGCAACACAAATGTTTTGGGTATAAAACTACGCAGCAGAAGCAACTCATAACCTAAATCCCTAAATCGCAACTCATTTCATCTCCATCTATCACTCTCTCCAGCGACATCCGTTCTTATATCCAACGACATCCTTCCCCATTCGGCAACAGGTTTTAGTTTCGCAACTCGTTTGTTTAGTAAATTAATTTACAATAATGAAATCATCTAATGTTGATCATGTTTGGATAGATTTGTGTTTTGGAGGGTCATGGGAGAATGTTCATGGTGTTTTACAATATATGCCTTTACCCATGAATCTTCAACTAAAACTGTCATTAAAAAAGTTAACTTATGAAACTCTAATGTTACTTGTTGCAAATAAATTGAATTTAGAGCCCTTAAGTGGATTTAGGCTATCTTATCAGAGAAAAGTAAAGTTTATTTGTTAACCGACAATGAAGATGTTGAACGATTCATTGCTTACATTAGTGTTTCGCAAGATGATGTTACATTGTATGTTGTTGAACCTAGAAGTAGTGAAGTTGGGTCAGTAGCGGGTAGTAATCAACTAAGTTTTTCAACCCCAGTTTATGGTGTTCAAAATTTAATGGTTTCACCACAATTTCATCACCAAGCAAATTTTGTTTCACCACATTTCCAATATCAAACACAATCTCAAAACCCACAACCTTTCCCTAATCCAAATCCCAATCAACTTTCTGCACCAAATTCCGGTTTTCGTATTAACTAGTTAGACGATGATGAGCCAACAGAAAAAATTGTGAGTACTAGTCGGTATTCGAAATTTGATCTTGGTCAATACCCGGACTTTGATCTTGGTCAATACTCGGATTTTGATGATGTTTCAGAAGAAGAAACAGACCCTGCGTGTAATGATTTTGATATTGATCAATACCCGAATTTTGATGATGAAACAGCCGCTGCCGAGGAAGATGTTGTTGATGATAATGAGGAGGAAGTTACGACTGTGAATGAACATGTTGAATATTCATTCTGTAATTCATATAACCCTAAAGAAGAAAAGGAAAAAGAAGAAATCCCCGAAGAAAAGTCCCCGAAGAAAATGCCACGGGAGTATAACTGGAATATGCCAGAATTACTTCAGATACCGGAAGAAGAGTTGGTAAAAATAGCAGTTGATTGTTACACAAAAATTATTCGTATCAAGAAAGATGATTGTTTTGATACAAAGGAAGACTTGAAGATAGCTTTGTATACGAAATGTGTGGAAGATGGCTATCAACTAAAAGTTAACAAATCAAGCAAAGATCGTTTCGAAACAAGGTGTATGATTAACAAAAACTGTACGTGGCGTATGATTGCAAAGAGGATAAAAGATTGCGAAATGTTTCAAGTTAGGACTTTTATTGATAAACATACATGTTCAAGAACCCAAGTTTTTCCTCACCATAGACAGGCAAACAAAAAGGTGTTGGGTGGTTTTCTGGCTGAGTTAATGTTTTTGAATGGCGGGGTATATCGGGGACATGAAATTATGACTGACATGAATGCTCGGTTCAAGATTAGTATCTCATATTCTCAAGATTGGAGAGCCAAATGTTATTCCTTGGAATTGTTGAGGGGGTCGCCAGAAGCATCGTTTGCCCAACTGCCGGTTTATTGTCACAATTTAAAGCTGAAAAATCCTGGGTCGGTAACTCATATCAAAACAGATAGAGATGGACGCTTTGAGTTGCTGTTTATCGTCATTGGTGCTGCGGTTAGTAAATTAATATAATTTTGTTGACTCATTTTTGTTAGCATGCATTTCACATTTAAATGATTATATTTCTTGTGTATATGATTTTGTAGATTCGTTCGTTTATTACTTGCATGCGCCCAGTTATTATAGTTGACGAAGCACATTTAAAAGGTCGATACCTTGGAGTAAACTTATTAGCAGTAGCCATGGATGCTAACAATGGGATACTGCCAATAGCTTACGGGGTTGGAAAATCTGAAACATCTGATTCATGGACATGGTTTATGGGGCATCTTAGGGATTGCATAGGTCCTATTAGCAATCTGACAATCATATCCGATAGGGCAAACTCAATTGATAACGCTGTTAGAAGGTGTTTCCCAGATGCTTTTCATGGACTTTGTGGTGTTCATTTATATAGAAATCTAAAATCAAGGTCTGCTGGTATAAAAAATCACAAATGGACATATTGGAAGGCTGTAAAAGCTTATCGGGAAGTGGATTTTAATAAGCATATAAATTATTTAAGACGTGTTTTGCCTCAGTGTGCTCAAACACTAGAAGATGTCGGGTTTGAAAGATGGTCAAGAGTACATCAACTTGGAGCAAGATATGGTTTCATGACGTCTAATAGTGCAGAATCAATCAACGCTCTAAGTCGTCATTCCCAGAAATTACCCATTACTATGTTAATGGAGTTTTTTTCGAGCCTCTATTCAACAATGGTACTACAAGAAAAGAAATCATGCATGTATTATTTCTTTAAATTCGTAACTTATCATATATTTTACTAAGTATTATTTATTTAAATTTACAGGAACATTGGAACATCGTGTTACACCATGGACTGAAAAAAAGATAACTAAACGTGTTGTGAAGTCAACGTCATGGAGAGTTGAACCATGTTCAAACACTTTGTTTGAAGTATTGGATAATAACTTAAATGGGCTTGTCGATCTAAATGCAAAGACGTGTAGTTGTATGAAATGGCAAACATCTGGTTATCCGTGTGGGCATGTTATAAAAGTTGCTCTTCATCTAAACCAAGATGATTCAAGCGCATACGCTATGGATTGCTACACTACAGAAGTATATCGACATACATATGCCGAGATTATCTACCCTATTACACATCCTTCTGAGTGGGACATACCAGATGACTTACAAATAGTTTTGCCACCAGTCATGGACAGAAGGCTACCTAGCCGACCAAAAAGTCACGATCGTATACCGTCTAAGGGTGAAAAGAAGAAGAGATCGACATGTAGTCGGTGCAAGGAAAGTGGTCATACAAGGTTGACATGTGGATCACCAGTGCCATCACAATCATCTTTTCCTCTACCAAAATATGGATCCTCATCAAAATCCAAAGCTCATATGGTGTCAAGAAAAAGGCAATCAAAATCGCAATCAAAATCAAAATCCCAATCACAACCGGCTTCACCTTTTGGGACTATTAACTTAGGTGATTTTTAAATGTAAACGTTGTATTATGTGTAAACTTTTAACATTTTCAGTTAGGCATGTATTAGTAAACTTGAGTTTGAACATTACTATGATCTGTTCAGTTGTTATCACTTATTACACATTCATTTGAATATCGCGAATTTGACTATTATGTGTATTTTATGTGTAAACTTTTAACATTTTCAGTTAGGCATGTATTAGAAACTTGAGTTTGAACATTGCTATGATATGTTCAGTTTTTATCACTTATTACACATTCATTTGAATATCGCAACGCGAATTTGACTATCGCAACGCGAATTTGATTATCGCAACTCAAAAATCGCAACGCGAATTTGACTATCACAACACGAATATGACTATCGCAACGCGAATTTGACTATCGCAACGGCTATTTGACTATCGCAACGCGAATTTGACTATCGCAACGCGAATTTGAGTATCGCAACGCGAATTTGATTATCGCAACGGGTATTTGACTATCGTAACGAGAAAATCGCAAAGCGTATTAGACTATCGCAACGCGAATTGACTTTCGCGTTGCGATTTTGTCTTTCGCATTGCGATTTTGAGTTTAGCGTTGCAAAAGTGTACCTCCAACAGGTCTTTTGCCTTCAATATGATGCAGATTGAAATCAACAAATCAAATTTTACATTTCAATCAATTAAACAAACACAAATAAGAATTATTTACACATCAATATTAAACAAATCAACTTTTACAAATCAGTTTTTATAAATCAATTAAACAAGCAAAAAATGATAATAATTCTTATTTTCCTCATCAATTAAACAAATCAGACTTTTAAGAATCAATTAAACAATAAAAAAAAAGTGTATCCCAGACAGTTGTTTATGCACCCATACATCAATTTCACGCAGCTCACTTCAGGATTAACCTGCAGAAACCAAACATTTGCTCAAATAACACTTTCTACACATCTAAAACCAACAAACAGTAAATTATTATTGAATTCTAGGTACTTAACAACACTTGCATTTGACTTACAAATTGTTTATGGACACTTTCATAACGCGGATGCAGGTAGGCAGCGTCTCGAATATATTGCTCTAGCCATAAAATGCCGAAACCACAAGCCTACTGCACCTCTATCTCTATCGGTGGGAGGTAGAAACTGTGTACTTCCTGTCGTCAAACGCTCCAAGCACATGCATACAAGAGGACCACAATCCCCTCTGGCTTCCGACGTTTGTTGTGGCGCGGTCTCGTCTCTGATAACTATAACATTGAACTTCTTTGGCTTCTTGTTTCCAGAATAAGTCCAATAATTAATCGCATCCAAGAATTTAGCCAAATGAGAGCTTCATCCCTTAATAATATCTCTCAAATCAGACAATGATATGTAATTTATCATGCTGTCATATACTATTGTCTTCAGGGATGGGAGCTGAAGCTCGACGAGAAGCCAATGAGTACGTTCCAAAACAGGGATAAACACCTAAAATCATAAGTAATAATTCAAATTGCGCACTTATTTATGAACACCTTTAAAATATTTAAAAAAAAATAAATACTAACCTTATCGACCTCCCACCATGCAGGATAAAGTTTAGCTTGTCCATTAGCTAACACATATGATTCCTGTCGTTGATTCTTCAAGTGAACTACGTGAAAAGACGTCGGCATAATTGTATATCGCGTATTTTTTTTATTTTTATTTTTCTTCAATTTCCTTACTATTAGAAGACGTGACACCCATGCATCAATATGCTGTTTTACAAAAAAAGACATATATTAGTGAATTACATAAATTTAAAAAAAATTAATCAAAATGAAATATAAGAAGAAATATAAGACTTACCCCCCATCGAAATAGCCATTGTCTTCAACCCTTAATAACACACCCCACCAAGACCGTTCAATCAACAAATGCATATCATCGTTGAGTTTGTATATGTCAGCGTAACACCCTTGGCTCCGCTCATGTAGATAAAAATCAACTACGGTCTTAGCCCAAAGGGTATTATACAGAATTGTTTCCGGTAGTTGTTTCCTCTCCACTTCATTTGTCGGAATGGTACTGGCCGGTAACTTATACGAAAGCTAACAGTCATCCATCATGTCCGACACGTGAGGGGGTTTCTCAATAATTTGATATATTATGTCGTGTGAATCGGGCTCTAGAATGTTGGGAGGGACCTCTTCAACGATGATAGTGGCCTCTTGAACGGTGGGAGGGGACTCTTGAGGGATAATAGTGGCCTCTTGAACGATAGGGGAAGCCTCTTGAACGATGACATGTGAGTCGGGCTTTTTCTTACAAAATGCATCAGATAACATTCCAGAAGTAATCACTTATATAAACATTTAAAAGGACAACATATAGGTTTAGTGCAGGTTCAATGACAACATAAAGAGTAGTAGTTTATTCTTGAAACTTAAATTTTCAACACTGTGAAGTTAGTATTTGTCTTTGTCTTTTGGTTGAAGTAATACAATTCATTCAAGTTTCAATTTGCAGAAGAAGAATAGAATCTGAAACTTAAAATCGCAACACGAATGACTATCGCAACGCGAAAAATGACTATCGCAACGCGAATTTGACTATTGCAACGAGAGAATCGCAATGCGATTTTCATTTCGCATTGCGATTCTTTCGTTGCGATAGTCAAATTCGCGTTGCGATAGTCATTTTCGCGTTGCGGAAGTAAACTATTCTTCTTCTGCAAATTGAAACTTGAATGGATTGCATTACTTCAACCAAAAGACAACCAAAAACAAATACTAACTTCACAGGGTTAAAGAATAAACAGTTTAGCAGTATTGGCAGCAACCGAATGAATTTACTAAGCAATCTAAGTGAAATGGTTAATCTTAGTGAAATGGTTAATCTAAGTGAAATTACGAGTAAATTTATCATCAAGTTAAATATGAAAAATATTAAACTTACCTCGTTGCGTAGAGTATGAACCTCATTCTGCAACAATGCTACCATCTCACGTAGAGCGGCTACCTCACCACGTAAAGTAGACACCTCAACACGCCATGCACCATTGTCATTGCGTAAAGTACCGACCTCCTCACGCAAGGCATTGACCTCATCACGTAACTCCCCTAACTCATCCCGTGGAGGTGGAGAACAGGGAGATAAACGTCGTGGCATCTTTGTCGGTCGCCTATAATGAGGTGATGGTGGAGAAGAGGCTCGATGATGTGACAGAATAGGTGATGGCTCTCGTTGTGGAGGTGTATAGTTGGGTCGATCAGGTGATGGCTCTGGGTGAGGTGATGGCTCTCGAAGTGGAGGCTGCTCATCATCCGTGCCATCAAAAAAATATGCTTACTAGCTTGCCACCAATCAGTGGCAAGCTTAGCTTCCGTGGGTGTCAGCCTCTGTAATGGAGTGTTGGACTCCTAACAATATAAAAGCTCAAACAAAGTTAAACGTGTACTAGTAATAACTTGTTTATAAACATATGGTAGTATTTGTGTTAACTTACATTATTTATTGTCGTATACGGTAGTAAATCTTCCCATTGCTGCAAGGTCCGTTTCCTCTTCCAGGAAATAGCCCTAGGAATATCATTAGAAGTTTTTAATGCATATGCCTGCATGGCGGGAAAGGCCTCAAATATCCAAATCTACAAACAATATAATAACAAACATTAGTAATTATTAAATAATAATTAATTATAATTTTGGAAACATTATATAAAAATTCTTACCTTAAAGGCCCAAATAAAGCCTGACAAAGTGTATTTGGAACCATCGCCACACAAACTTTTTCGATCATCAAAGGCAGACGACAACTTATTCCATGTAGCTTTCCATAGATACGAACCCCACGGAAATAGGTTCCATGCATTTAGGTCCTCTACCAATTTAATTAGATCATTAGGAATAGGTTGTCTGGCCTCTCTGCCTAAAAAGCCGGCATGCAAAAGTATTAGAAGACATACTCGGACAACATCGACATCATCCATCCGAGTAAAACCATCTTTCTTATTCAATAATCTCGTCAAGTCTTCCACGTGTAAATTCGGATTCTCCATTGACAGCTCAGGAAAAACCCGGGATAACCATGATAGGCGGGTAATATGTCTAGTGTACCGACCTACATTATCGTGTCCGAAGCGTAGACCGGTGATTAAGCAAAACTCCTCCCGCCCAAAACACGTATACGCCGGTGGAAAATCAAACCATATCTCTTCATCACGATGTTGTATAGTCTCAGGTAGATCGCTAGTCATGGTTTGAAGAAACAGATGGGTCAACATAGCATCCACCCGGATGTTGTACTTTCAGCCATGGCCCGAAGCAAGTATCCTCAAATATTTTTCTTTGTGCAGGTGAAAGCTTCGACGCAATTGTTTTGGCCAGGCTTAATTTATTTCTTAAGGTCAATTGAGCCGAATAAAAGTTCTACAAAAACAATAAACATACCAAGTTAGATATACCAAAAACTACACTGTGAAGATATACCAAGAACAATAAAGAGTAGTAGTTTATTCTTCAAACTTAAATTTGCAACACTGTGAATTTAGTATTTGTCTTTGTTTTTTTGTTGAAGTAATGCAATTCATTCAAGTTTCAATTTGCAGAAGAAGAATAGTTTCTGAAACTTAAAATCGCAACACAAAAATGAAAATCGCAACACAAAAATGACTATCGCAACGCGAATTTGACTATCGCAATGCGAGAATCGCAACGCGAAATGAAAATCGCAACGCGAAACTAAAATCGCATTGCGATTATGTCGTTGCGATTTTCATTTCGCGTTGCGATTCTCGATTTCAAATACTAAATTGAACTTGAATGGATTGCATTACTTCAACCAAAAGACAAAACAAAGACAAATACTAAATTCACAGGGTTTAAAGACTAAACAGTTTAGCAGTATTGGCAGCAATCGAATGAATTTAATAAGCAATCTAAATGAAATGGTTAATCTATTATTGAAATTACCAGTAAACTTATCATCAATTTCAATATGAAAAACCTAATAATAATGCAAAAATTTCAAAATAAAAATAATTAAAAAAACTAACCCTCGGTGGTTGATTTGGTTGCTTTTCCATTTCTGACCGTGAATGATTGTGAGGGTGGCTCTGAGAGATGGAGATAGACGGATTTCGCCGGAGATGGGGACTGATTTCGTCGAAGATGGGGACGGATTTCGCCTTAGAGAGCGAGAGATGGAGATGGGATTGAGTTGTGATTTAGGGTTTTAGGTTATGAGTTGCGATTACGGGATATACTGTTGATGGTTCAGTGTTCCGATATATTAATATTCGTGTTTGGAATTTGAAAAAAAATACGCGTTGCGATAATAATGGCGCTTTGAAAATCGCATTGCGATAGTCAGCATCGCGTTGCGATAGTCATACTCGCATTGCGATTTACATATTCGCATTGCGATAGTCGAAAATCGCAACGCGAATTTGGAAAATCGCATCGCAATGCGATAGTCAGAATTGCGTTGCGAATCTGGAAACTGATTTGCGATATCGGAGATCGCGTTGCGAATTATCGATTGCATTGCGATTTAGTTAGTCATTTTGGTAAATCCAAAAAAAGTTGGTTAAAATCGTATATCAAATTATACAAATGATATTATTTTCTTTCTTTGTTTTTTATTTTATATTATAATGCATTTTTTGTCACTGAGGTTATTTTCTCTTATATATATATTGTTACTATAAATTATAATTTATTCGTAGATCTCTAGGTCGATTTACGATACTTTAAACAATTTCAAATTATACAAATGATATTATTTTCTTTCTTTGTTTTTTTATTTTTGTTTAATCGACGACAATATTAAGTTAATGTTTGTTGTCGACCATGAATAAATCATTAGTTATTTTATTTTTTTATTGTCTTTTTTTATTTTTTATTTTAAAAAAGAATCTATGTCAATATAATTAAAATTATGTAGTGTAACAGCCTATCAAATAATTTAGTTCGCTCACTACTTTTTATATTACTTCATAAAGCGTCTCATTCTATAGAGATAATAATTTTTTTATGAATGTTATTAAGTTCTTTTGATGTTAGTAGTCATTCTCAAGAGGATTTTTTTTCCATAACTTTGAGTTTAATATTTTATTTTTTATGAGTTTTTGTGTGACTATTGTCTTAATTTTTTCCCCTCAATGCTTAGGTGTATTATAATTCTAATTCCTTCCATTACTTTATCGATAGAATTCAGTTTTTATTGTTAAAAAAATATACAAACAATACAAATGTGAATATAGCATGATTTCACTATATATTATAGAATAAATTTAATTGTCATAAAATTACCATGATTTCCTAAATCAATTTCGAAATTCTATAAATATGATTAAATTACCTCTTCAAATCATAAATCGATCAAAACCCATCTCTTGGTGATTGCTTTTAGTTGTAGTTATAGATAAGTTCAATTATCGATAATCATTTTAATTAACATGTAAAAACAGCCGAGTCTTGATTTTTGATGAACACAAACCAAAAGGCCAGTCTTGCAAATGTTTGTATAACATGTTTTTTTGAGACAATCTTACGGGTCGACCAAGTCAACGCCCGAACCACAAGACGAACACAATATTTTTTAATAGGATGATGAATCTATAAATTTTAGGAGTGATCAACTTATTTTAAGAGACAATTGCTCTACCGGCCCCTTTCGGTACATCCATGCATGTAGCATCCATGGGAGAACAAAAATACTCCCATTCTATATCTCCTATACTTTGATGTCAGTTGCTGTTTTTCTCTGTTCTTCTTTGCTTCCACAGAAGCACAAAAATGTAAATGTAAAAGTTTTAACTATGCACACTACCTTATTTAGTTGCTCCGGGCAATGTTCCGGCGACCGATGCTTTGATTTTCTGAATCGTGCACGAAATGAGATTGCTAACACTTTCCACTGATTCTGCGGTTAGTTTAGCAGTGGGAAGTTGTTCACCATAATCTGAAATCCTACTGTAAGTAGGCATCCACCACTTATACTCCCATCGAACTCATTTTTAACCAAAGGTCCGTTGGAGTCACTTCGTCCACCATGGTAACTCGGTGAAGTATACAGAAGGATTGCGAATCCGGATGGTAAGTGCCCCTACTGTAGTAGGCATCCACCACTTATACTCCCATCGAACTCATTTTTAACCAAAGGTCCGTTGGAGTCACTTCGTCCACCATGGTAACTCGGTGAAGTATACAGAAGGATTGCGAATCCGGATGGTAAGAGTGCCATGTATGCTGAATCGCAACCGTTCATCACCACACTCATGGACGATATGTCGACTGGTGCATAAACTACTAATGCTCCACAGGCATCACTCCATGTTTCTTGTAAAATTAGCATGTTTTTCTCATTCGCATTAATGGTCTGCAAGGGAACACCACATCCCAATAGATAATTCGAATGAGAAAAATCTGTGATTTCTGCAGTCGAAGTCGGAGAAATCTCAAGAGTGAACTGAAAACTTACACTGCCACGGAGAAGAGAGACGCAATTACCATGTTCCATGCCTTAGGCAATATGGATCATCTCTTGTATAGGTCTACCATGGGACAAAATGTCCCATTCGCTCCGCATCTGTTCATCCAGCAAGAAATCAAACAGCCTTGCTCGTGTTATCGGCATCCAAACAGAAGTAGCAGCACACAGCACAACACCATGAGGCTCACCGGGATCATTTATATTCTTCCGTGTCATCACCCTTACATCTTCACCAACATTACCAACACTAAGCTTGTCCCATTTATGAATGCTTGAAGCAAAAACTCCGGTGCAAAAGTTATCCGTCATGCGTCATGCAAGCTTTAGCATGCTTTTCTTCCCATCTGGAGTTATTCCTATGGAACAAGTATCGGTATTAGGCAAGGAGACACCAATTTGTTTTAAGGATGACGGTGATGTACAAGCTAAAAGAACCTGTATTATTTTCCCCCGGGGCCCTTGGGACATCAGTATTACCATGTAGTCACACTGCCTTTGGAGAGTTGCAAGCCACCTGTGCGCACAGAACCTGAAACCAGAACTGAGTAATGGCCGTAAGAGATGGTGAACAGAACCGTCATCGTACTCCGAGTGTTCGATCCATGTAAACTGCATTCATATATTTGTAACGATATCAATGAAACTTCAAAACACCAATACAAAGCAGAGAACAGATCAGAGCAATCATCTTGGAGCACTTATCATCCACATCTTGGATAAGACAGCCAAAGGGAAGCCTCCTGCAGTTCGGAAACTTCTGCATATATGCAGCGCCTTGGCTAAGATCGACTGAAACATCGACCACGGCCCATACACCCTCAGAATGTTGCTTGCAAAACCGGGTGAATCTCACTAGACGGACAGGAACCAAAGGCGAAAACACTTGAAATTCAGCTTCCATCTGCAGAGTAAGATTTTCGTCCAGTCCGAGCTAAGGAGCAAAAGAAACAATGACAGATGGTTGAGAAAAAACATACCACAAGTAACTCATTGTCTCTGGTTCCACCCGTACCTCCGGATAGCACATCAATGGTTCTTGCTCCAGAAATCATGGACGGAAACATTTCCGACCAACAATTCTATTTGTACAAAGTAACATAAACAGAACTTGATAAACAACAATTCAAATACTTGATCTGAAGATTTAATCAATAAAATCAGACCCTGCAACAAGTCAATGGATGGCTTACCACATCCATCAGTGCCTCTACAAGAGCTGAGCCACGAACGGGTAGCCTCGGTTACACAGCCGGTTGGTTTCATACCAATGCTAGAGGAGACAGTCCTCCTGTATTCCTCAGTGTTCAAAGATTCAATCCCACCATCCAAGCCGTTTATCCAAAGAGGATTATCCGTCTGTGCCATCTTAATTAATTCATCCGTAGCTAACAAAGCAACATCTAGAAAAGCTGACTTGTCATATCGCATTTCATTGACCACGGGTTTCACTAACGGCATCATCGCACCATCGCCATACTCGAACCCCATCGGCGATGTAGTGCCTGCATTGTTCAGGCCACTAAAACCGTTTCTACCAACTCCAAGCTCCAAATTGGAGTTTAAGCCCTGAGAAGAAACAGGGCTGTCTAAGAACTTGTTTGATAGAGCACGTGTCCGGCTAAGTTCGTCTTTTAATCGAGTATTCTCGATCCTAAGCCGGTGTTGTTCATAAGATATTTCACCGGGCACTGTAGGACCACCACAACCGTCGCATACAGGAGTAGTCGTGGCCTGCTTCAACAAGTCATTCTCGGCACGGAGTTTATCGTTTTCTTGCCTAAGAATTACATTTTCATGGCGTTCAAATTGGGTCTGGAATTTCAAACAAAAGAGTAGATCAATTCAACCACCAATATTGTGCGGTAAAACAAAATAAGATCATCCACTTACCTTCATCTGAGTTCTCCTGTTTTGAAACCAAAATTTTATTTGGTTGCCCTCTAGGCCTAACCTCCTGCTAAGCTCCATTATTCGTTATAAACTTCAATGATCAAAACCAATGAAAAGAAAATCTCGAGTGAAATGAAATATGAGCAAGCATTCGATTCAAGCTCCTGTATTTGACGTGGGGTGTGCCTGTGATACTTCTTCTTCTTCGGCGGTTCGGCGGCGGCATCCTGATCGTCACCGTAAACAAATTAAAAATTATCACTGCCGGACCTACTCTCATAGCCATCCATTGTTTTCTGCACCAAAACAAACTCCCCCTCTTACATAGAGAATGGCAAGGCTGTGAGGCTGTCCCTTTGTCAACGCCCATGCATGAAAAATTACCTCTCTCTCTCTCTCTCTCTCTCTCAAAATAAAAAGTCGGTTTAAGAAAGAAAACAGTGGAAGAACAAGACAAATAGATTACCTTTTTAACTTATAATATAATAATATATAATCAAAGAGAACACACCTTTTTTATGTCTGCACTCAAGTCCAGCGTCTCAGCCTGATAAATCCCTGAAAACGATGGAAACACTGACAAATATGAAGAAAAAAACCCTAAAAGCATGAAAAAACACAGTTCATACTTCTCTCCCTTAGTTCCACTGCAAGTATAGAAAAGAAACAGGCTGCAAGGAGTAAATGCACTTAAACAAAACCCATTGAAGAACTAAGAAAAATAATCCAAACCCAGCAAGGGGATTGAAAAAGAAGAAAATAAAAGAAAAAGGTCACACCTTTTTTTTAAATGACAGTATGCAAATGTCAATGTTTTTGAACAGTGGGATAGATACGGCTATCAGATACTCTCTTTTTAACTGTTAGGATCTGTACTTAAAAAGAATAAATAAAAACTCCTTTTTCAGTACTGCAAGCCGAGAGAGAAATTAATAGTCAAACTGGTTAATGATTTGTGTCGACACTTTTCTGCCCGGGCAGAAAAACTTTAAAGATTTTAAAATGTGAGGAGTTGTCGTAAATAATTTAAAATGCGATTATAATATTATAAAAATCAGATAATTTTAATAAAATATTTTATTTTTATCAAAATATTAAGTGGGATTGTGAAAATTCAGAAATCAAGTTCAGGAGTCGATTACGCGTTGGGAAGGATTAACACCTCACAAGCGCCCAAAAATTGGTACCTAGACCTTATATTTAGAATCGAAAATTTTGATTTCAAACTTTATCTAATTTAAAAGCCATTACGGATGCAAAGTTGAAAAGGGTATTTGTTTATTAATGTCAATAGCATTTGCCCACTAGCATAAATGCGAGAGATCAGATATTGTGTTTAATAATCGAGCATTGCCTTAATTTTAGAAATAATGATATGGTCTTGAAAAGGATACCGACCTATTTCGGGAATTATCAGTAGTCACCCCCATAGCATACTTGCGGGAGATATCCTATTGAATCCCTAATAAGTGAATATTGCATTAAATTTTAAAATAAAATGCAGTCAAACAAATTTTATTAATATTAATTAAACTAAGGATGGATTAAGGCTTTTTCTATCTTAAATTGTCAAATTATGAAAATTAAAGAATCTAGAGGCATAAACCTAAAAATATAGGCTCTAATATTATTCCTATTTGATTTTAATCGATTATTGGATCGAATAATTGAGATGTCCCTTGAGCATTTAGGCGAGGGTCAACTCGGATTATTCCCTAAATTAAAAAGACTACATTGAAACCTAGCTAAAATTGGAGGCTCTATTTAACCTATTTAATCATATTAATTTAAAATCTAATTGAAGTTTTAAGGACTAAAATGTAAGAGAGCTAAAATCCAAGGATCTAAATGTAAAAGTCTAAAATTTAAGGATCTAAATTTAAAGCTTAAGGATTATCCAATAAATCATAGCTCTAATAATTATATTAATTAACTAATTAGAAAATTAAAGGATGGATCTAAACAAATTTTAAAATTATTCGATGATTAGCAAATTAAGGGTTCGAAACAATCGGTTCGAATAATCGGATATTTTATGCGAAAACTCAAATCGAATTACTCCTAATTAAAACTAAAGTGAAACCCTATTTATTAATCAATATTTGTATTAAAAGATTCTAATCTAAGGACACTTTCTATAAAAAAAAAACTAATTAAAATTAACAAGCGAAAGTAACAAAGGAAGTAAGACATTAAAGGAGAAACATGGCTCGCACAAATAAGGAAATATGAACAAAAAGGGAAATAAAATAAAATCAAAGGGAGACAAAATATTAAATTTAAGGGAATGATGGGATATTTTTCAAAGGAAGAAACAAATTGAAACAAATATAGGAAAGGAAAATGCATGTAATACCTAATTACATAAAAGAAGCAATACTTATATATAAGGTATATAATACAGGAAAATCACAATATGAATGCCATCTGAAAAAAAAAAAGGAAAAGATAAAAGGCATTTATATACAAGTATATATGTAATAGAGATACATTACTCCGTACCAAATATAAATGCATATACTAAAATAATCAAAATATTATAAGTAAACAAATTAATGCAAAAAAGATGTAAAGATGGAAAACCCAAAAATAAATGGTACGAGTAAATAAAAGGGTTTTTATTATGCGCATGTAGATAAGAAAAAATGATGGCTAAATAAATAAATAAACAAAACAAATATCCCAATTCGAAAACAAATGAAATAAATATAAAAACCCGTTAAAAGTAAAGGGACTCAAATAATATTATCCCAAAAATTTAGTTCTAGATATTTAATGAAACGTAAAAAATGTGAAATAGCATGTTAAGGACACATATTTGAATGTATCACAAAAGAGGACAACATGTGACTATTTTGTAAAAACATAGTAAATATAAAGGGACTAAACAAAAAATACACCAATAAATACGTATCACGCATGAAAAAGGATAAATAACCGATTTGCTCATCGTAGGTGACAAAAATACAAAAACACGGCAAACATAGGGTGACCTAAATGAACTCGAGTAAAACTTGTGAGGACTGCGTACGTGGTTATACCACTGGAGTTAAAACCCACAATAATAATCCAAAACGGCACTGTTCCACTCCTGATATAAATACCCTTTTTCACCCTTATTTTCCAATCTTCTCTCATTTCTCCTTTTTGTTTTTTTAGAGAGACAAGCTCTCCTTTCTCTATAACTAACGATCGCCTTCTTGTCGTCTTAGCCACCACCAGCTTCCGTCGGTCGTTGGCCACCAAATTTCATCGGATCTGGGCTCGGTTTTGTAGAAAACAGCTCCCAATGCCGTGAAATAGAGATGAAATCCTTCGGCTTCCACCACCATAAGCTTCACTGTCCACTGGTGGATCGCCTTGATTCCGGGGTATATTGATCTCCTCACCACTGAGCGCTTCCTCACCGTTCAGATTGGGCGACGGAGCTTTGATCGCCGGTGAGAGATACGGTCGAGGGGTTTATTCCTCCTCCCTCTCTTTCTTTTTTTTTGGGTTAGTTCGAAAGGAAATAAAAAGTAAAAAAATGAGATATAATTTTATTTAGTTGTTGAAACAAATGGAAGAAAAAAACTTTGTCCTTTGTTATTGTTTCTGAAGAAAACAGGAACAAAAGGTCTCTATTACACTATTTATTTCGGGTTTTATACCCAATGTTATAGACTTTTCGAAAAAAGAAATGATTACATTTCTTGTTTTTTTGTTTGTTGTTTGCTGCTGAGTTTGCGTAGAGTGCTGAAGCAGTTTGGTGGTGGTGTGTTGCAACAACAACCTCCTTTGCTTAGGGGCAGAGATCAATAGCAGTTGAGGCAGTGATTGGGGCGGCTACAATAGAACTAGGGTTAGGTTTAGGTTAGGCCCGATTCGGGTTTGATTAGGACCTAGTTTGGGTTTAGGGCTTAGTTTAGGGTTTAGTTTGGGTCCGATTTGGGTTTGGTTTGGAGCCTGATTTAAGGTTTTGTAATAATAATAAATAAAAATAATGGAATATATATATAATGAAAAAAATGGTGATTACAATTTGTTTAATGACTAAAGGAAAGAGACGATGAAAGGAAGCTTATAAACCCTAATGAAGACTGCAACCATCTCTTCTTCGTCGTCGTTTCTCCCCGCGAATTTAAATATTAAACCGGGTTTTGGGATGTCTGCCTTTGTCTCCATCCACGCGCCGCTTGTTGATTCTTGACGGTCTCAATCTGGTGTTGTCGATAGTCCATAAGCTCGCCTACAACCTGCGATGCGAACCAATCCGGAAGTGGACACGTATGACTAAGACGATACTCTGGGTCCTAATTAAGGGCACAGTTTGGTGTCTATATCGTACTTTTATATTCATTAGATGGGGATATGGTCTAGATAGTAGATTCCTATCACCCAATTCCGCACGAAAATATTCGAGATAGTTTTAATATACGGTTAAAAAAAATATTATTAATTTTTTTATTATTTAAATAACAAAACAGGTAAAAAATTACCGGAAATATTATTATTTTTATTGATTTTATTATTTTTTTTCTATCGATTTTATTATTATTTGATATTTTTATTAAAAATATTAAAAAATTGATATTTTAAGTAAAAATATTAATATTTTAGATAAATTTTTATCAATTTTATTATTTAAATAATAATAAAACCAACATCATTTTATTTTAGCATTATATTAAGATACCTCACTTAGAACTTACCATTCGACCTTGATAATTGGCTCCCCTCAACACTAATTTGGACGCCAACTCATCCTTTATACACACACACACACACATATATATATATATATATATATATATATATATATATATTATATATATATATATGCTTAATATCCATTTACGTAGTGTAATTTTTTTTTTTAATTTTACATTGTTTTCCTTTTTTTTAAGTGAATATCTTCTTATTGTTTATTATTAATATTAGCCTTTGATTTTCCTGCTTCTAACGATCCTGAAAAGATATAAAACATTTTTTATAGAAGCAACTAATTTTATTCAAAATAGAAAATATTTCAAATTATAATAAAATTTACAATCACAATCGTAAAATAAGCACATAATTAGAAAAATTTCCTATTATTGAAACAAAACTAGTAACTTAAGATCACATAAAAACCATACAAGGAAAGATAAAATCTAATCAAGAAACTAAGATTACAAGTTATCAGGTAAGCATCTTCTTGATTAGTCTTGGCGATGTTAAATCAACCCTTGAAAAATAAATAAATAACTGCCAAAGAACCGAAAAATGCCAAAAACATAAGAAAATATGTCATAAATGTAGATGAAAACATACAACAGAAATAAACTTATTGGAAATCAAAAATCAAAATAAAATAAAGATACGATATAGAAAAGAAAAATAAAATAAAAAATACCGACAGTCGACAACCAACATTAAAATTGATGTTGCTACCTATCAACAAAAACAAAAATAATAAGAGATAAGCGACACATCAATTAAAACTTTTTAATTTTACATAATATAAATGAATCAAATATATATATATATTAACTCGGCTTAATATAGAAAACAAGAGCTATTCATCAATTCATCTCGAGTAAAAAAAGAATATTATTCTTTTTAAAGTTTAATTTTGAGCAATTATTTTTGTAGAGTGTGTACATTATTAATAGAATAAAAAAGTTTGAATATATATTATCTTATAATTATCTCAAACAATTCAAAAAAAAACAAATTATACATTTTTACTCATTATAGATGTTTAAAGTATTCTTTTTAACGTTTTAATTATTATTATTTTAAATGATTGATCTATTACGGTTATTAAAAAATTATTAATCATTCAAAATATGTTATATGTTTGTTTTTATTTTCTAAAAATATAATTTTAAAAATTTTAAAATTATGAAATCCCTAAACTCAAATGATATAATTTAATTTAAAGATTTTATGATTATTATTTAGATCATGGTCAAAATATTAAAATCTAAGAAGTACATGAGATAAAAATGATTAAATTTAAATACATACTTAAAATTTATAATTTATGTATAGTACAAGTATTAATCTTAGAACTTAACCAAAATATTATGTGATTGTGAATCAAAGAAAGTAGGGAAATATTAAAGCAGCAACTTGGAACTTGGAACGTAAATGGAACAAATAATTCCATAAAAAAATCAAAAGCAATAAATTCAATATGTTTAATTTGGGGAATGCTAAAATGAAGTTTGGAAGATTTAACAGAATCGAGAGTTAAATAGCATATAATACTCTCTTATTTTGTTCACTGAATTTTACAAATTAAATTATTTTATTCAATTCCTGTTTTCTCTCTAACGTGACATTTATTATTATTATTTAATAGAAAATAATTAAAAAAATAAAATAAAAATAGAAGGTGACAGATGTCACGTCAGTCATTGTTGACCACCGTAAATAGTGGTTGTTTGGTCTCAAAATGGGATGAGTCACTTTGTCTCGATGTCATGAGTTCGAGTATGACCTCCATTTTGTCGGAAGTTACTCCGAAATCCGTAAATTTAAGATTGAAAGTGGAAAAATCGAAACATTTCAACACAAATTCATAAATTTTGAGACATTTTCAAATAAAACAATCATAGATTCGGACTCAACAGGTTGGAGACAAACAGACTCATCCCATTTTCAAATAAAAGATCACTTTGCTGGTAAATTTTCAGATCACTTTGCATTTTTGAGTTTGATTAAGACGTGAGTGATGATGATTAGAACAACACTAAATACCCTTCTGATATCTAAAGCTTTGCAACCCATATTATATCATATAATAACATTATTTAAAAAACTTGATATATATATAATGTATGTCAGTTGTAAACTACATAAATGATCCACTCCATAAGGAAGGATGAATTTTTCAGGGGTCAAGAGGAGTCTTGGCCACAATTATTTTTTAAGTATTAATTAATATTAAAGATATATAATTTTTAAAAAAATAAATAAAAAATTATCAAGTATCTTCATTTAAAAAATTACATTTATGGAAAATAAAAAATATTTTAATTCCTACTACAATTTCAGTCAACAATTCAATGTCTAGCTTAGATGGTTGTCAATCATTTAACGAAAATGGATGAGTTTGAAACATATGAATCGTCAGATGATTATTTTGTAACTTTTAATAGTTGAGAAACTCATCAAAATATCATCTTATAGCCAGGGGACCATTTGTGACTTTTTAATATTTAATGGACTCAACAAAGTAATGCCTATAGTCGAAGATAATTTATGCATTTTACCCAAAAATTCATATTTAACGAAATTTGATTTAATTCAATTTGATATGAATAATTTATTTTATGAAATCATGTTTTAGGTTAGATCAAGTTAAGTTGATTTTTTTGTAAGATATATCGGGTGGAGTTCGGATTTAGAAAGTATCCTATTTGTCCTATTTCGAGATAATTACAATTTTATAGGCTTAAGGGTTACTTTTGCCCCAATACTAGATACAATTTATCATTTTTGCCCTTATGGTTTTCCCCATCAATTTAGTCATCGAAGTTGTTTAGGGGTATCAACCTAGCCCTCGAAGCTTGTTAATCGTTTTGACTAACAGAACTGTGAGCCTTTTGCGTCTGTGGATTAAGGGATTAAGTTAAAATATTTACTAAACACAACGATTAGAAAAAAAATCCCAAAATGATCCTATTTATTCGAGTGAAATTAAGGGATTAGGTCAAATTTTTTTGTATTTTTTTTCTAATTATTGTATTTAGTAAAAATTTTAAATATTTTACTATTTATTTTTTAATAACTGTCATGTCATCATCAAGTCAGGCCTGTAATATAGGCTGATGTAAAAATCATCGGCGTCGATAAATGCAGAAGACTAATGGTTCTATTAGTCAAAACAAACTGAGTGTTAGAATCACTACAAGAAAATATACCTTTAATGACACACGAACGATGACACAAGCTAATTTATGACTTACAAAAAATGTGTATCATTAAAAAAATGTCATTTTTTTTAAAATCTGAACGATTTATAACTTATAATAATGCGTCATATTTAATAATCATAATCAAAAAATTTTGTAAAAACATGGAGTACAGTTTTAATTGTGTGTCATCTTTAAAAGTTGTATTTTAATTTTTTCCCCTATATTATTTTCATCTTTTCCCGCTCCTTCCCTCACTCCGCTTGCTTCCCCATTATTCTCTTTTTCCCTTTTTCTCTTTGCAACCTCCCACTAGTTTGGCCATTCACCACAGACGAGGGAGTCAAAATTCAAGGGTTTCCACATGTATTCCTCGTTCTCTATTTTTACATTTGGGGTTTTGTTGATTTCTATTTTGTCTGAAAATATTGAAAGTAAAGCAACTGCAAGATCGTCTTCTAAAGTTGTTGAATGCCGTGTTGATAGTATTTCATGTGCTAGTAGAGCCGGTGATGGAAATATAGATTTTAGTTATTGTAACAAGGATTTAGACTGTAATAATTCATCTCATAGTTCAGTGTCAGTTTGTAGTTTAGGATCCGGAAAGGTGCCCTCTTCCCAGAAGCTAGACTTGTCAGCTCCTTCTATGAAGGACGAAGGTTCTGGTGGTAGTTCAACTATGATCCAAATTTCATCTTCACATTCTGGAAGCAGCAAGAGTGCGTTGGAGGCAGATCCGAGATTTCTCCCAAAATCCATCCCAAGTTAGAAGAAGATATTGAGGGTAGTAGCGAGAACTCACTGGATAAAACTGGTGAGTTTTATATTATTAATGCTATTGATCAGTTACTGTATGCGAGAAATGCTTCAGAAAGTTTCTGAAGGTGATTGGCTCTGTGAATAATGCAAGCTGGTTGAGGAAACTGAAAGCCAAAAGCAAGGTTAGTTTTCAAACAGAGAATAAAAATGACACCCAAACAAGATCATGTGCTGACATCCTTTTGCGATTGAATTTTCAAGGTTTGGATGCAGAGGGGAAAACGGAAAATAAACTTATCTCAAGTACACGTATCTTAAGTAAGAGACATATTGAAAATCTTCAGGGTGCTTAGCTCCAAAAAGGCAGGTTGTTGATGGATCACCAAGATCATTGAGCCCCAACAGAGTATCTTCTCTGTCTCGAGAGATTTCATTTAAGAACTTAGACAAGGGGAAAGTGAGGCCATCACCGCAAATTTCTCTTGGCAACCATTCTGGTAATGATATGTAGGAAGTTGTACATTCTCTGACTTCTGGTCCACGGCTGCAAACACCAAAGGGTAAGTAAATTAATTTTGTTATCTTATCTAAAATTTTCCCTATGTTAATTTTAACATTGGCATACTGTTCTCATTGTTACAGAGAGCTTATTGAAATGCAGTTCATTTAATACCTTAAATTCCAATTCTAAGTGAAACTTGTGATGAGGTTGTTATTCAGAAACGAGAAAGTGCTAAAGAACATGCATCACTTTATAGCGAGGAACCTGCTAGAATGAAGGGCAAAGATTGTGGTTTCTGTTGAGGTTATACTGTGCTAACAACCCTTTAAATCCCTCGTATGCTGAAATGCCAGATTTATTAGTGAATGCAAAATTGGTAGTTATAACTCTGGGCCTGAGAGAGGTTTAGGAGTGAGGTTTCATTTTAACCAAGGTTTGGGATGACTTAGTCCTGAAAAAATAGCTTCCTTGCTATATTTGTTTTGATTTGGTCATCTCTAATATTGCTTTTTAATATCACTTATCAATAACTGTATACTGGAATAGTTGCTTATATTACATGCTTCTTGAATGCGTATTGTCAATAATTTTCAAAGTACTACAAGTGTTCCACCTGCCTCAAACTCAAGACTTTCATCGCTACCTCTGGAACCTGCCGGTTTCAGTTATGACCGTGGGGAAACAATTGATATTCCTCTTGATACAGCTTCAGGAGGATCACATAATCAGGTTGGTAAAGAAATGTCTCTAAATTTCATTTACATTATTCGGTTAAGCCCTGAATCTCACTTTCCTAGTTTATTGTTTAAATGTAGGATTTAAATAAGAAAGTCCAGGCTAAGGAAGCAGAACTGAAAAGGTGGGAACAGGCATGTTGTATAATAGATTTTACAACATTGAATTCATTTTTGATCTATTGAATCATAGATTTACTTTTTCTCTCTCATTTCTCTTCCAAAGATGTATCATCGACCTATTTAGAATTTGATGTAATGAAAGCAAAAATTTATCTCAATAATCCCAATATCCTAGTATCATAAAATACTGTTAGGATACTTTATCAGGTTGTTGGTGGAATATCATGTGTTTCTCGATCTATTTTAGTGTACTAAGTCATTCGGATGGTTTTAGGCTGCAAGTTCACATTCTTGCACATTTATTTCTCAAATAAATAGCATGAAAGATCGTAACATCCCTACAATTTCATTGGTTAGCTTACTCCTTGCAAGAAGTGAGGCAGAAAGAAGAGGCAATGGCAAGATGTACCTTTCATTTTCCTTTATTTAACTAGTCTCAGTGATCACATTTCGTTTTGTTCTTAGCTTCAGTATTTGGTCTAGATTACTCTATACTTTTTTGCAAAATTTTTGACCTTATTTTATTTCTTTTTATGGTCAAAACTTCATTTCTGTCATGAACTACAGTTTCACTTCTCTGTTTTGCAGCTGGAATTATTGTGGAAGAGAAAAATTGGGCACTATTTTTTCCAATCATTCATCATGATATTGCCTGTGAAATTCCAATTCATCTACAAAGATTGCATTATGTTGCATTTTTGAAATTTTTTAGGCATGTAAGTTTTTCCTATATTTTCCTTTTTAGGATTCTATGCATACATCTAGGTATCATGCCTTCATTTTTACCATGCTAAATTGCATTGGCTAATTATGTGTACCATGCTTTAATTTTATACTGTTAGTTCTTTGCTAGATTGCATTGGGTAATGTTTTGTACCATGCTTTTATTTTGTTAACTCTTTAGTTGAAAATGGCTTTGGTGTAAAGCCATGGACTGTAGACAATTCAGTGATTGATAGTGATTCTATGCAGGATTGGTTCTATGCCTTCTGTGGAACATCATAGCCGTTACTACAACATGGATCAAAGGGGAATGTTAATTTAGTTATATGCTTCCATGTCTTGTTTTTCTTCTTAATATAACATTGTGATTATGTTGTGTTTTCCTTATTATTGTTTAGGTGTTAGGATCTAGTTATTGTCTATCATCTATTTTGTAGCAGGAGTACTAGGAGCCTATGTATTCTGGTATCGCCCACAGTTATCGAAACATTATAGTATATTCTTTGATATATTTCATCAATGTTTATAGGGCAATGAAATTGTACACTACTCAAAGTGGATCTAACAAAAGGGTTAGTCTCAATTGGATCAATGTTTTGGTGAGGACTTCGATCGATCATTCCTTATTTAAATTGCAGCTTTCATTTTGACTAATCGTTTATTGTAAACTATTTGTAGTGTCCCTGTCAGTCGGGAGGTACCGAGTGTGGATATTATGTTTGTAAGTTCATGAAAGAGATAGTCGAGAACGGACTTGAAGTGCTGGTCAATAAGAATGTAAGCAAACTTTTCTGATAGACATCTGTCATATTATACATACACATTAGTCATACAACTAACTTGAAGTAAGATGCTATTATTGGAAATTCAGCTATGATAACATCTTGTCTATTCATATTAATAAGAATTGTCAAGCTCTTTTTATTTCTGCTGAAAAACTTATAGTTGGATGCTATTCTAGACTTCTAGTTATCACCTTGTGAATTTAACGTAGTGTAAGATTACATTGATGGTAAACTTATTGTTAGTTGCTTCTATTGATAGATCCTGTTGTAAGTAATGAGTGAATTCTTGATTCTAATTACACGTGTTAAGCATGTCACAATCGAGACTAGTTTTCGATAACTGAATCAATGTCTAAAGGAACAATTATATTGGGGAATAATGCCTCTCGTGGATAATGTGAGACACGTACTAGACTTAAAAGAGAAATTTGATTTTTTCAAGTACTCTGGATGAAAAAGGGTACAAGTAAACTGCTGAAGGTGGAATAATGAGGATCAATAAGAACTCTCTTGTGGTGATAAAAAGTCAAAAAATGATTGTCGAGTTTTTTGTCTTGTAGATTCAATAGTTCTAGATGATGCAATTGTTACTTTCACTTTCTTGTTAGATGCCAAATGGAGAAAAATGGGATTTTATGATGAATAAGACATATCGAAGCTTTTAAAGTACCCCCTTAAATAACAGTGTAACTGTGAGAAATGAAAAAGTAAAGCTTTTAAAGCTTAAGATACCTTATTTACTTGATTTTTCGTTCTTTTCATATTACTTAGTGATGAGTGATGACTTGATAACCATAAATTTACAAATGTTTGGACTACTTTATGTTATCACCTGAAGATAGTTGATGCTTGATTAATATATGCAAAGTATTAATTCCTATAT
Organism: Hibiscus syriacus; assembly: GCF_006381635.1. Lineage (NCBI taxonomy): Eukaryota > Viridiplantae > Streptophyta > Magnoliopsida > Malvales > Malvaceae > Hibiscus > Hibiscus syriacus. The sequence goes on along the minus strand of NW_024063149.1, from coordinate 512,289 downwards.
GTTATCAGCAGTTGGTTCAAATAAAGAGTGGAAACCAAATGTGATCAACTCTAATTTTGGGAAGGGTTCGGGAACAACAGGTGCATCTGATGTTCCTACTAGTTCAGTTGAAGCCAATGCTTATTCGTAGCCTGTTTCAAGAGTTCTCGACTCTGAAGAAACAACTTCAAAATTGGAGAAGAAGCTAGAGGAGTTGCATCTCCCGCAACGTCAACATGTTTGATATTCGCAAAGAATGGGTATCTTATGTGGAAAACTTTATTATGCCGTGATATTTTGTATCGACATATGATTACAATATTTTTGATAACTTAATGTTAATATATTGTATGCAAATGGATTGCTTATATATAATATGATATATATATATATTTAGTATTATGAGGCATTAAATGTGATTTAGTTTGATTATTGTTCAATCTACAATATATATATAATTTACGACATACAATCACGACACACGAATGTGTGTCATCTTTTCTAATGATATTTGCTTCAATGACACGCAATATAAGTCATAAATGCGTGTCATATAAATTTATGACACACAAATGTGTGTCGTCTTCATTTATGACGGGGACTTCAATGACGCGCAATGAGCGTCATAAATGCGGGTCATAAATGCGTGTCATAAATACGCGTTATAAATTTATGACGCACAGTTGCGCGTCATCTTAAATTCATGTTGGTGGCTTCAACGACAGGCAAATGTGTGTCATCCGCACCCATAGATGACGCGCAATGCGCGTCATTAAAGGGGTTTTTTCTACTAGTGAGTGATACCCCTAAACAACTCCAATTACTAAATTGATGTAAAAAACCATAAAAGCAAAAATAATAAATTGGATATACTACATAGAGACATCTAACTTTTAATCCCTTTTTATATATTTATATATTATTAGTTAAATTTTGTTTAAAATATATGTAAAAAAACAACATATAAGATACCAAAATTATCGCATAAAAATATTATTTTATTCGATTACTTTTTATTTGGACAAAATATATGAACCTAATGATTATGTTAAATCGAATTGAGAGAATTAGATAACATCTAAAATACGAGTTCTTCCAATTGAATTGATGCTTCCATCCACAGTCCCACTGCTTTGGGAATTGCACAAGTCTTCTCCAGAAACATCCGATGTATTATGCCCTTCGAATCTGGATTAATTTTCGCTATGAAAGAGGCTTTAAGCATATTATAGAAACTATATAGGGTTAATTGACCACGCATACACATTGTATTTTAGTGACACGAAGGCTTAAAGTTCTTTTAAAATGATATTAATTTTATTTTTAATATTTTTATATAAAAATTTATATAACTTTCTAAAAATGTTTTGGATAATAACTCTGCCATGACAAAGAGAGCAATCAATGAAAAAAAAAATGTAGGACGTTAGCCTAGGTTAGGGTATGAGCTTAACGTTTCAAATTTCTAAGTTTACGTGTGAATTTTACCCCAAAGATATATTAATTAAAATGAGTTGGTAATTAAGATTTCTGGACAGAATGTGAGCTTAATTAGATGTAATTTGAGTTTGATTGGTCATAAAATGAGGATTTTTTAATATGAAATAAACGAGGAAGAATCAAAATGTTGATTACATTAAAACCTCTATAAATTAATACTCGATAAATTCATTACTTTTTTAAAATAATAACTTTCCCGGTCCTTACTAGGGTCAAGGTCTAACTTAATAATTTTGATAAATTAATAAGATAATAATTTTTCGGAATATCCTTATATAATTTTATGGTCCCTTCAATATTATAAATTAATAATTCTATAAAATTACAAATATGACTAGGACAAATTATTAAAATATGACTCTAGAAAATATGTGCAACTTAGGAGGTTGTTGAGGGTATAGAAGTTTCATTGTCTATCTTAACTTCTCCAAAATTAGCTCTCTAAACATGTTTACACGTAGGGATGATATGGGTCGAGTTGGGTAAGGATTCCGATCAACCTGATCTAATCCGACCCAAGGTTAGGGTGACTTCACCCGACCCAAACTTGAACCCGATCTACTTTTTTTTAGATAAAATATGAACCCGAGAAAATATATTTATATAAAATATTACTTTTCTTCAATAAAAATATGATATATTTAAAAAATAATGATATATAGATTGATATTATTGTAATTTTTCCTAAATAATATAACCGAAACTAGTCGGGTTCGGATCTCGTGTTCATCCCTATTTACACATTCTTGGTATTGGAGAAACCACTCAAAGAACATTATCCTATCTCTTGATGTTTTGTAGGTTTGTGTCGCTCGGTATCCCCTCCTTTTTTCTAAGTTAGCCGAAAGATACTCAAATGATCACTTGAGTGTGTTTAATAGTGTACCTTAACTAACTTTCAAATAAAAATTTTCATCAATCCAATATTACAAATATTTTTGAGTGCATGTGGGGTGCTCTCTCTTACACTCACATAATGCTTTATGCATTTGATGTGTAATGGTTGACTTTTGAACACCTTTTACATATGAAGCCATGGTTAGTTAGTTTTGATTTGGATTGACTAATTAAAAATGTTTGATGTTATTTATATAGTGGTTGATTTTCTTATCATACATGAAATTGCATTAAGTTTTAACTAGTACCTAGTACTACGTACTACAATGAACTTTGTTTATTTAGGGGCGTGTATTATATTTAATTAGTCATATTGTACATGAACATCATTCAGTTAATCAATACAATGTATATGTTATATTCATGAAGAATGATGTAGATTCATTGAATCATAAAAAATAACTTTAAATTCATAAATTGTTAATTTATCAATTAATTAATACTCGTTTAAATTAATAAAACTATGTAATCCGGATGTTGTTAATTTACATAGATTTTAATGTTTATAATCATTATTAAATATTAGGCTGATATCTTGACATTTTAGCTAAATCAAATGTGGGTTGTTTAAGTAAAAAATGAATACTACCTTTTCTCTTTCATCTTCCTATCCCTCTTTCATAGTAAAAGCTCACACATCTCAAAGGTGAAAGCTTTATCAATTTCCAGAGGATTTTGATTAAAAGAATGTAAGATTTAGAAGGATTTTGAAACCTAAAACTTACCTGTTGGATTCAGACTCGTTTTAGTGTTATGAAAGAATTTTTATGTTCTTTATGAGCTCTGATTTATGTTAATAATCCATTTTTCAATTGTTTATTTGATGCAAGAGCTTGGAGAGTCATAATGCAAATGGGAAGGTGGAATATAGTATAAAGTTAAAATGAGAGTTTCATTTTACGATTTTACATTAATATAGCACACTTTAACTTTGAAAGCTGCTTGAACTTTATGAAAACGATATTTTGTTGATTTTATGCATGTCTAGTGTTTTGAATGCTTTAGCATGCTTCGAATTCAAATTGAGGTAGTAGTTGTTGTTAAACATGTGTTAAATGGTCTTATGTAACCGTCAAAAAATCTTTTGAATCGATTTAGGCTTAAACAAGAGTGATTCAAGAGTTTTAGAGTAATTACCTAGTTTAGAAATAGCCCCTTCTGAGCTTAGATATTAATACTTGAACAACATTAATGTATATGAATTTATAAAGAAATCTAAAAAATATTAGTATCCGTATTGATATTATTCTTCGAGTATCGCTGCTGAAGGTTGAATATCGAGATCGAAGAACTTTGAGACATTTTCTAACATCGATACTAATCAAGGGTATCAATCCCATAAATACCTCTATTTGAAATGATTCATTTGAATTAAATGTGTCAAGTCCAAAATCGAACTTGATTTTTTTTTTAAATCAAATTGGGATCTAATTAATCTAACCCGTGGATACCTTTATTTCAAATAAATATGAAACATAAAAATATCCTTTTACATTTTTGCACATTTGTTTATTTAGTTTGCTCTGAACCATTTTTTAAGAGTGATAATTATTTTTTCAGCATGTTTCTATTTACACATATATAAAAGAAATTAAAATTATTATTTAATTTATTAATTTTAGGTATAATGTCAAATTTTATTCTTAACATTTATCTAAATAGTTATTTCAATTCGTATATAGTAAAACTTCTATAAATTAATAATGTCAGGACCATGTAATTGTATTAATTTAAAGAAGTACTAATTAATCAATAACTTAATAATTTATTAATTTAAAGAGATTTTTTTCCTATTCAACGAACCTACATTATTCTTTATGAATAAAGCATATACATTGTATTGACTGGTTGAACGATGTTCATGTACAATACGACGACGATTAATGGTCTTGAGTACCACAACAAATGTATGGCAATTACCTATAGGATTATTCGGATAAAAATGATACATGCTCTTATGTCTAAAGTTTTGAAGAAATTATAGTTAGTGTTATTGAAAATTCTATTGGTGATGAAACTAAAGATAATACAATATTTTTGCAACCAATTACGCAGAAAGAAGCACTTATAGTGGAAACAACTCTTTATAATTTTTTGTTGCAGTATGAAACGTAACACCAAAACTTTTAGATGCAGTAAGGAAAGTTAGAGATAATATACGACTAGATTTAAATTTTAAGAAGAAACATACAACAGTAAAATCATATTTTACTAAGTCGTCTTGATTATATTTGTAATTTTATAGAATTATAAATTTATAATATTGAAGGGAACACAAATTTTTATAAGGGTCTTTTGAAAAAAATATTATCTTATTAATTTATTGAAATTATTAATTTAGATCTTGGGCCTAAATTGGGACCGAGAAAAAAATATTATTTTAGAGAGGTTATTAACTTATCGAGTATTAATTTATAATATATTTTTTAAAAATAGTTTAATAATCAATTTTTTTATTTTTTGTCAAAGTAATATTTTTTTTGAATGAGAACGGTGAATTAACTGAGAACAGTTAATTGACTAACATCAAATGCTTGTTGTTGAAGATGTTTTTTTACATGTAGACATGATGTATATAACATTAACACTTAAACACACATAAAATATGTCATTTAACAATTAAACATATTGAAAAATATCACATCAAAAATCAATTACTCCCTCTTTTTTGTTGTTGAAAGAAATGAGATATTATATTTCAATTGCATCGAGGAGAATTACATGTCTAATATAATCAGGTTCATCATAAAAAAAAATCTAAACGGATTAGGATTCAACAAAGCCCAATGGATAAGTGTATGCACAACACGATTAGCATCCTTGTTAACGTAATACACTTTCAAATCTTTATTAGAATTCAGAAAGGCTCGAGCTTCGTTAAGTAACAATCCTATGATTGAGGCATCTGCTTTGTGGTTGACGAGCCTGTTGACAATATTTATCGCGTCCCCTTCAATGATAGCATTTGTCCATCTAATCTCCACAGCGAATTTTATCCCTTGAGTGAACGCTTCAACCTCGACCGACTCTGCATTAAATGGTTGGTAAAGTTGTCAGCATATTCCTCCTAGAACCATACTGTTATGATCTCTAGCCACTATCCCGATGGCGGCAACTTGTTCCAGCGGTTTACAAGCCCCATCTACATTGATTTTAATCATATTCACATTAGGTCTTGTAAGAGGCGGTAGAACTTTTCCATCAAGATTTGCCATTGTTAATTCTGCACATATGTTTCATAATGCCATCACGACATCTTTATCAGCTTGCATTTCTTTGTCGTGGACCCATTTGTTCCTGCGATCCCACACGTTCCAAAGCAGAGTGATTAATCAAGAAAAACCTTCTGTATCCATTTTGGAGATTGTCCATTCCTTATTCCAGCCACTCTTTGCATGAGTTTCCTTGTCACGTGATAATTGCCTCTTCAAGCCCGGAGATTTGAATAACTCTCTTCATTTTGGGGCACCCCTTAAGAGCGTGGATAGAGCTTTCGCTCTAAGCGGAGCACATTGGACATATTCCTTCAGAGAGTTTTGCTTGTTTCAACTTTTCCCCTGTAGGAAATGTGTTGTGACATACTCTTCAGCCAATGATTCTATTTGGTAGAACCGAAAGTTTACTTAGTAGTTACTATATTTTCCCTTGTTCAATCGGAGTATTCCTTCTCAGCAGTAACCAATTATAACCCAATTTTGCAGAATAACATCCGGAGCTATGGTGGCTCCAAATCATTTTGTCTTCTAGGGTTGGAGCGATGAGCGTTGAGCTGACTTTATGGGCACCTCCGGGTGGAGAATTTGATTTATCTTGCTGATGTCTCATTTTGCGGAATTGGGAACCATGAAGTCAGTGCATTTGAAAGGAGATCCATAGTTGTCTCTGTACGAACTTGTCCACTCAATGGGCGATGAGTCCCTCCACTTTGTCAATGAACATTCTCGTTTTGCCATCTGCACTAATTCTCCAGAAGAAACCATCTTTTAGCGTCTTTTTTGCTTTAAAAATACTTGCCCACGCGTAAGAGGCAGTGTCTCCGATTTTAGCATTGATGAAATCAGATTTTGAGAAATATTTTGATTTGAAAACCTGAAAAGCCAACGAATTATGGTCTTGAAGAAATCTCTAAATTTGGTTTCCAATAAAAGCCATGTTGAATAGATCAAGATCCTTAAATCCAAGCCCTCCCAGCCGTTTGGATCTGCAAACTTTATCCCAGGATACCATTGCCCATCCTCTTTTCTCTTGTTTCCCGGACCACCAGAAGCTTCTAATTTGTCTTGTAATATTATCAATGATACCTTCCAGGAGAAGGTAACAAGACATCACATACGTGGGCAGAGCTTGAGCAACTAATTTAAGGAAGGTTTCTCCGCCCCCGAAGGAGATGAGGTTTTTGGTCCACCCTTGAATTCTTTCTGACCTTTTATCTATGATGAAATTGAAATTTTGAATCTTTCCTTTTCTCACCACAAGAGGCAAACCTAAGTAGGATCCTGGTTCTTGTTTCTCCTCCTCTCCAAAAACATGTTTTATGTCTTGTCTGTGCAAAGGATGAATATTCTTGCTGAAATAAATGCTTGACTTATCGTAGTTTATGTTTTGGCCCGATGTCTCATAAATTTTAAGGAGCTTATTAATCTTTTGTGCCTCCTGAAGCGAGTTTTTGAGGAACATGATGCTATCGTCAGCATAGAGCAGAAGTAAAATTTTGGGACCTCTCATGGCTCATGCTAGCTTTAACGCCCTTAATAAGTCCTTGTTGCTCTTTTAGTAACAGTGCTGACAGTCCTTGCGCGTAGAATAGAAATAGGTAAGGGGAAAGAAGATTATTGACTTTTTAAAATTCACACTTTTTAAACTTTGATCGTGTTTATTTTAAATATTTTAAATAATTAAATTTTATAAAATATATATTTGAAAGTTATTTGATTTGAGGTTTTTAAAATATTTTTTTTTTACATATTTTTATCAATAATAAATTTTAAATAATAATTAGTTAAAGTTTAAAAATTTGACAAAAAAAAATCAATAATGAACCTATTTTATGGACAGGGGAGTATTAATCACTTAATAATTTTATTTTAAAAAATATATTAATAAAATATTAAAATTTAAAATACTTTAAAAAAATAAAATTCAAAGGGACTTCCTTAAATTATTTAAGACAGAATCACATTTGATTTTATGTTAATAAGGAGCGTAAATAAATAAAGTATTTTTTATTAAAAATAAATAAAGTATTTGATGAAATGTTCGTGAGTCATTTGTATAATATCAATTTATATTCATTGAGTCATTTGTATAATATCAATTTATATTCATTTATTAAGTTAAATAAATGAGTATGAACTAAATTTTTATGTTTATTTAATAAAAGAACGAACCGTTGCATTAAAATATATAAGTATGTTAATAAAAATACATAATTATGGTCACGTATTTTAATGTATATTGTTATATTAAAATATAATATAAAATTAAGTGATAAATCATAATTACAAATCATAAGGTATTAGAAGTATCGTGGGAATAAAAGTGCATGCATTATTAAAGTTGTATTTATATTTAATGAGTGACCGAGTTATAAATATAGACAATAATTGATTTCTAAATCAGTTATATTAAGGGGGTTATGGTCTCCAAAAAAATAAATCATTTTGTATTTTCTTTTATATTGTGAGAGAGTTTATACTCAAGAGAATTCTATCCTCTTGGAAGAACTCAACTTGAAGCAATCTTCAAGATCTCAACTTTCTCGGTAATCTCCAACAATGGATTCAGGTACGCTTTCGCAAACTTAGTATTTCTTGTTCTTGATTATTTGCATGATTAGATGTCGGTTTGATTTATTGTTTAATTATATTTTGGTTTTAACAATAAATGTGTGTTTAGTTCGTATATGTTCACAAACAAGCTCATTTATAAGCTTGTTTTTCAACGTGTATATAAGCTCGTTTTTGTAATCGACCTTTCGGTAGGAAAATCTGACTAGGTACGACGATGGGTTTTTTTTATACGATTTTTTAAGAAAATATGGGAGTTGCCACCAATCATTTTTAAGGTGAGATTGAAACACCTAAAATCGAGTAATTTTAATAAAACACTTTTATTTTATAAAAAATACCAAGTTTTGGTGTGCGAAATCAGAAATCGGGTTCGGGAGTCAGTTACGCGTGGGGAAGGATTAATACTCCCACAATGCCCAAAATCTGATTGATTAGTCTACATTTTAAAATTGGAAATTTTGAGTTCGAAATTTCATTTAATTTAAAATACAACATGTATGCATATTTAAAATGATTTTGATTTATCAATACCAACAACGACCACCCCGGCACAAGCGGAAACTTCATTATCAATCTCAATAAATGAACGATCTTCATAATTTTAAAATCATGATGTTGGGTTTTTGAAAAGGATGTTAATTTACTTCGGGAATCAATAGCAGTCACCCCAGAGCAAAAGTGGAGGATAATATTAACCCCCTAATAAATGAACATTACCTTGTTTTGAAATCGAAATGTGCAATCAAGCAGTCAATTTATTGAACCTAATTATACTAGGTGAATTAATTTAAGGCTTCTCTCTAACTTAAAGTGTCAAATTATGAAATTTAAAGGACCTAGATGACTAAACCTAAAAATGTAGGCTCTAATATTATGGAATAGAATAATTAAAATTGAACATCATGCATTAATGCGAGGATCAGATAAAAAATTCTCTAAATTGAAGGACTAAAATAAAATTAAACCTAAATAAAGGCTCTAATATTAATCCTAATCAACTTTAATCAATTATTGGATCGAATAGTTGAAATGGGACCTCGGGCATAAAGGCAAGGACCAAATCAAAAATTTCCCTAAATCAAGGGATTTAAGTGAAATTAAACTAAAGTGGAGGCTCTAATTATTAATCCTAATTAATTATGACAAATTATTGAATCGAACAATCAAAATGGAACATCAGGCATTAAAGTGAGGACCAAATCGAATACTCATCTAACTAAAAACGTTCAGGGACTAAGTCTAAAGAAATCTAAATTTAGGGACTAAACCTAAAATCTAAGTATTCTAATTAGGGATTAAATTAAAAAATAAAAAATATGAGGTATAGATTGAAATAATACATAAAATCAAATGCAAATATTTAAAGGACTAATATATAAAGTGCGAAAATTGAAAGACTTAAATTTAAATACTTGAAAAATTGAAAGGCGTAAAATCTAAGGAGCTTAAGTACTAAAGGTATAGTTTCACCATTTCTTTAAAATAATAGGATGAGAATCTTAAATATACAACGAATATGTTTAAAAACATGAATATATTCACATACTTAAATGAATATATTCATTAAATAATTAAAAAAAAAAGATATAACTATGGTCATTCAAAACTCTATTCACTTGTAGGATAAATGCCGATCAAGTGATCTACCGGCAGTATAGTGAAAAATTCATGATTCAGGATGTGTACACGTGTAAATACAGATAGAGTTACAAGGTCCATTGAAAGTTATACGATCCTCGATGTCGGCCTTCACTGTCACTCCATTCCTGACTCCTTCCAATAAAGTTTTATATGCCAACCCAACTACATATTTTTACAAAATATAATCAAAACCTATAAAAAGAAAACAGCTCTATCCTTTTTCTTTTTCCTCATTGTACCTAAAATTTCCAATTAATTTTTCTATAAAAAGAACTGAGTTTAATATCATAAAAGATAGGGTAAACTACATATTTAATCACCCACTATTCAAGCGGTTCCATTTTGATCTATTATTTTCTTTTCTAAAATAATATGCAACGTTATATTTTTTATTTTATTTTAGTCATCTATCGTTACAAATTAATAGAATTATTGTCGTGATATTTTTCAACGATGATGTGATATTATCTTATGGTTCTACATCAACAGTTATTTTAATTTTTTAATGACGGATAACTAAAATGAAACCAAAACGTAATGTTAAGTATAATTTAAAAAAATAATTGAACGACCAAAACAGAACTGCATGGATCGTTGGGTGACTAAATACATTGTTTACTCTAAAAATATATTAGAAGTTATAGGGTAAATTATGTATTTAGTCACACAACTATCACCTTGGTTTAGTTTTGGCTATCCAACTATTATTTTTTTCAAATTCATACTTAAAGTTACATTTTGATTCTATTTTAGTCATTTATAGTTAAAAACTTAATGATGATATTGATATTTCACTATAAGATAATGTCACGTCACTATTTTTTATACATCACCGGTTATATTTAATTTATAACGGTATGATGACCAAAACTAAATTAAAATAATAGTTAAATGACTAAATAACGTAGTATACCCAAAATTATATTTTTTTTCAAAAAATAAATCTGTATGCTGGCAAATAGACCACCAAAGCTACATAAACCACTCACCTTTCTTCTCCTAAATGGCCTCAGTCATCAAACGTGCCGATCCACCTTTGGTTTCTGAGTTTACCCGATTTCCTGGTAACTGCTGCAGTTAGAAACCTGAAACTCAACCTGACAAACTCACCACTGTACCACTTCCTTCCCCATAGCTCTCATCTCGTAAAATCCCCTCATAACCCCATCAAAGCCCAATCTTTTCTTCGATCCTTTAATCCCCACCATACACAAAATCACAGCAATCTTTCAGTTTTTTGGCTTAGGAAGGGAGATGGAGAGCAGCAGCAGAGTTGGGGTGAAAAGGAACAGAAATGACTACAGCAATACCACCGCCACCACCACCAGTGCTTCAACTTACCTGATAGAGGATACCGAGACGCAGTGGACATCGTGGTTGGTACCTATGTTCGTGGTGGCTAATATCGCGCTTTTCATCGTTGTTATGTATCTCAACGATTGCCCCAACCGCAAGCACACCAGGCTTGTCGGAAAGTGTGTGGCCACCTTTCTTGGTCGCTTTTCTTTTGAGCCTGTCAAAGAGAATCCTCTCTTTGGTCCCTCTTCTTCTACGTAATTATCACTTTTCCCCCCTTCAGTGCCTTATGTTTGCTCTGTTTTCTCTTTGGGATCATTAGTGTTTGATATGTTTATTAATGTGTACGATCTTTTTTTCCCCTACTGGTTGGAGGTTTTGATATTGTTGGACTGATTGAAATGTTAATTCTTGTAAATCCCAGATCTTATCTGGCCTTTGAAAGAGGCTAAATGACATTGTTGTTGCAGATTGAAGAAGTTGGGAGCTCTTGAGTGGAACAAAGTTGTGGTTGACCATCAAGGATGGAGGCTCATTACTTGCATTTGGCTGCATGCTGGTGTCATTCATCTTCTTGTAAACATGCTGAGCCTGGTTTTCATTGGCATTCGCCTTGAACAACAGTTTGGGTTTGGTACTCTTCTCCATCAGCTTCGAATTTATCGAATTTTGAACCTTTTAAAACTGTCTGCAATTTAGATTCGGAGATGTTGCAATGATCTGATATACAAATTGAACATATGGCAGTGAGGATTGGAATTCTTTATCTCTTGTCCGGATTTGGTGGAAGTATACTCTCCTCTTTATTTATCCAAAACAACATCTCCGTCGGTGCATCCGGTGCTTTTTTCGGACTTCTCGGCGCAATGCTCTCGGAACTTGTTACAAATTGGACCGTATACACAAACAAGGTAGAATATTGCAGTACAAAATCAATAGTTCAATACAATGTTTCAGAAAAGATTGCTTGTTAACCTTATTATAGTATTCCACAGGCAATGGCTCTGCTTACTCTTATGGTCATCGTAGTCATTAACCTTGCAATAGGGATTTTGCCACATGTTGATAATTTCGCTCACATCGGTGGATTTTTAACTGGTTTCCTCCTCGGCTTCATTCTTCTACCTCGTCCTCAGTTCGGGTGGTTAGAGCGGCAGAATCTTCCGTCCGGTGCTCGACCAAAATATAAGTACAAGCCTTATCAGTACGTCCTTTGGGTGGTTTCAGTGGTGCTGTTGGTTTCAGGGTTAGTAAACACATTCATGCTCCCTTATGGTTTTAAGATGATCATGATCTCAAAAGATTCGAATCCCAGTTTTTGCCTACTGATCGATATTTCGATATTTGAGTAAAATGCAGATTCAGTGTTGCATTGGTGATGCTGTTTAGAGGAGAAAATGGAAACGACCATTGCCATTGGTGTCATTACTTGAGCTGTGTTCCGACCTCGAGATGGGATTGCAATGAAAACTAGCAGCATAGCTTTCATTTTTGTGTGTGTGTGTTTTTTTTTCTTCACACATAATTTGTAAATGCGTAAACCAGAGTGGTGTGTTTTCCTGTTCTTGCTTTCTTTACGTATGGAATGACTGAAATTGTTATTGATTTTACATCTCACCATAATATTGTGTACATGATGAAAGCTCATGAAATCTCCCAACCCCAACTTTTATATGGTTTTTTCTGAGAGGAACTTGATTTATCTCCTGCTAAAATCTGTCTAGAAGTGGAAATTTTGGCACTTTAAATCTCTTATCTGCCACTATAGGGTTTGACTGAAAATTTGAAAATTTTGGCTCTAACAAAATGGATAATTACATTACAAGTCAATTATTTGTAAAATTACAAATGGATTATCTAATTTCAAAAAATTACAATGGAGTCATTTAATCAATCAATTGTTACAAACATAGAAGGCACTCGAAAACATTTTTTTAATGATTTTCTTATAGGTAAATTACACCGAAAGTAATCTAATTATCAGTGAGATTACAAATGAGTCATCCAAATATTAGTAAGAATATAAATGAGCCCACCTAATTTTGAAAAGTTGCAACACTTAATCGAAAATGAAAGCTCAATTCATGTTTTAGGATACAACTGGTCGAACACACCGTACAAACGCAACTGTTCAAATCCAGAACATGTGAGGGGAATAACACTCCCTTTAACCCCAAAACTTCATGATGAATAACAATCCCTTTAACCGCCAATTGATGAGTTCTAACTAGCTCCACCTTAAATCAACATTGCTTGATTATATTCATTCATGAACACGTAAGTAGATTGATTAGGCTTAAATATATAAATATTCAAAAAGCAACGCACTACCATTTGCTTTTTAAGTGAACCCTTGTTTATCCAAGACTTGAACAAGTTAAAACAGCCAATAAGCAATGATGGCATGTCTTTTTCACCTTCACTAATTGTGGGCGACAACCCTACACTTAACTACCACAATGATTCTAAAAAACATATCAGATAGTATGGCCATGCCATGATATCAATAATGTTAATCATGAAGTAAAGGATAATTACAAGCCAAGCACGGCCACAAGAGGAAATGAAAGTAGTACGGGGGAAATGGGAGAGGGGATCATCGCCCTTGGTGGACATTAGGAAACTTATTCAAGTCATCAGATGTTGGATGAGGCCTGTACCTATAATCGACATGTTGAGTGAAATCGCTTTCTGAATTAGCCCCTGAATCCCAGAACCCCTGGAAAGTTCTTCGGGTCAAGCCATACCTGTCAAACTCCAGTCTCTGCCTTGGGGCACTCTGAGACCGGTACTTTGCTCGGGATGATTCAGTATTCGACATGTAGTTTGGATGGCCGGAATATCCGCTTAAATATCCCCATGAGCATTCGCTCCTAGCAAAAGGGCTTCTCCTAGCACTGCTTCCGGGTCTGCTGGATGATGCAGAAAGCACTTGCGGGCTGTTGTCAGTATCAGCAGTCCTTGAAATTGCTTCATCTTCCCTTCCATGATGCTTTAGTGATAAAACTTCGTCTGAGAAGTTATTTGGTACCCCTTTTCCTGGCAGTTTTCTCTGGGAGTCGTATGCCATGAAGCTCTGGTTATAATCAAAAGCTGTGCTATGCTGAGATGCCCGAAAGTTCTGGTTACTTTGCTGGGAGTTCAAGTTAGGTTTCCAAGTATCTACTTCGAGGATTTTGTCACTCTTCTCATCATCGACATACCTATGTATAGGCAGCACATCTCTAAGGTTATTCCTTAAACTTTCCTCCATCCAATGGTCCAACCAATTATATCCCATCCGTTCTTTCTCTAGATTGATGATGTCCATCAGATTTGAATTTGAACCACATCTCTGCATGAAAAAGAAAAGAAAAATTCAAGACTGATTCAAATATCCAATTTTATACTCGGTACACTTATATACGATATGGGGTAAGGTTCAATTCTCAACTGATCTAGGAACACTACAACTTTAAACTTTACGAAACTAATATATCCTAAAAATAAAAAAGTTTAGAACATAAGACATAATATACATAAATTCATCTCCGGGATACCTTTAGGATTGCAGGCCCATCAAATTTACACAAGCACGAAGCTGTCATTCATCTTTTACAGAATTTTCATATATCTGCAAGTATGTATATGTAGGAAAAAGTAGGAAATGAACAGAGGGAACATACAGATAAGTTATTCTCAATAAGATCTTGTATATCAACTACGGCTTAGTATTTTTAATCCATCCGTGCGCTAGGAATAATGTGAACTTAAGGCAAGCATATCAATGACATATTGTTAACCTAACACAAACCTTCTGAATCACGTTTATAAATGAATAGATAGGGAAACTAAAACCGTCACTAAACAGCAACTAGAGTAGGGGTCCGCTTACAGCATTTCGTGAATGGGTTATTTTGCAGGTTGAATCAAAAGATTTCGTCACATAAGCACGACTAGCACGGGCTCGAGCTTGAAGTCTGACCAATATTTGCATGCGTCTGAGCATGTCTGCCGTTTGCTTTCTCACAATGTGGCCTCTCACCAGTGCTTGAAGCTTCACCAACGCTTTCAATGCCCTCAGTGCTCTCCGTGCCTGGACCAAGTGCCAGAAGAAGTCAAAAGAATCGAGCACCATTTCCATTAGAGACTAGCAAAAACCATGGCATATGTACCCAACACATGTTTGAGTAAAAGCTTGGAACTAGAGACAAATGAAGGTGTAAAATCTACCAACTTTCCCCAAACTAACTAGCTTTTAGAGCAAATTTAATAATCAGTAATGGGGTTGATGTTAATTCTGAGAGCATGTGAAAATGAAATGGTACCTAACTTGCACATTACTTGTGAAGGATGTTCCAGAAAGCAAGCGACCAATTTTGACAAAAATTTCTACAGAACAACCATTCAGGTCTGAATTCTTCCAAATCTTTTGACTGCTTGTTCTTTAAAATCAGTAGGAGACAAGAGGGGAAACACAAAGATAAAAAAAAGGAGCATTAATTTAGTCAAACAAGTCGTACAAAGTTTCACATGCCACAGCTTCATCTTCTTCCATCATTTCACTTTCTTTTCTTTCTCAGAAGATAAAGAAAAGTAAAGAAAGCAAACTCATCTTCAATCTCATTACGTAAACTGAAGCCATTGAAGCAGTGTTTCAGAAAAGTAATTTTTTCTTTCTTTCTTTCTTCCTCTTCTTCTTATGGGACCATTTCCAGTTGAAGCTTTGTGTCCCAATTCACTCTCCATCCAACCTTTTAAGCATCTTTAACATCTAAAATCTAATTTTTGTACTTCAAAAAAGTTTTTTTTTTCTTTAAAATTGGGATTTAAAGGTGAAAAAAAGCTCAAAAGCATATCAATTATCAACTACAGTTCAAACTTACGAAATTAACTAAGTTTTCTTAGCCATGAAAGACATGGAAAATGAAAATCTCATGGACAGTAATCACAGTGTTGGATTCAAGCAACAATAAACATGATTTAAAAATTAAATACTGACCAGATAACCTCGAAAAACGGACTGCATCTTAACAGTCGCCACTTCTTGTGAGAGGCGTCTGTTGCTCCCACCGGTGCCGCCAACACCACCACTACCACTTGTTAGCCTAACGACCTCAGCCGCCGCATGCGCTGCGGCCAGAGCAGCCTCGGCGAAAGCAGCAGTGGCTGCTGCTACTGCTATTGCGTGCTTGTTGGCATCCAATGTGTCATTGCATGAACCAGAAAGGACATTAAGATGAGAAATGGAAGACGTGGGATGAGAAGATCTGGTAAAGCTCCACCGCCTCCAGTTTTTATGGGGGCGGGGTTGAGTGGGCTTCTTGGCGCCAAAGAGTCGCCGGAAAAGACCCATGGCTCATTGGCCGTCGACTGCACCACCAATTGAAAACATGGTTAATTGTAATACACGCATTTTTTTCTCTTTTGGGGTTAAACAATGGAAACCGAGTGAGAGGAAGAAGTGCAGAAGCTTGGATTTTGTAGCCAGAAGAAACGAACCACAGCTCACAACAATCATACCATACGTGTCTCTTTGATATTTGCATTGCACGCGCATCGATTCTTTTTATAGACTATGACTATCCTTTTATCACCCACGTATTTTTTTGTATTTTTATTTTAGTCATTTTTTAAATTATGTAAACAAATTGGTTACTGATAGTTAGGAGGAATGAGCACATTGACAGATATTGACGAAAAAATTTAAGGAGTCAACTGAAAATTTTAAAAATTCAAAGGTTTATATTAAAATTTTTAAAAATTGCAAAGGGTTTAGTTTATATTTTTTTCTAAAAAGTTAGGGTCTAACTAAATTTTTTTGAAAATTTGAGAGGCTTAATGAGAAATTTTAAATATTATGGGAGGGGTTTAATTAATAAAATTAATAAAAATTTAAATGTTAATATGAATTTTTAAAATTTTGGGGGGTCAAATTAATTTTTTTTAAATTAAGGGTCTCAATTATAATTTTTTAAATTTTGAAAGGACATGGCCCCCACTAGTCCTGGTTGAATTTCACTCATTAGTGAGCTTTTGATCAATTCGAGTAAAAAAAAACTTTAAGTTATTCTAGTATTTTGTGACTTAAACTTAACTTGAAATTTTTTTAAGTCAAATCGAGTTTAAGAAGTTCGATTTGAGTTATTCGAGTTTCTATACAAATTTTATTATGATTATTTATAGTATTATGGTAAGGATTGATTTCAATTTTTTAATTTTCTAACCCCCACATACATACATACATACATACATACATACATACATACATACATACATACATACATACATACATACATACATACATACATACATACATACATACATACATACATACATACATACACATACATACATACATACATACATAAATACATACATACATACATATACATACATACATACTACATACATACATACATACATACGTACGTACGTACGTACGTACGTACGTACGTAGTACGTACATACGTACATACATACATACATACATACATACATACATACATACATACATACATACATACATACGACATACATACATACATACATACATACATACATACATACACATACATACATACATACATACATACATACATACATACATACTACTACATACATACATACCATACATACATACATACATACATACATACAGACATACATACATACATACATACATACATACATACATACATACATACATACATACTACATACATACATACATACATACATACATACATACATACATACAACATACATACATACATACATACATACTACATAATACATACATATACATACATACATACATACATACATACATACCTTACATACATACATACATACATACAGACATACATACATACATACATACATACATACATACATACATACATACATACATACATACATACATACATACATACATACATACATACATACATACATACATACATACATACATACATACATACATACATACATACATACATACATACATACATACATACATACATACATACATACATACATACATACATACATACATACATACATACATACATACATACATACATACATACAACACATACATACATACATACATACATACATACATACATACATACATACATACATACATACATACATACATACATACATACATACATACATACATACATACATACATACATACATACATACATACATACATACACCCTTAAACTGTTTTAATGGCTCGTTTTCTTCAACGGTCATATTTTTAAGTAAGAGTTTCGAATCTTTCATCAAAGTTTCGTAACTTTGAAAACAATATGTTTAAAAGTTTTGAAACTTTCTCCAAAATTTCAAAACTTTCTCCCAACTTTCAAAACTGCATCTGTAGGTGGCCTTTATTGCATGTTTTTAAAGCTTTTAACGGCTATAACTCATCCCCACTGGTCATAAACGGCTAGCAACTCATTTCACACAATAAAAATACTCAAATGACACTTGAAGAATGTTACTACACCTATCCAAGCTTAGAGATCAAGAGAAAAGATTTTTCATTCCTATTTCATTCACTTTCTCATGTACATAAGTGTATTGAGCTTATTGTATATATTTTTAACTCGTTATTTGTGAGCTTAATTCTTGTAAATACCTATATAGCTATGTATTTTTGTTTACACAAATCAAACCTTGTAAAGAGGGGAGAGGTTATAGTTTAGCCTTTAGAAAAACTAGTGAGTTGTAAAGGTTACTCTTGAACCTAGAAAGAGAAAGAACAAATTAGTGAATTTGTTAAAATCCTTAGTGTCGAGCTAAGGTAGTAGATATAGACTTGATTGAGAGGTTGAACCACTATAAATCATTGTACCAAATTTTCTATATTTTATTGCTTTCATATAAAAGATTTTTAAAGGACAATTCACCCCCTTCTTGGAGGTTTTCGGCTGATCGATAGAGGATAACAAGATGTACTTAAAACGAAGGAGGAATTGAAGGAATAAGAAATCAAAGACTAGATCATAAAACTGTCAAAATAATCATCCAGATTTTTATTTTTTGAGTAACTCAAATTGTCAATTTTCAACTCGACTTGAAATTGAAAATCAAATCAATAGTTCGAGTTGTCGAATAAATTGAATAACTTAACTCGAATAATTCGAAATTGAAAAAAAATCGATTTTTTGAGTCGAATTGAGTTTTGCTCACCCCTACTAGTAGTTAAGTTTGGTTGTTGACTAGACAAAAATGATAATATGACATGGTATAATAATGAGTTTACTCCTCAAATTTGTACACATTCTATTAAATTGGTCACAATTTAAAATAGGGTAAACTATGTCAATAGTTCTTTTTATTTTTGGTCTGACTGACTTTAGTCACTAGTTTTTTAATTACGTATGGTTAGTCCCTTACGTTATTGGCCCGTTCAGTTTAAGTAATTCTACCGTTAATTTATGTTAACCCATTAACAATATGATTTGACAATCAAAAATTTAAAAATATTAAAAAAAAAACCCACGTTAAATATTCAAAAATACCCATCTTTCTTCTTCTTCTTCTTCTTGGCCGTCCTTCAGCAAGACATTCATCAAAATATCCAGGTTTAATTGAATTCATAACATATACACAGTAGATGAATCATGAACAAAGATGAGCCACAAGGGAAAGGCGTCATAGGTCGGTGTTACAATACGAAACCGGAGGAAAAGATAAGTACGATGAACCAAAGGACAATGACGATCCGATAAGGGTTGATCAGGCTCGAGGGAATCAAAACTTTTCTCCACAGAGGTTGTCGAGCTTCAACCATCCTACAAAATACAAAGAAATGAAAACAAGTGTTTAATTTTTGTTTACAAGGTTTAAAGATCAAAAGAGGAGCATACAAGTAATCTTCCTCTTCTTCTTCAGCTCGATCATTTTCAACATCATAATTGCTCACTAAACCTCTTTTTTCTTGCCTGACTTACCATTTCTCGACTCTCTCTTTCCATTCCGAGTTGCCATAAATCTCTTTGTCCCCTTCAAGATCCTTACCAGATACGCCCGTAAATACAAAAAGCTAAATCAGTGTTTTAAAAGGAAAACAAAAGTAAATGAAAACATACTGCTTCCTGCAACCGAGAAAGCTTGACCATTAGGCTGCCTTTGCTGGATATTATCGTCCCCGTTTTCCTGCAAAAAGGATAATCTTGCCTTAGGAGACCCGGATCATCCTGGCGGTTCTTAGACTGAAATTCATCATCATCAAAATCATCGTGGTCGTCATAGTTGTCTTCTTCATCTCCTGTAACTCTTTCAATGCCTATTAGAAATAAAAAAACAAAAGTTAATGAAGCAAATATGTTAGGAAAATTAGAGATAAAAATGAGAATCAAGAGTGAACCTTTTTTACGCTTGTAGCGAGTGTTGCACTGAGGGCAACACTGAGTTTCGTCACTCCTCTCGTACTCATAATACGGTCGACAAACTGGGAAGTCACACACATGACAAGCCACGGATAACTCTACGTCTTCCTTGTATCCAGTATTATCCCCACAACCTCTCTGAATGTCGTTTTCGAAAATTGCCGATCCTGAGCCCGGTTATGCAATCCGATAACATCAAGCTCATTCCAAGAAACGCATCACATTACAAAGAAGAAGAAAAAAAGTACCTGGTCGAAAACAAGTGAAGTAAAGCCAGCCATGGTGCTGGAGGTCATGACAACCCCAAAAGGACAAAAGAGAACGAAGATGATAATGAGAGGCACAGGAGAAGAGGAAGAAGGCAACGTCGGTTGTTTTGAATATTCAACGTGTTTTTTAAAATATTTTTTAATTTTTTATTCTCAATTCAGATTTTTATTAATGGCAGTTAACCGAGGTTAAAGGATGAGGAACTTAAACCGAACGCACTAATAACATAAGGGATCGAGTACACTTAATTAAATAAATCGTGTCTAATGTTAGTCAGATCAAAAATAAAGTGTACTATTGACAATGTTTATCCTTTAAAATAATTCAATAAATCGTTAATATTTAAAAAATTACCTAGTCCATATTTCCATTTGAAATAATTTAACAATTCAATAAAATATAACACACTCTAACAAGATGATAAAAATTAAATGAATTCAATTAAAACTAAAAGTTTTAATTCTTTAAAACCATGGAATAAATATGATTAGATAGTAAGTTTGGTTACGTGATATCTGATATTCGAGTCAGATCATTTTGATCATGTATTAAGTGTTACTCGTATTTTAATTAAATTTTTATTTAAATGTGTTTTCATAAAACCCCTCATTCATAAACCCATATTTGAGTCACTCCGATAACTAATGAGACATCTAATATTAGAATAAGATCATCTCACCTGGATATCAGTGTTACATTTAATATCAATACCCTATTCAAGGTATCAATATATGCTAAAAAGAAAGACAATATCAATGGGTGAATTCATGAGATAATGTTCTCGAACTTTTTTTTTCAAGAATTAATGCACATCCCAGATTAATTGCTGGAATGGGGTGAATTCTACAGTAACCTTGGAGGTCGCCATGGCATCCGGGCGACCTTGGAGGTCGCCATGGCATCCGGGCGACCTTGGAGGTCGCCATGGCATCCGGGCGACCTTGGAGGTCGCCATGGCATCCGAGCGACCTGTGTGTATTTTGCAAAGGAATAGGTCGCCATGCAATCAACATGGGACGTGGGAATGCATGGGGGAGGGGATGCATGCTGTGCATGGGCCGTGGGAACTGTGCATGGGCCATGCACGTCGAACGGTGTAGGTCACGGCGGCGTGGTAGGTAGGTCGCCATGGAGTCTCGGCGACCAAGGTCTGGGAGATTCCTGTAGCTGCTGTAGCTGCATGCATGCGTTGCATCATAGCTGAGAGATTCCTGCACCCGTAGCTGTATGTGTTGCATCTATAGTTGCGTTATTGCAGCGTTAATTTAGCTGTCAGCCTTTCAATGCTCAATAGTTAGACGATGCAATGCTAATATTATTTGCTTCAACAATCAAATTTAATGACTCTGTCCAACGCTCAGTTGCTTTATATAAAGGATATGGGGTTTAGGGTAGAAGCACAAGCAGAACCAGAAGCATAAGCACATATAAACTTTGCCGAGAGAAAGAAAGGAAGAAGAAGAAAAGAAGATAAAGGCTCAAACATAGTTCGTGAGGTAATTTTTTTAGTTTAATTTAGTTTATTATATGAAATTATTAGTTTGTTAGTTTCGGGTTTAGGGTAAAACTAAAATCTAGTTAATTAGTTTGTTAGTATAATTATTAGTTTGTTAGTTTAAGTTATATTATATTAGTTTATTAGTTTAATTATTATATTATATAAAAAATAAGTTAATTAGTTTCTTAGTTTAAGTTATTAAATAAAAATATTAATTAATTTGTTAGTGTCTTTAAACGTATATTAGGTTGTTCGTTGAAGTTGAAGTTATATTATAAAAATAATTAGTGCTTAATTAGTTTGTTATTTTAACTAAGTTATATTATAATAAAGAAATAGTTTATTAGTTTAAGGTATATTATAATATATTATATTATATAAAATTAATTTGTGGGAGCTATTGTTGTTTAAATAAATATTTTGTTTACACATACAAGACATTATTTCACAATATTTGCCCACGTACAGATTGATTCGAAGAAAGAAACAAGGCAGGAAAGGAAAGTAAAGGAAGAAGGCATAAAGACGTGAGTAATTTATTATTTTTTGTTGTCCATTTTTGTTGTTGTGTATGTGTAAATTAGTTAGTTAGTAAGTTTATATTAGATTATATAAACTAATTTGTGCGAGATAATTTCCGTTTTAAAAAATATTATGTTTAAAAATATTTAGTGTTGTTTTAAAAATATCGCTATCGAAAGCATGAGTATCTATATCTAATTTCAGGTATCAATAAGTAAGACATATCAATACTTAATGTGACCTAAAGTATCGATATCAATATGTAAGGGTGATTAAGTGTTAATAGTCAAATGATTGAGAGTATCTATAACAAATACTACTTTGTAATAACTTTAGCTTAATAGAAAACATTAAAGCTCTAAAACGTTCCAATACATTTTTTAAGGTATCAATAGCTTAACAATATTCTTGAAATTTATAGTTTTGCTCCTAAAACTTTAATTGATTTACAAAAAGACCTTCGTCTATCAAGTTGACTTCCATTGAGTGATCGACTTGTGAATTGGTGTGATTTCTTGATTGCAATGTCAGTTGTAGGAT
Organism: Hibiscus syriacus; assembly: GCF_006381635.1. NCBI lineage: Eukaryota > Viridiplantae > Streptophyta > Magnoliopsida > Malvales > Malvaceae > Hibiscus > Hibiscus syriacus. The sequence goes on along the minus strand of NW_024063149.1, from coordinate 488,972 downwards.
AAATTCGATAACAAAGGCCATGTTGTGTGAAAGTGGAATTTTCATTGTTCAATATGAATGCCTTATACGTTAAGGAATATTATAAGATTGTATAATGATTTATGATATGAAAGACAATGACGGTTAAAACCTTACGATGGATTAATTATGATATATGTTAGAACCAAACCATAAATAAATTATGAAATCAAATCAGGATCTAATCATACCGAATCATCAAGAATAAAATAAATAATTTCTCTAATAATCAAGTTAGAGTCTTCGTGTATAAATGACATGCCATAAGATCTAGCATTATTACATTCTGTTATATGATATTATGAGTGATTATGTCACTATGAATATGGGTGTGAAACACGGCTTTCATGATGTTTGGCATTCGGGTAATTGCGTCTGTAGGACGTGTATGTATTTTCAATGATTAAGAAAGAAAAATTTTGAATAAAATACATTGTGATCACCCATACTTTTCAAAAAAATCCATCAATTCACCTCAAATCGAAACTTTCGTTGATAATGCACATTACACTTATATTAAAAAAAGTCGAGGGTAAATTAAAATCAAATTCAAAATAATAGGTCAAATTATACCAAAGAAAAATTTTCAAGTTCCAAATTGCACTCCAAAAAAAAAGTGAGGGATCAAACTGTAGCTTGATGCCAACAGCAGGGATCCAATTGCAATACAAAAAAAAAAGAATTAAATTGCACATTTAACCCAACGTCAAGGACCAAAAGTTATTTTAACCTCTTTTAAATTCAGTTCAATGGTTGTTTGAGTCAAAAGTTAAAGCCCGGCTATAGATGAGTAAGATTGATTTATATAAACCTCCAATGTTTGGATTAGGGCTTTTACAAAGGAAGTACATCTTCACCCGTGGATTTGAAGAGTTGACACTCACCAAGCTTCTGCAAAATCTCAACAATGGCAGACGATGACTATAACGACATGGACATGGGGTTCTCTTTCTTTCTCTTTTTATATTTTATCTTCATTGATTTTGATGATTGGATTTTCTAGTTTCTTGAAGTTTGGGCAAATAAAAGAAATCTCAAATTGGGATTTTAAGTTATTAATATGTGATTTGTGATTTCAACAATAAAAGAGAATGTTGTGTCTATGGAACATCAATAGATTAAAAGAATGTTGATCAAATATTATATTTTAATCATATACGATTAAAAAGATGGTTTTTTGGTTTGCCTTAGCCTTTATTGTTTAATTTAGAGCTTTGTTGTGTGTGTTTTGGTTGCCCGTCCAGCTCAGTTGGTAGGACACAAGGCTCTTAATCTTGTGGTCATGGACAATTCATAATTCTGACTGCAGGAGGTTTTCCACGGAAGCTGTTCTCAACCTGGCGTTGTGGGCAGCTTACTACCTTACCTCCCCTCATCCCATTACATATGGGAATAGGGTCAGCTAATTGTGTGTTTTGGTTGCTCAACTTATTGATACAGATATGAAGATGAGCCAGCAGAGCCTGAGATTGAAGTGAGGATCTTTCATTTTTTGATATCATTTTACATTGTTTGTTTGGAAAGAAATTTAATGCGAGCGATAAGGATATCTGTCGGGATTTTTTGTTGGAATGGAAGGAGCCGAGGAGGAAGTGGAAAACAATAACAACGATGATGTTCCGATCGATCCTATCGAAGGCGAAGATAAAGACGACCGAGATGATAATGACAAAGTTAGTCGTAAAACATCCAAGTACATGACCAAATATGAGCGTGCTAGAATCTTGGGTACTCGTGCCCTGCAAATCAGGTTAACTCCATAAACTTCAGATTCTTTCAGCTTTATTTTAGGGGGTTCAACATAGTGGTTGTGCTGCGTAGCGGGATTAATTTATGATGGACTAATTTAAAATATTATCTTGTTATATTAATAATAATTTCGATTACAATTGATAATGTTATGCTACGAGGAGTTTTGACCTAAAATATTTCCTATTTACCTAAAAACTTTCATAATTGATAATAATTTTGGTTACAACATAGAGTATATTGATGATAATTTTTTAGTGATTTGCCATAAAGAAGGAAATATTTTCAGTTTTAACCTAAACTAATACCCAAATTATTCTAAATAGTTAGGTTATTGATAAAGTTTTTTGGTTACAATTGGGTTTTCTCGTTTTTTAACTTTATATTAACCGGTTGTATTATCTGGTTTAACATTTTGTTGTGTGCAGTATGAATGCTCCAGTTATGGTTGAGCTGGAGGGTGAGTCTGATCCACTTGAGGTAAACTTACGTTATTTTAGGGGGCTTTAACATTTTCTTCGGATCAGGTTAATTTGATGAACTTGATATTCTTTTAGGTTTATTTCATCATGCTCACTCTTTTATTTTGGGTTTTGTACATTAGATTGCAATGAAAGAGCTTCGGGAGCGGAAAATCCCCTTCACCATTCGTCGATACTTGCCCGGTGGAAGGTAATATTATTCTATATAAATAATGGATCATCATATCTTGTCTCGTAGTTCTCGTTTATACTTTAAAGACGAATATAAGATTTTATGTTAAGAACATAGACGGCGATAATCATGCTTTTTTCTGTTAAGCAATTTTGATGGGTTAGAATTTGGTGTAATATTTCAGCTATGAAGATTGGGGTGTTGATGAGTTGATTGTGGAAGGCTCATGGAAGAGACAAGTTGGAGGCAACTGATTTTTTACTTTTTTATCCTGCTCATTCTTAGAGAGATAGGCTCATTCTAACCCTTATTCTTATTTTTAAATCAACATACTTAAAACAGCTGCGAGTTTTCTTCTTCCCTTTAATTTGATTTATTTAATTATTTATCATATAAATCACATGATATAATGAGCAAAATAAACAATAAACATTTTAATTATTTATTAAATATTATTTCGCTGGGATGATTTCATTGATCTGATAACAGTGAATAAATTTATATACGAAAATACATCAAACGTAATATTTTTTCATTTGCATGGCCATTAATTACATTTTTTCCCCGCATGGCCAAAGAATGTCTCGATCTATGTGACTGCGAAAACAAACAAAGAGAAAACTTGAAACAACAACAAAGTAATAATAATTTGGTTATACGGTAACCGTAGCGCCGACCCAATCCTCCGCAGGCGGCGGCGACCACCGCGCAGGCGAAGGTGGTGAGAAACACAGATATATCAAACACATCGTGCGGTGGATTTTCCGGCGTCCAAAAAGCCGACAACCCATGAGCATAATTTGTAACGGCAAACAAACGAGGATTGTGAAGGCAAGGGCAAAGATTCGAAGCTTCAGTGCCTTGTTGATTACATGAGAAGCTACTTTCCAGAACGATAACAAGAAGGAAAATATGAAAATAACTGCAAAAACGCCGAACAAAAGTGTGCTTAGAAAAGGGTAAGCACACAAAACCTCGCCGGTGTCCTTGTGGAACGGAAGCCAGCTCCGGTTAAAGAATTTCGGGAAATGCACGTTGGAACCGTCTAGGAAGACAAAGTAAACTTGTACAAGGAAAAGAGGAAGACACGAAGCGAAGACGTAGAAGACGCTGAAGAAGCCGTTCGGTGTTGTTTTATGGACGGAAACATCGAGCAAGAAGAGAAGGATAACGAGGAAACCAGGCTCGAAGATTCCCAATGAGAGAACCAGGTGGAGTTTGCAGAAATTGGCCTGTTGCGGCGGCGTTAGCTTCGGGAACAGAGGATGTAAACAAACACGTTGAAACAACGGGAGGCGGATGACTGCCGTTAACCCCCAGCACGCGATGAAGACGACGAAAAGGAATCGGACGGTCCAGAGAGAGTTGAAATTCTGCAGATGACTGGAGTTTCTGGACTTAAAATGGATGAGTAATATGAAGCAAATGCAGAAGAGTGAGAGAACGAGGAGGGCGGCGATGAAGACGACGAAGAAGAATTCGATGGCGGATCTGAGGAGTGGTAGGGTTTAAAACAATATCATGGCACACACCAAGGTGACTATAAGATGTAACAATGGCGGTCATAATTGAACAGTCGGAAGGGGTTTCGGGGGAGAGAATAAGGGTTGATTTCTCTCCCCTTTTCCCAACCGGCGGGAAGAAACACCGGTGTGCTCAACTTGATTAGATATATTTCCGGTGTGTCGGATCATAAAATGAATCCACAATTTTCTGTGGTGATAATTGATCTGCAATGCCTGCTTTAATCTCGGATCATAAATTAGAAACCTGTCAGCGGTTGGGACAATTTTATAGTCATGGATATACACGATTGAATGAAGCTGTCTGTAAAAACAGACAACTTCTTGTAATGTTTTTTTTTTCTTTCTATTATTTGTATGTAATAATCGATTCTTTCATGAGGCAGCTGATCCTTTCATGGGTTGATTTCTAAGGACACGTTATTTACACGATTGCTAAGTTTTTAAATTATACAATATTGAGACTTTACCCTCATCCACATCTAAAATTAATATTTTGACCAACACTATGTGTTAAAACCTGCTTTAATTGAAAATGTAATGCCAAGTGTGCAAACTACTTTTGTCGTGTGCATTGGTCCCAGTCAGAGAAATATATATATATATATATATATATATATATATATATATATATATATATCTTAAACTTTATGAGAGTGATACACTTACTAATTTAGTTTTATACGTCCTCGAAAGATTTTCCACTGTTGGATTTTAAAAATTTTAACGGTTCAATTCATCAATATATATATCTACATATAAATTTTTAAAATAATGTATTTTTTACACTATATAATAGATAATTAGAAAATTTATACTCGCTCAAAATTTGATATAAATGATTTACGTTATAATCTAGAAATATTCCTCCGTGTACCATGACTTCCCCCGAAAGGGTTCTCTTGCAAAACAAGTCCTCTGCATGATAATAAACCCTTGACAAGAGTGTTGACAACTACAAGAGATATGTTAGAGTCAAATCAATAGACTGGAAGTCACATTTTGTAACCTTCTAGACTCGGTCTGGGAGTTATGATCGGATCTAGTTGGTAACATGTCAAATTCAGAGACCATTTTCAGATTCAAAATGCATTTGCAATCCATTTCGGTGAATAAAAATATAAATAACGGTAAAATACTGAAATACATAACGATAAATATACAAAGATATCAGCGTCAAAAAACAAAATATCGGTAATACAGATACGTGACGACAATAGTAAAAACACGTGTAACCAACGTATAAAAAAGGGCATACAAAAATATACAGTGATGCAAAAGTGAGGAGAGATCGATCCTCCTGATGCCAAGCCTACTGTCTAGTATTATCTGAAATATTAAAATTTAAAGAATGAACTAAAACACACAATGTGCTCCTTACGGTGAATAAAACATACAGATAATATATGTATGTAAAAGTTTATTTATAAAACATGAACACTACCCTCATTTGAATACCAGAATGTGTATGTTCCCCTGAACCATACACCCACCTGTACGCCCGGTAAGGACCTTATACTGATAGCATAAGGGCCTTCGGTAAAGTATTAGCCAGTGCACAAAGCAAAGGAGTGCAGTTAGGTCTTAGTAGCTATAGACTATGCCTGAGATACTTCCTCCGATCATACCCCCAATGATAGTGAACATAATAATTTAGTTTACAAAACATTAAATCATGCCAAATTCTAAAATTAGATACAAAACTATGGTAATCATAGATCATGTCAGAAATATACGAAAACCAAATATAAAAAGTCAAAGCATACAGTAAAACAGATGTCATGGAGTTTGAGTATTTAAATCTCAAAATAGTTCAGACGGATAGTTTAAAACAGTACTTTAACACCAAATAGGAACACACATATACCAATTTGAGAAGTCTAGGACGATAACCTACTTTCAGGTCTGCCTATCATGATCGGCGACAGCGTTAGACCCTACGGATCACAAAAACTATCTTAAAATTCAAACATAAAATAAATAATAAGCTTAGATTAAACAATTTACCGAAACCTATAAGTAACTCTCGAAGAACGTGTAACGGGCTGATTCGTCAGACAGGAAGTACCGAATCTAGTCGACCTTCGGTCAGGGGAATCATGGGTACATTCATGAAAATATAGTCCCAAATTAATTCCATAATCAAATACTAAATAAATAAGCAAAAATGCTAAAAATACTAAGCATTTTCGGATTAACGGGCTCGACTCAGGACTTTCAAGTCAGAATTTGGCGAAACGAACCAAAAAATCAAACTCAGGACGTTGGAAAACATACAGAGAGAGGTTTTCAAAGAAGTCAAAACCGGCCAACGTTCAACTGCGACGGTCAAACGACTCGACACAGCGTGGCGCGACTCAGCACGACTCATCGCGATTGGGTCAGTTCAGGTTGGTGTGGTTTGGCTCGGTTGGATCAGTTCAGGTTTGGTCAATTCAGTTGGGCCAATTTTAGTTTGGTTTTGGTTTGGGTCAACAGATATATATCAGTTTGGATGCGGTACAGATCGATTCAAGCAGGCAGGTCGGATTGGGTAGGCGGATAAGTGGGTTAACCCGCTTTTAGAAGGTCCACAAGCGGTGGACGATCCCCACGCGTAGCGATGGCGCGTGAGGAGGTTTCAAAAGATGGGACAATTACAGAAAATTTTCTAAAATTATTTAGGAGCATTTTAAGGCACTTACCTAGCTCGGTTCACAACGGTGAACGACAGAGAGCTCCATTACACTTCACCTGAAACTTGCACTATCTCACCCCCTCCATACGCCAGTGACAAAGACAATGAAACAAACACCGATTGACTCAACACGATGCAAGGAACATAATGGTATGGGTGGTGCACTAAATGGAGTAATATCGACAGTAAAACGAAGTTTTAAACTTTCTCGGGAAATTTTAAAAAAGAAACTAAGATAGAGAAATTTCAACTTTCCAAAAATGAAAAGTTTCAGGATTTTGGGTTTTAAACCCATCCAAAAATAAAAATGGGAAAATCATACCTAGGTCCTTGGGCTTTTGGATATTACTGAATTGGATATGATTTAGTTAAAAAATTTATTTTGTTCCCAAAAATTCACTGAATTTTCAATTTAGTCCTCAAAATTAAATTACGAAAAATTTAACCCTAGAATTGGGGTGTGACAACTTACCCCCTCAAAAGAAATTTCATCTTCGAAATTTACTTGGTCTTAACAGATGCGAAAATAAAGCTTTCATCGACTCCAAAGTCTCCTTATAAATCTCTATAATACAATCTTTATAAACTCAGTCTAACTCTACAGATTGACCTACGAGAATCTAAACTGTCACAAAGCTCTAGGTATTCTTAATCAAAATATTGAGACCCCAAATACAGAATGTGATACAAAGGAATAGGTAGAACCAGGATAAAATAAAGCAAAGTATGAAACTGAATAAATAGTAACAGTAACTACAATCACATCAGGCTCATTTCGATCCTGTCGGTATTTGGAAGTATATACCAACCTAGCTTGTGTGGCCACAATCCGAGTTGTACCCTAGTATGAGAAGGTTGGTCCCTACTAGTAGACCCCATATAATCTCTACTGACTACGACCCCCCAGTTGGAGTTTGAACTGTACTCTGAGTACGAAAGGGAGTTTAAATCGGTATCTAAATGGTGAAACTGACTCTGGAAAATCCCTCAAGAAATGATCAACGAACCCACATATGAAACAAGTAACCATCTTCTTCCTACACTCTCCAAAATAATACCTCCTACAATACTCACAAGTGACAACCAATGGTGCTCTAGAAGAAGCACCTTGACTAGAAACTGAAACTGTCAGAATGGATGACGGTATCATACTACCTCTCTGAAAAGACTCGTCCCTACATCTCTTGTTGGGTCATGCAAAAACATCACTAGAACCAATCGGTCTCTATCCCTCATACGCTCCAAACCCACTCGCTATATCTCCTCAACAGTCTTGGCTATCTCAACTAAGGTATCAAAGTTCCTCTCCCCGATAGGTAGCAATCTGATCCCTGATCTTATACCTCAGTCCATTTTCAAACCTCAAGCACCAATCCACCTCGTTGTCCACCAACCCTGGAGCATAACAACTCAATATGATAAACTCAATCTCATAACCCATAGCAGGCATATCACCGTGCTCTAAACTCTAAAACTCCTGACATCGTTCCTGTAAGTATCTCTTCGATGTAGAGACTCCTAAAACGTTCCTTGAAAAGATCCCAAGTCAATTGATCCATCTAGATACTCATGAAAATCAAATTCCACCATCTCATGGCTTCCTTCTTAAGAAAAGTTACTACTCCCTTTAACTTTTTCTTGAGCCTCAGCTCCATCTCATCCATAATCCTATCGGTATCTTCTAACCAACACTCAACATCTGTCGGAGGTCCCCCAATAATGTCCTCAAACGACACCTATCCAGTAGCCACCAGAGACGTAGATATATCCACAACAGACATATAAACAGGAGCTCTAGCTACCCTCTGAAACATACGATAAACAACTCTGTCTATGGCACCCTGATCTATCTCAACAAACTCTTCCTTAGTGATGGGAGGGTCTCTCGCAGGTGTAACTAGATCCTCTATGGAAGTAGACGAATGGACATGTGAAACATGATGATATCTAACTAACGATGGGTCCTCTATAGAAACATAAGGATGAGTCGCTCACCCATGACCTTGACCACGAACTATCCTACTACTTCGAGCACTTATCGGATCACTTCTAATAGGCTCTATAGAAAGAATTTAACCTAAGTTAGACTGGCATCATAAATTTCAAATCCATTTAAAACTCAAAAAAACAAGGTGACATAATGTTTGTAAATATCATAAAATATCTTTTAAAAATACAATATTTAGACTTATTCACAGTCCAATTGTTTAAAACCGAAAGATCTGATACCACCAAGTGTAACCCTCTAGACCCGGCATGAGATTTATGACTGAATCTAGTTGGTCACATGTCAAATTCAGAGATCCTTTTAGGTTCAAAATGCATTTGCAATCCATTTGGTGAATAAAAATACAAATAACAGTAAAATACATAAATGCATAATGATAAATATACACATATCATAAAAAAAAGTCAGTATGGTAAATATATAAAGATATCAATGTAAGAAAACAAAATATTGATAACACAAATAAGTGAGGACATTAGTAAAAACACGTGTCACCAAAGTATAACAAAAAGGGCATACAAAAAATATAAAGTGATACAAAAGTGAGAAAATATCGATCCTCCTGATGCCAAGCCCGCTAGTCTAATATCTAGTACTATCTGAAAGATTAAAAATTGAAAAATGAGCTAAAAAGTCCAGTGTTCTTCTTACAGTGAATAAAACATATAGATAATATATGTCGGTATAATTTTATTTATAAAACATGAAAATGACCCCCATTCGAACACCAGAATGTGTAGGTTCTCCTTAACCATACACCCACTTGTACACCCTATAAGGACCTTATACTGATAGTATAAAGGCATGTGGTAAGGTCTTATACTGTGTACAAAGCAGAGGAGTCTACGGTAAGGTCTTAGTAGTCATAGACTATGCCTGAGATACTTCCTCAAATCATACCTCTAATAATAGTGAAAACAATAATTTAGTTTACAAAACATTAAATCATGTCAAATTCCAGAATCAGATACATGAATATAGTAATTAGAGATAATGTAAAAAATATACGAAAACCAAATATAATAAGTCAAAGCATGCAGTAAACCAGATGTCATGCAGTCTAAATATTTAAATTTCAAAATAGTTCAGATGAATAGTTTTAAACAGTACTATAACACCAAATAGGAACACACCTATATCTATATGAGAAGTCTGGAACAGTAGCCTACTCTTAGGTCTGTCTATCGCGATCGACGGCGGCGCTAAACCCTATGGATGGGAAAAAATATCTTAAAATTCTAACATAAAATAAATAATAAGTTTAAATTAAACAATTTACAGAAACCTAAGAGTAGCTCTCGAAGAACATACAAGAGGTTGATTTGTCAGACGAGAAGTACCAGATCTAGTCGACCCTTGGTCAACGTAATCATGGGTACCTTAATGAAAATATAATTTCAGATTAATTATATAATCAGATCCCAAATAAATAAGTAGAAATTCTAAAAATAGTAAGCATTTTGTATTAACGGGCTCGATTCAGGACTTTCAGGTCATAATTTGGTGAACAGGCCACAAAATCAAACTAAAGACATCAAAAAACATCAAGATGGAGGTTGTAAAAAAGTTAACGACGGTCAACAGCTACGGTCAAACGACAACGGTTAAACAGCTTAACTTAACGCAGTGCGGCTCGGTGCTACTGGACCAGTTCTGGTTGGCATGGTTCGACTCAACTGGATCAGTTTGGGTTGGGCCGATTTTAGTTTGATTTGGGTTTGGGTCGACAGATACAGGTCGGGTCAGATGCGGTACGGATCGTGTAACATCCGCAATACCGAGTTAGTGACTAAATTGAAAAGTTTCAGAATTTGGTGACTAACGTAGAAGAATGAAATAATTTAATGATTATTGGAAATATATGTTGAAGGTTATTTAGTAATTATTAAAGGAAATTAAGGGTAAAATGGTCATTTGACCAGAAAGATTTTTATCTTTCTTTTAAGGTGATAAAAACGTGGAAAAGGTGAGAAAAAAAGATAGTTCTGGAGCTGGGTCATCTCCTTCCTCCTCTCTTCCCGTAAGCTCCATGGCAAAGGTAAGTTTAATTTCAGTTGGTTAATTCTTGAGTTTTAAGCTTAGTTTTGATTCTTTGGGTATTAAATAAGCTTAAGGAAAGCTTATATGGGATTTAAACAATAAGATAAAGGAATTAAGAAGGAATTTGTAATATGAGTTTTAAGATGAAATTTTGATATGGTATGGTTGTTGAAGTTTTATGGATGAATTTGACTTTTCATCAATCTAATTAAGAAGTATGAAGCGTTAGAATTGGAATTAGAACACATTGAAAATTTAGTGTGATTCTTGAATGCCATGTAAATGATGGAATTTTGGGTTTAAAGAAGTGATTATGAATAGAAATGAGTTTAAATATGTGTATGGAAGTTAGGAATATTAAAGGAAGTAAAATATGAAGGTTTAAGCTGAAATGAAGTGAATTTCGAGCTCAAAAATGTGATTTCTGGGCAAGGGGAATCGGTACCCATTCAAGGGGAACCGATACCCCCTCAAACGAACATGGAATTCCAGAATGCCAGAGGGGAACCGATACCCCCACAGGAGGGAACCGATTCCCCCTAAAGGAAAATTGTGAATATGAGTTTAATAAGTTCGTTTAAGTTGCTAGTATCCAATTACAAGGTGTAGGTATCTAATGATTGCCTCAAAATGTACATTTATATAGATTCTGCGCATAAAGCAATTCCGGAACATTTGGCAAGTAAGATCGATCAAGGGAAAGATAAGAGATTGGAATTGACTAGTGAGGCCAAGGTGAGTGCATACTAGTGACATGTAGTGTTTAATGGAAATAAGACTTGCGATGAGTCTATTTCCTAGAGTAATATGAATGAAGTCATAGACATGATTATGTGTTGGTTATAACTATATATGATTATATGTATTACATTGATTGTATGTATGCATGACTAAAGATAATGATATGCTTTGTATATGCTATATGATTTATGTAAGATTTTATTATGTAATAATGGAAGAACATGGAATAAGTTATATGATAGAGTTATAAGAAATGAAATGAACATGAGAGAATAAGATAATCAAGTATAAGTCATATGATATGGTATAAGTGATTATACGAGAAATGTTAGGAGACTCTAAGAGAATAGTATGAATTCGAGGGCATAAATAAGGATACATAAGTTATATAGAGAAACTTGATAAATTAAAGGAAACTATGGTTTATGTATTAAAGTGAAGAGCTACAAAGTTTTATTAAAGATATTTGTGGAAGTCATGAGAAATTGAACTACATAAATAGATGGTTTATGTGAGTGAAAAGGGAAAATGATATAAAATAAGTTATGAAATTATAGGAATATAGAAGATAAGTCGAGAGATGTAGGGAAATAGAAGTAGATGTTTATTAAGAGTCATAGGAGAACAAATATATGTAATATGATAATGAAATATAAGACTATGGGGATACATGGTTATGAGATAAAATATGTAATAATAGGAAAATATGATGAAAGTGAGTTTATAAGAAGTGATATGAACTAGGTAAACATGGGTAACAGTATATGCATAATGGAAACATGAGTTGGACAAGTACATAATTGTATGATTTATTATAAGGATTCGTATAATGGAGCTATATGAAAAGATTATAATGAATATATGAAATTGAATTAAGTAAAGAGATTAAATTGGTAACTAAATAAAAATACTATTAAATGATATATGTTTAGAAATACGACATAATTTATAATCTAAGGGAATACAAAGAAATGGAGCATAAGGTAGATAATATGATATCCGTTATTATATATCTATATGATATATGTCATCAGGTAATATGAAAAGACTTTGAAAATTGATATAAGCTATGAGAAAGTGTTCTAGGTGTTTCTATGTGATTATGTGCACTTTGGGATATATGTTATATGATATGGATCTATGTAACTACGTGAGAAAGTATAAAAGCTATGTGACATGTAAATGTGACTCATATGAAAATGTTCTATGAGTAATTGAACTATGTGTTATGTGAAATGATAAGTATAAAAGAAAATGCCCATGTTATGTGCTTGAGAGCTAGGGGTATAGTTGGCATGCCAAGATTCGAGGGTCTATGTGGTCCTTTGGGACATATATGTATTCTTTGGAACATGTGTGAAGTCTGGTGAGACACATACTTGATCCTTGGCATATGCATATGATTCTTAAGGAATGATGTGTGGTCCTTCGGGACATATATGTATTCTTTGGAACATGTGTGAAGTCTGGTGAGACACATACTTGATCCTTGACATATGTATATGATTCTTAAGGAATGATATGTGGTCCTTCGAGACATATATGTATTCTTTGGAACATGTGTGAAGTATGGTGAGACACATACTTGATCCCTAGTATATGTATATGATTCTTAAGGAATGATATGTAGTTCTTATAGACATTATTATATGGCACTACGGTGCAATGCTACGCGGCACTACGGTACAATTCTATCTGGCACTTCGGTGCATTTATATGAGCTGTGGTGACAACATTGGTGCACAACCTCCATAAACTCACATATCTATAGTTCTCACATATGTACATGGGCTAATCAAGAGATATAAACAAATATATGTTAGTGATATGATAAATGTTATAATAATGATATGATGTTGTGTATGTATAGTGTTTGATTGAAAAGGTTAAGCATAAAAGTATGTGATTACATGATAAACTATTAATGATGAGTTATGTGTATGTATGTATTTACTGTAATTAATCTGATATGATTTTATATGATACGAGGAAATCATATAATTTGGTATAACATGATAGAACAGAACATGCATGTATTGATATATGTTATAAAGTGCATTATAAGTTTTTATGCCTCACTAAGTCTTCGACTTAGCGTGTGATTGTTTCACACGTAGGGTACAGAAGCAAGAAGAGAAGAGAAGAAGAGTAATACAGGTCAGCATCTCCCTTACAAGATTTCAGATCAGAAAATAGATGAGTTAAATGATTTTTGTTATTTTGAATATAGTTGGCATGTACTAATTGATTGAGTTAAATATGCTCTGATCGATTTTGGTTATTGTGGTCAAATTACGTAATTAAACTGCTTTTACTCTAAGGAAAGTTTTAAATTTTCTTTGAATTTTGTCAAGAGTCAAAGTTTGAAAAGTCAATGTGACACCTCAGACTCGTATCCAGGTCGGGTACGGGTTTGGGGTGTTACATTTAATGGTATCAGAGCTAAGGTTTAGCCGATTCTCGGCATAAACCGAAGTCCAAAGTGTCATAAAAGGTGTACATGTCAACATAGAGTGAAAAATTTCTGATCTGATAGTATAAGGAGTATGTTGTCCTGCTAATAGAATAAGAATAGTTTAATACAGTAGAAATCCGATCGTGATAATTTTGAAGTAAGTGAAAGGTGATATTCCTAATTGTGATAGCTATTTACCTGCCCTGGCCAGGCAGGATGAAGAGCGGACACCTCAGGAAATGCCTAGTAAGATCAAAAGTTGATTTCAGAAAGCTGAAATCATATTTGAATAATGATAGAAAGTTTTCATTGTTTTGAATCGGAAACACGATATAGAGTAGTTTTGTTATTATGTGGATAAGATAGAATATGGTGAACAAGTGTCACTATAGGATTGTTAAAAAGATCAAAGGATGTGGTGAGTATTTGTATAAGAATTCAAGAATAGATGCATCAGTGACAAGTGTATAAGAGATATAGAGATAGAGTTTATGAATTTAAGACAAAGGGATAATATTATGTATAAGCAAGAGTGTGGCTATAATAAGGGTTTTCATTCTAGATGAAAAGAGTTAGCGTTGACTAACCAGATTATGTGATGGAAAAGGTATAGAATTTAATATTTTGAGATGTTGTTATGATAAGACAACCAAATATGAAATGGATCTGGATACAATTGTATATTTGGATCATAGTACTGTTGTATAGTAAAGGGAATAAGGATTTGTGTATTTGAGTAAAGGTGAGGATTGATAAGAAGAGTTTAGGAATGGGTATATCGATGATCAGTTTATAAGACAAAGTAAGTCAGAATGTTCAGTTGAATAACGAAAATTATATGATGTATGAGAATGGAGGTGAAATTGACAAGTTAAGTAAACGAATTTTGAGATAATTTCGATTGGAAATGATGTATGTGATTGGTTGATTAGGGTTTTGTTCTAGATTGGACAGATGTTATTGATTAACTGTCAGAGTAAAAGTGATAGAGTTATAAGAATTGAAGAAAAGGTAGAGTTGAGTTAATCAAGTATGATGTGAATTTGAATATAGTTGGGTATTCTGATCAGATAGCTATGATGTAGAAAAGGAGATAAGTATTTGCATGAAATTTTAAGAGATGAAAATACAAGTATAAGAAATAGGTTATCAAAGTTATGAGGATGCAATGAAGATTGGTATATAACGATGAATATAGGTGATAAGACAAGAGTATGTGAACATGAAAGGAAATATATGATTTGTGTATAAGGAATAAATAAAGGAAGAATGGAATAGAGAAATGAAATGGGATTGAGTTAAAGGATTAGACACGATAAACGTTATATGGAAGTGTAGGTGATAATTTTGGATATACAAGTGAGAAAAGAGTGATTGGTGAGGTGAAAAGATTTTATAAAGTGTATGTTGAATCATATTTAAAGAAGATTTAAGGTCGTGTTCTTGGTTAAATGATGATGGAAAACGAATTTGGTTATTATTATAAGGTAATTAGAGATGGATTTATGATGTTGATTGATGAAAATGGATTGAAGTTGCTGGTTGTTGTTTAAGTGATAAGTGACATGATATGAATGTATAAAGGAAAAAGGTAATTGAAAAGTTAAAGGATTGAAAAGTACGTTTCCTGATGATGACAAGAAAGAGTAAGTAAATGAAGTAACATGAGAACATTAGAAGATATGTTTTATCAAAATGTTCAGTGAAAATTCGAGGGCGAATTTTCTTAAAAAGGAGGGGAGATTTGTAAATACCGGGTTAGTGACTAAATTGAAAAGTTTCAGAATTTGGTGACTAATGTAGAAGAATGAAATAATTTAATGATTATTGGAAATATATGTTGAAGGTTATTTAGTAATTATTAAAGGAAATTAAGGGTAAAATGGTCATTTAACCAGAAAGATTTTTTTATTTCTTTTAAGGTGATAAAAACGTGGAAAGGGTGAGAAAAAAAGAAAGTTCTGGAGCTGGGTCATCTCCTTCCTCCTCTCTTCCCGTAAGCTCCATGGCAAAGGTAAGTTTAATTTCAGTTGGTTAATTCTTGAGTTTTAAGCTTAGTTTTGATTCTTTGGGTATTAAATAAGCTTAAGGAAAGCTTATATGGGATTTAAACAATAAGATAAAGGAATTAAGAAGGAATTTGTAATATGAGTTTTAAGATGAAATTTTGATATGGTATGGTTGTTGAAGTTTTATGGATGAATTTGACTTGTCATCAATCTAATTAAGAAGTATGAAGTGTTAGAATTGGAATTAAAACACATTGAAAATTTAGTGTGATTCTTGAATGCCATGTAAATGATGGAATTTTGGGTTTAAAAAAGTGATTATGGAATAGAAATGTGTTTAAATATGTGTATGGAAGTTAGGAATATTAAAGGAAGTAAAATATGAAGGTTTAAGCTGAAATGAAGTGAATTTCGAGCTCAAAAATGTGATTTATGGGCAAGGGGAATCGATACCCATTCAAGGGGAACCGATACCCCCTCAAACGAACATGGAATTCCAGAATGCCAGAGGGGAACTGATACCCCCACAGGAGGGAACCTATTTCCCCCTAAAGGAAAATTGTAAATATGAGTTTAATAAGTTCGTTTAAGTTGCTAGTATCCAATTACAAGGTGTAGGTATCTAATGATTGCCTCAAAATGTACATTTATGTAGATTCTGCGCGTAAAGCAATTCCGGAACATTTGGCAAGTAAGATCGATCAAGGGAAAGATAAGAGATTGGAATTGACTAGTGAGGCCAAGGTGAGTGCATATTAGTGACATGTAGTGTTTAATGGAAATAAGACTTGCGATGAGTCTATTTCCTAGAGTAATATGCATGAAGTCATAGACATGATTATGTGTTGGTTATAACTATATGTGATTATATGTATTACATTGATTGTATGTATGCATGACTAAAGATAATGATATGCTTTGTATATGCTATATGATTTATGTAAGATTTTATTATGTAATAATGGAAGAACATGGAATAAGTTATATGATAGAGTTATAAGAAATGAAATGAACATGAGAGAATAAGATAATCAAGTATAAGTCATATGATATGGTATAAGTGATTATACGAGAAATGTTAGGAGACTCTAAGAGAATAGTATGAATTCGAGGGCATAAATAAGGATACATAAGTTATATAGATAAGCTTGATAAATTAAATGAAACTATGGTTTATGTATTAAAGTGAAGAGCTACAAAGTTTTATTAAAGAGTATTGTGGAAGTTATGAGAAATTGAACTAAATAAATAGATGGTTTATGTGAGTGAAAATGGAAAATGATATAAAATAAGTTATGAAATTATAGGAATATAGAAGATAAGTCGAGAGATGTAGGGAAATAGAAGTAGATGTTTATTAAGAGTCATAGGAGAACAAATATATGTAATATGATAATGAAATATAAGACTATGAGGATAAATGGTTATGAGATAAAATATGTAATAATAGGAAAATATGATGAAAGTGAGTTTATAAGAAGTGATATGAACTAGGTAAACATGGGTAACAGTATATGTATAATGGAAACATGAGTTGGACAAGTACATAATGGTATGATTTATTATGAGAATTAGTATAATGGAGCTATATGAAAAGATTATAATGAATATATGAAATTGAATTAAGTAAAGAGATTAAATTAGTACCTAAATAAAAATACTATTAAATGATATATGTTTAGAAATACGACATAATTTATAATCTAAGGGAATACAAAGAAATGGAGCATAAGGTAGATAATATGATATCCGTTATTATATATCTATATGATATATGTCATTAGGTAATATGAAAGGACTCTGAAAATTGATATAAGCTATGAGAAAGTATTCTAGGTGTTTCTATGTGATTATGTGCACTTTGGGCTATATGTTATATGATATGGATCTATGTAACTACGTGATAAAGTATATAAGCTATGTGACATGTAAATGTCACTCATATGAAAATGTTCTATGAGTAATTGAACTATGTGTTATGTGAAATGATAAGTATAAAAGAAAATGCCCATGTTATGTGTCTTGAGAGCTAGGGGTATAGTTGGCATGCCAAGAGTCGAGGGTCTATGTGGTCCTTCGGGACATATATGTATTCTTTGGAATATGTGTGAAGCCTGGTGAGACACATACTTGATCCTTGGCATATGTATATGATTCTTAAGGAATGATATGTGGTCCTTCGGGACATATATGTATTCTTTGGAACATGTGTGAAGTCTGGTGAGACACATACTTGATCCTTGGCATATGTATATGATTCTTAAGGAATGATATGTGGTCCTTCGGGACATATATGTATTCTTTGGAACATGTGTGAAGTCTGGTGAGACACATACTTGATCTCTAGTATATGTATATGATTCTTAAGGAATGATATGTAGTCCTTATGGACATTATTATATGGCACTACGGTGCAATGCTACGCGGCACTACGGTGCAATTCTATGTGGCACTTCGGTGCATTTATATGAGCTGTGGTGACAACATTGGTGCACAACCTCCATAAACTCACATATCTATAGTTCTCACATATGTACATGGGCTAATCAAGAGATATAAACAAATATATGTTAGTGATATGATAAATGTTATAGAAATGATATGATGTTATGTATGTATAGTGTTTGATTGAAAAGGTTAAGCATAAAAGTATGTGATTACATGATAAACTGTTAATGATGAGTTATGTGTATGTATGTATTTACTGTAATTAATCTGATATGATTTTAAATGATACGAGGAAATCATGTAATTTGGTATAACATGATAGAACAGAATATGCATGTATTGATATATGTTAAAAAGTGCATTATAAGTTTTTATGCCTCACTAAGTCTTCGACTTAGCGTGTGATTGTTTCACACGTAGGGTACAGAAGCAAGAAGAGAAGAGAAGAAGAGTAATATAGGTCAGCATCTCCCTTACAAGATTTCAGATCAGAAAATAGATGACTTAAATGATTTTTGTTATTTTGAATATAATTGGCATGTACTAATTGATTGAGTTAAATATGCTCTGATCGATTTTGGTTATTGTGGTCAAATTACGTAACTAAACTGCTTTTACTCTAAGGAAAGTTTTAAATTTTCTTTGAATTTTGTCATGAGTCAAAGTTTGAAAAGTCAATGTGACACCTCAGACTCGTATCCAGGTCGGGTACGGGTTGGGGGTGTTACAGATCGAGTCAGGCGGGTGGGTCAGATCAGGTAGGTGGGTCTGCGGGTCAACTTGCTTTTAGATGGTCCACAATCGGTGGGAGATCGCCATTAGTATAGACGGTGCGTTGGGGATCGTGCGGAGGTTTCCAATGATGAGAAAATTACACAAAATTTTCTAAAAATATTTAAGAGCATTTTAAGGTACTTACATAGCTTGGTTCACAACGGTGAACGACAAAGAGCTCGATTACGCTTTGCCGAAAACTTGCATTTATCTCACCCCCTCCACACGCAGACGACAGAGATAACGAAATAGACACCGGTGGACTCGGGATGATACAAGGAACACGATGTTATGGGCGGTGCACTAAATGGGGCAATGATCGACTAGAACGAAGTTAGATGTTTTCAAGAAAAAATTCTAAAAAATGAAACTGAGAGAGAGAAAGAAATTTCCACTTTCCAAAGATGAAAAGTTTTAGAATATTGGGTTTTAAACCCATCCAAAAAGAAAAATGGTAAAATCATACCATAGATTCCTATGCTTTTGGTTATTACTGAATCATATATGAATTTAGTTAAAAATTCATTTTGTTCCCCAAAATTCATTGAATTTTCAATTTAGTCCTTAAAATTAAATCATGAAAAATTTAACCACGGAATTGGGGTGTGACACATTTTTACACTATATTGGTTTATAAATAAAAATTATAATCTTATATCTGACATCAATACGTATTAGGGATCAATATATAAACCCTTGTACTAGACAAACTTATTCATTTCTTTCATTTTTTTAGCTGACTTCCTTTCGAACCTTTCTCCCACAGCTTTCTATTCATTTTTAAATTTTACTGACTGCAGTTTTTTCCCCAAATCAGAAGGGATGAACCACTTACAACCATCATAATCTCCTTGTTACCATCAACGATTAACACGATGAGATAAAATCCTTTTTAACCCAAAGAATCAGTTACGATAAATATTTAGGAGCCATCCCAGGACAACAGAGCTAACTTGTTATCTTCATTTCATAACCATCTGACGCACTTGGCTCCTCTGGCCAACAAGAAAAAAAACCCACATATGATCTAACATATTATGGATTGTACCAAGCTATTATGTTGTCTATGACTAATTCGAACATCATTATTTCTTACAATGCTACAAACAATATATGTAACCCTAGGACCAAAATCTCCTACAAGTCTATGGCTTATAGGCTGAGCTGAGAAGCCTACAAGAATAATTTTAAGCCTTTCAAGAGACTTAAATATAATTGAAATAACAAAATCAATGATGATAATAATAGTTAACAAAATGACTATTTAAGGTTATTTAATCTCTCAATAGTTAGGGAGTGGGCGTCAATGAAAAGGATGAAGGGGCTCCTAATGTTGAATAGAGGCATCAACAGGAACATGTAACTGCTCACTTGAACACCTTAGAAGATAAGTCCCCCATGAGATGACTAAAGAAAGGTTAACATTGAATACATACTCCAACCCCATGACCCAATAGACTAGGATAGATGAATCAAATGGTGACCTTCCAATGACAAATTGTTGATCAATGAACTATCAACAACTTGAGAAATTCGTCTAGGGAAAACAAAGCCTTCTCATTGTAATACCAAATCCCAATCTAAGCCAATCGGAGAATCCAAGTGTTACATAGAGGCACCGAGGTGGTCATTTTTTTAAAATAATATATGATATAAATAATCATAGTCATAATACTCCATGAGTTTAAAACATGAGTCCATGAAGTTTACAAAATATGGAGCTCTCAATAATATATTGTTGAGTTAATCGATCGACGGAATCGGCCAAGAGGGGGGTGAATTGGCAATTAAAAATTTCGTGGAAGCTTTTGTAGAAAAATTGAAAGTAATTGCACATCGATTTGCAGTGGTTCGATTTTCTCAAACAAAGTCTACGTCCACTACCTTAGCTATCCACACTAAGGATTTTCCAACAAATTCACTAATTTGTTCTTTCTTTTGAGGCCAAAGAGATAACCTTACAAAATCCCTCAAGAGTATACGCCAACTCTTGAGAACACTCTTTTTCCCAAAGAGAAGATTACAAATTTGCAAACTTACAAGAAAACCTCACAAGGTAAGATGTTTGCACAATTCTAGAACAAGAAAAGAACACTCAAAGATAATTACAAATGAGCACAAATGGTGTTCTTGAAAGCAAAATGAATATTGAAAGGAAAATTGGCTTGATTTGCACAAACTTGGTGTTTGATGCTTTCTCTCTTGTTTCTCTATAATTTCTTATTGATCAAGGGCTTCAGAACTTGTTTAAATACACCTTGAATCTCTTCTGAACGTTGGGGATGATTAGTGAAGATCATATAGCCGTTTTAGTGTGAAAACAATTAATAAAACAGTTTGGAGCATGGGGGGAATCGGTTCCCTAAGTGTAAAATTCAAATATTTCGACCGTTGAACAGGGGGGGAATCGGTACCCCCTATGGGGGAATCGGTTCCCTCCGAGCATTCTGGAAATCTCGGAGCCAAACCATTCAGGGGGGAATCGGTACCCCCTTGGGGGGGGAATCGGTTCCCTCTGAGCAATCTGAAATTTTTGGCTTTGAAATGGTTCGAAATACTTTGAAAGATTATTTTGAAATTGTTTTAAGATTAAAACTTAATTTTACACTTAAGTAAGGATTAAAAATGAATTTTGAAATATTTTGAGTAATGTTTTGATATTCGAATAATTATATCGAATATACTTAGAAAATCATTTTGGAAAATCTTAAAATTCATTTAACTTAATTTGTTATATTGAAATATCAAAATGTTTTCAACAATCTCCCCCTTTTTGATATAACAAAACATTTTAGTAATTTTAAGATTTTGAAATCAAGTTTTGAAATTACTCCCCCTTACTTTAGCACTTCTCCCATTTATCATTTTAAAAACACACTTAAAACACACTTCTCCCCCTTTTTGTTAAATCAAAAAGATTCAAATAAACGTGAAAAATATTAAGCCAATTGATTAGGTATATGTATGCATAAGCTGCTAAGATCACAATTAAGAGAAACGTTAGCCATTAGTTCCGTAATCAATATTCATAAATAATGTGATATGGCAAAATTGGTCATATTGCTAATAATGATGTAAATGATGCAATAATAAATAAATCACACCAAACATATAAGTTCAAACCATCCATAAATCCAAACAAATTCACAATCCTCAAATTCAAACAACCCAAAATATTCAAAATGTTAAAACAATAAGTTTGGAAAACAAAGTAAAACATTTAATCATATATCCGGATTAGGAGGAGGAAAAATGAGCTCGCATAGCGGCCATTTTGTTAGTGAGGTCATTAATACATGCGTTGGTTGCTTCATTATTTGCACGCATTTCCCGAAGAATTTCTAATTGTTGAGCTCCCATTGTGGATAAATGGGACTCTATAGAAATAAAGCGTGAATCCATGGTCGCATATCGGTAATCAAATGTCTCCATAAAAGATTGAAAATATGGAGGCATTTGAGTCGATTGTTGTGCTTGCTCTTCGGGCTGCTCCTCGGCCTGCTCAGGTTCAGCTTCAGCTTCATCGATGTCTCGCATTAGTTGCTCAAGCTCGAGATCTTCGTCAGCTTCGGGTGGAGCTTGTGAAGAACTAGCTCTCGGAGTAGTTGCAGAAGTTCGAACCCATTCCCCGGTTTCCTTATCCTTAATCCATCTCACTCTCGTTAAGGAAAGAAGGTTAATTTGTTTCTTAAGAGGAAAAACGGCATCTAGACCTACTCTAAGCCCAGCTTTGGAAAACAGATTACTCAAAATACAACCGTAAACAAGAGATGAACAAAGTTTTTTATTAGGAACAAGATTTACGGTTTCAACAATTTCAGCAAAAATAATCTGAGGTAGGTTGATTTTAATATTGTTTTCGAAACAATGTAACCACCAAATATCTAAGGCTCTAAGAGTAGAATAACGACCTCCAGATGGTCGAAACCACCAAGAAATCATTAGATGAAGAAAACGTTCATGAAGGTCTAGGACACTTGCACTATCCCTTCTTTTATAACGAGATCCTAAAACCTGTTTTTCATTTGAAATCCCTTCATTATCTAATCCGAATGTATTGGCTATGTAAGCCGAGTCAATATATAAGAATTGTCCTAGAAGGTAGGAACGAATTCCTATGGTTTCGGTTTCAGTTTGGTCTTTAACACAAACGACATTAGAATAGAAAATACGAACAAGTTGATGGTAAACGATGGGTTCAAGGTCAAAGAGTTTATCAAATTTCCACTCTTGTAAAAGAGGAAGATATTTAAAATTGATAGCTAACATAGCATGACAAGAAGGAATACGTTCTTCCCAGATTTTGTAAGAGTCGAAATATTGATAATACTAAAAACGATGATTTCTAGGACCAGGATGATTGAAACACGAATTTTGGATAGTCAAATTAGGATTAATAGGATTAGGATTAGAAATTGGAATAGGTGGAGGATTTGGAGGTGGATTTGGTTGTCGGTGTGAACGACTAGATGAAGACCTAGCACGTTTAGGATTAGACATGGTGAAGGAAATCGGAATAGATTGGATAACCTGCAATTTTAAAAACAAATGTATGCAATTCAATTAATCCCAAAACTCAATTGAGTCCTCAATATTTCAAGGTTCTCTAAATCAATCCTAATGGGCAAAGTTTTTGAAAAACTTTTTTAAAAAAATATGGTTTTGAGAAACAATATATGTATAGTTTTCATAACAATAACATAATTTAATCAAAACATAATGATTTGAAAAACAACAATATTTTTTTTTTAATTTCGAAAATTTAAATTTTTTGGGAAATTTTTGTGTTTTTGATGAAATTAGTTGTAACATCTAGTTTCTAATCACTAAACAATCAATGCCCGATCACTATTTCAACCTAGAACTAGTTAAAACTAATCCTATGTTCAAAATCAATGAAATAGAGAGTTTAGAAAAATTTACCTTGAAAGATGAAGATTGAGGGGATTTAGATGTTGTTTGCACGATTTTAATGATGATTGCAAGTTTAGGAGATGATATTTGAAGTGATTTCCGATTAAAATCAATGATTTGAGGCAAGAATGGAGATTTAAGTGTTTGAGGGAGAGAAATGGCGGAATAGGTTTTGGGGTTTTGGGTGTTCTTGCCCGATTTTAATAGAACCCCAGGGGGGTATCGATTCCCCTGTGGGGGGAATCGGTTCCCCTTCAAAGGGGGAATCGGTTCCCTCATGGGGGGATCGATTCCCTCTGCACCAAAATGCTAAAATCCGACTTTTAAGCACATAAAATGCTAAATTAATCTTCTCTAGTGGTATAGGCAACTCATATATTGAAAAATAATTATGTTCAAACAATTAAATTAATCTTTAAACATTATTTGAACATAAAATTAATTTTCACTAAGAATCATAAACTCCCCCTAACTAATAGCAAGAATGCAATCAAAAATTATTATTATAAGCATTTTTCAGTATTTATTAAAAGTGCTAAATTATTTTAAACACTTAGTGAAGATAGGTTAGTTAAACCTAATTCTCTTCTAAGTGTCCAAAACCTTTCCTTGTCTAAGGGTTTTGTAAAGATATCCGCTAATTGATGCAAAGTATCAACATATTCTAGAACTACATCTTCCTTAGTGACATGGTCTCTAATGGAGTGATGTCTTATTTTAATGTGCTTAGTTCTAGAGTGTTGGATGAGATTTTTAGTGAGACAAATAGCACTAGTATTGTCACACTTGATAGGAATGGTACCTACTTCAATTCCATAATCAAAAAGTTGTTGTTTCATCCATAAAACTTGTGCACAACAACTACCTGCTGAAATGTATTCCGCTTCAGTGGTAGATAATGCAACACAATTTTGTTTCTTTGAAAATCAAGAAATCAGCATATTTCCAAGGAATTGGCAAGTACCGGAGGTGCTTTTCCTATCTAATTTGCATCCTTCATAATCCGCATCAGAAAAGGCATGCAAGCTAAAGCTAGAATCTCTAGGATACCAAAGTCCTAAACTAGGAGTGTCCTTAAGGTATCTAAAGATTCTCTTAACAGCTAGTAAATGTGATTCTTTAGGACATGATTGAAACCTAGCACACAAGCAAACACTAAACATAATATCCGGTCTACTTGCAGTTAGATAAAGCAAAGAGCCAATCATTGACCTATATAATTTAACATCTACACATTTACCTCCTTCATCTAAGTCAAGCTTTGTTGAAGAGATCATTGGAGTGTCATGAGGTTTCCCATTTTCCAGTCCAAACTTCTTGAGCATATCTTTGACGTACTTAGCTTGATTAATGAAGATGCCATCTTTTCTTTGCTTGATTTGGAGTCCCAAGAAAAATGAGAGCTCCCCCATCATGCTCATCTCGAACTCACTTTGCATTAGCTTAGAAAATTCTTGCCAAAGAACATCATTAGTAGAACCAAATATTATATCATCAACATAAATTTGAACTACTAATAAATCTTTACCTTTTCTCTTTAAAAATAATGTAGTGTCAACCTTTCCTTTTGAAAAACCTTTTTCAATTAAAAAATTTGACAATCTTTCATACCAAGCTCTAGGAGCTTGTTTTAAACCATAAAGAGCTTTTGTCAATTTTAAAACATGATCCGAAAAATTTGAATCTTCAAAACCTGGAGGTTGTTCCACGTACACTTCTTCCTTTATAAAACCATTTAAAAATGCACTTTTAACATCCATTTGATATAATTTAAATTCATTGAAACATGCAAATGCTAATAACATTCTAATTGCTTCCATCCTAGCTACGGGAGCGTATGTTTCATCATAGTCTATGCCTTCTTCTTGAGTGTAGCCTTGAGCAACAAGTCTAGCCTTGTTCCTCACTATATTACCATTTTCATCAAGTTTATTTCTAAAAACCCATCTAGTACCTACAGTAGATTTATTACTAGGCCTTTCAACTAATGTCCATACTTTACTTCTCTCAAATTGATTTAATTCTTCTTGCATAACCATAATCCAATGTTCATCTTTTAGTGCTTCTTTGATGTTCTTAGGCTCTATGCATGAAATAAATGCAACATAATTACAGATATTTCTAAGAGAAGATCGAGTAGTTACCCCTTTTGATGGATCACCTATAATTTCACCATCCTTGACATAGTTGTACTCTCTTGGAAAAGATACTTCCCTTTCTTCAATGGTTGGATTCTCGAGGGGATCATGAGTTTCCTCATCTTTTGTTTCTTCCTTTGATGATGATTCTCCAACGTCATGTCTAACGTCATTTGCTTGTACAATACTACATCATCATTAACAGAAGAATCCTTCCTCGGAAGGGGATTATCATCGAAAACAACATGTATAGACTCTTCTACAACTAAAGTTCTTTTATTAAATACACGATAAGCTTTAGACAAATGCATATTGTTTTTCTCCCAAGCTAGTAGTTCTAGTTGGCCCAAAAAGATCTAAATGGATCAGTTGTAATACTCTACTAGTTGATACATCATTAATAGATTTAAAAGAAACTCGTTTTTGGTTTCCTTTAGCACAAGCATCACAGATTTTATCATTATCAAATTTAAGCTTAGGCAACCCTCTTACTAAGTCTCCTTGAATTAACCGTTGCAAAACACTCATACTAGCATGACCTAGTCTCCTATGCCATAACCAACTATCATGCTCATCCTTAGCAACTAGGCATAAATTAGTCATATCAATAGAATCTAAATGCACCATGTAAATGTTTCCTATTCTATGACCAACAAGCATAATCCGATTAGATGCAATGTCAATGACTTTACAACCATTAATTTCAAATAAGACATTGAATCCTTTATCGCATAATTGACTAATACTCAATAGATTATGCTTTAATCCATTCACATATAAAACATTCTTAATTTGTATGGAAGAGGTATTACCTATTATACCAATACCTTCAATGTGACCTTTTGAATTGTCTCCAAAAGTCACTTCTCCTCCATTTTTGGCGTTAAGCTCAATGAACCGGCTTTTGTCTCCGGTCATATGTCTTGAGCATCCACTATCAAGGTACCATGAATTTGAATTTGTTTCCCGTGCCTTGTAGCAATGCTCCTTTCCCTACAAACATAGATTAATTTTTGATTTTTGGTACCCAAATTCTTTTGGGTCCATATTCATTAGTTTCCAAAATCCTAGTCCCCTTAGGTATCCATTTGTGTAGGATATTTTTATCTTTAGTAGTAATGAGTTCTTTAGGAACCCACATACTTCTAATGATTTTTCCATTAGAGGTTCTTTGGGGACCTCTATGATTGTAGTTTCTAAAACTTTTTCTAACAAAGTTGGATTTTGAATTTCCACCTTTTTCAAAATGTTTTGTTCCAACTTTATCAAAAGAAGTTTTAAGATCATCAATTTTCTTTTGATGATCATCATTGATCTTTGAAAGTAAATTTTGCAAATCTAAATTTTTCTTTTCAAACTCTTCTAGTTTGATTTGCAAATCTTTGATTTTACTTTCAAGATCGTTGTTGGTTTTGGATATGAGTTTGTTTTCATTTTTCAATTTTGAAACATCATTTTTATATTTTAAAAACAATTTCTCATAATTCGAAGCCAACCCATTGTACTCCTCAAATAACTCATCATAAGATAAATCATCAAAATCGGATGAGTTAGAGGTTACCTTAGAATCTTCCCCGAATCCCATCAAGCACAAGTTTGCTACTTCTTGTTCCTCTTCATCGGAACTTTCTTCATCGCTCCATGTAGCCACATGAGCCTTGTGCTTATTCTTTGATTGACCCTTTTTCTTCAATTGTGGGCAATCATATTTGACATGCCCCGGCTTTTTGCATTCATAGCAAATGATTGGGTCCTTCTCTTTTGGTTCATTTTTGAGGCCTTCGTTTCGTTTGAATTTTCTTCCTTGGTAAGGTCTCATCATTTTTCTGAACCGTTTGGCAAACAATGCCATTTCCTCGTCATCATCATCATTATTAGAATCACTCTCATCTTTTGTGGATTTGAGAGCAACTCCAATATTTTTCTTCTTCTCCTTTTCCTTTGGTGTCTCTTCAACTTTATCAAGGTCCACCTCATCTTCAAGCATCATCTCATGAGTGAAGAGTGAACCGATAAGTTCTTCAAGAGTTAAGGACGATAGGTCCTTAGACTCGATGATTGCCGTCTTCTTTGATTGCCATGATTTTGGGAGGGAGTAGACTAACTTCCTCACAAGCTTTTCATTTGAGATGATCTCTCCATATGATTTGAGACCATTGACAATCGTTGAAAATCTATCCGTCATAGCTTTGATGTCTTCATTTGGTTTCATCCTGAAATTTTCATAGCTATGCGTTAGAATACTAATTTTTGATTTCTTTACCTCATCTGTACCTTCATGTGTGACTTGAAGCTTGTCCCATATTTCTTTGGCGGTTGTACACGATGAAACTCTTCCGTATTCATCTGGTCCAAGAGCACAAAAAATAATATGGATGGCTTTGGAGTTGAGCTGGAACATTCTTGTCTCTCCTTCACTCCACAACCTTGGATGAGTGAGAGGTTTGATGTATCCTTCTTCTACAGCATTCCATGCTCCCATGTCACTTGCTTGAATGAAGTACATCATTCTATTCTTCCAATAGGCATAGTTAACTCCATTGAAGAAAGGAGGCTTATTGACGGGCATCGAATTGAGACCGGAGTCGAAGTTTGAAGCGGAGGCCATTGATGACTTTAATAATCAATATAACTCTTCCCGAATCGACTCAAGAGGCGATTAAACCTTCAAATGAGTTAGGCTCTGATACCAATTGTTGAGTTAATCGATCGACGGAATCAGCCAAGAGGGGGGTGAATTGGCAATTAAAAATTTCGTGGAAGCTTTTGCAAAAAAATTGAAAGTAATTGCACAGCGATTTACAGTGGTTCGACTTTCTCAAACAAAGTCTACGTCCACTACCTTAGCTATCCACACTAAGGATTTTCCAACAAATTCACTAATTTGTTCTTTCTTTTGAGGCCAAAGAGATAACCTTACAAAATCCCTCAAGAGTATACCCCAACTCTTGAGAACACTCTTTTTCCCAAAGAGAAGATTACAAATTTGCAAACTTACAAGAAAACCTCACAAGGTAAGATGTTTGCACAATTCTAGAACAAGAAAAAAACACTCAAAGATAATTACAAATGAGCGCAAATGGTGTTCTTGAAAGCAAAATGAATATTGAAAGGAAAATTGGCTTGATTTGCACAAACTTGGTGTTTGATGCTTTCTCTCTTGTTTCTCTATAATTTCTTATTGATCAAGGGCTTCAGAACTTGTTTAAATACACCTTGAATCTCTTCTGAACGTTGGGGATGATTAGTGAAGATCATATAGCCGTTTTAGTGTGAAAACAATTAATAAAACAGTTTGGAGCGTGGGGGGAATCGGTACCCCCTATGGGGAATCGGTTCCCTAAGTGTAAAATTCAAATATTTTCGACCGTTGAACAGAGGGGAATCGATACCCCCTATGGGGGAATCGGTTCCCTCCGAGCATTCTGGAAATCTCGGAGCCAAACCATTCAGGGGGGAATCGGTACCCCCTTGGGGGGGGAATCGGTTCCCTCTGAGCAATCTGGAATTTTTGGCTTTGAAATGGTTCGAAATACTTTGAAAGATTATTTTGAAATTGTTTTAAGATTAAAACTTAATTTTACACTTAAGTAAGGATTAAAAATGATTTTTGAAATAATTTGAGTAATGTTTTGATATTCGAATAATTATATCGAATATACTTAGAAAATCATTTTGGAAAATCTTAAAATTCATTTAATTTAATTTGTTATATCGAAATATCAAAATATTTTCAACATATATCTCAAAATATACTAAGTTTACAAAAATAAAATAACATCTTAATTACAAATAAGGTCTATGAATAATTCATTCCTACTACATACTCAAGACGTACTCTGATAACTTGATCAAATCTAGAATCTTTAATTCGATGATGAGTTCCTTGATCTGACACCTAAAAACCTGAGAATGAAAACACATTTCGAACGTTCATCTCACAAGCTCAGTGCCATACAAATAACTATACTATACTACATGCATTCACCATATGAGTATGCTAACAAGTATAGTTATGAACAATCATATATGCACTAACCATACAACACAAGTAAGTATCATGGTGTAGTTCGGGCTCACATCAACATCACAGAACTTACACCCCTTTTTGCTTACAAAAAGTACTTGGGTAAGACCTAGGTCAAAAAAAATCACCATCTTACGTCCAAATGGAACACAAAACCAAGTACTTAGGGTGAGGTTTGGGTCACGAATTGTCAACACTTTACCTGGCTAGTCTACTTCATTTGAGTACTCGAGACGTTTCTAGGTCACAAAACATTAGAAGACGTCTGACCAGCTATTATAAAGCCCTTACACTAGAATAGATATATCTGGATATTCCTTATACAAACTAGAGGATCATCATATATACAAGTAACTCGGTGTCATCAATATTTCTCAAGCGTCAAACAAAGGAAGAAGTCTTATGGAATCTTACCTCGTAATATTCTTGTGCAATACACAATTTATTCAATGTCATACTTACAAGTTTTTATTATAGGGTTTCACAACCTTAGACCTTTTACTCATGTCTCTACGTGAAACAAAGCTTTTAGGCTTTTTCTTTTTTATGGTACTGATACTCGACCCTATAGTATCAATACTAGTTCTTTGAGCATTGATACTTACCCTAGGTATCAATATCGTTTTCCTCTTAATGTTTTGAGATAGCCTATTAGTATCAATACCCCATATGGAGTATCGATACACTCTCTTAGGGTATCGATACTACCCTAAGTATCAATACTAAATTTGTATTCAATATTTGGAAATTCAACTCAGTATCGGTACCCTATTTGGAGTATCAATACTACCTTGTTGTGGTATCTATACCATCCTAAGTATCAGTACCAATTTTGGCTAATAGAATTTGAAATCAACCCTCGGCATCGATACCATGCCTCACTATCGATACTCGGTGAATAGTATCGATACTTTATTAATAGATTATCGATACTACCTATCTAAAATCCCTTATTTTGGCTCATTTGAAAAATAATACTAATACTATTCTTCCAATACCATACTCCAAACCCAAAATACTATGTTTTCCCACAAAATTTCACTCTCACTCGTCCTAAAGCCCCTCTAATGCCCTAACATAAAAAACACTCGATTCCTTCCAAGAACACAAATACACCCAACATGCTTCATGCACTCATACAACTAACCAAAACTACAAATGGTAATCTACAAGCGTTATAGAAGAGTTAGAGGTGTGTTAACTTACTCCTAGTTGTTGGAAAACCATCACAACTCACTCAAGAACAAGCTTTTCTTTACTCTTGCCTTTGGAGTTTTCTCCAACCTCTTTCACTATTCACAAATCAAAGACTGAGTTACCACTCATCTAAGAACTTAAAGAAGTAGAAATGTGATTTCCAAACTTTAGAAACTGATTGTATTAAACCTAATACCCTAAAACCCAAAACCCTACTAAAACTTTCACCATGGCCATTATGGCCAAATCTTGATGTTGAGAGCTCGAATAAGTGCTCCAAAAGAGGATATTATGTTTTTTCCTTCTAAATCTCATACAAGAGATGTTCGACAATAAAACTCCCACTATAGACACTCATTTCTATCTAAGCTTTATCACAAATTTTACTTCATATTTATTGATTTATTATTACTATTATTAGTTTTAATTTTTTTTGTTAATTATACTTATTACATGTAAATTTTATTATTAATATAGGTTTATATTGTAACTAAATATAGGTATATATGTTTAATGGTTAATTTTAATTGTTATTTAATATATTTGTTTTTTTGTTATTAATTATAATAAAATTATATCAAGTATTTGCATATATATTTATAAATTTTGGTTAAGTAATTATAGGGGTATTAAATGTGTAACCCCCTAGACCCGGCCTATGCATTTCGACTAAGTCTAGTGGATCACATACATGATTCTTAAAGACATTTTCTGAAACCGTTATTCAATCATTGTAAAATCACATTATAAATGACATGATATTATACTATCAAAACACAACTTGTAAATATAATACCAATAAGTAATAAATTAATTTAAAACAGGTCTTCAAAATCAAAATCACAATAAACCGAATAGTAATAGTAAAAGTGTCATCATCTTAAAATACGATACTTTAAAATAAGGTCCATGTCACCAAAATAATGTCAACTAGCAAGATAAAACATTACAATCAGATATACTTCAAGAGATATGTTGATCCTCCAAGTGCTCGAACCGATGTATCTAACCAACAGTATCTGAAAGGGGGGAAAATATTTTCGAAAGGTGAGCTAGGCTCAGTGTGTCCCAACATTACCATAAAATCACCATAGGTACCTTAAACAAATCATAGTCCAGTAAATCTCACAAAATCGTAAAAGAGTTTAACTTTTGAAAATCATAGTTTAAACCCTTTTCTGGTACACCATCAGTAGTTCCCAAAATTATTTTCCATATAGCTTACTTTATGCACATAGCAAAAAGAAAGCCGACTTAAGGATAGGCTATGAAGCTTGTATCCTTAAGCCCAAGTCAATAAGTCCATATAGCTTACCCTAAGCACACAGCAAAGGAAAGTCGACCTAATGAAACATCTTGGGGCCCTCAAGAGTCACATTAGGCCCGTTTATTAGCTTGATCAGGGCTATACAATTGTAGTTCAATCCATCCCAAAATCAATATCCATATACCAGTCATCAAAGTCCATAAATCATCAACAATAAATCGGTGTACCAACAATAATAAACCATATATTTCAATGTACCATATTTCAAAACATATAAAACCATTATGTAGTAAACAGGAACACACCTCGATAATGGATTCAGATAGTAGATCTACTGATTGCTGGTTTTACCACGCTCTGTTACAGTTTTCGAACGGGTGAATACTGGTATACGTGGTTTAACAGATCTAGAAGAGTTGGGTCGAGCTGTCGAACGATCCGGAGAGTCTCTTGTACCTTCAAACAATAATAATCTATCAGTCCCAAATCTTACTTAATTGTTCAAAGCTAGACTTCTTAAGTATATAAGCATTTTCTGGGTTTGACTATCAATTTGGGGTATTTCGAGTCTGAATTTGGCTAAACGGATTGCGGAATCGGAATTAGGACGTCGATAAACATAAAGTATGACTTTTCGAAAATTCTAATTCTTTGTCAAAGTCAAAGTCAACCACTTTGACCTTCGATTTAGAGACTTTCGAGTTCGAATTTAGTGAAACGGACCCAAAAAACGGATTCAGGACGTTGACAACTATCAGGATAGGTATTTTCGGAAAAGATTAACGATCGTTTAATAGCCGGTCAAATCTGGTCAAAGTTCTGGTCAAAGGAGGTCAACAAATTGTCGAACATTTGAAAATTCTCAAAATATCACTTTTTTTTTAAATAATTCCCAGAGTGTCACCTTTTACAAAATAATTCCCAATATGTTACCTTTTTCAAAATATTTCCCATAATGTCACTTTTTTCAAAAACATTCCCAAAATGTCACCTTTATCGAAATATTTCTCAGAATATCACATAACAACAATTATTTACCAATATAGCCATCTTCTTAAAATATTTACTAAACTAACACCCAAACCGGTCAACCACTATTTTGAAGCTCCCCGGTGTCCTAAAAATTCTCGAAAAATTTTCAAAAATTATTTTAAGCGATTTTGAGATACTTTCAAAGCTCGGTTCAAAATTTTGAACGGTGGAGAGCTCGATTTCAACAAATCCGAAACTTTGACCGCTTCACCCCTCCACTCGTCGGCGACGACGGAGAAACGGTGAACATCGGTGAACTCGGAACGATGCAAGGAACACGATGGTGCGGGAGGTGTCGAAAACGGATCAACAATCGGAGATGAATTAATGATTTTCTCGGTGGTGGTGCTAAAAAAAGTCGAAACTTTGACTCGAAATTCACGGCGTTTGGCAGCGTTTCGCTATAATTGGTTTACTGGGCTTTGTTCACGAGTCGAATATGAACACGATGGTGGTTTCAATTTGACGGTCGGAGGTCGGACGGTGTCGGAATCGGGCTTCAAAGCAGAGGCGCGGGAGGAGAATTTTATGAGTTGGTTTCTGTGTTTTCACGCAGAAACCAATTCGTTTCATTTAATAGAGAAGGTTGCCGACACTTTTTTTTTGTAAATTCAGGGTTTGGTCCCTGAATTTTCTTCAACGCTAAAACAGGATACAAGTTTTGAAAACTTTCAATTTAGTCCCAAAATTTCACCAATTTACAAAATTATAATTTTTTTCTTTTTATTTTTTTTCAGGGTTGTTACAAAATGAATATTAAATATATATTAATTATAAATAAAAGCTATTATATATTAACATTATTTTTCTTTTTTTTTCATAGATCCTTATTACAAGTATACACATTTGAAGCCTAAATAATCAGATCCCATCACGATTCAAAAATTGAATCAATATTGGCCCAATAGTAGCTCATGCATGGTAACCCATTCAGTAATTAGGGTTTACATCTTAATTCCATCACCGTCAAACATACACCATCAGATCTGAATCCATACAACGATCCAAATCAAAAACAAATTTAAGGTTTTTTTAAAATTCTAGAGGTGGATACGCGAAATCAACATCTCAACTATTGATCTGGAATGAATCTGAAGGCTAAGATCCTTTTAGATTTTAGGGTTTGGGAGAAACCCTAGTTCATATGAAACTTCAGCCGTCGGCACCATCCAACAGTCCAATTTCACTCTGACGATATTTATACCTCAACGATCTCTCTATGTTACATGTATCTTCAGAAACTATTGTGGTCCCTGTTCAGACCACCTGTGTGAATCTCACCACTTGTTGGTCCTTTTCCATGTCGACAGTAGCTCCTTGTAGGAAATGGTCCCCCTCTATAGCCCTCTGTAAATACGTTGTTGTTAGGACCCTGATCTGACAGAAGGGTTTCTCCCACTTTATAGAAAAAGGGACAAGAGGCTCCCTTGCGCGAATAAAAACAAAAAGGAGGGGGTTATTCCCCTCCATATATATCAACAACATCAACAGAAAAGAAAAATGAGAGATTAAAAAAAAACAAGAGAAGAGAGAAACCATTCGACCTAAAAAGGAAAAACAAAAAGGTTATCTTTTTCATCAACCACAACACCATTCAAACCAAGGAGGTAGAAAAACAAACCCAAAAATAGGAGAAAAAGAAAACGATCACCATTCAAAACAAATAACCAAAAAAGGAGAAATAAAATAGGTTGGTTATAACAATTATCAAATGACCCGTTTATGTCACTATTTGAATGTTTTTTCCTATTCATAAAGTTAGGGCTCTCAAAATTATATCTTTGACTCATTATTTTAGTGAAATATCTCTAATTAGAGGATTCGGGTGTCAAAAAGTCAGACTTGATAACTTGAATGAAACTCACTTTATAAAGCTTAGACTTTCCTCCATAGCTAGTTTGGACTTACCTTCAAAGATTAATAGCTCACTTCTTTTAGCGGAGTGCCCTCAGTAATTAATTACATTTACTTTATGAAAATGCCCATTACGCTTTGAGTATTCAACTTCAAGATTTCTTAAGTTTCTCGAGAATAACTTGTAATAGCATGTGTTACTGGTCAGAAGATTTCATCCTTAGAGGTCAATTTCCAAACAACTAACCTAAGCTTCATTTGTCTAATCCACCATTTCATTTGTGAAGATTATGAATCATCATTGAATATCACAAATAAAACCAGTCTAAATGGTCTAGCAATGTCGTGTATAACGAATGCCCTATCTTACCTGTTTGTGGGAAGACTTGTACTTTGTTAGGCACTAGTTAGTTAGTTGCTTATCAGTTTCTTGTTAAGAAGTTAGCTCAGTTAGTTGTAGTCTAGTTGACATTATGTATAAATATGTACAATTGTATTCATACAAGTTAATGAAAATATGAGGCATTATTCATTTCTACTCTCTAATTTTGACATGGTATCGTGAGCCATTTTTTTCTCTCGTCTTGGTTTTATTGTTTGGGCGGAGAGGTAAAAATACATAAGGTCTTTTATTTTGATTATTTCGAGCATTTTTTGTTTCTGTGACCTAGTTCCTCTTTCTTTGTTTTTCTGATATTATTATTCTTCTTCGCGATTGATTCTTATTCGTTCCTCTTTCTCGATTCTTCTTTGTGTTTTTGATTTGTGTTGCTATGAAGGCTGTGGAT
Source organism: Hibiscus syriacus (assembly GCF_006381635.1). NCBI lineage: Eukaryota > Viridiplantae > Streptophyta > Magnoliopsida > Malvales > Malvaceae > Hibiscus > Hibiscus syriacus. The sequence continues at coordinate 452,659 of NW_024063149.1, read as the reverse complement.
TTTAATCACCCATTGTATTTGCATCCTTCAGATACTCCAGGTACTCTTTTCGTTTCATATCAGCTTGAAGGGATTGAAAGTTATAAAGTTTGGAGCATACCGATGTGTATTGCATTACTTGCGAAGAACAAACTCGGTTTCGTTAATGCTGACTGCAAGAAGGCTGATTTTCTGGTGTTTCTTCTTGATCAATGGGAATGATATGCATAGTTCTCTCATGGATTTTGAATACGGTCAGCAAGAATTTGTCAGCGGGGATTGTCTTTACATCAAATGCTGCGTCTGTTTGGCAAGATTTGAAGGAGATATTCGATAAGGTGAATGGTGTTCAAATTTATTTTCTACATCCAGAGATTCCTTTGATGAGTCAAGATGATGTTTTTGTCTCTTCTTATTATACTCATCTTAAACTTGGGACGAGTTCAATGCCTTAATTCCTGTTACTGCCTTTAAGTGTGATGATAATCAGAGGACTCTTTAGCACCAAGCTTGACAGTAGTTGTTTCAATTTCTCATGGATCTTAACGAGACCTATGCTTCGATTCAGAGTCAGATTCTCATGATGCATTCACTTCCATCGGTTAACCAGGCATATTCTATGGTTGTTCAAGAAGAAACTCAGCGGGTTTATTTGACGGGGGTCTCTCCTTCCTCTGAAATTACTGCCTTATTCTTTAGCTCTTCGAGTAATAGTGGTCATCGCAGGTTCAATGGTGTTTGTGACCATTGCAAAACCAAGGGATACAAAAAGGAGAATTGCTACCGCTAAATTGGCTTTCCCCCAGATTTCAAGTTCGCCAGATATAAGGATTCTCAAGCTGTAATAGCTATTTCCTCTAAATTTTCTGTTGATATTGGTTCTGCCGAGTCTAGTGGCACAGATGCACCATTGTTCTCGCAGGAGCAGTACAATCAGATGGTTGATCTCTAGAATAGGACTACTTATTCTGTTCCAACGTCAAACTTGGCAAGTATGGTTTTTGAATATTTATCTGCTTCGGGTCGATCTTTGATTTTGATATTAAACACTAGGGCTGCTGACCACATGATTTTTTATTGACAAAGTTTGTACTCTTCTGTTCCATGTGCCTCTAATTCAAGAGTAGTTCACCTACAGAATGGTAATGTTGTCCCTATTACACATACTGGCACATACAGTTCTACCCCTACCATTACCATTTCTAATGTTTTGTTTGTCCTCAGTTTTTCTCATTATTTGCTTTCTGTCTCGAAACTCTCTAAGGACTTAAATTGCCGAGTTCTTTTTTATCTTGATTTTTGCATTATACATACTCTCTCAAGTGTAAGGACGACGAGGATTGGTAAAGCTTCACAAGGTCTTTATTTCTTTGATTCTTCTAGCTTTTATGGTTTGTTAGTTTTCTCTAAACCTAATCTGTCATAGTCCCAATGCCTTCTCCAAACAAAAATTTATCTCGAATTCAATTTTTTTTTAAAAATAGTCAACCATATAAAATCAAAATATGTCAGGTTTTATATTTTTTAGTAATCTCTATATATAGTCACAAACTATTAGGTGAAGATTTTTATTTTCAATTTTTTATTTGTTCATAATCAAATAAATTTTACTTTTATCAAATTAATTAAACCATCGAATTAGGAATCAACACCTTCTAGATGTGCCCCGCATGAATGATATAATTCATTAATATTATTTAATTATTTATGCAATTCACCACTAAATAAATTTTTTTTTTCTTAAATCTATTTACAATCTCTAATCACCATTTTTCATTAGACCCAAAATCCGCAGGCCCAAACCAAACAACCCAACAACCCAAACCCACCGACCCAAGCAGACCCAGACCCGACCAGGACCCGACCCGTCTGACCAGCCGTCCCAAGCCCCAACCAATGGCCACCATTTTCATCCCAATCCACGTTCACCCCTCTTTGCCCTACTCCCAGTCAAGCTGCCAGAACACCCAAGCAACACGTAACCTGTAGGAAACAAAGAAGAAGAAACAAAACTGAAATGATGAATATTTGTTGTAAAATGAGTATATAAAAAATCCATGCAATTCTGTAAAGGATCAGTTTTTTTTTTTGGTTTCGACAACACTGCAACACTCTGTTTTCTTAGCAATAAACACTATAGCAAAATAGAGTTTTAGCGGCATTTTTTAGTCTTATAGCGATATTTTTAAGCGCCGCTAAAAGCACTTGCGGCGATAAGAAAAACGTCGCAAGAAGTGTCGATAGGAAAAACGTCATAAGAAGCGTCGGCCATACCAGCGTCGCTAAAGTTAGCGGCATTTGAGAACAAAAAACGCCGCAATAGGTCAAGATCTATCGCGACGTTTTTGGAACAAACACCACAAAAGGTCGATATCTATAGCGGCGTTTTTGGAACAAATGCTGCAAAAAGTTGAGATCTATAGCGGCGTTTTAAGAACAAACGCAGCAAAAGGTCGATATCTATAGCGCGTTTTCAGAACAAACGCCGGAAAAGGTCAGATCTATAACAGCGTTTTTGGATACTAACGCTACAAAATGTCATATCTATAGCGGCGTTTTTGGAACAAACGCCACAAAAGGTCATATCTATAGCGGCATTTTTGGAACAAACGCCGTAAAAGGTCATATCTATAGCGACATTTTTGGATACAAACGCCGCAAAAGGTTAGATCTATAGCGACATTTTTTTATACAAACGTCGCCAAATATGCACTCCGTTAGTGTCGTTTCCCCCCTAAAACGCCGCTAATCAAAACTGATTTTCAACATATCTTCTTCTATTTTGTATTACCCAAATTTAACTTGTAACAATATCCAATAACCATCTTAAATTTCATTATGATTCTAATTAAGTAATAATACATAAAAACATAAATAAATCAAAGTTTACAAACATCCAAGTTAAATAAATAAATCTTCGGTGGGAACTGAAACATCAAGCTAGACGTTACATAAGTTTAGACACCAAAATATTGCTTAAGTAAGAGAAGGTTTAGGACATTTGATTAAAACACATAAAAAAAAGTCCTACCAATACTAGGAAACACATGATATATGAATGTCCGCAAGATCATTCCTACAAAATTCAAATCGAAGAAGTAAATGTTAAACAATTAGAACAACTTCTTGTAAAGGTAATTTTACTAAAAAAAGATTGAACAAAGAGGGGAAGGGAAAAATAATACATTAGAAAGTGAAGCTCACATCAACATCAGAGTTCCGAGGAGAAGGGATACGAGAATCAGCAGGACGACCTCGTGGTGAATCACTTCGAGAACTTGTTGACCGCCCATCAAAACTGCTTTCTAGACTTTCACCCCTGGGAGATGCCTTGTGTGGGGAAAGACTTTTTCGAGGACTAGGGTTGCGGAGAGCAGGAGAAGCACTGAAACAAAGAAGATATCGTTACAAAGCTAAAGGAAAAAAAATTGAAAATAGAGGAAATTACTTTCTAAAATGTGAGTGAAGTACAAATATAAACCTTATTCTTCTACTGCCACTGCCGATCATTATCATCTCACCCTATTGCTCGACCTTTAGAATAGCCATGACTTGCACTGCGGCTCATGCTTCTACGCCGATAGTCTCTGTTTCTCTCATGATATCGATCACGTTCAAACCGGTCATAACTCCTACTACAACTTCTTCTCTTATAATCCCCGTTTCTGTAATAATCATACTGGTTCCTGAAGATAATGAATATCATATGATTAGAGTTAGACCATAAAGAAATATATAATTAATCCCTATGTAATTTGGCTATTAAAACAAGCTTAAAAGCATCACATGTACAATTCACTTGGTTTTAAGCTTAAAAGCTTAAAACCAAGTGGGCTTCCTCTCTTTAACTCAAATAGGATAAAAGTTAATTTAGAAATGTCAAGATGTAAACTGGGAAAAAATAGTTTGTATTTTTCTAGACATCCAATTCAGGAACAAGAAGATAAACATTGATTTTAATTTAGTAATTTAGAGTAATCAACACCCAGCACCATCATGTTCATGCTACCGTAATCAAGACTCCACTAGTTGATAAGGAAAATGAATAACATTATAAACCCTCATGATTATCCTTTCATCAATGTCTCCCATGATTTATAAAAATATGGGGACAAGATAGAAGTGAAAATGCAATTACAATACAAAAATATCAAAAGTTCTCTGATCCCAGAATCAAAAAGGTGGGGACAAGATAAAGAGTTTTTTATCTTGTAACATAGATATTTACCAAAGGTTCACCTCGAAATCTAACTTATGATATCAGTATCAAGTTCCTTATTATCTTTTACCACAATTTGAAATACATTTTTGACATAATCTTAGGAGCAGATAAGTAGATATTATCAATAATGAAATATGACCCCCCAAAATTTATAACTTTAGAATCTGTTGATGCCATTAAGAAATAATAACACAACCATAGCTCTGTAGGACAGTACATTACCTTCAAACAATATATCAGGTCCTCATTGTCATCTGATGACAGTGCAAGGTTTTCTAGAACAAGAGTGATGAAATACATGATTTTCTAAATGATGCATAAAAAGCCTAATCAGGAACTAATATACATCAATATATAGAACAAATTAGTGATAATTAACTATGTTAGGATTCCCCGCCCACTTTAATGATGGTTCCAGTCTAATTTCCTTCTCATTAGTGACATAGACTTTCATTCCTGGCATATGATAAAATCAACAATGAGTATAACTCTATCGAATTTTTGCTGGAAATACGCATGGGGTGGTGGTGGTTGAAACAAACGAATAAAACACAATGCGTGCAAATAAGCTAAAAACTCATAACCACCACATGCTTGCGAGTATGTTAAATTAAATGTTCTAAAATGGGCTACTTTCCAATACTTTTCTTGAATAATTTCACAACATAATTATATGCCTCAAGGCCATTTTTTCTAACTCGTTTGCTAGTCTAAAGAATAACCAAGACACCTAGCATGCACTATTTTCAGTACAATCAAGTTTCACAGTAATAAAAATAGATTTTTTTTAGAATCGTAATGCCTTGTATCATGAATGCGGTGGTACTCGGATTATTATTGAAATGCAAATAAGAATTTAGATCAATCAATGATAAAATGTGAACACATTTCATGTCATGAGCAGCTGTGATTATGTGTGTAGAATGTATTTGAGAAAGAGAAGTCAACTTTGGAATGTCGGTGGTAGGGTTCCTAAAATAAGCGTTTCAAATTCAACTGACTGAATTTTGTATTTTGGAATCTGCTCGACAATGATAGGCTTTGCTATATTCTTGGAAGTTGCACAAATTTCCTTGAAAAATGAGTATTAAGGTGTTCAATGAAACATGGCCAAACAAATATATAAGAGGCCATAATAGGTCAAAGATCACTGTAGTTACACATACATTGTCTAAATAAGTCCACATGTTCTCGATAAATTTGTTAAAGCCAATCAACCTTGAGAGAAACATGCAATTATTACATTGGTGCATAACTTAGGACCAGACATACAGAAATGACATAGCATAGAAGAACATACACATCCAAAATCTGAATTTTTGACCCACAAGGGGATCTCTGGAAGCATCCGCTGCAAAGTTTTCAAGTCTTCCTCAACCAAAGGATGGATTTTAGGATCCTGAACACAGGGAATGTTAATAAGGAAAAGAAACAACATGACCAACTTATCAATGGTTCAAAGGATGAAATAAGACAATGGAGACAATTTATGTTGTTCAGCCATTTACAGACATCAAAACAACCCAAATTATTTGGTAAATGCCTCTACTACAATAATCAAAATCCCAGAAAAACAGGGGTGGGACATGAGCAACAAGAACATAAATAACTCTGGTGAATGTTAGAAAAGTTCCTCAATCCTAAAACTTAAAACTTTCTTAGAAAAACATAAGCTATCATTTTGATCACTTGAAAACCATGGATATACATCTTTCAAAGAAGAACACTACAAAATACAAATCTTAGCACACTAAAACACGAACAGTATTTAGAAGACAAATTGAGTTAACCATAAAAATACGGGTAAAAATGAAATATTTGATCAGCTTAGAGTAAAGTTATCATTTTTATATACATATTCATTCTTTAAAATAATAAATCTGCTTGCGAAAGTAATCAAAAGAAAAAAGAAGAAGCAAAACATAAGGAAAATTCAATAGAGAGAGAAACAAACCTTAACATCAGTGGGAAGGAAGTAGTTGAACATGTAATACCCAATGACGATCCCAACAGAAGTTCCAATTCTGAAGCCAAAAACACCCAATATAGAGCTCAATACACCCATCCTTCTACTAGGAAGATATTTCAGGAAGTTAAATCGAAGATGCATAAAAAATATTTTTTTTCTGTTCAGTTCAAGGAGAAGAAAAAAAGCCCAGAAATGGAATCTGAATAAGATTCTTGTCTGAAGCAAAATTGAAAAAATAATGAAAAAAAGAAATATAAAGAGATATTAGAGTTCCAAAAATAACGAACCGAAACCAGATAAAGAATCGAAAATCCACAGAAATATTCGTCTACGATCTGCTCCTCCATTTTTTATTGCACTCCTCTGCAACTAGCATTATTAATTATAATTAACTAAAAGTGCCATTTGTTTCGCGTTGCTTAAAGTGAGATCGACGAAGAAGTAGCAAATTCAGCGAAGAGAAAGTGAGATCGGGGAAGAAGTAACATATGGGTTTGGGTAAACGGGGGAATGAAAAAATAGGTGAATGGGGAAAATTAGAAAGGGTTAAAGAGCTGGACTTAGAAAAATGTAAACTTGCGGCATTTGTAAATAAAAAATGTACGAGTATTTAGCAGAGTTTTTGCTTAGAACGCCACTAAAGTACAAGTTTTTAGCAGTGTTTATAAAAAAAACACCACTAAAGTACTAGGTTTTAGCGGCGTTTATCTAAAAACGCCACTAAAGTACGAGTATTTAGCGACGTTTGTAAAAAAAAACCACTAAAGTACTAGGTTTTAGCGGCGTTTGTCTAAAAACGCTAATAAAGTACGAGTATTTAGCAGCGTTTTTGCTTAAAATGCCACTAAAGTACTAGGTTTTAGCGGCATTTTTTCTTCTAAAAACGCCGCTATAAATGTACCCTATTGCGGCGTTTGTTTAAAAACGCCACTAAAGAATGATTCTATGACGGCGTTTGTTTACAAACACCACTAAAGTACTTATCTTTAGCAGCGTTTGTCAAATAAATGCCACTAAAGTTCGAGTTTTAACAGCGTTTGTTGAAAAACGCCGTTAATGTTACCATTTAGTGGCATTTTGGATATAAACGCCGCGATATGTACAAATTTAGTGGCGTTTGCTTTGAAAACGCCGCGACAAATGCCGCTATATACCTGTTTTGATGTAGTGAAAAAACACCTTCAAGGTTTTTTTTCGTTCTCTTTAATTCTGAAATAGTTGTTTTTTCTTGTGTGTTCTTGCTCTTTTAGGTTTTAATATCACCAGAAAATAAAAAAAGTCATCTTTTAAGTGCTCGAAATAAGCAATAAAAAATTTTGCCCCTTTTTTTAGTTCCCGATTTATACTCCAACACCCTTTTTTAGTTTTATTTTGAAAACATATATATATATTTCGAATAGAATAAATGAAAAAAGGGTCCTTTTTTAGCCGAAACAATAACATAGCAACTAACCCATTTTTATGCAGAAAATACGAAAATAAAAGAGAGGGTTAGATCAAATACCTTTAAGTCAAAAAGGAGCTACCGTTGGGTCGTCGGAGTTGGGGAAGTCGAACGGTTTATTGGCAATTTAGGGGGTTTTAGAACGTTTTTCGGTGGTTTTAGTGCTAAAAGAGGTTCTAAGGGGTGATCTATTTTTTTTGGTGTTTTTGGGACGATTTGGGATTTTCGGCCGCCACTCGTGGTTGGAGGCGGGGCGAGGCGGCTGGATGTAGGCCGGCCGAGGGGAGAGGGGAGAGGTTTTAACGTTTTATTCTTTTTCTCTCTAGGCTCAAATGAAATGAAATAAAGGAAGGTTGGTATTTATAGGGGTCATTTATGGTAAAACCACGCTTAGGCCCCTAATAGTTTCACGCGTTTTTGCAGTTTGGTCCCTTTAGAGACCAAAATTGCCATTTTACCTTTCTTCTATGCATGCTTAATATTTTTGGTTTATTCATGTTTTAGTCCCCTTAATTTTATCGTGTTTTTACACTTTAGTCATGTGTAGTGACCTTTTAATTTTTTAAAATTTTGTGGACTGGTTTTGTAATTTTCCCTTTTTTGTGCATATGTTGTTATTTTTGGGTTATTATCGTTTTCAGTCTCCTAAACTTTGCCATGTTTTTGCATTTTGGTCACGAGACCTTTTATTTCTAATTTATTGTGATTTTATCATTATGTTTTGTTTTATATTAATTTAGTCACTATTAATTTCTGATTTAACTACTATTATTTCAATTTTTGCATTTTGGTCACTATTTATTTCTTATTTAACTACTAACTTTTATTTTCTTTCATTTTAGTCATTTTTATTTTATTTTATGCAATTAAGTTATCATATTTTATGTTTATTTATGTTGTTTTTATTTTACTGTTTTTTTATTATTTGTTTTATTTTTTTAATTAAGTTTATTAAATGACTAATGTTTCATAGTTTTAAATTCTTAAATTTAGTTTTAAATTAGATCAACACTCGAATCAAGCTTAGAAATTAGGATGACACTCTAGTTTAATTAGGGAACAATTCGAGTCAAGTTTTCGCATAATATGCTCGATTACTCGAATCGGTTGCTCGACTTTTAAAATTTATTGATTAATATTTTCTAAAAATACTTTAGGTTTAATAATTTAGATAAAATTAGGTTTTAAATTAGTCCTCAACTTTAGACATTATTAGGTTAGGTTCTTAAGCTTTTAAATCTTTTAGACCCCAATATGGTAGATCTTGACCTTTTAGTCCCCAATTTTCTATTAGAGCCTTAATATCGACATAATTAAATAGGTTAAATAGAGCCTCCATTTTAGATTAGATTTCAAACTATTCTTTTAATATAGGGGATAATTCGAATCAGACCTCGCGTAAATGCTTGAGGGACCGTCTCAGTTATTCGATTCTATAATTGGTTTCAAATGAGGTAAGGTTAATATTAGAACCTACACTTCTAGGTTTATGCCTTTAGGTCCTTTATTTTTCATAATTCGACACCTTAAGCTAGAAAAAACCTTATTTACTTTTAGTTTAATTAGGATGAATAAAATTTTGTTTGATCGCATTTTATTTTTTTAATTCTAAGGCCCTGTTCACTTATTAGGGAATTAATGGTACATCTCCCGCAAGTATGCGCAGGGGGTAACTACTAGTGATTTATGGTAAAACCACGCTTATGCCCCTAATAGTTTCGCGTATTTTTTGTAGTTTGGTCCCTTTAGGGACTAAAACTGCCATTTTATGTTTCTTCTGTGCATGCTTAATATTTTTGGTTTATTCATATTTTAATCCCCCTAATTTTAGCGTGTTTTTAAACTTTAGTCGTGTGTAGTGACCTTTTAATTTTTTTAAAATTTTGTATACTGTTTTTGTAATTTTTCTTTTTCTGTGCATATGTTGTTACTTTTTGGGTTATTATCATTTTCAGTTCCCTAAACTTTGCCATGTTTTTGCATTGTGGTCACTGGACCTTTCATTTCTAATTTATTGCGATTTTATCATTCTGTTTTGTTTTATTTTAATTTAGTCATTATTAATTTTTGATTTAGCTACTATTATTTAAATTTTTGCATTTTGGTCACTATTTATTTCTTATTTAACTACTAACTTTTATTTTCTTGCATTTTATTCACTGTTATTTTATTTTATTCAATTATGTTTTCATATTTTATGTTTATTTTATGTTGTTTTTATTTTACTTTTTTTTTATTTTTTTAATTAAGTTTATTAAATGAATCAATGTTTCATAGTTTTAAATTCTTAAATTTAGTTTTAAATTAGATCAACTCTCGAATCAAGCTTAAAAATTAGGATGAAACTCTAGTTTAATTAGGGAGCAATTCGAGTCGAGCTTTCGCATAAGATGCCCAATTACTCGAATCGATTGCTCAACTTTTAAAATTTATTAATGATTAATATTTTCTAAAAATACTTTAGGTTTAATAATTTAGATAAAAATTAGGTTTTAAATTAGTCCTCAACTTTAGAAATTATTAGTTTTGGTCCTTAAGCTTTTAAATCTTTTAGAACCCAATATGGTAGATCTTGACCTTTTAGTCCCTAAATTTTGATTAGAGCCTTAATATCAACATAATTAAATAAGTTAAATAGATCTTCCATTTTAGATTAGAGTTCAAACTAGTCTTTTAATTTAGGGAATAATTCGAATCGGCCCTCGCGTAAATGTTCGAGGGACCATCTCGGTTATTCAATTCAGTAATTAGTTTCAAATGAGATAAGGTTAATATTAGAACCTACACTTCTAGGTTTATGCCTTTAGGTCCTTTAATTTTCATAATTCAACACCTTAAGCTAGAAAAAACCTTAATTTACTTTTAGTTTAATTAGGATGAATAAAATTTTGTTTGATCGCATTTTATTTTTTAATTCTATGACCCTTTTCACTTATTAGGTAATTAATGGTATATCTCCCGCAAGTATGCTCAGGGGGTGACTACTGGTGATTCTCGAAATAGGTCGACATCCTTTTCAAATACCAAATCATGATTTCTAAAAATGAGGCAATATTCGGTTATTAGACACAATAGCTGATCTCTCGCATTTACGCTTGGGAGCGAATTCTATCGGTCTCAATAAACGAATACAATTTTCAACTTTGCATCCGTAATAGCTTTTAAATTAAATAAAGATTGAACTCAAAATTTCTGATTTTAAATATAGGGTAACCAACTATGTACAAATTTTTAGGCGCTTGTGAGGGTGCTAATCATTCCCCATGCGTAACTGACTCCCGAACCCGATTTCTGGATTTTTACAGACCCTAAAACTCAGTATTTTGATAAAATAAAATGTTTTACTAAAATCACCTGGTTTTCATGGTGTCCCAATTGACCTTAAATGATTGGTGGTGACTCTTCATATTTCAAAAATGATTTTCAAAGAGAACCCCGAGTTGGTATCGGTCTTTCCCCGCCTGGACGAAAAACGGTGTCGACACAATCAATGACTTTTAACTATTTATTTTAGTATAAATTATATTGATGTTTACTGAAATCGTTATAAATGCTATTAGCTAGTCTTAGAAATTCTTACAAAATTATTGAAAATGTTTCTATTTAAAAGCATATCAGTAGTTTTCAAAATTATAAGTATAAGAGAACTGTGACCAACTGATACAAAAGTAATTCCCTAACTCTTCGTTTGCATGGAATCTACTTAGAATTTCACGATTGCTCCAAACTATCTTTAACGTCCAGGAAAAAAAGTCCACCTTCTTTGAACTCGAAAAAGGTTGTCATGGTAAGAAATGGCAACAGCATCATATGTTGTTGTTTTTCGCTTTGGGTCAGTCGGCTTGTGAAATTCTCCCTGACTTGGCCTTGATTTTCCATATCTCAGAAGCACTTCAGACTGATCTTTGATGATGACAATGATACGAAAGTCATTTACGTATTTAGTGATGAAAGATGTCTTTTTGACATATAGGATAAATAATACTTATATAGAGAGGTATCCTCAAAGATCAATATGCAACACTTCCAAGACATAGAAAACCAAGGACATGTTATGGAGAATTTCACACGGCTATTGACCCAAAGGGAAATGCGACAATACATGGTATTATTGCCATTTCTTACCACGGCAACCTTTTTCGAGTTTGAAGAAGGTCGAATGTTTTACTTGATACTAAAGATAGCTTGAGAAAAGAGTGAAAATTTATTGACATATTCTATGTACACGAACAATTTGGAAATTGCTTTTGTATCTTTGGGCTCAAGAGAAAATTAGTATGTAAGTGAAGGTAGAAATACGATGTAATACCCCAAAAGTTTGGTTAATGACCAAAATGTATATTTTGAAAGTTTAGTGGCCAAAGTATAAAGTTTGTAAACATTTAGGGATAAAAAAGTAACTTTTCAAAAGTTTATGAACCAAAAATGTAATTTCAAAAATTTAGGTATTTTGGCCCATAAATGAATTGTTCAACCCCAAGAATAACGGTTTGGTGAGAATCAGATTTTGATCCTGAATATATGATTAAAAGCTAAAAAGTGTTGAAGTTCGGAAAAATTCAATAAATCGGATCAAATATTATTTTCAGGAAAATTTTAAGATGTAACCCCCTCAGACGGGTGCGGGTAACCCGATCCGATCCTGGAAGTCACATTAGGGCCATCGGAGCGACCCACTGTAAAAATAGCGGAAAATTTAGAACTTTTATTAAAACATGTAACTTATAAAATAATTTATCAGTATGCAGAAATAAAATAGATTTTCAGACTCGTATATAAAACAAAATACAATTGCATGCCCCCCTAATCACATGAACCATACTCTGATAACAATGCCGGAAGAACTCCCTTACTGAAGTCGATAGCTGTACTTGTACAATTCTTTTAACCTGCAAAGGTGAGTAATAGAGTGAGCTTCGAAAAGTTCAGTAATACAGAACTACCAAATGATGCTGATCAACGTGCAGATACAGATAAACATATATTTTTCTTATCGGTTCAGACATCTACAAATCTTTATGTTGAGCAGAAATCCTACTGGTATTTCAGATGGTAACGGACAATGAGCTTTCAGTTCAAAGAAATATTTCAGACAACTGAATTCAGGAAATCTGAATAGATCATCTAGTGTGATCCCATAAAACCAGTAAAAAGATACAGATCTTTTTAATAATATATATATATATATATATATATATATACACCTCCATCATTTCACAATCTGTTTGTGTAGGTTCCCCCGAACCATACACCCCGCACAACCAGTGAGGCCCTGAGCACACAGCCGAGAAGCCTGCAGATATACTTCCTCCAACAATAAACCCCCCATATAAATTATTTCTTCGTCAGTAAACAGAGATATCAGAAATCAAAACAGAATTCAGATCAGATATCAGAACAGAATCTAGATCAGAAATCAGAACAGAATTTAGGTAATGTATCAGAACATAATTCAAGTCGGAAATCAGATAAAATATTTATGTGATTAGGGAACACACCAGCGTGTATGGATATTATTCAGAGGTACAGGATAATCTTAACAGGCAGAGACACGCGGATTTTCAGTATACCGATAGAATGTCGAAATTTAGAATCACTATTGGAAGAGTTCAATAACTGACGGAATCATCAGTTATTCAGAATGTGACTTAAGTTGATAAGGAAGAACTAAGATTTAGAACCTTTACAATCTATGTCAATTGATTTGATTATCGAACAACTCTAGATGAATAACTCCCAGAACTAATGTTTGTCGACTGGTCAATTCATTATCCTTCCAGAGTATTTATTTTTTTAATACCAAAAATTCTTATCCATAGATCATCTTCGGAATCATCAATGAATAGATCTTAAGGAAACTAACAGATATTCCAATGCTCTTTAATTCATTTCCACGCTTCCACGATATCATGAAATGCTGACGTGCTTGATTTGTAGTTCATGTACTATAAGAACATTACATCATGTATGTTCATTAACGTTTCCATGCCCATTCAAATCACTTATTTAATCCTCAGTCATTGAGGTTACTTATTTCATTTAATAGTCAAGTCTATCCCAGTTACTTCAGAGTTTTTTAGAGTAAATCGGACATTCTCTGAATTTCGAATACATATTGTACTTTCGTTTAGTTCAGTCTTCGTGGTTGATTTGTTGAACAAAAATTCAATTCTTAGTACTGAATACGATCTATAATTGAGTTGAGCTGAATAGTTCCAAAATTATCATCGAGCCAAACTTGAGAAAACGAACACGCATTCAAGTAATATCTATGTCGTTCAGGTACTAACATATCATTAAGGTTGATCGGCTCACTTAAGTTGTGTTCCATGACTTTTAAAGGTAATCCAAAACCTATGCTTATTTGGATTCCTTAATTAATCCAAGATAGGCCATAAGGGTATTTTGGTCATTTTGGTGTTCATTTTTATTCTAATCCTTACAAAGCTCGAGGATATCTCATCATTCCTGAGCTTGGTGATATTCTTGGGCCATTTCCATTATAGGGGTATTCTGGTCATTTTACAGATCCAGTGTATTTCAATCATTTCTTTATGTCCGATCTTATTATTAAATTCAAACTTATCATTTATTTCAGTTCATTCGAACAATTCTGACAAAAGAATACCCTCGATAAATTGTTCTTCAGGTATTTACTCATAACTCGAATATTTTTTGGTCAAGTGCCTTCTTAGATTTTACAAACGGAATATCAGGAATTTTTTTGTACCAAGATAGGATCTTAACAATTAAATCCGTAATTTATCGAGTTAAGTATAAATCCTCAAAGTACTTTCTGATTCCGGGTCAAGTCGGACTAGTTTTACCTTTCAATGGCATTTTCATAATTTCTTAACCAAATAGTTTCGGTATTAACTCTTTACGAAAATAACTATAATTTAGAGATTCTATGGTTAATTTCTTTTCAGAACATTCTCTAATCTTGAAATGATTCCATAACATATTTCTAGTATCGTGTATAAACCCTATTGGGGTTAAAAACTGGTTATCCGAATTTTCTAATTAAAACTAGTATTTCTTATGCACATCTGTAGTTTTATTAGGCTAATAAGTCTTTTCAGAGTTATTAATCAACTTCCAGGGACAATTCTTGTCATTTTACAACATAGGGGTATTTTCGTAATTTTACCTAATCGAAATATTCTCATAATTTATCATTCAAGTACCTTTAATGAGATAAATTATAATCTACATATCCATGGTTGATTCCTTTATCACTTAATTCCATAACTTGAAATTTAATTCCAACTGTCCTCCAATTTCTTATAATAGTCATCTGAGCCATATTCAATTACTTACTTTCTACCGCATTCATATCGAGTGTAGAACTTCATTAATTACACATATGAGACCAAACATTTCCATTCATTCATTTACCAATACCAACATGTCTATAAAGCATAAAGAGGTAGTAATGTATTACCTATATTTCCATGCCATACTGATCAACCATAAAAATTCCATTCGAACGCCCCCAATCTTGAAATCATCTACCAATAATTCCTCATGTGCATATCAACAGAAATTACATAAAAAACGGAGCTTAATTCTGAAAAGCGGATCGAATCGGGTGATAAACCAATCAAAAATAACTTATAGGGTTCGAGTTTGGCGAAATAGACCCCAAAAACAGATTCAAGACATCGAAAAACGTCAGAATAGGTATACCCAGTCAAAGTCAAAGGTCATTCAACGCCAGGTCAACGTCTGTCAAAGTTCTGGTCAACAGTGGTTAACGCTGGTCAACGGTCAACAGTCGACTGTTTTACACAAATGTCTCCCTAATAGAAATTAATTACAAAATTAGCCACCTTCTACAAATATTTACAAAACTAACACCCGAATTTTACACAAATAGCACCAAAATAGAAATGAATTACAAAATTAACACCCTGAGGTGAAATGATGCCCATTCTCGGGGGGTGGTGCGTGGGGCGCGTGAACAGTGATACGGTGTCGGAAAATTCCTGGAAAATTTTCTAAAAATTATTTTAAGCGATTTTGAGGTACTTACAAAGCTCGGTTCACAATTTTGAATGGCGGAGAGCTCAATTTCAACAAATCCAAAACTTTGACCGCTTCACCACCTCACGCGCCGTCGCCGACGGAGACAAAGAGGACACCGACAGACTCGGAATGACACAAGGAACACGATGGTGCGGGAGGTGTCAAAAACGGATGACTGGATCGTCGTGAATCGATGAAAAACCAACGTAAATCGAGTTAAAACCGATAATACTTCCGATTAAAATTAATGATAAACAACGTCGATTCACAATGAGAGGTTTGAGGGGTTTTATTCATTGGTCGACAATGAACATGATGGTGGTTTTGGTTTGTCGATCGGAGGTCGGACGACGAGTAGATCGGAGTTGAAAGGAGGGTTGAAGGGGAGGGAAACTGGAAAATTTTCTGGAAACTGCGTATGGGAAGGGGGTTTATATTTTCTCATAAAGAAAAATGGTTAAACTATGAGTTTAGCCACTGAATTTCCTGCACTTTATAAAACGGTCTGCCAACTTTGAAATTTTACAATTTAATCCATCGTTTCTTTCAAAATACAAATTAAATTCAATACTTTATAATTTCTAAAATTTAGCCCCTAAATTATGGTGTTACATAAGGATCATTAATTAATCTTAGAAATATTATTTTCACATGTTAAAATGATGAGAAATAATATGAACCATTGGATTTGAGAATTTATTTCTATGTTCAATTTAGACCGTTGGATGAAAAAAGGCAAGATTGAAATTTTGGAAAGATTGCATGGGCAAAGTTGTAAATGGTGAATTATTTTGTTCATTTTTTACTTTATAAAGATGATAAGGGTTATGTGGGTTGGTATGGATGTAATTATAAGGATTCATTAATGGTAAAGTCATTTCTCAATTAAATGAATTTTAAATTCATTTAAGATAAATAAATGATAAATTAATATGAAATTAACTAAAAATTCATGAGACCAAGCTATTTTTCAGCTCCATTTTGTGCTCCCTATGACCTAGGTAAGAGAAATTTTATTTTTCATTTTTGAACATGCTAATCTTGTTCTATTCGAAAAACTCTATCATTTGGTACCATTATTGCATGCTAATCTTGCTTGAGTTCAAAGATCCTAAATACTATGGTTTATGTTCATATTAGGGTTTATTGAATTGATGATGGATTTTGATGTTATTGAGGTTGTAGAATCGTTTACAAGCTTGATTGTCGAATAAAATCACATATACATGCTTATGTTGATTTTGGACTATCCCTATATTTGGGGGAAGATAATGATTTTATTAAATTAAGTTAGGGATTTGATTTTATAGATTTTATAAGGTTGAATAGAGGTTGATTTCATACTTGAATTGGATGAAAATCGAGTAAAATCATGAAAACTCTAATCTTGAACATACAAAGCATTCAACCTTGACTATAGAGGATGATAAAAATTATGAAAAAATTATGTAGTGGCTAGAAATGATGTAGGAAATATTCTAAAAGCCTTAAAAAAATTTAGGGACCATTTTATAATTTATGAAAGTTGGGGACCTAATTGGCATTTATGGAAAAGTTGTGGGTTTTTGTGTAATTGTTCAATAGTTTAGGTATTATTCTGAAAATTAATGTTTGAGAGTTGAAATTGATGTTAGAATGTGAAATTGGATTATTTTGTGAGGTTGGTAATAATTGAGGCTTAAATCACAAATATAGAAAAGTTGGGAACTTAAGTGAAAATGTTATGTGAAAATTGGATAAAAAGGGACTTGAATGGTCAATTTTTAAGTATTATGATTAACAATTATGTCGTGACATAGAATTAGCATCGACTGAGCATCGAAAGAATTTTTAGGAAATTATTTTCTATTGTGTGCCTATGTTAGTAAGATTCTAACATGTGGTTTGAATTTAAATATGTTTGTAATGTTGCTCATTTAGATTGTGTGCTTGAAATCAAGATCAAGCAATGTTAAATCTAAGGAAAAGCTTAAGGATGGAATGTGAAATCCTAAGGGAAGTTTCCAAGCTAAGGACACCAGGTGAGAGCAAATTTAATTTGTACTTATATTATCGAACAAGCATTGGCTTGCGATGAGCCAATGACAGAGTTACTATGGTAGGAAGTGACTCCTAATTGTTCTATGTTTTATGGTGCATGCATATATGTGCATTTGATGAGCTAATAGAAATAGCGAAAAAGTTAAATGCAAATTGGTGAAATCTGCAAGAATTTATGTTCTAGACCGTAAGTTTATAAAATCACTATAAATTCTACAGAAATTATTATATGATGATTTTTTACCTTTGGTTTCTTATATCAGTCTAGTTTTGTTTAGAACAAAAGTTTCAAGGAGTATACAAAATGATATGAATTTTTAATCGATGATATGTCAGAAAACAGGGTAACAGATTCTGCTCAAAACAGATTCTATCAGTGAACTTTGAAAATTCACCATAAATTGTACAATTGAACTAGAATGAGTGACTTATATGGTTAGATTCGTATTCAAGTCTAGTTTCCATTTATATAAATGGAATAATTTTTTATGAGTATATTAATACATAATAATATTTTTGTGAAGGTTGTGTAAACTACCAGAAAATGAAACGGTGATAAAAATTGGGATCGATCCAAATTGAAAGCAAATGATTAAGTTATATAGCTTAGTGAGGCTTATATTTTGACTTGCATATAACGTCAAAGTAAGTGCAGTGCATGCATAATATTATACATAGATGTTTCATACATCAGTGGGTAGGACTTGCGACAAGTCTACCTTGTTTATATTGACACGATATTTATTTCATTACTCATATATTTGACATATTCTAAATATCTCAAAGGTTGGATATAAAATGAATTGATCATTGTTATTATATATGATATTTATCATGAATATATATATGATGTTATATCGGGTATGAACTGCCCAATGTGAAATTATATTAATATACTTTGAAATGGATGGATTAAATAAATATAGACTATATGCCCATGTCATCGAGGGTCGGTGGTATTAATGGCATGCCATAGAGTTTAGCGATTGCATAATTAGGTAGTACTAGAGTTTCTAGCGAAGACACTTAGTGTATATGGTGGACACGACCTTATGTGGAAGCACTATTTTTATTTTACAGACCCAAAAAAAAACAACAGGCCTCCATCCCAAACCGAACAGACCCGACCTGGAGCCTAAGAAATCAACTCAACCCATAACTTAGATCCTATGTCTAAACCTAAACCCTATTTGTCGCCCTAATCCCCAATCAAAGGCAACCGTTCTCTGCCCTAATACCGGCCAAAGTCATCTCGTGCACGCCACCATCTCCACACAACCTGCAGTAGAATACAACTAACAAAAAAAGGAAGACAAAAAATCATTGTAACATGGGTATAAATACACGAACGAAGAATTGCAATAGGGGTTGGACCCGAAAAAGTTAGAAAGAAATAAAAAAAAATAGCAGTCACTTTCTTATGTGTTCTTTTGAAACAAACCTAAAACCAGCTTTTGTTTTTTTTATTTCTATTTTTCATCTGAAAATCTAGCAAAAACAAAAGGAGAAAAATACAAAAAAAAAACAAGAAAAGGTTTAAGTATCATTTTAGTTTTCGAATACAAAAAATAATAATACCTATTTACAATAAAGAGAGCAGATAGAAAGGGGTCGAGTGGTTACCGACGAGGGGAGTCTAAACGAGGGGTTTTCCTTAGATTTATTTTGATGGAAGGGGCTCTACGCCGATCCGATCTTGGATCTGTGCTTAGGGCACAAGGAGGCTTTGGAAGGTGGTCGCATCACTTTTTTTCGTCGTCGGCAAGCGACGGACGTCACCGATCAGCAACGGCTCTCACGGTGGAGTTTTCCACCAGTCTCGGGGAAACTCTAGAGAGAATGGAGAGGATTTATGCGAAGAGAGAGAGTGAAGAGAAAAAATGAAAGAAAAATAAAGGAAATGGGTATTTATAACCCAGACTGAACGACGTCGTTTTGGCCCCCGTATGTGCTTGTTGACCCAAAGGGTCTAATCTCTTCTGAAATCCTCAACTTTTCCTGCGTTTATAATTTAGTCACTCATTTCAGGATTAATTTCTTATTAATTTAGAATGTTTGTCCTTATTATGTTATTTTTCCGGTTTATTTCTTTTTAGGTCCATCTACGTTTCCCGTGTTTTTACAAAGTAGTCACATGTTCATCCTTTTTATTATTCTACTTAAATGCATGTACTTAGGCTATAATTTTACATTTAATTAATGTTGCTAGTTGAAATTTATGGGTTATTCATGTTAAGATCCCCCTACTTTAGGCATGAATTTGCAATTTGATCACTATTTTCCTCCGTTTTTTTATTATTGTAATTTGACTTATTAATTTCATTTTATTTTGTTTTAATCACTTATTTACATTTTTCTTAATTTTATTTGTGCATTCATTTTTCAGTATTTACATTAAGTCCTTTAAATTTCAGCTTTAAATTTATGTACTGGTTTTATTTAATTCTTGTATTTTGATTTCTTGCATTGTGGTCCTTTTGCTTTATGCTTTAATTTCGACTATGTGTTTTTTAATTTATTACAATTTTAATCCATATTACTTTGCCTTTTTTATTATTTATTTTACATATTTACTGTCTATTTTAAATTGGTTATTTTAGTTTTATTTAGTTAGTTTTTACATGATTTGTTATAAGATTAAATTAACACTCGAATCGAACTTAGAAATTAGGATGACGCTCGAGTTTAATTAGGGAGCAATTCGAGTCGAGTTTTCGCATAAGATGCCCGATTACTTGAATCGATTGCTCGAGTTTTCAAATTTATTAATAATTAATATATTTTTTTAAACATTAAGTTTAATAATTTAGATAAAAATTAGGTTTTAATTAGTCCTTAACTTTAGAAATTATTGATTTAGGTCCTTAAAATTTTAATCTTTTAGAACTCGATATTTTAGATCTTTGACATTTAGTCCTCGAATTTCAATTAGAACCTTAATATTGACATAATTAAATAGGTTAAATAGAGCCTCCACTTTATGTTAGAGTTTGAACTAGTCTTTTAATTTAGGGGATAATTCGAGTCGGCCCTAGCATAAATTCTCGAGGGACCATCTCAGTTATTCAATTCAATAATTGGTTTAAAATCAAATAGAATTAATATTAGAGCCTACACTTTTAGGTTTATGTCTCTGGGTCCTTTAATTTTCATAATTTGACACTTTAAGCTAGAAAAAGTCTTAATTTACCCTTAGCTTAATTATGATGAATAAAACTTTGTTTGATTGCATTTTTTTATAAACCTAAGGCAATGTTCACTTATTGGGGAATTAATGGTATACCTCCCGCAAGTATACTCAGGGGGTGACTACTGGTGATTCCCGAAATAGGTCGACAACTTTTTCAAAGATCGCATCATGATTTTCTATAAATGAGGCAATATTTGGTTATTAGGCACAATAGATGATATCCAACATTTACGCTTGGGAGTGAATGCTATCGGTTTCAATAAATGAATACTCTTTTCAACTTTGCATCCGTTATGATTTTTTAATTAAATAAAGATCGAACTCAAAATTTCTGATTTTAAATATAGGGTAACCAACTAGGTACCAATTTTTGGGCGCTTGTGGGGGTGCTAATCCTTCCCCACGCGTAACCTGATTTTTGGATTTTTACAGACCTCAAAACTCGGTATTTTGATAAAAATAAAATGTTTTATTAAAATAACTTGATTTTTATGGTGTCCCAATCACACCTTAAATGATTGGTGCTGACTCCTCACATTTTGAAGATTCTTTTCAGAAGAGAAAACCCCCAAGTCGGTATCGGTCTTTCCCCGCCCGGGTGAAAAATGGTGTCGACAGCTTGACGACTCCGCTGGTGACGTTTTGTTTTTAAAACAAATTGAGAGTCGAGCTACGAGTGGGTTACCTTATATTTAGGATTTTGGAAATTATGAGCTCGATCTTGTTTAATTTACAGTTCATTATGATATTTCAAAACAATCAAAAAAGATTTTCTCTTTGGTTAATGTTTACACTTCTATGAAATTATTTAGGATTGTTGCATATCATAACTCTAAACCCGAGCTCAAACCCGGTTGAGCTAAGTAGGGAGAAATGTCACACATCACGATGAGCATTGGTCCTCCTTGTGTGGGTCTGATAAAGTATCTCTGGAAAGCATCCTAAGTTGCCTTTCTAGATATCAGTTCTGAGATACATTTTTAGCGGTGTGATCCCCTAAGAAGAATCCGATTCACAACTCTGTAATGGGCCAACATTGGAGGTAACCTTAGCAGGTTGTGAAGATGGGTTAGGAACTTTTGTTAGAACCCATCCTCATATAGATAATTTAGTAAACCTACCCCGCTAGAGCCATGTGGATAACCTAGGAGAACTAGAACGCATGCGATTAGGATTATTAATTTTCTTTGTATGCTTTTTTTCAGTCTCAAATTTGAGTTGAATTTATTTATTGTTGCTAAGATTACATTTCTTTGACTAATCATTTAAACTGACTTGATTCTTTTTGTTTCTACTACCATTGATTTCCTTTTTTTGGTCTTGTTGTATTTTTGCATGAACATGACATATCATTCAAAGGTATTGATCCCTTAAATAACTGATCGTTTATAATGTTCTTGAAAAACAATACCATAGCAATGCCTTTCGCTAGGATCAGTAGAATTTCAAAGAAGCTCTACGTAGATCGAGTAACGTCAAGGGAGAGTCTACCTAATGAGAAGTCAGATGTATACATGCTGAGGTAACAAGTTGGATTCAAGAATATTCGATGCTAAAGCCAACAATTGAAGATCACGAACAAGCTCGAAAGATTACTGAAAGTAGGAGATGAAGTATAAGCTTTGAAGACAATGCAGTATCCAGATGCTCGTATGAGCTAGACAACTTACAGATGGACCATATTTTCACTTCCCCAGTGTACCGAGACATTGTTGGTTTTTTAAAAATTGTTCAAGGAACAGTTATTTTTTGGACCAATTCCTTGTTGCATTTCACATTTTGCACTCTCATTTTTGTATTTGCATGTGTATCTTTGCATTAAAACGTATACATTTTACATTAAATGGTATACATTACATCTCAACATGCATTAATCATGAATCTTGGGAGTAACTTGCGAAGAATCTTGTGATAAAAGCTTAGAGGTAAAATGAAGTCACCCCATTTGTACCTAGAAAAGGGTTGAGAGCTATGGACGTGATGTTAGCATTGTCTGAAGTTCGAGGCACATCATCGAGATCTATGGGGCACTAAGAAACAAGGCCCATATTTTGTTTGACCCATAGGTATTCACGTTTAACTCGTAATGAGACATTCTAGGGCCAATTAAAAAGTTCTTCCACCCACCATGAAGCCTTATAGAACTGGCTTTGTCCTGTTTGAATGTGTTTTTATTGTTTGCATACTCGATAAATATTTTATTAATTAAATTTATGGCTTTTTTAGGTTATGAGCAATAAATCAAGTTTTAATCTTGTAATTCTTTGAATATCAAATGAATTAAAGGTTATTTTTCTACTTCATTAATTATAGATCGTTGACAAGGGGCAATATTAAACCTTTCGTGTTCTCTCCATAGCCGAACACCCTTACTCGTTTCCTTACACGACATGCACTCATTACCAAAAGAGCAAACTTTGACATTACCTCCCTTCGAAACAATAAAGTCATGCCTTGTCCCCTGAGGCACTAAAACTTGTATTTTTACCTTCCCAGGCATAAATAACATTTCCATAACATTATATTTTTCAAAATTTTAACTTTAAAGTCACACATTTCCCTTTCTAGATATGGAACCAACATTTATTTCCCAACCTCAATAAATCTTGGGGGCATAACGAGGACTTTTCCTGCAAGGAAGACAAGATGGAGTGTTACGGATCAAGTTTTTGCAAGAGAACTCGAATAATTGGGGCATACCATGAGCGAATGAATGAAATAGAAATAAAGGGAATCATTTAATTAATTCTATCACGTGTTAATTACATTGTTTTCATATAAATAAGGTTAAAACCTTAATACTCGTCCCCCTGGGGATACCTCTTTTACAAAGACTTCCATGTATGAGATGATGAACGGCTTTGTTTCATTTATCATTTCAAATATATATATCTCTTGTTGTCCCCTTTTGAGTCTATAGTATTTTTTTCTAATACAACTCTAACCAAGGATCACCCTCCACAAGGGGGAAAAGGTGAAGGACATCTTCTCGCATGAGTGAAGATCATCAATTCAGATTTCGCTAAAGAAGCAAGTCATGATAAAGTGAGAAATAACAAGATACCGCAAGGTGGACCAAATACAAGCTTTGAAGGATCCAATCGAGTTGATAACACGATGAGGAAAAAAAGAAGAAAATATATAGCAAAAAACCACAAAAAGAAAAAGAGAAAAAAAAATAAAAAAATAAAAAAATAAAAAAATAAAAGAAAGAAATAAGAAATAAAATAGATCCAACACTTCAAGAAAAGTGGCTCAAATCAATTCACCCAAAAAGCAAGAAACACCAAAGGAAAATAAAAAGAACGCAAGCATATTCAAATTGAGCAAGACAAGATTGAAGACAGTAGAACGAATTGATCCTTGGTTTGATAACCCTTAAACACTTATTTGGGCCCATTTATCCCTTTCTTTCATAACCGTGAGCCCTAGCCTACATTACGTGCCTAAAAAGTATTTTCTAATCATACATGGATTTCTAAGTGGAGAGACTATCTTAAGATTTCATTCCGCCCCTCATGGTTAATTTTATTTACAAAGTAGCCACATGTTCATCCTTTTTATTATTCTACTTAAATGCATGTACTTAGGCTGTAATTTTACATTTAATTAATGTTGCTAGTTGAAATTTAAGGGTTATTCACGTTAAGATCCCCCTACTTTAGGCTTGAATTTGCAGTTTGGTCACTGTTTTCCTCCGTTTTTTTTATTATTGTGAATTTGACTTATTAATTTCATTTTATTTTGTTTTAATCACTTACATTTTTGTTATTTTTTTGTGCCTTTATTTTTCAGTATTTACATTATAGTCCTTTATATTTCAGTTTAAATTTCTATACTGGTTTTATTTAATCCTTGTATTCTAATTTCTTACATTGTGGTCCTTTTGCTTTATGCTTTAATTTCATTTTTGTGTTTTTTAATTTATTTCAATTTTAATCCGTATATACTTTGCGTTTTTTATTATTTATTTTACATGTTTATTATTTATTTTAAATTGGTTATTTTAGTTTTATTTAGTTAGTTTTTACATTATTTGTTATAAGATTAGATTAACACTCAAATCGAACTTAGAAATTAGGATGACGCTCGAGTTTAATTAGGGAGCAATCCGAGTCGAGTTTTTGTATAAGATGCCCGATTACTCGAATCGATTGCTTGATTTTTCAAATTTATTAATAATTAATATTTTCTAAAAAAACATTAAGTTTAATAATTTAGATAAAAATTAGGTTTTTAATTAGTCCTCAACTTTAGAAATTATTGATTTAGGTCCTTAAACTTTTAATCTTTTAGAACTCGATATTTTAGATCTTTGACATTTAGTCCTCGAATTTCCTATTAGAGCCTTAATATTGACATAATTAAATAGGTTAAGTAGAGCCTTCACTTTATGTTAGATTTCAAACTAGTCTTTTAATTTAGGGGATAATTCGAGTCGGCCCTCGCGTAAATGCTCGAGGGACCATCTCGGTTATTCGATTCAAATATTGGTTTAAAATCAAATAGGATTAATATTAGAGCCTACACTTTTAGGTTTATGCCTCTGGGTCCTTTAATTTTCATAATTTGACACTTTAAGCTAGAAAAAGCCTTAATTTACCCTTAAATTAATTAGAATGAATAAAACTTTGTTTGATTGCATTTTGTTTTTAAACCTAGGGCAATGTTCACTTATTGGGCAATTAATGGTATATCTCCCGCAAGTATGCTTAGGGGGTGACTACTAGTGATTCCCGAAATAGGTTGACATCCTTTTCAAAGACCGCATCATGATTTTCTAACAACGAGGCAATATTCAATTATTAGGCACAATAGCTGATCTCCCGTATTATGCTTGGGAGCGAATGTTATCGGTCTCAATAAATGAATACTTTTTCAACTTCGCATCCGTAATGATTTTCGAATTAAATAAAGATCGAACTCAAAATTTTTTATTTCAAATATAGGGTAACCAACTAGGTACCAATTTTTGGGCGCTTGTGGGAGTGTTAATCCTTCCCCACGTGTAACTTGTAACCCCCCCAGACCCGGTCTATAAGCTAGACCCAAACCTAAGTGGTCAAATGTCCCATTCAGAGGTTTTTTTTTCAACTTATAGAACATTAAATATAATATAGAACAAAAATATTAATAATACAGATATACCAAAACGATAGCAAATACATGCCACCAAATATAACCGAAAAAAATATAGAGATATATGTTCATACAAAATAAGTGGTTGATCTCTCCTGATGCCAAATCTGCTAGCTTACGGTATGTTGTTATCTGAAAAAGGTAAAAACTACAGAATGAGCTAAAAAGCCCAGTGTGCTCCCTACAGTGTATAAAAACATATTAACAAAATATTATAATAAAATTTGTTTATGCAACATGTTTTGAAAACATGAACACTACCCCCATCCTTTCACAATCTGTTTGTGTAGGTTCCCCAGAACCATACACCCCGTACAACCAGTAAGGCCCTGAGCACACAGTCGAGGAGCCTGCAGATAATCTTCCTCCAATAATATTCCCCCCAATGATAGTAATTAACATGAATGTATTCGCGTAAAACAATTAATAATTCTTTAAAAACATAAGAATATTTCAAGCTTGAAAACCATAAAAAAAAATACAGAAATCAAAAATCAAATCAGTAATGTATGGTAATTCAGATGTTGGGTAATCAGTATTCAGAAAATGGTATAAAATAACATAACCAGAAATCATATCAGAAATATGCAGTAAATCATAAATCAGATACACAGTATTCAGATATTTATATACTTTAAAACAATAATATAACACTATTAGGAAACACACCTGTAACAGTCATAGAAATCAGATAGGAAGGCCTACTACTGGGTTTGTCGATTAAGCTCTGCTGCAGCGCTAGATCCTACGAATTGGAAAATCCATATTGGAATCTTAATATAAATAATCTTAATATTTATTTAAATAATATACGGAAACCTACGGGTAATTCTCGTAGTACACGGTTCGGGCTGATCTGACGAACGAACAATTTTGAACCTAACTAATCCTCTCTCAGTTGAAACACCAGTACCTTCATAAAATATTTTATTGAATCAATTCCTTACCCAAAACTCAATTAAATAATCAAAATATTAAAATACTAAGCCTTTTTGGGTTCACATGCTCGATTCAGGAATTTCGGGTCAGAATTTGGCAAAATGGACTTAGGAATCAGATTCAGGATGTTGAAAAACATAAAGTGTGACCTTCCGGATATTTAAATTCTTGGTCAAAGTCAAAGTCAAAGGGTTTGACTTACAATTTGGAGACTTTCGGCTTCGAATTTGGTAAAACGGACTTCAGATTCGGATTTAGAACGTCGAAAAATGTCAGGATAGGTATACTCGGTCAAAATTAAAGGTCGTTTAAAGCCCGGTCAAAGTTCAGGTCAAAGGAGGTCAACGGTCAACGGGTCGGGTCGGGTCAGGTCAACCCGGTTCAGACCGGTCAAACCGGTTTCAAGTTGCTGTCGAAGCTTCCCCACACACAGTGGCGGTGCGTGGGGGCGTGTGTGACGTCCTACGGTGTCCTATAATTCACGAAAAAAATTCTAAAAATTATTTTGAGCAATTTCGAGATACTTACAAAGGTCGGTTCATATTTTTGAACGGTAAAGAGCTCAATTTCAACAAATCGGAAACTTTGACCGCTTCACCTCCCCACGCGCCGCCGTCTACGAAGACCAAGGATGACACCGGCAGACTCGGAACGGCACAAGGAACACGATGGTGCGGGAGGTGTCGTAAACGGAGCAACGATCGACAATGAATTTAAGATTTTCTCAACGATTGTGCTAAAAAAAACGTCGAGACTTTGACTGGAAATTCCCAGCGTTTGGCAGCGTTTCGTTTCAATTAATTTAAGGGGTTTGTTCCTCGCTCGATGATGAACACAATGGTGGTTTCAAAATGACGATCGGAGGTCAGATGGCGTCGGAATCGGGTTTGGAAGTTGTGTGAAAAAAAGAAGAAATTTGAGCAATTGGTTTCTGCAAAAACCAATTGCACGTCTAAATACACCAGAGCCTGCCGACACTTTAGGGGTAAATTTAGGGCTTGGTCCCTGAATTTTCTTTAACTCTAAAATAGGTTACAAGTTTTAAAAACTTTCAATTTAGTCCCTAAAATTTACCAATTTACAAAATTAAAACCTCAAATTTCATTTAAATAATATTTTCAAATTTCCGGGTTGTTACATAACTGACTCCCGAACCCGATTTCTGGATTTTTACAAACCTCAAAACTCGATATTTTGATAAAAATAAAATGTTTTATTAAAAGCACCCGATTTTTATTGTGTCCTAATCGCACCTTAAATGATTGGTGGCAACTCCTCACATTTCGAAGATTCTTTCCAAAAGAGAAAACCCCCGAGTCGGTATCAGTCTTTCCCCACTCGAGCGAAAACGGTGTCGACAACGGGGATCCTCATATATTTATATTTTGGGCTATGGTTTATTGGTTAATAAATGATAAACATACGAATAAGCTTATGAGCTTATGGAATACATGACAAGTATATTGGTAAGAAATTTATATGTTATTCATATCATGTTCATATTAGTATCATGATTGGAAATACATGTAAAGTGATCATAATGCATTGAATATTATTATTGTTTACATTTATGTGTTGTATTGCCTTGAATATATTTCTATTGATTGCCTCACTAAGTGTATACTTAGTGTGTGATGATTTTCACGTGTAGGTAAAAGGAAGAAAAAGGAGTATGGAGCTGAGCTAGGCATTAATCATCAAGGAATATTTTCAAGTAACAGTAATGACATCCTATGTTGTTCTAAAGTTTCTAGTTTGCATGTATACAAGAATGGAATGTATGCAAATTTTTATTATAGTTAGTAATAAATCAATTTATATTATAAATAAATATTATTATATTAAATTATATTTTAATAATTAATTAAATTAGATTTTTAAATCAGACAGTTTTATTTATTATATGAACAAAGCATAACTGCTTGTTACTACCTAAGATTGTATTTGAATTAGAAGTTGAAATATTGTATTTTGAATTCCTCTGATTATTTATTTTATAATAAATGTACAAATATAAAATTTGTGAAAGAAACAAGATTTTACCTATTTTGAATTTAGAAATGTTTTGATTATTTGATGTGATACCTATTACTCGTGTATGAAGATGTGTACAAGAAATGGGTGTTACATACAAACCCACAAAAGTTATACCCATCTTCTTTTTTAGTAATAGTAAAATTAAGCATACATACTCGTCAATTTAATTTGAGGTTAAAGTACATTCAAGTTCACTTAATTATGTAGTTGGTCACAAATAAATTACTCTCTTCTAAATATTATCATGTAGTTACTAAATTAAAAAAAATATGTTACAAACATGTCACTCACCATTAAATATTACACAAAATAATAGCGTGGCCTAATATATAATAATTTGAATCTCCAAAATTTATACATTCTATTAATTTAATCATATTTTAAAATAGTTCAATAAATCTATCCATTTGAATTTAAAAATTCTATCAATTCAATTTATATTCTCATAAATTGCTTGCTCTTCTGCTAAGATATATTTGACTTAATTTTAAATTCTTTTAAATTACCTTAATTTTGAAGAAAAGTTTACCGATATATTTGGCTTCCCAAATATGCATTTATCTCATCACTGAATTTGAATACTTATCTCTTTTCTATTTCACGCCATAATTACTGAAGGCAAATTGATGAGACGAGAAAGCACAAGTATTTAAACACAATGATTGATGAGACAAATGCATACTTGGTAAGATCAAACCAAATATAGTTGTAAACTTTTCATAAAAGTAAAGTAAATTGATAAAAATTAATATTAATCCATACATATATGAAAAAAACAAGTAAATTTTGAGAGAATAAATATGTATAATTAAAATAATTTTATTTAATAGGTTCTAATTATTGAGTTACTTTCAAATGTCTACTGTTGAATTCAAACAGATAAAAAAATGTTTTTTTAAAAACCTTAAATTAAGTAGTTTTCAATATATTTTATAAAATTTAATTTTTTAAAATATTTAAAATAATCATGGTCAAAGTTTAAAAATTTTGAATTTTTAAAAGTCAACAATAGATACATTTAGTGGGACAAATGGAGTAATTTTAATGGTGAGTTACTTGTTTGTAACAATTTTTTTAATTGAAAGGCTAAATTATACTATTGAAAAAATAATTCATTTGTTACCAAACGTGAATGACCTTAAATGTATTTTACCCTAAAATTAAATGGATCAGTATTTATGCTTTTTCCCCATTATTAGACAAAAAAGAAGATGAATATGCTTTTCTCGGTCCATATTCAAATACATATTAATCCCCGGTTGAGGTTAAAATGATTTTAGGCAAATCGACATTTTGCTTGGTGGAGTCCAACCTTTTGGTAGTCTAAAATCCAATATTTTTGGGTTGAACTAGAGATTAATATGTAAGTGAAGTTAGATATATAAACCTAAAAAACATATTCGTATTTTTTTAAATGAATACAACCTTATAATCATTTTAGATTATTTTAAAAATTAATATTTTTTAATAATTTATTTAATAATTCCTATACGTAGCCACGAACTATTTTGTGAAGATTGTCATTTTATTTTATTTTTTTAACAATTCATATTGATTCACTTAATTTTTAATTTTATCCCATTAATCAAATCAGTCGAACTAGGGACCAACACTTTCTAGATGTGTTTCTCCACACGAATGATATAATTCGTTAATATTATTTAATTAATTTATATAATTCACCACTAATATTTTTATTTTTGTTAAATATATTTCCATTGGATGATTTTTTTAACTATTCATTTTGGAATAAAATTGTATTGAAGTTTACTAAATCATTATAGATGCTCGGGTAAACTATATATTTAGTCACCTGATTATTCGTGTGGCTCTGATTTGATCATTCAACTATTTTTAAAAAATTTATACTTAAATTTACTTTTTATTCTATTTTGGCCCCTTTACGTTAAAAAATTAACGGTAATGTTAACGTATCACTATAAAACAATGCCATATAATCATTGAAAATAATGTCATGTCAACAATTTTTTTATTTTTTAATGAAAAGTGATCAAAATAGAATAAAAACGTAAATTTATGTATGATTTTAAAAAATCAATTAAGTGACCAAAAAGAACCTTGAAAATAATTGAATGATTAAATACATAATCCACAATGAATCTATCATTTTTTAAACTCTAACAAAATTATCAATAACGTTACAAAGTTATATTAGAAAGATCTATAAGTTTATTTGTAGTTTGTAATTTATATATAAAAAATTGCCAAAATTATATTAGTTATGATAATGATCAAAATTATACCAACGACTTATATAGAAATTTGTTAAAGGTTATGGGAAAGTTCACTTATAAGTTAAAACTGTACAAAGGTACTACTGAATTATATGAAGTTACAATCCTTGTAATGATTAGAATGCATTCAAATGCTTATTAAAATACCTTAAACGTATAATAGATTGAAAATTAGAGTTGGTAAGATATAATATTAAAGAGATATTATGATGTTAACTGAGTTATTTATAATGACGATTCGAATAAGTATAGCTTTACTTTAAACAAAACAATTAATAATTTTGTGAAAATCTACCAATCAAACATGAAAAACTCTACAGCGCACGTTGCATACCCCAATATACTAGTAAAACAACGTACATCAATGAACCACAAGAAAATTATTCTTATTATGTAAATATTAAAAAGTATAAGGATTTATATAAATTAATTATTAATTAAAATTTTATTTTATTTTTAATAGAATTATTATTAATTTATAATTCTTTTATTAAAAATAATAATTAATTTAAGTAATTTATTTTTAAATTAGGATTTGTAAATTAATTAAGTTATGTCACAGTCGGATACCTTAACTCGCCGAAAAATTCATTGAAAATTCTCCAAAAAATATTATATTACAAATCTAACATTGTCGTCACCCATGAAAAAACTCTACATAAAGGTTGGATGGCGCCCCACTATGTTTCCATTGATTTGCACGAAGGTGAGTTTTAATTTTTAATGGTAAAATTACATTCCAACCCCCTCTATGTGTTTTAATTAGAATGATTAAATTACATGAAACCTCCATAGTTTCTCCTATTTATATTTTAGACAGACAATGTTTTTGTTTTGATAGACATGGCAAAATTACAGAACTCCATACTTTTGTTTTAATTTAAATTGTCAAATTGCATGTAACCCCCCACATTTTCCCTTGTTTAGATTTTACACTTCTAGGTTTTAAATCTTCTATAATGTGTACTTTATTTTTATTTTGATAATTAATTTTGAATTTACTGTAACACCCCAAATCCCAAGTTAATAGTTCGAGACAACCCAAAACCCATAAATTGAACCAAAGGACCCATTAGAATGGTTTGGACTTATTTAAGTATAGAGTAGACTTGAATTAGGCCCAAAGGCTGGTGGTGATTTAAGTTGAAATAAGAAGCAGAGAGACTAAAAGTGTAACTTATCCCTTATTTATTTTGAAAGATAAAAACCCCTTACCTATGATATGTTTTACGTGAACCAATCCCCTCACATTCCCACCAACACTCTTATTCTTCTTCCTTTTTTTCTCTCTTCTATTTCCTTTCTAAAGTTAAGATTGTAAGGATTTCAAGTGTAAGTTTCGTTAACCAAGGTAATATTATTAATCTCCACCCTTCAAGCTTCAAGTCAAGTTCCATTTCTCAAGTTTTAGACTTAGTTCCAAAAATGAATTTTGGGAGGTTTAAAGAATCTATTAAGTCTAGCTCGTTTTTTGTAGATTCAAGTTATAGAAAGTGTTTTTAACTTTAATCCAACCACCTAGTCAAGATAATAATTTCTTTTCTTACTTTTAATTAGTGAAATAAGTAGGAGAAAGTTTAAGGGCAAGAGGGAAAGAGATATTATCCCTTGGGTGATTTGAGGGCTTTCCTAGCAGCCAAGAATTCAAGGTAACACATTTACAACTTCTTCATATCACTTGTGAGTCATTAGAGATACATTCTAAGTTTAGAGTTGAGTTTTGGAGCATTTATGGTAGATTTCATGTTTTGTGATTTTTAGCATATTTAAGGCCTTCTTATGATCCCTAATATCAAATAAAGCACTTAAACATTAATTAGGGACCTCAATGGGACTTTTTGGTGGCTAGTTAGGTGTTTTCATGACAAACAGGGCACTTTGTAGTGATAGTATCAATACTAAAAATAGTATCAATATTCATTCATAGAGTATTGATATCAGGGTAGTAGTATCGATACTCCTCATAAGGGTATCGATACTGGAGTATTTTTCAAAACATCGAACCTAAATTTGATATCGTTACTCAGGCAAGTATCGATACCCCAGCACCAGAGTATCGATACTTAACCTACAATATCGATACTACCTTACCCAAATAGCTTATATCAGTCTGGGGGGTATCGATACCAACAAGTGGGTATCGATACCAAAGGTTTAGTATCGATACTAAAGGGTCAGTATTGGTACCCACGAACATTTTTGGATAATTAATCCATTTATTAAGGGAACAGACTTGAGGTACCGCACATACTCAGATTAATAGAAGATAAGACTCCAAGTGATAACATTAATTTATATCATAATAATATAAACAGTAATTGTTGGGATCAAATAAAACTAGCCTTGTTTGTACACTCGGGGAACGGTCATGACACCCGGTTCACTTTAGTAAATGATACTAGTATCAAGCAATAGAGTCAGTCTGGATATCCTTGGGTAGTATGCAAGGCACTTTAAACTGACTAACTAGGGCGAGGCCCGACACTTGTGAGGGGTGGGTTAGTCGAGGATGTTGTGTCCGATGTAAAGATTTTGGGCCTCATCCTCGGTAGACTAGAGGGGTGTGTGAGCTCCGATATGCAAAACCCTCAACCACACCATGATGTTTACCATAGAATAGAGAGTACATTATACAAATATACTCGTTGTTGCATTTTTTTACCAGTTAGCTTGAGCATCTAATGAACACTCTTAGTATGGCTTCATTGTTAGCCTGAGTGTTTGGAATTTGTTTCCTTACACATGTTAGTAGGAGGAGCAGTTGAGGAGCTTTTTGCTCAGTCGAGGTCTAGACCAAGATTCAATGCAGAGTACGCCTCAAGATTATCTTTTAGAGGGAACGTATAGTTGTAGACCCCCTTTCTTTTTGTATATTCGAGTCGTAACTCATTTTAAAGTGGTCTGTATATTTTGATTTAATTATTTTGAGAGCTACTGATGTAAAGATTTTATATAACTATGGTTAATTATTTTATTATGAGTATTTTCAAAGGAATCGTTTTATTTAAGAAAAGTCAAGAAAATTTTGGTTAGCTATTCCGGTGGTTCCGTGTGGCATTCTAATTGATTGATTGTGTGTTGTACTGGTTTAGGGTGTTACATTTACTCTTTGATTTTAATTAACAATTACTACTTTATTTTATTCATTATTTTTATTAGCATTATTTTCACATAATTTTATATTATTTTTATCATTAATCTTAACAATTTAATACTTAATTTTACTTGATATTAATTGTGATTATTTGAATCAAGATAATATTAATTTTGGTACATAAATTTTAATATGAATCATTAGTTTTAATTTTAATGCTTAATTTTAACTTGATATTAATTTTTATCATTGCTTTTGATTTTATATTAATTTTGATACGTAAGTTTGACGTGCTATAAAATAAAGTATTAATTATTAATTAAAATCAAAGAGTAAATTTGAAATTAATTATAAAAGTAAAAATAAAGTACAAATTATAAAAGATTTAAAACCTAGAAGTGTAAAATCTAAACAGGGGAAAGTGAGGGGGTTTACATGCAATTTGACTATTTAAATTTAAACAAAAGTATGGGTGTATTGTAATTTTGCCATGTCTATTAAAACAAACAAAAAAATGTTCGTCTAAAATATAAGTAGGAGAAACTATGGGAGGTTTCATGCAATTTAATAATTCTAAATAAAACAAAAATAAAGGGGTTGAAATGTAATTTTACCATTAAAAATTAAAACTCTCCTTTTTTATTGCAAATCAATGGACAAATGGCAGTGTTGGATTTATAATATAATATTTTTTTGGAGATTTTTTCACGAGTTTTTCGGCGAGTTAAGTCTCCAACGATGATCTAACTTAAATAATTTACAAATCCTAATTCTAAACAAATAAATTACTTAAATTAATTATTATTTTTAATAAAATAATTATAAATCTATTAAAAATAAAATTAAATTTTAATTAATGATTAATTTTAAATAAATCCTTATACTTTTTAATATTTACATAATAAAAACAAATTATCTTATAATACATTTCGGAATATTTCTTTGATGGTATGTTACGGTATTAGACGTGCGTTTTAGACTCTTCTATCAAACATATATTGTTCTGTTTTCTCTATGAGTTCTTTAGGAATATATCTCTTTAAGAATAAAAGTAGTGTTTCTTATATTGAATATGTTAAAATAATCTGTAGTTGTAAATACTAAATTTTGTACGGATTTCAATTCATTTTTTAATTAGTAATATTTATTAATATTTCATTATCATTTATCTTTTTTAATTATTGTTTATTAGTTATTATGTAGGTCTATTATTATTTATATTATCTTTAATATATACATACAAGTTTAAAGGTTTTTCTTTATATATAAGTTTCGTTTAAGTATAACTATATGGCAATAAAAAATATATATGATATTATTAAACTATATAGAAACAGAAATAAATGCAAACATTCATCTATTTTATTTTACAGGTTAGTGTTACAATACAAAAACTCAATCGGGGCTCAAAGTCAAATCAAGCAGTCCCAACTACAATAAAAAATAGCTTGTCAGGTACGATTCATGTTGCATAAAATTATGGTTATCCAAAAACCCTAATCCCAATCTTCAACCAAGTATATACCGTCGGATTTGGACTCATTTTAATGGTCCATGTCAAATGGTAGATTTAGGGTTTCTTAACCCTGGCCATCATCAAGCAACCGCCTTCGTCATCCTTCCGGAAGCTTCTCTCCATCCAGGTCTAGCAACCATGTCGATAGAGGAACATTGGTCCCCTCCCCCTCTACCAAATAGCCTACCAATAGTGGAACAAATGCCCATTTTGTAGAGGAATGACAGACACCTCCAGCTGCCTCACACGGGTGGAGCTAGGGATGACAATGGGTCGGGTCGGGTGACCCCCGACCCGAGAAGAAAGGGTCTTCACCCGTGACCGACCCGACCCGACGAAATTAAAGTTTCATCCGACCCAACCCGAATATATGATTTAGAAATCCGATCCGACCCGAAATAATAAAAAAATATATTTTTATTCAATAAAAACAGTGTCTTAATTGAAAAAAATTATATATAGAAGGGTATTATTGTAATTATCCCTAATATATAGGATAAAATTATATATATTTTTTAGGTCGGATCGGATTTTTTTCACCCTAAACCCAAACCCGACCCGACCCGAACAGTGCATAAAAAAAACTCGACTCGACCCGACCTGAATCTGAATTTTTTTAAAAAAATCCGACCCAAACATGTCGGGTTCGGGTTGAGTTGCCATCCCTAGGTGGAGCAACTCGCGATAAAAGGACAACAATTAGATTAAAAGGGGGGAGAACCAAAAAATGGGAAAACATAGATGATATTTTTTTTCCAATTTTGTAATAAGGTTTCTATAAGACCCCAAGAAAACAGATTGTGTAACGTCCTGAATTTGAGTTAGTTGATTTGGTTAACCTGAGGTAGGCTAGATAAGCCCAATTTTCTTGTAGGAGAGCTTGGTCCATTTAGATGTTAAGTTGGGCTTGGGTTTGGGGCCCATTGGGTATTAAAAATAGACATGTTTAAAATATGATAGAAAAGAGAGGACTAAAAGAGTAATTTCACCCTTATTTGAAACAAAAGATGATCACCCATTGGTTGGGTTATCTCACGATGGTACCCACCATAGTCTTCACCAAGTTTACCTCATATCTTCCCCTTCATCCTTTATTTCCTCTTCAAAAGTTACTCAAAGATAAAAACTTTGTGGAGCCACAAGCTTAGACCGAATTTTCAAAGGTAAGAGTGGTCATCCCCATCTCTAAAGCTTTAATTTAAGCCCTCAAACTCAAGTTTTGAGCCATGATAGCCATAGATGGGTTTTAGTGGGGATTTAGAGACCAAAGGAATTTTAGTTAGTTTTTTTGAAGGATTTAAACCTTAAAAAATGTTCTTAATCCCTCAATGAGCTTCAAAACGAGGTAATAATTCATTTCCTTGATTTTGTCTAGTGAATGAGGTAGGAGAAAACTCAAAGGCTAGGGGGAAAATTGGTTCTTGGTTAATCTGAGGGCATCT
The DNA here is from genome assembly GCF_006381635.1 of Hibiscus syriacus. Lineage (NCBI taxonomy): Eukaryota > Viridiplantae > Streptophyta > Magnoliopsida > Malvales > Malvaceae > Hibiscus > Hibiscus syriacus. The sequence continues at coordinate 415,365 of NW_024063149.1, read as the reverse complement.
CCATCATCTAGTGAGCTAAGGTAACATATTTAGAACTCGTTCATTCTATTTGTGAGCCATCAGAATGCATCTAGCTAGAGAGTCTTGTGTTGAAAAGCATAAATGAACATCCATGGTAGATTTTCATAATTGGTGTTTTTAGCATGTTTAAAAACCTATTATGATTCTTTATTTCCTACATAAAACTTTAAAAAAGTTTGAGAACCACATTAAGGCTTCAGGGTGGTTTTGGGAGACAAATTTGTGTCCAAACAGGGCATTTCTGGGTTTAGGTATAAGTACTGGAAGAACAATATAAATATTGTTCTTACGAAGGGCCAAATAAGAGGATTTTGGGTTAGAAGTATCGGTACTCATTCATTGAGTATCGATACTGTCAGTCTGGTTTCGATACTTGCAGGAGGGGTATCAAGACTGAGATTTCAGTAGCCAATTTTGGTATCGGTACCCATGGGAGTATCAATACAAAGGGTAGAGTATCAAAACTCCCAATAAAAGTATCGATACCAAGGTATTTTTTCCAAAACATTGAAGGAAAAGTTGGTATCGATACCCCAGAGAGTATTAATACCCTATCACTGGAGTATCGATATTGATCCAGTAGTATCGATACTACCCTTCTCTCTCAGCTTTAAATTTACCGTTTAGTATCGATACCGAAGGGCGAGTATCGATACTCATAGGTCATTACCAATACTAAGGGGCTCAGTATTGGTATCCGCATACATTTTTGGACAAGAAGTGTAAGGGAATTATAAGTAATACTGAGGGACCCGAAAACACCCAAATTACTTTAAATAAAACTACAAGTGAGAACCATGATACTAATCAATTACAGCTAGAAAAAAGATCATCTAGGATGACATAAAACTAGCCTTAGTTGATGCTCAAGAAATGATCAGGACACTAGAGTTACTTTAGTAGGTGACAAAGGATTCGAGAACTAGAATGTCTGGATATCCTTATGTAGTGTGCAAGGTACTTTAATGACTAACTAGGGCGAAAGGCCCGGACACTCGCGAGGGTAGTTAGTTGGGCGTTGAGTCTGATGTAGAGATTCTATACCTCACTTTAAGTAGACTAGAGGGGTGTGTGTGTCCTGAGATGTGTAACCTTCCGACCACACCATGATGTCTACCCTAGAGTAGTGTGTAGTATACAAGTTTACTCACTTTCATTATTTCACTCGACGACATGAGCATTTAATGAACACTTTTAGTATGATTTAGTTGTTAGTGTGGCACTGGTCTAGAGAGCTCAACGTTCGAAAATTTGTTTCCGTGCTCAGATTCGTAGGAGGAGCTTTCGAGGAGTTTATCGGACATCCCAGACAGATCGAGCATCATAGTACATCTTGAATTTTAATCCTTACGGGCATGTATTATTCATAGACCTTCTTGTACTTGAGTCATAACTTCATTTTAAATACTCAGTTGTATTATTTTGATATGCTTATTTTGGGAGCACCCCGATGTAAACTCTATATATATTTATATTTGATTTACCTTACTTCGAATTGTTTCAACTTTACGATTTATAAAGTATTTAAAGAAAAATTTTGAATTAACCACTCTGATGGTCTCGTGTGAAATTCTAATCGGCCGACTTTGTGTCGTATCGAATTAGGGTGTTACAGATTGTAAGGGATACTTTCCTCTTTTTTTACAGAGGTAATACAACAAAAAAAACATTTTCAGAGGTATTTTCCCAATCATCTTTCGGATAGTTTTTTTTCTTTTATTGTTCGAATCAAAAACAGAGAGGAAAGAAAGAGTAATACATTACCTTGCTCGATTTGCCCCCCGTGGTCAGAGTCCCTTTGTTGGAGTTGTAACGTCGCAGATATTGTAGTTGAGGACGAATCAACATAATTCAAAAATCTACATGAAAGACGAATCAACACTTGTATAATTCCTATAATTCGATTTACTATAAATTTCAGCTTGAGCCATGTATTAGTTAAAGACGAACTAAAATTAAATATTAAAATAGATTAAAAAATTGAAAGCCACATCCACTTATAATTCCTTAAGGATCCCGTCCGTGACAACAACACATATCAAGGTATCTTTTGGGTAAAATACATAGTACATAAAATGAAAAATAACCTATCTCTGGGTTGGTGTCTCTCGTTGCTGCCTGCTTAACGAGTGACTGTGAGGGACGATGGGATGGCTGGATGGGAGCACCGAAGCAGTGAATATCAACAGGCCGGTCGCCTGATCGTATGGTGATAGTGGCGAGACCATGCGTGAGTCGTGAGGGCCCAAATTGAAATTGGGGTTGGGAATTGCCTGCCACTGTTTTGAATAAGAATAAAACAATGCTAAGTATTGAATTTTAATAAAAGATACTGGTTCGGCAGGTACCCGATTTAAAGATTTTTTTTACCCGTGGCCTGACCTAAAACCCCGAGAAAAATACCCGCAACTTCGGGTATTTTCATAAAAAAAAATACTTGATGTTTTTTTAGAAGGGACTGAATCATTCGGAGTTTGATATTTTTGAACAACCCTAGTTATGGGTTTGTCGAAGATTCTCTTCCATGTGACGTGTCGTGTTTGCAGGGGAACACCCCATGAGTTGACGCCCGTTGAATAGAAGGGTGATGTTATTTTCATTTCATTTCATCCAACGGCTACGGCTGACAGATTCTCTCTTTCTTTTCTTTCAATTTCCATTTCAGAACAAGCACTCGTGATTCCAATGAAACCCATCTCTGGCCCATCTCGGAAAATATTATTCTTCGCAACCCTACTTCCGTGACGGTTGCAAGTATAGTTTAAGATAGATGAATATACAAATTCAATTTTTTCTCTATTAATTATTTATTTTATTAATGGTATCTATAATAAAAATTTACTTTTATTTATCTTATAGGAAAAATTTATGTTATTAATTAAAAAGTAAATAGTAATTTGCTATTAGAATAACGATCGTTATATAATAATATCAATGCCGTCTAAATCTAGTATTACATGATCGTAATACCTACAATAATCATAATAATATCTTTTATGTTTAGAATCTCAATAAATATAATAAAACCCTAATCTAAACCATTTTTCTTGACATACCAGCGTCGATTAAGGGGTTCAGGCCGCCACCGCAACTAATCCGCTTGGCATTTGCCTTTCTTCTCAAATAGAGGTTCTTCGACTTCAGTTTTTAGCCTGATACTGTTTCGACTAGATTTCAAGGAATTTACCAACGAATGTCAAGTTTAGTAGATTGGTAAATTATTCGGCATTAATCCAAATGACAATATTTGACAGACTAATTAGATAATTAAAATCTTTAGTTAATTATTTATCGAAAGGATAAATTATGTCAGATATCACTAAACTTTAAGCTTTAAGTGATGTGTTGTTTACAACATTAAATTTTATTTTTTTTTCAATCGTACATTAAATTTTAATTTTGACTTCAATTATGTCATGGATCGATAAAATTTGAATTGTGATATAACATGAACAAAATGACATCGTTTTAGTGCGACTGTTAATACCTAAAACAATATTGTTTTAAACATTTAACTTTAGGTTGTATTGATTTTTGTCACTAAAAATTTAACAAATCATTTTTTTAAATTACACATTTTTGTTTGCCACCAATTATTGATCATATCGACTATATCAATATCAAAATGTTTGTATTTCACACCTTATATTTTTTTATATAATTGAATTTTTATAAAATTCACTCAAAATAAATGAAATTAAACAATATATCTGACATTTTTAAATGTATTGTGGCTTTTTTAGATTTGAAGTAAGACGATAGTGAGACAAGTTCAGTGTTGGTAAATGATTTAAAAATTCATATTTTTAAAGGTTCATATTTTTTCTACTTTTTTGTATGTGTCAGGATAATTCTCTCAACACGTGTTGCTGCACCCAATGGATGGTTTAGTTCGAGGTAACAATGTGCCCTAGATATATATTGTGTATTACCTTTTTAAAGAAAATTTGTATAAAAAATTTCTTTGCAAAATATATTTTTTGGAAAAACAATTTTTTTTCTTGAGTTTATAGGCATGGACTTAATTTTTTTTTTTTTGGTAATGGCCAGTTTGACTACAAAGATTCCAAATTTAATATTTTCTAAATGAATCTGAACATTTTTCTGAACCGTATTCATCCAAATTTACCCAGACGTTTTCAAGCTTTATTACAGACACTACAATAGCTAATTTATCAGCTGTTGTTATAGCTATAAGTTGCTGTTTTTTAAGATGATTTTCTGCTCCAAATTTATGTTGTGTTGGTCCTCACGCCTATAAATGCCAAGCCAAATTTCAATTTTCCTAGAAAATTCACTTTGTTACAAAGGTTTTCTCCTTTCTTTTTAATCTTTTAAGGCTTTTTATCTTTTTTGATTTACAGAGGAACAATACTATCGTTTGTCTACTCTGATTTTCGGATGTACAAATTTTGAGAGACCGTGATAATTTTGAGGACGATCGTCTACTATATCAATTACATATATTAAGATAAATTTATTTCTAAGATATTAATTAATATCACAATACGATTATTTAAATCCACATTTATTTATTTATTGTTATCCGGTAAGTGCTAATGTTTTCACTTTGTAGTTTCTATTTCACCAACATTCTAAACAAAATAAACAACAATTCTAGAGTGGTGTTGTTGCCTTCATCTCGTAGTATTAAATTGTAGTCGCAGTTATTCTTACGGTTGCGATCGACGAGTGTTGCAGATATTACGACGTGATTTTTTTAAATATAATTATAATTTTATATTACAGATACAATTTGTTGTCCCGCGATGATATTAAAAACATAACGATACAATAATTACATTATGTTATGATTCCAATTTAATACTATTATTGGCTAGCTTACCGGTATGCGTGTATTCAAGGAAAGTCTTCCGATAGTTAATTTGTCTTTTTAAAGTTATCAGATAATTTATACATCTTCCATATATCAACAGATAATTTGAATATCTTTCATGAGGTATTATAGTAATAATCCTAAATTCATTATAAAAAAAATAAAGTTCGTTTAATTTTAGACAATTTTTTTATTTTTGTTTTCTGTTTTTATTTTCAGAAAATAGTTTTATTTTTAGTTTTTTAAAAAAAATAGAAAACATGTTTAGTTATATAAATAAAAACGTGAATTCAAAAATAAAATAGTGAAAATATATTTAGTATATAATTTTTTAAAATAGAGATGAAAAATAGTTATTAAATAATTAAATAAAATATAATTATTATTATAATTCAATACATAAGTTAAAACGTGATTTCTGAAAATATAAAACAATAAAGTTGATAAAAATTTCATAATATAAAATTTAGTTTAATTTATAATAAAAATATAACGTTAATACATATTAGACATTAATTAAATTTAGAAAATACACAAAAAATTTGTAAACAAGAGCACACAAAAATGTCAATAAAATAAAAAATATATGTTTACTGGTATTTAAGGCCTCAAACTTTGGGGGGGAAACTAGTGTAGCATTGAATTTATTTTTTAAATATATCTAATATTTTTACCAACAGAATCAAACTGTCACGACGTTACATGATAGTTCACATAGCTTACATGGTAATCTACAATATTGATGAAGATGATTTGGTAGATGGACTTAATTGATTTTTTGACTGCATTTGATGGCTTAATTGATTTTTTAGAAAGTTTGAGGACTTATCTATTTATTTTCAAAAAATAGGATATTATTTAAATTTATTTAAATTTAAAATATAAAATATATATGATTATTAAGATATTTAATATATTAAATATAAAAATATAAAATTAAATTACGAAATTCATGGTCCATATTTATTTTTTAGTAAAAGTTTGAATGTTTTAGATACCATTAAATTAAAAAAATATTGTTAGAAAGATTTGAACATTTATAAATTTTAGATATTGTGTTTTACTATTTTCAAATTTAAAAAATACTTTTAATAAACATATTGAAAACATCTTTTTATATTTTTCATATTTTCACAAATATTTTTTTTATTTTACAACTAAACACATTTTCTTCATCGTTCTCTATTTTTTAACAAAATAAAAATGAAGTAGTGTAATCCCCAATTTTCAAATCAGAAGTCAAATACAGTTTACCCACTTCACCTGCTCTCATCATCCCTTGATTCCTGCAGAGACATGCGGAAAATCACCGAAACATTTGTAATATTTTATGATTATATTATGTAAACATTTGACTATAAAAGCCAAGAAAAATAATATGAAGGGATCGGTTTTTTTTGTTTCCAGTAGAAATACAAAGCAGTTTTGCAAGGTAGTGGTTTTTTTAGTTTTTATACTTTATTTCGAAACAACAACGTTCAATTTATTTTTTTATTTTATTTCGAAGTAACAATAATATTTGATTTTTTTCATTTAATTTCGGAATAATAAAAAGCATAAATAATATGTATTTTATAGTAAGAAAATAAAAGAAGTAGGAATCGAGGCTTACTTGAGCCAAAGGGGGCCTCGTCGGATGTCGCCGGAATCCGGGAAAACCGAGCGATTTCGGGGTGTTTTCGGATACTTTAAGGCTTTATTTGGTGGTTTTAGTCCCAATGAGGGTTCCTAATGGGTAGATCTATTGTTTTGGGGCGATTTGAGTCGATTCTAGAATTTCCAGCCACCGTGTACGGAGGCCGGAGTGGCGGTCGGCCGGTGGTCGGGGGTTGAGCAAGTTTGCCGATGGTGGAATGGTTGAGAGAGCTCTTAAGAGCTCTTTTTTTTTTTGTGTTTTGGGTAAAAATGAAACAAAAAAGAGTAAAGGTTGATATATATAGGCTAGATTAATGGTAAAATTATATCTTAAATGCCTCTAACTTTCCCCTTTTTTTATATTTTAGTCACTGTAAGGACCGAAATTGATGTTTAATCATTTCTCTATGCATGCTTTATTTTTATGGTAAATTTACTGTTTCAGTACCTTTAATTTTAGAGTGTTTTTACACTTTGGTCACTGCATCTTTTATTTCTATTTATTTTTTATTTTGGCATGTATTTTTATTTTATTTTGATTTAGTACTTATTAGTCTTAATGTAGTTACTGAATTTTATTTTCTTGCATTTTGGTCCATGTTTACTTTTTATTGAGTTACTTTCTTTTATTTTCTCGCAATTTAGTCATTATATTTAAATTGTATTATATTTAGATCTTTGTACTTTAATTTTCTTTATTATTTGTAATTTTTATTATTTTGTTTAATTTTAGTATTTATTTAATTTATTTTGTAATTTTATTTTAATTAGGATTAATATTCGAATCAAAATCAGAAATTAGGATGACACTGTAGTTTAATTAGGGGCAATTCGAGTCGAGTTTTTGCATTATACCCCCGAATACTCGAATCTATTGTTCGATTAAAATTAATTAATGATTGATATTTTCTAAAAATTTTAGTTTAATAAGTAGGTTAATCCCTTCACTTTAAAAACGTTCAATTTAGGTCTTTAGGTTTTGAAATCTTTTAGAGCCCGTTATTTTAGTTATCTGATTTTTTAGTTCCCGAACTTCAATTAGACTTTAAATATTGACATAATTAAATAAGTTAAATAGAGCCTCCATTTTATCTTAGATTTTAAAGTAGTCTTTTAATTTAGGGGATAATTTGAGTCGGCCTTCGCGTAAACGCTCGAGGGACCATCTCAATTATTCGATTCAATAATTAATTAAAATTAAATAGGATTAATATTAGAGCCTACATTTTAGATTTAAGCCCTTAGATTCTTTATTTTTCATAATTTGACACCGTAGGTTAGAAAAGAGCCTTAATTTATTTTTAGTATAATTAGGATTAAATAAAATTTTGCTTGACCGTATTATTTTTATAAATCTAAGGCATTGTTCACTTATTAAGGAATTAATAGTATATCTCCCGCGATCACGCTCAGGGGTGACTACTGGTAATTCCCTAATTAAGTCGACATCCTTTTCAAAACCACATCATGTTTTAAAAAAAATGAGACAATGTTCGGTTATTAGATACAATAATTGATCTCCCGCATTTACGCTCGGGGGCGAATGTTATCGGTCTCAATAAACGAATATAATTTTCAAACTTTGCATCCTTAATGATTTTTAAATTAAATAAAGATCGAACTCAAAATTTCTGATTTTAAATATAGGGTAATCAACTAGGTACCATTTTTTGGGCGCTTGTGGGGGTGCTAATCCTTCCCCACGCGTAACTGACTCTCGAACCTGATTTTTGGATTTTTTGCAGACCTAAAGCTCGGTATTTTATTAAAATGAAATGTTTTATTAAAATCTCCTAGTTTTTACGGTGTTCCAATCTCACCTTAAATGATTGGTGGCGACTTCTCACATTTTTAAACGATTTTCAAAAAGAAAACCCTGAGTCGGTATCAGCCTTTCCCCCCCGGGCAAAAAACGGTGCGACAGCTTGGCGACTTCGCTAGGGACGTTTTGTTTTTTAAACAAATTGAGAGTCGAGCCACGAGTTGGTTACCCTACATTTACTATTTTGGAAATTACGAGTTCAATCTTATTTAATTTACAGTTCATTATGTTATTTCAAAAAAAAAAGATTTTCTTTCTGGTTAATGCTTACACTTCTATGAAATATTTAGGATTGGTGCATAGCATAGCTCTAAACCCGAGCTCAATCCCAATTCATCTAAGTAGGGAGAAACATCACACCTCACGAGGAGCATCAGGCTTCCTTGTTTGGGTCTGACAAAGTATCTCTGGAAAACATCCTAAGTTGCCTATCCGGATATCAGTTCCGAGGTATGCTTTTAGTGGTGTGATCCCCTGAGTGGAATCCGATTCGAAAGTCTGTAATGGGCCAGAATCGGGGTCAACCTTAGCAGGTTGTGAAATTACTCGGGAACCCTTGCTAGAACCCTCCCACATATAGAGAATTTAGTAAACCAACCCCGTTAAAGCCATGTGGTTAACTTAAGAGAACTAAATCACATGATGTTAGGATTTTCGGTTTTTTATTATTATTTCGCATTCGATAATTTAAATCTTCGCTAATTATTCCTTTATTTTTCAATTATTCTAATGTACTAACTTGTTGCTTTTTTTTATTGCATGTATCATTATCATATCGCATTATTTCATAAACAATATTGATTCCCAGATTATCTAGTTATTATAAAAAAAAACTTAAGTCAACAATGTCTTCCGATGGGATTGAGAATGCAATAAATGTTCAGACCTGGTCCGAATACAGACAGACGCGATTCGAAGATAGCCTTATTACTAATGAAGAATCAATTTTACCGGAGAAGTTAATTATCCAAGTCAGACAAACGCATTGAGCTGAGTTATCAAGAATTTGGGCCGCTTGGGATGATAATGATAAAACACTGTTCAGAGAAATATATGGCGACCTAGTAGAGCTGCTCAGAGTTCCAATAGACGCAGTGGTTATTTGAGCCCTGGCCGAGTGTTGGAATCCAGCTTATCGGTGTTTCACTTTTGGCGAAGTAGATATGACCCTTACCTTGGAGGAGTATACGACTTTACTGAATATCCCGAATATCAGAAGACATTCCATTTACACCAAGGCGATCCGACCTAAGGGATTTATTACCAAGATGATCACGTTGACCGGGAAGACCAAGGAATGGGTCGATGTATATATTCGTGATGAAGGAATCTTTTGGCCCTAACTAAAGAGTTTAATTCATGAGCAGACTCCATCAAAAAGAAGAAGAAATCACTTTGCACTTGCATTATATGGCTTGATTATTTTCCCCAGGAATGAGGATCACTTCGACATCGCTTTAATTGATTTTGTCGAAGCTATTGCCAGAAAGAATCCCGCACCAGCCATCCTTGCGGAAACATTCTTGTCACTGAACCAGTGTAGACGATTGGGGGGAAGTCAGTTCACCGGATGTGCCTCATTGTTACTAGTTTGATGGTGGAGCCACTCTTGGATAGTCGAGAAAGGTTGGGCTCGGAGACATCAATCGAATTTTTTGCCTCTAGTGGACTTCCTCAGCAAGTGTCAAATACCAGAGCATCGTAAGAAGAAGGAATGGGTTGAAGGTCTCCGTAACATAAAAGATACCGAGATAGTATGGAAGGCTTACTGGTTACCCAAAGAAGACATACTTTTCATATGCGACAACAATATTTTGTAATGCTACACGGGTTTTGGGGAGCGATCTGGTATACTCCGCTAATTGAACTCAGACAGTTCAGTACCCGACAGTTCATACCCGCTACCCACGGCCTAAAGGAGGCGGAGTTTTCTTTCTCCAGTCCATGTTACCGAGAGCGGATTTCAAAGATTTATAAGCCTTGGCAGAAACTTCACTGCATGAGCTTCAAGATGATAGAACCTATATTCACACCGGCCTATGAGGTTTGGAGGTTGCAAAGGATTAATAACAACACGCCGAAGCCAAATTTAGAAGATGAGTTGACTATGGAAGAGAGATTGAAGAGGCTCCCGATAGAGGTTGAATTGTTAAGAGAGGAAATGCGACAGATAAATATGGAGAGAGAAAAAGAAAATAGAAAGTTCTCAGATGAGAAGACAATGTGGGAGCTCGAGCTGATTAAGAATGATGGAGTGATAAAACAATTGTCCAAAGATAAAGAGAAGGTTCAAGGAAGTTTTGATGCGCTAAATCAAGATTTTTAAAACTTAGAGAAGAATATGAGAGCCCAGAGTCTACATCATACTGCCAAGACCCTAAAAATAAAACTCGACGGGGTAGAAAGAAGCGCAAGAAGATATTAAGAAGGAAAGAAACGAGCCCTGCAGTATGACCAAAGACTAAAAGAGCAAAGAGATGAGGCTAACCAAGAATTGACACAGAGGCGGGCACAGATTGAACGGCTTGAAGCACAGCTACTTATTATGGATGAGATTTTTCAGAACTCATACAGTAGCGATAGGTCCCGTCTTCAAAAAGAAAATGAGAGGTTAAAGAAAAGGGTAACAGAGTTAGAAGAAGCAAAGTTGATCCACTCATCTGCACATGATATATCCATGCAGGAGAATGAGGCCTTAAAATTCAAGATTACTGAGCTAGAAGTTGCAGTACAGAAAGGACATCAGTAAATCCAACAATTAGAAGAAAGTCGACCATTGACTAATTCAGAGCTTGGAACTGCGGTACGGCAGGCTCAGGATACCATTCAGAGTCAACATGAAGCAATGGGGAGAGCCATGAGTCAGGCCCGTAGTATTGCTCGCCAAGTATTCGAATTATCTGAAGAAGCGGCAACCCTGAGAGTTTTTGTGGTCCCGGAGTCAGTAGAAGAACGACGAATCATCGAATTGATGATAGAGCTCGAAAGATTAGGGTATACGGCAAGATTTTATGTGTAGTTTCCATGATTGATGTACTCTCTTTGCCTAAGTGCTTAGACATTGTGTGTTGTTGAGTACCTTTTTTTAAAACTAAGTTATTTCGGAATCAATATCGGGTTGCATTTGTATTTACGTTTTCACATGTTTTTCTTATATTTAAAAAACTAAATGATTATATTATAACAATTCATTTATTTATTAAAATTCACCAAATAATAAAATATAATTTCCAACCAATTGTAGTTATCATGGCACTCACCTCACACCCGTACGGTACTCGAAGAACGACCAAGAAAATTGAGGCAAGAATGGCTCAGCTTGAACAAGACCAAAGGCAAGCCCAAGAAGAAATGAGAGAGAGACTAAATAAGATGGAAGTAGAGATAGAAAACCCGCAAGTCGGTATCTTGCAAAAGATCGAAGAAATGTTTAAGAAACATGTTATGAACGGAAAGACGAAGGTTGACCAGCGAGCGTTATCCGAACAAGATCCCCTGCATCCTCCAGGGTTTGAACCAGAAGCATCCCATCCTGTTTGTGTTTACATCTGATCCCCAACATCCACCGGGGTTTACACCAGGACCTTCACATTCTCTCGGTTTTACCCCAGTACACATTTCTGTTAGATCGCCAGCCCAGAATCATACTGAGCCCGTATATCAAGCTAATTACCCATCGGCTGCCAGGGTAAGACCTGTTGAGTCAGGCATGGAAGAGTTACCTCATGACTTTCAGGAAATATCAGCAAAAGGAAAGGTTGACAGCGGAATAACCCAACAACTGAAAAGTCTGGAGGAAAGGGTAAGGTCGGTAGAGGTGGAGCCATTATACGGAATGGACGCGAGGGAGCTAAGCTTGGTTCCTGATCTCATATTGCCCCCGAAGTTCAAAACGCCAGATTTCGAAAAGTACGACGGGACCACTTGTCCATCTTACCATGTTCTGCAGGAGGATGGCTGGCTATACTGAGAACGAGAAGCTTTTGATACATTGCTTCCAAGACAGTTTGACTGGATCGGCGACCAAATGGTACAACCAATTGACCAAGTCTCATATTAAATCATAGAGGGATTTGACCCGAACATTTTTAGAGCAGTATCGTCAAGTCACTGACCTGGTACCTGACCGGTGGACGCTGCAAAATATGGAGAAACGACAAAGTGAAACCTTTATGCAATACGCCCAAAGGTGGCGTGATGTGGCATCCCAAGTGCAGCCCCATTGTTTGAATACTCTAAAAGCTTCGTATTTAGGGCATCTCTTAGGAAATGATACCAAGAATTTTGCTGACTTGGTCATTTCTGGTGAGCTAATCGAGAATGCCGTTAGAAATGGCAAGATTGAAGGAGGTAAAGGGTCAAAGAAGCCCTATTTTAAGAAAAGAGAAAGCGAGGTGAACCATACGAACACTCACCATAATAACTGAGTTGCCAGTGTTATAATCACCCAACCTAAGGTAGAGAAGGCAAACACTTATGAGAATAGGGGTCCAAGGAGAGAGAATACGAGGCAAACTTTCTCACCAGTACCAGTACCAGTACCGTACTCAGAAATTTACGCCTCACTTTTGAAGGCAGATCTAGTGCGCCCTTACAAGTTAACGTCGATGCAGCCACCTTACCCGCATTGGTATAATTCCAACGCTCACTGTGATTATCACGCAGGGATCGCTGGGCATGATATTGAGAACTGCTCAGATTTCAAGAGAGTTGTACAAAGCTTCATCAATGCTGGAGATTTGGAATTCAAAACACCAACTGCAAATGCTCACCCCCTTCCTAATCACAGAGGGCAAGAAATCAATATGATAGATGAAAGAGAGATCTGAACGAAGAAGAGAAATGTATCAGAAATCCGATCTCCTCTCAGCTGGGTGTTTGGACAGTTTTGCATGTCGGGGATGATTAAAGATAGTCTCACGCCAAGGCCTTGGGGACGTAAAATGTACTGCGAATATCACCAAGAGGAGGACCACAACATACAAAGTTGCCACGAATTTCAAGGATTACTTCAGAGAATGATGGACATCGGGGAAGTGGAATTTTTCAAAGAAAGACCCTGAGAAATGGACGTCTGTATGATGGATGGCTCTGACAGGATGCCTGGAGCGAGAAAACCGGTGGTCATCACCGTTAGACCAAGACATAAGAGCTCATCATCAACGACTCCGAAAGTGGTGATCACAACTCCGTCCCCCTTCCCATTTAAGGATACCCGACAGGTTCCTTGGAATTACACAGCTAGTGTGTCCATACCAGAGGGACCAAAAACTGCTGAAAGGATGAAAGAAGAAAGCAAGTTAATCCCAGAAGAAGTAGGCGAGGTAGGCCGAATCGTAGGACACATAGCTGCTGATAACTACATCACCTTCACTGATGATGAGATCCTGTAAAGGAGGAATGGGGTCTATCAAGGCTTTAAATATCACGGTACACTGCCACGACCATGTCTTACCGGGAGTTCTAATAGATAATGGGTCTGCACTGATCGTAATGCCTTTGGCTATGCTACAAAGAATGCCCATTGATAGCTCACACATGAGAGCTTATCATAACATCGTCAGAGCATTTGACGAAACCCAGAAGGACGTGATAGGAAATATGGAAATACCCTTGATGATTAGACCTGCTATTTACAACATTGACTTTGTAATAATGGACATCCACCCGACATACAATTACTTACTGGGGAGACCTTGGATCCACACTACAGGGGCAGTTCCTTCGTTCTTACATCAGAAGCTGAAATTTGTAATTGATGGAAGGTTGATCAGCATCGGAGCTGAACAAGAAATCATAGCTTCTGTGACGACAGATACCCCATACATCGAAGTCAATGAAGACGCCTTAGAATGTTCCTTCAGGGCGTTAAAATTTATCAACGCAACCTATGTGGCTGAAGGAAGCATGATTCCTCATCCCACACTCTCATATTGCACTAAGATGACAGTAAGGCAAACTCTGGGAAGAGGAGCGAGAACCGGCAGAGGACTGGGAAAAAATCTGTAGGGGCAGGTACGACCCATAACTCTGGAATGGAAGAGAGACCGTTTTGGGCTCAGGTTTAAGCCCACCTTCCAACAGCGTGGCCAAGAACTGAAAAACAGGGCCGAGGCAAGGAAAGCCAGATTGAGAGGAGGGGATGTCCCTGGAGAACGTATGTTCTTCCCTCCTTTGAAGAGCTCTTTCAAATTTGGAGGAGTGTATGACGTAGAGCAAGAACTGGCCAGTGATGTCGAGATAGAAAGGCTAGAAAAAAAAGAAGAGTGGATGGGCGAGACCCTGAAGGGACTGTCTATCAACATGGTTACTGGAGGCAACCAACCCGCAAAGTTTCTATCTGGAATCCGTCCTTGTTTCCCCGGTGAAAAGCTCGATAACTGGACAGCCGAAGATCTTCCCGTAATTTTTAGGGCCAATCCAAAGTAATGCCCGAAAATAATTTGTATTAGCATCTTCAAAGTATCTATTCAACCTTTTGTAAAACTCAACGATTATTCAGTCAATTAATGAAAGATATTTTTTCCCTCAAATGATAATCACTTTCATTCTTCACATTTTTGCATTACATCATTTTCTTTATTCTATATTATTTATTCTTTACATTCCAATATATCCGAACGAAATTTCATGTAGATGTCACAATGATGCTAGCATAATTGTTCCTGAGGCCAGTTATAAGATAGATCTCAAACAACCATTGTGTATGGAAGAAGTCAATGAGTGCGAAGTTGAAGAAAACTGTGAAGTCCCTAATGAGCTATTGAGATTAGTGGAAAGAGATGAAAAACAGATTCTACCCAACAAAGAAGAAATAGAACTCATGAATTTGGGGACAATGGAAATGCAGAGGGAAATAAAAATTGGCATTACTATATCCGCAGAAATAAGGCTAGATTTGATAAGCTTGCTCCAAGAGTTTAAAGACATTTTCGCTTGGTCATATCAAGATATGCCGGGGCTGAGCACTGATATAGTTGTCCACACGTTGCCCATTAGACCAGAATACAATCCAGTTCAACAAAAACTCAGAATAATGAAACCAGAGATGTTATTAAAGATTAAAGATGAGGTAACCAAACAGATCGATGCAGGTTTCCTTCAGGAGGTGAAATACCCCGAATGGGTAGCCAAAATAGTTCCAGTACCTAAGAAGGATGGGAAGTTCCGCATGTGTATGGATTATCGAGACCTTAACAGGGATAGCCCGAAAGACAATTTTCCCTTACCTCATATAGACACTCTGGTAGACAATACTGTGGGGCATTCTTGGTTTTCCTTCATGGATGGCTTCTTAGGGTATAACCAGATCAAAATAAACCCTAAGGATATGGAGAAAACAATATTTATAATCGCGTGGGGAACTTTTTGTTACAAAGTGATGCCATTCGGGTTGAAAAATACCGGGGTAACCTATCAGAGAACCATAGTGACTCTCTTCCATGACATGATGCATAAAGAAATAGAAGTGTACGTAGATGACATGATTGCCAAGTCCCGAACGGAAGAGGAGCATGTGCAAAATTTGAGAAAATTGTTCCAAATATTAAGGAAGTACCAACTAAAGCTCAATCCAGCTAAATGCACGTTCTGAGTAAAATCAGGGAAACTATTGGGCTTTGTGGTAAGCCAGGAAGGAATCGAGATCGATCTAGATAAGGTCAAGGCAATTCAAGACCTTTCTATACCTCGCACACAGAAAGAGGTTTGAGGGTTCTTGGGAAGACTAAATTATATATCGCGATTCATTTCGCAACTGACCGATAAGTGCGATCCAGTGTTCAAATTGCTCAAAAAGAATAATCCGGAGGTATGGAATAATGAATGCCAGGAGACTCTAGAAATCATCAAGAAATATCTGTCAAATGTCCCCATAATGGTAGCACCAGTACCAGGCAGACCACTAATTCTCTACCTAACGATTTTCAAGAATTCAATGGGTTGTGTACTAGGACAACATGGCGAATCAGGGAGAAAGGAAAGAGCCATCTATTATTTGAGCAAGAAGTTTACCGACTGTGTGACTCGATACTCACCAATTCAAAAGCTGTGTTGTGCCTTAGTTTGGGCTACCCGGAGTCTCAGGCAATACATGTTATACCATACCACATGGTTGATATCAAGATTGGATCCACTGAAATTTTTGATGGAGTCCCCTGCTCTGACTGGCAGACTGGCTAGATGGCAGATGTTGTTATCTGAGTTTGATATTGTCTATGTGAGCCAAAAGGCAATAAAAGGAAGCGTCGTAGCCGACTTTCTTGCAAGTTGTGCCTCAGAAGAATACGAAGGTTTGAATTTTAATTTCCCATATGAGGATTTGATGTGCATCTCTACCGATGAAGAGAGCTCTGGGGGTAAAAAAATCTTGGACCTTGTACTTTTATGGAGCCTCTAACGCTTTAGGAAATGGAATTGGGGAAGTGTTGATTTCTCCTGAGGAAATGTACTATCATTTCACAAGCATATTAGAATTCTTTTGCACCAACAATATGGCTGAATACGAAGCTTGTATTATGGGGTTAAAAGCAGCCATTGAAAGAAATGTCAAGGCACTCAAAGTATACGAAGATTTCTCATTAGTAGTGTACCAACTAAAGGAAGAATGGGAGACGAAAGATTCAAAGCTAGTGGAATATCGAAATTTGGTCCTTGAACTGCTGAAAGAATTTGAGGATGTCACGTTCAAGTACCTCCCTCGAGAGGATAATCAGATGGCAGATGCTTTAGCTACCCTAGCAGTGATGTTTAAATCTAATAAGAGAACAGACATGATGCCCATAACGATGCAAGTATACGAGACCCCATCCCACTGCTATCACATAGAAGAAGAAATAGATGGCTATCCATGGTACTATGATATCTTACGGTACATGAGATACCAGACTTATCCTCCCAGCGCATCTGAAGTTGACAAGAGAACCATCAAAAGAATGGCAGCCGGATACTTCCTTGATGGGGAAATCCTATACAGAAGGGGGAGTGACCAAGTTTTACTGAGATGTGTAACTGCCAAAGAAGCAAAAAATGTTATGGAAGGAGTGCATAGCGGAACACATGCAAATGGTTTGTCCATTTCCAGAAAGATTATGAGATATGGATACTATTGGGCCACGATGCAGACAGATTGCGTCAATTACGTGAGAAGATGTCATAAATTCCAGATATATGCAGATAAAATTTAAGCACCGCCTTCTCCTTTGCATGTCATGAGCTCACCCTGGCCATTCTCTATGTGGGGCATGGACGTCATTGGGACAATCATACCAAAAACTTCAAATGGGCATCGATTCATCTTAGTAGCAATCGATTACTTCACAAAAATGGGTAGAGGTTGCTTCATATTCTAGTATCACGAGATCCACAGTTTGTAGATTCATAAAGAGGGAAATAATATGTCGATATGGGTTGCCAGAAAGAATCATCACGGACAATGCTACTAATCTAAACAACAAAATGATGGAGGAACTTTATGTGCAGTTCAAGATAAAGTATGCCAACTCTGTTACCTATCACCATAAAATGAATGGGCTAGTAGAGGCAGCAAACAAGAACATCAAAAGGATCATTACGAAGGCTATAGAAACTTACAGGGATTGGCATGAGAAATTACCTTTCGCTTTTTATGGTTATAGAACGACTGTGCGAACATCAACAGGGGCAACGCCTTTCTCTCTGGTATATGGAACAGAGGCAGTCGTACCTATTAAGGTTGAAATTCCATCACTTCGAGTCTTGAATGAAGTAGAATTGGATGAAGCAGAATGGATTCAATCTCGCCTTGATCAACTGAATCTTATTGAAGAGAAAATGTTGAATGATATATGTCACGGGCAGATGTACGAAAAGAGAATGATGAGAGCCCATTACAAGAAAGTATGCCCAAGAGAGTTCCGAGAAGGGGATATAGTACTTAAAAAGATTTTGCCAATCCAGAAGGACTTCTGCGGAAAATGGATGCCCAATTGAGAGGGGCCCTACGTTGTCAAAAAGGCCTTCTCCGGGGAGCTTTGATTTTGGCAGAGATGGATGGAAAAGTACTGAAAAACCCAACAAATTCAGACTCGGTCAAGAAATACTACACCTAAAAAAGAAAAAAGAAAAAAAAAGAGGTTCAAGGTGAGAACCCGTAAAGGGTGCCTTGAAACAAATGCAAGATTTGAGTTGAAAACCCGAAAGGGCGGCTCAAATGCATTTTTGATATGGAGGCATCCGACAAGTAACCTCCTCTAAAGACTAGTTGTTCGTGAATGACTTCACTTTTTCAAACAGCTCTTCCACCTTGAGATCTCCCAGACAAAGGATTGACTCAGGACGTTAAATTAACTGATTCAGGAACACTTGTGCTAGAATTCGTTATGACATATTCTTTTGCTTCCAGAATCTTTGTTCAATTCTTTTGATTACCATGACTTTGTGTAAAAATCAATTCAATTAATAAATTCCCTGATTATCATTTCAATTTTCAAAACATTCATTTTCGCGCGCCATAAAATTATCTAAATTCTAAACAAATGATTTTTTTGTATTACTTTGCGATTAACCCATGAAAATATTGGAAATCCAAGGTCGTCCATCCGGTCGATATTTGCACTAGTTGAAGAGAGTGATTGATGAGAGAGCGAGACAAGAAATTACAGAAAGATTATGAATCAGACACTGAGTCAGCAAAAACGAAGACTTGACGAGGATAAAGAGAAAAAAGGGCACGTGAAACCCTTAAAACCCAAAAACTCATCATACACACTCATGCATTCATCAAATAAGAGCACACGTATACATTTACATCAAGTTTTGAAAACATGACAGGAACTCAAAGAGTCAATGAAAGATTCATTTCGCAACTTCTGCAAAGGATCAGTCAATATCTTGCATGGATTGAAGCAATATCAAAGACTGGGAGGTCATTGCTTTCAGGTGTTTTAAACACCAATTCACTGACACATGATAAACTTTTACAGGATTAAATCTTCAAAGAGAAGATAAACCATTCAAGATTTCTAGTGGAGAGTTCATAATGAGAAGAACTCATCCAACTAGGGAGAAGAAGTTCATAATGAGAAGAATTTGTTCAACCTTGGTTCAAGATTTCCAGTGGGGAGTTCATAATGAGAAGAACTCATCCAACAAGGGAGAAGAATTTCATAATGAGAAGAACTTGTTCAACCTTAGTTCAAGATTTCCAGTGGAGAGTTCATAATGAGAAGAACTCATCCAAAAGAGGAAAAAGAAGTTCATAATGAGAAGAATTTGTTCAACCTTGCATCAACATTTCCAGCGGTGAGTTCATAATGAGAAGAACCCATCCAATGAGGGAGAATAAGTTCATAATGATAAGAACTTGTTCAACTTGGGTGATTCCATCACGGAAGTGGATTGATATCCCCAACGAAGAGTTCATAATGAGAAGAACTCGTCCGATCAGAAGAAATTGGAACTCAAAATTTCACTGATGGGCCAAACAGATGAAAATTGGTGCTTTCGTCTTTGCTCTATTCCTGATTCACAGCAACAAGCAAAGAGGGGCAGCTGTAATCCCCAATTTTCAAATCAGAAGTCAAATGCAGTTTACCAACTTCACCTGCTCCCATCATCCCTTGATTCCTGCAGAGACATGCGAAAAATCACCGAAACATTTGTAATATTTTATGATTATATTATGTAAAACATTTGGCTATAAAAGCCAAGAAAAATAATATGAAGGGATCAGTTTTTTTTGTTTCCAGTAGAAATACAAAGCAGTTTTGCAAGGTAGTGGTTTTTTAGTTTTTATACTTTATTTCGAAACAACAACGTTCAATTTTTTTTATTTTATTTCGAAATAACAATAATATTTGATTTTTTTCGTTTAATTTCGGAATAATAAAAAGCATAAATAATATGTATTTTATAGTAAGAAAATAAAAGAAGTAGGAATCGAGGCTTACTTGAGCCAAAGGGGGCCTCGTCGGAGGTCGCCGGAATTCGGGAAAACCGAGCGATTTCGGGTACTTTAAGGCTTTATTTGATGGTTTTACTCCTAATGAGGGTTCCTAATGGGTAGATCTATTGTTCCGGGGTGATTTGAGTCGATTTTAGAATTTCCAGCCACCGTGTACGGAGGCCGGAGTGGCGGCCGGCCGGTGGTCGGTAGTTGAGCAAGTTTGCCGGCGGTGGAATGGTTGAGAGAGCTTTCAAGAGCCCTTTCCTTTTTTTTTGTGTTTTGGGTAAAAATGAAACAAAAAAGAGTAAAGGTTGATATATATATAGACTAGATTAATGGTAAAATTACATCTTAAATGCCTCTAACTTTCCCTTTTTTTACATTTTAGTCACTGTAAGGACCGAAATTGATCTTTAACCATTTCTCTATGCATGCTTTATTTTTCTGGTAAATTTACTGTTTCAGTACCTTTAATTTTAGAGTGTTTTTACACTTTGGTCACTGCATCTTTTATTTCTATTTATTTTTTTTATTTTGGCATGCATTTTTATTTTATTTCGATTTAGTACTTATTAGTCTTAATGTAGTTACTGAATTTTATTTTTTTGCATTTTGGTCCTTGTTTACTTTTTTATTGAGTTACTTTCTTTTATTTTCTCGCAATTTAGTCATTATATTTAAATATTATTATATTTAGATCTTTGTATTTTAATTTTCTTTATTATTTGTAATTTTTATTATTTTGTTTAATTTTAGTATTTATTTGATTTATTTTGTAATTTTATTTTAATTAGGATTAATATTCGAATCAAACTCAGAAATTAGGATGACACTGTATTTTAATTAGGGGGCAATTCGAGTCGAGTTTTCGAGTCGGGTTTTCGCATTATACCCCCGAATACTCGAATCAATTGTTTGATTAAAATTAATTAATGATTGATATTTTCTAAAAAATTTAGTTTAATAAGTAGGTTAATCCCTTCACTTTAAAAACGTTCAAGTTAGGTCTTTAGATTTTTAAATCTTTTAGAGCCCGTTATTTTAGTTCTCTGATTTTTTAGTTCCCGAACTTCAATTAGACTTTAAATATTGACATAATTAAATAGGTTAAATAGAGCCTCCATTTTATCTTAGATTTTAAAGTAGTCTTTTAATTTAGGGGATAATTTGAGTCGGCCCTCGCGTAAACGCTCGAGGGACCATCTCAGTTATTTGATTCAATAATTAATTAAAATTAAATAGGATTAATATTAGAGCATACATTTTAGATTTAAGCCCTTAGATTCTTTAATTTTCATAATTTGACACCGTAGGTTAGAAAAG
This sequence comes from Hibiscus syriacus, assembly GCF_006381635.1. NCBI lineage: Eukaryota > Viridiplantae > Streptophyta > Magnoliopsida > Malvales > Malvaceae > Hibiscus > Hibiscus syriacus. The sequence goes on along the minus strand of NW_024063149.1, from coordinate 393,804 downwards.
AGCCTTAATTTATTTTTAGTATAATTAGGATTAAATAAAATTTTGCTTGATCGTATTATTTTTATAAATCTAAGGCACTGTTCACTTATTAAGGAATTAATAGTATATCTCCCGCGATCACGTTCATGGGGTGACTACTGGTAATTCCCTAAATAAGTCGACATCCTTTTCAAAGCCACATCACGTTTTTAAAAAAAACGAGGCAATGTTCATTTATTAGGCACAATAACTGATCTCCCGCATTTACGCTCGGGGGCGAATGTTATCGGTCTCAATAAACGAATATTCTTTTCAAACTTTGCATCCTTAATGATTTTTAAATTAAATAAAATCGAACTCAAAATTTCTGATTTTAAATATAGGGTAATCAACTAGGTACCAATTTTTGGGCGCTTGTGGGGGTGCTAATCCTTCCCAACGCGTAACTGACTCCCGAACCTGAATTTTGGATTTTTTGCAGACCTAAAGCTCGGTATTTTATTAAAATGAAATGTTTTATTAAAATCACTCGGTTTTTACGGTGTTCCAATCTCACCTTAAATGATTGGTGGCGACTCCTCACATTTTTAAACGATTTTTAAAAAGAAAACCCCGAGTCGGTATCGACCTTTCCCCGCCCGGGCAAAAAACAGTGTCGACAAGTAGTCTATTTTTTCTAGAACCAAACGGACCCTAAATTTTCTTAACCCCTTATATGGAATAACTTTTTTCCAAAACATTAGTTGGAAGATAGTTCTTTGACTATAAAACGTTGTTTTGTTATGTCTTTCAATTAATAAAGGTTATAAAATAATCCTCTAATTATAGGGTGTTATTTTGTTGAGTCTCTAACTATTAAAAGTTATAAAATAGTCATTCGACTATTCATATGTTCTATACTCACTTTTTCGCTAAAAATTGACGACCGTCTGAGTTATACATTAACATGCCCATTAGAATATGATAAAATCTGATCCCAGAATTGTTTGAGTTGTATTTTATGAATCAAGTCTCTATTTGCATTGTATTATCGAGCCAGTGCTAGGAACATTATCCCATCAAGCTAGTCTTGAAAGCAACAACGATACTAACAGAAATCATTAAAATAAAATTTTATCATATATCAATTAACAAATTAATGTCCAGCTCTGACAAATGTCAATTTTTTAATTGAACGAGAAAAGTTTATAACATATAGATAATATAATGACTATTTTGTAACTTTTAACTGTTGATGACTCAACAAACAACATCTAATAATAATAAAATTATTTTATAATTTTTAATAATCGAATAATTCAATAAATCAATATCATAAAATCGATAAACAATTTTTGTATTTTACCTTAATTATAATTAGAATCATAAACTAATAAAATTTTAAAATAATTAAACAAATCTAACCGACAGATTCAATCCAAATTTTTCAACGCGTAGAAGAATGTCACTCTTTAAAGTTCCATTCTCTCTGGTAAGAACAGAACCAACTAAAGTTCCACAGTGTAAGCGCACTAAACCCATCCCAACAAATAACGAGGTTGACAAGTAATCGACTCTTGCAAGAATTTAAGAATATTTTTTTATTCGAAAAATCGAAAGCTCCATCTATGCAAGCAATGTACAGAAATTCCCATATTTATAATATAAGACAATCTTATTTCTTTTTTATTGGTAATTGAAAAACAGCAGCTGACAAATGTGTCCCAGTTCTCTCTCTCTCTTTCATTTCATATCAGAAGTAGGCCAGCACATGGAAACCACACCACAAATTCGCCCTTTTTAAGTGTTTCATTCTTTTTGGCTTTAAGACCAGCTCTTCCCTTGTAAATTAGGTGATTTTCATCTCTTTGAAGACTCCGTAGCTTTTCCTTTTGCCCTTTTCTCTCTCTCTTTTATCCATGGATACCGCTCAGTGGCCGCAGGTAAAAGAAGGGTTTCTTTTCGTTTCTTTTCTCACATGAAATCATGATTTTTTTTATCTGGGTTGAGTTTTTCAAAGCTAATTAGCTTTAAAGTTTCACTTTTTTTTTGTCATGAGATGATATTGTTCACCCCCCCCCAATAGTTGAATTTATGTTATTGTCTTTTAAGATCTTTCATTCTTTTTCTCTATGAGAAAGTACTGCACCTTTTCTCTTTCATCCGGGAAAAAGTTGCTATTTTTATTTGTTTTTATTGATGGTGTAAATCTTTCAAACTGCAAAGCAGCGTCCTTTGCTTGTTTGTTTCTTATGTCATCTTTGTTATATTTACATCTTTTTGGAACAAACACTTTTTCTTTTACCATGAAATCATGGGGTTTTCCCTTTTTCTTTTGAAAAATTTCAGGGAATTGGGGTAGTTAAGCCCGTTGAAGCTTCAAGAGGAAGGACTAGGCCTCAAAATGATCAAGCTTTGAACTGTCCAAGGTGCAATTCAACAAATACCAAGTTTTGCTATTACAATAACTACAGTCTTTCTCAGCCAAGATACTTCTGCAAGACATGTCGGAGGTACTGGACAGAAGGTGGTTCCCTCCGGAATGTTCCCGTCGGAGGTGGCTCAAGGAAGAACAAGAGAGCTTCATCATCACCAGCTCCTCAAAACCCTAAGATCAATGGAGGTCAAGACCTTAACCTAGCTTACCCACCACCCACTGAAGACTATAATAATACCTTACCCAAGGTCATTGAGGTGCCCTATAGCTCATCTTCTTCAACTCCAACAGTACATCTCAATGCTTTGGAGCTGCTCAAGACTGGTATTAACTCAAGGAGTTTGAGTTCTTTCGGGTTCCCAGTGCAAGAAGAACTCAAACCGACTCTCAATTTTTCTCTCGATGGATTCGGAAGTACTAGCTATGGAAATCTTCAAGGGATCGAAGAGAGTGGTGCAAGGCTTTTGTTTCCTACTAACGAATTAGAGCAGAATAGAGGGCAAGGAGAATCTTCTGTCAATTGGAGTGAAATGTTGGGTGGAGGACATTGGTGAAAATGAACAGCAAAAAATAACAATATGGTTAAAAAGGACGAAGATGGAGCTGATGCTTTTACATGGTCGGTACTAGTTGATGTTTGATTACTAATTAACAGCTGGGATTTTAGGAGGGGAATGGGGCATTACTCTTTCTTTCTACTTTAGCTTTCTACCACCTTTCAATTCCCTTTCTTTTACCTGTAATGCTGTTGTACCTTTCTCTTTGATCAGTGTGGATGTTTGAAGCTTCCTTTTAGGTTTGCTTCAATAGATTCATTTTAAGTGATCTGAGTAGGATACACCGAATTGGGGATAGTAAGCTGAAAATTTCAATTATAATATATTTAGAGATTTTCTTTTTACTTGATAATCTAAAATTTTATAATTTTACTTCCTCTTAATACAACTTCATTCTCTTAATATAAAATTATGAATTCTTCCCTAGTCGTGAAAGGAACTAGGCTACTTTGCTTCTTGGGGTTGCATTGACCACAGTTACACCCAATTTCATATTGTTCACATGTTCGGTTTCCACCACAGCCTGGGTGTGTGCCATCAATGGATTCAGGGTGAGTATCACAAGTAATGTGAATAATTAACATAATGAGATTTGAATTTCAAAATAGAAATTTGTTCAATCTGACTCAACTACAGTTGCATCCGCTTATGTGTGTCATGTTGTTGGGTAGCCTAAAAACAATGTAATTAGCAGCTGGATAACTTTGGTTGAACTAAGAAATTGTGATTGTCTGATGGGTTTTCTTTGGTAATATTTTTGGTTGAGGACGAAGGGAGTTGTCAATCAATTTCCAGCATTAATTTCTTGTTTTTATATCTTCTTTTTTCTTTTCGATGGGTCACAAAATGTCGGGTCTTATCGGCAACATCTGGGTTCTGAGAGATTCTTCCAACTCCACTCCCACTCTTAAAAGCAAAGCCTTCATTAGTAAGCGTGTACCGTATTGAGAAGGAATAACCTAAAAAAATGTACAACTTGGGTTAGATCTGACCCCATCCCTGCACATGCTTTTCTACTTTCTAAGTAGTCTTACTACCACGGGCGGGGTGGTTCTGCGGTGCGGCGCCTAAAAAACGGTTAATATACGGTGTAACCGGTTAAACAAGTGACCGGTTAAAATTTAGACCGGTTATGTTATATTATTTAACCGAAAATATTATAAAGTACAATAACATATTAGGTAGCGCTTATATAATGTAATAGGTAGCGCTTATATTTACCTATTTTATAAGTAAACCGGTATATTTATACCGATAGCATTGCAAATTTACCTATTACATTATATTATATTGAAAGTGTCCATACTTTTTATAAAAAGGATCGATACTTTAACAGTGTTTCATGTTTTCCACCTACAATATTGATTTAATAATTTCATTTGCACAAAAAATTATTTGATTGTTTTGATATTTTATAAAATATTATTTAGAATTTTTAATTTAATAATAATATATACCGTAACGTAAAAAATAAATCATTAGACGCCTATAATTACTAAATTAATATCTTAAAACTCACTCAAAAGATAACCTTAAATTAATGTTTTCCACAGTGAAAAAAGTATGGACACTTTTATAAAAAGGATAGACACTTTACAATATAACCACTACCTATTGCTTGGCATCATATGAGATTTGGATTTTGATTTCCTTTTGCTTGGCACCATATGAGCTTTGGATTTTGATGAGCATCGGAAGTATTTCAGACTTATGATTTGGGTGGTACTCAACTTATGATTTTAGTTGCTATTTGTTACATTTCTTGTATACCACCCAGATCATACGCCCGAAACGTTTCTGACGCTTTAAAGTTGACCAAAAAATAAAATGGTCGGGATTTCCCTCGCGTTTATACGTTGGAAAAAAACAATGGAAATTAGGAATAATCAATGATAACATGCATATTGGCTTGGGCTAATATTTATAGTGGAGCCGAAATATATATTGAAATTCAAACTCAAATTGAAATTTAAATTCAAACTCCAATTACATATGAAATGAATTTGAAATGCAATGTTAAATTGAACATGAAAATTGCATAATTGATTCATACTGTTCAAGTAACATGCTTTATGAACCATCAAGCTAAAAGACAATATTGATTGAGTTCAAAGCTGAGTTGTGAGTTGATGGAGTTGTCACACTTGTCACATGGTTGGAATAAAGTACTCACATGCGAGATAGATACCTATTACATTATATAAACGATACCTATTACATTATATAAGGGCTACCTATTACATCATATGTTTACCTATTATATTGAAAGTGTCCATACTTTTTATAAAAAGGATCGATACTTTTTTTAAAACTTATGTAATTTATGTTTCAATTTTTTTAACAGTGTTTCATGTTTTCCACCTACAATATTGATTTAATAATTTCATTTGCACAAAAAATTATTTGATTGTTTTTATATTTTATAAAATATTATTTAGAATTTTTAATTTAATAATAATATATACCGTAACGTAAAAAATAAATCATTAGACGCCTATAATTACTAAATTAATATCTTAAAACTCACTCAAAAGATAACCTTAAATTAATGTTTTCCACAGTGAAAAAAGTATGGACACTTTTATAAAAAGGATAGACACTTTACAATATAACCACTACCTATTACATTATATAAACGATACCTATTACATTATATAAGGGCTACCTATTACATCATATGTTTACCTATTATATTGAAAGTGTCCATACTTTTTATAAAAAGGATCGATACTTTTTTTAAAACTTATGTAATTTATGTTTCAATTTTTTTAACAGTGTTTCATGTTTTCCACCTACAATATTGATTTAATAATTTCATTTGCACAAAAAATTATTTGATTGTTTTGATATTTTTTTCAATATTATTTAGAATTTTTAATTTAATAATAATATATACCGTAACGTAAAAAATAAATCATTAGACGCCTATAATTACTAAATTAATATCTTAAAACTCACTCAAAAGATAACCTTAAATTAATGTTTTCCACAGTGAAAAAAGTATGGACACTTTTATAAAAAGGATAGACACTTTACAATATAACCACTACCTATTACATTATATAAACGATACCTATTACATTATATAAGGGCTACCTATTACATCATATGTTTACCTATTTTATTGAAAGTGTCCATACTTTTTATAAAAAGGATCGATACTTTTTTTAAAACTTATGTAATTTATGTTTCAATTTTTTTAACAGTGTACTGCGAATTTAAAATGATAATATACTTGTAGTTATTGTACATACCTAAATATGTACTGCGAATTTAATGTTGTACCCACCCTTTAACTACAGAAACATGTTCAAAATGAACCTTCGTTTACATATCCATCAACTCCTGGAGCACTGAACTTGCACAACAAAATTTTTGCCATGGATAATACTGATGTAGACAATGTTAAGCCAACCGAGGAATGCCATGAAGTACATAATGTTGATGAATCTGACAGATTGGTTGGTCAGCTCTTCTGTTCACGTGATCAAGCTTGGCAATTTTACAAGGGATTCGCACGGGAACATGGGTTTAGTGCACGTAAGGGAACAACACGGCTTGACGTGGAAGGGAATGTGAAGACACAAGAATTTTGTTGTTCCAAAGAAGGTTTCGAGTATCAAAAGTCAATACTGTTGATCGTCAACGTGCTCATACGCCAGTCACAAGAACAGGATGTAAGGCTAGAGTCGTAGTTACATCAACAAATACAAACGATCAGTGGGTTATAAATAAGTCTGATCAGAAACATAATCATGCATTGTGCACATCTGCTATGACACCATTTATGCGTTCTAATCGAGCTGTAAGTAAGGCTGATATCGATGAGGCAACAACATTGAAAGAGGTCGGTGTTGGCACGTCACAAGTAATGAACTATTTAACGCAGCAGGCAGGGGCTATCATAATGTTGGATTTACACATAAAGACCTCTACAATGCACTTCAAAGAGGTAAAGCAAAGGAAATCGTCGATGGGGATGTGAATGCGCTTATTGCCTACTTTGATTATAAGAAACATGATGATCCCGGGTTTTTTATGACATACTCGGTAGACGAATCGGGGGCATTGTATAATCTTATTTGGTCGGATTCTACATCGAGATCGGATTACACATGCTTCGGTGATGTAATTGCGTTCGACACAACGTACAAAGATAATTTGTATGGTCGACCAATTATGCCTATTGTTGGTGTCAATCATCACCATAACACAATTGTGTTTGCCACTGCCATAATCGCTGACGAAACGTCTCAATCTTTCGAGTGGGTGCTACAGAATTTTTTAGAAGCCATGATGAATAAATCACCTATTTCTGTTGTAACCGATGGGGATAGGGCAATGCAGAGGGCTATCAAATCTGTTATCCCTTATGCTAAGCACAGATTATGTTCTTGGCATCTTTCTCGCAATGCACAAGCTAACATTGGTGACCCAAAGTTTACAGCAGCATTCTCAAAATGCATGGCTTCCTGGTGGACAACCAAGGAATTTGATATTCAATGGCGTTCGATTATTTCAGAATTCAACGTCCAAAAGCATCCATGGGTGATTGAGAAGGGAAATACACGACACTTATGGGCACAAGCATATCTAACCGGTCATTTCTTTGCCAATATTCGCTCACACAAAGGTGCGAGTCTATGAATGCTTCACTAGCTATTGCACTGAAACACAAGAAGACATATTTAGATGTTGTTCGTGCAATTGAAGATGGAATTAGTAGAATGCGTATGAACGAGTTGAAAGCGGATTACTTAAGTTCCCATACGAAGCCCTTCCAGATCACAAAACTGGTCGACCTTGAAAGCCATGCCGCTGCGATTTTTACCCGCGAATCTTTTCGTGTGTTCCAAGATGAACTTACACGGGAGACATTGTACCGGATTGAGGCAGAGATTAAGTCCTTATCAGATGAATGTCAACATTATATTTTGTCAAAGTACGCAGAAAAAAATAGGAAATTTGAAATTAGTTTTGATTCTCGTACGAAAACTCTAATTTGCTCCTGCAAAAAATTCGAGACCGTTGGACTTCCGTGTCGCCATCAACTTCACATTTTGAAGCAATTGGACTACACATATTTGCCCGGGACTTTGATTCAAAGTAGGTGGACTAATGATGCGAAGGCTTCTGCACCCAGCTATGTTGATTTGAATGTGTCTCCAGAAGTGATGCAAATGGCAAGGTTCGCTGCTCTACGTTCAACGTCAAGTAGGTTATGCTACATTGCATCAAAGACAGACGAGTCTTTCAAAACCGCAAGAGATGAGATGAAAAAACTAATAGAAGAATTAGAAAACTCGTTTGGTTTGAATCATTCAGTCAACCAGAGCATTGTAGTAAACAATGTTCGTGACCCTCAACGAAAACAACGCAAGAGAAAAGAAGTGCCGAAGAACAAGGTCGAGAAGCAAATTAGGCGATGTGGGTACTGCAACGGTGAGGGGCATAACAAACTAACATGTCCTCAAGTCAAGCTTAGTTTGAGTACAAGCACACAGCCTACATCAACTGATTTTTTCGAAGACGGAATGGAATGACAACGATCTCCATATAATATATCGTAAGTATCACATCACTCCTATTGTATGTACATATAAATATTTTGAATGAAGGAAGAAAAACCGCGTTACTTCAAATTACCGACACTTTTTTAAATGGTATGGACATAAAGTACCGACACAATATTATAAAGTGTCGATATAGGTTGTAGACCTATTCGCTCATAAAACCGGTATATTTATACCGGTTATATTACAAAATTATCTATTACATTATAATTATGGGTTCCGATGTGTAAAATGTCGACACTTTTTTAAATCGTATCGACACATTTTTCTTCCAATATGGACATAAAGTACCGACACAATATTAAAAAGTGTCGATATAGGTTGTAGACCTATTCGCGCATAAGACCGGTATATTTATACCGGTTATATTACAAAATTATCTATTACATTATAATTATGGGTTCCGATGTGTAAAATGTCGACACTTTTTTAAATTGTATCGACACATTTTTCTTCCAATATGGACATAAAGTACCGACACAATATTAAAAAGTGTCGATATAGGTTGTAGACCTATTCGCTCATAAAACCGGTATATTTATACCGGTTATATTACAAAATTATCTATTACATTATAATATGGGTTCCGATGTGTAAAATGTCGACACTTTTTTAAATCGTATCGACACATTTTTCTTCCAATATGGACATAAAGTACCGACACAATATTAAAAAGTGTCGATATAGGTTGTAGACCTATTCGCGCATAGACCGGTATATTTATACCGGTTATATTACAAAATTATCTATTTTATTATAATATGTTGAAAGTGTCCATACTTTTTATAAAAAGGATCGATACTTTTTTTAAAGATATGTAATTTATGTTTCAATATTTTTAAGTATGTTTCATGTTTTCCACCTACAATATTAATTTAATAATTTAATTTGCACAAAAATTAGTTGATTGTGTTGATATTTTATAAAATAATATTAAGAATTTTAATTTAACAATAATATATACCGTAACGTAAAAAATTAATCATTAGACGCCTATAATTACTAAATTAATATCTTAAAACTCACTCAAAAGATAACCTTAAATTAATGTTTTCCACAGTGAAAAAAGTATAGACACTTTTATAAAAAGGATAGATACTTTACAATATATTAAAAAAGTATAGACACTCAAATGTATATGTACACATAGAAGCAAATATGGAATAATTAATGAAAATATACATACAATATAATCACACCAAAATTTAAATACACAAGAATGTTCAAATAATGTACCGACAAACAAATTAATCCGATGAAAAAGGGTTGTTTCTAACGAAGTCCGGAACATTAGAGGCCTTCAACAAATTTTCCAAATACTCTCGTATGTTCCGCCTTTTTCTGAGGACATACATAAATAATTTCAATTATCAAACTAATGAGGTGCAATTTTACTAACAATAAATTAAATTCGCATAAGCATGAATAAATTTGTGTCATACCTAGAGCTTTGTCGTTCGAATGGGAAGCAGCGTCAAAGGTATGTGGACATATGTAATTGTATTTCTATATAAACACATAAGTTGTTAAAATAATCAATGTCTGAACACCTGTTCAACTGATCAGAAACATATTGCATAAATGCAACCTACCGGATTATAAATCATTTTTTCCGCTGAATCATCGACCAAAAGTGTATTTAGCTCGTTAAAATCTGGACACGCGTTCCAAACATCATTGAGATCTTTACAGTAGGTATCAGAATCGTATGTTTTGCATTTTTTTTGATCCTGTTCACAAACAGTCGAACATAAATATGTAGGAATCATAGACAAGGAAAAGTCAGCAAACTGTAATGACATTCATCTTACCCACACGAATAGAAAATGCTCGGAAAATACAGGTAGTTTCTCAAGTACACGGTCGACGTTATGCCTGAGATTGTAATCAAGTTTGAATGTTAACATTCAAATGTATATTAACGATTTTGACTACAGTAATTCAATTGCCTCAAACATGTTCTAACCTCATCTTTGAAGACCAAAGGGCAACAACAAAATTGTCGACACAAAATTGCATAAATTCAAATAATCCTCTTCTGAGGACAACATCTACAACATGAAGAAAATGAGATTAAAGTTCTACGCTTATATGTTAAAATAATGGATACAAAAGAATAGAATTAAAACCTGCCGGCAGTCTGGGATGTAGGCAAGGACACCATTGAGATAAAAAATTAAAAGTTTTCTTGAAGGCGGCGTTGCAGACACGATATACTTGTTTGGATCATCATCTTCATCATCATCATCATCATCGTCATCATCTTCATCGCCAGCTTCATCGTCATCATCATCATCATCGTCATCTTCATCGTCAGCTTCATCTTCTGCGACCGCTTGGTTGTCCACATCTGTTAAAAGAAAATAAAATAAAGTTCAGAACGTGTAAATGTTAAGAAACATAGATAATGAATTACCTAACTCGTTTGATGTCGTTGACGTAATTCGTTACGCAACATGGAGACTTCACGTTGCAATGATGAAATATCGGATCGCATTCCACTCACAAGGGAATCAATATGCTCCCGAAAATTGACCATGTATTCCATCACGGTCTTAATTGTGACATCCTCTGCAACTGTTGCTTCTTCCATCATTGCGTCTCCACTTGGTTGCTCTTCTTCATGGCCAACGGGGTCCATTTCCTCCCTCTCTTGATCTAATCCGACCTCCTTGACACGCTTCCAACCGAGTTTTTCAACAAAATCATATCCCGCTTTTTTAATAAATACCATGTCAATCTTGCGGGTTAATCGAACAGGGGCGTCATGCGAAAAATCAACTTCCTTCTTCTTCAACAGATGGGTGATGACACATCCATATGGTAGTGTAGTTGAAATTGTTGCTCCCTTTGTGACCATATATACAATTGTATTAAATATGAGTTTTGCAATGTTTGGAGCCGTTTTGGATTTATACTTTGCTATCCACCAATAATCGCTGTCTCGAAGCGTTGAATGTTTTCCCCCACTAGGCCGGATATACCATGTGAGCATTTTGTGAAACACTCTCGACTCTACATCGAGGTGAATTGGGCTATTTCTAGTAACCCGTTTAATTGTAGACTAATCTACACCATTTTCATCTGAATCCCCTGTATTCGCTACACCTAAACCCTCCGCAATAGTTTCTGGAGATATATATATATCCTTCCCCATGACATGTGTATTAATTCCTATTATATTAGTCTTATTAGGCTCGTGCTGTAAGGAAGCATTGTTGTAGAAGACTCTAACTAGGTTGGGATAATATCTTGGTTCTACACCAAGGAATTCAAGCCAACCCCAAGATGTGTATAATTGTACCGGTTAGATTGAAAAATTACATATTACATTATACTTTTGGGTTCGATGATTTTGGGATCGACACTTTTTATATATGGATCGACACTTTATTGGTGCACCTTGTTTTTAATTCATTCTGGGAAAAAATATCGAAACAAACTATATTAGTGTCGACACATTATTTAGACATATTCTCTCATAAAACCGGTATTATTGTACCGGTTAGATTGAAAAATTACATATTACATTATACTTTTGGGTTCGATGATTTTGGGATCGACACTTTTTATATATGGATCGACACTTTATTGGTGCACCTTGTTTTTAATTCATTCTGGAAAAAAATCGACACAAACTATATTAGTGTCGACACATTATTTAGACATATTCTCTCATAAAACCGGTATTATTGTACCGGTTAGATTAAAAAATTACATATTACATTATACTTTTGGGTTCGATGATTTTGGGATCGACACTTTTTTATATGGATCGACACTTTATGGGTGCACCTTGTTTTTAATTCATTCTGGGAAAAAAATATCGACACAAACTATATTAGTGTCGACACATTATTTAGACATATTCTCTCATAAACCGGTATAATTGTACCGGTTAGATTAAAAAATTACATATTACATTATACTTTTGGGTTCGATGATTTTGGGATCGACACTTTTTTATATATGGATCGACACTTTATGGTGCACCTTGTTTTTAATTCATTCTGGAAAAAAAATATCGACACAAACTATATTAGTGTCGACACATTATTTAGACATATTCTCTCATAAAACCGGTATAATTGTACCGGTTAGATTGAAAACTTACAGATTACATTATACTTTTGGGTTCGATGATTTTGGGATCGACACTTTTTATATATGGATCGACACTTTATTGATGCACCTTGTTTTTAATTCATTCTGGAAAAAAAATATCGACACAAACTATATTAGTGTCGACACATTATTTAGACTTATTCTCTCATAAAACCGGTATAATTGTACCGGTTAGATTAAAAAATTACATATTACATTATACAGTTGGGTTCGATGATTTTGGGATCGACACTTTTTTATATATGGATCGACACTTTATGGGTGCACCTTGTTTTTAATTCATTCTGGAAAAAAAATATCGACACAAACTATATTAGTATCGACATGACCCTTAATGTGTATAAGAAACATGTACAACAACATACTGCTAACTTTTCTCATCTCATTCATAATTATATTCACATAAAAAATATAAATCGTATACAAAATTATAAATCTTATACAAAATTAACTCGACATTTACATCATTGCATCCTTTTGTTATTCCTATGTAATATTGCAGCTTTTGTTATCTCCTGTCTTCGTTCATTTTGATTGTGGCTTACGAGATCGTTTAATACTCGCGATCGATCCCAGTCTCCAACAACCTATATTCAAATTGTCAGAACGTTAAGTATTGTCAACTACAGCATTCAATCTACGACTTTTAACAATTTTACCACAAACAATTTTTTCTATCCACTTACAAAATCACCAGTTGCCCCTGTAGAACCGATCGATTCCATCCACATCATCACATACATGCCGCAATCATATCTGTTACAAAATTTGAAAACCACACATGTCAATATGATGAATACTGCATAAATTAAGCTTTCTATTTGTGATAACATCTCATACCCATTCAATTGCTTATTCTTCTTATGCTCCACAAATTTGAAATTTTTCAAGGGATACTTTCCTAGAGATCCACATGACTCAACCCAAATGCGTTTCTTATTATAAGAATCTAATATTTTAATCTGCATTAAAATAGAAGAAGTTATGCACCAAAAAATTATGCATTATAATTTACATAATGTCCTTTCATACATACATACATACCAATCTCTTAGCATCCTTCACTCTCTGTTTAGCTGCTTCAGTTGTAAACATACTATCATATTGTTACAACATGATCTACCATATCCAACACCAACAGATACCAATGTGAATTATGGTAGTTTATTGTGATCATTATCTGCAACAAATTTCACACCCAATTTGACAAAATTCAACATTCTATATCCGAAAACATCATTTGCAATTGGTATGGTGTCTTAACTTCTCACAGTCGGTCAATTTCACATAGTTATCCAATATGACACCCCAGAAGGTAGAAATACCCTCAACACTTTCTTTGTTGTTGCCTTCCAACGCCTGTTGCTGTAATTACGCAACAAACATTATTAATTTACCGTCTATAACACTACTTTTCAATATTTATTAATTTAACTCACCACTAAGAGGTATGGAAGGTAGCCAATCCTCCGGTGTGACTTTTGAGAATCGTAGCATATGGTCCAGGCGAGCAAATCGATAACCTAACAAAATTAATTACACAATCAGAACATATTCAATTAGTTTTATTTATTTTCTACTTTCTACTTACCACACCGCCAACCCATTCCGTAGGCTTCAACGTTGCAACGTCGTATACAGTAGCGAATTGATTTCCCATTGATATTACAGAATATCTGTATGAATCATTAGGATTAATATCTTGTCATGAAATATTTAAATATCACTCACAAAACAATATATTTCACTTACCCCGATTCTAACTCGCTATTCCATAAATAATCACAAATTGCAGCTTCGATGTCATCAATTCCGGTTGGAATGTCCGCTTTTTCAACCTACAATTTTGCATACAAATTTTGTCACAACAACATAATAAAAATCAAATTAAGTATTCTTTTATTAAACTTACCTTCTGCTTCTTCTTCTGGGGTGCAGGACATTCCGAATCCAAAACTGCTGCTATAACACTCTCCGGTGTATAAATGACATCGACTTCCTTCCTCCTCATTTCTTCCATCTCTTCTTCTTCCTCCTCCCTCTTTTCTTCTTCATATTTTTTCAGTTCATCGTACTTTTTTTCTACATAGCTCTTCATATCTTTTATTTCACCCTTCAATTGAGCTCCTTCATCCGAGTATTTATCAACCACCCCCTTCACCCCCGTAAGTTCACTCCTCAAATCAACAACCTCCTTCACCACTCCCTCAAATTTTTCTCCCGTCACCATCTTAATATCACCCCTTAACACCGAAACTTCTTTCACCACTTCACCCCTCAACACCTCTACTTCTTTCACCACTCCATCTATTTTTCCTTCCACTACCCCCTTATGCCTCTCGAGTTTCTCTACGACTTGATCAAGTTTCTCTTCGACTCTTGATTGTCTTTGCATGATTTCAAATTGGATTTTTTTGATATCAGCCAATTCAGACATCAAAATGTCGAAGTTACTCTGTTTTGCTTCACCGTCGTCCCACTCACCTTCATCCCCCAATACAACCATCCCTCCTTTCTTCTCCTCTGCCTCCACTGCCTCCTCTACATCCTTGCCAATAACCTTCAAAAAATTAAATTACAATATTAAGACATTGATTATATTCTTAATATTATTTAATTACATTTATTACCATTTCTTGCTTCTTCCCTCTATCCAACTTCAACTTCACCATCACTCTAACCACCTCTTCCTTCCCCCATGCACGGATGCGTGCCACTCCGGTTCTTTCATAAGCCGGCACTGCCTCATAGCCCGACCAAAAATCGAACAGTGCAACCTGCATTTATAATAAAATTAGAATTTTTATATAAAAACACAAAAAGTGATTCAACTCATTTACCTCTAAGATTGCTATGCACCCTTTGAGGTATCTCTGGCTGCCCTTTTTAAAGGTGATAATTGATTCAATCAATCTCGAATGGATATATTCAGCCCAATTGAATTCACCCTTCAAGCCTTCATCGCAAATGAGCTTCATATATTCCTTGTTCGTTGACGTATCACCCGTTGGACAAAGAAATATACCGACAAGGTACAATAGAACTCGGGCCTTCAGCTCATCCCCCAAGTAAGATCCACTTTTGATATCCTCTTCAACTTCAGTATATGTCACCTTATGATTCAAACCATATTTGGAGGCAAGTGCTTTCCATTTCTTACTCCTACAGACTTCTATAACACTTTTGCCTTTGTTTTGTACCCCCAATACGGCTGCAGCAGTCGATACCCCCAGAGGGAATGAATAATCACCATACTTAGCCATACATTGACTGACGTCAAATGTGCCATCAAGGATCGACACAATTCCCTCCGAATAGGTCGATCCCTTACTCCGATCAACGATCCAAAACCTATTTCTCCCAGCACATTCAACTGACCCTTCTCCTTAAGGTGTTTAATTAATAAATTCACCCTTTTAATGCTGCATCTTGTCGACACTTCCTACATTTTTTAAAAATATAATGTTATAGTTCTTATATATTTTGTATCAACGTATTTACAAGTTTAATGAATACCTTATTTTCATGTGCTTTCCTCCGTTCTTTGTATTCTTTACTATCATTCCTTGACTGTGTGATGTAAGGTTCCTTTTCAGCATCACTCATTGAATTCCATTTGGACCTCACATCTTTTGTCACCTAATATAAACATAAACGTTTCTTAATCAATACATTAACACTAAATACTACTCAATGTCAATTTCATTTTACATACCGAACCGCTCTGTGTGCCATCTTCCTTCATCCTTTTGCATTCGGCCATACTGTCAACATTTAAAATTTGTAATCAATTTAAAGTTTATCGATACTTTAATCCAATTACCATTTCAACAATAATAACAAAAAGACATTGATACTTACTAGAAGTACATATATCCACCCTTTGGTTGTTTCGAGTCTCGGCCTCAATTTCAAAGTCATCTGCTCCACCAACAATTTTCCAACCCATTGACTCCATTTTTCCTTCATATATCAGTTTACGCAAATCAAATTATTTTGTTACATACACTTTTCAATATACAAATATAGATAACTACTCTTGTGGTAAAACGGTTTTCTTCAAAAGAATTTGAATGGCCACACCAAAATGTGTCGGCACATTTATACAACCTATAATATCATTTTCTACCTATAATATTTAATAAAGTATCGACATTTATATTTTTCCTTGAATATCTATTTCTACCTGCAATCGGTCCCAAATGCTTCCTTACTCCAAACCCCAAACAACACATAAAAAACCCTATCGCGATTACTGTAATAATAAAAATTAGGGTTTCGACAACATACTTTTCGATTCGACTGCAGCAACAAACAAACAAACTTCGCTTTAGAAACGCCTTCTGAAATGCAGCAACAATTACTCTTCGATTTCAAAAACTCGTCCGTTCTATCTATTTTCAGAGGATATTTAGCTTATATTTTCATCGGATATGTTATTTATATTTAATCGATACAAATACAAAAGTGTCGATACTTTTATGTCAGGTGTCGATACTTTCGAAAGGATAATTACCTATTTCTTTGAAAGTGTCGATAATTTATTACACGTACTTACGAAAGTATCGACACTTTCAATATATCCGGTATCATTTTACCCGTTTTTATCATTTGATACCGGTTTTATCATATTTTTACCTGTTATATCGTTGTGGATCGATATTTTTTTTTAAAGTATCGACACATTATAGGCGCTATAACTGCTTCTCTTTTAAATTCACAAAGTGTCGATCCTTATATAACGTATCGACACTTTTAAATTTACCGGTTTTATCATTTTGTTACCGGTTTTATCATATTTTTACCTGGTATATCGTTTTGGATCGATATATTTTTAAAAGTATCGACACTTTTTAGGATTTAAAACTGCTTTTAAAGTTATGTAATTTATGTTTCAATTTATTTAATAGTGTTTCATGTTTTCCACCTACAATATTAATTTAATAATTTAATTTACACAAAATTTTATTTGA
The DNA here is from genome assembly GCF_006381635.1 of Hibiscus syriacus. Taxonomy (NCBI): domain Eukaryota; kingdom Viridiplantae; phylum Streptophyta; class Magnoliopsida; order Malvales; family Malvaceae; genus Hibiscus; species Hibiscus syriacus. Next base: position 376,181 of record NW_024063149.1, on the reverse strand, counting down.
TTGTTTTGATATTTTATAAAATATTATTTAGCATTTAAATTTAACAATATTAACCAAATATAATAATAAATATGTTTTCAACAGTGAAATAAGTATGGACACTTTTATAAAAATGATATATACTTTTTTGAAAGTTATGTAATTTATGTTTCAAATTTTTTAATAGTGTTTCATGTTTTCCACCTACAATATTAATTTAATAATTTCATTTACACAAAAAATTATTTGATTGTTTTGATATTTTATAAAATATTATTTAGATTTTAAATTTAACAATATTAACTAAAGATAATAATAAATATATTTTCACAGTGAAATAAGTATGGACACTTTTATAAAAAAGATAGATAATTTACAATATAACAAGTAAAAATATGACAAAACCAGATTCATTATGACAAAACCGGTAAAATTTACTTGATATGTTAAACGTATGGACACTTTTATAAAAAGGATAGATACTTACCGATAACCAAAGTTTACCGGTTACCAAATTTTTTAATAGTTTTTCATATTTTCTACCTAAAACATTATTAGTTGTCAACATAATAGGTACCGCTAAACCGAATTTATTAAATACATTTTAATGTATCCGGTAATGCTGTATATTAGCCGTATATTAACCCGCCTTTCCTGAGACATTCCTCCACGGGCGTAACTGAATCTGACTTAGCAAATAAAATTAAATTCATGTTTTGTTTATTTATTTTAAAAGTGTTTATGTTTATTTAAGTTTTTGATATTATATTCGTGTTTATTTATTTATTTTTTTAAGATATTTATGTTTGATTTATTTAGTATTCGTGAACTTGTTCATTTAAAGTTATCAAATATCTGGATTGAATTTGGATGCGTGATTTTACGTTTGTGAATAGTTTCTCCCGGTGATCTTTCAATAGCTTAATTCTCTTTTGGGGTTCGTATGTCGATGCAAACAAATTTATTCATATATATTTTTGTTCAAGTCTCTTGGTTGAGTTTTTAACATTTTTCATGTATAGTCATTATATGATCTAAAGTAGTTAGTTTCAATGTTATAGGAAAAGTCCAAATTATGTATTTAGTTTGCGATGATAGTTATAAACTCTTATTGTAATTTCGGATATTTTCACTTTTTTTAATAATACTAGCGACTTCTATTAAAAAAAAGGAAGAGGAAGAAGAAGAAGAAGAAGAAGAAGAAAGTTATTGAACATGTTGATTTTCATGTTTCTCAACGTATTTGTTTAGGGCGTTAATCAAGATATTTGTTTACCATTTACGAATATGTTTGTTTATATGGTTGAAGTCACCTCACCAACCAATGCTCTCTTTTTATTCTTTCATTTCCAAGCTAAAATAAAGGATAAAATTTGCCATTAATGTTTATACTCCTTAGGCTTCACAATTTGAACTTAAGAGTTTATCCCGTGTTTAATTTAAGTTTATATGTTCACTAATATTTAAAGTATACAAAAGAAAAAAAATAAGAATATGATTTATGAACGAGTTTATAAATGAATCGATAAATGAGATTATAAACAAGTTTGTTCACCAACATAAATAAATCAAACATATCTCTTTTTATGTTTTCTTGTTTATTAAATGAACATAAAAAAATTATGCAACTTATATATTTAACTTAACAAACAAATGTAAATGGATAACTAGATGTTATATAAATATTTCACAAATAATTCATCGAATACTCTATTTACATCCGTACTTTCCATATACCATTTTTTAATGAGCATCAATTGAGAATTTTTTATATTGATTTTAGAATAATTCACAAAATATTAGGCTATACATGCCTTTTGTTTTTTTTACAATGTACATGCTTTTCTCTCTTATGTGGTAATGCACTACCCATTTCCATGAAACATGGTTACTTCCACATTTCCCACGGTAATTTCGTTTACTTAAATGTAAAATCCCATATATTTTATGTGGTAATGGATAGGTCCCACAAACATTCTTCAGGGGCGTGGTGCCGAATAATAATTTCCATCAAACTTGCAAAATCTTACAGAGATATTCCTATGGTATTCCATCATTTATGTTCATACATAAAACTATATAATATATGTGTAGCCCTACGACTCCAAAGACAAATTGGTAGCTTTTTTTAATATTATTTATTTCCCTAGGTGTTCACCACTTGGTAAACAACTGCGTTTCAAAGCCGTGAATTGAGGTTTACCATCCCCTCATCATGGAGGTCATTTTCTGGCCAAACTTGGGTATCAAATACTGTATTTTATTCTATTTATTATTATCTTTTTATTTTCTCTTTTGCTGTCTGAAATCGTCAATAGGAACAACCTTTTCGAACTAGCCCTTTAAAAATGTCGGTAATGATAAAAATTTGTATGTACATATAGTTGATGGTTATAATATATTATTTATTTAGAATTATTTTTGTCGATTGATAATATATATTTTGTAAATTTAGTCGTTCAAATATACTTTTTTTAAGCATAATAATATTTTCTTTTATTATTGAAGTCGTTCAATAAATTCTGATAATTAACATGATAATACCTGAATTGAACATTTAAAATATTAGAAGTTCAATCTTATAAACAAAACCAATACATCATATGCATCATAATGTCCTTTCTAAAACACATTAGAATTAATGAACTTAATCTTTCTCAAGATAAAATAGAATATATGGTAATTTATAAAAAATAATTATTAACATAAACAAAAATTTGAACCAAAATCGTTTACTTTCAAATAAATTAATACATATATGGATAAATCTGTCACGCTCGACGAGCACTGTTGAGCACTATTAATTTAATTTATAATAATTTAAAATTTTAAAAGACTCAATATATAATTATAAATTAATTAAAAATTTAAAAGTAAACTATTTAAAATAACTATTAATTTCATAATATTTTTTAACAATAAAAGAATTTATAATTTACATTTAAAAAATTATTTAAAAAATTGTTAAAAATTATGAAAAATAATTAATTAATATTTTATTTTAAATAATTTACCTTTAAATTTTTATAAATTAAATTAATATGTTAAATCTTTTTAAATTTTTATAATTAATTTATATGTTGAATCATTTAAAATTTTAAATTTTTATAAATTAAATTAATAGTACTTAATAATACTTATTTTTAGTGGTGCTCAGTAATTAGGGCCGACCTTGAGCATAGGCGAGGAGGGCGACCGCCTAGGGCCCAAGTTTGGAGGAGTCTATTCTTAAAAATATTTTTAAGTTTAATAATTAAAATAATTTTTTTAAACATATTTTTTTTTATTTCAAACACTCGGATACATGGTAAATGTCCTTGATTTTTATAGTAAACTGTAATATTTATAGTAAACTGTGATATTGACTACTTTTGTCTTACATTATGCGTGTAATGTTCGCTGTTCACAAACACAATATAAAAGGATCATTCTTTAAAATATTTTTAAGTTTAATAATTAAAAAAATATTTTTAAACATCATTTTTTTTATTTCAAACACTCGAAAATATGATAATCCAATAAATCCCATTTTAATGATTGGAATGACAACAAGATGTGAACCCCACTTGTCTTCTTATAATTACATCTTGACCTAAAACCCTTAAAATGTCAGAATCGACCTGTCATCAATATTCAATAAGCGTTGTAAATTTTTCCCACATATATAAATTATTTATGGAGTCAACGGCGAGTTTACTAAGATTTAAAATTAAATATGTGTTTACCTTGAAATCATAATTTTCTCGCTTAATAACTTAATATTCGAAGAAATTAGTTATTGCAAAATAATAACGATAATCACATTAAATATTTTCCCACTAAAGTGTAAACATGCCACGCAACTTGCAAATAGCTATGGCATAGGGAGGCATTACATATGGTGAAGCTATATTAAAAGTGAGTGATGGCGGATTGTCTCAGGAAATGTGGGTTAATATACGGTTAATATACGGCAGTACCAGATATATTAAAATGTATTTAATAAATTCGGTTTAGCGGTACCTATTATGTTGACAACTAATAATATTTTAGGTAGAAAATATGAAAAACTATTAAAAAATTTGGTAACCGGTAAACTTTGGTTATCGGTAAGTATCTATCCTTTTTATAAAAGTGTCCATACGTTTAACATATCAAGTAAATTTGACCGGTTTTGTCAAAATGAATTTGGTTTTGTCATATTTTTACCTGTTATATTGTAAAGTATCTATCCTTTTTATAAAAGTGTCCATACTTATTTCACTGTGAAAATATATTTATTATTATCTTTGGTTAATATTGTTAAATTTAAATTCTAATAATATTTTATAAAATATCAAAAAATCAAATAATTTTGTGTGTAAATGAAATTATTAAATTAATATTGTAGGTGGAAACATGAAACACTATTAAAAAAATTGAAACATAAATTACATAACTTTAAAAAAAATATATCATTTTTATAAAAGTGTCCATACTTATTTCACTGTGGAAAACATATTTATTATTATCTTTGGTTAATATTGTTAAATTTAAATTCTAAATAATATTTTATAAAATATCAAATAATCAAATAATTTTTTGTGTAAATGAAATTATTAAATTAATATTGTGTAAAATTGAAACATAAATTACATAACTTTAAAAAAAGTATATATCATTTTTATAAAAGTGTCCATACGTATAAAAGTAGGTCTAAGTCATGAAGAAATATTAAAACGATATACCAGGTAAAAATACGATAAACCGGTAACAAAATGATAAAACCGGTAAAACGTTACCGGATATATTGAAAGTGTCGATACTTTATATAAGGATCGACACTTTGTGAATTTAAAAGAGAAGCAGTTTTAGCGCTTATAATGTGTCGATACTTTAAAAAAATATATCGATCCACAACGATATAACATGTAAAAATATGATAAAACCGGTATCAAAATGATAAAACCGGTAAAATGATACCGGATATATTGAAAGTGTCGATACTTTCGTAAGTACGTGTAATTAATTATCGACACTTTCAAAGAAATAGGTAATTATCCTTTCGAAAGTATCGACACCTGACATAAAGTATCGACACTTTTGTATTTGTATCGATTAAATATAATACATATCCGATCAAAATATAAGCTAAATCTCCTCTGAAAATATAGAACGGACGAGTTTTTGAAAGCGAAGCGTAATTGTTGCTGCATTTCAAAGGCGTTTCTAAAGCGAAGTTTGTTGTTTGTTGCTGCAGTCTAATCGAAAAGTATGTTGTCGAAACCCTAATTTTTTATTATTACAGTAATCGCGATAGGGTTTTTATGTGTTGTTTGGGGTTTTGGAGTAAAGAAGCATTTGGGAACGATTACAGGTAGAAAGTGATATTCAAGGAAAAATATAAATGTCGATACTTTTATTAAATATTATAGGTAGAAAATGATATTATAGGTTGTATAAATGTGCCGACACATTTTGGTGTGGCCATTCAAATTCTTTTGAAGAAAACCGTTTTACCACAAGAGTAGTTATCTATATTTGTATATTGAATAAAGTGTATGTAACAAATAATTTGATTTGCGTAAACTGATATATGAAGGAAAATGGAGTCAATGGGTTGGAAAATTGTTGGTGGAGCAGATGACTTTGAAATTGTGGCCGAGACTCGAAAGCAACCCAAGGGTGGATATATGTACTTCTAGTAAGTATCAATGTCTTTTTGTTATTATTGTTGAAATGGTAATTGGATTAAAGTATCGATAAACTTAAATTGATTACAAATTTTAAATGTTGACAGTATGGCCGAATGCAAAGGATGAAGGAAGATGGCACACAGAGCGGTTCGGTATGTAAAATGAAATTGACATTGAGTAGTATTTAGTGTTAATGTATTGATTAAGAAACATTTATGTTTTATATTAGGTGACAAAAGATGTGAGGTCCAAATGGAATTCAATGAGTGATGCTGAAAAGGAACCTTACATCACACAGTCAAGGAATGATAGTAAAGAATACAAGAACGGAGGAAAGCACATGAAAATAAGGTATTCATTAAACTTGTAAATACGTTGATACAAAATATATAAGAACTATAACATTATATTTTTAAAAAATGTAGGAAGTGTCGACAAGATGCAGCATTAAAAGGGTGAATTTATTAATTAAACACCTTAAGGAGAAGGGTCAGTTGAATGTGCTGGGAGAAATAGGTTTTGGATCGTTGGTAGGAGTAAGGGATCGACCTATTCGGAGGGAATTGTGTCGATCCTTGATGGCGCAATTTGATGTCAGGCAATGTGTTGCTAAATATGGTGATTTTTCATTTCCTCTCGGGATCCCATGTGCTGCAGCCGTATTGGGGGTAGAAAATGAAGGCAAAAGTGTTGTAGAAGTCTGTCAGAGTAAGGACTGGAAGCACTTGCCTCCAAATATGGTTTGAAGCATAAGGTGACATATGCTGAAATTGAAGAGGAAATAAAAAGTGGATCTTACGTTGGGGATGAGCTGAAGGCCAGAGTTCTATTATACCTTGTCGGTATATTCTTTGTCCAACGGGTAATACGTCAACGAACAAAGAACATATGAAGCTCATTTGTGATGAAGGCTTGAAGGGTGAATTCAAATGGGCTGAATATATCCATTCGAGATTGATTGAATCAATAATCAACTTTAAAAAGGGCAGCCAGAGATACCTCAAAGGGTGCATAGCAATCTTAGAGGTAAATGAGTTGAAGAACTTTTTTGTGTTTTTATATAAAAATATAAATTTTATTATAAATGCAGGTTGCACTGTTCGATTTTTGGTCGGGCTGTGAGGCATGCCGGCTTATGAAAGAACCGAGTGGCACGTATCCGTGCATGGGGGAAGGAAGAGGTGGTTAGAGTGATGGTGAAGTTGAAGTTGGATAGAGCGAAGAAGCAAGAAAGGGTAATAATGTAATTAAATAATATTAAGAATATAATCAATGTCTTAATATTGTAATTTAATTTTGAAGGTTATTGGCAAGGATGTAGAGGAGGCAGTGGAGGCAGAGGAGAAGAAATGAGGGATGGTTGTATTAGGGGATGACGGTGAGTGGGACGACGGTGAGGAAAACATAGTAACTTCGACATTTGATGTCTGAATTGGCTGATATCAAAAAAATCCAATTTGAAATCATGCAAAGACAATCAAGAGTCGAAGAGAAACTTGAGAGAGTCGAAGATACACTTGAGAGGCATAAGGGGTAGTGGAAGGAAAAATAGATGGAGTGGTGAAAGAAGTAGAGGTGTTGAAGGGTGAAGTGGTGAAAGAAGTTGGGGTGTTAAGGGTGATATTAAGATGGTGACGGGTGAAAAATTTGAGGGAGTGGTTAAGGAGGTTGTGGAATTGAGGAGTGAACTTACGGGGGTGAAGGGGGTGGTTGATAAATACTTGGATGAAGGAGATCAATTGAAGGGTAAAAAACGAGATAAAGAGCTATGTAGAAAAAATACGATGAACTGAAAAATATGAAGAAGAAAAGAGGGAGGAGGAAGAAGAAGAGATGGAAGAAGTGAGGAGGAAGGAAGTCAATGTTATTTATACACCGGAGAGTGTTATAGCAGCAGATTTGGATTCGGAATGTCCTGCACCCCAGAAGAAGAAGCAGAAGGTAAGTTGAATAAAGAAAACTTAATTTGATTTTTATTATGTTGTTGTGACAAAAATTTGTATGCAAAATTGTAGGTTGAAAAAGCGGATATTCCAAGCGGAATTGATGACATCGAAGCTGCAATTTGTGATTATTTATGGAATAGCGAGTTAGCATCGGAGTAAGTGAAATATATTGTTTTGTGAGTGATATTTAAATATTTCATGACAACATATTAATCCTAATGATTCATATAGATATTCTGTAATCTCAATGGAAATCAATTCGCTACTGTATACGACGTTGCACGTTGAAGCCTACGGAATGGGTTGGCGGTGTGGTAAGTAGAAAGTAGAAAATGTTAAAACTTATTGAATATGTTCTGATTGTGTAATTAATTTTGTTAGGTTATCGATTTGCTCGCCTGGACCATATGCTACGATTCTCAAAAGTCACTCCGGAGGATTGGCTACCTTCCATACCTCTTAGCGGTGAGTTAAATTATAATATTGAAAAGTAGTGTTATAGATGGTAAATTAATAATGTTTGTTGCGTAATTACGGCAACAGGCGTTGGATGCCAACAACAAGAAAGTGTTGAGAGTATTTCTACTTCTGGGGTGTCATATTGGATAACTATGTGAAATTCACCGACTGTGAGAAGGTAAGACACCATACCATTGCAAATGATGTTTTCGGATATAGAATGTTGAATTTTGTCAATTGGGTGTGAAATTTGTTGCAGATCATGATCACAATAAACTACCATAATTCACATTGGTATCTGTTGGTGTTGGATATGGTAGATCGTGTTGTAACAATATATGATAGTATGTTTACAACTGAAGCAGCTAAACAGAGAGTGAAGGATGCTAGAGATTGGTATGTATGTATGTATGAAAGGACATTATGTAAATTATAATGCATAATTTTTTTGGTGCATAACTTCTTCTATTTTAATGCAGATTAAAATATTAGATTCTTATAATAAAAACGCATTTGGGTTGAATCCTGTGGATCTCTAGGAAAGTATCCCTTGAAAAATTTCAAATTTGTGGAGCATAAGAAGAATAAGCAATTGAATGGGTATGAGATGTATCACAAATAGAAAGCTTATTTATGCAGTATTCATCATAATTGACATGTGTGGTTTTCAAATTTTGTAACAGACATGATTGCGGCATGTGATGATGTGGATGGAATCGATCGGTTCTACAGGGGCAACTGGTGATTTTGTAAGTGGATAGAAAATTCGTTTGTGGTAAAATTGTTAAAAGTCGTAGATTGAATGCTGTAGTTGACAATACTTACGTCTGACAATTTGAATATAGGTTGTTGGAGACTGGGATCGATCACGAATATTAAACGATCTCGTAAGCCACAATCAAAATGAACGAAGACAGGAGATAACAAAGATGCAATATTACATAAGAATAACAAAAGGATGCAATGATGTAAATGTAGGGTTAATTTTGTATAGATTTATAATTTTGTATACGATTTATATTTTTGTATGTGAATATAATTATGAATGAGATGAGAAAAGTTAGCAGTATGTTGCTGTACATGTTTCTTATACACATTAAGGGTCATGTTGATACTTTGAAGTAAAAGGCAAATTTACAATATGGCCAACAGGGTGCAACCATAAAGTGTCGATCCATATATAAAAAGTGTCAATCCCAAAAACATAGAAAACCAAAAGTATAATGTAATGTAATTTTTCAATCTAACCGGTACAAGTTTACCGGTTTTATGAGAGAATTTGTCTAAATAATGTGTCGACACTAATTTAGTTTGTGTCGATATTTTTGTTCCAGAATGAATGGAAAACAGGGTGCACCCATAAAGTGTCGATCCCAAAAACATCGAAAACCAAAAGTATAATGTAATATGTAATTTTTCAATCTAACCGGTACAAGTTTGCCGGTTTTATGAGAGAATATGTCTAAATAATGTGTCGACACTAATTTAGTTTGTGTCGATATTTTTGTTCCAGAATGAATGGAAAACAGGGTGCACCCATAAAGTGTCGATCCATATATAAAAAGTGTCGATCCCAAAAACATCGAAAACCAAAAGTATAATGTAATATGTAATTTTTCAATCTAACCGGTACAAGTTTACCGGTTTATGAGAGAATATGTCTAAATAATGTGTCGACACTAATTTAGTTTTGTGTAGATATTTTTGTTCCAGAATGAATGGAAAACAGGGTGCACCCCATAAAGTGTCGATCCATATATAAAAAGTGTCGATCCCAAAACATCGAAAACCAAAAGTATAATGTAATATGTAATTTTTCAATCTAACCGGTACAAGTTTACCGGTTTTATGAGAGAATATTCTAAATAATGTGTCGACACTAATTTAGTTTGTGTCGATATTTTGTTCCAGAATGAATGGAAAACATGGTACACCAATAAAGTGTCGATCCATATATAAAAAGTGTCGATCCCAAAAACATCGAAAACCAAAAGTATAATGTAATATGTAATTTTTCAATCTAACCGGTACAAGTTTACCGGTTTTATGAGAGAATATGTCTAAATAATGTGTCGACACTAATTTAGTTTGTGTCGATATTTTTGTTCCAGAATGAATGGAAAACAGGTGCACCCATAAGTGTCGATCCATATATAAAAGTATCGATCCCAAAAACATCGAAAACCAAAAGTATAATGTAATATGTAATTTTTCAATCTAACCGGTACAAGTTTACCGGTTTTATGAGAGAATATGTCTAAATAATGTGTCGACACTAATTAGTTTGTGTCGATATTTTTGTTCCAGAATGAATGGAAAACAGGGTCACCCATAAAGTGTCGATCCATATATAAAAGTGTCGATCCCAAAACATCGAAAACCAAAACTATAATGTAATATGTACTTTTTCAATCTAACCGGTACAAGTTTACCGGTTTTATGAGAGAATATGTCTAAATAATGTGTCGACACTAATTTAGTTTGTGTCGATATTTTTGTTCCAGAATGAATGGAAAACAGGGTGCACCCATAAAGTGTCGATCCATATATAAAAAGTGTCGATCCCAAAAACATCGAAAACCAAAAGTATAATGTAATATGTAATTTTTCAATCTAACCGGTACAAGTTTACCGGTTTTATGAGAGAATATGTCTAAATAATGTGTCGACACTAATTTAGTTTGTGTCGATACTAATTTAAATATCAAGTGTTTTTCCACCGTTTACTATATATAGTACTCTTAATCGAGAAACCCTAAACATAAAGGCAAGCAGGCAGAAGATAACTCTTCCTCTTTCTTCTACCGTTATCATAAGTGACGATCAGATATTCAGGTAAATTTATCGATATTTTATGGGTTTGATTGATTTCTATATTGGAGTTTTTTTCCTGAATGTGTTTGTGTTCCATTGTAATAGCATCCAACCAAAATGGCTCCAAAACGTCAGCGTCAGAAGCGAGGTCTTTCTCAAAGCTCTTCTCAACCCAGTTCTTCTCAACCACCTCCTTCTGTAACAAACGATTCTTCTGAGGAATCAGGTCCTTCGAAACTCTGAACTTTAGATCCGACATGGAGAAACAAAGATGGCAGACGAGTTTTAAAGTAAGGAAGATTCGTCCCGAACGTGTCTTGACCTGGGTTTATGTTTGATGTAAATATGCATTTAGTTTTAATCCACATTTACATCTTGGGGTTGGCTTGAATTCCTTGGTGTAGAACCAAGATATTATCCCAACCTAGTTAGAGTCTTCTACAACAATGCTTCCTTACAGCACGAGCCTAATAAGACTAATATAATAGGAATTAATACACATGTCATGGGGAAGGATATATATATATCTCCAGAAACTATTGCGGAGGGTTTAGGTGTAGCGAATACATGGGATTCAGATGAAAATGGTGTAGATTGGTCTACAATTAAACGGGTTACTAGAATAGCCCAATTCACCTCGATGTAGATCGAGAGTGTTTCACAAAATGCTCACATGGTATATCCGGCCTAGTGGGGGAAACATTAGCGTATTATGGTGGATAGCAAAGTATAAATCCAAACGGCTCCAAACATTGCAAAACTCATATTTAATACAATTGTATATATGGTCACAAAGGGAGCAACAATTTCAACTACACTACCATATTGATGTGTCATCACCCATCTGTTGAAGAAGAAGGAAGTTGATTTTTCGCATGACGCCCCTGTTCGATTAACCCGCAAGATTGACATGGTATTTATTAAAAAAGTGGGATATGATTTTTTTGAAAAACTCGGTTGGAAGCGTGTCAAGGAGGTCGGATTAGATCAAGAGAGGGAGGAAATGGACCCCGTTGGCATGAAGAAGAGCAACCAAGTGGAGACGCAATGATGGAAGAAGCTCCAGTTGCAGAGGATGTCACAATTAAGACCGTGATGGAATACATGGTCAATTTTCGGGAGCATATTGATTCCCTTGTGAGTGGAATGCGATCCGATATTTCATCATTGCAACGTGAAGTCTCCATGTTTGCGTAACGAATTACGTCAACGACATCCCTTTTGTATCCATTATTTTAACATATAAGCGTAGAACTTTAATCTCATTTTCTTCATGTTGTAGATGTTGTCCTCAGAAGAGGATTATTTGAATTTATGCAATTTTGTGTCGACAATTTTGTTGTTGCCCTTTGGTCTTCAAAGATGAGGTTAGAACATGTTTGAAGCAATTGAATTACTGTAGTCAAAATCGTTAATATACATTTGAATGTTAACATTCAAACTTGATTACAATCTCAGGCATAACGTCGACCGTGTACTTGAGAAACTACTGTATTTTCCGAGCATTTTCTATTCGTGTGGGTAAGATGAATGTCATTACAGTTTGCTGACTTTTCGTTGTCTATGATTCCTACATATTTATGTTCTGTTTGTGAACAGGATCAAAAAATGTAAAACATACGATTCTGTACCTACTGTAAAGATCTCAATGATGTTTGGAACGCGTGTCCAGATTTTAACGAGCTAAATACACTTTTGGTCGATGATTCAGCGGAAAAAATGATTTATAATCGGTAAGTTGCATTTATGCAATATGTTTTTCCAGTTGAACAGGTGTTCAGACATTGATTATTTTAACAACTTATGTGTTTATATAGAAATATAATTACATATGTCCACATACCTTTGACGCTGCTTCCCATTCGAACGACAAAGCTCTAGGTATGACACAAATTTATTCATGCTTATGCGAATTTAATTTATTGTTAGTAAAATTGCACCTCATTAGTTTGATAATTGAAATTATTTATGTATGTCCTCAGAAAAAGGCGGGAAACATACGAGAGTATTTGGAAAATTTGTTGAAGGCCTCTAATGTTCCGGACTTCGTTAGAAACAACCCTTTTCATCGGATTAATTTTGTTTGTCGGTACATTTTTGAACATTTTGTGTATTTATATTTTGGTGTGATTATATTGTGTGTATATTTTCATTAATTATTCCATATTTGCTTCTATGTGTACATATACATTTGAGTGTCTATACTTTTTAATATATTGTAAAGTATCTATCCTTTTTATAAAAGTGTCTATACTTTTTCCACTGTGGAAAACATAATTTAAGGTTATCTTTTGAGTGAGTTTTAAGATATTATTTAGTAATATAGGGTCTAATGATTTATTTTTTATGTTACGGTATATATTAGTATTAAATTAAAATCTTAATATTATTTTATAAAATATCAAAACAATCAACTAATTTTGTGCAAATGAAATTATTAATAATATTGTAGGTGGAAAACATGAACATACTTAAAAAAATTAAAACATAAATTACATATCTTTAAAAAAGTATCGATCCTTTTTATAAAAAGTATGGATACTTTCAACATATTATAATAAAATAGTTAATTTGCAATGCTATCGGTATAAATATACCGGTTTTATGCGCGAATAGGTCTACAACTATCGACACTTTTAATCTTGTGTCGATACTTTATGTCCAGATTGGAAAAAAAATGTGTCGATACATTGTTAAAAAGTGTCGACATTTACACATCGGAACCCATAATTATAATGTAATAGATAAATTTGTAATATAACCGGTAAAAATATACCGGTTTTATGCTCGAATAGGTCTACAACCTATATCGACACTTTTTAATATTGTGTCGGTACTTTATGTCCATATTGGAAGAAAAATGTGTCGATACGATTTAAAAAAGTATCGACATTTACACATCGGAACCCATATTATAATGTAATAGATAATTTTGTAATATAACCGGTATAAATATACCGATTATGAGCGAATAGGTCTACAACCTATATCGACACTTATAATATTGTGTCGGTACTTTATGTCCAGATTGGAAGAAAAATGTGTCGATACCATTTAAAAAAGTGTGTAATTTTAAGTAACGCGGTTTGTTCCTTCATTCAAAATATTTATATGTACATACAATAGGAGTCATGTGATACTTACGATATATATATGGAGATCGTTGTCATTCCATTCCGTCTTCGAAAAAATCAGTTGATGTAGGCTGTGTGCTTGTACTCAAACTGAGCTTGACTTGAGGACATGTTAGTTGTTATGCCCCTCACCGTTGCAGTACCACATCGCCTAATTTCTTCTCGACCTTGTTCTTCGGCACTTCTTTTCGCTTGCGTTGTTTTTCGTTGAGGGTCACGAACATTGTTACTACAATGCTCTGGTTGACTGAATGATTCAAACCAAACGAGTTTTCTAATCTCTATTAGTTTTTTCATCTCATCTCTTGCGGTTTGAAAGATCGTCTGTATTGATGCAATGTAGCTAACCTACTTGACGTTGAACGTAGAGCAGCGAACCTTGCCATTTGCATCACTTCTGGAGACACATTCAATCAACATAGCTGGGTGCAGAAGCCTTCGCATCATTAGTCCACCTACTTTGAATCAAAGTCCCGAGCAAATATGTGTAGTCCAATTGCTTCAAAATGTGAAGTTGATGGCGACACGGAAGTCCAACGGTCTCGAATTTTTTGCAGGAGCAAATTAGAGTTTTCGTACGAGAATCAAAAACTAATTTCAAATTTCCTATTTTTTCTACGTACTTTGACAAAATATAATGTGACATTCATCTGATAAGGACTTAATCTCTGCCTCAATCCGGTACAATGTCTCCCGTATAAGTTCATCTTGGAACACACGAAAAGATTCGGGGTAAAAACCGCAGCGGCATGGCTTTCAAGGTCGACCAGTTTTGTGATCTGGAAGGGCTTCGTATGGGAACTTAAGTAATCTGCTTTCAACTCGTTCATACGCATTCTACTAATTCCATCTTCAATTGCACAAACAACATCTAATATGTCTTCTTGTGTTTCAGTGCAATAGCTAGTGAAGCATTCATAGACTCGCACCTTTGTGTTGAGCGATATTGGCAAAGAAATGACCGGTTGATATGCTTGTGCCCATAAGTGTCGTGTATTTCCCTTCTCAATCACCCATGGATGCTTTTGGACGTTGAATTCTGAAACAATCGAACGCCATTGAATATCAAATTCCTTGGTTGTCCACCAGGAAGCCATGCATTTTGAGAATGCTGCTGTAAACTTTGGGTCACCAATGTTAGCTTGTGCATTGCGAGAACGATGCCAGAACATAATCTGTGCTTAGCATAAGGGATAACAGATTTGATAGCCCTCTGCATTGCCCTATCCCCATCGGTTACAACGGAAATAGGTGATTTATTCATCATGGCTTCTAAAAAATTCTGTAGCACCCACTCGAAGATTGAGACGTCTCGTCAGCGATTATGGCAGTGGCAACACAATTGTGTTATGGTGGCAATGATTGATTGTGTTATGGTGATGATTGACACCAACAATAGGCATAATTGGTCGACCATACAAATTATCTTTGTAGTTGTGTCGAACGCAATTACATCACCGAAGCATGTGTAATCCGATCTCGATGTAGAATCCGACCAAATAAGATTATACAATGCCCGATTCGTCTACCGAGTATGTCATAAAAAACCCGGGATCATCATGTTTCTTATAATCAAAGTAGGCAATAAGCGAATTCACATCCCCATCGACGATTTCCTTTGCTTTACCCTTTGAAGTGCATTGTAGAGGTCTTTATGTGTAAATCCAACATTATGATAGCCCCCTGCCTGCTGCGTTAAATAGTTCATTACTTGTGACGTGCCAACACGACCTCTTCAATGTTGTTGCCTCATCGATATCAGCCTTACTTACAGCTCTATTAGAACACATAAATGGTGTCATAGCAGATGTGCACAATGCATGATTATGTTTCTGATCAGACTTACTTATAACCCACTGATCGTTTGTATTTGTTGCTGTAACTACGACTCTAGCCTTACATCCTGTTCTTGTGACTGGCGTATGAGCACATTGACGATCAACAATATTGACTTTTGATACTCGAAACCCTTCTTTGGAACAACAAAATTCTTGTGTCTTCACATTCCCTTCCACGTCAAGCCGTGTTGTTCCCTTACGTGCACTAAACCCATGTTCCCGTGCGAATCCCTTGTAAAAGTGCCAAGCTTGATCACGTGAACAGAAGAGCTGACCAACCAATCTGTCAGATTCATCAACATTATGTACTTCATGGCATTCCTCGGTTGGCTTAACATTGTCTACATTAGTATTATCCATGGCAAAAATTTTGTTGTGCAAGTTCAGTGCTCCAGGAGTTGATGGAGATGTAAGCAAAGGTTCATTTTGAACATGTTTCAGTCGTGCTGCTTTCAATAGGATGTGGCATTGGTAGTGGTAGTTAAAGGGTGGGTACAACATTAAATTCGCAGTACATATTTAGGTATGTACAATAACTACAAGTATATATTATCATTAAATTTAGGTATGTACAATAACTACATATTTATGTATGTTTGTTAACTACATATTTAGGTATATACATCTTTTGAGTTAGTTTTAAGATATTAATTTAGTAATTATATGCGTCTAATGATTTATTTTTTACGTTACGGTATATATTATTATTAAATTAAAACAATAAACATATATATTATATATTTATTATTATCTTTGGTTAATGTTGTTAAATTTAAATTATAAATATTATTTTATAAAATATCAAAACAATCAAATAATTTTTTGTGTAAATGAAATTATTAAATTAATATTGTAGGTGGAAAACATGAAACACTGTTAAAAAAATTGAAACATAAATTACATAACTTTTAAAAAAAGTATCGATCCTTTTTATAAAAAGTATGGACACTTTCAATATAATAGGTAAACATATGATGTAATAGGTAGCGCTTATATAATGTAATAGGTATCGTTTATATAATGTAATAGGTAGTGGTTATATTGTAAAGTATCTATCCTTTTTATAAAAGTGTCCATACTTTTTTCACTGTGGAAAACATTAATTTAAGGTTATCTTTTGAGTGAGTTTTAAGATATTAATTTAGTAATTATAGGCGTCTAATGATTTTTTTTTACGTTACGATATATATTATTATTAAATTAAAAATTCTAAATGTTATTTTAAAATATCAAAACAATCAAATAATTTTTTGTGCAAATAAAATTATTAAATCAAATTACTTTATTCCAACCATGTGACAAGTGTGACAACTCCATCAACTCACAACTCAGCTTTGAACTCAATCAATATTGTCTTTTAGCTTGATGGTTCATAAAGCATGTTACTTGAACGTATGAATCAATTATGCAATTTTCATGTTCAATTTAACACTGCATTTCAAATTCATTTCATATGTAATTGGAGTTTGAATTTAAATTTCAATTTGAGTTTGAATTCAATATATATTTCGGCTCCACTATAAATATTAGCCCAAGCCAATATGCATGTTATCATTGATTATTCCTAATTTCCATTGTTTTTTCCAACGTTTAAACGCGAGGGAAATCCCGACCATTGTATTTTTGGTCAACTTTAAAGCGTCAGAAACGTTCGGGCGTATGATCTGGGTGGTAAACAAATAGCAACTAAAATCATAAGTCCGAAATGCTTCTGAGTACTACCCAAATCATAAGTCCGAAATACTTCAGATGCTCATCAAAATCCAAAGCTCATATGGTGCCAAGCAAAAGGAAATCAAAATTCAAATATCATATGATGCCAAGCAAAAGGAAATCAAAATCTACAACTTGAGTTTGAACATTGATATGATATGTTCAGTTGTTATCATGTTGGGATTTTCTCGTTTTTGATTGCTTGGATAGTTGTTCTCTTGCTTCTTCAAGTGTCCTTAGCTTGTAATTATAGCTTGGAATGTGTTTGATGTTGTATATATTATTATTATTATTATTATTAAATTAAAAAAATAAAAATTCAAATAATAATATTATTATCAAAAAATCAAATATTGTAGATGGAAAACATGAAACACTATTAAAAAAAATTGAAACATAAATTACATAACTTTAAAAGAAGTATCGATCCTTTTTATAAAAAGTATGGACACTTTCAATATAATAGGTAAAAATATGATGTAATAGGTAGCGCTTATATAATGTAATATGTATCGTTTATATAATGTAATAGGTAGTGGTTATATTGTAAAGTATCTATCCTTTTTATAAAAGTGTCCATACTTTTTTCACTGTGGAAAACATTAATTTAAGGTTATCCTTTGAGTGAGTTTTAAGATATTAATTTAGTAATTATAGGCGTCTAATGATTTATTTTTTACGTTATGATATATATTATTATTAAATTAAAAATTCTAAATAATATTTTATAAAATATCAAAAAATAAAATAATTTTTTGTGCAAATGAAATTATTAAATTAATATTGTAGGTGGAAAACATGAAACACTATTAAAAAAAATTGAAACATAAATTACATAACTTTAAAAGAAGTATCGATCATTTTTATAAAAAGTATGGACACTTTCAATATAATAGGTAAAAATATGATGTAATAGGTAGCGCTTATATAATGTAATAGGTATCGTTTATATAATGTAATAGGTAGTGGTTATATTGTAAAGTGTCTATCCTTTTTATAAAAGTGTCCATACTTTTTTCACTGTGGAAAACATTAATTTAAGGTTATCTTTTGAGTGAGTTTTAAGATATTAATTTAGTAATATATGCGTCTAATGATTTATTTTTTACGTTACGATATATATTATTATTAAATTAAAAATTCTAAATAATATTTTATAAAATATCAAAACAATTAAATAATTTTTTGTGCAAATGAAATTATTAAATTAATATTATAGGTGGAAAACATGAAACACTATTAAAAAAAATTGAAACATAAATTACATAACTTTAAAAGAAGTATCGATCCTTTTTATAAAAAGTATGGACACTTTCAATATAATAGGTAAAAATATGATGTAATAGGTAGCGCTTATATAATGTAATAGGTATCGTTTATATAATGTAATAGGTAGTGGTTATATTGTAAAGTATATATCCTTTTTATAAAAGTGTCCATTCTTTTTTCACTGTGGAAAACATTAATTTAAGGTTATCCTTTGAGTGAGTTTTAAGATATTAATTTAGTAATTATAGGCGTCTAATGATTTATTTTTACGTTACGATATATTATTATTAAATTAAAAATTCTAAATAATATTTATAAAATATCAAATAATCAAATAATTTTTGTGCAAATGAAATTATTAAATTAATATGTAGGTGGAAAACATGAAACACTATTAAAAAAAATTGAAACATATACATAACTTTAAAAGAAGTATCGATCCTTTTTATAAAAAGTATGGACACTTTCAATATAATAGGTAAAAATATGATGTAATAGGTAGCGCTTATATAATGTAATATGTATCGTTTATATAATGTAATAGGTAGTGGTTATATCGTAAAGTGTCTATCCTTTTTATAAAAGTGTCCATACTTTTTTCATTGTGGAAAACATTAATTTAAGGTTATCTTTTGAGTGAGTTTTAAGATATTAATTTAGTAATTATAGGCGTCTAATGATTTATTTTTTACGTTACGATATATATTATGTATTAAATTAAAAATTCTAAATAATATTTTATAAAATATCAAATAATCAAATAATTTTTTGTGCAAATGAAATTATTAAATTAATATTGTAGGTGGAAAACATGAAACACTATTAAAAAAAATTGAAACATAAATTACATAACTTTAAAAGAAGTATCGATCCTTTTTATAAAAAGTATGGACACTTTCAATATAATAGGTAAAAATATGATGTAATAGGTAGCGCTTATATAATGTAATAGGTATCGTTTATATAATGTAATAGGTAGTGGTTATATCGTAAAGTGTCTATCCTTTTTATAAAAGTGTCCATACTTTTTTCACTGTGGAAAACATTAATTTAAGGTTATCTTTTGAGTGAGTTTTAAGATATTAATTTAGTAATTATAGGCGTCTAATGATTTATTTTTACGTTACGATATATATTATTATTAAATTAAAAATTCTAAATAATATTTATAAAATATCAAATAATCAAATAATTTTTTGTGCAAATGAAATTATTAATTAATATTGTAGGTGGAAAACATGAAACACTATTAAAAAAAATTGAAACATAAATTACATAACTTTAAAAGAAGTATCGATCCTTTTTATAAAAAGTATGGACACTTTCAATATAATAGGTAAAAATATGATGTAATAGGTAGCGCTTATATAATATAATAGGTATCGTTTATATAATGTAATAGGTAGTGGTTATATTGTAAAGTGTTTATCCTTTTTATAAAAGTGTCCATACTTTTTTCACTGTGGAAAACATTAATTTAAGGTTATCTTTTGAGTGAGTTTTAAGATATTAATTTAGTAATTATAGGCGTCTAATGATTTATTTTTACGTTACGATATATTATTATTAAATTAAAAATTCTAAATAATATTTTATAAAATATCAAATAATCAAATAATTTTTTGTGCAAATGAAATTATTAAATTAATATTGTAGGTGGAAAACATGAAACACTATTAAAAAAATTGAAACATAAATTACATAACTTTAAAAGAAGTATCGATTATTTTTATAAAAAGTATGGACACTTTCAATATAATAGGTAAAAATATGATGTAATAGGTAGCGCTTATATAATGTAATAGGTATCGTTTATATAATGTAATAGGTAGTGGTTATATTGTAAAGTGTTTATCCTTTTTATAAAAGTGTCCATACTTTTTTCACTGTGGAAAACATTAATTTAAGATTATCTTTTGAGTGAGTTTTAAGATATTAATTTAGTAATTATAGGCATCTAATGATTTATTTTTTACGTTACGATATATATTATTATTAAATTAAAAATTCTAAATAATATTTTATAAAATATCAAATAATCAAATAATTTTTTGTGCAAATGAAATTATTAAATTAATATTGTAGGTGGAAAACATGAAACACTTTTAAAAAAAATTGAAACATAAATTACATAACTTTAAAAGAAGTATCGATCCTTTTTATAAAAAGTATGGACACTTTCAATATAATATAATGTAATAGGTAAATTTGCAATACTATCGGTATAAATATACCGGTTTACTTAAAAAATAGGTAAATATAAGCGCTACCTATTACATTATATAAGCGCTACCTAGTATGTTATTGTACTTTATAATATTTCCGGTTAAATAATATAACATAACCGGTCTAAATTTTAACCGGTCACTTATTTAAACGGTCACGCCGTATATTAGCCGTTTTTTAGGCGCCGCACCGCAGAACTACCCGAGTGATGGTCAGGTCAGGCTGAGGCTTTTTGCGGCTATTTGACATAACTAACATCAGTTTTTTTTAATATTCTATTTCTGATACCGTTTGATCAATATTTCTCGAAGTAGCACTCTGAGTTGGCAAAGACGCGTCCCCGGGGACGCGCTTTACCCGTGTTTTCGCTGAGTTGGATGCCACGTGTGGAAGGCGCATCCCCGGGGACGCGCCTTCACTGACTCGACTGCCACGTGTGGAAAGCGCATCCCCGGGGACGCGCCTTCTATTAAATGTCATAAATGCCCCCATCCGTTTTTCCTAACTACCCCTCCTCCTCCCCTATATAAACCCCCTCAACCCTCCCTCATTCTTCACACCAAAATCATATTCTCCTCTTTTATATAACTCAAATTCTCCAACTATTTGAGTTTTAAATTTGTTATTAGTGGTAAGAAATTTATTTTATGTTAGTATTTTTTAAATAGTTATTATTTTTTATATTAATATATTTATGTAAATATTATTTTTTTATTAAAATAATATTATATAATTATTTATTTAGAATTATTAATTTTTTTGCTAATTATATTGTTTTGTCTACAGTTATAATGGAAAACGAAATGCTGTTGCGATTGGATATTGATCATATCTCCAGACATTTTAGCGATATGGTAATATTTTTTATAATTAATGTTAATATTTAAATTTATTTTATTTTAAAGTTATTATGAATTTATATTAATTTTATTTTTTATAATATATATTATTTAGGATACTGATCGTATTTTAGAGACTTTTATTAAAAATCCACGTATACCGACACCGGAACGTATTTTGCCATATTTGGCTTCTGTCGGGTTCGGGTATATTGCAACAATTATAGGCGGTTGCAAACTCGAACCTGTCCTAATTTCTGCACTGATTGAGAGGTGGAGGCCCGAGACACACACTTTTCACCTTCCATGTGGAGAGGCGACAATTACATTGGAGGATGTCTCTATGCATCTGGGGCTTCCCGTCGACGGAAATATGATGTGTGGTATGGCGGATGGTGATTGGCAATCAATGTGCATTGATTATCTTGGAGCTGCTCCGCCAGAGTTTAATGGAGGTAGAATAGTTTTATCTTGGTTGAAAGCTAATTTTGAGGTTTTAAATGAAAATGCTTCAGAGGATCAAGCAAAGGCATGTGCTCGGGCATATATTCTACGAATAATTTGAGGAATATTGATGCCGACAAATCTCGCAACCAGGTGCATTGTATGTGGTTGCGGCATCTGATCGATTTTGATGAAGCTGGAAGATATAGTTGGGGTGCTGCAGTTTTGGCATTTCTCTTTAGAGAAATGTGTCGGGCGACGAATTATAAGAAAACTGCTATCGGTGGATGTCTTCTGCTTCTACAATCATGGGCGTGGTTCCGCATGCCTTTCTTAGGCCCGATCGTGAATGAACCATACATATTCCCCTTATTGTTGAGGTAATTTTCGAACTAAATTTTGATTTAAATATTTTCAATTAAATAGGGTGATATTTAGTTTATATTATATTTCATAGGTGGTCGATGAAAAGAAAGGACCATAAAAGTATACCTACTGGGTTAGAGGAAATTCGTTTACTTATTGATACGAAAGCTAGGTCTGAGGTATGTTTTTAAATTTGTTTAATTATTAATATTTTAATTTAAAATGTTAGATATAATTAGAATATTTTATTTATTTGAATTGTATATTTATATTTCAGTTTCAGTGGATACCTTATGCGAGCGATGAAGTGGAAGCTTGCATCCCACCCCACCTTAGTGGGTCATTAGAGGTATGGATATCGGTTATACCTCTTATATGTTATGCTATTATTGAGTGGCATCCAGTTGATCGCGTGCTCCGTCAGTATGGTTGTACGCAATATATTCCTGGAGCTCCTAGGAATTTAGACGACGTGCATAACATAGATAGACGAGGAAAGAAAGATGTTAACTGGGTGGTGAGACACAGAGATTAAAAGGCGCGCCCCCGGGAACGCGCCTTCATGTGAATAGTGAAATAATAGGTACTGATATATCTAGTGTCCCCGAGGGACATGAGTGACATAATAGGGCAATGATAACATATTCTCTGAAATAATGGAAGGCGCGTCCCCGGGAACGCGCCTTCATGTGAATAGTACTCCGATTATAGACATTATTATATGCAACATATTATAAACTTTCAAAACAAACTTCAGTTCACAAGCTTTCAAATTCTCAAATTCCCAAACTCTAAATTCTCAAATTCTCTGAAAATGAGTCATCT
The DNA here is from genome assembly GCF_006381635.1 of Hibiscus syriacus. Classification (NCBI taxonomy): domain Eukaryota; kingdom Viridiplantae; phylum Streptophyta; class Magnoliopsida; order Malvales; family Malvaceae; genus Hibiscus; species Hibiscus syriacus. The sequence goes on along the minus strand of NW_024063149.1, from coordinate 352,675 downwards.
TTCTGCTGTTGTTTTGTATGATGGACTAATTAAGGAAGCTGAAGAGGGGGTTATTTTTGAGTCAGATCATTATATCCCCTTAACCTTGAAGAGAAACATCACAATTGAGGAGTTAATCACAAAAATTTCGTTAAAGATTCGTGTAGCAGGCCAGAGAAGACTATCTTCACTTCAGTACAGATTTCCTACTGAACTTTTTCCGCTCACGTATACATCATTTCAGCTTTCAAACGATGATGATGTTTCTATGATGGTTGATGCTCATATGGGGAGTTCACAATCTCTTATTAAAATGTATGCCACTTTTATTGAGGTTCGTGCAACTTGTGGTCTCTCATATTCCTCTCACTTTGGGATTGCATATCAAACTGATCAAGTTGATAGCCCGACACAACTGATCTGTAATGATTTCACATCATTAATGGCGGATCCAACGCCAGATACCATGCCATCAAGTTCAATAGGAAGGCATTCATCTGCAACTGCTTATGATCTCAACCCACGTGGCTTCACCAATAATCCATATGGCAACATCTCTTCTACTTCAAGGGGCAGACATTCATCTGCCAATGTTTTCGACTTACATATGGAAATGCCAACGAGACGACAGTCTATTCACATCCCACATTATACAATGGACTCAAGTTCAAGGGGAGGACACGCAAGCGGGAACTTATTTGACCTCAACATTGGATTATCGAAGGAACCCTCATCTCCACCAGAAGAACCTCTTCGGGAGCCAGGTGCAGATGGTGCTGAAACGGGATTATTCGTTGAACCTGACTCACCACAGTTTAACGTACATTCTGATGATGACGAGGATGACGTTCCGATAAATACAACACCAGCCGAACTTCCTGCACATATGTATGAGGCTGATTATGATGCAATGTATGAGCCTGAATTTCCAGATCTTCCTGATGTTGGCAACTATGGACTTCAATCATCAGTCAATGACGGTAATTTACATATTGGAATGGAGTTCGCATCGAAGGAGGAAGCAATGATGGCAATAAAGAGTTACAATATTCGTAACTCAGTTCAGTCCCGAGTTGATCGATCTAACACGGAGAAATATGCCTGCTACTGCGTCCAACGTGACAACGGATGTCAATGGATGGTCCGTGTATCAAAGAGGAAGAGGAAGAACAACTTATGGGAACTAACCAGATACAACGGTCCTTATACATGTTGTGCAACAGGTATAAACCAGGATCATCCAAACTTGGACTCCAACATTATTTGTCAAGCAATCATGCCCATTGTGAAGCAAAGCTCTCATATAGCTGTTGCAGTGTTGATTTCTGCAATACAGTCACAATATGGGTACACTGTCTCATATAAAAAAGCGTGGTTGGCAAAACAGAATGCCATTTGCAAACTTCATGGCGAATGGGATTCCTCTTACAACGAGCTGCCCAGTTGGTTTCATGTTGTGCAAAGACTTAATCCCGGGACAATTGTTGAGTTTGAAACTCAACATCATTACGTGAATGATCGAATGGTTCGCGATCGCTGCCAATTTTACCGTGTCTTTTGGACTTACCCTCAGTGTATTAATGCAGTCAAGTACTGTAAACCAGTTGTCCAAATTGATGGTACTTTCTTGTATGGGAAATACAAGCAAGTTTTATTATTGGCTGTGGTCCAAGATAGAAACCGCAATATTCTTCCTGTTGCGTTTGCCCTCGTTCAAGGAGAAGACACTGAGTCTTGGGCTTTTTTCCTTAAAAATTTACGTTTACATGTTGTCACCAGGGAACGAGTATGCATTATTTCAGACCGAGGAGCCAGGATAAAAGCAGCAATGGACTCTTTGGGTACAATGTATAGACCTCCACATGTTCAACATCGTTATTGTGTCCGTCATATTGCTGCAAACTATTACGGAAAATACAAGAAGAACGATGAACGTCAGTTAGTCGTGTGGATGGGTATGTTACTTTTTCCCAATTTTTGTATCAATTTCTTATTACTTATTTGTACTTCATATTAACTATTACATATTCCTAATGGCTTAGGTTACGAACTCTTACCTCAAAGGTTTGAGTCGATGCTACAAGAGCTGTTTGGCAAAAATAAGAAGGGGTGCGAGTACATTATGGACATTAGTAAAGAAATGTGGACAAATGCATATGACGGGGGGTATCGCTATGGTCATATGACAACAAACTTGGCTGAAGCAATAAATTCAACCTTAAAGGGGGCGCGTCATTTACCAGTCACGGCGTTGGTTAAAACGACTTATTTTCGTTTGGGTCAACTCTTTGCAAAGCTCTGTGGACAAGCTCTTACTTGGATGCAAAACGGACATATTTACCACCCAAGACTAGTAGTTGATTTACAGAAAAAAGTGGCTGCAACAAATGGGATGTTAGTTACAAATTTTTCTCGCACCCGTGAATTGTTTCGCGTAACCAAAATGCCACGTCCGCTGCAAGGGATTGAAGCTAACTCTTTCAGAGTTAATCTGCAAGAGAGGTGGTGCGATTGTGGTTTCTTTCAAGCACTCAAATATCCATGCTCTCATGTCATTGCTGCTTGCTCACATTCGCATTTGGACTACAAAAATTATGTTGATCCCGTATACCAACTTTCACAAGTATTCAAGGTATATGAATTTGAGTTTCCGCCCATAGGAAACGAAAGAGACCCAAATGAGATTCAAACTTGGCTTACAATTGTACCAGATCCATTGCTATTGAGGGACTCAGGTCGTCCAAAATCTACTAGAATACATTGTGATATGGATATTCGGGAGAAGTCAACAGAACAAAAATGATGTGGGCATTGTAGAAACATCGGGCACAATAGAAAAAAAATGTCCAGCTCTGTTATCATCATATAACCGTTAACTCTTATGTAATTAATATTGTATTTAAATGAATGTTTTTGTTTCTAATAATTTAATGTTATTGCATTTATATAATTTGTCAATGTATGTACACCTAAATCATTTTTTTTAACTTTTAAATACATAAATATATTTAATATTTATTTAATATAATAATTAATATTATTAGTTATAATTTTTTTTAAAATATAATAATAATTCCACCTTCTAAGCAGAGAAAAATATTAAATTAAACAAATTAAAAGTTATTAAAAAATTTATGTATACGATGACACATTTCATGTTCTGATTGGAGGATTAAATTTATTAAATTAAATTTTTAATAAGACTAATTTTATAAAATATGTAAGTCTTGAAGATTAAATATGTAATTATACTAATTTATTAACTTATGCATCAATATTTTCGTTAAATATTGATATGAGATGACTAGATTGATAACATTTAAATAATTAACTGATAAAATTAATAGATCGATAATCAAAATCAAAAATAATAATATAACCATATGTGTAATATTATAATTTCATACATTTTTCCTATAACTACAATAAAGTCAAAACTGGTTTTCATATATTGTTATATCATATTAATGTAGATAATTCACTCCACCTTTAACACACATTAACAAAATACATTTGATAATTCTTACATTATAATCGAAACATTTTACATAATATATTATTAATTTTTAATAATAATAAAAATAAACTATTTATTATTAAACAAAATATGTGGCAGTCGAGCTGGCGAAAGGCGCGTCCCCTTGAAGAATGTTAGACAACACCTATCCAAGCATTGATCATCAAGAGAAAAGTTTTTCACTCTTTTATTCATTTTTCTCTTGTAAATAGTGTGTTTTTAGTGAGCTTAACTTGTAAACTCCTTCCTTTGAGAGGTTTCTTGTTTACACTCTTTTTATCCTTTGTAAAAGGGAATTGGTTCTATCTTAGCCATTGAAAATATAGGAAAATTGTAAAGGTTACTCTTGAGCCTAGAAAAAGAAAGAATAAATTAGTGAATTTGTTGGAAATACTTGTGATGAGCTAAGGTAGTGGATTAGACTCCATTGAGGAAGTTGAACCACTATAAATCTTTGTGCAAATCTTTTATATCCTTTCTCTTTATTTCCCTAAATTTTCAAAAAGCCAATTCACCCCTTATTGGCATATTTAGATTGTCGATCGAATCTAACAATTGGTATCAGAGTGGGTCACAATAGATAGTTTAACAATCTTGTGAAGATCCTAGAAGAGCTCTATCAATTTCAAATTCAATCGAGAAGATGTCTTTTTCCTCCGGTGCTTTCTACATCGAAGATTCTCAACCGATCAACAAACCACCCTATTTCAATGGAGCAAATTATGCATATTGGAAGAATATGATAATGCTCTTCATTCAATCCACCGATCTAGATGTTTGGAACTCTATCCTAATGTGTCATTATACTCTAGCTAGAGCTATGGCGGAATATAGTAAAATAGAGAAGAACAAATTCCAACTCAATACTAAGGTCATGCATATTTTGTTATGTGCATTAGGTCCATATAAATATGGAAAAGTCTTCTCTTGTTCAAATACCAAGGAGATTTGGGATACACTCCAAGTTACTCATTAAGTAACCGGTGAAGTGAGAAACAAAAATTGGTCTTCTGAACCATAGCTACAAAAATTTCAAGATGAAACCGAATGAAGACATCAAAGCTATGTCGGATAGATTTTTCGTGATTGTTAATAGTCTCAAGGGATATGGAGAGATCATTCCTAACAAGAAGCGTGTTAGGAAGATGCTATATTCTCTTCCAAAATCTTGGCAATCAAAGAAGACAATGATCATTAAAGTGAAGAACTTAAAGTCTCTATCGCTTAATGAACTTATTAGCTCTCTTCTCACTCATGAGATGATGGAAAAGGAGGAAGAACAAAAAGAAGATAAGAAAGAAGAAAATAAAGAAAAATGTGTTGCCTTGAAATCCTCTACACAAAATGAAAGCACCTCAAGTGAAGAAGAGGATGAAGAATAAGAGATGGCCAAGTTTTTCAAAAAGGTTCAAAAGATACATGACATCCAAAGAAGATAGGAAGCATGAATCAAGCAAGAAGAAAGGTCCCCCGGTGTGCTTTGAATGCCAAAGGATGAGACATGTCAAGTATTAATGTCCTCTCCTAACGAAGAAAGGATCAATAAAAAGGGCATTTGTGGTGGCTTGGAGTGATAAAGAAAACTCCAATAATGATAAAGTAGTCAATCTATGCCTTATGGCCATCGAAGAAGATTCAGTTGTAACTTCTAACTCTTGTGATTTAAATTCTTATTCATTTAAAGAGTTACAAGAAGCCTATCATGAGTTGTATTTGGAATTTGAAACCATAATTCCAAATATAAGAAATTAATTTCAAAATTTAAAGTTGAAAATGATTTAATTTTGAAAGAAAAGTTTGATTTTGAAAAACAAAATAAATTTTGAAGAATGATTTTGAGCTTTCAAAAATCAAAATCAATGATTTAGAAAAAGAAAAATTTGATTTGAAAGTTAAACTTGAAAGGTTAATAAAAGAAAAAGAATTAATTTCTCAAAACAATTCATTGTGTTTAAAAATGGCAAAATGCTCACATTGCCATTTTCATGGTCATATGAACTCACTTGTCCTTTAAAACTTAGAAAATCTTTTAAAATTAGACTTAAAATTAGACAAATATGTGTTCCTAAAGGAATAAGGGACATTAGCACTAACAATCAAGGATCCAAACAAGTTTGGATACCAAAATCAAAATAAATGTCTATTGTATGTGTGTGGGAGCAATGGTGACAAAAGTGAAGAAATTCAAATGCTCTACCCACACAAAATGAGGAATGGGTAACCTCTACACTTAATGTTTTTGATTTTGCATAATTGGTTGCCTATTTGCTTTATGCATGCATGAGTGTTGAATTTAAATGATTATGTATTGTTTTTTTATCTCATGTATGTTAAAATGTGTTATGGTGAACATTTTAAATCTTTTAATGATTTTTCATAAATTTCTTGTTCATCATAATGATTTTTGGTCAAATTTGTTTATTATGTTGTTTTAAACAATTTTTTTCTTATTTTTAACCTTAAATTTAAATGTTTATGCTTGTGATTCTATTGCAAATGATATCTCTCTAACAATTGATATCAATTTTTCAAATGCATAACATTTTTGGATAGCTTTATGCATAAGAACTTTAATGTCTCATGTTAATAATGCATAAAGTAGTTTAGATTTGGATTTATTGAATTTCATGTGCTACTAATGTGCTTCTCTCTTATCTTATTGAAATTCAATGTTCTTTGAAGTGTCAAAAATTTTGAACTAAAATTTATTTTTGGAATGCATTTGTTGAGGGAGAGCTTTGATTTTTCGAAAGACTTTTATGTTAAAATTTCTACTTACTCTCCATTGTTATTTTTGAACCTTAAAATTTGAATTATTTTTGATATAACAAAAAGGGGGAGAAGTGTAGGTTTGGAAAATTCAATTTCAAGAATGAAAAAAGGGGAGTTTTAATATTTTCTAAAATATTTCTCTTTTTCATTAAATGCTTTATTAAGGAGAGCTTTTGCCAAAAACTATTTTTCAAAGGTTTTGTTATATCAAAAAGGGGAGATTGTTGAAGCTATATTTTGATATAACAAATGTCGACATCGTTTTTCGCCCGGGCGGGGAAAGTCCGATACCGACTTGGGGGTTTTCTCTTTGAAAAGATTTTCGAAAATATAAGGAGTCGCCACCAATCATTTAAGGTGAGATTGGAACACCGTAAAAACCAGGTGATTTTAATAAAACATTTTATTTTAATTAAATATCGAGTTTTAGGGTCTGCAAAAATCTAGAAATCAGGTTCGGGAGTCAGTTACGCGTGGGGAAGGATTAACACCCCCACAAGCGCCCAAAAATTGGTACCTAGTTGGTTACCCTATATTTAAAATCGAAAATTTTGAGTTTGATCTTTATTTAATTTGAAAATCATTAAGGATGCAGGGTTTGAAAAGGGTATTCGTTTATCGAGACCGATAGCATTCGGCCCCGAGCGTAAATGCGGGAGATCAGCTATTGTGTCTAATAACCAAACATTGCCTCATTTTTAGAAAAACATGATGCAGTTTTAAAAAGGATGTCGACATATTTAGGGAATTACCAGTAGTCACCCCCTGAGCACGATCGCGAAGGATATACTATTAACTCCTTAATAAGTGAATAGTGCCTTAAGTTTTAAAAACAATACAATCAAGCAAAATTTTATTTAATTCTAATTATACTAAAAATAAATTAAGGTTTTTCTCTAACCTGCGGTGTCAAATTATGAAAATTAAAGAACATAGGGGCTAAAGTCTAAGAACGTCGGCTCTAATATTAATCCTATTTTATTTTAATTAATTGTTGAATCAAATAACTGAGATGGTCCCTCGAGCGTTTACGCGAGGGCCAACTCGAATTATCCCCTAAATTAAAAGACTAGTTAGAAATCTAAGCTAAAATGGATGCTCTATTAAACCTCTTTAATTATGTCAATATTAAAAATCTAATCGAAGTTCGAGAATTAAAAGGGTCAAGATCTAAAGTACCGAGTTCTAAAAGATTAAAAAGTTTGGGACCTAAATCAATAATTTCCAAAGCTAGGGGCTAATAAAAATCTTATTATTACTTAAATTGTTATACTAAAATTTTAGAACATTTTAATTATTAATTAATTTTTAATTGAACAATTGATTCGAGTATTCGGGCATATAATGCGAAAACTCGACTCGAATTGTTCCCTAATTAAACTACACTGTCATCCTAATTTCTAATTTTATTCGAATACTAATCTAAAAAAACTAAATTTAGAATTAAAAACTATGAAACAAAAGAATTAAAAATAAACTTAATTGAAATGATTAAAACAAAAGATAATAAAAACATTAAAAATATAAAATAAAATAAACATAAAATAAAGATCTAATTGCATAAATATAAAATAATAATGACTAAAATACAAGGAAATAAAGTTAGTAATTAGATAAGAAATAAAATGCGACCAAAATGCAAAAATTAAAATAATAGTAGCTAAATCAGAAATTAATAGTGATTAAATTAAAATAAAACAACACCAACATATATAATCAGAATAAAATAAAACAGAATGACCATAGTATAAACATGTTGAAGGTGAGGATTTATACGTGATTTACCCATTAATATATGTTAACCAACCAAAAAGCCTTAGAATATAGGGACCTAAAGTTTAATTAGACCAACAATTATAAAAGTTTAGTAATCCCCTCCCCTTATGTTGTTTCCGCCGTGACTTCCTGCTTTCCTTCATCTCCTCTTTGCTCATAACCTTTATGGAAGCTTGCTCAGCAGCGAACCGGAGCTACGTCACCTCAGCCACCCTACATGGGCGGCCATTCGATTCCGACACAGCCACAGACAGCCCCTCAACAATGCGAACTGTCGACATCAACCCTCGTACGAGAGCCAAGCTTAAGATCGACCACCATACGCGGTGGTTCGACGATCCCAACTCAACCCTTACTAACCTATCACTTCCCCGAAGACCTTGCTACTCCGATGAACCCAATCGGCAGCCAGGTAAGCTCCCGATATTTTATTATTTTGTTTTAAAACAGAAAATTAACATAAAAAAAAACAAAGAAAACCAGAGTCTATTTCCTTTATTGTATTACAAGGATTGAACAAGTAAACTAAATAAAATTTGGATACCTTAGAATTCTTGCTTCTTCTTTTATTGCTCCAAAAAGAAATCCCCTCCTCTATATTACATTCATTTTGGGGTTTTTATAACCCATTATATATATATAAAATAATGAAAATAATTGCTTGTATGACCGTATGGCATGGATGACCGTATGGGCTGCTCGTGGAGGATGGGCGTTGGCAGCTGGCATGGCATGAATTGAGCATGGAAGCATGTATGGGTATATTAAATAAAATAAATGGTGCTCACAGCTGCCCCTCTTTGCTCATTATTGTGAAACGAGAATGAGGCAAAGATAATAGAGCGCCATTTTTGACTCAATCTATTCTCTTCAAGTCGCGGTTTCTTCATATATGCGATGGATGTGCCAGGTATTGGTGTTGTTCCAACTCCGTATGTGATGGAATTGAACGAGATGTCGGTGTTGATCTACCTCCTTCTGTGATAGAATCGAGCAAAAAGTTGACGTTGATCCAACTCCTTCTGCGATGGATTTGAGCAAAAATAAAAATGTCGATCCACCTCCTTCCGTGATGGAATCGAACGAGATGTCGATGCTGATCTAACTCATTCTGTGATAGAATCGAGCTAAAAGTTGACGCTGATCCAACTCCTTCTACGATGGATTTGAGCGAAAATGTCGATCCACCTCCTTCTGTGATTGAATCGAACGAGATGTCGATGCTGATCTACCTCATTCTCATTCTGTGATAGAATCGAGCTAAAAGTTGACGCTGATCCAACTCCTTCTACGATGGATTTGAGAGAAAATAAAAATGTCGATCCACCTCATTCTGTGATTGAATCGAACGAGATGTCGATGCTGATCTACCTCCTTCTGTGATAGAATCGAGCTAAAAGTTAATGCTGATCCAACTCCTTCTACGATGGATTTGAGCGAAAATAAAAATGTCGATCCACCTCTTTCTGTGATTGAATCGAACGAGATGTCGATGCTGATTTACCTCATTCTGTGATAGAATCGAGCTAAAAGTTGACGCTGATCCAACTCCTTCTGCGATGGATTTGAGCGAAAATAAAATGTTGATCTACCTCCTTCTGTGATGGAATCGAACGAGATATCGATGCTGATCTACCTCCTTCTGTGATAGAATCGAGCAAAAATTTAAACAAGTTCTTCTTATTATGAACTCTCCCATGATAACTAGTTTACCCTCTTTGAGAAGTTTTAAACAGTCTTTAAACTTGTTGCAATTTGTGAGTTGACTCTCGGAGTTCCTGCCATGTTTTCAAAACTTGATGTATGCATATGCTCTTATTAAATGAATGCATGAGTATGCATGGTGTTTTTTTTGGGTTCTTAAGGTCTTAAACTTTTGTTTTCCCATTTTTTATGCTTGTCTTTGCCGACTTTTTGTTTGATTCGTAATCCTTTCTCATTACTGTCATTCTTGTTTTGCCCTTTCATCGGTCCTTCGCTTTATTTAGTGCAAATATCGACCGAATGGACGGCCTTGGGTTCCCAGCATTTTAGAGGTCAATCATAAGTAATACCGAAAAATTTATGGAATTTGTATTATCCTAGGTTACTTGTGGCCCGCATAAAAGAATGAGTTGACAATTGAAATGATACTCATGAAATTTATTAACAAAAGAGAAGTTCTATACAAAATCATGGAAATCGACCAAATTGAACAAAGACTCTGGAAACAAGGTTGCATATATCGTAATGAATCCTAGCACAATCGTTCATGCACCATTTGATTTGACACCTCGAGGTGATCCTCTGTCTGAGAGATCTCAATGTGGTCGTCTCTTCGGGTTTTCAACTCAAATCCTTCATTGGTTTCAAGGCGCCCGTTACGGGTTTTCACCTTGAACCTCTCCTTTTTTCTTTTTTCTTTTTTATTTTTTATTTTTTATTTTTTCTTTTTCTTTTTTCTTTTTTTAGGCGTAATATTTCTTGACAGAGTCTGAATTTATTGGGTTTTTCAGTACACTTCCGTCCATCTCTTCCAAAATCAAAGCTCCCCCGGAGAAGGCCTTTTTGACAACGTAGGGCCCCTCCCAATTGAGCATTCATTTTCCGCGGTAGTCCTTATGGATTGGTAAAATCTTTTTAAGTATTATATCCCTCTCTCGGAACTTTCTTGGGCGCACTTTCTTGTCATGGGCTCTCATCATTCTCTTTTGGTACATCTGCCCATGACATATAACATTCAACCTTTTCTCTTCAATGAGATTCAGTTGATCGAGGCGAGACTGAATCCATTCTGCTTCCTCTAACTCCACTTCCTTCAAGACTCGAAGTGATGGAATTTCAACCTCAATAGGTAAGACTGCCTCCGTTCCATATACCAGAGAGAAATGTGTTGCCCCTGTCGATGTTCGCACGGTCGTTCTATACCCATAAAGGGCAAAAGGTAATTTCTCATGCCAATCTCTGTAAGTTTCTGTGGTCTTCGTAATGATTCTTTTGATGTTCTTGTTAGCTGCCTCTACTGCCTCATTCATTTTCGGGCGATAGGTAACAGAGTTGGCATGTTTTATCTTGAACTGCACACAGAGTTCTTCCATCATCCTGTTATTCAGATTAGTAGCATTGTCTGTGATGATTCTTTCTGGCACTCCATATCGACATATTATTTCTCTCTTTATGAATCTGCAAACTGTAGATCTCGTGATACTAGAATAGGAGGAAGCCTCTACCCATTTTATGAAGTAGTCAATTGCTACGAAGATGAATCGGTGCCCATTTGAAGCTTTTGGTGTGATTGCCCACATGACGTCCATGCCCCACATAGAGAACGGCCATGGTGAGCTCATGACATGCAAAGGAGAAGGCGGTGCTTGAATTTTATCTGCATATATCTGGCATTTATGGCATCTTCTTACGTAATTGACGCAATCTGTATGCATCGTGGCCCAATAGTATCCATATCTCATAATCTTTCTGGCCATGGACAAACCATTTGTATGTGTTCTGCACGTTCCGCCATGCACTTCTTCCATCACATTCTTTGCTTCTTTGGCAGATACACATCTCAGTAAAACTTGGTCACTTCCCCTTCTGTATAGGATTTCCCCATCAAGTAAGTACCCAGCTGACATTCTTCTGATGGTTCTCTTGTCAATTTCAGATGCGCTGGGAGGATACGTTTGGTATCTCATGTATTGTAAGATATCGTGGTACCATGGATGACCATCTGTTTCTTATTCTACGTGATAGCAGTGGGCTAGGGTCTCGTATACTTGCATTGTTATGGGCATCATGTCTGCTCTCTTATTAGCTTTAAACATTGCTGCTAGGGTAGCTAAAGCATCTGCTATTTGATTGTCCTCTCGAGGGAGGTACTTGAGCGTGACATCCTCAAATTCTTCCATAAGTTGGAGGACCAAATTTTGATATTCGACTAGCTTTGAATCTTTCGTCTCCTATTCTCCTCTTATTTTGGTACACTACTAATGAGGAATCTCCGTATACTTTGAGCGTTTTGACCTTTCTTTCAATGGTTGCTTTTAACCCCATAATACAAGCTTCGTACTCGACCATGTTGTTGGTGCAAAAGAATTCTAATATGCTTGTGAAAGGATAATACATTTCCTCAGGGGGAAATCAACACTCCCCCAATTCCATTTCCTAAAGCGTTAGAGGCTCCATCAAAGTACAAGGTCCATGATTCTTTGCCCCCAGAGCTCTCTTCATTGGTGGAGATGCACATCAAATCCTCATCTGGGAAATTAAAGTTCAAAGCTTCGTAGTCTTCTGAGGCACGACTTGCAAGAAAGTCGGCTATGACGCCTCCTTTTATTGCCTTTTGGCTCACATAGACAATATCAAACTCAGATAACAACATCTGCCATCTAGCCAGTCTGCCAGTCAGAGCAGGGGACTCCATCAAAAATTTCAGTGGATCCAATCTTGATATCAACCATGTGGTATGGTATAACATGTACTGCCTGAGCCTCCGGGTAGCCTAAACTAAGGCACAACACAATTTTTGAATTGGTGAGTATCGAGTCTCACAATCGGTAAACTTCTTGCTCAAGTAGTAGATGGCTCTTTCCTTTCTTCCTGATTCGTCATGTTACCCTAGTACATAACCCATTGAATTCTCAAAAATCGTTAGGTAGAGAATTAGTGGTCTGCCTTGTACTGGTGCTACTAATATGGGGGCATTTGATAGATATTTCTTGATGATTTCCAGAGTCTCCTAGCATTCGTTATTCCATACCTATGGATTATTCTTTTTGAGCAATTTGAACATCGGATCGCACTTATCGGTCAGCTGAGAAATGAATCGCGATATATAATTTAGTCTTCCCAAGAACCCTCGAACCTCTTTCTGTGTGCGAGGTGCAGAAAGGTATTGAATTGCCCTGACCTTATCTGGATCGATCTCGATTCCTTCCTGGCTTACCACAAAGCCCAACAGTTTCCCCGATTTTACTTAAAATGTGCATTTAGCTGGATTGAGCTTTAGTTGATACTTCCTTAATCTTTGGAACAATTTTCTCAAATTTTGCATATGCTCTTTTTCCGTTCGGGACTTGGCAATCATGTCATCTACGTAAACTTCTATTTCTTTATGCATCATGTCATGGAAGAGAGTCACCATGGTTCTCTGATAGGTTGCCCCAGCATTTTTCAACCCGAATGGCATCACTTTATAGCAGAACGTTCCCCACGCGATTATAAATGTTGTTTCTCCATATCCTTAGGGTTCATTTTGATCTGGTTATACCCTGAGAAACCATCCATGAAGGAAAACCAAGAATGCCCCGCAGTATTGTCTACCAGAGTGTCTATATGAGGTAAGGGAAAATTGTCCTTCGGGCTAGCTCTGTTAAGGTCTCGATAATCCACGCACATGCGGACCTTCCCATCATTCTTAGGTACCGGAACTATATTGACCACCCATTCGGTGTATTTTGCCTCCTGAAGGAAACATGCATCGATCTGTTTAGTCACCTCCTCTTTAATCTTAAATAAGATCTCCGGTTTCATTCTTCTGAGTTTTTGTTGAATTGGATTGCATTCTGGTTTAATGGGCAATGTGTGAACAACTATATCAGTGCTCAGCCCCGGCATATCTTGATATGACCAAGCGAAAATGTCTTTAAACTCTTGGAGCAAATTTATCAAATTTAGGCTTATTTCTGTGGAGAGAGTACTGCCAATTTTTACTTCCCTCCGTACTTCTACCGTCCCCAAATTCACGAGTTATGTTTCTTCCTTGTGGGGTAAGATCTGTTTCTCGTCTCTTTCCACTAATCTTAATAGTTCACTAGGGACTTCACAGTCTTCTTCATCTTCACATTCATTGACTTCTTCCAGATATAGTGGTTGCTCGAAATCTGTCTAGCAACTAGCCTCAGGAACAATTATGCTAGCATTATCATGACATCTGCATGGAATTTGACTCGGATATATTGGAAAGTAAAGAAAAAGAAACAAAAGAAAGAGGAAAAAAATATGATGTAATGAAAATTGCGAATAATGAAAACGATTGCCCTTTTAGAAAAAATATCTTTTATTGATTGATGGGATAAGCGTGAAGTTTCACAAAAAGTTCAACATATATTTTTTATGCTAATACAAACTATTTTTGGGCATTACTCTGGATTGACCCTAAAAACTATAGGGAGGTCCTCGGCTATCCAATTGTCGAGCTTTTCACCAGGTAAGCATGGACGGATTCCAGCTAGAAACTTCCCGGGTTGATTACCCCCAGAAATCATGTTGATTGACAATCCTGCCAGAGCTTCGCATGTCATCCCGGTTTCAATGGAACTAGTCAGATGTTGTTCTACGTTGTATACTCCTCCAAATTTGAAAGAGCTCTTGAGGGAAGGGAAAGACATTCGTTCTTTGGAGACATCCTCTCCTCTCAGTCTGGCCTTTCTCACCTCGCTCTTTGTCTTCATTTCTTGGCCACGTTGCTTAAAGGTGGGCTTAAACCCAAGCCCGAAATGGTCTCTCTTCAATTCAACAGTTATGGGTCGTACCTGCCCCTGCAGCTCTTTTCCCAGTCCTTTACCGATTCTCGATCCTTTCCCTAGGGTTTCCCTTACAGCCATCTTAGTACAATTGGACAGCGTGGGACGTGGAATTCTACTGCCTTCAGCCACATAGGTTGTATTGATAAATTCCAAAGTCCTGAATGAGCACTCCAAGGCATCTTCATGGATGTTGATATACGAGGTCTCAGATGTTACGGAAGCTATGATTTCTTGTTCAGCCCCAATGCTGACCAATCTTCCATCAATTACGAATTTCAGCTTCTGATACAGGGATGAAGGAATTGCCCCTGCCGCATGGATCCAAGGTCTCCCTAACAAACAGTTGTATATCGGGTGGATATCCATTATCAGAAAATCAACATTGTAAATAGCATGCCCGATCATTAAAGGTATTTCCATATTTCCCATCACATCCTTCTAGGTTCCGTCAAATGCCCTGACAATGTTATGATATCCTCTCATGTGTAAGATATCAATGGGCATCCTCTGCAGTGTAACTAAGGGCATTACATTTAGTGCCGACCCATTATCTATAAGAACCCCCGGCAAGACATGACCATGGCAGTGCACTGTGATGTTTAAAGCCTAAATAGATCCCATTCCCCCTTCCGGGATTTCATCATCAGTGAAGGTAATATAGTTGTCAGCAGCTATATGTCCCACAATTCGATCCAATTTATTTGTCGAGATATCCTCAGGGACAAACGTTTGGTTGAGCATCTTTAGCAAGGCATTCCGATGTACTTCGGAATTAATCAAAAGATCCAAGATTGAGATTTTCTCCTGTTGTTTGAGAAGCTGCTCCACTATACTATATTCACTGTGCTTAAGAAACCTCAAAAATTCGCGACCTTGTTCCTCGGTCACAGGCTCGTTAATGATTGGTGGAGGTTCTTCATTGAAAATTTTTGGCACTACGACGGCTTTGGCTTTAGTTTTTCCTTTGTCTACCTCAGTGGACGATTCTGGTGAGTAACATCTTCCGCTTCTTGTGAAGTGGCCCACCTTACCTACTTCTTCGGGACTTGACTTATTTTCCTCGTTTGTTGTTTCAGACATTTTGAACCTTTCCGGTATTGATACGTTGGCTGCATAACTCCAAAGAACCTGTCGGGTATCCTTGAATGGAAAAGGGGATGGAGTTGCAATTATCACCTTCAGAGTTGTTGATGATGATCTCTCTTGGCTTGGATTAACTGTGATGACTACCAGTTTTCTCATCCCTGGCATCATGTCCGAGCCATTTGCCATACAGATGTCTATCTCTTGCGCTTTTTCCACCCTACTAAAAAATTCCACTTCTCTGCTATCCATCATTTTCTGAAATAAACCTCAAAATTTGGGACAATTCTGAATGTCATGGTCTTCAATTTGATGATATTCACAGTATGTTTCTTGTCTGCATGGCCTTGATTCGTGATTACCCTCAATCATTCCCGATGTACACAGCTGCCTGAACACCCAACAAATGAGAGACTTGACTTCTGATAAATTTCTCTTGGTTATTCTGACCTCTTCTTCTTCAACCATATTGATTCCTTGCCCTCCATGATTGGGTAAAGGGTGAGTGTTTACAACTGGTGTTTTGAATTCCAAATCTCCAGCATTTATGAGGTTTTGTATAACCTTCTTAAAATGCCAACAGTTCTCGATATCATGTCCAACGATCCCTGCATGGTATTCACAGTGGGCATTGGCATTGTACCAGTGAGGGTAAGGTGGCTGCAGCGGAGCCAATTTGTAGGGGCGTACTAAATCTACCTTCAGGAGTGAGGAATAAATTTCTGAGTACGGCACTGGCACTGGTGAGAAAGTTGGTCTTGTATTCTCCCTTCTATTCCCCCTATTTTCATAGGTGCTTGTCTTTTCTGCCTTAGGCTGAGAAATTGTAACACTGGCTGCGCAATTCTTGTTGTAAGTGCTCGCGTGGTTCACTTCGTTGTCTTTCTTTTTAAAATAGGGTTTCTTCGACTCTTCCCCTCCTTCAATCTTGCCACTTCTAATGCCATTTTCGATTAGTTCTCCTGAAAGAACCAAGTCAGCAAAATTCTTGGTAGCATTTCCTAAGAGATGCCCCAAATATGGAGCTTTCAGGGTATTCACAAAAATGATTGTAGCCTCTTTTTTCAGCAATGGGGGCTGTACTTGGGATGCCACATCACGCCACCTCTAGGCGTATTGCCTAAAGGTTTCGTTGTGTCGTTTCTACATATTTTGTAGCGTCCATCTGTCAGGAACCAGGTCAGTGACGTGACGATACTGCTCTAAAAATGCTCGGGCCAAATCTCTCCATGATTTGATATGGGACTTAGTTAACTAGTTATACCATTTGACCGCCGATCCAGTCAAACTGTCATGGAAGCAATGTATCAGAAGCTTCTCGTTCTCAGTATAGCCAGCCATCCTTCTGTAAATCATGGTAAGATGGATAGATGGGCAAGTGGTCCTGTCATACTTTTCGAAATCTGGCATTTTGAACTTCGAGGGTAATATGAGATCAGGAACCAAGCTTAGCTCCCTCGCGTCCATTCCGTAGAATGGCTCCACCTCTACTGACCTTACCCTTTCCTCCAGACTTTTCAGTTGTTGGGTTATTCCGCTGTCAACCTTTCCTTTTTCTTATACCTCCTGAAAGTCATGGGGTAACTCTTCCATGCCTGACTCAACAGGTCTTACCCTGGCAGCCGATGGGTAATTAGTTTGATATACGGGCTCAGTATGATTCTGCTGATTTACCATGTAGACTCCTGGGCGAGTTTCTTGCAGAGCTGGCGATCTAACAGAAATGTGTACTGGGGTAAAGCCGGGAGGATGTGAAGGTCCTGGTGTAAACCCCGGTAGATATTGGGGATCAGATATAAACACAGCAGGATGGGATGCTTCTGGTTCAAACCCTGGAGGATGCAGAGGATCTTGCTCAGATAACGCTCGCTGGTCAACCTTCGCCTTTCTATTCGTAGTATGTTTCTTAAACATTTCTTCGATCTTTTGCAAGATACCAACTTGCGAGTTTTCTATCTCTGCTTCCATCTTATTTAGTATTTCTTTTATTTCTTCTTGAGCTTGTTTTTGGTCTTGTTCGAGTTGCTGCATTCTTGCCTCCATTTTCTTGGTCGTTCTACGAGTACTGTATGGGTGTGAGGCGAGTGCCAGGATAACTGCAATTGGTTGGAAATTATATTTTATTATTTGGTGAATTTTTATAAATGAATGATTTGTTAAAATATAATCATTTAGTCTTTTAAATATGAGAAAAACATATGAAAATGCAAATGTAAATGCAACCCGATATTGATTCCGGAATAACTTAGCTTATAAAAAAAGGTATTCAACAACACACAACGTCTAAGCACTTAGGCAAAGAGAGTACATCAATCATGGGGAACTAAACATAAAATCTTGTCGTATCCCCTAATCTTTCGAGCTCTATCATCAATCCAACGATGCGTCGTTCTTCTACTGACTCTGGGACCACAAAAACTCTCAGGGCTGCCGCTTCTTCATATAATTCGAATACTTGGCGAGCAACACTACGGGCCTGACTCATAGCTCTCCCCATTGCTTCATGTTGACTCTGAATGGTGTTCTGAGCTTCCCGTAGCGCGTTTCCCAGCTTTGTATTAGTCAATGGTCGACTTTCTTCTAACTGTTGGATTTGCTGATGGCCTCTTTGTACTGTCATTTCTAGCTTAATAATCTTAGCTTTTAAGGCCTCATTTTCCTGCCTTACTTCTTCTAACACTGCTATCTTTTTCTTTAAGGTCTCGTTTTCTTTTTGAAGATGGGACACATCGCTGTTGTACGAGTTCTGAAAAAACTCATCCATACTAAGCAATTGTGCTTCGAGCCGTTCAATCTGTGCTCTCCTTTGTGTCAATTCTTGGTTAGCCTCATCTCTTTGCTCTCTTAGTCTTTGGGCATGCTGCAGGCTCATTTCTTTTCTTCTTGATATCTCCTTGAGCTTCTTTCTACCCTGTTGAGTTTTATTTTTAGGGTATTGGCAGTATGATGCAGACCCTGGACTCTCATATTTTTCTCTAAGGCCCGAAAATCTTGATTTAGCGCATTAAAACTTTCCTGAACCTTCTCTTTATCTTTGGACAATTGTTTTATCACTCCATCATTCTTAATCAGCCCAAACTCCCACATTGTCTTCTCATCTGAGAACTTTCTCTATTCATTTTCTCTCTCCAGATTCATTAGTCGCATCTCATTTCTTAACAATTCAGCCTCTGTCGGGAGCCTCCTCAATCACTCCTCCATAGTCAATTCATCTTCTAACTTTGGCTTCGGCGTGTTGTTATTAATCCTCTTCAACCTCCAAACCTCATAGGCCGGCGTGAATACAGGCTCTATCATCTTGAAGCTCATGCAGTGGGGTTTCTGCCAAGCCGTATAGATCTTCGAAATCCGCTCTCGGTAACCCAGAGTGGAGAAAGAAAACTCTGCTTCCTTCAGGCCGTGGGTAGCGGGTATGAACTGTCGGGTACTAAACTGTTTGAGTACAATTAGCGGAGTATACCCGATCGTTCCCCATAATCCGTGTAGCATTACAAAACTATCGTTGCCACATCTGAAAAGTATGTCTTCTTTGGGTAACCAGTAAGCCTTCCATACTAATTTGGTATCTTTTATGTTACGGAGAGCTTCAACTCATTCCTTCCTCTTACGATGCTCTGGGATTTGGCATTTGCTGAGGAAATCGACTAGAGGCGAAAAATTCGATTGATGTCTCCGAGCCTAGCCTTTTTCGATGATCCAAGAGTGGCTCCACCACCAAACTAGTAACAATGAGGCACATCCAGTGAAATGACCTCCCCCCAATCGTCTACACTGATTTAGTGACAAGAATGTTTCTGCAAGGATGGCTGGTGCGGGATTCTTTCTGGCAATAGCTTCGACAAAATCAATTAAAGCGATGTCGAAGTGATCCTCATTCCTGGGAAAATGACCAAGCCATATAATGCAAGTGCAAAGTGATCTCTTCTTCTTTTTGATGAAGTCTGCTCATAAATCAAACTCTTCAGTTGAGGCCAAGAAATTCCCTCATCACGAATATATTCTTCAACCCATTCCTTGGTCTTCCCGGTCAGTGTGACCATCTTGGTAATAAATCCCTTAGGTCGGATCACCTTGGTGTAAATGGAATGTCTTCTGATATTCGGGATATTCAGTAAAGCCGTATACTCCTCAGAGGTAGGGGTCATATCTACTTTACCGAAAGTGAAATACCTGTAGGCTGGATTCCAACATTCGGCCAGGGATCGAACAACCACTGCGTCTATTGGTACTATGAGCAACTCTACGATATCGCCGTTTATTTCTCTGAATAGTGTCTTCTCATTATCATCCTAAGCGGCCCAAATTCTTGATAACTCAGCCCAATGCGTCTGTCTGACTCGGATAATTACCTTCTCCGGTAAAACTGATTCTTCATTAGTAACAAGGCTATCCCCAAATCATGTCTGTCCATATTCAGACCAGGTCTGAACATTGATTACATTCTCAGTCCCATCGGAAGACATTGCTGCCTTAAGCTCTTTTTATAACAACTAGATAATCTGTGAATCAATACCGTTTATGAAACGATATGATATGACAATGATACATGAAAACAATGCAATAAGAGCATACAAAAGAAAATCAATGGTAGTACAAACAAGACAATCAAGGATCAAGTTAGTTAAAATGATTAGTAAAAAAAAAGAATAAAACATACAAAGGAAATTAATGGTCCTAACCGCATGCGTTCTAGTTCTCCTATGTTATCCAGCTCAGTTGGTAGAGCACAAGGTTCTTAACCTTGAGGTCGTGGGATCGAGTCCCACAGAGGGCATTTCATAATTCAGAGGTCTTCTACGGAAGCTGCTCTCAACCTGGTGTTGGGAGCAGCCTACTATCTTACCTCCCCATTACCCCATTATATATGGGAACAAGGGACAACCATTTCTATATGAGGATGAGTTCTAGCAAATGTTCCCAAGCTATTTTTACAACCTACTAAGGTTGCCCCCGATTTTGGCCCATTATAGACTTGCGAATCGGGTTCATCTTAGGGGATCACACCACTAAAAGCGTACCTCAGAACTGGTATCCGGATAGGCAACTTAAGGTGCTTTCCAGAGATACTTTGTTAGACCCACACAATGAAGCCCAATGCTCATCGTGAGGTGTGATGTTTCTCCCTACTTAGGTAAACCGGGATTGAGCTCGGGTTTAGAGCTATGATATGCAACAATCCTAAATATTACACAGAAGTGTAAGCATTAATCGGAGAGAAAATCCTTTTTTTTTTGAAAAAACATAATGAACCATAAATTAAACAAGATCGAACTCGTAATGTCCAAATAATAAATATAAGGTAACCAACTCGTGGCTCGACTCTCAATTTGTATAAAAAACAAAAGTCCCCAGCGGAGTCGCCAAGCTGTCGACATCGTTTTTCGCCCGGGCGGGGAAAGTACAATACCGACTTGGGGGTTTTCTCTTTGAAAAGATTTTCGAAAATGTGAGGAGTCGCCACCAATCATTTAAGGTGAGATTGGAACACCGTAAAAACTAGGTGATTTTAATAAAACATTTTATTTTAATTAAATATCGAGTTTTAGGGTCTACAAAAATCCAAAATCAGGTTCAGGAGTCAGTTACGCGTGGGGAAGGATTAACACCCCCACAAGCGCCCAAAAATTGGTACCTAGTTGGTTACCCTATATTTAAAATCGAAAATTTTGAGTTTGATCTTTATTTAATTTGAAAATCATTAAGGATGCAGGGTTTGAAAAGGGTATTCGTTTATCGAGACCGATAGTATTCGCCCCCGAGCGTAAATGCGGGAGATCAGCTATTGTGTCTAATAACCAAACATTGCCTTGTTTTTAGAAAAACATGATGCAGTTTCGAAAAGGATGTCGACATATTTAGGAATTACCAGTAGTCACCCCCTGAGCACGATCGCGGAGGATATACTATTAACTCTTTAATAAGTGAATAGTGCCTTAAGTTTTAAAAACAATACAATCAAGCAAAATTTTATTTAATTCTAATTATACTAAAAATAAATTAAGGTTTTTCTCTAACCTGCGGTGTCAAATTATGAAAATTAAAGAACATAGGGGGCTAAAGTCTAAGAACGCCAGCTCTAATATTAATCCTATTTTATTTTAATTAATTGTTGAATCAAATAACCGAGATGGTCCCTCGAGCGTTTACGCGAGGGCCAACTCGAATTATCCCCTAAATTAAAAGACTAGTTAGAAATCTAAGCTAAAATGGATGCTCTATTAAACCTCTTTAATTATATCAATATTAAAAATCTAATCGAAGTTCGAGAATTAAAAGGGTCAAGATCTAAAGTACCGAGTTCTAAAAGATTAAAAAGTTTGGGACCTAAATCAATAATTTCCAAAGCTAGGGGCTAATAAAAATCTAATTATTACTTAAATTGTTATACTAAAATTTTAGAACATTTTAATTATTAATTAATTTTTAATTGAACAATTGATTCGAGTATTCGGGCATATAATGCGAAAACTCGACTCGAATTGTCCCCTAATTAAACTACACTGTCATCCTAATTTCTAATTTTATTCGAATACTAATCTAAAAAAACTAAATTTAGAATTAAAAACTATGAAACAAAAGAATTAAAAATAAACTTAATTGCAATGATTAAAACAAAAGATAATAAAAACATTAAAAATATAAAATAAAATAAACATAAAATAAATATCTAATTGCATAAATATAAAAATAATAATGACTAAAATACAAGGAAATAAAGTTAGTAATTAGATAAG
Source organism: Hibiscus syriacus (assembly GCF_006381635.1). Taxonomy (NCBI): domain Eukaryota; kingdom Viridiplantae; phylum Streptophyta; class Magnoliopsida; order Malvales; family Malvaceae; genus Hibiscus; species Hibiscus syriacus. The sequence continues at coordinate 330,311 of NW_024063149.1, read as the reverse complement.
AAATAAAATGTGACCAAAATGCAAATATTAAAATAATAATAGCTAAATCAGAAATTAATAGTGATTAAATTAAAATAAAACAACACCAACATGTATAATCAGAATAAAAATAAAACAGAATGACCATAGTATAAACATGTTGAAGGTGAGGATTTATACGTGATTTACCCATTTATAACCAAAAAGCCTTAGAATATAGGGACCTAATGTTTAATTAGACCAAAAATTATAAAGTTTAGCAATCCCCTCCCCTTATGTTGTTTCCGCCGTGACTTCCTGCTTTCCTTCATCTCCTCTTTGCTCATAACCTCCATGGAAGCTTGCTCAACAGCGAACCGGAGCTACGTCACCTCGGCCACCCTACATGGGTGGCCATTCGATTCCGACACAGCCACTGGCAGCCCCTCAACAACGCGAATTGTCGACATCAACCCTCGTACGAGAGCCAAGCTTAAGATCGACCACCATACGTGGTGGTTCGACGATCCCAACTCAACCCTTATTAACCTATCACTTCCCCGACGACCTTACTACTCCGATGAACCCAATCGGCAGTCAGGTAACCTCCCGATATTTTATTATTTTGTTTTAAAACAGAAAATTAACATAAAAAAACAAAGAAAACCAGAGTCTATTTCCTTTATTGTATTACAAAGATTGAACAAGTAAACTAAATAAAATTTGGATACCTTAGAATTCTTGCTTCTGCTTTTATTGCTCCAAAAAGGAATCCCCCCTCCATATTACATTTATTTTGGGGTTTTTATAACCCATTACATATATAGAAAATAATGAAAATAATTGCTTGTATGAGCTGTGTTGGAGCAGGGCATGGATGACCGTATGGGCTGCTCGTGGAGGATGGGCGTTGGCAGCTGGCATGGCATGGCATGAATTGAGCATGGCAACATGTATGGGTATATTAAATAAAATAAATGGTGCTCACAACAAATAATGGCAAAATGTGTTTTGGACTTAATTGAATTTGTTCAAAGATTGCAAAAATATTTCAAGATTTTAAAAGGTGAAATAAGGCAATTTTGGGCCTGGTTCTGAAACCCCCTTAGGTGGTTCCTAAGGCAGAATGAAAAAATGACATACATGTTTCAAACCCCCTGCTCCAACAGTCAAATTTTTAAGAGAGGTTTCGAAACCCTCTTGATGATTTCAAAACCCTCATGCAAAATTGCAGATTTTTCAGCTTCCAACGGCTTGAAAAGATTAGGAATTGTAAATGTTACTCTTGATCCTAGAAAAAGAAAGAATAAATTAGTGAATTCGTTGGAAATCTTTAGTGAGGAGCTAAGGTAGTGGATGTAGACTTCATTGAGGAAGTTGAACCACTATAAATTATTGTGCAAATATTTCCTATCCTTTCTCCCTATTTCCCTAAATTTTCAAAAAGTCAATTCACCCTCTCTTAACATATTTCAGTTGATCGATCGAGTCTAACAAAATATTTGAAAAATATATTTCTTTAAAGTGGACATTCCTAAAAGTCAAATTCTAAAACATATGATTATGGGTTTTTAGAGCTTCACTTCTTTCGAATAATTTTAGGGCTTGATACATTTTAAATTTTAATAGAGATTTTACTATATCCTTTGTTAATAGGGAATGTAATAAAGTTGCTCATACACTTGCAACACGGGCTCTAAGAAATGGTAATTCTCTTTTCTTTGACTCGATTTTCCCGAGATTATTTCAGAATAAGTACAAAACGATATTTCTAATGGTTAATCTATTTGGGCACTCTTTTACCCTTACTTACGATTAGAAGGGTTTTTTAACAAGGCTCACTTCTTTTTAATAATAATAAAAATAAATTCAGGGCTCCACTTTCTTCAAATTTCAAAAGTGAAAATCCCTAAAAAAATTTTTTGTCAAAACTTACCCATTTTTGGGCTCCACTTCCTTTGGAATGATTCCGGTTTACAACAGAGGTTTCGATTTTTGGTTTCTTGACAGTTTTTCCACAAAAACAAGAATAGATTATGGATTTTGATTTTGAGTTCTCACAATATTGTCCGAGTTTACAATAGAGGTTTAAGAAAAACAAGTATTTTTTATTCTGGGTTTTCGACTGAGTTTTTTGTTGTTGACAAAAGTAAGAAAAGATTTATGGGTTTACAAGGATAATAGTGGCATGCACCACTGGGGGTACAATGAAGCCATCCCAAAATCTCCATGAAGGTCAACAGTCAAGGTATTTACAGCATTCTTATAGTAGAAAAAGGCAGCATTATCATAGTATCAAACAAGCTACAATCTTCCATGTTTAAAACTACTAAGGATGAAGTGCTAGTGCAAACCATAGTGTTACACTAGTATTGGTTTAATCACTTTACTAGAATCTTGTTAGAAGATAATGACATGCATAGCAAGTGCACAATAGAAGAGATATTAAGATTTTACGTGGAAAACTTTTTAGAAAAAATCACAGGCAAAAGAGAAGAATTTTCACTAATGTATAGAAGAATACAAAAGTATTTGCGGAATCGACTTGACTTCTAATCCTAATCTTTACTGTCTTGTTTAGTTCAAATCTTATAGCTAGATGCAAATGTTTGGTTTTGTCAATACTTGCAGGTCACTCATAGCAGCCTACTTGCTGGTGCTCAATGGGTACAAAAATGTTTTCCACTTAGAAGGGGGTCTTTACACATGGTTCAAAGAACTGCCATCGGAATCCGGAGAGTGATATATGGATTGATTAGATGGTGCTTCCATTGAAGCTCAAGTTTTGTCCCCAAGACTGATTTCTCCCCTTTTCCTTTAGGTTTTGAATGTGATTTCTCTTTAGACATTTTAATGGTACCAAGAACCTTGTATCTTATCATCTTAAGTTTCATGTATGACATTTTTTCTATTAATTTTCAATGTGAAAATTAATCAAACTCTACGCACACACACAAAAACACTATGCTGAGGTAGGTTTTAACCCTCAGTATTGAGGCTTTACGCACACGTAACGCACAGGGTGAACACTCAAAAGGAAGAGTTGAACCAATAGCACGGCTAAAAATCAATCGATTCTAATTCGTTTTTTTGTTCCGAGTCAAACCTGAATAACATGAGAGCATAGGTGTCTGATTTAGTCTCCCTAATATCCACACTTCAACATATCATAACAAGGTAATTGTTCTTGCCTCAAATGTGACCGCACAGAAGGAAGAGTTGAACCAAGAGCTTCAGTCAACTACTTTGCACGTCCCCTAGGAAGCGTCATTACAAAACAAAACACACAATCAACATCCACCAATTATAAGCATTGATGAACTCTAAAAATATAGAATATAAATTACGGATGCATGGGAATGGACCAAAAGTTCTCTCACCTTCCTTTCTTTCCAAGTAACCTACACTAAAAGTTTACCTAATAAGGCTGATCAAAACCTCGAGGCAAGTAGTGTCAAACCCTAGCCATTTTTGCTGTAAAGGCTAACCAAAAGGGAAGAAAATGGGGATTTTCAGGTGATAGAAGAAAAGTGATTTAAATGTAAACCCCTCCTCAAACTTTTCTCCTATAAAAATTAAAGGCTGGGATCCATTTGTAGTAAAAGTACTGATACTCACTATTCAATATTCTAAATTTAACTTCGGAAAATTGGTATAGAAACACAACCGGTAATTCTCCGAGACAACGATGGCAGATCCAACATTCCAATATCATATGATCTGATTTGGTGACCAAGGCATCCATAATCCTAAATTCATAGATTTTCTAGGCTAGGAATTTTTTCAATATAATTTAACTTTTAATAAAAAGTTCAGACTTTATCTATGTACAGAGTTTTTTATCCATCCATTTCCTTTGGAATGCTTTTACAAATCAATGAAATCTTTGCATCTGAAAAAAAAAAGTTGACATTATTATTACAAAGGATAGGAAAGATCCCAAAATCTAGACCAGTCTCAGAAAGTGATCCACCACATAACATCCCAATTAAGCTGAACCAACAGGGTAATTTATAAAAACTCACCACTAAAAATTTTCGCTTCCTAACTTCCCATGCACCCTTGAATTTGCTGCATCTAATGTTATAGGGAAAAAAATGGAGCCAAAAGGCAATGGGAAATTTTAAACTAAAACCGTTTCAAAACTGCCATCACAAGCTTGAACCTGATCGCCTGGTGGCATCCGAGCACATAGCTGCAAATTTCAGGTATCCTGGGAATCTGGTTGAAGGTTAACGATTTGAGAAACTACAAGCTTAGAGAGTTCGTTGATTGCGGCTTGAACCTGATAATCATCTGATTCCCTTTGCCTTGACCATTCAGATAACTGTGAACCTAACCTGCTATATTCATTCGCAGCAACCCCAGTCTTCTTTGATGTGGCAAGAACTTTCTCCAAATCAGTCTGTGATAATGGCCTTGGAGCCTGAAAAAACAGACAACGGAAGATGAATAAAAAACATTAACATGATAAATAAACTACGATATGTAGTTTAAAAAATTGCTAGAGGAAAAAATACCAAAGTTAATCAATTACACATGAAAAAAATAACTTGTATAATTCATACATATATACACAAAATTTTAAGATACAGTCCCTCGTCGCACAACAGAATTTTAAGAAGTGTGAGATAATGCATACATATATACACAAAATATACTTACACCAGATGGTTTTCCTTTCTTCTCCTCATCTAGTAAGTCCCTGATAGGAAAGTAGGCTGCTTTCTTGCAGAGTTCAAGAAGATCCGAACCTGTATAACCTTCACACAAACTGGCTATGTAATCGAAGTCGATATTTGGTTCAACTCTCTCACCCTTTAAAATTACCTTTAAAATCTCAGCCCTCTCCTTGCGTTCAGGTAATCCAATCTCGAAAGCCTGAGGGAGACGTCTGAGTATCGCTTCATCTAGTTCTGATGGGCGATTTGTTGCAGCAAGAACCATAACTCGTGCATTCTCTGCATAACATTATATAATCATTAAAATTTAAATTTAATAACAGTACCTAGAACATTCTTCAGGGAGCCCTTCATCAAAAACCAAATAGAATATAGTACTCTGTAGGAGAATTGATAGCATTATATAACAGCCTTTGGATATAAAAATACTCACGATCAGTGGTAAATCCATCCCATAAAGCCATAAACTCAGTCTTCATGTTTGTCATTGCTTCATGATCTGTATTACGCCGCTGTCCCAAGAAACTGTCGACCTCATCAATAAATATAATAGCAGGCTGGAGTTTATAAGCCAAGCTAAATACAGCAGCCACTGCAAATATACAAGAGCAAATAAACAATTCAATCTGAGAATTATAAAACAAACAAACTTGCATGGGGTATTACAGCCATTAGAAAAAGCATAGAATGTAGTTGTGATCACAAAACCATTTTCGGGCCACAGCCAAAAGAGAGAGTACAAAAACATTTTAGCATGACCTTAGGATGGTCAAATCAGTAAACCTTCTCTTAAAAAGGTTCTTTTCGACTGCATAACATCTCTTCTGGTTTTTCTACTAGAATTTAACTCTAAAGGAGAAAAACAGGGAAAACAGATTGCAGTACAATTGTAATCCTGTACAACCATATACATTCCGGTATAGTCAAAGAACTACAAAATGTTATAATGCATACCGAGTTTTTGCGCATCACCAAACCACTTGCTCATCAGATTTGATATTCTAACATTAATAAAAACAGCGCCGGACTCCTTTGCAATGGCTTTAGCAAGCATGGTCTTTCCAGTACCTGGGGGTCCATACAATAAAACCCTTTTTGAGGACCAAGAAGCTTTCCATGCGAAAACAGCTCTGGTCTCCTCAATGGAAGAATCACTAGTTCATAAAGAGCCTGCTTGATAGCTTCCAATCCTCCAATGGATTCGAATTCGACATCAATGTGATCAGGGTTTATCACATCACAAGCTATTACATCCTGTTAAAATGAAATAAGTGATCATTTGCTTCTATTTCCAACACATTATTTTAAAACAAACATTCCAACAATCAACAGAACACTAGGGAAACTAATCTATCTTACAGAAAAAAATTAGAAATTGAACGCAATAAGCTTTGACTTTTTAAAGCAATATATATTTATAAGAAGAACAAAAAGAAGGCTTGTTTTTGTTTCAAATCCAAAATAAAAATACCTCATATGGATTGGTATGAATTAGAGGACGACCCAATCGTTTGGCAATTTCCTTCTTGTGCTTCTGTGCCTTTTTAGAAGCTTCTCGGTTCGGGTCGAGGTGTCGGAGCCCCGCGAAGAGAACCAAGCAACTGAGGGCGGCGCTGGCGGCGTATAAAATTAGTTCTTGCAGGAACTTTGTCTCCGACGAAGATGAACCCATCTTTCGCATATGATGTATCTATCTCCAAAAGCTTTGTATTTATGTATAGAATAATTAGGGTTTTTGAGGTTTAATGATGGTGAGAGAGATGGTTTTGAGAATCAAGCAAAGGATTGGGAATTTTTTGGAAGTAGAATGGGTTTTCCAATTCTATTAAATTTGCATTTGGTACTCCAGTTACGCATATTATTTCAAATTCATACTTCAAAGTCTTTTTTCTATCAAAATGCTATTTAACTTTAGTTTCTGTTAAATATTTTATTTTACGATAAAATATATCATACACCACTAAACTATTTTCTTACTCATATTTCAGCTATTGAAGTTTAATTTTTTTTATTTAATCACTAAACTTTTGAATTTCTCCTGTTTTGATCACTCTTAAATATTATTATTATTATTATTATTATTATTATGACATGATAAATTTATTAACATTAAATGCCAAAAAAATTAAAATATTTAATTTTCAACCATGATTTTCAACCTTAACTCTAATCCTAACTCCCAATCTAAATCCCACCAATATCGCAACCTGACGACGTGATTGGTTTATCTTGAAGCAATGTCTGACTTCTGTCAACCGTTGACTTGCTCTGCATAAAGTGGTTTCAATCGATGACTCCCTCACGGTCAAGGGAGCAGAGGATATCGTCGTGCCATTGGTCAGTATACCATATCAGTTCTAGTTGGGCCTTGTGAAGAATCGATGATGCTATGAGCATGGGCCTCGAAGATGGCGAGCTTGAGGGTAGTGGTGATAGTGTTGGAGACTTGATTTTTCGACTTTCTAGATGCTATATTTGGGAAGACATGGAGAGCACTTGACGACTTTGGGGAAGACAAATGGAAGACACAACATCTTTCCTATTTTACATATAGTTCAATGAGTTGTGCCGTTCAAAAGTTGATGAGTCATCCGACCATCTTCTAGAGATCGTTAGGTACTCCCAACGTCTTCCTACAAACATTGTAAAAAATACCCTAATTAAAAAAATAAATTTTCCATCATCTCGTTTGAATATTCTCTCTAATGTGTTATCTAAAAAATTGTATTCATTTATATGTAAAGAAGAATAATAAGCCTAAATATAGGTGAAAACCAAACCATCGTGTGAAAAAAGTTGTGTTTTGAAATCTAGAAAAATAAAATTATTTGGAGTATTTTTTTAAGAAATAATTAGTTGGTATATTACTATATGAATTGATATTGTAAATATTAAAACGGATTAGATATTTAGATGCACATGTATAAAGTATATCATCATTAGGGTGGCGTAACGTGTTATGTTGAGCCCTGCTTTTATTAAGTTTTAATTTGTTTGGTAAGTAACTTTACGACTTCATGTTCAACAATGGTGGTTCCATCTTTTCCCTTAAGACCACTTGGACGAAACGGATAACCTCGCCTCTTGTCTTCTCACTCTTAACTAGTAAGTGAACCATCGTACTAATATTTTAGGATAAGTTATAATGAATATCATTCAACTTTAAATTGTCTGTCATTTTTAGTACTGAATTTAATCTTCTTTTAATTTAGTATTAAATTTTAGTTTTGAGTTCTATTTGGTCATTGAGGCGTTAAATCATTAGCGACGTGATGGTGTAACACCCCTAATTTTTATTTTATGTTAATTTAAATTTGTTTATTTATTTGAGGACCAAATTTTAAGTTTTTAAAAAATTTAGATAAATTTTGAATATTTAAACAGTTTAGGGACAACCCTAAATTAACATAATACAAACAAATACCCCTAACGTTTGAATATATGCAATTTTGACCATATTGTTTTTTTTGGAACATTTGACCTCCACACGTTTCATTTTGGGTCAATAAACACCCTCGTTGGATGAAAATCGTTAGCCAACTGACGGTCAACGCCTGAAGCTGACTCAGCAAGAACATGTGGAGGGAGATGTTGTCGTGGCATGTCCATGTCATAGTAGATGATGAAAGGCTTGAAGCCTAACCACTAGGCCAAATCACTTGGTTATTAATGTTATGCTAATAACATTATTTAAGGTATTTTGTAGACAATAAAACCACCACTAACGCAAGTACTTTTTTTTAAAAATTATAGTTAGATTTAAATTATTAGAATTATTTGAGTCAATTTAAATCATATTTAAAATTTTATTAATTTTAAATTTATAAACTTAAAAAAAAACCCTATGACAAATGTGGAACTTGGTGAAGAATGCAAGCCGGCTGGATGCTTATACCTCTTCAAGGAGTAAATTGAATCAAATATGAATTTAAATTGACTCAAATAATTCTAACAATTTAAATCTAATTTGTAGATACTCGATTTGTCCGGGGCTAATTCGGAGCAGACCCGAAGTAATGGTAACCTAACCCAACCCCAAACCAGTTGAAGACCCAACTCAAACCCAATGACCCAGCAGAAAAGCTTCCAGACCATGTGAATACTCCCTGGAAAACCAAAAAATGGTTATCGGGAGTTAACAAAAATTGTAAGTGGAGTGAGGGTTCGTTTTTAAGGATTAACCACTATCAATCAGAAAAGAGGGGATTAACCACTAGAAACGAAAAGAAAAATGAGAACACACACAGAACGAAAAAGGAGAGAAAAAACAATTTGTAAAGATTTTCTGGTTTACCATTTTCTTAGCAATAAAAGGAAACAATTTTTTTTCCTGATTTCCCGGTTCTATTCGAAGGAAAGCATTAATCATTCATAAAAGGGCAATAATATTTTCAACAACTAGAAATAGATAACATTACCAGGAGGTATTTTATCTTATTTTATTTACTTTCTAGCAACTATTTGTGTGTGTGTGGTATGTGTTTTGAAAGAAAATAAGTGTTAGAAGCTTACCGATTTGAGTCACCAGGATTAACACCGAAGCATTGAGAATTATTCGGAAAGCCTTGCATGTAGATTATTTGAATTAGTTCTCATCTTTCGGGATTTTAAAATGAAAAATAAAGGTAAATTAGAGGGTGTTTACCTTTCGGAGCCAATCGTGAGTTCCTTGAACACATCCATCATTCGTAAGAGTAGAGATGAGGTCTTGAGAAATTAAAGAAATAGAATAAAGAGAGAGTGTGAAAATCTTTTATATTTGTGTTGAACCATTGCCGGAGATGGGACCAGAGAAGGGATCGCAGAACGGCGTGAGTGTTGCCATTTAGAGCGAGATTTAAGAGTGAGATTAGAGAAGAGAAGAGGGGGTTTGTAAATCGATTCGATTGATCAATTTTTTAGTCTTGTTAGGAGGCGATAACAGCGCTGTGAGAGAGTGGAGAGGGAAGTGTGAGGCTGCCGATGATGTTTAGAGAGAGCTTTTAGGGCTCTCAACTGTGTGGGTTTGGAGAAGAGAGAGTAGAAGATGGAGAGTGAAGCTGAGCGGCAGAGGTGAGGTTAGCTCAGGTTTAGTGTTAGTTTAGGTTTTATATCAAAATTTCTGGGTAAATTAACTTTTAGTCATCGTATTTGTTGGGTTTAATTATGCTTAGATCCTCAAAATTTAGGTGTATTTTTTTAAACAAGTCCTTTGTTTGTTTTGATTTTTTTGATTTTTTTCGAATGTGTAGGCACTATTTATGTATTTTTCATATTATTTTAGCTTGGAACGAATAGGATAAATTGTATATCAGACTCTGTAATTTATGCACATTTTATATTTAGGTCATTGATTTATTTCTGATTTATAAATTTAATTTTACATATATTTAAATTTAGTCATTATTTTTAATATATATATATATATATATAGTTTGGCATGTTATGTTTTTGTATTTAAGTCACATTTGTACATTATATGTTAATATGCATGGTTTATAATTTTTAATTAAAACATATGTATATAATTTTTGTATGTCACGTTGCATGATATTTTTAATCATAATACTTGTTTAATTAATTTTTGGCATGACATCCTTTTTACACAATTTGTATGATACCCTCATGTGCATAACTTGACTTATAAATACATAATCAGACTAAGGGTAATACCCTTTTAATTTAAAATTGTCTTGAGTGGCTTGTTTAACTCATTAGAGGGCCGTTTTGACGATTTTAAATTAAAAATGTATCCCGAAAGTGAAATCTAAAAAATTGATTCGTTACTTAAAATTTGGGAACGAAAGAAAAGGAAATGTTTGGTTATTAAATTTTTTGAGAAAAGATTGTTACAACTCATCTAAGATCTGGTCTTGATATTTTTAAATAATCGAACATTCTTTATCTTTCTAAAACGGCTCGGTAATTTTAATTTAATCTATTTTGTTTCTTTTGAATGTTATAAAATTCACATCTTTGTTTTATGGGATCAAAAGTCAAATTAAAGTCAATTTGTAAATTTCATTGCAAAGACGTTAATTAATCGACTAGGTATCGATTTAGGGCGTTGTGGGAATGCTAATCATTCCCCACACGTAATCGACTCCCGAATTCGATTTTTGGTACGTAGACCTCAATTTGTTGTTTTAATTAAAATTAATTTTTATTTAAATGACAACATTTTAGGTGTCCAATCACACCCTAATCAAAGATTGGTGGCGACTCCTCGAACCGTATTTTTTTATCGTAAAGGAAATCCCAAAATTTTCGAAACGATAGAGGTTTTCAAATCACATTGCTTTTTAATTAATTAATCAAAAGGGAATAATTAAAAAATGTTGTGGTAATTTAAAATTTCACTTTTTAAAGAAAAAATTGTTTTGACAGCTTGGCGACTCCGTTGGGAATTTTTTTAGAGAGTCAGGCCGATAGTCGATTAATTAATTGTCTTTGCAATTGAAAGTTATAAATTCATTTTAATTTGGTTTTTGATCCCTTATTTGGTTTTAATATTTTTTTTTATAATTTGATTAAGCAATAAATAGTTGTACTGATATGTTTGCTAATGGTTTCAGATTAATTGTGTGAATTGGGAACTGATTTGAGTGTTTTTATTGTGTGTTTTTTGCTTTTCCCACACACTGCACTGTTGCATTATCATGACATGAGCTAAAACCCCACTCCGTCCAAATTAAGTAGGAGTGAGAGACTATGCCCTCATGTGGTTTTCACCTCCGCATGGGATAATGGATCGCTCCTGGAGCTCACGCCTTATGATCCTCGTGATGGTATTCACCTCCGCACGGACATAAGGAGGTGTGTTCCCTTGAATTGAACTGGATCCCCTAAAGCCTGTGATGGGCCAGGATTGAGAGTTCATCAGCCCAAGGGGGAACCGACAATGACAATTCAAGAACCTATTACTTTAGAACCAAACCCATCATATAGTGAACATAGAGCCCGAATTTAGATTGAGCCTAACCCGAACCTTAAGAGTCCCATAAGGAGGGTACACAAGGAAAAGCTTTTTGAGTAATTTATTTTCATTTTTCGAATAAGCATGCGAACTAGATATCATGCGGTTAGGTTTATTTTTCGAATAAGCATACGAATTAGATATCACGTGGTTAGGGTTTTTATGTTCAAACAAAGCATGGAGGTAGATATCATGTTGGGTAGGATCTGATAAAGCATGATTGGGTAGCCAACATGTGTGGGTAGGATTCTTGAACAAATTATTATCCCTGATTAATTACTTTTATTGATGCTTTTATGTTGTCTTTGCTTTATTTTTTTTGTTTTGCATTGCACTATCTATTTCATGGTGTTGATTTTGGATCGATGTCTATATAGAAGGCTAGTAATATGGAACGAAAGGTTCATAAAGAGGTTGAAGACAATATAGATGTTGTGAGGTGGTCGAAACAGTCCCAGCTGACCAACAGAGATAGTGTGATGCCCGGATACATGTCGGAGTTGATTGGTTACACTCACATCAATATACGTCAGAATGATCTGAGTGAGCTAAAAGTGGTACGGGTTATCAGTTGTATGGTGATATTCCTTATCTTCTGGATGTTCCTATTGACCAGAATATGTTTAGAGCACTGACACAGTTCTGGAATCCCGCTTATAGCTGTTTTACATTTGGTAGAGTGGATCTGACACCAACAATAGAGGAGTATCAAGCTTTGACCCGTTTTCCGAGGTCTCAAATGGATAGAATATATACCAAGTTGCCATTCCCTCCTTCATTTAAGAAGAAATTGCTATTGATGATTGGAATGAGACAAGATTGGGTTGTCAGAAACATTAAGAAGAAAGGAGACAGTGAGTGCATCTCTTGGGCTGCTTTGAAAGAAGTGACTGATCGTCACCCTAACAAGAGGAAGAAGCTTGACCTGTTTGCTCTAGGGATTTATGTGTTCGTTATTTTTCTGAAGGTGATGGAATATGTAGACGTATCAGGTGTTGACCTGATCGAAAGATTAGATAAGCATGTGGATCCTGTTCTAGACATTCTAGCCAAGACGTTCCATTCTTTGAGTTCTTGTAGGTGAGAAAGAGAAGGATGCTTTATAGGGTGTGCACCTCTACTGCTAGTGTGGATTCTTAGTCATTTTAAGCACGTTGAAAGGGCACCAGGACGAGTGTTTTTGGACGGATTTTCACCTTTGAAGGATTTTCTTTCTAAATAATGACCTGAGGGCTTCACCGAAGAAAAATAGATGGTCATATTCAAGGATATCAGGGATGGTGATATTTTGTGGCGAGCTTCATGGAATGTCTCTTTGGATATACTGTACGGATGTAGAGAGCGAGATTGGGTTCCTTTGCTAAGTATATGGGGTTCTATCAGGTATGCATCGATGCTAGTTTCCAGATAGTATGGGTCAAGGCAGTTCATTCCAGCCACATGGTACTTGGTAGGGTCAGATTTTGCATTCAAAGGAGAACAATATATGAGTAAAGTCAAGGGGGTTACTGAGACCTGTAAACATACTCGTCGTGTAAATCTGTTCACCTATGATCTCGAGTTATCTTAGGAGTATGAGCAGTGGAGAAGCATTCGAGTAAATGACAAAATCCCAATGATGAATCCTGAAAACATTTAGCTTATGGAAGAACATTTGAGAATGGTGCCCTCTCCATTAGATCTAGCTAAGCGCGATTTCAAGGCAGAAAGGAAACAATGGAGAATGACTTTGCAGAAATTAGAGGATGATGTGTATAAAAATGATTGGAGATTGATATTCAGAAGGGTAGAACAGATCGAATTGAAAAGGTAGAGAAGCAACTTCGGCTAGAATTTGATGATCTTCAGTTATCTTATCAATGAATGGTAAAAGATCAGACAAATTTTAGTTAGAGTAACTCCTCTGTCGAATTGAGACAAGAAGTGACGAGTTTAAAGAGAGTATCTGGAGAGAGTCAAGAATAGCTCAAGCAAATCAGACACCAAATTAAGATTTTATCAAAAGAAAAGAGTTCTTTAGAGCATCGATTGCAAGAGAGTCAAGCTTAGAATGAGAAGTTGAAGGGGAAGATTTTGAGTTTAGAGGCTACATTACGATGATACCGAACCAGGGAAGGTAGCTCGAGCCGTGGGGAGGTTGAGAGTCTGAAGAAACAAGTGAGTCTGAATAAACAAGTGAGTCAACTTGAGGCCATGGTTTAGGATTTTCAGAGGCGAGCAAGTGAGCTTCTGATAGTTCCATACGAGGGGGTTATACAGTGGCGTTTTCGGTGGGAGCAAGCCCAGGCGAGCGTAAAGCAAAGAGAGGATCTTATTGCTTGTTACCTAGGACATGTGCGGGGAATAAATCAACATTTGGTTAATCTATCTGAGGAAGTTACTGCTCTAAGTGAAGAACTGGATCCCGAGGCTGAAGAAAATCAGAAGATTGTGGATTTGCTAGCACATGTACAACAAATAGGAGAGATAGTGCAGATTTATTTGTGATATATTTCAACCTTGTAATTGAACGTCGTTTCTAATATAAAGAGTTGTTCTAAGGAGTCGTTCCAGGATCAACACCCTTCTTTTGCATATGCATTTTTATTTTTTGCAATGCATTTAAATTTAATTTTTTGCACTGCATTTTTTTATTCATAATCATATATTTCATATTCATTAATAAAACATCAACATTAACAAAAGAACTGTGTGGAAGAGGAATACTGGGAACTTCCAAGCATCCCTATAGTACTCGGAAGAAGGTCATGGATGAGAAAATTGCTCAAATTGAGAAAAATCAGCTGGAGTTGCAAGGGAATATAAAGAAAATGCAAGAAGACATGATGAATGCTCAAAAGGAATGTTTGCTAAGTTTGCAAGTCTGTTGGAAGGAAGAAAGCCTGAACATGGAAAGAGCCATGTGCCAAGAGATATAACTGATGAACCACTTTATCCTCCAGGGTTTACCCCAGCATAATCTCAGACGCCTGTTCATACTGGGAAAGTACACATCAATCTAGCTGGTGCTTCTGTGAACTTATATCCTGGGTCTAGTTCACACAATGAGGAACATCAATATCACCAGGTTCCAGACCTTGATGAAGAAGCCAATAAATACCAAAACAATCCAATGGAATAGAAATAGAAATAATTAGAAAGAGAAGTCAGAGCTATGAAAGAAGATACCAGTGTGTATGGATTCGACACCAAGGAATTAAGTTTAGTTCCTAGTTTGTTCTTGCCTCCCGAAGTTCAAGATTCCTGAATTTGAGAAATTTGACGGTACTAGGTGTCTCTATACCTATATTACGATGTTTTGTAGGAAGATGACTAGGTACGTAGGGGATGATGAGTTATTGATACACTACTTCCAGGAAAGCTTAACGGGTTTAGCAATCTGATGATATAATCAACTGAGTAGAGTTAATTTTTGGTCGTGAAAAGAACTGGCTAAATCCTTTCTCGAGTAGTATAAACATGTGAAGGATGTTAGGCCTAACAGGATGATGTTGCAAGGTATGGAGAAGAAATCTAATGAGAGTTTTAGATAATACGCTCAAAGCTGGAGGGATATGGCTGTGCAAGTCTATCCACCACTGGAATAGGAGGAAACAAATATGTTGTTCGTCAATACTTTAAGGGCTCCTTTTTTCACGCACCTTATAGGTAATCCTTATCAAAGTTTTGCTGATATGGTTATGGCAGGAGAAATGATTGAAATGGCGGTTAAGAGTGGAAAGCTCGAGGGAGGGGAATCTAATAAGAGGCCACCGGTGAGGAAAAAGGAAAATGAAGTTTGTAACGTGAGGCAATATGATTCTAATAACATCATCATGTCCCGACCTCAAGGAACATGGTCATTTACAAAAAATGACAATAAACAAGGGGCAAGGGACTAGAGGAGAGAAAGGCCTTAGTTCGACCCTATCCCGATGAATTATAAAGAATTATTTAAGATATTATATGACCGATATGTAGTTTCACCGTATCATGTGACACCAATGCAACCTCCTTTCCAAAATGGTATGATGCTAGTTTTCAATGTGAGTATCATGTGGGGAATCCTAGATATTCTATAAAAAAATGTACTGCATTTAAAAAGGTCATCCAAGCTTTGAGAATAAGGAATGTCATCAACTTTGGTGATAGAAAACAACCGAATATAGCTCAGAATCTATTGTCGAACCATACAGGGACAAGGGTTAATGTAGTTACTGAAGAGAAAGAAATGAGAATTATAAGGAAGGTTAATGAGGTGGTATCACCCATGTATTGGGTGTGGTGCCAAATGGTTAAGGTAGGATTGTTGAAGCCCAGTCTGATATGTGAACAGTTTAACAGTGAAGAGGTATGTCAGTATCATAACAGTGAAGGACACAATATTCAATGATGTCTTAATTTCCTATCTTTGGTACAAACATGATGAACATTAAAGAAATTGATTTCTTTAAAGAGATCACTGAAGAAGAGGAAACAGAAGTTTACACTTTAGAATGATCGTCTAAAGGGGTTTACAATGCTAGTTGTCCCCTAATCATTATTCCCAACAATCGAGTGACTAAAAAGTTAGCTCCAAAAGTGGTTATTACACCTCCATCTCCATTCCCATATTGAGATAGTAAGCAAGTGCCTTGGAGATATTATTGACATATGGGAGAGGTAACAAAAGAAGGTGGGGAAATAGATGAGGTGAGACATTTACCAGAACTGATAGGTGTTATTCTCTTAATCCACCTAAAGAGTCTGATAAGAAGACTGCTATTGATAAGGGGAAAAGGTTGATGTGTAGATAAAAGAAGATGAGCATGTCATCAATGAACTTGTAACTGAGAGTGAAGCAGTATAGTTTTTGAAGTTCTTGAAACAAAGTGAGTACAACGTTGTTGAATAATTGCACAAGTTGCCTACCCATATTTTTGTCTTATCATTTCTTCTGAGTTCAGAGGCCCATAGAAATGCTTTATTAAAAGTGTTGAACCAGACCTTTGTTCCAAAGGAGTTGCCCATAGAAAAGTTGGACCGATTAGTTGCCAACATACAAGCTGATAATTTTCTATATTTTTCTGAAGATGAGATCCTTTCTGGGATGGTTGGTAGTCATAAGGCTTTGCATATCACAGTTAAGTGTAAAGGGCATGTACTGTTCAGAGTATTGGTTGATAATGGTTCAACTTTGAATGTGATTCCCTTGGTAACTCTGAAGAAGCCACCATTTGATAGTACACTTATGAAAAGCTTTCAGAGTGTGTTCGAGCTTTTGATGAGACTAAAAGAGAAGTGGTAGGCAAGATTGATGTTCCTCTAACCATTGGTCCAACAACTTATGAAGTGGAATTTCTCGTGATGGACATTATGCCTACGTACAATATCTTGTTGGGAAGGCCTTGGATTCATCAGGCCGGTGCAGTTTCATCAACATTGCACCAGAGACTAAAATTTGTAATTGATGAAAGGTTGGTATGTATTTACACTGAAGAGGACATCATTGCTTCTGTTTCTACTACTGCTCCAAACATTAAAGTGGATGAGCAAGCTATTGAATGTTGTTTCAGATTGTTAGAATTTGTCAATGCTACATTTGTAGCTGAAGGTAAAAATATACCAAAGCCTAGATTGTCAAATTGTACCAAGATGGGGGCTTAAACTGACTCTTGGAAGAGGAGACAAAGTTGGAAAAGGGTTAGGAAGTCAGTTACACGGATAAGTGAATCCAATCTGCCCTGTTACTAAAAGAGATCGATTTGGTTTGGGGTATTATCCAACTTTGAGGGAGAAGCTGAGGGGAATTAAAAAGGGTCAGGAAATGAGAAAGGCCAGGTTGGTTGGTGAAGACCTTAGCTGGGAACCCATGACCTTCCCACCATTGAGCAGCACTTTCATATCAGGAGGGAATATGTTATAACTGATGATGAGTTTGGAGAAATGAGAGCTACGAGCATTTACCTGTACCGCCGGGCTTCGTGTTGAACAATTGGACTGCGGAAGAACTTCCTGTAGTTTACAAGTCTTTTACAGAGTAATGCACTAGAAATTTCCCCTATTGTTCGTACCCTGGGGCAATAGGTGATTTTATGTAAAGGGTTAAGTTGTTTATTTTTACTTGCTTTCAATAAAAGATGCATTCTGTTAGTTCAGAATGGCAAGCATTCTCCCATGCATTTCTTTTATTCTTTGTTGTATATATGTATGTATTATTTCTTTCTATTTATTTATATGGGAAAATTCCTCCCATATGTATATATTTATCTTCTCTTTCATTATTTTTTTCAGGAGCTCAGATATCAATAATATGAATGCTAATAACCCTGACCCGGAGATTGATTTCGAGAAGCCTATATGTCAAGGGGAAATCGAAGATTGTAATGACGATGAGGGATGTGAACTACCTTCTGAATTGCTAAAAATGGTGGAGAATAAAGATAAGCAGATTCTACCTCATAAAGAGCTTACTGAGATTTTGAATTTGGGAACATATGAGGATAAGAGAGAAGTAAAGATTGGAACTACTCTGTCTATTGGAGAGCGATAAGACTTGATAGAATTGCTTCGGGAATACAAGGATGTGTTTGCGTGGTCGTACGAAGATATGTCAGGTTTAGATATAGAATTGGTTTTCCACAAACTGCCAATAAAGCCTGAGTGTATAATTATACAACAAAAATTGAGAATAATAAGACCTGAGATATTACTCAAGATTAAATAAGAAGTGAAGAAACAATTTGATGCTGGGTTTCTTAAGGTGGCTAAATATCCTGAGTGGGTGGCGAATATCGTCCTAGTACCAAAGAAGGGTGGGAAAGTTCTAATGTGTGTCGACTACAGAGATCTCAATAGAGCTAGTCCAAAGGATAATTTTCCTTTGCCACATATAGATACTTTAGTGGATAATACTGCTAGAAATTCTTTGTTCTAATTTATGGATGGTTTCTCTGGCTATAATCAAATTAAGATGAACCCTGAAGATATGAAAAAATGACATTTGTTACTATATGGGGAACGTTTTGTTATAAAGTAATGCCGTTTGGATTGAAAAATGCAGGGGTAACATATCAAGGGTCACGGTGACGTTATTTAACGACATGATGCATAAAGAAATACAAGTTTATGTCGATGATATGATTGTCAAAGCCAAGACAGAGGAAGAAAATATTGGGAATTTAGGAAAGCTCTTTAAAAGACTAAGAAGATGCCAGCTAAAACTCAACCCAAATAAATGTATTTTTGGGTTGACATATGGGAAACTTTTGGGATTCATAGTAAGCCAAAAGGGAATTGAAATAGATCCAGATAAAGTAAAAGCCATTCAGAATTTTTCATCCCCAAGAACACATAAATAGGTTAGAGGATTTTTGGGAAGATTGAATTATATAGCTCGGTTTATTTCACAGTTGACTGAAAAATGTGATCCCATATTCAGTCTTCTTCGCAAGAATAACTCAGGGGAATGGAGTGAGGATTGTCAAAAAGCTTTTTAAGCAGTGAAGAGATATTTGTCGAGTACTCCAATCTTAGTGCCACCCATCTCAGGCAAACCTTTGATCCTTTATTTGTCAGTTTATGAAAATTCAAAGGGGTGTGCACTGAGACAACGTGACCAAACTGAGAAGAAAGAGAGGGCTATCTATTATCTCAGCAAAAAGTTCACTGAATGTGAGACTAGATACTCACCAATTAAAAAGTTGTGTTGCACTTTAGTATGGGATACCCGAAGGCTTAGGCAATATATGTTGTATCATACCACTTGGCTTATATCCAAGCTTGATCCTTTGAAGTATCTAATGGGTGTGCCTGCATTATTTGGAAGATTATCTCGTTGGCAAATCCTATTATCCGAATTTGACATCCAATATGTAAACTAGACAATAGTTAAAGGAAATGCTATACCGAAATTCAATGCAAGTAAGGCTTGGAAGAATATGAGCCGTTGAGCTTTGATTTCCCAGATGAGGATTTAATGGCTATTTCAGTGGAAGAAGAAGTTACATCCACTAGTAAATATTGGAAGTTGAACTTCGATGGTACTTCAAATGCTATTGGACACATAATTGGGGCAATTTTGGTCTCACCAGAGGGAGAGCATTATCTTTTCACCAGTCGGCTTAATTTTGATTGTACAAACAATATGGTTGAATATGAAGCTTGTGTTTTAGGTCTTAGAGCTGCTGTTGAACGCAAAGTAAAAATGCTCAAGGTATATGGGGATTCAGCTTTGGTAATCTACCAACTCAGAGGAGAATGGGAGACAAAAGATCCCAAGCTTGTAGAATACCATAAGTTGGTTATGGAACTTGCTGAAGAATTTAAAGAAGTAACTTTCAATTACCTCCCCAGGGAAGAGAATCAAATGGCAGATGCCTTGGCCACACTGGTAGCAACATTTAAGATGAATAAATATTCAAATATGATGCCTATTGAAATAAAGGCTTATGAGTATCCAACCCATTGTTTTAATATTGAAGAAGAAGAAGATGAAAACCCCTGGTATTATGATATCTTGCAATATATAGGATATCAGAGTTATATGGAACATACCACTTAGAATGATATGAGAACCATTAGAAGAATGATATCAAGGTATGTGCTTGATGGTGAGACTCTGTACAAGAAAAGCATGGATCAGATCTTGTTAAAGTGTGTTGACACGAAAGAGGTCAAGACAATTCTTTATGAAGGAATATGTGGTACCCATGCTAATGGGCATGTAAAGGCTAGAAAGATTATGAGATTTGGGTATTATTGGTCAACTATGGAAAGTAACTATATTTGCTATGCCCGAAAATGTCACAAATGTCAGATTTATAGAGATAAGATATATACTCCTCTTCATCCGTTACATTTAATGACAGCTCCGTGGCCATTTTCAATGTAGGGCATGGATGTTATTGGACAAATTTCACCCAAGGCTTCAAATGGTCATCGCTTCATTCTGGCAGCCATAGATTACTTCACCAAGTGAGTAGAAGAAACTTCCCATGCAAATGTTACCCGGTCGACAATATGGAAATTCTTAAAGAATGAGATCATTTGTAGATATGGTTTACCAGAGAGGATTATCTCCGACAATGCATTAAATTTAAACAATAACATGATGGACTCGGTTTGTAAGCAATTTAAAAATAAAACATCATAATTCCACCACTTATCGCCCAAAGATGAATGGGGAAGTAGAGGCAGCTAATAAGAACATCAAAAGGCTCATAGAGAAGATGACCGAGACCTATAAGGACTGGCATGAGAAATTACCATTTGCTTTTTTTGCTTATTAAACTTTAGTACGGACGTCAACTGGGGCAACTCCATTTTCTCTAGTATATGGGATGGAAGCTGTCCTACCTATTAAGGTGGAAATTTCCTCACTTCAGATTTTTTCAGAGGTGAAGCTAAATGAGGCAGAATAGGTACAAGCTAGGTATGACCAGTTGAATCTGATTGAGGAAAATAGATTGAAAGCTATTTGTCATGGTCAGATGTACCAGAAAGGTATGATACGAGCACATGATAAGAAAGTTCACCTTCAAGAATTCCATGAAGGATATTTGGTGCTTAGAAGGATTTTGTCTATTCAGAAGGATTTCCGAGGAAAATGGATGCCCAACTGGGAAGGACCTTATGTTGTCAAGAAAGCCTATTGAAATGGACGGATCAGAATTACCCTATCCAGTGAATTCCGATACAGTTAAGAGATATTTTACTTGAATAAGAATGAAAAAAGAAAAAAGAAAAGAGAAAAATGAAAAAGAGAAAAATGAAAAAGAGAAAAATGAAAAAGGGGAAAAATGAAAAAGGGAAAACAAATAAGAAATGAAAAAATGAAAAAGAAAAGAAAAAAAAGAAAAAGAAAAAGAAAATAAAAAGGAGGTATCAAGTTGAAAACCCGTAAAGGGCGACTTGAGTTTTGTTTAAATTTAGAATTCGTGAATGGTGGAGGTTTTGAATTGATTTTTGAAGGGGAAAAACTCCTGATATGGGTAGTAACAATGATAATTGGTGATTAGGGTTGAGACCAAATATTAATGAGTCTCGATGGAAACAATCAGGAGAGAAATTGAATGCATACGATATTCAATACTGGTTTAGGGCATCCAATAATGAGAGATTTTGGGAGTTCAGAAAGAGCTTCACACTCTTAAGCATCATTACAATTTTGGAGATCCTTTTGACAGAAGCTACACTCGAGTCATTCTAACGGCATGCCAGTTAAAAAGCATTTACATTATTGATATTTGAAGACGCCTACTCTTTTGTTCTTTTACTGTTTACAGTTAAAAGTTTGCCATGTAGTTACCTAAAAATTCTCTACATTTATATAAATAAAGAGATGTATTTTCTTGTTAATTTCCCTTTTGTAAGCGTCTTATTTTGAAAGGTTAAAATATATAGCTTAACTTGAAGTACATGAGATCATTTTATTATTGTGCAAAAGGTTTTGGAAAATGCAGGTATTTTGAAGCTGACAATGGTTTAAACATGCAAGCTTGTATGGTTACGAGAAGTTAAAACCTTGGAATTCATAGAAAATCTCAGTCATTAAAAGATGACCCTAAGGTATTATCGTTTATCAAGAAGTTGGTCATGGGTACTGACGGGTTTCAAGAAAGAAAGAAGTCAAAGTCCTGTTAAGCCGAACGATATGGTATTGAGAATGTTAACTGGGGTGAACTGGTCAAATGTTCTGTGCCCAAGACGAAACCGAGTTCCATCGAGATCAAAAGAGATGGTGTTCCTTCAAAGAAGAAAATGCATTAAATTGCATAATTGCATACATTTTAGGCATGAATAGGATCCTAGCATTCATAATTGCATGATGACTTAAATATCTACAGGTTTCCCAGGGATAGTTGAAGATTGAAGATATGGAAACATCAAGATGAGGATAACTAGTTTTGAAATATTGAAAAGAATAATGTTTAGACGATAAATGAGCCAAAGTAGATTCATATATCCAATGGCTTCCAGACAAGTCTTCACGATGGAGATGGATTTTCAGAAATTTTCTCAAATTCTAAATATTTGAGTATAATATTTTTCAAACCTACATTAATGATTGGTAATGTTTGATTTTCAGGTTTGACCTTCGAAACAAGTCAATCTTAAGCCTTCACGAAAGAGCAGTGAAGCAATTCAATCTTAAGCCTTCACGAAAGAGTAGTGAAGCAAATCATCTATAAGCCTTCACAGAAGAATAGTGAAGCAGACTAATTTTATGAACATTATTCAAATCTAATACTCCCTGAAAGAATAGGAAACGAACCCGTTTGCTGAAAATTGTTCGACTCTTATACTCCCTGAACGAATAGGGAGCAGACATGTTTGCTGAAGATAGTTCGAGTTTTATACTCCCTGAAGGAAAAGGGAGCGAACCCGTCATTCGAAGATTTTTCAAGTCTTATTTATCCCGAAGTAACAGTGTAGTGGTTTAATCTTTTTGAAGTTCTCATGACTGGACAAACGCGATCATCTTGTGATCTTTTCTCTATTCCCGTTACATGACAATGAGTAAAGACGGGCAGCTGTAGATACTCGCTTTGTCCGGGGCTAAGTCGGAGCAGACCCAAAGTAATGGCAACCTAACCCGGCCCCAAACCAGTTGAAGGCCCAACTCAAGCCCAATGAAGCAGAACAGCTTCCAACCCACATGAGTACTCCCTGGAAAACCAAAAACTGGTTATCGGGATTTAACAAAAACTGTAAGTGGAGTGAGGGTCGGTTTTTAAGGATTAACCACTATCAATCAGAAAAGAGGGAATAACCACTGGAAATGAAAAGAAAAAGGAGAACACACACAGAACGAAAAAGGAGAGAAAAAACAATTTGTAAAGATTTTTTGGTTTACCATTTTCAAAGCAATAAAAGGAAACAAATTTTTTTCCTGATTTCCCGGTTCCATTCGAAGGAAAGCATTAATCATTCACAAAAGTGAAATAATATTTTTAACAACCAGAAACGGATAACATTAACAAGGAGGTATTTTATCTTATTTTATTTACTTTCTAGTAACTATTTGTGTTTGTGTGGTATGTGCTTTGAAAGAAAATAAGAGTTAGAAGCTTACCGATTTGAGTCACCGGGATTAACATCGAAGCATTGAGAATTATTCAGAAATCCTTGCATGTAGATTATTTGAATTAGTTCTCATCTTTCAGGATTTTAAAATGAAAAATAGAGGTAAATTAGAGGGTTTAGTGTTTACCTTTCAGAGCCAATCGGTGAGTTCCTTGAACACATCCATCATTCATAAGAGTAGAGGTAAGATCTTGAGAAATTAAAGAAATAGAATAAAGAGAGAGAGAGAGAGAGAAAGAGAGAGAGAGAGTAAAAATCTTTTATCTTTGTGTTGAACCATCGCCGAAGATGGGAGAATAGAAGGGATCGCAAAATGGCGTGAGTGTTGCCCTTTAGAGCTAGATTTAAGAGTGAGATTAGAGAGGAGTAGATGGTATATGTAAATCGATTCTATTGGTCGGTGTTTTAGTCTTGTTAGGAGGCGATAACGGCGTTGTGAGAGAGTGGAGAGGGAAGTATGAGGCTGCTGGTGATGTTGAGAGAGAGCTTTTAGGGCTCTCGACTGTGTGGGTTTGGAGAAGAGAGAGGTGAAAATTGAGAGTGAAGTTGAGCGGCAGAGGTGAGGTTAGCTTAGGTTTAGTGTTAGTTTAGGTTTTATATCAAAATTTTTGGGTAAATTAACTTTTAGTCATCGTATTTGTTGGGGTAAATTATGCTTAGATCCTCAAAATTTAGGCACATTTTTTAAAGAAGTCCTTTGTTTGTTTTAATTTTCTGATTTTTTTTAATGTGTAGGCACTATTTATGTAATTTTTCATATTATTTTAGCTTGGACCGAATAGGATAAATTGTATATCAGAATATTTAATTTTTGTGCATTTTATATTTAGGTCACTGATTTATTTCTAATTTATAAATTTAATTTTACATATATT
Source organism: Hibiscus syriacus (assembly GCF_006381635.1). Taxonomy (NCBI): domain Eukaryota; kingdom Viridiplantae; phylum Streptophyta; class Magnoliopsida; order Malvales; family Malvaceae; genus Hibiscus; species Hibiscus syriacus. The sequence goes on along the minus strand of NW_024063149.1, from coordinate 305,796 downwards.
TAAATTTAGTCATTATTTTTAATATATATATATATATATATATATTATAGTTTGGTATGTTATGTTTTTGTATTTAATTCACATTTGAACATTATATGTTAATATGCGTTGTAACATCCGCAATACCGGGTTAGTGACTAAATTGAAAAGTTTCAGAATTTGGTGATTAACGTATAAGAATGAAATAATTTAATGATTATTGGAAATATATGATGAAGGTTATTTAGTAATTATTAAAAGAAGTTAAGGGTTAAATGGTCATTTGACCAGAAAGATTTTTTATCTTTCTTTTAAAGGTGATATAAACGTGGGAAATGAGAAACATCCAGAGTTCTCTTCTCATTTCTTCTTCTTCATACTTGGGAGAGCAAGGCAAAGGTGAGAGTTTTATTAGTTGATTATTATTTGAATTTTAAGTTTGGTTTTGATCTTTAGTTGATGGATAAACTTAAGGAAAGCTTGGGTTACGGTAAAATCAAAGAATGAAGGGGTTAAGGGAGATTAAAGATTTGGAGTTTTTATATGAAATTTTTGGAAAAGAATTGATAAGTAGAATTTGAAGTTAAATTTGACTTGTCAATAGTTAAATTAAGAGATTTTAGGTGATAGAATTGGATTTAGAACATATAGAAAATTTGAGTAAGATTATTGAATTTCATAAGAGGAAAGGTTTTTGAGAATTAAAATGGGATAAATGAGCACAAATGGGTTTAAGTATGTGTGTTTGAATTTAGTATATAAAAGAGGTTGAAATAGGAAGTGTTTAAGTTGAAATGAAGTATTTTTCGTGCTGAAAATGTAATTCTGGGCTAGGGGAATCGGTACCCATTCAAGGGGAACCGATACCCCTTCAAGCGAATAAAATTCTAGAATGTCATGGGGGAACCGATACCCCCACAGGAGGGAACCGATTCCCCCTAAAGGAAAATTGAAAATATTAGTTTAATAAGTTCGTTTAAGTTGCTAGTATCAAATTACAAGGTGTAGGTATCTAATAATTGTCTTAAAATGTATAATTATGTAGATTCAAAGCCTAAACAAGTTCCGGAATCATTGACAAGTAAGATCGATAAAAAGGGAAGATAAGAGATTGGAATGGACTAGTGAGGCCAGGTGAGTGCATACTAGTGATATGTAGTGTTTAATGGAAATAAGACTTGCGATGAGTCTATTTCCTAGAGTAATATGCATGAAGTCATGGACATGATTATGTGTGGTTATAATTATATGTGATTATCTGTATTACATTGATTGTATGTATGCATGACTAAAGATAATGATATGCTTTGTATATGCTATATGATGTATGTAAGACTTTAATATGTAATAATGGAAGAACATGAAATAAGTTATATGATAGAGTCATAAGAAATGAAATGAACATGAGAGAATAAGATAATCAAGTATAAGTTATATGATATGGTATAAGTGATTATACGAGAAATGTTAGGAGACTCTAAGAGAATAGTATGAATTCGAGGGCATAAATAAGGATACATAAGTTATATAGGGAAGATTGATAAATTAAAGGAAACTATTGTTTAGGTATTATAGTGAAGAGCTACAAAGTTTTATTAAAGAGTATTGTGGAAGTCATGAGAAATTGAACTAAATAAATAGATGGTTTATGTGAGTGGAAAAGGAAAATGATATAAAATAAATGGAAATTATTTATAAGATAGCATGAGACTAATTGAACATGTAATATAAACTTTATAAAGGAGTACATGGGTAAAATCATTATATGTTACAATTATAGAGTATTACTATACAAATTATATTAAAATATGATATATGAGAATATGAGTAAGTTTATAGGATATTGATAGGACATATAAGAATATTTAAATGTATGCTGATATGAAAAAGGGAATACAAAGAAATGGAGCATAAGGTAGATAATATAATATCAGTTATTATATATCTATATGATATATGTCATCAGGTAATATGAAAGGACTCTGAAAATTGATATAAGCTATGAGAAAGTGTTCTAGGTGTTTCTTTGTGTTATATGAAGCATATATGATCATATGTGAACAAGATATGATATGTATGTTTATATGAATATCTGAGAAATGATCTAAGCTATATGATATGTTATATGACATAGATCTATGTAACTACGCGAGAAAGTATATAAGCTATGTGACATGTAAATGTGACTCATATGAAAATGTTCTATGAGTAATTGAATTATGTGTTATGTGAAATGATAAGTATAAAAGAAAATGCCCATGTTATGTGTCTTGAGAGCTAGGGGTATAGTTGGCATGCCAAGAGTCGAGGGTCTATGTAGTCTTTCGGGACATATATGTATTCTTTGGAACATGTGTGAAGTCTGGTGAGACACATACTTGATCCCTAGTATATGTATATGATTCTTAAGGAATGATATGTGGTCCTTCGGGACATATATGTATTCTTTGGAACATGTGAAGTCTGGTGAGACACATACTTGATCCCTAGTATATGTATATGATTCTTAAGGAATGATATGTGGTCCTTATGGACATTATTATATGGCACTACGGTGCAACTCTACGTGGCACTACGGTGCAATTCTATATGGCACTACGGTGCAACTCTACGCGGCACTACAGTGCAATTCTATATGGCACTTCGGTGCATTTATATGAGCTGTGGTGACAACATTAGTGCACAACCTCAATAAACTCACATATCTATAGTTCTCACATATGTACATGGGCTAATCAAGAGATATAAACAAATATATGTTAGTGATATGATAAATGTATTACAAATGATATGATGTGTGTGTGTATAGTGTTTGATTGAAAAGGTTAAGCATAAAAGTATGTGATTACATGATAAACTGCTAATGATGATTTATGTGTATGTATGTATTTATTGTTAATTAATCTGATATGATTTTACATGATATGAGGAAATCATGTAATTTGGTAAAACATGATAGAACAGAACATGCATGTATTGATATATGTTATAAAGTGCATTACAAGTTTTTATGCCTCACTAAGTCTTCGACTTAGCGTGTGATTGTTTCACACGTAGGTTTTGAGAAGAGTAAGAGTAATGCGGAGCAAGACAGGTCAGTTCTCCTTACCAAATGTCAGATCAGAAAATATATGTATTGTATATAGAGTGTAGTTGGCATGTAGTCTAAAGATATAAATTGTATGAACTCTGATATATTTTTGTAAACGTTTTGAATAAGTTTAAATGTTATCAAAGTTTTTAAATTACTCACTATTTTATACGAATAAATGTTTGAAAAGTCAATGTGACATTTCGGACTCGTATCCGAGTCGGATACGGGTTGGTGGTGTTACATTTAATGGTATCAGAGCTAAGGTTTAGCCGATTCTCGGCATAAACCGAAGTCCAAAGTGTCATAAAAGGTGTACATGCCAACATAGAATGAAAAAATTTCTGATCTGATAGTGTAAGGAGTATGTTATCTTGCTAATAGAATAAGAATAGTTTAATACAGTAGAAATCTGATCGTGATAATTTCGAAGCAAGTGAAAGGTGATATTTCTGATTGTGATAGCTATTCACCTGCCCTGGCCAGGCAGGATGAAGAGCGGACACCTCAAGAAATGCCTAGTAAGATCAAAAGTTGATTTCAGAAAGCTGAAATCATATCTGAATAATGATAGGAAGTTTTCATTGTTTTGAATTGGAAACACGATATAGAGTAGTTTTGTTATTATGTGGATAAGATAGAATATGATGAACAGGTGTCACCATAAGAATGTTAAAAAGATCTAATAACGTGGTGAGTACGTATAGAAGAACTCAAGGATAAGTGCATCAGTGACAAGTGTATAAGATGTATAAAGTCAGAGCTTATGAGTTTGAAACGAAGTGATAGTATTGCGCATAAACAAGAGTATGTTTATGATAAGGGTTTGCAGTTAAGATGGAAAGAGTTAGCATTGGCTAACTAGAGTATGTGATAAAAATGTACTGGAATTATAAGATTATAAGATATTGTCATGATATGATAACCAAATCTGAAATGGACCTGGATACAGTTGCATATTTGGATCATAGTAATATGATATAGTAAATGAAAAGGAAGTAAGAATTTGTATATTTGAGTAAAGCTGAGGATTGATAAGAAGAGTTTGAGAATGTGTATATCGATGATCAGATTATAGGACACAGGAAGTCAGAATGTTGAGTTTGAACAAAAGAAATTTCAGAATGTATGAGAATAGAGGTGAAATTGATAAGTTGAGTAAGCGAATTTTGAGATAATTTAGATTGGAAAGGATGTATATGATTGGTATAATAGGACTTGTGCCCTAGATTGAACAAAAGTTATTATCTAGCTGTCAGAGTAAAGGTGCTAGAGTTATAAGATTGGAGGAAAGATAAAGTGGAGTTACTCAAATATGATATGAATCTGGATGTGGTTATGTATCTTGATAATACCGATATGATGTAGGCAAAGAGATAAGCATTGGTATGTTTTAAAAAGTGGCTTTAAAGAAGAAAATACAAATACAAGAGATGATAAAGAATAAAGATCGGTAGAAGAAATAGGGATATCAAAGTTATGAGGATGCAATGAAGATGGTTACACAGAGATAAAAATAAGTGATAAGACAATAGTATGTGAACATGGAAGGAAAGATATGATTTGTATATAAGAAGATTTTGATAATAAAAGGATAAAGGGATAAAGAAATGAAAAGATGGTGTTTAAATGATTAAATATGATAAAGGGTTATAAGGAAGTGCAGATTATAAGTTTGATTAGAAGTAATAAAAGTATGTAAGGTTATATGAAGAGATTATATGTATCGTAATACAGACAATGATGAAAGAAATCAATTGATTGATCTTTGATTTTGAGGAGAATTAATTAGAAAATGAGGAAAGAAATCAATTGATTGATCTTTGATTTTGAGTGATAAGAATTGATGTTATTGTCTACAGGATAAGTAACATTATATGAATGAAATCAGAGTTAAGAATTTGAAACAAAGGGATATTATTGTGTATAAGAAAGAGTGTGGAGATGATAAGGATTTGTACTTTAGAATGAAAGAGTTAGCGTTGACTAACAAGATTTTGTGATGAAATTGTATTGGATATAGTTGTATATTTTGATTACGTAAATGTGATATAGTGAATGAAGTGAGGATTTGTATGGAAGTGTAAATGATAAGTTCGATATAGAAACACGAAAAGTGTGCAATGTGATGTGAAAATATTGTTTGACTCCTTAAAGTATATGTTTAATCACAATTGAAGAAGATTTAAAGTTGTGTTTTGGTCAAATGATGACGAAATACAAGTTTGGTATGGTTATAAGGTAATTAGAGAGTTATGAAGAAATAGATGGATTTATGATATAGAGTGATGAGATGGATGTTACTGTCAACGTGATGAGTTACATTATATGGAATTTTAGAAAGGTCAAAGGAAAAAATGCATAATCGAATGAGAGAAAAGACAACAATGGATTGATATTACTGGTTATTGTTTATATGATAAGCAACAGAAGATGAATGTATAAACGGAAAAGATAGTTGGAAAACTAAAGAATTGAAAAGTAAGTTTCTGATGATGACAAGAAAGAATAAGTTAGGGAAGCAACATAAGAACATTAGAAGATATGTTCTTATTAAGATGTGCAGTGAAAATTCGAGGACGAATTTTCTTATAAGGAGGGGAGAGTTGTAACATCCGCAATACCGGGTTAGTGACTAAATTGAAAAGTTTCAGAATTTGGTGATTAACGTATAAGAATGAAATAATTTAATGATTATTGGAAATATATGATGAAGGTTATTTAGTAATTATTAAAAGAAGTTAAGGGTTAAATGGTCATTTGACCAGAAAGATTTTTATCTTTCTTTTAAAGGTGATATAAACGTGGGAAATGAGAAACATCCAGAGTTCTCTTCTCCTTTCTTCTTCTTCATACGTGGGAGAGCAAGGCAAAGGTGAGAGTTTTATTTGTTGATTATTATTTGAATTTTAAGTTTGGTTTTGATCTTTAGTTGATGGATAAACTTAAGGAAAGCTTGGGTTACGGTAAAATCAAAGAATGGAGGGGTTAAGGGAGATTAAAGATTTGGAGTTTTTATATGAAATTTTGGAAAAGAATTGATAAGTAGAATTTGAAGTTAAATTTGACTTGTCAATAGTTAAATTAAGAGATTTGGGGTGACAGAATTGGATTTAGAACATATAGAAAATTTGAGTATGATTATTGAATTTCATAAGAGGAAAGGTTTTTGAGAATTAAAATGGGATAAATGAGCACAAATGGGTTTAAGTATGTGTGTTTGAGTTTAGTATATAAAAGAGGTTGAAATAGGAAGTGTTTAAGTTGAAATGAAGTATTTTTTATGCTGAAAATGTAATTCTGGGCTAGGGGAATCGGTACCCATTCAAGGGGAACCGATACCCCTTCAAGCGAATAAAATTCCAGAATGTCATGGGGGAACCGATACCCCCACAGGAGGGAACCGATTCCCCCTAAAGGAAAATTGTAAATATTGGTTTAATAAGTTCGTTTAAGTTGCTAGTATCAAATTACAAGGTGTAGGTATCTAATAATTGTCTTAAAATGTATAATTATGTAGATTCAAAGCCTAAACGAGTTCCGGAATCATTGACAAGTAAGATCGATAAAAAGGGAAGATAAGAGATTGGAATGGACTAGTGAGGCTAGGTGAGTGCATACTAGTGATATGTAGTGTTTAATGGAAATAAGACTTGCGATGAGTCTATTTCCTAGAGTAATATGCATGAAGTCATGGACATGATTATGTGTGGTTATAATTATATGTGATTATCTGTATTACATTGATTGTATGTATGCATGACTAAAGATAATGATATGCTTTGTTTATGCTATATGATGTATGTAAGACTTTAATATGTAATAATGGAAGAACATGAAATAAGTTATATGATAGAGTCATAAGAAATGAAATGAACATGAGAGAATAAGATAATCAAGTATAAGTTATATGATATGGTATAAGTGATTATACGAGAAATGTTAGGAGACTCTAAGAGAATAGTATGAATTCGAGGGCATAAATAAGGATACATAAGTTATATAGGGAAGATTGATAAATTAAAGGAAACTATTGTTTAGGTATTATAGTGAAGAGCTACAAAGTTTTATTAAAGAGTATTGTGGAAGTCATGAGAAATTGAACTAAATAAATAGATGGTTTATGTGAGTGGAAAAGGAAAATGATATAAAATAAATGGAAATTATTTATAAGATAGCATGAGACTAATTGAACATGTAATATAAACTTTATAAAGGAGTACTTGGGTAAAATCATTATATGATACAATTATAGAGTATTACTATACAAATTATATTAAAATATGATATATGAGAATATGAGTAAGTTTATAGGATATTGATAGGACATATAAGAATATTTAAATGTATGCTGATATGAAAAAGGGAATACAAAGAAATGGAGCATAAGGTAGATAATATAATATCAGTTATTATATATCTATATGATATATGTCATCAGGTAATATGAAAGGACTCTGAAAATTGATATAAGCTATGAGAAAGTGTTCTAGGTGTTTCTATGTGTTATATGAAGCATATGTGAACAAGATATGATATGTATGTTTATATGAATATCTGAGAAATGATCTAAGTTATATGATATGTTATATGACATGGATCTATGTAACTACGCGAGAAAGTATATAAGCTATGTGACATGTAAATGTGACTCATATGAAAATGTTCTATGAGTAATTGAATTATGTGTTATGTGAAATGATAAGTATAAAAGAAAATGCCCATGTTATGTGTCTTGAGAGCTAGGGGTATAGTTGGCATGCCAAGATTCGATGGTCTATGTAGTCCTTCGGGACATATATGTATTCTTTGGAACATGTGTGAAGTCTGGTGAGACACATACTTGATCCCTAGTATATGTATATGATTCTTAAGGAATGATATGTGGTCCTTTGGGACATATATGTATTCTTTGGAACATGTGAAGTCTGGTGAGACACATACTTGATCCCTAGTATATGTATATGATTCTTAAGGAATGATATGTGGTCCTTATGGACATTATTATATGGTACTACGGTGCAACTCTACGCGGCACTACGGTGCAATTCTATATGGCACTACGGTGCAACTCTACGCGGCACTACGGTGCAATTCTATATGGCACTTCAGTGCATTTATATGAGCTGTGGTGACAGCATTAGTGCACAACCTCCATAAACTCACATATCTATAGTTCTCACATATGTACATGGGCTAATCAAGAGATATAAACAAATATATATTAGTGATATGATAAATGTATTACAAATGATATGATGTTGTGTGTGTATAGTGTTTGATTGAAAAGGTTAAGCATAAAAGTATGTGATTACATGATAAACTGCTAATGATGATTTATGTGTATGTATGTATTTATTGTTAATTAATCTGATATGATTTTACATGATATGAGGAAATCATGTAATTTGGTAAAACATGATAGAACAGAACATGCATGTATTGATATATGTTATAAAGTGCATTACAAGTTTTTATGCCTCACTAAGTCTTCGACTTAGCGTGTGATTGTTTCACACGTAGGTTTCGAGAAGAGTAAGAGTAATGCGGAGCAAGACAGGTCAGTTCTCCTTACCAAATGTCAGATCAGAAAATATATGTACTGTATATAGAGTGTAGTTGGCATGTAGTCTAAAGATATAAATTGTATGAACTCTGATATATTTTTGTAAACGTTTTGAATAAGTTTAAATGTTATCAAAGTTTTTAAATTACTCACTATTTTATACGAATAAATGTTTGAAAAGTCAATGTGACATTTCGGACTCGTATCCGGGTCGGATACGGGTTGGGGGTGTTACATGCGTGGTTTATAATTTTTAATTAAAATATATGTATATAATTTTGGTATGTCATGTTGCATGATATTTTTAATCATAATACTTTAATTAATTTTTGGCATGACATCCTTTTTGCACAATTTGTATGATACGCTCATGTGCATAACTTGACTTATAAATACATAATCGGACTAAGGGTAATACCCTTTTAATTTAAAATTGTCTTGAGTGGCTTGTCTTAACTCATTAGAGGGTCATTTTTATGATTTTAAATTAAAAGTGTATCCCGAAAGTGAAACCTAAAAAATTGATTCGTCAATTAAAATTTAGGAACGAAAGAAAAGGAAATGTTTGGTTATTTAATTTTTTCGAGAAAAGATTGTTACAACTCATCTAAGATCTGGTCTCGATATTTTTAAATAATCAAACATTCTTTATCTTTCTAAAACGACTCAGTAATTTTAATTTAATCTATTTGGGTGCTTTTGAATGTTATAAAATTCACATATTTGTTTTATGGGATCAAAAGTCAAATTAAAGTCAAATTTGTAAATTTTATTTCAAAGACGTTAATTAATCAACTAGGTACCGATTTAGGGTGTTGTGGGGGTTCTAATCCTTCCCCACATGTAACCGACTTCCGAATTCGATTTTTGGTATCCATACCTCAATTTGTTGTTTTAATTAAAATTAATTTTTATTTAAAATGACAAAGTTTTTGGGTGTCTAATCACACCCTAAACAAAGATTGGTGGCGACTCCTCGAATCGTGATTTTCTATTGTAAAGGAAATCTCAAAATTTTCGAAGCGATAGAGGTTTTTCAAAGCACATTGCTTTTTAATTAATCAAAAGAGAATAATTAAAATATGTTGTGGTGTTTTAAAATTTCACTTTTTAAAGAAAAAATCGTTTCGACATAACTATAATTTTAAAAAAAGTGCCTGTGTTAGTGGTGGTTTTATTGGCTACAATATACCTTAAATAAAATTATTAGCCTAATATTAATAACCAATTGATTTGGCCTGGTGGTTAGGCGTTAAGCCTTTCATCCTTTAGACTCAGGTTTAAATCTCATGGGTTGCAAACTTTTGTGGAGGTTTAATCCCTCCTTTCTTAATTTAATAAAAAATCTATGTGCCACATGACAACATCTAATTCGTTGCTATTAATTTAATAAAAAATAATTATTTACTATTAATTAATTTTAAAAAATTGCTAACGTGACATCATACGTGGACATGCCACGTTATCATTTAGTCTACGTGGATCTACCACACAATCATCTACTATGATATAGACATGCCACATCAGCATCTCCCTCCACATATTCTTACTGAGTCAGTTGACTAACGGTTTTCATCCAACGAGGGTGTTTTTTGACCCAAAATGAAACGTTGGGGGTTAAATGTTCCAAAAAAACAATAAGGGCAAAATTGCATATATTATCAAACGTTGGGGTATTTGTTTGCATTATGCCGCCCTAAATTTCCCTATATTGGGTCTACAGAAGGAAAAAGAAAGGAAATGTGAGACGAGTGGTTTGAATGCCCCAAGAAATGGTTGGTCATACCTTAACCACTAGTCTAGGTTACTATTTAGGTTTTATAATAATAAAATTTAGTTTTAAATTTTCTTAGGCAAGATCCTAGAGTCCCTAGATTAGTTTTCTCATTTGTATTGGAACCAAAACCCAAAATTTTCCAAAGAAGCCACCGTTCCTATTGCCGCCTGCATCATCATTTAGCTGGCATCCGACCGATAGTGTTGTGCATCGCCCCCACCATTAGGACCGTTGTTTTCGTTCGACTGAAACCCAAGTCCCCTTCACAAAAATCGACGTCGTTCTCCATGTAGGAAGCCTCGAAGCTTTATCGGGAACCAACCGCTGTCGTTGCTATTTTTGTGATTTCTCACCGAATCTGAGGTTTGGTAACCTCACCACCTCCACCACCACAATCCTTGAACATTTTCGAGTAAAACATGACTGGGTTTGTTGCTCCATCGTTACTCGTTTTCTGACAGACATTGGGTAAACATTCTTATCTCTTTTCCATTTAAATCTCTTGGTTTTTGGCTTATTTTTTACTTGTTTTGAGTTGATATTGTAACCCCTAGACCTAGTCTATGCATTACGACCAGATCTAACATATTACAATAAAAATTTCCAAAATAATTTCAACACTTTAAAATCATAACTTATTTTAAAAACATTGCTATAATGTTAAAACTCAAATCAAGTAATAAAAAATAAAATATCGCAAATTAAAATAAAAATACTAGTAAATAATGTAAATATAATCCATACGCTATGAAATATGTCGATCCTCCAAGTGTTAGGTCTCGCGTGCCTATCCAAAAGTATATGAAAAAGGAAAACAATGTTTGGGGGAGTAAGCTAAAAAACTCAGTATGTCCCAGTAAGTGCAATATAAAACATACTGATACATTTCAAATAAGATTTCAGAAATCATAAAGAGAAGATAATTGTAAAGTTTTTATTTAAAACAGACAACTACCCTCCACCAGTACACCAAATGCAAATTCCCATAACAGATATCCATAAGGACTTACCCTAAACCCCTAGGACCTAGGAGTCTAGTATGAATGATCAGAACATAAAGAAATTACCAGCTAGCTGAGCCTCAGAGTCTCCAAACACCTACCGATACACTACCCCAATAAAACGGTTTCAGATAGCACTGGTAAAATTAAGAGATCATAAATTAGACATTTTACAATAATAGTAATCTAGAGAACATGTACCAGACAATAAAAATTTCAGATCAGAAAAATCAGTAAACAAAATCATGCTTTCAAGACCAGTTTAAACAAGTATGTACATATGGTAGCTCATATATATATTTAAAATAGATAAATATAGCACACAAGAACACATCTCGTGAAACGGGTCGATCCAAAAAAATATACTGAGCATCGATCTTGCTACGACCAAACGCATTAAACAATCCTAAACTAGATCAGAACAAGGTTACTATCAGAGTAATGTATTGAATATAGTATTTAGCAGAGTTTCTGAATCATATGAGAACTTAAGGGTCACACAACCAGATAGATCGAGAGGAACTACATCGAGTAGACGTACGACCAAACGAATCACGAGTACCTATCATATCCAAAGTCTTAAATCAATCTTCGTCATTCCTTTTTATTTTTTTAAACAAATTAATTAAAATAACTATTTAAATTCGGGTTCAAGTGTTAATTCAGAGGCTTTCATATTAGAATTTGACAAAATGGACCCTGAATTCGGACTCAAGACATCAAAAAACATAAAATACAACTTTTTGGAAAAAGTTAACTTTTTGTTCAAAGTTAATAGTCGACAAGTCAAAGTCAATGGGTCAAGTCAACAGTCCAAGTTAACGTGTTGACTCAATTCGGTATGAGTTGACTCGACTGACTCGATTTGAGCTGACTTGGCCAAATCATCAGGTTGACTTAGTTTCCAAAAAATTTGACGGGAACAATGCCCACGCATAACAATGGCGCGAGCCAGAGTGTGCGGGGATGACAAAGGCTGGGAAAGGCATCCAATCCCTCCCTGAGACTCCAATCGATGTTTCAATAGAAATACATGTTAAATATTCAGCCAAAACACAAAATAAATAAAAGAAAAATGAAAATTGACCCATAGTGGACGGAGGAAACGCGACGATAACTCTATGAACACGACTGAGTTTTGGTCAAAATAAAGCGGCGAACCCTATGTTGATGATTGTGAAACAAACGATCGTCGAGATTGATAAGAATCGTGCAAAATAACATCAGGTTTTAAAACTTTCGACGAAACTTTCATATGTTCTATATGGCAGACAACGGGGCCAACCGGTGCTGGAAGGGTTAAATTTTGGTCGGTGTGGGACGACGGTCCTTTGGTGATGGCGGTGCTACCAACAAACGCCTACGATGGTTGGAATCGAGGAAGAAATGGGGATAGGGTTCTTAGGTTTCAACAAACCATCACGGGGCTTTCCATGTCGATTGGTGGCAGTTTGCGTCCAATAAACAGAGGGGTTTTGGTCGTTGGAGGTCACTAGTCTCTTTAAGGGTGGCAGTGTAAGCCATTACCAATCGGAGCACTACGAACGGGAAGATGTTGGTAGCTTGGTTTTTAGGGAGAAATGGAAATCTCTGAAACCTTTTTATTTCACAGGGAAGAGGCTTAGTTGAGCAAAATGGAAATTATGTGTTTTAGATCTAATTTAAGTCTATTTAAGAAAATTATTTTATAAGATCCCATCAGCTACAGTAACCATAACTCAATGGGTAAAGTTTAGGTGAACAATCTAGAGGGCATGGGTTCAATTCACTATAACCGCTCTTTATTTTATTTTATTTTATTTTCAGAATTAAAGAAAAAAGGGTAAATCCAACTTTAAGTCCTCGAATTCTTTAGCAGCTTACAAAATAACTTCAAAGTTTTCAAACACTAACAATATGATCCCTCGAAAAAGATAACTGAAATTATTAATATTAACCTATAATTTTCGGGGTGTGACATATATTGTTGACAAATTGCCTGAGGAGTAATCAAACAATCATTGTAGTCTTTTTTTCTAGTACACTGCCTCCACTTGTCGTCACTTCACGTAGGGTCCTCCTCGATTATGATGGCTCTACAAATTGGTCTGACTAAACCAGACCGAGTCGAACCAGTCTGATTAGATCGAACTGGTTTATTTTTAAATCGGGTCAAACAAGTTAACTCGAGCTAAGTTAACTTTTGTTGAGTCAACTCGAATCGGTACGAACCTTTGACTTTTACTCAAACAATTGACTTTGACTTGAGTTGACTTTGACCAAAAGTTAACTTTTTTGAGAAGTCACATTGAATGTTTTTATACGTCATGAGTTTGATTTTGCAGTTTGTTTTTTTCAAATTCTAACATGAAATCTTTTAAATCGAGCATTGAACCTCGAATATGCATATATATATATATTATAACACCCTAAACTGATTCGACACACAATCGACCAATTATAATCTTACATGGACCACCGAAGTGGCTAACTCAAAATGTTTTCTTTTTAATTATAATTTAAGGAAAAAAAATAATTCAACCATAAATACATATAATAAGTTTATATCGGAGAGCTCCTAAAATACATATAGTGAAATAATATAACCCATTGTTTCAAAATAAAGTTATGACTCGAATATACAAGGGCTTACGAATAATACATGCCCTTTACAAAAGATATCTCGAGACGTACTCTGCACTGAACACGGTTTGGAAACGACTACTCAGAAAGATCCTCAAATGTTTCTCCTAAGTAACTACACACAAAAACAAATTTTGAATGCTAAGCTCACAAGCCCAGTGCCACACTAACAACTAAAGCATACTAAAAATAATCGTCAATGCTCCAACTATAAAGTTTAATGTAATAGTGAGTATACTCGTATACTTTACTCTTTACTCTAGGGTAGACATTATAGTGTTGCCGAGGATTCCGCATCTCGGAGCTCATGCACCCCTCTAGTACCAAGGTTGAGGCTCGAAATCTCTACATTGAAGACAAACACACCCCTCACGAGTGTCAGGCCTTGGCCCTAGTTAATCAGTTTAAAGTGCCTCGCGCACTACCTAAGGATATCTAGACATTACTATATCTTGATATCAATATATTTACTAAAGTAACTTGGGTGTCCTGATCGTTTTTCGAGCATCAACCAATGCTAGTTTTATGTCACCGTAATTGATATCGTTTCTAATGTATTCAAGCATTAACCTTGTCCTCACTTGTAGTCTTATTTGAGAGTAATTATAAAGTTTTTGTGAGAACTTATATCCTATTAAAGTCTCTTAAATTGTTTACCCCAAAATGGACACTAGTACCAATACTAAGCCTCTCAGTATCAATATTGTCCCTTGAATATCGATAATCTACTACCAATTCCTATTGTATGAGAATGAGTTATATCGATACTCCTATGGGGAGTATCGATACTCTACCATTGGTATCGATACTCCTCTCGAGTACCAATACCAAAAGTGAGCACTTGAAAAATGGTCTTGATACCAACCATTGGATCTCGATACCGAAACCCCAATATCGATACTCTTATAATGAGTATCGACACTCCCTCATAAAATCCCCTTGATTTTATGCCTATCCTATGAACAATATCGATATTGTTCTTCCAGTAACGATACTCATGCTCGAAAATGCCCTGTTTGGGCTCAAATTTAACACTCAAACTCACCCAAATTGTTCTATTAAGGTCCCCATTCATTATTAATATTTTATGTTATATAAAAATGTCATAAATAAGGCTTTACACTTGCTAACAACACCAAAACATGGAATCTAACATGAATGCTCCATAACTCAACTCTTAAGCTAAAATGCATTTCTAATGACCCATAAATGATATGATGAAGTTGTGAATGTGTTACCTTGACTTCTTACCTGCTAGAAACTTCCCCATATCAACCAAGGGACAATTTCTCTTTTTCCCTTGCCTTGGAGCTTTATCCCATTTCTTTCACTAATCAAAGGTAAGAAAATGAATTATTGACTCAACTAGATACTTGGATTTAAGTTAAAATACTTCTTAAAATCTAAATCCACTAAAAATGAGCTAGAACTACTTGATTCTCTTAAACATCCCTAAAACCCATTTTTGAAACCATAACTTTAAATTTGGGGAATGAATTAAAGCTTTTGGGGTGGAGATTAATATTCTTACCTTAGTTAAATCCAACTAGGCTTGAAATCCTTAAAGCTTTCACATTTGTTTCTCTTTTGATATGAAGAAGAAGAGGGAAAACATGAATAAAAGGAATTGTGTTTGGTGGGTTATATTAGACGTGAAATCATCAAATTTTAAAAGAAACCCAACTTTTGATTTGAGTTATAGGCTAATTGAACTTTTAGTCCTCCTTCTTCCAACCTAATTTTAAAATGGTCTCAATTCTCTATAATTTGGGCCTAACTCAGGCCCAATTCCAAACTCATCTTTGTCTAAACTATTTTAAAATGTCTATTGAGATCTATTTATAGGTCCCGGGACAACCTGAACTACTAACACAGGTTCGGGGAATTACATATTTAATTATTTTACTTAAGTGTATTTAATTTAATGATAATGACTGATTTTTGATGTTGATTATTGAAGGTACTCAATATCTTCTGACCTCTCGTCAACTCGACCCAACTCTTCCCTATTTATTCGACTGCGTGAGTATGTGATTACCTGTATAGATTTATAAACCCTATAAATAGTTAGATTTAACTATTACTTTAGTAGCAACCCAAACTCATTGTGGTTTAGATTTGAGTGTTGTTATATAGCATGGCAAGGCTGGTGCTTAGTAGACTTCCCATATTGATCCTTTTTTAGGAGTGTTCCTAGTATGTTATATGGTCGTTTATCTGATTTGATTTATGAATGTTTTATCTAATCGATATCTAGATTTCATGATTTACTATTTATGAACTAAGTTTGCCCAATACATGTTTTTTGGTTTTCTATTTTTACTGTAAAATATAAATGCCTGATTTATGGAAACCCTGGTACTACTATTTACTATCTGAACTGTTTTATCAGGGTACTCTCTAGGATTTACTATGGAGTTATGAGGTTTAGCTCTGACCAATCTGGTGATACCTTATGGACCCAAGGTGACCCTTGGGTAAGCCCATGAACCCAAGGTACTCCCTTAGATTGGCTCCTATACACATTGGATATAGGGTAAGTCTTTATGGATGCAATTATGGGGAACTGTATTTTGGTGGAGGGGTGGAGGGTACTTACGTGTTTTTTTATAAACCTCGCTATCACTTTTAAGAAATTTTATTGAACTATTTTTTGAAATTTACCAGTTTGTTTTATTATGCACTTATTAAAACACACTGAGCTCCGTATCTCACTTTCCCAACTTTCCATTTTCAATTACTTTTGGTTAAGTACCATCTGACTTGGCACTTAAAGGATTGACACATTCAATATCATATTTTGTTGTAATGTTTCTATATCCCAGACTATCTTATTTTGGGTGACATGTGTCTATATTTTGACACTCTGATTTTTGTAATACCCTAAATTTTGGTTAGCAATTAAAATATAAGTTTTGAAAGTTTAGTGGCTAAAGTATAAACTTTGAAAAGTTTAGATACAAAAATGTAATTTTGAAAAGTTATATATATTTTAGCTCGTAAATGAACAATTTGACCTAAAACAAGAGCAATCAAATTTTTGGTACGTGATTTGTGTTAAAAGCTATAAAGTGTTGAAGTTTGGTATAGAAATCGAATAATCGAATCGAGTCGAAATTTCATTAAAATTTGAAGGATGATGGATAAGGGTTCGAAATATTATTTCCATATTTTAGATTTGAAAAACTTAGCATAGATTAGTGTAATTTTTCAGATTTGGCTGAACACTGGAATTTTATTGACAGAAATACAATTTTCAAAAATTACATGGCCAAAGTAGAAAGTCAAAGACAAATTGATTCATCTTTGACCAATAAATATTTTAATGGAAATATTGCAATGGAAATCGGTAAATATCAAGTTTCTTTAATAATATTTTGGGGATTGAATTTTAAATTCAATTAAATTAGTTTAAATGCCATGTGTAATAGGAAAAATACTAGAAAAATTAAGGCTTCATCTTCCCCATCAGCGTGCTGCCGTGAACCCCTACAAAGTGAGAAAAAAAATTCTTTTTCATTTTTGATCTATTTTAGTAGGATTTTGGATGAAGTTGTGAATTAGAAAAATGTTCTCCATTGAATTCTCTATCATCTAGTATAAGAAATTCATGCTAAGCATGCTTGCATGCTGAGATTTGGTGAGTAGGGTTTATGAGTTTTGAAGATTTAATGAAAGATTATTATGCTTTCGGTGTTGGAGATTAATTTTAAGACAATAATGACGATTAAAATCAAGTATAGATGTTTATATTAAGTTAGGCCAATTTAGGATTTATTGAGAATTGATGGATTTTGATTTAATTGGTTGCTATGATGATTAAAAATGCATGAATTTGATGTAAGGAAGATGAATTCATGCTTGAAATTTAAGGAAAAGTTTATTCCATGTATATAGTAAGGTTCGGCCATAGTGAAGCAATTAGGGGGAAATGTTTAAAATTTTCCTGCAGTTTAGAAATGACATTAGAAGAGTTATATGTGAGTTGCAGATCAATTTGAAAGCTTGAATTAGAAAAAGGGTTAATTTGCAAGTTATGAGAATTGTGGGACTTAAATGTGTAATTGTGCAATTTGTGGTACTTAATGTTGATTTTTAATAAGCATATGCTGGAATTTTAATTTGGAAAATTAGTTGGAACCAAATTACAATTTTATCAAATTGTAATGCTAGAATTTGATAGGTCTCAAAACTTTAGGGACTTGTTTATGATTTTACAAAGGTATTGGTACTGTTCTAAACAGGAAATTTTAATGCTGGAAATATTATTGATATGTTGGGTTTTTTATTTTAATTAATGAATTGGGAGAAAATTATAAGGTTAGGTGGTTGGAATCAGAAGTTTAAGAAAGTTTAGGTTGAAATTGCAATATTTTGAATGTTGAGGTATTGATTTGAGTATTTTGTTAAAGTGCTGGAAATTTAGTAATTAATGTGAAATGATCATAATGATGAAGGATCGTTATGAATTTAATGGAAAAGTTGTGGTGAATTCTAAAAAGAATTCACAATTAAGGTATTGATTGTGTAATTGGCAAAATATGAAGGGTTAAGAATGAAAATAGATATTTATTGATTTGAATAAATAATTTTGAGAAGTTTGAAATTATATTGCAGATATAGTTTAGTTTTATATCGATTAAGTATCGAATTTATTTTTATACACTTTTATAATATCAAAGTTAGCTTTTGTTAGTATGATACTAACATATAGTTCGAATATTTTATGTTATTATGTGATATTGTCAGATCATGATAGATCTAGCGAACCGAACGACCCGAAAGGGAATGACCAAGTGCTTGATTAAGAGTATCGTATAAAAGGTTCGGTAGTCATGTAAAGATGAGTGTAGTTTATTTATTTAATTATTATGATCGAGGACGACTTGTGATAAGTAAATCTCATATTATTTTAAAAGTATGATTTATGTCTTATTTATGGATTATTTCCATAATATTTTTATAAAGTTTTATGAATGATTTAGGGTATGAACTGCCCAAGTTATGATTTTTACAACAGCGACATAAAAATGATTCTGATTTCTGAAATGTTGGTTATTAAATGATCATGATACGATCTAAATCTCTTTGTATGTTGCATTGAGAGTCATTGGTACAATTTACATACCATGAGGTGGAGTGATTCCGATTTGGTACACATACACACGCGCACACACACACACACATATATATATATATATATATTATGTTTAGCACTGTTGATATGAATGATATGATTGCACCTGGAGTGCAAATTCTGATTCTGATAATAGTACTGAAGTGCTTATTGAACAACTCATCTAGCTCACTTACCTTGCATTCTCTTAAATATACTTTGGGCTACAATAATAGATTATGATTTCTGAAATGTGTCTGAATGAAAAGAAATGTTAAATGATTACTATGTCTGTTATTCATTATTATGATTTTTGAGCAAATTATAAGTTGATTCTTTTCAGGTTATGATGAAAAAATAACTTGAGCTAATTGGTTTGAATGTTTTAAGATTTTATTTGAATTATTTTAAATATTTTAATGTTTTTATGACATTTATGTATATTTTAATCTCACCTCAAGTTATTACTGTCTCACTAAGTTTTACTTAGCGCATGATGATTTTCATACGTAGGTTCGGATAAGGATTAGGATGTGCAGTGAGGAGGCTCTCAAACATCTTTTTTCAGATCGTCTATACTATCAGTATTAGTACAACATCTATGATGTTACTTTTGACTTGTAGTGGCATGTATATTTATGCTATCAGTAGTTTATTTGGAAATAAGTTAAATGGTCTGTAATAGTAACTATGACCCTTTTATTTTGACTAGACTATTCATATCCGTATCTATGAATGAATAGTTTAAATAAATATATGATTTTATTCTAAAATGCTTTTTAAATGAAATGGTGATTAGGTAGTTTTATATAAGTTAGAAAACAATATCAAACTGCTTAATTTCTTATTGGAAACGAATATATTTTTAATGCTTAAATATTGTTTTATTTTTTTATTAAGATTAATGGAATAATTTTAAAGTTGGAATAGGAATGTTTTAAAATGAAATAAAATTTTAAGCATTTATGTTCAGTGAAGGTTTGTAAAGTTGATATGATATCTGAATTTTGAGACACATACAAGCTACGGGTGTTACACGTTTTATCTCGTATTTTATTTTGTTATTGATATTATATTATTTTAATACTCGTATTTGATGTTTTATATTTACGCATGATCTTATATATATTTTTAATATTGTTTGGATATATTGCAATTTTAAAATATGGAATAATGTTTTGGGAAATTTAATGTAATCCGCTAGATCTAGTCGCAACGTATAGGCTGAGTCTAGGGGTTAAAGATGGTCAATCATTTTTTATAAACTTTAATTTGTAAATTGATTTTTCCACAAGACTTTAAAAAAACACTGAATGTAACCCTCTTAGACCGATGCGGGTAATCCGATCCGATCTGGAGTGTCACATTAGGGCCACAGGAGCGACCCACTGTAAAAATAGCATAAAATTTAAAACTTTTATTAAAACATGTAACTTATAAAATGATTTATCAGTATGCACAAATAAAACAGATTTTCAGACTCGTATATAAAACAAAATACAATTACATACCCCCTAATCACATGTATCATACTCCGCAACAAAGCAGGAAGAACTCCCTTACTAAAGTCGATAGCTGCACTGGTACAATTCTTTTAACCTGCAATGATGAGTAATAGAGTAAGCTTTGGAATGCTCAGTAATACAATACTACCAGATGTTGCTGAAGAACATTCAGATACATATAAACATATATATCCTTATTGGTTCAGACATGTACAGATTTTTAGGCTAAGTTGAGGTCCCATTGATATCTCATGTAGTAAAATATAGTATTCAGTTCAGATGGAAATATTCTCGGATGTCTAGGTTCAAGAAATCAGAATAGGTTATCTAGTGTGTTCCCGTAAAACCAGTAAAAATATACAAATCTTTTAAAACACACACACACACACATATATATATATAAACACTACCATTATCCATCATGAACAAAATTTGTAGGTTCCCCAGAACCATACAACCATGTCACGAATAATAAGGCCTTGATCACAAAGCCGAGGAACCTACAAGTATTCTTCCTCCAACAATACCCCCCAATAAAACATGTTCCGCCCGTAAACAGATATATCAAAAATCAAAACATAATTCAGGTCAAGTATCATATCAGAATCCAATTCATGTATCAGATCAGAATCCAGTTCATGTATCAGATCAGAATCCATGTCAGTATCAGATCAGAATCCAGGTCAGGTATCATAAGAGAATTCAAATCGGAAATAAGGTAAAATATTCATGTGATTGGGGAACACACCAGAGTTTACGGATATTATTCAGAGGTACTAGATAATCTTAGCAGGCAGAGAAACACAGATCTTCAGTTTACCGATAACATGTCAGAATTTAGAATCACTATAGGAAGAGTTCATTAACTGACAGAATCATCATTTATTCAGAATATGATTTGAGTTGATAAGGAAGAAATGAAGATTCAGGACATTTACAGTCGGTGTCGATCTATCGGATTATTGAAATAACTCAAGTTTAACAACTTCCAGAACCAATGCATGTTGACCGGTTCATTCTTTTTCCTTCAGGTATTCTCTTTTTTAATACCAAAAATTCTTATCCATAGATTATCTTCAGAATCATCGCTGAATAGATCTTAAGGAAACTAACAGATATTTCCAATGCTCTTAATTTCGTTTCCACGCTTCCACGATATCATGCAATGCTGATGTACTTGATTTATAGTTCATGGCCCATAAGAAAATTACATCATGTATGTTCATTAACGTTTCCAGACTCATTCAAATCACTTATTTAATCCTTAGTCATTGAGGTTACTTAGTTCATTTAGCAGTCAAATCCATTTCAATTACTTTGGAGTCTCCCTAAGTAATTTGAACGTTTCTGAATTTCATATACATATTGTACTTTCTTTCAGATCAATTCGATCTTTGTAGTTAACTTGTCGAACAAATATCCAATTCTTAGTACTGAATTTGATGTAGAATTGAGCTGAGATGAATACTTCCAAAATTATCATCGAACCAAACTTGAGAAGACGAACACACATTCAAATGATACCTATGCCATTCAGGTACTGACATATCAGTAGCGTTGGTCAACTCACTTAAACTGAATTCCATAACTTTTAAGGGTAGTTCAACACCCATGTTTATTTGGATTCCTTAATTAATCTAAAATATTTACTTAGTCTAAACCATAAGGGTATTTTGGTCATTTTGGTGCTCAATGTTTTTCCATTCATTTCAAAGTTTGGTGATATTCTTGAGTCATTTCCATTACAGGGTATTTTGGTTATTTTATAGATCCAATGTATTTCAATCATTTCCTTTTATCCGATCTTATTATTTAATTTTAATTTTATCACTTACTTCAGTCCTTTCAAACAATTCTGACCAAAGAGCACCGTCGATATATCATTCTTCAGGTATTTACTCATAACTCGGAGATTTTTAAGTCGATAGCTTTCTCAAAATTTTCAAATAGAATATCAGAAATTTCTTGGACAAAGATATGATCTTAACAATTAAATCCATAATTGATTGGGTTAAGAATGCAATCTCAGGGTACTTTCTCATTCAGGGTCAACTCGGATAATTTTTACTTCTCAAGGGAATTTTTGTAATTTCTTAACCGAATAATTTCGGTATTAACTCTTAACGTAAATAATTATAATTTAACAATCTTATGGTTAATTACGTTCCCGAACATTCTCTAATCTTAAAATATTTCTTCAACATACTTCTAATATATTGCATATACCCTCATGGGGTTAAAAATCGGTTATCCAAATTTTCTAAGTAAAACTAGCATTTCTTATGCATATCTGTAAATTTATCAAATCAATATGCCTTTTCAGAGTTATTAATCAACTTCCAGGGACAATTATTGTCATTATACAATATAAGGACATTTTCGTAATTTATCACTTAAACCGTATTCGGTTCGAATCCATCCATAATCAAACATGCATAATAGACCAATCATATATATATCCATGCATTTATACATTATCAACATGTTCCATAAAGCATAAAGAGATAGTAATGTATTACCTCAATTTTCGTGTAATACTGGTAGACCATTAAATTTCGTTCGAACATCCTCGATCCTTAATTAAACTTCCAATAATTCCTTAAATACATATCAATATAAATTTCATAAAAAACAGGGCTTAATTATAAAAAAACGAATCGAATCAGATGATAAATCAGTGAAAAACAGCTTACCAAGTTTGAATTTGGCGAAACGGACCCAAAAAACAGATTCAGGATGTCGAAAAACGTCAAGATAGGTATACCCAGAAAAAGTTAACGGCCGGTTAATGCCGGTCAAAGTTATGGTAAACTGTGGTCAACGTCGATCAACGGGGTCAACGGTCAACGCTGGTCAACGGGTCGGGTCGAATCTGGTCAGCTCAGGTCAGACCGATCAAACAGGTTCAAATCGGTCAAATCAGTCAAATCAGTTTATTCTTTTGTTCTCTCTTTACCTGCGGCAAAGACTTCCCCACGCACAGAAGGCGGCACGTGCAACGTCGTGGAAGTTCTAAAAATTCCCGAAAAATTTTCTAAAAATTATTTTATGGCATTTTGAGACACTTACCAAGCTCGGTTTAAAATTTTGAACGGTGGAGAGCTCGATTCCGAAAAGTTGGAAACTTTTACTTTCTCACCCCTCCACGCGCCGCCGCCGACGGAGACACGGAGGACACAGATGGACTCGGAACGATGCAAGGAACACGATGGTATGGGAGGTGTCGAAAATAGGTGGTCGGATCGACATGAATCGACGAAAAATCGATGGAGATCGAGTTAAAACCGACAATGATTCCAACTGTAAATAACGATAAACGACGACGATTCATGACGAAAGGTTTGAGGGGTTTTGTTCATCGATCCACAACGAACACGACGGTGAGTAGATCAGAGTTGAAAGAAGGGTTAAAGGGGAAGGGAAACTGGGGAAAAAATGAAATCTGAAACACGGGGAGAGAGTTTATAATTCTATCCTAAAGAAAAATGGGTATATCAAAAGTTTAGCCACTGAATTTCATGCACCTTTAAAAAAGGTATTCTAGCTTTACGACTTTACAATTTAATCCTCAATTTTCTTCCGAAAATACTAATTAAACCCACCACTTTATAATTCTAAAATTTAGCCCCTAAACTGGGAAAAAATTGGGATATGCTACTAATCCTTAACCAGTTGAACATACATTCTTATCAGAACTTTTCCTTATTTCAATAAAAGAACCCGAACGAAAATTTTCTTGAAAAATCAATTTAGTCTTGGTTACGAGAATAGGCTCATAAAGCAGTAGCATATCCCAATTTCATTTCTGGAGTCGGGTCACAATTTCTCAGATGAGTAACTCTCACATGGCTCATGTGGTACTTTACAGAATTTAGACAGACGTTATTGGTATTCCTTTTTACAAAGGTAGAGCCTTAACATATAGAAACTTCGATTTGCTCGTTACGTATAGGGACTCAACCTTGGAGTTTCGGCTCATAGAGGTACTATTGTAGTATAGGGCATGTACTGATCAGACATCTTTTGGCATTCAACCGGCCAATCTATCATGAAAATTTTTGACTCAAACCAAAGCTCTGATACCACTAAATATAACCCCTCAGATCGATGTGGGTAATCCGATCCCAGATTAGGGTCACCGGAGCGACCCACTGTAAAAATAGCGGAAAATTTAAAACTTTTATTAAAACATGTAACTTATAAAATGATTTATCAGTATGCAGAAATAAAACAGATTTTCAGACTCGTATATAAAACAAAATACAATTACATGCCCCCTAATCACATGTATCATACTCTGCAACAACGCCAGAAGAACTCCCTTACTGAAGTCGATAGCTGCACTGGTATAATTCTTTTAACCTGCAATGATGAGTAATAGAGTAAGCTTCAGAAATCTCAGTAATACAATACTACCAGATGATGCTGAAGAACGTGTAGATACATATAAACATATATTTCCTTATTGGTTCAGACATGTACAAAATTTTAGTCTAAGTTGAGGTCCCATTGATATCTCAGGTAGTAAAAGATAGTATTCAGTTCAGATGAAAATATTTTCAGATGTCTAGGTTTAAGAGATCAGAATAGGTTATCTAGTGTTTTCCCGTAAAACTAGTAAAAAGATATAGATCCTTTAAAACACACACATATATATATATATAAACACTACCCCCATCCATCACGAACAAAATGTGTAGGTTCCCCAGAACCATACAACCCCTTCACGAACAATAAGGCCCTGAGCACAAAGCTGAGGAACCTGCAAGTATTTTTCCTCCAACAATACCCCCAATAAAATATGTTTCGTCCGTAAACGAATATATCGAAAATCAAAACATAATTCAGGTCAAGTATCAGATCAGAATCCAGGTCATGTATCAGATCAGAATCCAGGTCATGTATCAGATCAGAATCCAGGTCAGTATCATATCAAAATCCATGTCAGGTATCATAACAGAATTCAAATTGGAAATCAGGTAAAATATTCATGTGATTAGGGAACACACCAGAGTTTACGGATATTATTCAAAGGTACTGGATAATCTTAGGAGATAAAGAAACACGGATCTTCAGTATATCGATAGAATGTCAGAATTTAGAATCACTATAAGAAGAGTTCATTAACTGACAGAATTATCAGTTATTCAAAATGAGATTTGAGTTGATAAGGAAGAAATGAAGATTCATGACATTTACAGTCAGTGCGATCTATCAAATTATTGAAATAACTCAAGTTTAACAACTTTCAGAACTAATGCATGTTGACCGATTCATTCTTTTTCCTTCAGGTATTCATTTTTTTAAATACAAAAAATTCTTATCCATAGATCATCTTCAGAATCATCGTTGAATAGATCTTAAGGAAACTAAAAGATATTTCCAATGCTCTTAATTCCGGTTCCATGCTTCCACGATATCATGCAATGCTAACGTGCTTGATTTATAGTTCATGACCCATAAGAACATTACATCATGTATGTTTATTAACGTTTCTAGACTCATCCAAATCACTTATTTAATCCTTAGTCATTGGGGTTACTTAGTTCATTTAGCAGTCAAATCCATTCCAGTTACTTCGGAGTCTCCTATAGTAATTCGAACATTTCTAAATATCATATACATATTGTACTTTCTTTCAGTTCAATTCGGTCTTCGTGGTTAACTTGTCGAACAAATATCCAATTCTTAGTACTGAATTTGATCTAGAATTGAGCTGAGCTGAATACATCTAAAATTATCATCGAACCAAACTTGAGAAGACGAACAGACATTCAAATGATACCTATGCCATTCAGGTACTGACAAATCGTTATCGTTGGTCAGCTCGCTTAAACTGAATTCCATAACTTTTCAAGGTAGTTCAACACCCATGCTTATTTGGATTCCTTAATTAATCTAAAACATTTACTTAGTCTAGACCATAAGGGTATTTTGGTCATTTTGGTGCTCTATGGTTTTCCATTCATTTCAAAGTTTGAGGATATCTATTCATTCTTGAGCTTGGTGATATTCTTGAGTCATTTCCTTTACAGGGGTATTTTGGTCATTTTATAGATCCAATGTATTTCAATCATTTCCTTTTATCCAATATTATTATTTAATTTTAATCTTATCACTTACTTTAGTCATTTCAAACAATTGTGAACAAAGAGCATCGTCAAGATATCATTCTTCAGGTATTTACTCATAACTTGGAGATTTCCGAGTCGATAGCTTTCTCAAAATCAAATTTCAAATAGACATGATCTTAACAATTAAATCCGTAATTGATCGGGTTAAGAATGCAATTTTAGGGTATTTTCTCATTCAGGGTCAACTCGGACAATTTTTATTTCTCAAGGGCATTTTCGTAATTTCTTAACAAAAAATTTTCAGAATTAACTCTTAACATAAATAATTATAATTTAACGATCTTATGGTTAATTACGTTCCCAAACATTCTCTAATCTTAAAATATTTCTTCAACAGACTTCTAATATCTTGCATAAACCCTCTTGGGGTTAAAAACCGGTTATCCAAATTTTCTAAGCAAAACTAGCATTTCTTATGCATATCTGTAAATTTATCAGATCAATATGCCTTTTCAGAGTTATTAATCAACTTCCAAGGATAATTCTTGTCATTATACAACATAAGGGTATTTTTGTAATTTATCACTTAAACCGTATTCGGTTCGAATCCATCCATAATCAAACAGGCATAATAGACTAATCATATATATATCCATGCATTTATACATTATCAACATGTTTAACAAAGCATTAAGAGGTACCTCGATTTTTGTGCAATACTGGTAGACTATTAAATTCCATTCGAGCGTCCTCGATCCTTAATTAAACTTCCAATAATTCATCAAATACATAACAATATAAATTTAAAAAAAACGGGGCTTAATTCTGAAAAAACGGATCGAATCGGGTGATAAATCAGTGAAAAATAGCTTATCGGGTTCGAATTTGGCAAAACGAACCCCAAAAATGAATTCAGGACGTCAAAAAACGTCAAGATAAGTATACCAGAAAAAGTCAACGGTCGTTCAACGCCAGTCAACGGTCAACGGTTAACGCTGGTCGGGTTGGTCAGTCGGACCGGGTCGGTTTGGGTCGAGTCAGACCGGGTCGGGTCAAACTAGTTTATTATTATTTTTTCTCTCTTTACCTGTGGCCAGGACTTCCCCCACGTGTAGGGGGCGGTGCGTGCGACGTCGTGGAGGGTCCAAAAATTCCCGAAAAAATATCTAAAAATTATTTTATTGCATTTTGAGACACTTACGAAGCTCGGTTTAAAATTTTGAACGGTGGAGAGCTCGATTGTGAAACGTTGGAAACTTTAACTTTCTCACCCCTCCACGCGCCGGCGACGAAGGAGACACGGAGGACACCGGTGGACTCGAAACGATGCAAGGAACACGATGGTATGGGATGCGTCGAAAATGGGTTGCCGGATCGACGTGAATCGACCAAAAACCGACAGAGATCAGGTTAAAACTGACGATACTTCCAACTGAAATTAACGACAAACGACGACGATTCACAACGAGAGGTTTGAGGGGTTTTGTTCATTGGTCGAAAACGAACACGATGGTGGTTTCAGTTCGTCGAACAGAGGCCGGACGACGAGTATATCAGAGTTGAAAGGAGGGTTGAAGGGGAAGGGAAACTGGGAAAAAATGAAATCTGAAACATGGGGAGAGAGTTTATAATTCTCTACTAAACAAAAATGGGTAAATCAAAAGTTTAGCCACTGAATTTCATGCACCTTAAAAAAGGGTATTTTGACTTTGCGACTTTACAATTTAATCCTCAATTTTCTTCCGAAAATACAAATTAAATCCACCACTTTATAATTCTAAAATTTAGCCCCTAAATTGGGGTGTTACACTGAACTTTAGTTTACATATTAATTTGGTCTATACATAAAATTCTCAACTCTTCTAACTTTCGTTGCCAATCAATCGTTGTTCGTCATCGGTTGTTATTTGCAACAAAATTAGAACCAAAACATTCACATTTTATTCCTCTTTTTCTTCTTCTCAAATTGGTTTTCCACAAAACTCAATCAAAATTGATTAAAAATCATTTTAAGGTTCACCGTTCTAGTGCTTCGATCTATTCTAATGATAGATGAAGTTAGTTTTGAGTTATATTGTTAGTTTTCTCGAAATAATACTTTTTACCATTCCAATTTTCAAACAAACACTCCAATCCCCTCAAATTCGAGAAAGCTCATAAACCCTCCAAAATGGTGTTTTTTGTGTGTTTAATTTTATGAAAAACACTAAATTTGATGATAATATGGAATTTGTTTTGGCTTCCACATCAATATCAAACTACCATATCATCTGAATGTTAATGATTTAATTACTTATTGCTTGAATTGAATCCAAAATTAAAATTCAATGCTTAAATTAAAATATTTTAAAGCTAAATATTAAAATTAATAAACAACCTAAAGTTTAATGATATTTGATGCAATTGATCCTTTATCATTTCTCCAATTTCTTCTAGTAAATAACGCTCAAAATATTCAAACAAAATATTGAAATGTAATTCAAGATGAACCAATCAAACATATACAATCTGGACCCAGGATAAATATCATATATCAATTTACTATTACCATAATCAATGAGAAAAATGAAAAATGCAAATTGAGGAATCTATCCATTGAAACCAGTTGTCATTTCCGGTTTACCACGTTATTTATGGTCTCAGTGAACCAAATCTTCAAAATTTTAAAATAACTACCCACTTCTTATTTTCCTGTAGAAAAGATGTGAAGAATCATTTAAAAAAATGAGATGAACAAATATTATTGGTTGAGATCATGGAGAATGATGTGGGCTAGATCTATCTAATAATTTTTCCTCTACTTGGATCATGTTAAAATAGACATAAGATTTTATGTTAATGGTACAAACTTAAAAAAATTATATTAAAAAATTTAAAGGATTTAAAATTATAAATGATATGAAATTAAATCAACAATAAAAATTATAACTAAAATATTTAAACTACATGAAAATTAGAAATTTTTAATACCCAACTATCCATCTTGTGTTGTAGCAAATTCTTGGAAGGATTAGAAGGACGAGTCCAAGACCGACACTTATATACAGCCGGCTCTTTCTTCTTCAGAAGATCTCTTGTCGTCAACAAATTGTCACTGCTCACTTCCTTCTCTTCTAGCCCTTCTCCTTTAACTGCTTGATTATTCAAAGTTCCCTGATATTCAAACCGACATGGAAATGTTTTAAGCCCTAAAGTTTAACCACTGAGAAGAATTGGTGCTACATGAATGATCCAACATGGCCGCCGAATCAAGCCCATCAATCATCAGAAATTCTTCTCCGGCTAGCCCTGTTTGCTTAACACTATCGCTGTTGTTTTCAGCCTGTCCGGAGCTTGGTTGTGCTTCGGCTTCTATTGCGCTGCTTCCATCAACTCCATTGCCGCCATGAGGCTCGGCCAGCAGTTCACTCAACTTCTGTATCTGAACGCCATTGAGAAAATGTCAGTTCATATAAATTCAGTGATTAAAGAGAGTATTGTTTTCTGTAAAGATCTCGGATAAAGATCTCGGATTTAAGTATTTGCATCTCTAGAATGGGGTTTACCTGTAAAATCAAGGTTTGTTTTTCTTTCTTCAAGCATTCGAATCTTGATTCCAGGTTGTCGTAATTAGCTTTGAGTGTGTTGTAATCTTGCTCTATCCTCTTGGACTTCGATCTGGCTCTTCTGTTTTGAAACCATATGGCTACTTGGCGAGGCTGAAGCCCCAGCTCCCTTGCCAGTTGCTTCTTCTTCCTAGGGTCCAGCTTCGTCTCCGATTCGAATATCGACTCGAGTAACCTTATTTGCTCATCACTGAACCTCCTTTTGTTCTTCATCTTATTCTTCTTGCACCTTGGTTCTGTTCTTGCTTCATCTGCTGCTGGATCACACTCTCTATCCATTTTGAAGGGCAAATTAATGTGTTTGGGATTAGAAATGAGGCAAAGAAGGGTTGCTGGAAATATATAGTTCCCCATGATTAGGAAATACTTGAATTACACTTAGATATGTAAATGAATAAAGTGTTCGAAGAACTATTTATGAACTGTTCGTAAAATGTTTATTTATTAAGTTTAATAAACGAGTATTAACACGTTTTTATGTTCATTTGTAGATGAGTGAACAGAAATAAAGATGTGCTCGATTCGTTTATGTTCACAAACAAACTCGTTTGAAAGCTCGTTTGTTGACTCGTTTATAAGATTGCTTACCCGATTCTCGTTTTCTTTTTACTTTTTATATTTTAAATATCGATCAAGATATATTAAATTGAGCACAAGGTGGACTTTAAAGTTCAAATTGTGAATCCTACAAAACTAAAGGACTAATGACATAATTTAAACAATTCTGAACATATAAACAAATATGTTCGCTAATGTTAAACGAACATGTTCGCGGATAATAAATAAAATAACATGAATACTTTCAAAACTAAATAAACAAACACAATTATGATATTAAAAATTTAAATGAATACGAATCAAACATAGACACTTTTAAAAAATAAATATATGAATAGAAACAATATTTTATTTATTTAAACTCGATTCATTTATACCCTTAATTACAAGTTGCTTTCAAGTGTTTAAGAGACATATGATTGGTAGGTTCTGTTAACCAATAAGGCCATCTATCGTGTGACATTCATTCTTATGCCTTGTGGATATCTATGTCAAATACAATCCACATGTTGGGCGATGGTTGCCTGAATCAGGCTCTATTGCATGAACATATTTTATAAATGGAAATCAATCTTTTCTTGCAAACATGCAAACTAAAAATCCCTGCTCAATCTAGAAAGAAGAAAAAGTTTTAAAAACCATCTCCAACTCAACCATTCTTTGCTTGTGAAATTTCTACCCTAAGTCATAGGAGCACATCACATGGGCTTGTTGTGGTCGATGCATGAACTTGTTACATGCAAACATTTGGGAAGTGAACTCGGGACATAAAAGTTAGCTAATTTATTATAATACAGCCATCCTAAGAGGAACAAAAGGCTAAAGGTTTTTGTTATACGTCTTCCATTTCCTTTTCTTAATATTGATCTTTGTGTATTAGCTTTGAGCTATCTCTTTTATTTCTCCGCCGCAAAATTGATCTTCGCTCATCAAGATTAGTGGAGAACACTCGGGAGAACACCTTTGGACTCTGGATCGTTACATTCTTTGAGAAGTTGCGATTCTTAGATATGACCTATGACAGACACTATATGACCTGCCAGAATAAATAGCTGATCACATCAATCACGCATGTAAAGGTAGCCATCAGGGATATGGACTTAGAGGGGTGTTGGGGTGCGGTTGCACCCCTTAGAAATTCCAAATTTTCATGTAGTTTATGTATTTTATTTGTATTTTCTATTAATATTCTAATTTTACACCTATTTTTTTTAAATTTCGCACTCCTTAAATTTATAATATAACTTTGCATCTTCCGACATAAGATCATGTGTCCATCTTGGTAGTTATAATAATCCTATGCCTAACATCCGCACTAAGAGTCATTATAAAATTTCTCGATCAAGATTGAGAGATGGATATAGAACGTATCTCAACCAGCTTTGGCATTTCTTTCACTCCTCTCCTTCCTTATGAGAGCTAAGTCCATTAATATCGATCAATGACTGTAATTATCAATTATGCCACTCCTTTCAAACTGAAAAAAAGGTGAATCATCAACGGCCAGCATAACTTATCATTGGAGATTGATGGGATGAGATTTGAGGCTGGATTCAACTGCTCCGTAAGGTGAAAGCTACGTAATTCATAAAATGTGATTTCCTTGTTGACTTATATGTTGGTGGGTTCCTAATCCAAACAGCACTATGTAGCTAGTGAAGTCTGGGGAATTCCAAATTATTCAAACTTTTTGACATTTTCTCCGTTTTCTTTCTATTTGTAGCTCCATGGTAGGGTACTAGTATTTTTTTTTTCATTTCACAAAGAAAGCTCTAGTTGTGGGGTACATGGAAAAATATTGCAGATATGGACTAAATGACATTTTTGAAAAATAATTGTATGCCTATATAATTGATTGAACTTCAGTACTACTTGTAGATTTTGTTGTATTAGGCGCCCACAACCAACGGGGGTAGTTAAATATATTTGTCCAAGCATTGAAGGTTCACAGATATGATATACATATATATGATTAGTCCCCTTTTGAATTTCTTGCATTCGTTAATATTTTCCTAATCTTTCACTTTCAATGGCTCCAAAACAAGGATATTTGGCTGTCCTTATAGTTTCGAAATTGTAGTTCAAACTGTAGCTAAAAGTTTAGATACTAGAAAAAATATTAAACTTCAAGAAAAAGTATCAAGCAGGGTCGGATGTATGAAAGCCATTGCATACCTATTATTTTAAGAAAATTGTTAAATTTAATTTAATTTGTTAATGAAAATAGAAAAAAATTGTATACCCAAATTTTTTAGAATATGAGCATTAAAATTTTGGATCCCCATTTTTTAATTTCTAGATCTGCCACTGGTTCCAAGTATGAGATTCCCTTACCATGTGTCTTAGATGCAATTGATGTTGCTAGTTTCATGTTGAATTAAATAGTTAAACTTCATGGACTTGGCTTTGATCATGTTTATTATGTATTTTTGGATTTGAAAATTTAAATTTGAACTTTGGAATCATTTTAATGCCCAATGGTTATCATTTTTTCTACCACGTTTTCCCTCAATTCACCCTCGAATTAGAGGGACAACTGTACGTCCACTATTCTCTGTCATTCTTACATTACATGATTCATCTATTGCATAAATTGGTTATTTCGTCATACCGCTTGCCGGTACACCCTCTGCAACGATCCTTTATTCTTAAATATTCAATACGAGGCCTATAAGGGTAATTTGGTGATTTCAGCTCCCAAGGGCATTTGTAACCTCCTGCGCCTCTACTAGATGCTTGATCTCAATCGATATTAAACTCCTGACACTTGAGTCTATTTGATATCTTGAAGTCACTCAAACACTTTATGTATTGGTATCAAACCTTCGGTATGGAGACCACCGGTCTCAAGACCGAGCATCAGTTATCGATACTACAACCCTCAGTATTGATACCAATCGATACTCCTTCCCTCAATATCGATACGCCCTGCCTGAAATCCTTAATTTTTACCTCAATTCATCCAGTATCGATATTGTTCATCCCTGTACCGATACACAAACCCAAAAATATTTTATTTGGGCTCAGGAAACACCCAAAAACCATCTTAAATGACTTAGTTTGGTTCCTAATTTTGTACTGAAGCTTTAGAGAGTTAATTAGGGTCTTAAGGTGTCATAAAACACTTTCTTAACACCTGAAACGTGATTTGATCATGAATTTAAAGATAAACCCTAAAATGCATAAATAACCAAATTTTAGCAATTTCTTCAAATTTATGAAAGCTTAACACTACAAAGGATTAGAAATACACTACCTTGATGTTTGAATCCCAAAATGAACCTTCTTTAATTATCAAGCACTATATTTTTTAACTTGGTTATTTTTTTTACCCTTTTCCCTATAGCCAACAAAGATGCGTGGATTTATAAACGAAAGAATGTTGTAGGAAGTATTAAAGACAGATTATTAAGATTAAGGAAGTAAAGAAGAAACCCCAACACATACCTTGGGCTTGACACTTGCTATGGAGAAGGAATATGAAAAAAAGGAAAACAGGAAGAAGAGAAAGCCAAGTAGGAGAACCCCAAGCCCAAACTTGGTATAAACCCCAAAATCAACTTGTTATCCTTCAATGGTCTAATTTCACTTTTAGTCCTTCGCATTTTGTCTCATATTTAATAATCCCTTTTTATGGCTAATTGTGCCCCAAATCCAACCAAAATTAAGTTTAGCTCAACAACTTTAATTATAAATTTCATGATGTCCAGATACCTCTTGGGTAACTCGAAACTACTAGCCTAAAATTTGGGGTGTTACATGAAAGATATCTGTGATGCATCTTATGTCATTGGCATTAAGATTCATCGTGATAGACATCGAGCTATCTTAGATCTATCTCAAGAAACCTAAATCAACAAAGTTTTAGGAAGATTTCATATGAAAGATTGTTCACCAAGTATTGCTCCTATCGTGAAGGGCGGTAAGTTTCGTTTGAACCAATGCTCGAAGAGCGATTTTGAGAGAGAGCAAATGAAAAATATTCCATACGCTTCAGTTGTTGGAAGTCTGATGTATGCTCAAGTCTGTACAAGACCTGACATTGCATTTGTTGTTGTAATGTTGAGAAGATATCATAGTAATCTAGGTATTGACCATTGGAAAGCTATAAAAAAAATCTTGAGGTACCTAAAAGGGACAAAGGACTACATGCTTATGTATAAACGATCAAGTAGTTTAGATGTGATTTTCTACCCTGATTCATACTTTGTTGGTTTTGTTGATTCACGTAAATCAATATCGAGTTACATATTTATGTTTGCCAACAGAGCTATATCTTGGAGGAGTGTGAAGCAAACATTAACTGCTACATCAACCATGGAGGTTGAGTTCGTTCATGTTTTAAGGCTACCTCACATGGAGTATGGTTAAAGAGTTTCATTCTGGGCTTAGACTTGTGGACTCAATTTTAAAGTTATTGATATATTATAACAATTATGTTTGTGTCTTTATGGCTAAGAATAATAAAAGTAGAAGTCGAAGTAAACACATCAACATTAAGTATCTTGCTATAAGGGAACGTGTTAAAGAAAAGAAACTGGTCATTGAACACATTAATACTGAGCAGATGTTAGTTGATCTTTTAACTAAAGGCATGCCACCACATAAATTTAAGTGTCATGTTGTCACTATGGGACTTGTTTCCACTTTGTAAATTTTCATTGTAAGAACGATTTTAATTAAACTCTATTAAGTTTGATGTTTCTCATTTTGTTGTGTACACATTAATTTAATTATTTCGACAAATATCACTAAAGTACTTTGGACCTAGAATAAGCATTGGGTTTATTCATTAAGAAATTTAGCTAAGTGTTTAGACATGATACATTTGATACATGGAAGATATTACTCAATTCATAAGAGGAAATATTGTCATGATTCGTCCAATATGCTTTGACTTTAAGTTCTCTTCGATAATATGAACCAAGTGGGATAATGTAAGCACTTTTATGTAAGCAGTTTAATGAACTGTTATCATTAAGTGGTTCATATCCCAACCTTCTCCACTTTCCCACTTTTTGAGTTCCTTCTTTTATGGACGTGGGATATGGGTTGGCTTTTGGGTGGTTTTTGATGGTAAAACCACACTATAAATATGAGGCTAGTTAAGGTCGGACCAAATCAAATCATTCCAAAGCATCCCATTTGAGAGTACTTGGAAATTTGTTCCATCTAAGTGAGGTTTTGAGTGCTTAGAAGATTTTTGGCAGTTCTAGTTTTTGTGCAGCCAAGTTTGAAGTGCTCGACGATAGTTCGTGGTGGTTCATGGTGGTCCGACATATTTGATAGTAGTGGTTCAATTCAAATCTCATATTTCAATATAAGATGTAGGTAATGGCTGGAGGTATTTATAACGATCCTTCTCCAATGTGTTTATGCTCGATGTATACTAACAATATGACCTTTTTCCAAATAAGAAGGGTGAACCAATATGACATCCACTTTATAAGATAAAACACGAATCCATTCGAAACCTTCCCCTCAAGAATTTCTAAAGGTAATCAAACGTCATCTGCAACAATATATAGCGATACTGCTGTCGCCATTTCACTTTATATCTAGCTTGGATAGGTACCGGGAAAATGGAAATTTGTTTAATTCATCAATGATCAAGTTGATGGTACAACCCTAGGAAACAAGATGAGGATCCAAACGATATGCTTGATTATTTGTCAAATGTTAAATCACATAAAGAAAGCAAATTGCTTTTACATTTTACATTACACCCAATAATAGCATTTGGCTAATAAAGTGATCTCATCATCCTTCAATAATTGATCAATTTGATTTCTAGCTAGCATTCATATTGCTATTTGTCACTTTCAAAGATAATCCTAATACCATTGGATTCTAACACCTAGTCCTGTATTCGTAAACAATTCCGTTTACAAGGTGTACATGAACGAAGCCATGATCAAATACCGAAAAGGACAAGGTATTTAATTTCAAAATAATAAGAAATTATGTATTCAATCTAAAAATTTTGAGGAGGATAAAAGTTCAATTTTACTTTCTCTATTTTGAAGGTATGTATATGTTATTAATAGATTACAAAAAAATTCTGAATAAGTATTATCTTTAATCACCCTATAATATTAAAAAAAAACTATAGCTGTAAATAGAGGTGGACGTGGACGTGGACTGTTGATGCATGATTGTGGAAAATAGCATATTCGTCTCCTGCCTATAGAGGTGGACGTGGACGTGGACTGTTTAATGGCCTGTTTGAGAGCAGAGGTGCGATGACCTGAAATGTGTATAGTTCAACGTAGAAATTGTTTTCGTGCTCATATTACAAGTTATTGATTTTTTTAACATAAATTTATTGGTTCGCAATGAGATTAACATCATTGTAATAGTCTTAACTTAGTCTCTCGAGTACAATAAATAAATTTAAATAGACATGTAAAGGTTGAAACCTTGATGACTCGAGCTTATTAGTTATTTTTGTTTTACTTTTGTGTATATTTATTTTGAAAAATATAGGAGCTTTGATTTTATGTAAATCACTTTATATCAAAAATTGTTTTTTCTTTCCAAACAAGCCGAACCTAAAAAGAAAAAGTCCAAATAGGGCATGTGAAAGTTTATTTTGGGATCTACAACATTTATTACAATGGCTTGGAACTCATCATATCGAGGTGACAAGTTTCAATAAAAAATATTTTTTATTCAAAATTTTTATCCCAATGTGATAAAATTTAATAAAAAATTTATATTTTATTAAAACTCATCACATCGACATGATAAATTCAAATAAATAATATTTTTGTATTGAAACTCGTCACTTCATCGTGACGAGTTCCATGAACATTGTAAAAAATACGATAGATCACAAAATAAAATTCTTTGTGCTCTATTTTCTTAAATATATATACCGTTCGGCCTATTGAGCCAAAAAAACCAAACAAATTATGCTGTCCAAAATTTTGGATTGGTCCAATAATTAATGGACACTCGTAAATCCATATAAGATTTAAGGTGGATTTGAAGTGTTTACAGTTTCATGTTTTCTCTTACTATATAAATTTGATTGGACCAAACAATACGAAGATCTTCAAATATTCTCTACAACTCCGCATCCAATATCAAACTCATGTCGTGAAATATACCTTTTTAACATATATAGATATATATATAAAGTCTCAATCTATTGACTGATTTCAGTGACAGAAGATAGTGTTATTTTCGTAGTTCTAACAAGAACCTTCATTCATGCCAATTAATTTTTTTAATGTTAATTAATATTGAAAAAATATATTTTCTTAAAAATAAATAAAATAAGTTTTATTAGACTCCTCAATTGAAAAAAATAGATGCTAGTTATGTGATCATTAATTATTAGAATTAAAAAAATAGATACTAGTGAAGTGATCATTAATTATTAGAATTATCGGTCCTTTCAATCTTATTTTGACTTTACCTTTAATAAATTTCTAGTTTCGCCTTTGTCTCCCTTAAGGTCTTGAAAGAGATGGATCGAAAGAGGGGTGAGTAGGGTTAGTCGCACTCTTAAAATTTTAAATTAATATATATTTTAGATATTTTATTTGGATTTTCATTTGATAATCTAGTTTTTCCCCTAGAATATTTTAAGCATCATTTTAAAATTTTAAAAGTTCGTCTCCTAAATAAGATCTTTTATCTCTCCCTGGATTCTGAGTTCAACTAGTTGCGTCTGCAAGATGTGTATTGTTAATGATTAAGAAATATTATAAACACATATTACCTTGTAATTACCTAAACTATTTAAAATTACATAATGTAAAACTTTTTTATTTTTTTATTTTACACATACTTAAAACCATTATAAGAGTGAAAAGATACATAGGGCATCCCTGTAATTGATATATATATATATATAGGGATACTTAATGAGTTGAGCAGCTCGAACTCGACTCAGTTAAAGCACGGTAAAAACTCAACTCAGGTTGACTTGACTAGAGACCTTAACAAGTTGAGTCAAGTAAAGTTCAACTCGACTCAATAAGTTCGCAAGTAACTCATTAATTTTTTTTATAATTTTTAATAGTTATCTTAAAAAAGTATTTCATAACCCAAAAATCGAACCTTATTTATTATTTTAATGTATTTGTGGATTGTTACTTTGAAGTTTAGATTTTAAAATTATTTCATACATTCTTTTGATAAATTTTTTGGGTAAATTTATTATTTTATGTTTATATCAAGTTCTATATAGTATTAGTAAATTTTATCTATAGTTAATAAAATGAGGTAAAAGTTTTGGTGAACTTAACAAATAATGAGGCGAGAAAGCATCAAGCTTAATGAGTAACGAGTTTAACGAGCAACGAATTTAACGAGCAACGAGTCAAATACTGCCGAACTTGCGATCGACGCGCTTGATATAAGCACCCTTATATACATGTCAAAGTCTCAACTGCATAAACTTTAGTGAAACAGATCCCACTATTACATAATAATTAAGAAGATAATAATGACCAAATCCAAACGGCAATGTTTTACAGGATTCTGTCATCTGTTTTGCTTATATATTAATTAGGGTTTATAGAGGAATATATATATTTTAAACGTATCCGACAAAAAAAAGCTGAGTCCAACCCAATAGTAACCCCTTCACTTTCACTGCCTTTACTTTCTCTCGAAAAACCAAATGATTATGTTCATCATCATCATCATCGTCGATTAGTATCGCACAAAACCCGCGAAAGGGTTGCTATATTGAAGGCAAAACAAAGGAGGAAGGATTAATAATTGCAGTAAGATACAGAAAAATAATGGTGCTGACTGCTGATGAGTGATGAACATGGGAAGCTTTTCTTGTTGAGGGGAATGTTATCTGGTTCAAGACCGACTTTTTTCAAACATTTGGATCTACTTGTTGGCTTCAAGATCATCGATCGAAAGATCTCAGTTGTTTCTTAACAAAGCTTAATCTATGTTCTTGGACCAGGCTTCATTCCCCTTAATTACTGCTTCCACTTCTGCTCCATCTTCATAGATTTCAGCATCCATCAATAGTATGATTCAAGTCTTTAACAGGTAGGTAATCTTTTAACTATGATTACATGGGGTTTAGGGTTCATATAAATTGATTCAAGTTGTTGTGATTGCATGCAGATTGGTGTAATGATGAGAAGTTTTGACTCTTTGGGTTGTTTCTGCATCAGCAGGCAACGGTTAATTTTCATCATTATTGTGCTTTTTATATGATCATTGAATGTTTTCTTTCAAGTCTCCGGTTATAAATTATAATGAGGATCAATCTTTTTTGTTAGTTTTTTCCACATAAAATCCTACCTTCGTCCCGTTCTTTGTAGTATTTTTTTCAGTTCTCCACCTCTTATTTGGTTGAAGAAGTCTCAAAAGTTAAACCTAATTCCCGTTTTCTAATTAGGGTTTAAGTTCTCATCATTCAATAATAGAGCGTCTCTTTGGAAAGAAAAGAAGAGGAAAAGGAAGAACAATTATCTGACATGTTTCGGCTTTGCTACCATATTATACTGAAAACGAAAAGGAATTTCTACATGGTCAGCAAGTGGATTTGCAGTTGCGGTACCTTGGTCATATTATATACATATATTAATATTATAGTATACCTTAACACCTTATACACACTGTATGTGTTGGCAAGCATTTATGTTTAAATTACACTTCTTTTTAGGGTTTAGTGGAGGACAAAGAGCCGAACATAAGATCTGAAGCTTCAAAGAGATAAATATTCTCCAGAATAGATTCCTTCTCATTTGTTGCTTTTCATTAATGGTAAAAGAGAAGAATCTTTATACATATATGTTCTTTCTTATCTTTTAAAACTACTTTTCATAGTCTTTTATCTTGGTGAATGGTGACGAGTAAATACTATAGATATTTGATTTTTGAGATATATATATTTTGTATTTGTATCGTTCGTGATCTCTACATGTATAATAAATTATTATTATTCCTATGCGTGAAATAATCTCTTGTGTTTTGATCTTTTCTATGTTAATATCATTTTTTCCGTTTACAAATTCTTAACAAATACCAATGAGAGATAGGTTTGAGACGCATTTAAGTTGCTTTAAACGAAATGAAGATGGGTGTGAATGGTGATAGCAGCATATTCCAGCAAGAAGATTGATTGAGAATTAAATTCTCCGGAACTGCATTTTATAAACGTCTTCTTTTATATATATATGTAATATGTTTCAGAGATCAGAATCTTGTTAAATGGAATGTCAGGCTGTCATTTTTTTACTTTTTTTTGTCTAAGCATTCGTTGATAAAAAAAATAAACCCCAATAAGTGGGTAAAAAAGGGAGTATGAACAGAACGGCTCTAGACACAAGCACCAATTTGATAATTTTAAAATTCTTTACTTCAATCGAACTACGAATCTGTTTCTTCTAGGAAGAAATTGGCACATGATACATCCTATCAAGATAACATGGTCTATTAGTGAAAACTTCAACGAAGAAATGAAACGACAACAGTCGAGTGGACAGAGTCAAATAGGCAAAAAATGATCAAGATATGCTCATGTCCTGGAACTGCAAATGAAGACCATGGTAACGGGTCATGATCAAAGATTTAAATTATGGTCATGATTGTGCTTTCGTCTGTGTTTATCGTGATTGCTGAAATAACGGGTGTAATTACGGTCCTTGGGGATGAAGATGAAGGTAGAGACTATGGAAAACTAGGGCCAAAGATTAGAGGAAACAAGAGAAAAAAGTCATCAGGAAAAAGGTAAAATTTAGAGAGGGTGGAATATAATACATTAAATTATAAAAAAATTAAGAAAAGTCGAAGGAAAAATAGTTAAGAAACTTCACAAAAATATTTGACAAATATACGTGATACTCTAGGATTGTGCTACGTCAAATAATTGATTGATCTTTGTTTGTCGACTGTCTATCAGAGTGTATTTATGGGTTAATACCGGAGCTCAGAGCTATACTATACACGGACACTATACATTCATTTGATAGGTCGTGAATATAGTAGTAGCTCTTGTATACTCTTTCAAAAGCTCATCCAATATATGAATTATGCTGAGGAGGTTGGTTTTCGAGCGAAAGACAATCCTGCTCACCAAAAGTTGGCCAACAAACATATGGGACGGTTGTTTGAAGTCTTGCATAGAAGATGTTGGCACAGAGTTGTACCAATTTTAGCTCTCCTCCAAAGAGTGGTTGAAAATATTTTACACTTCAACTGATCGGAGGCTCTCATGATATCCATGTAATCCTTGTATTGGGACAAGTGTTCGGTAGGCTCATTGGTCCCATCGTAGTTCTCCTTGGGGTGTTTAAAATTTAGAAGGTATGGGACAACTAATACATAGATCATGAGTCTAAAGTCCCAAATTTCATATCAAGGATTTCGAGTCAACCCGAGTGGCCTGCGTTGGATAACCGAAATAGGCTTCTAAGAAGCTTTTGGCAAAGTTTGAGTTTAGTTGGACTAGAATTGAGTCCACATAGCATTAAAATGATATTTTTGAATTGGGTTCAAACAAAGAAGGATCAAATAAGTAATTTTTCCCTAAAGTCTTTTAAAGGCTGGAAGCCCATAAATTGAATGATGTAATCGAGCAGGGGAAAGCTGATTTTCTCT
This sequence comes from Hibiscus syriacus, assembly GCF_006381635.1. Lineage (NCBI taxonomy): Eukaryota > Viridiplantae > Streptophyta > Magnoliopsida > Malvales > Malvaceae > Hibiscus > Hibiscus syriacus. Next base: position 263,319 of record NW_024063149.1, on the reverse strand, counting down.
CATCCCTTAAGCTTGTATTCTTTCTCTCATCTTTTTTTCATGTGAGTTCATCAATGGTGGGCGTTGTAATGTTTTTTTAAAACGAGAAATTCCCCTTTTTTTTAAGAGGGAAACTTTACGTTTACGACTTAATTTGAGGAAAATTGAGATTTTTCAAATTAATTTGATTTGGTCGTCATCGACCTTTGTGTTAGGTATATCGAATACCTAAAAAAGAATTTTAAAACAATTTTAAAAAAATCATTTTTAAAGATAAAATTGGTGTGTGTTTACTAAATATTTGTTTTTAAGGGTTCAATAGTTAATTACACGTAGAAATGATTAACACCCCCACAACATCCAAAATTGATTGTTTGTTTCGAGCACCCCGACGATCAATAAGCAAGATGAATATTCTTCTCTCCCTTACCTCTTTTCTTTCTCCTATTTTAGTTGTTTGTTTCTAATAGTGACCAATTTTCTTTTCTCCTGTTTTTGGGTTTGTTTCTCTGCCTCCTTGGTTCGAATGGTGGTTGTGGTTTTATTCCGTTTAAAGTTAAAGTGAAGTATGTCAAAATTAGAGAGTAGAACTGAATAATGCCTCATATTTTCATTAACTTGAATGAATACAAGTGTACATATTTATACAAAATGTCAATTAAACTTTAGTTGTGAACTAACTTCTTAACAAGAAACAAATAAGCAACTAACTAACTAGTCCCTAACATTTCCCTCAAGTTGTGGCTTGAAAATGTCTTTAAGCCCCAACTTGTACACCAGGAACTCATGCTGTGGACTTGTTGAAACAATTTGATATTTTGATATACCAAAATTTGTTAAATAGGTTTTACAAATTTTAAGATTATATTTGATTCAGTCATTCGAATATATAAATTATTCTTTACAGTTAAAAGGTCAATTTTACTCCTCACTCTACTGAAAAATTGAGTCTTATACCGAAAATATTTTTGAAATAATTTTTACTAAGGGTTTCCAACTTCAATCAAGTCAAAAATGATTTTTAAGTATAGTAGTACCGATACTACTAGAATATACCAATACTTTTCAAGAAGTATTGATACATATATCAATGTTGAAGCCCAAAATTATAAAGTAGTACTGATATCGCTAAGGCAGTACCGATATTGTATACAAGTTTGACAAAACAAAAATACTAAATGGTACTGATACTATATACAATATCGATACTACTCAGTATAGTAGTATTGATACTCTTAGTGGTGGTACCGATACTACCTTTTTTGGTTTTGAATCCGTCAAAATTCCTGTATACTAAAATGGTATCGATACTATATATAGTATGAATACTACTGAATATAGTTGTATCGATACCCTTGTAATAGTATCGATACTAGAGTTTCCCAACTGTCATATTTTTGTATTTAATGCAGGGAATATCGATACTGAGAGACCGATTATCGATACTATAAGCTTCTGGACACATTTAATACGGGAAATTACCTCCCAACGACTCTATTCACTCCCACAACAACTCAAACGGTTGGAATTAATTGAGGGAGTATAAAAACAAGATTCCAAGTCGTATGTGAAGATAAGAGATACAAGAGAAAGCAAAAAACAAAAAAATTGAGCCAAATCAAGTCAACATTCTTTAATATTCCTTTTGCTTTCAAAGAACACTTTTTGTACTCATTTGTATTTATTTCTCAAGTGTTCTTATTTGTTCCTGAATTGTGCAAACACATTCCTAGTGAAGATTTTATAATTTTGTAATTTTTCTCTTTGAGAGAGTGTCTCAAGAATTTGGGGTATAATTCTTGAGGGAGTTGTAAGCTTACACCTTATCCTCAAAGGTAGATACAAATTAGTGAATTTGTGGAAATTCTTAGTGTAAATAGCGAAGGTAGTGGATGTAGACTTTGGTTGACAAAGTTGAACCACTCTAAATTCTTGTGTTCAAGTTTTATATTTTTCTCTCAAGCTTCCACCAAAATTTTAATTGACAATTCACCCCTCTTGGATATTCATCCATTCGATTGACTCAACAATTGGTATTAGAGATAGACTCATTGGAAGGTTTAACCACCTCTTGAGAAGATCCTAAAGGAGTGCAATCATCATCCAAGTCATCCATGGCCTCTACATCAAGTTTCGACATTGTTAGCAACTCTTAACCCATCAACAAGCATCCATACTTCAATGGAGCCAATCATGCCTATTGGAAGAATAGATGAAATTCTTTATTCAAGTAAGTGATTTGGGAGCATGGAGCATCATGATGAAAGGTCACTCTACTCTAACCAGAGAAATGGGATGTGGATTGAAGAAGAAAAGAAATTGGTGCAACTCAATGCAAAGGCAATGCACATTGTATTTTGTGCACTTGGCCCCGATGAATATGGGAGAGTATCATCTTCTTCCAATGCCAAGGTGATATGGGATATACTTGAAGTTACTTGATAACTCCATAAAAAGATTCAATTTCTAGTCTTTTCACTTAAGTTATTGCTCGTCTAAACAAAGTATGCACAACATTTTTAGTTTCATTTAGTTGCATATAGGTTATGTTAGCTTGTGGTGGATAAGTTTTGCTTAGGCAAGATTTATTTGGTTTGACTGATGCTGATGAAGAGAAAGGGTTGTGTGGATTGTGTTTGTGCAGGAAACTTATAGAGGAAGAACATTTCAGTCGTGACAATGAAATTTGCAAGGGCCAACGGAACATATAAGAACGTGAGGAGCAAATTTATCTCGCTGAGACAAGGTTTATCTGAGGAGTCTGAAGCGGGTATGACGAAACTAACTATGTCAAACGCCAGCTGGATGACCTACTTCACGTGCAAGCAAGCCTTAAATATTTTGACAGCCACCAGCCGCCTTTTCTTTTTAAGACTGGGAATATAACAACAGTTATTTAAGGAATCTCCAAATTATGCAAAGCCCTAGGAGATATTTCTTTATAAATAACCAGCCGTAGCCGCCAAATAAGAGGGCAAGGAAGGAAGAAGAGAGAAGAGCTTTACCCAAGGCGTGAGCAAGCAACTGCAGTGCTTTCTCACCGTTTACCAACCAACCTTCCTAGGTGTCCTCCATAGCCAGGCTGTAGCAGAGCGGTGATCAGGTCTCGAGAGAAGCTGATAACCAAGGAAGGCGGGGTGCTGATAAGAATTATCGCGATAGAGCCCCTATTTTTTGGGAGTCGTTCTTCATTTGTTCTTAATCTCTTTATATGTTTAGGGTTATATTAAATGTTGAAACTTGGATGATTTTTTATAGCACCATGACTGTCTTACTTGGTGTTAAACTTTGTTTTGCCTAAACAATTACTTTTTGTTTTGTGAATGATGAATTATGTTTTTGTTCATGACTGTTTTGTTCATTGTTTGAATATTTTTCCTTAACGCTGTAAGAGCATTGAGATATCGCTTGGGGTTTTGGTAAAACATGTATTGGCAATATAAGAGCATCGAGAGATAACTTTTTTTCTAGATAGTGATTCTTAGATTCGAGAGAATTAAGATAGATCCACGTGAGCAAGGGAATGAATCTAGGATGGTGAAGTTCTAACTTGTCTACCTTAGAGATAAGAGCGGGTTTCATATGACTAAAAGGCATAGATGCTAGAGTAGGAGAGACAATACCTATAGTTCACGTTGAGAGGTATTGATACAACAATAGTCTGACAAACCAAGCGTTGTAGTTAACGCTGAGGAGTATTGCCATAGAAACCGTCTAAGAATACCTAGTAATCCTGTCGGGCAGCCTAAGCAGGTCATAATAATTCATTCTAGACTTAGAATAATTGTTGTCGATACAAAAGTTTAGAATAAGTGCTCTGTGATAAGTCTGAATATGTGAGGTTGTTTACATTATATTTAAATCAATACTTGTTTTATTTTATTCCATCATCTGCATATTTATTTTGCCTCGACCAAACTTTTCTGTAATCATTATATCACTTCTTTTTTTATTACTAGTAGTTTTAAGGTTGACAATCTAGTAGGAATTAGTTCGTGACCACTAGTTCTAGTTGTGGTGAAATTAAATTTCTAAACCAATCCATGAGGAGACGATACTCACTTACCCTATATTACTTGAATCGATTATGTATACTTTCACACAATTACTTGCCTTAGCATATACATTTACAAGCGATCAAATTTTTGGTGCCGTTTCCGGGGATTGGCAACTAACGAAATTTTTATTTGCCATAACAAGTTTTTTTGTCACCTTATATTTATCTAGTCTAACGTAGTTTACTATTTTTTATAGTATTTTGTTATTGTATGACCTTGAGATTTGTTGGTAAACCTTTAGAACCATTAGACCTCGAAGTTGAGAAATCATTCAAAAAAGGTTAAATGCCCAAAGAACCAGAGAACATTTAAACCAACTTCAAATGCAAGACAACATAGGAGATCTAGGACCTGATGCAGCTATTAATCTTCAAGTTGCAAGGCCAAGAGCGATACAAGATCATTTGAACCCAATTCTCGATGACCTTAATCCAGGCATAGTGGCACCTGAAATACAAGCAACTTATTTCGAACTTAAACTGGTGATGTTTAATATGTTAAACTCTATTGGCCAATTCGGTGGTTCACCCAATGAGGATGTTAGGTAGCATGTTCGTGCTTTCCTTGAAGTATGCGACTCATTTCGACAACAAGGAGTACATAAAGATATTCTTAAATTAAAACTTTTCCCTTACTCCCTATGCGACAGAGCAAGAGCTTGGCTCAACGGAGTTCCTTCCGGCTCAATGGAGTCATGGAAAGATTTATGCAAGAGTTTCTTACTCTGATATAATCCGCCCAATATGAATCACAGCTTCACAATGACATTGCAAGTTTTCGCCAAGAGATGATGAATCAATGTACGAATATTGGGAAAGGTACAAAAGTCTACTTCGTAAATGTGTTAACCATGGATTTCACGACTGGACGCAAGTGGTGATATTTTACAATGGAGTTAATGCACCAACTCGAATGATGCTAGATGCCTCAGCAAATGGCACCTTATTGGATAAATCACCTGAGGAAGCCTTTGATATCCTTGACAAGATAGCAAATAATGATTATAAATTCCCAAATACAAGATTGGGGACAGGCAAAAAATATCTGAAGCATATGAATTAGAGGGTAAGGATTCGGTAGCCGCTTAACTTTATGCCATAACCAATATGTTGAAAAATTTACAACGTCCTAATGAGGTAAGAGAAGTCAAGGTGACCAATAACGTATGCATATTTTGTCATGGCAACCATCATGAGAGTGAATTCCAGAAAACCATGAGTCAACCAATTTTGTGGGCAACTACAATCGGAGCAATAATAACCCCTATTCAAACACGTACAATCCTGGTTGGAGACAACACCCACATTTCTCATGGAGTAATCAAGGGAACAACAACAATCAAGTAGCAAATTACAAGCCACAACAAAATAATTCTGACCATCAACATTTTCAGAATCATCATCATCAGCAGTCCTGGCAACACAATAAAGGTATAGTTTTTTTCTCTAATACTAATTCCAATACTAATTCATTAGAGTTATCATTACAGGAATTTATGGCCTCAACAAAAGATTTCATGGCATCCACAAAGACCTTGATGCACGAACATTCTATAACAATTAAAAATCAAGGAAATTTGTTACAAAGACAAGCAACATTTGCAAAGCCATAGTTTATCTCTAAGAGCATTGGAGAATCAAGTGGGACAAATTGGTACGACATTACATTCTCGCCCAAAAGGAAATCTCCCTAGTGATACGGAGATCAGTAAACATCATGGGAAGGAGCAATGCAATGTACTTACACTAAGGAGTGGAAAACAAGTCAACCAAAATGACAAGTTTGGGGAGAACACCTAAACAGTCCTCGTCATGGCATAACACAACCAGAGGACCGAACTAAAAATATTGAACAAGATGAAGCACCTAAGAGAAGGAAATGAATGAAGGCTCAGAAAAACATCACTCAAATAATGAGAAATTCATGGCCAAGGCCAGAGATTCCTCAACACCAACAACAGACAATGTAAGACCTCCACCACCGTTCCCTCATCGGTTGAAGAAGCATGATGATGACATCCAGTTCAAGAAATTTGTTGATGTTCTAGATCAATTGTGTATCAGTGTGCCCTTACTTGAAGCCATCGAGAAAATGCCTTCCTATGCCAAGTTTCTTAAGGACATTGTTACGAAGAAACGATAGGTAGAACGTGTTACCACGACAACAGAAATATGTTCAGCAATAAGCAAACTCCCACCAAAACAAAAAGACCTGGCAGCTTTATAATACCATGTTCAATTGGTAATGACTTCATAGGATGAGCTCTTGTTGATTTGGGATCAAGTGTAAAATTGATACCAAAGTTCATATTTATGAAACTAAAGGGTATCACGCCTGTCCAACCTCAGTCATCCTACAGCTGGTTGATCGATCATATGTGCGACACGATAGAAGAATAAAGATCATAGTAAAGGTGGACAAATTTGTATTTCCAGTTGATTTTCTCATCCTGGATTGCGAAGCCGATAAAAGCGCATCGATCATTCTGGGACGACCTTTCTTAGCCACTAGAAAAATCCTAATAGATTGTGAAAAGGGAGAGTTCACAATGCGAGTAGGAGAGCAAAATGTCACCATTAATGTATTCAAATCCATGAAATATGTGGACGATTCAGAGGAGTGCCAAAGCATTAAAGAAGTAGAGGAAAAACAATCCTTGTACATGGTGAATCTCTAAGGCTCGACGAATACAACATTTTGTATCATGAACCTATAACCAAGATGCATGAACAAGATAATGTTGACCCCATTGAATTATTTTCAGAAGAAGATTCTGAGAATCATGGCCCTGACAACGAAAATCTGAACAATGAGCACCCTGAAAACGACACCAATACAGGGTACAGAGGAAAGACAAATGATCAATCGTTTTCCATCACATTTGAAGTATGCATATCTAGGAGATGATGAAACTTTACCAGTAATAATTTCTGCCAACCTAACCTCCAAACATGAGAATAGTTTGTTAAATGTTTTGTCATAGCACAGAAAGACTCTCAGATAGACAATGACAGACATGAAGGGAATCAGTCCGACTATATGCATGCACAAAATCAACCTAGAAGATAGCCATAAGACTTCGGTAGAACCCCAAAGAAGGCTCAACCCAATAATAAAGAAGGCAGTCATGAAGGAAATTATAAAATGGTTGGATGCAGTAGTAATTTATCCTATATCCAATAGTTCATGGGTCAGCCCGGTGTAGTGTGTACCAAAGAAGGGTGGTGTGACCGTGATTAAAAGTTAACATGACGAACTCCTCACCACGAGAACAGTCACGGGGTGGCGTATATGCATGGATTACAGGAAACTCAACAAAAGCCACAAAGAAATACCATCTCCCCCTCCCTTTTATCGACCAAATACTTGATAGGTTAGCGGGAAAAACATTTTATTGCTACCTTGACAGATACTCAAGATACAATCAAATAGCCATAGCACCGGAGGATTAAGAGAAGCCCACTTTCACATGCCTATATGGTACCTATGCATTTAGATAAATGATGTTTGGGTTGTGTAATGCTCCAAATACCTTCCAAAGATGCATAATGGCAATCTTTTCAGATATGGTAGAGGAATGTATGAAAATATTCATGGAGGACTTCTCTGTCTCAGGTGATGATTTTGACCGATGTCTCGACAATCTATCCAAGGTACTGAAACAATGTGAAGAAGCCAACCTAGTGCTGGATTGGGAGAAATGCCATTTTATGGTGACTGAGGGAATAGTGTTGGGTCACAAAATTTCATCCCGAAGCATTGAATTTGATAAAGCCAAGGTGAACGTAATTACAAACCTCCCCCCACCCACCAACGTGAGAGGTGTACGTAGTTTCCTTGGATATGCAGGCTTCTACAGGCGGTTCATAAAAGATTTTTCTCAAATCTCTAAACCCTTGTGTCTTTTACTTCAACAAAATCATCCATTTGAATTTACTAATGATTGTTTGAATGCCTTCACAGATTTGAAGAAGAAGCTTTCAGCAGCACCAATTATTATCCCACCTAACTAGAACGAACCATTTGAGCTCATGTGCGATGCTAGTGATTATGCAGTCGGAGCAGTGCTAGGGCAACAAAAAAGTAAAATCTTTCATGTTATCTACTATACGAGCCATACTCTTAATGATGCACAAGTAAACTATACCGCCACTGAAAAAGAGCTCTTAGCAGTAGTATTTACATTCGATAAGTTTAGGCCATATCTAATCGGCACTAAGGTAATTATGCATACATATCACTCTGCCATTAAATATTTGATCAATAAAAAAGATGCAAAGCCTAGGCTAATTCGATGGATATTATTACTACAAGAGTTCAATTTAGAGATCAAGGATAGAAAGGGTACAGAAAATCAAGTGGCAGACCATTTTTCTAGGCTAGATAACAAATCTGAGTGTCCTGACATAACAGAAATTCAAGAAGATTTCCCTGATGAGAAAATATTATTTGTCACGGCTGCATTGTGGTATGCTGACATAGTTAACTTTCTTGTTAGTGGTATTATTCCTCCTGATTTATCTAGCCAGGACCGAAAGAAGTTTCGACATGATGTGTGACATTACTACAGGGATGAACCGTTTCTATTCCAGCAATGTGGAGACCAAATAATCCGAAGATGCATTCCAGAAGAAGAGAAGAAATATATTTTACACCAATGCCACTCGTCACCGTATGGAGGCCACTTTGGTGGAATGAGAACTACGACGAAAGTGCTTCAGTCTGGATTCTATTGGCCAACCTTGTTCAAAGATGTGCATGAATTTTATAAATCATGTGATAGATGCCAACGAATAGGGAACATATCAAAATGGCATGAGATGCCATGGCAAAATATTCTGGAGATTGAACTATTTGACGTATGGGGAATAAACTTAATGGGGCCCTTCCTACATTATTTGGAGATTTGTACATTCTCTTGGCAGTGGACTATGTATCCAAATGGGTTGAAGCCATCACAACACCTAAAAATGATTCCAAGATGGTCCTGAAATTTTTGCACAAAAATATATTCACACGCTTTGGAACACCACAAGCTATCATTAGCAAATAAGGCACACATTTTGACAACAAACTGATTACCAAGGCACTGAAACGATATGGAGTGCGATATAGGATTGCTATGGCGTATCACCCTTAGACTAATGGACAAGCCGAAGTGTCTAATCGGAGAAATTAAATAGATCTTTGAGTAGGTAGTCAACCCAAGTCGAAAGGAATGATCGCCAAAGTTAGATGAAGAGCTATGGGCCTATTGCACTACATTCAAGACACCATGGGAATGTCACTGTTCAAACTGGTCTTCGGAAAGGAATGTCATCTACCTATTTAACTTGAACATAAAGCCTTCTGGGCCATCAAAAAGTTAAACATGGATGCTCAGCTTACTGGAGAAAGAAGACTCTTGGAACTGAACGAGATGAATGAATTCAGAGCACACGCATACAAGAATGCCCGCCTATACAATGAAAAAACAAAACGATGGCATGATAGAAAAATATTACCCAGACAATTTTATTCTGGACAACAAGTACTGCTCTACAATTCACGTCTTAAGTTATTCCCAGGCAAGCTAAATCACGCTGGTCAGGACCATTCATCGTACACCAAGTCCATGACAATGGAACAATTGAAATCTATAACCAAAACGATGGTTCCATCTTCAAGGTGAATGGGCAGAGGCTAAAGGAGTACAAAGGAGCCCCAGTCATACGCGACAAATCGGCATCGTTGGCACATGATTCCCAAGAGTTTGCCTTACTTACTTGAACAAAATTCGTTGCCTAGGCAACAAAAATTTGAATTCTATACATAAATAAATTAAGTTATTTTCTACTTTCATTTTCCATTTTATTTTATTTCTTTATTTATTGTAGGCATACAAATCACAAGTGGTAGCATGGGGAGATGGGGCATCCATGAAAAGAAAGGAAACCCTAGGGTGACAAGGTTTAGGCGATAGAATTAAAGAGGGAAGGAAATCTTTTCCCCCACTTTATGTCCAATCACATATCCAACATTCAATGCAAAATATTTTCCCCTCGTCTAAGGACAAAATTACCCATTACTTTCCAAAAAAAACCGCCCAACTCTTTCTTCTTCTTCATCATACCTCACTCTCTCGCTACCAAACAAGAATATTTTTCTTTCTCTAAAAAAAATCTTCCCCATCGCCGCCGCTGATTTCACCACACCAACCAAGTACCATGGTAAGATCAAGGAAAGCCCCAGCCTCAACATCGAGTTTTAAACATTTCCAAACAGTCGAAGCAGAAGCACGCTTCAAAATCCTACAAAAACGTCAAGTGTATTTGGAAGATGGTTTCGTCTTTCTAGCCGAGGAGAAGAGCCGTTTGGACCAGAGGTGATGGACATGATAAAAAAGCACAACTGGGAGAAATTTGCTCGCCATCCCAAAGCTGTAGCACTAGCGATGGTAAGGGAGTTCTACGCCCACCTCGAAGACCCATCCAACCACACAGTGTACGTTTGAGGGAAGCTCTTTCGATTTTCCCTTTAACACTCAACATATACTTCAAGTTGGGGAAAGTAGAGGAGTATCACAAGAGATTCATGGCTGAGGTAGACCAGGAAACATACAATGAAGTTCTTGAAGATCTTTGCTTCGGGTGGGCCAAGTTTAAAGGAAATGCCCCAATAAGGAAGAGAGTCGATCTCCGAGCCCTAAAATCGACCGTGAAGTTGTAGAACCATTTTCTCAATGGAAAGCTTATGTCTACTTCTCATAACACAACTGTTCTCGTGAAAAGATTGATGCTCTTGTAGTCAATAATATACGGGAGGAAGATTGATGTTGGCGAACTCATCTTCGAGCAAATCCACGAGTGTGCCAAAAGGAACCGGGGTAATTTGTTGTTCCCTAACTTGATAACCGCACTTTACAGGAAAAAGAAAGTCCCCGAGGAGCCCTTTAAGGTCTTCATTAAATCCAATGAAGGTATCACCAAGAAAAAGGTACCCGAGATGATGAGTTTCGATGACAATGCCCCGTATAAAGGTTTGGAGCGGGGAGCAAAAATCTGTTGTTGTGGCCAGAATGGTCGCAGGGGTTATGCACACGCGAGAAGTGCGTGAAAAAGATAGGGCGCCTAGAGGATCACATGGATATCTATTTCGAGTATGTCAAGGCAAGGGACACACAGCTCAATGCCTTCTTCAAGGAGTTTCTCCCAAACACAACTACCAATCTGTCGCCCTTCCCTAGTGTCATCCTCAAATACAATATTAGCGGCGGCATATTCCTCACCTCGACATCAAATGTCCCTCCAGAGGTTCCCCTAGGAGTACCCACATATGTGCTACCACTGACAATCTATGTCTTACCCGTACTAGAGGAAGGCCAAGGCGACACAGAAAAGTTCCTCAGCTCCTCATCTTTCACGACCTCTAAGAGTAGTTAAGATAGCCCACCCAACTTCTTCTCTGATGAAGTTTTACACCAGCCCCAAAACAACCCGAGCATGATCCCATTCAGTCCCCTGTCCATCAAAAAAAGCCAGTACCAGCAGTAGCTCAAAGTTCAGCACCAGTTCCAGCACAACTGACTCCTACTGCAGAGCAACCAACTCCAGAACGAGCCTCGACCAGCAAGAAGCACTACAAGCGAACAACAAGATGTATACTTTAGCCGTATCCCTTGACGATAGCAGCAGTAGACTCAGAATCTGAGAGTCCTTCTCCTCCCAAATGAAGCCGAACGAGGTCCTCCAGTTAAGCCACCCCACTACAGTAAGTTTCTGTTGGGACCGTCGGCGCACCCCACGGCGCAACGGAAATAAAACTCGACGGTATCACCAGTGATCCAAGTACATAAAACTGAAATCGGGAGAAAGGGATGCGAATACTTACAAAGGGTTCCTTGAAAAACAACAAGAACAACAATGAATACTAGTGGTGTAGATCGGTTTGAATCGTAAGCCTCCACGAAATCACGTCTCAGCCTCTACTTAGTTCACCCGATTGAGAGCAATATTTGTTTTCCCCAAAACTGTTTTGAGAGAAAACAACTGAAGGTTTATGTGTGTTTGTTCAAAACGACTGCTAGACCTAACACACCCTTTTATATCCATTACCCTAACATCTTAGGGTTTTCAAAGTTATTTCAAATTAACAACAAAATATTATTTAATTAATTCAATTAAATATACATTAAAGACTTATAATCTGAATTATAATCTTTAATGTTTATTTAAAAAACTTATTTAATTATGAATTATATATACCAATTAAAAAAGTTGTAATCTAAATTACATTCTTTTAATGCTTACTTATTATATTCGGGATAATTAAAATCATATACATATCATAACTCTAGATATATTTTAGTAACATACAACAAATTGTACATTTTTGCTCATTTCAATCCTAGGGTGTGACCCTGTAGGTTCTTGTAACGTTAGTAGTAATTATTAGAATAATTCTAATATTACATACAATGAGTGACATCTTGCGATATATCATTGTCACCTAAGTTATAATAAATTATGATTCGACGTATCATCTTCGTGATTAACTCTTTTATGTATTACATCATTTTGTCCTTTATATCTAGAATAGGCATAAGTCTTAGAATAGTCACACTTGTATAGCCCATCTATTGTTTCTTGATATCTAGAGTAGACTATAATTATCGAATATGATATCACATATCAACTTATTTGAGTATGGCCATGTATTTCTAGTCTCACTCAATCAAGTGGCCTGTGATATATTTCTATTATGTAGGAAGGACAAATCCTATCTTAACCATATACACCCCACTACATATATCGAAATATATTCAATAACAGTCTTTATAGTGCAACCAGTTATGGAGCATGTTTAACTGTATCAAAACATACAACAATATGTGTTGGGATGACATTGATCTCAAGTCTTAGAATCATACATATAGTCATCACTATGAGCAATGTTATGACCGTTACATAATAATCCAAGACATATGCTCATGATGGCTCAATCCAATATATTGTTCTCTAACAATATAATCATTTATTAATTCTGACATCTCTATGTCAATGGCAACTCCTTGTCATCAATCAATACCATGTTAGTCTTAAGCATATTATTATTGTCCATGCCCATAATAATACTTGACTATGGATCTTTTAATAATGTTATTATATGGACTTTATTATCTTTCAGTTTATGTTAAACACATAAACATAACTGAAAATAATAGTGGCAATGCCTTTATTCAATAAAATTAGTAAATAAATATATTATTAAAATCATCATATGATTGGACTTTGGGCATACTCTAAGAATTTCTATTTTAGTTTTTTTCTTTTCGTATCTGCATATAGCATCATGTAGTTTTAGTTTTCATGCATTGAGGACAATGCATCCCTCAAGTTTGGGGGAAATATTGTGCTATAATTTGCCATACTTTGTTAAAAAGCAATTGATGATAATTGGTTGAAAATTTTAGTTGTCATGACATAAAAAGGTTAAGATTATTGTTAGGAATGCATTAGGGATGCCCAATGATGAATGCATAATTTGATTGCCTAGGCTAGAATTATTATAAGACTGTCTAAGGAAGATAACCAACCCTAGGCTTGATTTTTTAAATCTACAAACACGATTGTAGGCTATCCCTACTTAAGGTAATCTATAAAATTTTTAGGAAAGAACTTTCTATTTACCGAGACTTCAAAAATATTTTAAGGGTAAAGTGAAGCTCCCTAGTGTTTAAAACTTGAAAAATAAAAAGGGACACTCCTTTATGCAAAGGCATAAGTAGAAAAACTCCATAAGAAAATTAAGAGTTGCCAAGGCGTATGAGTGAATTAAAGTAGTCACAGGATGACTCTGCCTGACTAGCTTGGGGGTGGAAGGTATGCTCCCTTTCACCTAGAATGTGGAATGGTAGGTGTGATGAGCTGACTTCCCTATAAAAAAAGAAAAGAAAAAGTTGATAAATAACTAGGAGTATAAACTAAGTCTGACAAATAATTTGATTCCTTGATAATCCAGAAAGTGCTTACTTTAAGTTTTCTAATTACCTTTATGCATAGACTGACTACAATCACGCACACACAATAGTAAGGAATCCTGACTAGGGAAGGTACTTGACTGATATGAATGTCGAACATGTTGAGGCCAACTATTTTTTTTACTGAGGACTGAAATCTCAAACCATGTGATTTTCTTAACACTTATTTGCCATGACAATTTTAATTTTCTTCTAGCTATTTTACATTGCTTGAGGACAAGCAATAGCTTAAGTTTGGGGGTGTGATAACTCCATAAAAAGACTAAATTTCTAGTCTTTTCACTTAAGTTATTGCTCGTCTAAACAAAGTATGCACAACATTTTTAGTTGCATTTAGTTGCATATAGGTAATGTTAGCTTGTGGTGGATAAAATTTGCTTAGGCAATATTTATTTGGTTTGACTGATGCTGCTGAGGAGAAAGGGTTGTGTGGATTGTGTTTTTGCAGGAAACTTACAGAGGAAGAACATTTCAGTCGCGACAATGAAATTTGTAAGGGCTAACGGAATAGAAAAGAACATGATGAGTAGATTTATCTCGTCGAGGCAAGGTTTATTTGATGATTCTGAAGCGGGTATGATGAAACTGACTATGTCAAACGCCAGTTGGATGACCTACTTCACGTGCAAGCAAGCCTTAAACATTTTGACAGCCTCCAGTCGCCTTTTCTTTATAAGCCTGGGAATATAACAACGGTTATTTAAGGAATCTCTAAATTATGCAAAGCCCTAGGAGATCATTCCTTATAAATAATCAGCCTTAGCCGCCAAAGAAGAGGGCAAAGAAGGAAGAAGAGAGAAGAGCTTTACCCAAAGCGTGAGCGAGCAACTGCAGTGCTTTCTCACCATTTACCAATTGACCTTCCTTGGTGTCCTCCATAGCCAGGCTGTAGCAGAGCGGTGATCATGTCTCGAGAGAGGCTGATCATCAAGGTAGGCGCGATGCTGATCAGAATTATCGCGACAAAGCCCCCAATTTTTTAGAGTTGTTCTTCCTTGTTCTTAATCTCTTTATATGTTTGGGGTTGTATTAAACGTTGAAACTTGGATAATTTTTTATAGCAACATGACTGTCTTACTTGGTGTTAAACTTTGTTTTGCCTAAACAATTATTTTATGTTTTATGAATGAAGAATTGTGTTTTTGTTCATGATTGTTTTGTTCATTGTTTGAATATTTTTCCTTAACGCTGTAAGAGCATCGAGAGATAGCTTTTTGTCTAGATAGTGATTTTTAGATTCGAGAGAATTAAGATAGATCCACACGAGTAAGGGAATGAATCCGAGATGGTGAAGTTCTAACTTGTTTATCTTAGAGATAAGGAGCGGGTTCCATACGACTAAAATGGATAAATGCTAAGTAGGAGAGACAACACCTATAGTTCACACTGAGAGGTATTGCTACAACAACAGTCTGACAAACCAAGAGTTGTAGTTAACGCTGAGGAGTATTGCCATAGCAACCGTCTAAGAATACCTAGTAATCCTGTCAGGCAACCTAAGCAAGTCATAATAATTCATTCTAGACTTAGAATAATTGTTGTCAATACAAAAGTTTAGCATAAGTTCTCCGTGATGAGTCTGAATATGTGAGGTTGTTTGCATTATATTTAAATAAATACTTATTTTATTTTATTCTGGCATCCTGCATATTTATTTTGCCTCGACCAAACTTTTCTGCAAGCATTATATCAGTTCTTTTTTTATTACTAGTAGTTTTTAAGTTGACAATCTAGTAGGAATTAGTTCGTGACCACTAGTTCTAGTTGTGGTAAAATTAAATTTCTAAACCAATCCATGAGGAGAAGATACTCACTTACCCTATATTACTTAAATCGATTATGTATACACAGAATTTCTTGCCTTAGCGTATAAATTTACAAACGAGCATTACTCATGAAGGAACAAATGAGGTAAGAGAAACTAAAATTAGTCTTCTCAATCATAGCTATGAAAACTTCAAGATGAGACCGGATGAAGACATTAAATCCATGAACGATTTATTTTTTATTATTTTCAATGGTCTCAAAGGTTTTAGAGAAGATATTCCTAATGAGAAGCTTCGTCAGAAAGATGATCTATAATCCTCCCAAGTCATTGCAGTCCAAGAAGACCATTATAGTTGAAGCAAAGAATCTAAAAACTCTCACCCTAGATGAGTTCATTAGATCCTTGCTTACTCATGAAATAATGGTGAAGGAATAAGAAGATCAAGAAAAAAGAGGTGAAGAAAAGAAGAAAATGGAAAAGAAGAAAAAGATTGGTGTTGCTCTCAAATCCACAAAACAATATAGTGACTCAAATGATGAAGATGAGGATGAAAAAATGGCAATGTTTGCCAAAAGATTTAAAAGATTCATGAATTCCAACAAAGAAAAAAGATTCCAAAGAAAAGAAGACTTCAAGAATGAATCCAAGGAGAAGGACCCTATAATTTACTATGAGTACAAAAAGCCAGGGCATGTTAAATTTGAATGCCCACAATTAAATAAGAAAGGATCCTCCAAGAAGAAACACAAGGCACATGTAGCTACATGGAGTGATGATGAGTCATCATCCAATGAAGAGGAGAAAGAGGTAGCCAACTTGTGTCTCATGGCCATTGAGGGAGAATCTAAGCTAACCTCTAACTCATCTACATTAAATGAATATTCTTTTGATGAGTTTCAATAGGCTTATGATTAGTTGGCCTCGAAATTTGAGATCATGCTTGTAAAACATAATAAGAATATTTCAAAATTGAAAAATGAAAATGATCTCTTATTCAAAACCAACAATGAACTTGAAATTAAGGTCAAGGATATGCAAGTCAAACTAGAGGAGTTTGAAAAGAAAAATCATGACTTGCACAACCTACTTTCAAATGTTTATAATGATCATCAAAAGAAACTTGATGATCTTAAAGCTTTTTTAACAAAGTTGTAACAAATTGTTTTGAAGAAGGAAAAAAATTCTAAATCCAACTATGTTAGAAATAACTTTAGACCATACAATCATAGAGGTCCCCAAAGAACCTCAAATGGGAAAGTTATTAGAAGTATATGGGTCCATAAAGGACTCATTACTACTAAAGACAAGGATATCCTAGAAAAATGAATACCTAAGGGGACTAGATTATTGGGAATTAATAACTATGGACCCAAAAGAGTTTAGGTACCAAAAATCAAAACTTGATCTATGTTTGTAAATGGAGGAGCATTTCTACAAGGGATAAAACAAAAGTTCAAACTCGTGGTACATTGATAGTGGATGCTCAAGACACATGACCGGTGATAAGATCTGGTTCTTGGAGCTTAATGCTAAAAAGTGGAGGAGGAGTAACCTTTGGTGACAACTCAAAAGGTCACATTGAAGGAATTGGTTCTTGGTAACTACTCTTCCATTCTTATTTAAAAGAATTTATATATAAATAGGTTAAAGCATAGTCTTCTTAGTATTAGTCAATTATGTGATAAGGGATACAATATCTTATTTAAGTCTAATGGTTGTAAAATTGTTAACATTGCATATAATATGATTATGCTAGTTGGTCATAGAATATGAAATATTTACATGGTGCATCTAGATAATATTGACATGTCTAATGTATGTTTAGTTGTTAAAGTTGAGCATAATTGTTGGTTGTGTGATAGGAAACTTGGACATGCTAGAATGAGTGTTTTACAAAACCTTGTTCAAAGCAATCTTGTAAGAGGCTTGCCTAAGATAAAATTTGATCTTGATAAAATTTGTGATGAATGTGCTAAAGGCAAACAAAAAGAACTTCCTTTAAACCTATTAATGATGTGTCATCAAGCAAAGTATTACAATTGATCCATATAGATCTTTTTGGGTCTATTAGAACTACTAGCTTGGGTGGAAAATAATATGCATTTGTATTGGTTGATGACTACTCTAGGTTTACTTGGGGTTCTTTACTTGAGTACAAAAGATGAAGCTTTAAAAAAAATTCATCATTTTCTCTAAAATAATCCAAAATGGAAAAGGTTAATCTATTTCAAGTGTTAGGAGTGACCACGGAACCGAATTTGAAAATCTTTGGTTTGATGATTTTTTTAATTCAAATGGATTTAACCATATTTTTTTAGCCCTAGGACAATGCTTTGTGAAAACAATTTGCCAAAGTACTTTTCGGCGGAAGCCACCAATACCTCTTGTTATGTGATTAATAGAGTAATGATTAAGCCTATTTTAAAGAAAACTCCATATGAACTTTTCAAAAAAAAAAGCCTAACATTAATTATTTTCATCCTTTTAAATGCAAGTGTTTTGTTTTAAATAATGGAAAAAACAATCTTGGTAAAATTGATGCAAAAAGTGATGAAGGAAACTCAAGATGTCTTCAAGAACCTAACTTTGAGAAATGGGAAGTCAAATACCCAAAGGAGTAAAACTATGTCAAGGATGGTGATATTTTGGGTGATCCATCCAAAAGGGTAACTTCTAGATCTTTTCTTAAAACTATTTGTAATTATATTGCATTTATCTCATGCATAGAGCCTAAGAATATCAAAGAAGCATTAAATGATTAACATTGTGTAATCACCATTTTTACCTTGATCTAGCTGGTTCATTGCTCCAATTAACATCTGTAGCAGCCCCTCCACATTGCAAATTCCAGCTTCACATTCCAGTATCTTCTACCCACTGCAGCAACCCCTCCACGTTTCAGCAAGCAAGTGCAGCCCCTCCACATGTACTAACAGCAACCACACATGCAAGGAGAAAGGAAAAATCATCTTTGATTCTTCATGTAAACTGGGGATATAAAAACCCTAGAACAATATGTAAACTACATGAAAAACATCAAGAGAAATAGAGGGGAAATCTAGCAAAATACACAAAGAAAGTCAGAAATAAAAAGCTCTACAAAGGTTATTTCTACATTTGGTTTTATTTTTTTCAGCTTTATATTCTATTTTTATTTATTTTCAAAAAAAAAGTTAAATAGATGAATAAATAAAACAGAAAATATGATAGTTGGATGTTTTGGGGTGTTCTGCGTGAAATAAGGAGGAAGAAGATGAATTTTATGTTTATAAATTTTGTGGGTAAACCATGTGTCAAGTCCCTAAGCTTTGAAGTCCATCATTTTATTTACTTAAAATAAGGAAAATCACGAAATAATTTCTCTAATTTATGAGTCTTTTACAGTTTAGTCACTAATTTCTCTTTTTATTATTATTCAAACTAGCTGCTATTTTCATTTTTTATTTTAATCTCTATGTTTTACTTTATTATATAATCCTTTAAATATTTTTTATTTCAAATGAATATATATATAATAAAATTCATTATCCCAATTAATTAATTATGGTTAAATCACATTAATATATATATAATATTTCGAATTTTAAATAATAATTTATTTATTTAATCATATATTATTTTTGGTTAATATTTATTGTTTATTTCAAATTATAATATTTATTACTTTTTATATTAGTCATATATGTATCCTAATAATCTATACTAATGTTTAAAATAAAATAAACTGATATTATTTCTAGAGCAATAACTTTTATTTATAAAATTTACTATATTTTAATATTAATTCACATTTTTAATTAATTATATTATTTAATTAATTTTTATTTTTTATAAAGCACTAACTTTTTGTAATAAAAATATTTATAAAATCTCATGTCTCCACTTTCAAGTTTTTTTTAATATCACTAACTTTTGTTAATAAAAAATACTATATTTAAAATCATGTCTCCACTTTCAATTTTTTTATAATAGCACTATTTTTTGTTCATAAAATTTAATATATTTAAATCATAATCTCATTTTTTTATTTTTAATTAATAATAACGTTTTTATATTATTTTATTCATTAACATATTTTAAAATATTAAATATATTACTTATAAAAAAACCTAAAAATATATTTATTTTATTTTTGCTTATATTGTAACAACCCGAAAAAATTTAGAATAATATTAAATTGAAATTGGAGGTTAATTGTGGAAATTGGTAAATTAGGAGGACTAAATTGAAAGTTTTGAAAATTTGAAGTCCATTTTAGAAGTTGAAGAAAATTCAATGACCAAGCCCTGAGTTATACCTTTGAGTGTCGGCATTTTTCTTTTAAAGGAAATGAATTGGTTTCTGCGTGAAAACACAGAAAACCAATTCAGAAATTCCCTTTCCCCTACACCAATTACCAACCTCGATTCCGACGCCGTCCGAATTCCGATCGTCGTTTTGAAACCACCGTTGTGCTCATCGTCAAGCGAGGAACAAACCCTTCAAATTATTTTAATGTTATTTCTTGGGAAGAATTATCAGATTTTTATTATTTCGATTGGAAAGAGAAATATTCGTCCTAAAATATTTTAGGGAATAGTTTCTCTTCGATTTAGAAATATTGAAATATTTTCTATTTTCTTTAGAATTTTCTTTAAATATAATTATGTGATTGAATATAGAATAAAAAGATCATAAAATAAATTTATATTTGAATTTTTAGATTTCCACTAATAGAGACAATATATAATCAACGGGTACCAATTTTGGGCGTTATGGGGGGTGCAAATCCTTCCCCAAATGTAATCGACCACGAATCCCTTTTATTTATTAAAAGAATGAATATTGGTTATACGCATACCAGTTTATCTTTTAAATAGTGTTTTTTTAAACTCTTTTAAAAGATGATTTTTAGGTATTCGACTTACCTAACCCAAAAAGTCGATGGCGACTCTAAAAATATTTCAATAAAAACCATTTATTTATTACCATTTTTTTTCGTGCCCGGGCGAAACCGGTTACGATAGCTTGGCGACTCTGCTGGGGACTAAGCTAGTCAAGCCTTAAATTGATTATATATTGTCTCTATAATTAGAAATTAAGAATTCAGTTTTATTTAATTTAAGTTTTCTTTCAAGTTTTTATTTATTTATTATTTTATTTTATTTTATATCCTTATATACTAACATTTATATTTGATTGATTTTCAGACATTAGTATTCATTTTGGTTGTTTGTTAAAAGTTAGATAATTTCCCTTCATATATTGGGCACTGCATTATCATGACATGAGCTAAAACCTTGTTCTATCCTATTTAGTTTGAATGAGAAACTACTCCCTCGTGTGGTTTTCACCTCCGTATGGGATAGGGGACCATTCTTTGAGCTCACACCTTATGTTCCTCGTGTGGTTTTCACCTCCGTATGGACATAAGGAAGTGTGTTCCTTCGATTTGAACTCAATTTGAAAGTCTGTAATGGACCAGGATTAAGGGTTTGGTAGCCCAAGGGGGCAGCAACAAAGGACATTTCGATGACCCTTTTTACCCTAGAGCCAAAACCCAGCATATAGTAAAACTTAGGACTTAAGTCAAAACGAAACCTAACCTAAAGAAGTCTTATAAGATTAAGCACACAAGGAAAAGCTTGTTGGATCTTTTAAATTTTACTTTATTTTGTAAATACATGCGAACTAGAAATCATGCGGTTAGGTTTGTTGTTTTAAATAAAGCATGAACTAGATTGCATGAAAGTAAGGTTTAATTATTTTTGATTATTTTATGTTTCATTTTCATTTTTGCATTTTGCATTTTCATATCATGGTGTTGATTCATAACTGATTTCATGTAGAAAACTGGAAATATGGAACAAAAAGTCCAATATAAAGTAGAAGACAATGCAGTTATTTTGAGATGGTCTGAGCAGTCTCAACTTATCAATGGAATTAGCCTATCACAGGGATACATGTCAGATCTGGTCGAATATACACCTTATCAACGTTCGCCAAAATAATCTGGGTGAGTTGAAAGAAATCTGGAAGAAATGGGAAACCGTAGACAAGCAACTATTTTATCAGCTATATGGTGACATTGCTTATCTTTTGGACATTCCTATTGACTGACATTTGTTCAGAGCTTTATCGCAGTTTTGGAACCCTTCATATACTTGTTTCACCTTTGGAAAAGTAGACTTGACACCTACTATAGAGGAATATTGAGCTTTTATCCGTTGTCCAAAAATTTACGAAAACAAACTGTATATCAAGTCACCTAATACTGCTCCTTTTAAGAAGAAATTGCTTTTAATGACCGGGATGAGTGAAGAGTGGGCTACAAGAAATATCAAGAAGAAAGGTGATAGTGAATGCATTACTTGAAATGCCTTGAAAGAAGTGATCTATCACTATCCAGATAAAAGAAATCATATTGATATGTTGGCTTTAGGAATCTATGGATTAATTATTTTCCCAAAGATTATGGGGCATGTGGATATATTAGTTGTAGAACTATTTGAAAGATTGAACAAGAATGCAGATCCTGTTCCGGCCATATTAGCTGAAACATTTCGTTCCTTGAATTCCTGTAGACGCGAAGGAGAGGGACGTTTTATAGGTTGTGAACCCTTATTATTGGTATGGATTCTGAATCACTTTAAACATGAAGAAAGAGCTCCTGGATGGGTATTTTTGGAGTGCTTCTCATTGCTACAAGATTTCCTTTCTCGCAAATGGCCTGGAGGTTATGATGAAGAAAAATGGATGAATATCTTTCGAAATCTTGAAGATAATGACATATTATGGTGAGCTTCATGGAATAATTCTTCAAACATAACATATAAGTGTGGAGAACATGATTGGGTTCCCTTGCTTGGCGTATGGGGTTCTGTAGGATATGCACCTTTAATGGTCTCCAGACAGTATGGATCAAGGCAGTTTATTCCTGCAACATTTGGATTATCTGAGTCAGAATTTATGTTCAGAATTAACTAGTACAAGGAAAAGATAAGAAAAATTGCTGAGGCCTAGAAATGGATTCATCAAGCAAATTTATTTACTTTCAGTCAAAAGTTCTCGCCCGAATACGAACAATGGAGAATTAACCGAGTTAATGATAACATTCCAGTGGTTAATTTTAAAAATGTTCAACCCACCAAAGAACATTTGAGAACTATATTATCCCCATTAGAGTTGGCAAAGCAAGAATTCGAGATCGAAAGAAAACAATTGAGGAAAACTCTCCAAAAGCTGGAAGAAGAAGTATACCACAAAGAAATTGAGATAGACATCCATAAAGGGTGAGTAGATCAAGCTAACAAGGTTGAAAAACAGCTCAGGATAGATTTCAATGATCTCCAGTCAACCTACTAACGAAAGGTAAAGACTCACATTGCCGAAGGATCAAGCAAACAAGAGTTGACAAGTCTGAAAAGAAAAGCTGAAGACGGTAAAGATGAACTCAAACAAAACAAACACCAGACCAAGATGATTGCTAAAGAAAAGGAGACATTGGAGCAAAGACTAGTGAAAAATCAAGCTCAAAACCAGAGGCTTAAAAACAATATTGAAAGGTTAGAAATTGCACTGCGAAGTCAAAAAATAACTCAGAAGTTAAAAATATGAGGAAGCAAGTGAATGAACTGGAAACCAAAGTTCAAGATCTTCAGATGAAAGCAAATCAACTCTCTATTTCCCATATGATGGAATTTTTCAATGGCGCTATTGTTGGGAACGTGCTCAATGGAAAGTCAAACAAAGAGATGACCTCATTGCAAAGTATTTAGAACAAACTCAGGGAGTGGCACAATACTTGACGGAATTGGCATACGAAGCTACCATTTGAGTGAAGAATTGGA
The DNA here is from genome assembly GCF_006381635.1 of Hibiscus syriacus. Taxonomy (NCBI): domain Eukaryota; kingdom Viridiplantae; phylum Streptophyta; class Magnoliopsida; order Malvales; family Malvaceae; genus Hibiscus; species Hibiscus syriacus. The sequence continues at coordinate 239,667 of NW_024063149.1, read as the reverse complement.
ACCAAGAACTGAAGAAACTTATAAAGTCTTTGAGTTACTCGAGCATATACAACAATTAGGGGAAATTGCTCAGATATATCAGTAATATGTTGTATTTGTAAAAGCTTTGTAATAAAACTTCATTTCCAATATAAAGTTGTTCTAAGGAATTAGTTCAATATCAACACCTTTTGCATACATTCATTATTCATTACATTTATTTGTTTACAGTAAGATAAGCATTCATTTAAAAAAAAAATAATACAAAGAGGATTTCCAATCACATTTATCCTGGCCAAACAAGAAACTCAACATTCATACGATACTAGGAAAGCGACTAAGAAAATCATGGAGGATAAAATACAACGTCTCGAGGAACAACATAATAAAGAACAAGCAGAAATGAGAATGAAGTTAGAAAAAATTGAAGATAGCATTGCAAACTCACAAGATAGTATGATGCAGAAAATAGAGGATATGCTCAAGAAGCAAGCTACCATTGGAAAAATTCATAAAAATCCTTTATCTTTTGACCAAGAACCTATATATCCTTTAGGGCTCATTCCAGAATCGATTTATCATTCTGGTACCACACCTGTGCAAATCCATGCTCGTACATCGACATTGCAAGAGACCAAACCTAATGAAAATCAATAAGTGGATCCTGCGTCTTCAAGCAAAAATCTGCTTATATCAGATGTGAAGATAGGGGAATTTAATGCTGAGCATCTAATTCCAGATTTGAATGAGTGAATGAGAAAGAAAAAGCCAATGAATAATTGACCAGACAGATCAAGAGCTTATAGAAAGAATAAAATCGTAGAAGTAACTGAATCATTCTATGGATTTGACACCAGCGAGTTGAGTTAGTTCCAGACCTAATCCTCCCCATCAAGTTCAAAGTTCCTGAATTTGAAAGATATGACGGTACTACATGCCCTTCGTCCCACATTACCATGTTTTGTCACAGAATGACAGGTCATGTGAAAGACGAGAAATTGTTAATTCATTGTTTTCAAGATAGTCTTGTAGGACCTGCTTTAAAGTGGTATACTCAACTGACCAAAGCCCACATTAGATCATCGAAGGATCTGGCAAAAGCATTTCTAGAGCAATACCGCCATATTACAGACATGGTCCCTGATAGATGAACTCTCCAAAATTTAGAGAAAAAGAACAATGAAATGTTCAGGCAGTACGCTCAGAGATGGCGTGACACAGCAGCCCAAGTTCAGCCACCACTATCAGAGAAAGAAGCCATAGTGATGTTCGTCCACACTTTAAAGGCTCCCTATTTAAGCCATTTAATGGGGAATGCAACCAGAAATTTTGCAGATCTGGTTATTTCTGGAGAACTCATTGAAAATGTCATGAAAAGTGGTAAATTGAATCAAGTGAGGGGTCTAGTTTCAAAAGATCCATGTACCGAAAAAAGGAGAACGAAGTTAAAATGCGAACTCTTACAAATAGGATACCTCAAAAAGTATTACAGTAACCCAACCAAGGGTTAAGAAGGAGGAAACAAACACTAATCGAATAAAATCCAGAGGATCTCGTAGGGGAAATGAAGGCTTTCCTTTACACCCTTACCAGTACCATATGTTGAGATCTATGATTCGCTGTTAAAGGCATATGTTATCCGGCCTTATCCGTTGATTCCCATGCAACCACCATTCCCTCCATGGTATGATGTGAAAGCACATTATGTTTATCATGACAGAATTACGGGTCACTCTATTAAAGCTGTTTGGCGTTCAAAAGGGTGGTCCAAAATTTGATTAACACTGGAAAATTGGAATTCAATTCACCAACTACGTCAAATCATCCGCTGCCAAATCATGGAGATAAAAGCGTGAACGCAATTCAGAAGAGAATAGAAGGAAAGAAAAACTTATGTCTCTGAAATTAAATCTCCCTTTAGTTGGATATTTCAAAAACTTTCCCTATCTGGTATGATTCATCAACAATTCAAACCAAAGCATAATGAAGGCGAGAATTATTATGAATATCATCAAGAAAAGGGACATGGAATTCAACTATGCCCTGAATTTAGGAATTTGGTGCAAAAACTGATGGATGAAAAAGAGATAGAGTTCTTTGAAGAAGAACCAGGGAAAAAAGAAGATGACGTTTGTGCATCAGAAATTCTAAACCTAAACAGAGAACAAGTGATCCGTGATTATCACTATGAAATCATCTACAGCGAATCCTGCTCCAATAAAGTCGAAAGTGGTTATCATAACTCCTTTACCATTTCTATATAAGGATACCCGCAGGGTACCTTGGAATTATACTACCAATGTTTCAATGGTAGGAGGATCTGCTTCTCTGGAAAAAGAAGAAGAGAAAATACAGAGTGTGGATTCGACATCTGAAGCAGTAAGTGAAGTCGGATTCTTTACAAGAATTGGGAGATGTTATTCTCCCGAGACATCAAATGCATCAGAACAGGCGAAAACAAAGGGAAAAACTACAGTGATACCCCAAAAGGTATTTGATGATGAATCCCCGCCAATAGTCAATGAGACCGTAACAGAAAAACAAGCACAAGAATTTTTGAAATTTCTAAAGCATAGTGAATATAGTGTGGTTGAACAGCTACATAAACATGTTTTTGCCAGTATTAATTGATAATAGATATGCTCTTAACTTGATGTCTTTGGTCACACTTCAAAGGATACCGGTGGATAAATCGCACATAAAGAGTTATCAGAATGTAATGCGAGCTTTTGATGGCACTAAAAAAGAGGTATTGGGGAAAATTGAAATACCATTGTTGATTGGACCAGTCGTGTACAATATTGACTTTGTAGTAATGGATATCCACCCTACATATAATTGTCTATTGGGGAGGCCATGGATTCATTCTGCAGGAGTTGTTCCTTCTTCGCTGCATCAGAAATTGAAGTTCGTTGTTGACGGTCAACTGATATGTGTAGGAGCTGAGGAAGAAATCATTGCTTCTGTAACAAGTGATGCTCTGTATATTAAAACCAATGATGATGCTCTCGAGTGCTCTTTCCGAGCTTTAGAATTTGTTAATGCGACCTTTATTGCTGAGGGAAGCAAAATTCTACATCCAAGATTGTCTGATTGCACTAAGATGATTGTACGACAGTCTTTAGGCATATGAGCTAAAACTGGGAAAGGTTTGGAAAGAATCTGCAAGGAAGCTCAGTTCCTGTAAGTATTAAGATGAAGAAAGATCATTTTGGGCTTGGATTTAAACCTAATTTTTAGCAAAGGAACAAAGAGATGAAAAGAAGAGGTGAAAATAGAAGGGCAAGATTGAAGGGAGAAAAAAATCATTGGGAACGTATGTATTTCCCTCATTTAAAGTCCACATTCAAATCCGGAGGAATGGTTAATGTAGAACAGCAGCTGGTTGATGCTCTTAAAGAAGAAAAGTTGACAAAAGATCAAAACATGGTTGAAGAAGCTATGGAAGGATTATTTATCAACGTGATCACAAATGACCACAAAATTGGCAAATACTTGGTAGGGATTCGCCCTTGTCTTCCTGGTGAAACACTTAATAATTGGACTGCTGAGGATCTCCCTGTAATTTTTAGTATTAACTCAGAGTAATACTCAGAACCAACCTTTATGCTTTAGCCCAAGAATAAAAAAGTTTTTGTTATATTGTAAGGGCAGTTATGTTAAGTTCACTTAATATCAAATACAAGAAGTTTTCTTAAAATTCTCAAATGGAAATCATTCTTTATACCTTACATTTTTTGCATTTTTACATTTATTATTTCTCATTCTTTATATTTATTTCATAAATTTATTATATCCTTTCGAAAATATGTTCGATTTAAATTTGCAGGTGTCACAATGTTAATAGCATGCTTATTCCTAAATTTAATCATGAGATAAATTTAGAGCGGCCCATATGTTTGGAAGAAATCAATGAGTGTGAGGATGAACTATAATGTGATGTTCCTACTGAATTATTAAAACTGGTAGAAAAAGAAGATAAACAAATTTTACCTCACAAAGAAGAGATGGAGACTGTAAATCTGGGAACCAATGAAGAAATGAAAGAGGTGAAAATTTGTATTACTTTGTCAGCCCAGATAAAACAAGAATTGATAAATCTCCTTCAAGAATTCAAAGATATCTTCGCCTGGTCTTATCAAGATATGCCTGGTTTGAGTACAGATATAGTGGTGTACAAACTTCCAATCAGTCCAGAATATAAACCTGTTCAACAAAAGCTCAGACGAATGAGGCTAGAGATGTTGTTGTAGATTAAAGAGGAAGTGATGAAGCAGACTAATGCAGGATTTCTACAGGCAGCCAAATATCTGAAATGGGTAGCTAATATAGTTCCAATACCAAATAAGAATGGGAAAGTTCGAATGTGTGTGGATTACAGAGATCTTAATAAAACTAGTCCAAAAGATAGTTTTCCGTTACCTCATATAGACACATTAATGGACAATACTGCAGACATACATGGTTTTCCTTAATGGATGGCTTTTCAGGGTATAATCAGATAAAAATGAATCCCGAGGACATGGAAAAAACAACATTTGTAACCATGTGGGGGACTTTCTGTTATAAAGTAATGCCATTTGGATTGAAAAATACAGGGGCAACGTATCAGAGAGCAATGGTAACTCTATTCCATGACATGATGCATAAAGGGATTGAAGTATATATGGATGACATGATTGCCAAGTCCCGAACTGAAAAAGAACATAGTCAAAATCTAAGAAAGCTTTTCCAAAGATTAAAAAAGTATCAATTAAAGCTCAACCCCGCTAAATGCACTTTTGGAGTAACATTAGGAAAGCTTTTGGGATTTGTAGTCAGTCCAAAAGGAATTGAGATTGATCCAGATAAAGTAAAAGCAATCCAAGATCTTCTACCACCTAACACAAAAAAAGAAGTTCGAGGCTTTTTGGAAAGATTAAATTATATATCTTGATTCATTTCTCAATTAACTGACAAATGTGATCCAGTGTTCAAGTTACTTCGAAAGAACAATCCTGAAGTTTGGAATGATGAATCTCAAGAAACTTTGGATATTATTAAGAAATATTTATCCAATTCCCCCATTTTAGTATCACCAGTTCCTGATAGACCGTTAATTCTCTACTTGATAGTCTTTGAAAATTCGATGGGATGAGTATTGGGACAACATGATGACTCTGGAAGAAAAGAAAAAACCATTTATTATCTGAGTAAGAAGTTTACTGATTGTGAAATTCGATACCCACCAATACAAAAATTATGTTGTGCCTTAGTGTGGGCTACTCGAAGACTCAGACAATACATGTTATATCATACCACTTGGCTGATATCTAGACTTGATCCTCTAAAGTTCTTAATGGAATCACCAGCTTTGACAGGAAAAATGGCTAGATGGCAAATGTTATTATCCGAGTTTGATATCGTATATGTCAACCAAAAAGCTATAAAAAGAAGTGTCATAGCTGATTTTCTGGCCAGTCGTGTATCAGATGATTATCAATCTCTGAGTTTTAATTTTCCAATGAAGATTTGTTGTGCATATCCATGAATGAAGAAGTCAGAACAAATGATGAATATTGGAAGTTTTATTTTGATGAGCATCCAACGCCTTGGGACGAGGAATTGGGGCAGTGTTAATTTCTCCAGAAAATATTTATTATCCTTTTACAAGCAGATTGGAGTTCTTTTGCACCAATAAGATGGCAAAATATGAAGCTTGTGTCATGGGATTGAAGGCAGCTATAAAAAGGAAAATTAAATTTCACAAGATATATGGAGATTCATCGTTAGTGGTGTATAAACTACGAGGAGAATGGGAAACGAAAGATCCCAAATTATTGGAATACCAAAATTTTACCCTCAAATTAGTGAAAGAATTTGAAATAGTTATCTTCAATTATCTCCCTCGAGAGGAAAATCAAATGGCAGATGCTTTGGCTACATTAGCTGCTATGTTTCAGGCAAATAAAAAAGTTGATATGATGCCAATTAAAATGCAAGTATATGAAATTCCTGCACATTGCTACAGTGTGGAAGAAGAGGCAGATGGCAAGCCATGGTATTATGATATCTTGCAATATATCAAGTATCAAAGTTATCCACAAAATACATCTGAGATTGATAAAAGAACATTGAGAAGAATGGATGTTGGATACTTTCTTGATGGTGAGACTTTGTATAGAAGAAGCAATGATCAAATGCTATTGAGATGTGTAAATAATAGCGAAGCCAGAAGCATCATTGAGGAAGTATATAGTGGAATATGTGGAACACATGCAAATGGTCTTTCAATGGCTAGGAAAATAATGAGATATGGGTATTATTGGACTACCAAGCATACAGATTGTATTGATTATGCAAGAAGATGTCATAAATGACGAATATACGCAGATAGGATTCATGCACCACCATTACCCTTATATGTAATGACAGCACCATGGCCATTTTCTATGTGGGGAATAGACGTCATTGGGGAAATCACACCAAAAGCATCAAATGGACATCGTTTCATCCTAGTGGCAATCGACTATTTCACCAAGTGGGTTGAAGCTGCTTCTTATGCTAATATTAAGAGGTCTATAGTTTGAAAGTTTATAAAGAAAGAAATAATTTACCGGTATGGGCTACCAAAGAGAATTATTACAGATAATGCTCTGAACTTGAACAATAAAATGATGATTGAACTTTGTGCACAGTTCAAGATCAAGCATGCAAAATCAGTGACCTATCACCCAAAGATGAATGGGGAAGTTGAAGCTGCAAATAAGAACATCAAGAGGATCATTACAAAGACTACTGAAACATACAAAGATTGCACGAGAAGTTATCTTTTGCCTTATATGCATACCGAACTACTGTGAGAACATCTACTGGGGCAACACCTTTTTCTTTAGTCTATGGAACGGAAGCAGTCTTACCAATTGAAGTTGAGATCCCATCACTTCGCATCTTGCAGGAAAGTAAAATTGGAAGAGGCTGAATGGATCCAAGCTCGATTTGATCAATTAAACATTATTGATGAAAAAATATTGAAAGCTATTTGCATGGGCAGATGTATCAGAAACGGATGATGAAAAATCATGACAAAAAATTTCATCCGAGAGAATTCCAAGAGGGTGATCTAGTGCTGAAAAAGATCTTGCCTATACATAAAGATTTTCGTGGGAAATGGATGCCTAATTGGGAATGACCATATGTTGTAAAAAAGCCTTTTCCGGAGGAGCACTGATTTTGGCAGAAATGGATGGAGAAGTTCTGAGAAACCCAATAAACTCAAATTCTGTCAAGAAATATTTTGCTTGAAGAAAAAAAATTAAAAAAAAAACAAAAAAATAGAAAATAAAAAAGAGGGTCAAGATGAAAACCCGCAAAGGGCATCTTGCAACCAAAATAAGGATTTGAGTTGAAAACCTGAAAAGGTTACTCAAATGCATATTGATATTAGGCATCTGGCAATTAAACCCTTTCGAGAGCTTGATATTTTGGGAGGAACTTTACATCTACAAACATTTTGGCAACGTTTGAGATCTTCCATACATAAGCTTACCTTAATGCTGTAAATTATAGCAAGTTGATTAATTTAGAAATACTTATGCTAATGATTTGTTGAGTCATTTGGATGTTTTATTTCTATATTTCTATCATTTCTGTGTTGCCATAACTTTAAAAAAAATCCATATATATTTTATTATTAAATTCCCAAATTCCGTTTTATTCTTTTTAAAATTCAATTTATTCTTTTATAAATATTTTATAAATGGATTAACATAATTTTAAAATAAGCAAAAGATTTCTGGCTATCACTTTATGTTAATACTTTTGAATACATGGAATCCAAAGTAAATCTTAATGTCAACAATATCAATCGTTGTTGAAAGACGAATAAGTTTTGCCACTATAGTGTCATTTGAAAGCAAATAAAGCAGAAATTCTCAGCAAAGAGAAATTGACAGAGTGCTAAGAGAAAATAGATTTAAGTGAAGAGTCTATGAAAAAGAGCAAGCCAAATCCAAAGCAAGAGCAAAGAAGAAATCCTAGAAAGGATAAAGACTCAGCAAAGAGAATGAAACATCAATTAATGAGAATAAAGAATCTCACATATCATGCATCATATTTAGGCAATTGCAAAAATAGGGCATTTCCATTCATTTTATCAATATGGATTATTTGGCAGGAATCCCAAAGATCCGCAAAATTTTGAATTCATCACTCGATGGATCAATATTTCCAGAAGAAGTTCGTAATAAGAAGAACTTATCTAAAGAGGAAGAAGAAGTTCACAATGAGAAGAACTTGTTCAACCTTTCGCTTGATTCTATCACAGAAGGAGATAAATCAACATCAACATTTCCAGAAGAAGTTCGTAATGAGAAGAACTCATCTGAAAAGGAAGAAGAAGTTAATCTGAAGAAGAACTTGTTCAACCTTTCGCTTGATTCTATCACAGAAGGAGCCAGATCAACATCAACATTTCCAGAAGAAGTTTGTAATGAGAAGAACTCATCTGAAGAGGAAGAAGAAGTTCATAATGAGAAGAACTTATTCAACCTTTCGCTTGATTCTATCACAGAAGGAGATAGATCAACATCAACATTTCCAGAAGAAGTTCGTAATGAGAAGAACTCATCTGAAGAGGAAGAAGAAGTTCATAATGAGAAGAACTTGTTCAACCTTTCGCTTGATTCTATCACAGAAGGAGATAGATCAACATCAACATTTCCATAAGAAGTTCGTAATGAGAAGAACTCATCTGAAAAGGAAGAAGAAGTTAATCTGAAGAAGAACTCGTTCAACCTTAGATTGATTCAACATCTACGGAAATGAATAAAGGAAGAACCTCAGTTGAGAATCAACATTTCCTGAAGAAGTTCATAATGAGAAGAACTAATCTGAAGAAGAACTCGGCCGAAGTGAGAGAAAAGTTCATAATAAGAAGAACTTATAGCTCAAATGTTTGAACAATTCAAATTAAAAATGTGCTTTATATCTTTGCGCCATTCGTGTTCCATAGCAAGCAAAGAGGGGCAGCTGTAATAACCATTTTTACCTTGATCTAGCTGGTTCCCTGCTCCAATTAACATCTGCAGCAGCCCCTCCACATTACAAATTCCAGCTTCACATTCTTGTATCTTCTACCCACTGCAGCAGCCCCTCCACGTTTTAGCAAGCAAGAGCAGCCCCTCCACATGTACCAACAGCAACCACACATCCAAGGAGAAAGGAAAAATCATCTTTGATTCTTCATGTAAACTGGGGCTATAAAATCCCCAGAACAATATGTAAACTACACTGAAAAACATCAAGAGAAATAGAGGAGAAATCTAGCAAAATACACAAAGAAAGTCAGAAATAAAAAGCTCTACAAAGGTTATTTCTACATTTGGTTTTATTTTTTTCAGCTTTATATTCTATTTTTATTTATTTTCAAAAAAAAATAAGTTAAATAGATGAATAAATAAAACAAAAAATATGATAGTTGGAAGTTTTGGGGTGTTCTGCATGTGAAATAAGGAGGAAGAATATGAATTTTATGTTTATAAATTTTTTGGGTAAACCATGTGTCAAGTCCCTAAGCTTTGAAGTTCATCATTTTATTTACTTAAAATAAGGAAAATCACGAAATAATTCCTCTAATTTATGAGTCTATTTACAGTTTAGTCACTAATTTCTATGTTTTTATTATTATTTCAAAATTAGCTTCTATATTTTCATTTTTTTTATTTTAATCTCTATGTTTTACTTTATTATATATAATCCTTTAAATATTTTTTATTTCAAATGAATATATATATAATAAAATTCATTATCCCAATTAATTAATTATGGTTAAATCACATTATTAATATATATATATATATATATATATTATAATATTTCGAATTTTAAATAATAATTTATTTATTTAATCATATATTATTATTTTGGTTAATATTTATTGTTTATTTCAAATTATAATATTTATTACTTTTTATTTTAGTCATATATGTATCCTAATAATCTATACTAATGTTTAAAATAAAATAAAATGATATTATTTCTAGAGCAATAACTTTTATTTATAAAATTTACTATATTTTAATAATAATCACGTTTTTAATTAATTATATTATTTTATTTAATTTTTATTTTTTATAAAAGCACTAACTTTTGGTAATAAAAAATATTATATTTAAAATCTCATGTCTCCACTTTCAAGTTTTTTTTAATAGCACTAACTTTTGTTAATAAAAAATACTATATTTAAAATCATGTGTCCACTTTCAATTTTTTTATAATAGCACTATTTTTTGTTCATAAAATTTAATATATTTAAATCATAATCTCATTTTTTTATTTTTAATTAATAATAACGTTTTTTATATTATTTTATTCATTAACATATTTTAAAATATTAAATATATTACTTATAAAAAACCTAAAATATTTATTTTATTTTTACTTATATTGTAACAACCCGGAAAAATTTAGAATAATATTAAATTGAATTGGAGGTTAATTGTGGAAATTGGTAAATTAGGAGGACTAAATTGAAAGTTTTGAAAATTTGAAGTCCATTTTTCAAGTTGAAGAAAATTCAATGACCAAGCCCTGAGTTATACCTTTGAGTGTCGACAGGTTTTTCTTTTAAAGGAAATGAATTGGTTTCTGCGTGAAAACACAGAAAACCAATTCAGAAATTCCCTTTCCCCTACACCAATTACCAACCTCGATTTCGACGCCGTCCGAATTCGATTGTCGTTTTGAAACCACCGTTGTGTTCATCATCAAGCGAGGAACAAACCCTTCAAATTAATTGAAGCGAAACGCTGCCAAACGTCAGGAATTTCCAGTCAAAGTCTCGACGTTTTATTTAGCTCGATCGCCGGGAAAATCTCAAATTCATCGTCGATCGTTGCTCCGTTTACGACACCTCCTGCACCATCGTGTTCCTTGTGCCGTTTCGAGTCCGTCGGTGTCAACCTTGGTCTCCGTCGACGGCGGCGCGTGAGGAGGTCTCAAGCGCCACACGCGCCGTCGTAGGGAGAGTGAGCAGCTGGAAAATCGGTTTGACCGATTTTGAACCGATTTGACGGTCTAAACCGGTCTGACCCGACCGACCTGACCCGACCCGACCGTTGACCCGACCTGAACGTTGACCGTTGACTTTCTTTGACCAGAACCTTAAATGGCTTTGACCGACCCTTAAACGACCGTAAATATTTTCCGAGTATACCTATTCTGATAGTTTTCGACATCCCGGATCCATTTCTGAAGTCCGTTTCACCAAATTCGAACCCGAAGGCCTCCAAATCGATGGTCAAAGTGGTTGACTTTGACCAAGAATTTAAATTTTTGAAAAGACATACTTTATATTTTTCGACGTCCTGATTCCGATTCCACAATCCGTTTGGCCAAATTCAAACCCAAAATCCTCCAAATTGATAGTCAAACCTTGAAAATGCTTATATACTTAAGAATTTAGCTTTGAACAATTAAGTAAGATTTGGGGCTGATAAATTATTATTGTTTGAAGGTACAAGAGACTCTCCGGATCGTTCGACAGCTCGACCCAGCTCTTCTAGATCAATTAAACCACGTGTGCCAGTATTCACCCGTAAGACCCGTAAATTTTATGATTTTAGAGATTTATTTATGTTACCTATAAGTAATATAGTGTTATTATAAAATAGGTTTGAAAACTGTAGCAGAGCGTGGTGAAACCATCAATCAGTAGATCTACTATTTGAACCTATTATCGAGGTGTGTTCCCTAATTATTACTGAACTATTTTATTAGTTTTAACATGAGGTACATTGAGTTCTTTGGTTAATGTTTTATTGATGCACCAATTTAATGTGATGATTTATGGAATTTGTGTCACGGTGCAATTGAACTTTTGGATTGAATTACAATAGTATAGCTCTGATCAAGCTAATAAACAGAATGGGCCTAATGTGACTCTTGGGGCCCCAAGATACATTAGGTTGGCTTCCCTTGCTGTGTGCTTAGGGTAAGCTATATGGACTTGGACTTATGGGCTTAAGGATACAAGCTCTAAAGCTTATCCTTAGGTTGGCTTTCTTTTTGCTGTCTGCTTAGACTAAGCTATATGGAAAATAGTTTTGGAAATTACTGATGGTGTACAAGAAAAGAGTTTAAACTATGATTTTCAAAAGTTAAACTCTTTTATGAATTTATGAGATTTACTGGACTATGATTTGTTTAATGTACCTATTGTGATTTTAAGGTAATATTGGGACACACTGAGCCTAGCTCACCTTTCGAAAATGTTTTCCCCCCTTTCAGATACTGTTGGTTAGATACATCGGTTCGAGCACTTGGAGGATCAACATATCTCTTGATGTATATTTGATTGTAATGTTTTATCTTGCTAGTTGACTTTATTTTGGTGACATGGACATTATTTTAAAGTATCGTATTTTAGGATGATGACACTTTTGTTATTACTGTTCGGTTTATTGTGATTTTGATTTTGAAGACCTGTTTTAAATTAATTTATTACTTATTGATATTATATTTACAAGTTGGGTTTTGATGGTATAATTTATTTCATGACATTTATAATGTGATTTTATATTGATTGAATAACGGTTTCAGAAAATGTCTTTAAGAATCATAATGTGATCCACTAGACTTAGTCGAAAGGCATAGGTCAGGTCTAGGGGTATACATACATTGGTATCAGAGCTTTTGGTTTTTAAACCGCGGACTGTGTATGAGTCCACATTGAAAATACGGTTTTAGAAATATTTTACAAAACAAGTTACTAAGGCCATATCACAAGTTATTAAGATTTTAACTGTGTTCGAGACTCCAAGTGCTTGTCTAACCCTAAGTTTTATCTCCTATAGTAAACTCGAGATCCACCAAAAAATGAGTGCTAGACGTGGTTGTCGAACTAGCCGTGGACGAGGTCGAGTGGCTAGATTTGCAGACTCGATCGATGAGATACGAGTAGATCCCCCACCTCCGATAGGTGATCATGCTCCTACGACCCCAACGAATCTGCCTCCTGTCGCTGGTATTGGCATGACTACACCGATCATAGGAGCGGCCGATATTGAGTCAGAGTCTACCGGAGTTACTTTGGATGAGAATTTTGGTAGACAATTTCTGTAGTTGATACAGGGAGCAGTCAGAGCTACTGGTGTTGTATCAGAGGTTCCTATTTCGTAGACTTTGATTGCCAATGGAGTTAGAACTTTGGGGGACAGATTGGTGGAGCTCCTACTGAAGCTGAGGATTGGCTCCAGGGTACTGTGGCAATATTAGATGGCAATGCCTACACTTGGTGGGAGTCAGTGACCAGTAGTGTTCCTACCGATCGTTTGACCTGGAATTTCTTTAAGGATCGCTTTCGGAGTCGTTTTCTAGGAGAGCGCTACTTAGCTCAGAGACGTCAGCAGTTTCAAGACCTGGTTCAGGGAGACATGACTGTTTCTGAGTATGAGATCGAGTTCTTGAAGTTGCTGAAGTATGGATTCAGTATGGTACCTACTGAGAGAGATCGATGTCGTAAATTTGCCCTTGGACTCAGATACGAGCTGCGTAGGCAAATTGTAACCCATCAGGATAAGATATTTGATGTGCTGGTGGGCAGAGCCAAAGATGCTAAAGAGGTGGAGGTTTTAGCTTCTGGTAGAGAGCGTGTTGAACAGGAACGATCTAAGAAATTTTCAGGCCCGATGGAGTCATCAGCACAGTCCGGAAAAAAGACTCGTACTTCAGTCCCTTAGAGAAGCAATACACGTTTCAGGCCTGCAGCATCCTCACCGTTAGTTGGCAGTCGAGGCGGTTCCTCGTCGTATTATCATGGGTTCCTCTGTGAGTTTTGTGGTAAACAACACACATGAGAGTGTCGTAAGAAGATGGGTCTTTGCTATCAGTGTGGATCTAGTGGCCATTTTCGGAGGGATTGTCCTCAGCTAGCTTCGTTTGTGCAGACCGCTACCCAGACTACAGTACAGACCCCAATTAGAGACCGTAGTCAAGGAAAAACTCAAGGATCAGCATCCAGGACAGGCAGTAGAGCCTGACCTCAGCAAAATAGAGGGCCAACAGTTTCTGAGGTTAGACAACCAGCTTTTGTTTATACCACTAGACGTCGGGATGACAGAGATGAGCCTGAGGTTATTACAGATACATTTACTATATATTCCATTCCATACTTTGCATTACTGGACAATGGCTCCACTCACTCCTATGTATCGAGCTCGGTATCTCGAAACCTTCAGATTCCGATCAAGAACACTGAAAATAATGTTACGATTACGAGTCCAGTAAGACAGGCAATATTAGTGAATAAAGTATTTCGGCGTTGTCCTCTGGAGGTTAAGGGAGAAATTTTTCTCGCTGATCTTATGGAGCTTCCTTTAGAAGTTTGATCTAATTCTTGGGATGGATTGGTTGACTAAACACAAGGTAAATCTGGATTGCGAGTACAAGAGAGCTACTCTGAAAACTTCTGATGGTCGGACTGTTGTGTTAATTGGTGAACGTCGCGGCTATCTCTCCAATATAGTTTCAGGCGATGGAAATTGATCGTATGATCCGGAAGGGATATGATACTTTCATTGCTTGTATTTTGAATACCAAAGGTGCATTGTTCACGATCGAGGAGATTCGTACAGTTAGCGAGTTTCCTGATGTTTTTCCGGAGGAGTTGTCTGGGTTACCTCCTGATAGAGAGGTAGAGTTCTAGATTGAGACTTATCCGAGATCTGCACCTATTTCTATGGCACCTTATCGCATGGCTCCAAAAGAACTTAAGGAGTTGAAGGTCCAATTGCAAGAATTATTCGATCGAGGATTTATCCGACATAGTACCTCACCCTGGGGAGCTCTAGTTCTGTTCGTGAAAAAGAAGGATGGGTCGCTAAGATTATGTATTGACTATCGGAAATTGAACAAGATGACGGTCAAGAATAAATATCCACTTTGATCAATTGCGAGGAGCTACTGTATTCTCTAAGATTGATCTTCGTTTGGGGTATTATCAATTGAAAGTTAAAGGATCTGATGTTGCAAAGATGACCATTCACACTAGATATGGTCATTATGAATTCTTAGTGATGCCTTTTGGTTTGACGAACGCTCCTGCAGCTTTCATGGATTTGATGAATCGGGTGTTCCGACCATATTTGGATCAATTTGTGGTGGTCTTCATTGATGATATTCTGATCTATTCTCGTATTGAGGCAAAGCATGACGAGCATTTGAAGATCGTTCTGCGAACTTTGAGAGAGCATCGTCTTTATGCCAAACTAAGGAAGTGTGAGTTTTGGATTCAAGAAGTGTCGTTTCTGGGGCATATTATTTCAGGGCGAGGTATTCAGGTCGATCCAAGCAAGATTGAAGCTATTGTGAATTGGAAATGACCCAAGAATATCTCTGAGATTCGTAGTTTCTTGGGCTTGGCTGATTATTATCGACGTTTTGTTGAGGGCTTTTCGATCATTGCTTCTCCTTTGACAAAGTTGTTAAGGAAGAATGTGCCGTTTGACTGGGGTGAGGCACAACAGGAGAGCTTTGAGAAATTAAAGGCGGTATTGACTCAAGCACCAGTATTGATTCAACCAGAGTCCGGGAAGATTTTACAGTGTATAGTGATGCGTCACTCAAGACTCGGTTGTGTTCTAATGCAAGAAAGTAAGGTGGTGGCTTATGCATCCCGTCAGCTGCGACCGCATGAGTGTAATTATCCTACTCACGATTTGGAGTTGGCAGCAGTAATTTTTGCCTTGAAGATTTGGAGACACTATCTTTATGGAGAGAAGTGTTACATTTTCACGGATCATAAGAGTTTAAAGTATCTTCTGACCCAGAAGGAGCTTAATTTGAGACAGCGACGCTGGTTAGAGCTTTTAAAGGATTATGATTGCGTGATTGATTATCACCTTGGTAAAGCTAACATTGTAGCGGATGCTTTGAGTCAAAAGGCGGTAACAGAGTTGAGATCTTTAATGGTCAGGATGAATTTATATGATGATGTCACTCTGTTAGCAGAATTGCAAGTTAAGCTGACCTTGGTTGATGAGATCAAGGCTAAACAGCCACTTGATAGCTCCTTGTTTCCCATCTTTGAACAAGTAGAGCAGGGGACAAATTTAGATTACGCAATTGATCGGGATGAAGTTTTATGCTTTAAAGGTCGGTATTGTGTGCCAGATGATGCTGAGTTGAGGCAGACTATCCTTATTGAGGCTCATAGTAGTCCATATGCTATGCACCCCAGTGGAGATAAGATGTATCGGAATTTGAGAGAGAGGTATCATTGGGTCGGCATGAAGAATGACATCTCGAATTTTGTGGCTAGGTGTTTGACTTTTCAGCAAGTTAAGGCAGAACATCAACATCCATCAGGTTTGTTACAACCTATCAAGATTCCGGAATGGAAATGAGAGCGTATTACTATGGATTTTGTTACTGGTTTACCTATGACTCCTTCGAAAAAAGATTCAGTTTGGGTGATTGTTGACAGACTTACAAAGTCAGCTCACTTCATTCCTGTGCGGGTAAATTATACTTTGGACAAGCTGATGAGATTGTATATTTCAGAGATTGTCCGATTACATGGTGTTCCAGTGTCTATTATTTCTGATCGAGATCTGAGATTTACTTCGAGATTTTGGAAGGCGCTACATACGGCTTTGGGAACAAGATTGGATTATAGTACATCCTTTCATCCATAAAGTGATGGTCAGTCTGAGAGAGTGATTCAGATACTAGAAGATATGTTGCGGGGTTGCGTAATCGATTTTCATGGTAGCTGGGAGAACTTTTTGCCTTTAGCTGAATTTGCTTACAATAACAGTTATAACCAGCATTCGTATGGCACCTTACGAAGCACTCTATGGGCGTAAATGTCACACTCTGATCTGTTGGACTGAGTTGCGTGATAGGAAGACGTTGGGACCTGAGTTAGTGCGTGAGACGGAGGACACAGTCAGATTGATCTGTGACCGTCTCAAAGAGGCATTTGATAGGCAGAAGTCTTATGCAGATCAGAGAATGAAAGATATACAATTTGATGTTGGTGATCAGGTCTTTTTAAAAGTTTCACCCTGGAAGAAAGCATTGAGATTCGGGCGTAAGGGTAAATTGAGTCCAAGATTTATTGGACCATTTAGTATCTTGAAGAGGGTAGGACCTGTAGCATATCAGCTTGAGTTGCCTTCTGAGCTCAGTCGTATTCATGATGTCTTCCATGTATCAATGTTGAGGTGATATCATCCAGATCCAGATCACATCAGTCAGGTTGAGGATGTAGAGCTGAGACCTGATTTGTCATATGAGGAGGAGCCCATTCAGATCTTAGAGAAAGATAAACGAGTTCTTCGGAATAGGCGTATTCCAATGGTCAAGGTTCAGTGGAGTAATCGAGGCCCCTCAGAAGCTACTTGAGAGATATTGGAGTCAATGGAGGCTCAATTTCCTCATCTATTTTCATAAGGTAAATTTCGAGGACGAAATTCCTGGTAAAGGGGGAGAATTGTAACAACCCGGAAAAATTTAGAATAATATTAAATTGAAATTAGAGGTTAATTGTGGAAATAGGTAAATTATGAGGACTAAATTGAAAGTTTTGAAAATTTGAAGTCCATTTTAGAAGTTGAAGAAAATTCAATGACCAAGCCCTGAGTTATACCTTTGAGTGTCGGCAGGTTTTTCTTTTAAAGGAAATGAATTGGTTTCTGCGTGAAAACACAGAAAACCAATTCAGAAATTCCCTTTCCCCTACACCAGTTACCAACCTCGATTCCGACGCCGTCCGAATTCCGATCGTCGTTTTGAAACCACCGTTGTGTTCATCATCGAGCGAGGAACAAACTTTCAAATTAATTGAAGCGAAACACTGCCAAACGTCAGGAATTTCCAGTCAAAGTCTCGACGTTTTATTTAGCTCTATCACCGGAAAATCTCAAATTCATCGCCGATCGTTGCTCCGTTTACGACACCTCCTGCACCATCGTGTTCCTTGTGCCGTTTCGATTCCTCCGGTGTCAACCTTGGTCTCCGTCAACGGCGGCGCGTGAAGAGGTCTCACGCGCCACACGCGCCGCAGCAGGGAGAGTGAGCAGCTCGAAATCCGGTTTGATCAGTTTTGAACCGATTTTGACTAGTTTGACCGGTCTGACCCGACCGTTGACCCGACCCGATCGTTGACCGTTGATCGTTGACTTTCTTTGACCAGAACCTTAAATGGCTTTGACTGACCCTTAAACAACCGTAAATATTTTCTGAGAATACCTATTCTGATAGTTTTCGACGTCCCGAATCCGTTTCTGAAGTCCGTTTCACCAAATTCGAACCCGAAGGCCTCCAAATCAACGGTCAAAGTGGTTGACTTTGACTTTCACCAAGAATTTAAATTTTCAAAAAGACATACTTTATGTTTTTCGACGTCCTGATTCCGATTCCGCAATCCATTTGGCCAAATTCAAACCTGAAATCCTCCAAATTGATAGTCAAACCCTGAAAATGCTTATATACTTAAGAATTTAGCTTTGAACAATTAAGTAAGATTTGGGGTTGATAAATTATTATTGTTTGAAGGTACAAGAGACTCTCCGGATCGTTTGACAGCTCGACCCAGCTCATCTAGATCAATTAAACCACGTGTGCCAGTATTCACCCGTAAGACCCGTAAATTTTATGATTTTAGAGATTTATTTATGTTACCCATAAGTAATATAGTGTTATTATAAAATAGGTTCGAAAACTGTAGCAGAGCGTGGTGAAACCAGCAATCAGTAGATCTACTATTTGAACCTATTATCGAGGTGTGTTCCCTAATTATTACTGAACTATTTTATTGGTTTTAATATGAGGTACACTGAGTTCTTTGGTTACTGTTTTATTGATGCACCAATTTAATGTGATGATTTATGGAATTTGTGTCACGGTGCAATTGAACTTTTGGATTGAATTACAATAGTATAGCTCTGATCAAGCTAATAAACAGAATGGGCCTAATGTGACTCTTGGGGCCCCAAGATACATTATGTTGGCTTCCCTTGCTGTGTGCTTAGGGTAAGCTATATGTACTTGGATTTACGGGCTTAAGGATACAAGCTCTAAAGCTTATCCTTAGGTTGGCTTTCTTTTTGCTGTGTGCTTAGAGTAAGCTATATGGAAAATAGTTTTGGAAATTACTGATGGTGTACAAGAAAAGAGTTTAAACTATGATTTTCAAAAGTTAAACTCTTTTATGAATTTATGAGATTTACTGGACTATGATTTGTTTAATGTACCTATTGTGATTTTAAGGTAATATTGGGACACACTGAGCCTAGCTCACCTTTCAAAAATGTTTTTCCACCTTTCAGATACTGTTGGTTAGATACATCGGTTCGAGCACTTGGAGGATCAACATATCTCTTGAAGTATATCTGATTGTAATGTTTTATCTTGCTAGTTGACTTTATTTTGTGACATGGACCTTATTTTAAAGTATCGTATTTTAGGATGATGACACTTTTGCTATTAGTGTTCGGTTTATTGTGATTTTGATTTTGAAGACCTGTTTTAAATTAATTTATTACTTATTGATATTATATTTACAAGTTGGGTTTTGATGGTATAATTTATTTCATGACATTTATAATGTGATTTTACATTGATTGAATAACGGTTTCAGAAAATGTCTTTAAGAATCATAATGTGATCCACTAGACTTAGTCGAAACGCATAGGCCGGGTCTAGGGGGTTACATATATCAAATTATTTTAATGTTATTTCTTGGGAAGAATTATCAGATTTTTATTATTTCGATTGGAAAGAGAAATATTCGTCCTAAAATATTTTAGGGAATAGTTTCTCTTCGATTTGGAAATATTGAAATATTTTCTATTTTCTTTAGAATTTTATTTAAATATAATTATGCGATTGAATATAGAATAAAAGGATCATAAAATAAATTTATATTTGAATTTTAGATTTTCACTAATAGAGACAATATATAATCAACAGGTACCAATTTTGGGCGTTATTGGGGTGCTAATCCTTCCCCAAACGTAATCGACCTCGAATCCCTTTTATTTATTAAAATAATGAATTTTGGTTATACGCATACCAGTTTATCTTTTAAATAGTATTTTTTTAAACTCTTTTAAAAGATGATTTTTAGGTGTTCGACTTACCTAACCCAAAAAGTCGATGGCGACTCTAAAAATATTTCAATAAAAACCATTTATTTATTACCATTTTTTTCGTGCCTGGGCAAAAACCGGTTACGACACATTGGATTATGGTTATACAAGATGAGTCAAATCAACTGAGAGAAGTCAAGTGTGGACATTAGTTGAAAGACCTAGTAATAAGTATATTATAAGTACTAAATGGGTATTTAGGAATAAAATAGATGAAATTGGTAATATAGTGAGAAACAATGCTAGACTTGTTGCTCAAGGGTACACTCAAGAAGAGGAAATAGATTTTGATGAAACTTATGCTCCCATAGCTAGGATGGAGGCTATTAGAATATTATTAGCATTTGCATGTTATCGTGGATTTACTTTATTTCAAATGGATGTTAAAAGTGCATTTTTAAATGGTTTTATAAAATAAAAAGTGTATGTGAAACAACCTCTCAATTTGAGAATTCAAAATTTCAAAATCATGTTTTCAAATTGACAAAAGCTTTATATGACTTAAAACAAGCTCCTAGAGCTTGGTATAAAAGATTGTCAAATTTCCTTATTGAAAAAGGTTTTTCAAAATGGAAGGTTGGCATTTCTTGTATAAAAAGTAAAGGTAAAGGTTTATTAGTAGTTCAAATTTATGTTGATGATATAGTTTTTGGATATATTAATAACGTTCTTTGCAAAGAATTTGCTAAATTCAAGGTGAATTTGAGATGAGCATGACGGGAGAGCTCTCATTTTTTTAGAGCTCCAAATCAAGCAAAGAAAAGATTGTATCTTTATTAATCAAGCAAAATACATCAAAGATATGCTCAAGAAGTTTGGATTGGAAAACCTGAAACTCCAAGCCACACCTATGAGTTCATCTACAAAGTTTGACAAAGATGAAGGTAAGTGTGTAAATGTTAAACTTTATAGGTCTATGATTGAATCATTGCTTTATCTTACTGTAAATAGACCATACATTATGTTTAGTGTTTGGTTAAGAGATAGATTCCAATTATGTCCAAAGGAGTCTCAATTACAAGCCATTAAGAGAATCTTTAGATACCTTAAGGACACCCCTAGCATAAGACTTTGGTATCCTAGAGACTCTAGCTTTAGCTTATATGCTTTCTCGAATGCAGATTATGGAGGTTACAAATTAGATAGGAAACGCACCTCCGATACATGTCAATTTCTAGAAAATATGTTAATTTAATGGTTTTCAAAGAAACAAAACAGTGTCGTACTATATACCACTGAAGCGAAATATATTTCGACCGATAGTTATTGTGCACAAGTTTTATGGATGAAACAACAACTTTTAGCCTATGAAATTGATGTGGGTACCATTCCTATCAAGCGTGACAATACTAATATTATTTGTCTCACTAAAAATAACATCCAACATTCTAGATATAAGCACATAGAAATTAAACATCATTTCATTAGAGATCATGTCTCAAAAGAAGATATAGTTCTAGAGTATGTAGATACTTTGCATCAAGTAGCTGACATTTTTACAAAACCTTTAGACAAAGAAATGTTTTGGGCACTTATGAGAGAATTAGGTCTAACCGACCTACCATGACTTTGTGTTTAAATAATTTATACACTTTTATGATTTTATGAAAAATACATGCAACATGACCTCTTTAATGCCTTCTACGCTATTATTTAGGGGAAGTTTATGACTTTCATGGAAATTGACAATATGTGCACATTATGTTTAAATGTATATTTGTTTGCTTGAACGTATTTGCTTTGCATATTTAGAGTTTCCTACACCACTATTTATGCTTTAAAATATGCATCCTATTTTTTTCAGCATTTTTGGACCATTCTGTGCATTTAGTACCAGTACTCTTCATATAGTACCGATATTGTTCTTTGTCAGTATCAATTTTGTTTATCAAGTACCGATATCGTTCTTTCAGCCTCGATAGAGTATCGATACTAGATATCCATACCATTAGATTTTTTCTTTATAGTATCGATACTCCCCTTGGAGTACCGATACTCCTGGTCGGGTTTATCTTATATTTTCCTAAAAATCACATTTTTCTTCCTTTCCTCTCTCAAGTTTCGTCGAACCCTCAATAACCCCTCAAAAATTTTATTCATTCCTTCATTTTGGAGTCGTTTTTGTGTTTTTTATCATTCCAACCTGCTAGAATCATCAAATTCGTGTACTCATCTCCAATTCCATCTCAATCCAACTTTTCAAGGTAATTTTTTTAAACCTATCTTTTTTTTCTCTCCAAATTTAGGCTTAGTTTTAGTTATTTTTTTGATTAAATTAGTGAATGGGCTTTACTTATTTTATATTTCTACAATAGAATCACATTTTTTCACTACATTCAATCAAATTAATATTTAAAAAAATTATATCTACATGCACACACACACACACACACACATATATATATATATTAACTTTCTTTTTGGCCCATTATTATATTTTTTAAATTTAATTTAGTTATATAATTCCTTGAATTGTGGATTCATATTGAGTTTTGGGATTGATTAGTTGCATACGTATATATTGTTTTTCTTTCCAGGTTTTACTTTATCTCGACCCTTATTATGTATCATAAATGTCCTCGGTCATCCTCCTCTCAGGCTAATCCACCTCCTAACCCTCTGCCAAATCCTAATTCCAATCAAAATGAAATGACCATCATGAACTCTTGTTTTAATGAACCTAATTGTCAAAACATTTATTCATGATATCTTAATCATTTCGAATCTTATGCCCTTTGGGTTGAGCATCTCCCTTCCGTTCCGACTATGAATTCCATTAATTTTAAATACTTTCCCCGCTTCAAAGCTTTAAATTTTGATAACACTTTCAAATTCAAACATGTTGTTTGTCACCAACTCGTTCACATTTTCTATTCCAATGCAGTTTGAGTTCAAAATGAAGCTCGCACTCATACCATAAGTATTTGCTCCTATATTTTGGGGGAATACATTACTCTTGATTCAGAGTCCATTGCCCATTCTTTTGGTCTTGACAACACGATATTGATAATGAGCGAGACTCTATTCCTTCCTCCTTAGCAGTAGGGCAGAGCGCTAGCATTTTTTATTTTCATGAGAGGTTCCTTTATTTGATCATCTCTTGGTGATTTCGATCATCCAGAGGTAAATATTCTTCTCTTCATAGCATTGACATTTGGTGGATTCATTGCGTTCAAGAAAATAAAAAATTAACCTCGCTCAAATCATTTTCGATGAATTAGTGGACACTATTAACCATATTCCTTCTAAGAGAGTCGAATCTCTTATTTATGGTTGTTTTCTTAGCAATTTCTTTCTAAAAGCCGATTTTCTAGTCTATCTTGATGTTGTGATCCCCTTGGATACGCATATTGATCTCATATATCATCTTAAGTAGGGATGGACTAAAGTTAGAGACACTTGGCAAAGGAAATCAAAAGAGGTGACCGATGCAAGTTCATCTCGAGCGGCTCCAGCTCGACCTCAGGACGATGATGAATTACACGACGTTGATGATCTAGAGAATCACATTCCTGACGATTCTCCTAGCACTGGTGGTGAAATACCTCTTTACCTTCAGTCCATGATAAAGATATTAAAATTGAGGTTTGCCTCTATAGAGTCTCACTTTACTGCTTTGGGGGACTCAAGTATCCGAGATAGGTTCTCCGCAGTTGGCATTGCAAGCGATGCATGTGGATTCCCAATGAGACATCCTATCTCGATTTGACGTGGTGACAGATAGGCTCGACGCTCTCTCTCGAGACTTTACTTCTTTCCGCGCACCTCCTTCGGATCCTGATCCTCCGTTGGATGCATGATCGTTTTGCTTTGCTAGTTACATTTTCATTGGTTTTGCATGTCATATTTTGAATTTACTATTGGATGATTTTCTTAGACTTTGATATTTTGGATTTGGTATTTCTTTTATGTTTTGGATGGTCTGATAGATTTCTTTTAAATTTTATAATATTTCGAATATTTTTAGCCATGTTTCCTTTTATTGTGACCATGCCCACTACCTATGGCTATTAATTATGTTGACTAACTTGTTTGGCACTTTTGCTCTTCACAGCTTTATTATGTAACTTGTTTATTTTGACACTTATCTTTTTAATTTAACAAAATGGGGAGAAAGGTTGGAGTAAGGGGGAGAATTTTTTCTCAAGAAAATCTTAAAATTCTTAAATGTTTTGTTATATCAAACCGGGGGAGATTATTGAAAACACTTTGATATTTTGATATACCAAATATTGCTAAATAGTTTTTACAAATTTTAAGATTATATTATATTCAATCCTTTGAATATATAAATTATTCTTTAAAGTTAAAAGGTCAAATTTACTCCTCACTGCACTGAACAATTGAGTCTTATACTGGAAATATTTTTGAAATAATATTTACTAAGGGTTTCAAACTTCAATCAAGTCAAAAATGATTTTTAAGTATAGTAGTACCGATACTACTAGAATAGTACTGGTACTGTTCAAAAAGTATCGATAAAAATATCGATGTTGATGCCCAAAATTATGAAGTAATATTGATATTGCTAAGGAGTACCGATATTGTATACAAGTTTAGCAAAATAGAATACTAAAATGGTACTGATACTATATACAATATTGATACTACTCAGTATAGTAGTACTGATACTCTTAGTGGTGGTACCGATACTACCTTTTTTTGTTTTGAATATGTCAAAATTCCAGTATACTAAAATGATACCGATATTATATATAGTATCGATACTACTGAATATCGTAGTACTGATATGCTTGCAATAGTATCGATACTAGAGTTTCCCAACAGTCATATTTTTGTATTTAATACAGGGAATATCATACTAAGATACCTAATATCGATACTACAAGCTTATGGATAGCATTTAATGCGAGAAACTACCTCCCAATAGCTCTATTCACTCCCACTACAACTCAAACTGTTGGAATTAACTGAGGGAGTGTAAAAACAAGATTCCAAGTCATATGTGAAGATAAAGATACAAGAGAAGCCAAAAATAAAAATAAAAAATTAGCCAAATCAAGTCAACATTCTTCAATATTCCTTTTGCTTTCAAATAACACTATTTGTACTCATTTGTATTTATTTCTCAAGTTTTCTTATTTGTTCTTGAATTGTGCAAACACATTCATAGAGAGGATTTTATAAGTTTGCAATTTGTAATTTTTCTCTTTGAGAAAGTGTCTTAAGAATTTGTGGTATAATTCTTGAGGGAGTTGTAAGGTTACACCTTATCCTCAAAGGTAGATACAAATTAGTGAATTTGTGTAAATTATTAGTGTGGATAACTAAAGTAGTGGATGTAGACTTTGGTTGATAAAGTCGAATCACTCTAAATTTTTGTATTCAATTTTTATATTTTTCTCTCAAGCTTCCACCAAATTTTTAATTGCCAATTCACTCCCTCTTGGCTATATCATCCATTCGACCAACTCAAAATGACTCCCCAAGGCTTTGGTCATTATGTCAGCTAGCCGCTCAGTTGTAACAATGTAATCAGTTTGTATAAGCCCCTCCTAGATCTTAGCTCTAACAAAATGACAGTCAATCTTGATATGTTTGGTTCGCTCGTGAAAAATGGGTTTACATCAATTGTAGGGTTGCTTTACTATCAGAGTTCAACATGAATGGTTCTTCAAGCTTTACACCCAATTCTGTCAACATATCCTTCAATCAGATTATCTCTGTTATTGTAGATGTCATGCTTCGGTACTCTGCTTTAGCAGATAATCTTGCCACCGTACCTTGTTTCATCGATTTCCAAGACATCATAGACTCTTCAAGCATAATACAATAATCAGAAATGGATCTTCTAGACATAGGACATATTGCCTAATCAGAATCACAAAAAGCAACCATTTGAAACTTACTTTGTGCACTTAATAGGATCCCTCTGTCCGGATTACCTTTAATGTAATTCACCAGTCTAAATGATGCTTCCAAATGGGATTCCTTTGGTTCTTGCATATACTGGATTAAACGATGAACTGTGTAAGTTATATTCGGCCATGTATGAGTCAGATAAATAAGCCTTCCTATAAGCCTTTGATGCAAACTCTTGTCTTCCAAAACATCATCACTGTTGTCTGCATTATTTCCTTTATCATAAGCAGCATTAGTAAACTTCTTATTCTGCTCCAAGGGTGTTGAAGCAAGTCTAGCTCCCCCTAAACTCGTGTCCTAAATTAACTCTAGGGCATATTTTCTTTGGTTTAGCAAAATCCCTACTTTATACCTCATGACCTCAAGACCAAGGAAATATTGTAACTTTCCTAGATCCTTCATCCTGAAACTTTTATTTAAGAGATCTTTTAACCCTTGTATCATAAAAACATCATTTCTAGTGATCGTCAAGTCAGCAACGTAAACCAGAACTATGACTATCTTATTTCCCAGAATTTTGGTAAACATTGAATAATCAAACTTACTCTGTGAATAACCACCAATAAGCAACACTTTGTCAACTTTAAATTCCATTGTCTATATGCTGTTTTAGTCCATACAAGGACTTGTGCAGCCTGCATACCTTAGACTCCCCCTTGCTATAAACATCATCGGGTAAAGTCATATTCACCTCCTCCGCCAAGTCTCCTTGTAAGAAAACATTATGAATATCCATTTCAGAAACATACCACTGAAAAATTGAAGCCAAGGCCAAAATAGTACGAACGGTAACCAGCTTGGCAACAAGTGAGAAGGTTTCCACATAATCAACCCCTTCTCGTTGAGTGTAGCCCTTGGAAACAAGATGTGTCTTATATCGTTCAATGGTGCCATCAGCTTTATACTTGACCTTGTACACCTATTTACACCTAATTCATGTCATTCCCAAAGGCAAAGGAACTACGATCCATGTGTTGTTAAGTTCCAAAGCATAAATCTCCTCTTCCATTGCCTTAATCCATAAAGTATTTTGGACATCTTTATGATATGCTTGTGGCTCAAGTACATAAGAGTTTAAGGAAATAAAGGTTTGTGTGTGTTAAGGAAGATAAAATAGGAAATATGAGATGTAAAAACCATTTAAGGAAATAGAAGAGGTTAAGGAAACAGAATAGGTTAATCCAGAAAGTATTTTGGACATCTTTATGATAGGTTTGTGGCTCAAGTACAGAAGAGATTAAGGAAACAGAATAGGTTAAAATACTGACCTGGAAGGGAGGAGGATTGGTAAGATCGAACAAAATCATTTAACCAACCTGTTGGACTATAGGTCTTACCAGATTTATGATTAACAACATCATCAAATGTATAACAAACAAGAACATAAGTACTAGTGGAAACCAAATCACCAGTAGAAACAGAAAAAGAATCATTAGGAAAGAAATAATAGAAATGTGCTAAGGTGGAGTGACAACAGTAAGAGTTAAGAAATCTTAATCGTCAACATGGGGTTGCAAAAAAAATGACATGTTATTAATAGAAAAACAAAAAAGAAAATAGTCTCAAGAAATTTCACATCATGGTTAACAAAAAATGGTTTTCTTTTCAAGATGGAAAGGTAAATATCCTTTTTGAGTTGGTGAATACCCTATGAAAACAACATGAATTGATTTGGCAAAAAATTTATCAGAGTAGTTGGGTTGTGCGGCAT
Source organism: Hibiscus syriacus (assembly GCF_006381635.1). Lineage (NCBI taxonomy): Eukaryota > Viridiplantae > Streptophyta > Magnoliopsida > Malvales > Malvaceae > Hibiscus > Hibiscus syriacus. The sequence continues at coordinate 211,962 of NW_024063149.1, read as the reverse complement.
AACAAAGGCACTCAAACAATCTCATATGGACAAATTAGGTGGCTTGTGATAAAGGACTTCAAAAGGACTTCCCCAATTTAAGACAGAAGATGGCAAATGATTATAATATAGCAGGCAATTTTGATGCACTCACTCCTTAACTTAATAGGTACTTTAGAATGAAACCACAAAGCCCAATCTACCTCTAAAAGACGTTTATGATTTCATTCTGCTACTCCATTTTGTTGCATAGTGTGCATGCAAGAACTTTGATGGATGATGGCAAAGGAATAAAAAAACTTTAACAATCAGCATTAAAAAAACACTATACCATTTTCACTCTGAATTAATTTGACCAATGAAGAAAATTGATTTTGAGAATAAGAAACTCTTTTAAGAATCGAGCATCATCATGTTTTGAAAAAAGCAAATAAACTAGGACATGCGAGTGTTGTAATCAACATATGGAAAGGTTTATCAGAACTAGTTTGGCTCAAGGGAAATAGTAACCTAACCTGTTTAGCTAGAGGGAAAACAGAACAAGTATGAACACAATTAGTACTAAATTTAATGTTTTGAAGGTAAGGGGTTTTATATAGATTACTTAAAGTTGCATGCCCCCAACGTGAATGCCAAATCTTAGTGTTATTCATGATATAAGTAGGTACAACAGATTTAAAACAACCAAAAAAAGGAATAGAACCATGTGAACTTTAGGCCCCGTTTGGTTCACGGATTAAAACATTCCTGGGAGGAATCTTTTATTCCCTTTTAAGATACCCACGTTTGGATAGTTATTATTCCCAAGTGAGGGTAAACATTGAATACCAATAGTGGTTTTTTTCCTGTTTTACTAGGAATATTAGTCCCCCATATCCCTTAGGTATTTGTCGATTCCCGTCCTCTGTTGGCTAAAATGCCCCTCCCTGTTATCTTGCTTTGACTGGAAGAAAATATTCTTCTTCTTCGGTGTGGCGAGAGTTGTTGCGAGGAGCTGTCTCTTACTCCAACTGACTTCTTCTCTGTTGTTGTATCTGCTAATCTCTTTCCAGGTTCATATTTCTCTCCCTATTTGAAAACATTTTTTCCTCTGTTCGTGGAAAGGAACGATTTTGGATCTGAAAACTGTATTGTTTTTTCTCTATTCGTGGAAAGGAACGATTTTGGATCTGGATTTTTTTAGTGTTGCGAGGAACGATTTTTTTTTATCTTTGTGTGTGATTGAAATGCAGAAATGTTTTCTTTCATGCAATGCCTTTCCATGTTTGAGCCTTTCTCTCTTCATTTATCATTTACTTTCCCGATTGTGATTTTCACTTTTCGTTTTGGATTCGCACTAGTTTGTATCCGGAGATTTCTCTCTTCTAAAATTAAAAACTATAGTTTAAGCTGATGGGATTTCGATTCAGAGTTTTGTTTTTTCAAGTCTAAACTAATTGCAAATCAGATATAGTTTCAAGTACTAGATGCATTGCGTACTGTACTGGTTGAAATTTGGAATCGTTAACACTTTGAATCCCATTTCCACTTTTTATTTCACCATTCCCGTGTCCCCTCTGAGGAGGTTTGATCAAGTTTACTTGTAGTCTTAGATCACCATGTCAAATCCACATTTAACGACTGTTACAAAAATTACTCGTATACATATAGAGTTGTAACTTTAAAAGAAGTAACTCATGCCACCAGAATTTGAAAAGAAGACAGCTTTCCCTAAAACGTTTGGTGTTATTTCTTTAGCTGTAGGGCAGGGTTAAAATCAGGAAATTTGTGTTAAACGGTTTAAATTGAATTTTTGATTTTCGGGATAGACAAAAATGCATTTTCCCCCATTTAACTAAGGAGTAAGGAGTTAAAAGAACTTAATTGAATTAATACTGTTTGGAAGGGACTAAAGATAAAACTTTACTATTTAATCAAGGCCGCTGTGGCGTATCCCTTGTGTTGAGGCTTTGGATGTAGACTTCTTCCATTTCTATCCGGATGGATACCTATAATTCTAGTTAGTAAAAAAACTTAGGATACTCAACTTTGATTTGGTTGGTGGAAGTTTAAAAATCACCAGTCAAACCTGTCCATGTTATGGTCGGTGCTGTTTTTATTGCAAGTAAGATTGGATGTGGTCAATCCATGGGACCCCATCCATTTGTTTTGTCTTCTGTGCACCTAATCAAATATTTAACTTCCTAGTAGGCAACTGACTTGTAAACCTCTTCTGTCTCTGTTAGATGTCAGGATCTGGTTATTTGAGTGGAAGTAGTTGAATCTTGAATTACTTTGTGAATTGCATGATCAAATGTTGGTGTTTGAGGTGAATAATTTTCTTCTTTGATCTTGGATTAAACATTTGACACATATTTACATACTCAATCATCCAAGGATTCTTCAGCAAATAACCTATTCAAGTTCCAGTAACATAAATTTATACACCAAATAATCCTACCATGCATTATCTCAACTTTGCTCCAGGATATCAGCTATTTGATTCAGAACACTGCTGCTATTATAGTTACTTACAGGCCAAGTTAATTAAATAATTCAACGATTGTGTCTTCAACCATGATTAGTGATGCTATCGTTCCACCTAATTATGCTTTTAATGTTAAAGTTATGATCCATAACAACAATACTCATCCCTCCATTCCCAACTATAACTGGTGCTGTAAATCCAACCCCAAACTGTGTTGCTACTCCAACTCTTCATTTCGTGTCCAACATATATCCAAAGAAAGACTTTCTAAATAAATGATAAAACCAGGAAAAATGACAATGTAAGACATGCCCGAATCTAGGCCATGTACGTCGTTCTGTAGTTTCCTTAGGAACATAGGCTTCTCCATTTGTTTTATCTCAATGAACAAATAATTTTGTTCTCTTATCGAAGTTAGATTTACAAATCTAAGGAGATTTACAACATGTCCTACCGTCCCGGTTCTAATTAGAATGGAAGTGTATGGATATAATAAACTTACCAGCATCGGGAAGTTCATCCTTTCGCAACACAATTGTTCGCTTCCTTTCATGGTCTAGGATGGCAATTTTTGTTGGTGTACTGAGTTATATTTTGTCCACCTTTTTCATCAAGAATAATTAAACAAAAAATACAAATTAGAATTGAAAGACAGGGAAACATCAGCCTGCTTTAAGAGAAATTGACACTAACTTCTGACTCAAACATTATTGCATCCCCTTGTTCAGTGATTTTCTATAATTTTCAGCTTATGTTAAATTCTTGATTTATGTTTTTTAATTACATCAGAATTGTTAAATTAGTTTTCATTTATTTTTAATGTGATGACACACAATTGTTCTTGTTCAATATTATTATGTTCTAATAATAAAATGTTTGTTCATAATAATAGTTATGGCTCGTTTACCGATATGAAAGAAGACACATATCTCCACAACTCTTATTTTACAACTACAAATGATGGAGATTGTGTGTCATATGCTTATGGTTATTTCAGTTATTGTTGATAAATCGGGCAAAGTAAACGAAAGAACACAAGAATTTTAACGAGGTTCGGCAATGTGCTTACGGCCTCGGTGCCTAGGCAGCGCTAGAAAATTTTATTCAATTCTCATAGGTTTATGTTACATCTCTATTTATAATAGAAAACCCTGGTACATAATTACAAAATTAACCATGTACCGTATTTTACCGGTATATTTACGAGCCATACCTTACAAATCTCCACCTTGGCGAATATCCTGCCCCTTAGGAAACATTCAATGTGGGTTGGGTTACCTTAGTTCTTTAACAACTTGAAACATTCAACAAGTCCAAGCAATGCTTGAACTTGTCTGTCGTAACTGGCTTGGTGAACATATCAGCGGCATTCTCATCAGTGTGTACCATCTGAAACAAAATCTCTTCAGATGCAACCAACTCTATGATCCTGTGAAAACGTACATCAATGTGCTTAGTTCTAGCACGATATACCTGATTCTTAGCTAAGTGAATAGCACTTTGATTGTCGCACCACAGCTGAACTCCACCTTGCTGAACACCCAACTCCTTCACTAAACCAGTGAGCCATAAAGCTTCTTTTGCAGCTTCAGCCGCTGCCATGTACTCAGCTTCAGTTGTAGATAGTGCCACTACAGATTGAACAGTAGACTTCCAACAAATAGGTCCTCCACCAAGAGTAAAAACATACCCTGTCGTAGATCTTCTATTATCCAAGTCACCTGCATAGTTGAATCCACATATCCTACAACCAAAGGATTATCTCGTTGACTACCAAAAACAATTCCATGTCCCACAGTACCCTTTAAGTATCGAAAGATCCACTTGACTGCTTCCCAATGTTGCTTACCAGGTTTATACATGTACTTACAAACTTGACTAACAGAATGAGCTAAATCAGGACGAGTACATATCATTGCATACATCAAGTAGCCAACATCATTAGAATACGGAACCTTTGCCATATCTTCAGCTTCCTTATCTGTCTTAGGGCACTGTTCTGATGAGAGCTTAAAGTGGTTCACCAATGGAGTGCTAACTGGTTTTGCGCTGCTCATCGCAAACCTTTCTAGCATATTTTCAACATAACCCCGTTGAGATAGCCACAATCTCCTTGAGTCTCTGTCCCTGCAAATTTGCATTCCAATAATTTTCTTTGCAGCACCTAAATCTTTCATATTAAATTCCTGACTCAATAAAGTTTTCAAATGATAACATCATCCATGTTCTTCGCAGCAATCAACATATCATCAACATACAGTAATAGAAAAATAAAAGAACCATCATCAAGGCTCTTAACATAGACACAACAATCATACTCACATCGGTTGTAGCCAATCTTGATCATATAGGAGTCAAACCGTTTATACCACTGTCTCGGAGACTATTTCAACTCGTACAAAGATTTCTTCAATCTGCAAACTAAATGTTCGTTTCCAGGTTGAGTGAAACCTTCAGGTTGCCGCATGTAGATCTGCTCCTCTAAATCACCATGCAAAAAAGCAGTTTTAACATCCATCTGCTCTAAATGCAAATCCCAACTGGCCACCAATGCAAGTACTGCTCGGATTGAAGTGTGCCTGACCACAGGAGAAAAAATTTCATCATAATCAACTCCTTTCTGCTGTGAAAAACCCTTTGCTACCAAACGAGCCTTGAACTTGAACTTCTCCCCCTCTTTTTCTGTTACTGCTAGTTTCTTCTTATACACCCATTTGCAACCAATCGGCTTTTTACCCTCAGGAAGGCGAACCAACTCCCATGTACGATTGTGATTCAAAGACTCCATCTCCTCAACCATGGCTGCCATCCACTTGTCGTTTTCCTGACTAGTAACAGCATCATGAAAATTAACCGGATCATCACTGCTAACAATAAGTGCAAAAGAGACCAAGTCTTCAAAACTCAATCTACTCGGAGGCTTTATATTCGTCCGTCTCACCCTATCTCTGGCGAGACTATAATCCTGCAAATCATCCGTAGTGGAACCACTAGAAGTCGGTTGAGAAGTTTCTGGTTTCTCAACTGGAAACTGCTCGAAATCCACCATTGTCGTGTCTTTCTTCTGTTGCAACATGGATTGTTCATCAAAAACAACATCTCTACTGATCACAATTTTCTTCGCAACTGGATCCCAGAACTTGAATCCTTTGACACCTTTCTTGTAACCCAGAAAAATGCACTCCTTCGATTTTGCATCAAGTTTGGATCTCTCATCAGCAGGTACATGCACATAAGCAGGACAACCAAAAATCCGTAAGTTATCAAAACTAACATCATGACCAGTCCATACCTCTTCTGCAACTTTCCCAGCCAATAATGCCCTTGGCGATCTGTTGATAAGATAACACGCCATGTTAACAGCCTCAGCCCATAAGTGTTTGGGAAGCCCCGCATTCAACCGCAAACATCTGGCTCTTTCATTCAACGACCTGTTCATCCGTTCCGCAACACCATTCTGTTGTGGTGTCTTGCGCACTGTAAAATATCTCTTAATCCCGTGCTTCTTACAGAAGTGTAAGAACTGTGAATCTGTGTACTCCGTACCATTGTCAGACCGTAAACACTTGATTTTTCGTCCTGTTTGGTTTTCTACCTCAGCTTTCCACAGCTTGAACTTCTCAAAAACTTCAGATTTCTGTTTCAAAAAATACACCCAAACTTTTCGTGAAAAATCATCAATAAAAGTAACATAATACCTAGATCCACCCAAAGACGATGTCGTGTAAGGCCCCCATACATCAGAATGCACATAATCAAGAATCCCTTGAGTTGTGTGCCTCGCAGTCTTGAAACGGACTTTAGTCTGTTTACCAAGAACACAATACTTGCAAAAATTGAGCTTACAGCTTTTGACACCATGCAACAGATTTCTTTTGTGTAATTCTGTCATACCACGTTCACTAAGATGAGCAAGACGCATATGCCACAGTTTTGTAGTATCACACAGGACTCAACAGAATGAACTCCACCTGCAACGGTACTCCCTAACAATCTATAAATATTTCCTGCAGTCATCTTTCCTTTCATCACAGTCAAAGCACCTTTAACAATCCGAATGGTTTCCCTATCCTCATCAGCCTTAGGGATAAAACCATTCTTGTGCAAAGTGCCCAAAGAAATCAAATTCTTCTTCAAATCTGGATATGTCTAACACCACTCAACGTCCGAATAGAGCCATCATACATCTTAATTCTGACATCACCAATACCAACAATATTGCAACATCGATCATCATCCAAATAAACAGAACCAGAATTAACCGACCTGTATGTTGAAAACCATTCCCTATTTGGCGTGATGTGATAAGACATCCAGAATCAAGAATCCACGCATCCGTCAATTGAGTCGTTGAAATAGAAAGCATATCACCCTCACTGCAATCAGAATTGTCATCCTCGACCACGTTCACAGACTTGGATGAAACATCACGCTTCTCATCAGTCTGCTTTTTCAACTTCGGACAGTCTCGATTCATATGTCCCGCATCCTTGCACTTGTAACAGTGAATTATCTTCTTATCCCTAGATTTGGATCTGGAATTCCGCTTGCCAGACCCTGCCTTCTCTGGCTTCCGTCCACGGTCTCGATTACCCTTGACATATAAGCTATCAGCTTGAGAGTTTTCTCCTGCATTCTGCTTCCGCTGGTTGTGAGCCAACAAGGCTGCAGTAATCTCCTCAACGTTGATAGTCCCTTTCCCATATGTAAGAGTAGTCACCATGTGTTCGTAAGAGGGAGGAAACGAACACAACAAAATCATCGCTCTGTCTTCATCCTCAATTTTTACATCAAGCCGAGCCAAATCAGAAACGATTTGATTGAAGACATTCACGTGTTGCGCCAAATCATGATCGTCCTGCATCTTCAGCCCATACAGCCGCTGCTTTAGATACAGTTTTGTCGTTAAGGATTTGGACATAAACTGACTTTCTAACTTCCTCTAAATTTCGTCTGGAGACGATAGATGCATGACGTGATACATAACCTCGTCCGCCAAGCATAATTGTATGGTTCCTGCCGCTCGTTGTTGCAATTCTTCCCAATCTTCCTCCTCCATCGACGCCGGCTTTGTAGGTCGCAAAGCCTTCAGGATCCCCTGCTGCGCCAACAGATCCTTCACTCTCGTTTGCCATAATCCGAAGTTACCCAGACCATCGAATTTTGCGACTTCGAATTTTTCTCCTGACATCTGATACCAATTGTTGATAAATCGGGCAAAGTAAACGAAAGAACACAAGAATTTTAACGAGGTTCGGCAATGTGCTTCTGTCCTCTTTACCGGTATATTTATGAGCCATACCTTACAGTTATTCTTAGAAAATATAAAAATAGACCTAAAATAAGGTATGCACATGAAAGACTTCATAGACATAATATTAGATCACTTAATTTGCATAAAATTGTATTTGAAGGTGATAGACAAAGTGTTGATAATTGTCAAATGGATAGGAGAGCATTTCTCAAATTGTATCACCAATAACAAAGTCAAGGTGGGTTAAAAGAGAGTCGATCAATGTCTATAGAAGAAATTATTATTGTTTTCCTTCATATTATATCCCACTATATTAAGAATAGAGTTCTAAAACGTCAAACAGTAAGATCTGGTGAAACAATTAGTAGAGTTCTCCATGCAGTGTTAGCTTCAGTCTTGAAACTACATTCGATTCTTTTAGAAAACCATAACCGATACAAGATAATTCAACAGACGATAGATGGAAATGATTTAAAGTATTGTATTATAATTATGAAGTTTCTTTTAAGTTAATTAGTAATACTTAATACATAAATGGATAGTAATAATGTAATTTAACTTTATTTGATGAATATAGGGATGTTTGGGTGCTCTAGATGGAACGTATATTATGGTCAATGTAGCTTCAATCGATAAACCTAGATATAGAACAAGAAAAAATGAAATTACGACAAATGTACTCAATGTTTGCACACCAAACATGCAATTCATTTATGTTTTACCTGGGTGGGAAGGTTCTGCAGCTGATGGTAGAATACTCAGAGATGCCATTAGTAGAAGAAATGGTATAAATGTTTCACAAGGTAAATTATTAGGTCATTAATATATATATATATATATATATATATATATAAGGATGTAAAATTCTTACAAGTTTTGTATATTAATTCACTTTTTAAATTAAAATAATGCAGGGTGTTACTACTTATGTGATGCTGAATACACGAATGGAGAAGGATTTCTTGTACCATATAGAGGTCAAAGATACCACTTGAATGATTGGAGAGAATGACACCAACCTACCACCCCTCAAGAATATTTCAACATGAAACATTCTCAAGCTAGGAATTGCATTGAGAGATGTTTTGGCATATTGAAAGCGAGATGGGCAATTTTAAGAGAAAAATCATTTTATCTAGTGAAAACACAATGTAGACTCATTTCCGCTTATTGTCTTCTCCATAATTTCATAAGATCTGAGATGCCAATTGATCCTATTGAATCTAACTATACTGAAGATAGTAGGCATATTGAAGAGATTAATGAGGTAGAAATGATCAGACATTGTGAGCCAAGCAGTGCTTAGACTGAGTGGAGAGACAAATTAGCAGAAGATGTGTTTACTAGTTGGTTGGCGTCACATACTTTAGAATATATGTTATTTTATGTTATGTATGGATTTTCACCTTCTTTTTATCTAATGTTAGTGGTCATTACTTTCATGTATTTGACATCTTTATATTTTATGGCATAAACTTTATTAACAAACTAGAAACACATTGATCGAGTGGTGGTTTAACGTAACCCACATATCTAAATAGAATGAGACAACAAAAAACAAAATGAATAAAAGAGATCGTTAAAAAATTAGAATAAGCCTAAACTAGACATATGGTTAAAGCTACCTAGGATCAACATATGGTCTAAGATCGATTGTTTCTCTGAAATTGACATGACCATTCAATTTACATAAGCGACCGCAACCATCTTGACAAAAGCTCTTCAAATGAATAGTCATAATAGGCGGTGCCTTGTTTATGAGGACCCTCTTCGTAGCATTTCTCTTAACCTTCAGATTTTCGGAGTCTATCTCTTCATCATCACTTTCCCCAGATTCACAGTTTTCGGTCATATATGAATTTCTCTGCTGGAAGTTCACATTTCCAGTACAATTTTCAATATTGCAATGTTCACTAGGTCGGATACCCCCAGATTGTTATTGAGCATTAGATTTAGAGCAGATTGAAAATTTTGAATTCAACAGATTTGCGTCTTCCAGTACAAGTGAATTTAGCTCACTAGTTTGACCATTTTCAACTTTTATACCATTTTGATTCTCATTATTTAAAACTGAGTTATCACCAGAACTACTGATATTGCCATTACTAATGGTTCTAACTTCTTTAGGACATTGGAGTTCCTTATCTAAACTTGATGGTGCATATTGGCCTTGGGTCTTACTTCCATTGATTATATTTTATGGCATAAACTTTATTAAATTTTATGTATCTCTCTTCTATAAAATTCGAATTTTATTTGTTATGGACATTCATTACTTATGTATGGACTTTCACCTTCTATTTTATCTAATGATTATTATTGACGATGATGACATGTTTTATTTTATGTTATACATTTTTTATATACATCTTCTTAGATTGTTTCGAAGAGAAATATGTCAACATCAAATATGGAATCTCAAAGGGGGGAAACGGACATCTGGAAAGGTTAAGTCTTTAGTGACTAAAAGGACGTGGATTAGAGAGGATAAGGATGCACTTGTTGAATGCTTACACATTTTGGTTGAAGACCCACATTGGAAAACTGATAATGGAACATTTAGATCAGGGTATCTATCTCATCTTGAAAAGATGTTAAAAATCAAGCTTCCGACATCAAAAATTAGGGCCCATCCACATATTGAATATAGAGTGAAGCTACTCAAAAGACAATACAATGCTTTATCTAAAATATTGAACATTGGAAGCGGATTCGGTTGGAATGAAAAAGAAAAATGTTTAACTGCACCAAAGGATGTGTTTGATGATTATGTTAGAGTAAGTATTTTAATTGAATTTATCTTCTTCCTGTACTCTTTGTTTTCTACATAGGTAATTGTAAGATTTATTAAATATGCGATTTTATTATATTGTAGAGTCATCCAACTGTTGATAGATTGAGAAACAAGTCATTTCAATTCTTTGACGACTTTGTTCAAATATTTGGAAAAGAAAGAGCAACAGGAATAGCAGCTGAGACAGCAGCTGATGCAGTGGAACATATTGATGTTGAAGACAATGCATTTATAGATGCATTACTTGAAGAAGAGGGAGTAAGAGATTCTGAATCAAGAGAAGATGTTGGTGCTTCAACTTGCCAAACATCTGATGTTACTGCCTCTACCCCTACAATGAAAAAAGTAGCTAGCAAGAAAAGGTCTCGAAGTGATGATGGGTTAATCGAGCTTGTACAAGAGATAAGTAAGTTTGGCTCTGCATACTGAGAAACTGCCAAAGAAATTAAGGATATTACTACTTTATTAAAAAAGGAGGTAGAAGGAAATGATCGAAGAATGTCAATTTTCATAGAAATCATGAAAATTGAAGGCCTATCCAATGATGAAATGCTTACTGCAGGAGAGTATATTAGCAAATATGCGCACAAGGTAGATTTCTTCTTTTCTTTTCCAAAAGAATTCAAAAAAGATTATGTGATTAAGCAATTAGTTGAATGCCATCACTTTAGAACCATCCTTTTGACTGTGTTCCTTCTACAATTATGTGGATCTCTTTTTTGATTATGACTTTAGAATATGGTCCCAACTTTTTTGTGTAGCTTAGCCAGGTATATGTCAAGCTTTTGACTTGGAGAATTTTTTGTGTATGTAATATAGTCAACATATATGATTAAGTTTAGAATGCCATGGCTATTATCTTTTGTAAGTCTGAACATTGTACAAACTTTTGATGGTTAATATTATACTTCTTTTTGTTCTGTAAGCTAAACAAAGAATGTAAGCTTATAAAATTGTATTCGGTATGGATGAGTTCATATCTGCTATTCAGTATCTTGGATAGTCTTGTCAAAATTATCGTGGCTAATTTCTGTTAACAGTTGTTTGTAGTATATGGTTTGCAAGTAATGTGCTAGTTTTCGAAAAGCAATCTCATGATCGATAGCTTAGAACAATTCAGACATGGCTGAATTAGCAGCCACTTAAAATTGTTTTAGAATTCTCTTTAGATACATATAAGCTATTTCACTTGTCCTTTGTGTATGATCCAAAATAAATTAATGGTCTAGTATGTTCAAAGCTTGGCCTCTATCTGTTTTTGTATGTTCGGAGAGAAATTACAGGTTGGGAAACATGAATTATTGGGTTACTTGCTTTTCATAATCAGGAGTTAAGTACAAATCAGATTAGGATTGAGTATTAATAATTTTATTAAAATATTAGCAAAGATAATGATGAATGACGGTGGAATATGAGAATCTAACTCATATTTTTATGGTTTTCATATAAAAATCCAGGTTCATTTGGATTAAAATGAGAGAATATTATTATATTGTCTTTCAGTGGAACAACATGCCATGCTTCACTTTAAAAATAGAATAAAAAAATCAAATAGCTTCCACTTGGGGCATGTTGTCGAGAGCATTGCTCCATGCAATTCTAAGCTTTCTATAAAGTGAGTCAGTCGAGAAAACCACCTTAATATACTTCTAAACTTACTATATAATATATTACAAATTAAAGGAAAGTTAACCGGGAGTGGAAGAGAATAAAGAAATATAAAATTATAGACAATATGATTTTTAGTGTTATTTTTTCTTACTTATTTGAATTATGTTTTTGTAATATAAATTCATGAGATAAATAATAATGATAAGGTGTGCATAATTAAGTATAAATATAAAAGATAAATAAATAAATTATTGTATATAGAAGATATAATAAATATTATATCTTAGATAACAAAAATAATTTACATCTATTTATTATTATGAATATCTATGATAAATTATTGTATATAGAAGAATGTAAATCTTGTCGATTTAAAAATACAAGAAACCTCCCAGTGAATGTGTCACGTATGAACCGAAGGTAGTTTCCACAAAGTAAACATTTATTTAAATGTTGATGTAAAATTTTAATATATTTTTACATAAATTATGTAAATTTTAATATTAATTAAAATTAAAATAATACATGATATATTTAAATAATAAAGTAGTATATTATCGATGAATTTTTATATAAATAATTTTTATTTAAATATTTAGAATTTCACTTGTTAAAAAATATAGAACAAGGACAATTTGTAAAATATACATTTCAATAATCTTTTATTTCTTCAACCAAACACTGTAATCTTACATTCCTGCCAAACAAACCAAACACAATAATGTAACATTCCCAGTAATGTGTTAAGTAATGTTACATTCTGGTAATCTTATTCACGGATGTAATCTTATATTGCGTGAACCAAACACACCCTAACATCCATATATCCAGGATAGTTAACTTAATAACCTTATATATAATATATGTTAGTGTTTTTTTTTTTATATTTCTATCTTATTTTTAGAATCTCTCCTTCACGCCTCCTATTTCTTCCTTTTAAAATATGTATTTTACCCTCAAATTAAATTGATGAGTATGCATGCTTGTTTTTACTATTACTAAGAAAATAAATATTTTTTTTGAATTCATATATGATATATCTGTCTTGACTTATATACTAATTTCTTCTTGTGCTAAATACTATAGTAATTCCCCAACTGTTCATGTTCATATGGAATTTTCTTAAGAAATTTCTATGCTTAACACAAACTATCTTTAACATCAATGGAAAACAATCGACCTTCTTCAAACTCAAAAAAAGCTTTCATGGCAACAATATCATGTGCTGTTGTATTTTCCTTTGAGCCAATGGACTTGTGAAACTCTCCTTGATTTGTCCTTGATTTTCCGCGTCTTAAAAGTGTTGCATATTAATTTTTGAAGATGCCTATCTATGCAAGTAGTATTTATCTTATATGTCGAAAAGACATCTTTCGTCGTCAAATACATAAACTACTTTTGTATCATCATCATGCTCACAACATCCTCAAAGATCAATCTGTAGTACTCTCGAGACATGGAAAATCTTCACCTAATAGTTGGTGGCTATATATAGGGATGACTAAAAAAATATGAAATCAACAAGTTCCGATATGATTTGATTTTACAAGGTCGAGTCTTTTTTTAAAAAAAATTAAATTCGGGATGAGTTTTTTTTAAGAAAGAATTGAAACCAAGACAAAATTAATTATATATAATAAATGTTAAGGTTTTCTATTTTCTCTCTTAATTTTAGATTATCTCCCTCGCGCCTCCTATTTCTTCTTTAAACCAAATCCAAAAATTATGTCTTGGTCTTCCAAAAATTATGTCTTGGTCTTCCAAAATCGTCTCTCGTCCTCTTCGCCTTCTAAATAGGCAACGGATAATGGGAATATTTAAGAAAGGCCTTGTGAAGAAGTTGAGTGAACTCACAACCCTTTGTCTCATATAAGCTTGCCTTATGAAGAAGTTGAGTGAACTCACTACCCTGTCTCATATAAGCTTGTGTTGTCATGTACTTTCCTACTTACGACTCTAAATGCTTGAAATGGAAAAGAGAGCACAAATATGAGTGATTTTCCTTCACATTTTGCAAACACTTTCCACCAAGGATTTGGAATATGACTTGAGTCAAACTCTATTTTACTATTGTCCTCGCTCAGTCCCTTGAGTTGTTTATTGACATTAGCTAACCTTTGGTTCAAAAAAATCTTTGGGTTCATCATCCTTTGCTTCAAGAAATCTTGACCGGCATAGAGCAAAGCAATAGGATGATGAACTCGAAGAGTGTCATGAAGCAAAGTTTAGTTAATGCCGATGAACCGCTCAGGGGACTGCAAGAGGACAATCATAAAAAGGAGTTGACTCAAGTCATGTTTCAAAACCTTCGTGGGATAGGTTTGCAAACGTGGAGGAGGATATGAATGAGCGATAGATCGAGGGAAACTGGTGGGGCGATCGTCTCCTAAATATTTTAAATTCTCTTATAATTTAGGCATTTTCTACGCATCTTCTATTGATAATCTATTTTCTACTATAATTTTATAAATTAACATCTTTAACATAAAACAAGTGTCTATCCTAATTTGAATGACCTGGGTGGGTTGATTCAGTAGAACTCGGAGGACATAGACAATAGGCTTCACATGCTTATCAACGACTATGTGAACCTAAGGATTTTTACAATATATTCCACAATTTTCTCTTGTTTCTCACAGTCAGCAACCTCTTGAACTTAATAAAGTTAAATGAATTCCATGCAACTTTGTAATTGTATATGCAATTTGTATTATTTTTTCGGCTTTTTATTGTTGATCGATTCAACACCAATCCAATTTGATTTATATTATTAATTGTTAATAATACTTACATAATTTTGTTTATTTTGGATAATCATTGGTATAGTTATAAGAAACTTTCCTATAACCGTTGACAAATTTTCTATATGACTTTAGTATAGTTTTGATCATAATAATTATATTATAATTTGTTTATAAACTTATTGAAAGAGATCAATAGTCAAAGAGAACTTTAGTCTTCTTAGAAGATTCAAGAACATTAGTTTCAATGTCTGCTTGTTTGCGCCGATAGGGAAGATTTGTAATACCCAAAATTTTGGTTAGTGACCAAAATATAAATTTTGAAAGTTTAGTGGTCAAAGTATAAAGTTTAGGACCAAAAGGGTAATTCTCAAAAGTTTAGGGACCAAAAGTTTAGTTTTTAAAAGTTATGTATTTTGGCCCCGTAAATGAATAGTTCATCCCCAAGAATGACGTTTTGGTGGGAATCATATTCTTGACCCGAAAATTTGTATTGAAAGCTTGAAAGTGTTAAAATCCGATAAAATTATGTAAATCAGATTGAATAAAAATTTGAGAAAATTGGAATGGTATATATTTGAGAAAATTGGAATGGTATTAAATTAAGCTTAAAAAATATTATTTTCACATTTTAAAATGATGGAAAATAATATGGATCATTGCATTTGAGAATTTATTTCCATGTTCAATTTGGACCATTGGATTAAAATGGCAAGATTGAAATTTTTGAAAAATTGCATGGATAAAATGGTAAAGGGTATAATATTTTGTTCATTTTTGACTTTGGGAGGATGATAAGGGTTATGTGGCTTGGTATGAAGGTAATTATCAAGTTTTATTAATGGTAAAATTGTCATTTCCTAATTAAATGAATTTTTAATTCATTTAAGCTTAAACAAATAACAAATTAACATGAAATTAAGCTAAAATTTCATGTAAGCTTGTTCATCTTCTCCATCCAAGCCGTGGCCTCCAACCCTAGGTGAGACAAAGTTTTTTTTTTTCAAGCAATTTTCATTGGATTTTGGATTAAGACATGAAATAGAAAATTGTTCTATTCGAAAAATGTTATCATTTGGTATCATTATTGCATGCTAATCTTGCTTGAATGTTAAGTTCCCAAATTTTAGGGTTTATGAACATGTTATGGTTTTTTTAATTGATGATGTATTTTGAGGTTATTGGTGTTGTAGAATCATTTTCAAGATTGATTGATGTTTAGAATCACCTAGAAATGATTCTAATGGTTTCAGCCAAACCCTAGGTGTTGTGGGAATTGGTGATTTGATTAAATTAAGTTAGGGGTTTGATTGTAGAGGTTTTGAAATGTTGAATAGAGGTTGATTTCATGCTTGAATAAAATTAGAAACTATTGAAACCATAACCCCAAACATTCAACCATAGCATTGAAAGGTGAGAAAAATTATGTAAGGGTTGGAAATGATGTAGGAAGGATTTTACAAGGCCTAGAAAATTATAGGTACCTTTTTTATAATTTTTTGAAAGTTGGGGGACCTATTTGATAATTATGGAAAATAATGAGATCATCGTGTAATTGTTCAATAGTTGATGTATTATGCTGGAAATTAATGTTAGAGTGCTGAAATTGATGTTAGAATGTGAATTTTTCCATTTTTGAGAGTTGGTAAAAGTTGAGGATCAAATCACAAATATGAAAAAGTTAGGGATTTAAGTGAAAATGTTATATGAAGTTTGGATAAATTTGGATAAAAAGGAACTTGAATGGTCAATTAGAAGTGTTAAACTTAACATTTATGTTATGATATGATATTTGTATCGAATGAGCATCGAAAGATTTTTAGGAATTTTTTTTAATGTGTGTGCCTATGTTTGTAAGATTTTAACATGTGGTTTGAATTGCATATGTTTTCTAAATGTTGTTCATTTAGATTATTATTGAAATTAAGATCAAACAATAGTAAAGCCAAGGAGAATCTTAAAGATGAAATGTGAATTTCTAAGGAAGGTTGTAAGCTAAAGACACCATATGAGTGCATATTTAATTTGTATTTATGTTATCGAGCAAACATTGGCTACTTGAAAATGATGGTGTGCAATATCAGTTAGCCATAAACTTTATGTTTGTGGATGGAATCCCCAGAGAAGGGTTAGAATGGAAGTTCTTAATCCTTAGGAGGTACCAAATAAATGACTACTTGAATCGGTGTTTTGAACATAAAGATTCCACTGCAGTGAAAAAATGGGCCTAACCCTTGGGGATGCGGTAATACATCTAATAAATTATTCCATCGAACATATTCCCCCTGGATACAGAAATATTGACATGGACTAAGTGCCCTGTCCAAGTCAAGGAACTCACTCCGAATAGTCCTGAAAAATGATGATTGTGACGAGATTCGACATTTTTGAACCATGAAATAGGTGGTTTAGTGGGTGGGAAACTCACTCAATCAATAGTCATTCTCTCTATAGCCTTAGAAAGAAGCCTTTGGTTAGGAACCTGAAAAAGGGAAGTGTTCATGTAGCAGTGGAAGATCTTAACTAGGCTGTGAAGGAACTTTTAGATTCTAATTCTTTTGGGGTTCCCGACTTACTTTAAGCTAGCGAAAAGACCTTCTTTCAAAGTCTCTAGAAAGAGAATAAAAAAGAAAAAGGGCTAATATGAATTAGCTAACGAATGCTCCTCCCTTATAGAAATGCTTTCATAAACTCTTATTCCTCTTGTCGACTCTGATAGTGAGTGTTGAAGAAGAAAAAAAGTAGTTCTTCCTTCTTTGTAGTTACCTCTCTAGGTAGGTCACCAAGGGCTAGGGGGAGAGAAGTCACTAACTAGAGTGCCAAGGAAAGCAATTGCATGTGTCAAGCATAGTGGCATGCTTTATAGATGGAGAGAGTAAGGAAATAGCTTCAGCTTCAATGCTTCCATGGGTACTCCTTGCTGAACAATAGAGTCACACACTTCCATGAATGCTCGAAGGTGTGCTCTAGGATCTTCAGTAAATAAGTCGATATACTACTGATGAGTGTTTTGTTTTGTTAATATTTTGTTATTAATTAATATGTGTTACCTTTTTAATAGTGTCAGTTCGGGTTATTAATGTTCAAATATGTGCAAGACTCTATTTTCTAGAAAACAACAATGAAAAGGTAAATTAAACAGATTTTTCCTATTTTCTAGGAGCAAGTCGACGCCAACTTCAAGATCAAAGGAGAAAAGCCGGGCGAACTAGAATTCTTTAGGAATTAAAAGTTGTAATTAAATTCAAACATTTAAAATTTTATTATTTAATTAATTAGGATTCTGGTTTGCTTGGGATTTTAATTATTTATTATTAAGACTTTTAGTTTACTATTAATTAGGAATTAAGTGTTTTAATGTTCCTAAGAGTTAATATTTTATTTTCTTTAGGTTTTCTCAAGCTATAAATACCCATCAAAGTGCAGATGTATTATTTTCTTGGCTTTAATTAGCTTTGAGATTTTTTTAAAGATTATTTTTTTTCTTCATCTTCTTTATTTTATTTTCTTTCTTCTACATGTTAAGTATGATTTCTATGATGCTTAACTAAACTTCTATTTAGTTGCTAGCTAAGCGACGAGTCAATCCATTTTGTGACAATTGAGTGCTTCATATTTTCATATTTCTTTCTTGATTTTCGGCAATAGTGGATTGGCAATCGGCCTTTCCTTCAAACATCTTGACATTATCAATTTAAAGAGAGTGCATTGGTTTGATTGATGTTGTGATCTACTTTTAGGGAGAAGAATCAGCTTGTAGCAAAGTTAACTCTCTCATAACAAACTTAGCGATGGTCTGTTAAGGGAAATCAAGATCGAGTTCGATTCTCATCGAGACACCATAATCCGAGCATGGACTTTTCCAGCACTAAAAAAAGAATTGGAGTTAACATCAATAGTCGTTGTTAATCCAAAGAATGATTAAATTCTAAGGATTGGCTTTGGAAATTATTTCACCAGAGAGAAAAGTAAATTACGATGGTTAAGCCTTGTAAACTATAACTGGTAAGAATCAAAAATAAAATCAATTTCAGTGATCAAGATGAATTGAGGCGAAGCGAAGCTGGAGGCTATCTCTCTTCATAATTATTTTTAATCTTTTATTATTCTTGTATTATTTATTTATTTTCAATTAATTTTACTTTTTAAACCCCGTTCTATATTTTTATAGATTTATTGGTTAAAGATCAATTCAAATCAATATTAGAAATTTTTGAATCCCTGTGGACCGGCCCCTTATTCCTTGTTCTACGTTTATAACTTATTTATTTGAGAAAAAGGGCTAATTTATTTTAAAAGTATGATGCTTGTTAACTACCCCATTGATTGCAGCATCTGAAACACCATTGGCTTTAACTCAACGTAGGCAGTATGGAAGGCAAGCCTAACGATGCTAGGATTTAAATCTTCTAAATTTGGAACAACATGTTGTCAAATGGGCTTGTAGTGGTCATCCATGTTATAGAATTATTGTTGATTGAGGCCATTGCTAGCTGGTAATTCTTCTTTACCTTGAGGCGGTGGTAAAGCATTTCCAATACCTTGCTGGTTCATATCGGGTTGATTGCGGTTTGCTTCTCTACGACGATGATGAAATGTTCATTCCACTTCATGATCAAAAGGCTCTGGGTCACCATCATCTCAGCGGGACATACATCAGCAACACTATTAAAAAGGAAATAAATAGCTACAAAAAATATAATAAAAATAAATAAATAAAGAAGGTAACTCTAATGAAAAACCATTGCTCCCCGATAACAGTGCCAAAAACTTGATGCTACGATATTGTTACAACATTTAAAGCAAGTGCACATCGCATATCAAGTAATAAAGTGATACACAAAATGTATCAGATGTCAAACCCTTAGAGAGTAAGTAATTACAACTTAAAATTGTTAACTTCAAAGATAAAAAGATGAATGTTGTGATTAGGTAGTAATAGAGATATAACAAAGGTATGAAAAATAGGATAGAAATATCAGGTAATGTAGTAGCAATTCAGAGAGCAAATAGACCACTGGACCAGTAAATGTTGTTTTCATTTGGTAGTTGTCAATATGATTATGTTGCGACAATACGATTATGTGTTATGTAATGATTAACACATTAATCCTCTTTCATGAATTAAACACTTAACTAATATAAATCAATTCTTCATTAATCAACTATTTAACAAAGCAACGATAATTGATAACATACATCTCTATATACTTAACTCACTTTCACAAATACCGATGTTGTACATAAATAACATGCAACCTCAATGATTTGCATCTCTAAAAATAACCAAGATTGGCATACATAAAGATATTTCTATTTCTAAAAATATCAAATGAAGTTCTAGGACATAAAAGTATTATTTCAAGCAAATATCATCAAACAAACATTTCATCAAACACCTTATGTTCAAATCTAAACAACACCTTATGTTTAAATCTAAACAACACCTTATGTTCAAATCTAAACAACACCATAAAAATAAATCATTCAAACTTAACAAAGTTCTTCCCTCTTCCAAGTAAAAGCACTATAGAAAGCTTGAACACCAAGTGGTCACCGTTGCTACGATGAATTTACTGCTATAACTACTGCTACATTCTCAGATGGATTCAAACCTCCATGGCTGGTGGAGGAAAGAAGAAAATAAAATGGAGATGAAGAAAAGTTGAAGAATGATGTGAAAGGTGTGAATGGAAGCCTTATTTATAATCCCTAAAGGTAAAAGCATCCACTAATAGGGAAAATATGTTTTTTCTTATATATTCCAGTCATTTTACAACTGTATTGGACAACTGATCAATTCTAGAATTTTCTAAAAATGCTTGTTGAGTCACTAGTTGATACATAATCATCTCAGCAATCCAACATATCATTGTCTCACAGTAGTTCCTACAACATAAAGAAATAACGCAACATCAATGTACAATTTTTCGGTAAAATATCATAAAATAGCCTAAAAGATGTAAACTCATTCCCATGATGCAAATGATGTAAAAACATATACAAATGATCCTAATAGTGCCAGAGTTCAAACTAAACCTAGGTTAAAATAACCTAAATGATTACTCTTTTGGAGAGTTTTCCTGCCACTAAATATTCAAGGCAAAAACTACTACTGCTAGCTCAAAGTCATGGGTAAGGTAATTGTGCTCGTGTGGTTTAAGAAGGCAGGATACATACAATATAACTTTTCCCTCTTACATCATGTTTCCTAGACCATTCAATAAAGCGTCACTGAAAACTGTAAAGTCCTTTCCTGACTCCAAATAAATTAAAACATGAGCCTGAGTTGGAATGATCTTCAATTGTTCGAAGCTTTACTGTTGCTTCTTGTTCCACACAAAGGGAACTCCAGTCTAAAGTAGTTTGGTTAAAGGTGAAGCTATCATTGAGAAACCCTTAATAAAATGACGATAGTACCCAGCCAGAGCCAAATAACTGCATACTTCAAACACATTTTAGGCGACTCCTAATCAACTACAAATTGAATCTTTTGAGGATAAACTAAGATGTCATCTGCTGATACGACATGACCCAAAAATGAAACCTCTGACAACTAAAACTCACACTTCCCAAACTTGACATATAACTGATGTTCCCGAAGTATTTCTACAACAATATTGGGATGATGATTGTGCTCCTCTTCTGATCATAAATACGCGAGGATATCATCTATGAAGACCACCATGAGTTGATCTAGGTACGGGTTGAAGACTCAGTTCATTAAGTCCATAAATGCCACCAGGATGCTAGTGAGTCCAAATGGCATTACGAAGAATTCATAGTAACCATACCTTATCCTAAAGGTTTTTTTTCTACATCAATATCCTTGACTTTCAAGTGATAATATATGTCCCTAGGTCAATTTTGGAGAACACACATTCTCCCCTAAGTATGTCAAAAAGATCGTCGATTTTATGGAGGAGATAACAATTTTTAATAGTTAATTTATTCCATTGTCTATATTCGATGCACAACCTCACTGACCCGTTCTTCTTATTGAAAAAAAAAGATTGGCACTCTCTATGGGAATATACTCAATCAGATGAAGCCTTTTTCTAGCAACTATTGAATTTGGGCCTTTAACTCTTTTAGCTTCGTTGGTGCCAAGCAGTAAGGAACAATGGACACTGGAGCTGAACTTAGCAATACTTCAATGCCCAACTCTAACTCACAGTTGGGTGATAGACTTAATAACTCTTTTGGAAACACGTCAGGGAAATCTCGTATGGTACAAATATCCATAAGTGTTGGAACTGAGATCCTAGTGTAGACCACACGAGCTAAAAAGGCTTCACAACTCCAATTGATCAATCCTTGTGCCTTTGTGACTGAAATAAATTTTGAAGACGTCCTCAATCTCTCACTTGTCAATACTAACTTAGTACCATCATTCATCTTGAGCTTGAGTTTCCTAGCCTTGCACTTCAAACTTGCATCATGCTCAGATAACTAGTCCATACCCAAGATCATATTGAATTCTTGAAACGGTAACCCCATTAAATATGCTAAGAAGATTTGACCTTGAATTTCTACTAGACATTGCCAAAGGATTTTATCTACTAGAACATTAAGACCTAAAGGACTGGACACTCGAATTCCTATTTCTAGGTCCTCTGATGAGATATTTCTCTCTCGCAATATGTCATATCAGATGTAGGAGTGGGTGGAACCCGAATCTATTAATGACGTAACTAGAATGGAAAAAAATGTAAATGTACCCGATATCACGTCTGCAACGTCACACTCCTCACGAGATCTAACAACATAATGTCTAAATTCCACTGACGGCTCAGTACCAACCAATGATCTAGCTGTCCCTTTACTATGATGTCCAAACATAGCATCATCACCTTTTGAGGGCCCATGGCCTTGGTGAACGGATGCTACAGACCTCTGAGTCGATGTTGAAGTTGATTTCTAAGTTCTTAGATAGTCTCTGATGAAATGGTTGAAGAAGTCGCAAATGAAGCAACCATTCTACGTATACTGGAACATCCCTCCGTGCTCCTATCACATTGCGGACAAATCGGATGAGTGAAGACCCTCGCTGAATCACTGACACTCACCCCAGAAGCTAACGTCAGAGGTCTCCTCCAAGGCCCAGATCTACCTTCACGATCCAAGTATTGACATACCCTCCTCGAATGGCCTACCAAAGACCTCTATGACCTTGAGAGTCCTAGGCTATCTTAGATGACGTCTGAAAGGATCTCATTGGCCCTGAATCTCTCCAGGCTTGACCTACCAAACTACTAACATGTTTCACCCTCAAGTTTTGGACCCTCTTAATCGCCTTCACTTGACGGGTTAACTCAACAAATACTCTAGGAGGATCAGTCGCTAAGTGGAAAATAATGTCAAGGTCCATACCCTCTTTAAAATGTCAGTAATAGAGGTCATCGGCCAACACAAGCTATGACACATATATGCTCAATCAAAGAAACTCACGCTCATATTTGTATATTTTCTGGTCCCCTGAACCAATTACAGAATCTGATCCCGCAATTTATTTATGTGAACCTCTCTGATATACTTATGTTGGAACTTTGATAGGAAGTACTCCCATGATAGCCTCTATGGCTCCAATGCCAACTCTACGGTCTCCCACCAATCTATGATGTCACCATTCAGTATGGCAGTAACACATTCAAACTTACCCTCCAGGGTATTATACAATTGACGGAACATATAGAGGGTCTCCCTAAGCTACTGATCGGATGGTATGGGATCCTCTTTGCTTGAACCATAGAAGTTGTTAGTCTTATACCTATGTAGTCTCTCTATTGGGTACTCCTAGAGTACTACAATAGGTTAGATTTGAGATACTGGTGGGGTAGGTGGCATAGTTGATTCCCTAGGGATGACCTTTACATTCTATCTGAGAGCTGAGGTCAAGTTCCTAAAGAAGGTCGCCTCATCGACCCTCACATTCTCTAGAATCTCAAACTGTTCTGAATTTAGGATAAACTCATCATTTGTATCGTCTTCTAAGGAGACATGACTCTTTTCCTACCATCTTGATTGTGGGCTTAGTCGTTGGCCATTAGTTTTTCTAAAATTTAGAAATGAAGAAAGGTTATTATTTTCATTCTAGATATTAAGTACTCTTGACACTCTAGAGGCATGCACACACATAGTTATTGACTAACTCTAACCTACGGGTTCTATGAAAGACTCAACTCGACGCTCTAATACCACTAAATATAACACTCTAATTCGATCTTACCCGAAGACTGATCAACTAGAGTCTTACATTGGACTACTAAAATGGCTAACCTAATTTTTTTTAAACATATAGAAGTCATTGTTTAAAGTACCATTAATTGAAACCATAAATTGAAACATACATACTCAAGTTTACAAAATAGGGAGCTCCCAATCACATCCCAAAAAAACATCACAATGTTAAAACAAAAGTAGAGTTATGACTAAATAAAAATGATCTACGAATAGTATATGTCCTCTAAAATAAACTCAAATCGTACTTTGATGCCTCAATAGGTTTTGAATCACTAGTGATGATAACGTTCCTCGAGAGATCTCCTAAAAACTTGCACACAAAAACATATTCTGAACACTAAGTCTATGAGTTGAGTGTCACGCTAATAACTGTACTATACTACGTACATTCACTATATGGCATGCTAGTAGGCTGAGATGTGAACAACAAGAACACTAACATGCAAAGCTGATGTAGGCATCATGGTATGGTCGGAGGGTTCTGTATCTCGAGACACACATCCCTCGAGCCTACCTATAATACCTTTGGGTATTCGAGGTTAGATCCGAAACTGCATTGAAAATGTACACGCGATCAGCTCACTCCTTAGAGTTATTGGGGCACATGTGCCTAGCCAGCAACTAAAGCGCCTTGGCACTAGCTGAGATATATTTGGACATTTTAACACAATGGCTAGTTTTATACCATCTTAATTCGTATAATTTCTAATTGTAGTTGTATTCATTAAATGTTCTTACTGGTAGTTTTATTTAGTAGAGTTCTGATACTATTAGACTCCTTTTTCTAACGCTTGGTCAAATTAGGTTTCTTATCCAATTTAACAAGTTGGTATCGATAATAAGCTCTTTAGTATCGATATTGACCCTGTATCAAAGATCAAGGAAGGAGTTACTAACTTAGGAAGTTAAGAAGACTTCCTAAGGCTCAAATCCATAAAAAAATAGATTAGTTGGCTAAATTTTCTTAACACCCATTAAAACCCTTCTCATCGCTACCATGACAAAATGAAGAGGTTGAGGGCTTGATTTGAATCTTTGGAGATGAAAGTTATGATTTTTATCTTTGTAAAACCGGATTAGATGAGTAGACCACTAAAATTTCCACCTTTGTTCTAGCTCTAAGAAGAAGAATGAAGTTGAAAGAGATGATGAAGATGACAAAGTTTTGTGAGAGGAAAAAAGGTTTGTCGTGTGACTTCATGGCAGTTAAAGGGATTCAATTTTAAAACAAAATGGGTAAATTACTTACTTGGTCCCTCAATTCTACTCCAATTGGGTCAACACTTCCCACAAGGACAAAGAACTTACTCTAAACACTCTCAGTTTAGCCCGAAGCTACTAACTCGAGATTTGGGATGCTATATAGGACCCAAGAATAAGTCACAATTAGATACATAAAGATATTAGCATAACCCATCGGGTTAAATACGCCTATCAAGGTTGACCCAGCCATTCTTTCTTCAAGAAGACCGGCCTCTAAAAGACTTGGTTGATCAAGTAAATAAAGACTTAGTCAAATTAGGATCGAATAATTAGAGATATACTTCATGTTTCTTAAGACTTCACCGTGTAGATAGGATTATTCGATGAGTAAATGGAGTTTTTTTTTTAATTAGAACACCATTGAATATTGGAGGGCTCGACTATAAATAAAGGTCTCCCACTTTAATTGGGGAGATTATCATCATTGAATAAGATAACTTGCTATTTGGATAAAAAAAATCTATTGTTGTCTCTTTATTATTGTCACTTTTGTCCATTTAAATGGTCGTGCCCTTCCAAGACAAGTAGGTAAGCTGCAGATTTTACTCATTTGCTTGTAAGTTTACCTAGAAACCCAACTTGTGCTTCAGTGCCAAGGATTTTTTTTTTACAAAAAATATTTTATTTATTATAAAATCCACATAAAGTGAATATAAAATTATCCCTTATAGGATTTATAAAAAATCAACATCAAAACCAAACTGGCCTAAATAAAATCCAAAAAAAAAACCTTACTAGAGTATCTATGATCTCCTAATATTTCTACTAATCATCTCCTAAACTTAGACCGACTAAAGAACAATTAAAGCCAAGACAAATTAATAAACCTATGAATAATGCCAAAGAAAGGCGAAGATCTTACACAATACTGAAAAGACAAAACCCCTAAACATACTCAAATCACACCAAAACTAAACACGAGAGTGCAACCAAAATAATGGAATCTCACCTAATATCTCGCACATATTCATACTTAATATATATTGAATCCTACATATTCGATAATCCTAAAATTTATTTGAAAGTATAAGACAAAACTCCTCAAGATTTCCGATGGGAAACTACATTAACACTCCTTAGCGCCATCACTATCCATCTAACTTTGCAAACTCCGTAATAATATACTGCTCATCACCTTCATTTTGAAAGCCTAGCTTTTTGGAAATGCCCATGCTCGCTCAATTTTTTCTCAAGTGACTAGGGTAACATGGTTTCTTGGTCAGACTCTAACCCTATGACACCCAACCAACTAACGCGTTCAGTACGAAATTTGACAGTTAAAGGGTCAAGCTGATATCTATTATCACGAGGCCATTACCCTCTTCCCGAACGGCATGTCTATTGAGAAGAGAAAAACGACCACTTGGATAAGATAACTATTTATACAATAAACTAATAACCAAAGAATTGTTAAAAATTATCCATATTAGGAGACTATGGATTGTGGTTTTACGACTTCTTTGCAAATATATCATCTTATTTTGTGCATCTTGTCTCGTTTCATATACATCATCTGCTTTTACTAAATGATGGTGGAATAATTGGTCCACAAACATTGGTATGAATAAGTTGAAGAAGCTTGGTCACTCATGATGTTGCTTCTTTTTGAAAATTCGTTCACGCATGTTTGCCTAGGAGATATACCTCACACAATTGTTTCAGGTGACTAATGGTCGAAATTTAATTTATCATCTTCATTTTTTTAGCATTTTAAGGGCTCTAAAATGAATGTGAACAAATATCATGTGCCAACACCATGCATCATCTTCCACACTGGCCTTCAAGCACTTTGCATCAATCATCTTTATATTCGACAAGAACATTCTATTCTTCCAAATTGATACTTTACTAGCCAAATTGGCATACGAATCTCTTAACCTAAGAAAACGACCTTTCATGTGAACTTCATAACTCTTTCAAGGAGTTATCCCAAACATAAAATATTACTCTTTAGCTTGGACACAAAATAAACATCGGTAATAAAGCTATGGTTGTGATCTTTTAAAGAAATCAAAATAGTTTCTTTCCCTTGAATTTGGACTTTTGAGGAGTCTCCAAATGAATCATTGCCTTTAAAGTTCTCATCAATTTCCACAAAGGCCTCTTTGTCTCCACACATGTGATTGCTTGCTCCATTGTTAAGGCACCAAGTGCTTGCATCATTGTTCTCATCTTTATTGAGTGCCAACAACAAGGTTGACTCTTCGACATCTTGTTAATCTTCAATGAGATTGAACCTCTCTTAATTTTTACTTTAATTTTAGAATTCCCAAGAAAAATTACCAAAATTTTGAAAATTATAACATTCAACATTGAACTTCATAATTCCTTTCATTCGATCTTTGATAGCTAAATCTTTTTCTTTCCCATAATCTTCTTAGTTTCTTGATGATTACCTTACATCATTATTTGTATGATCTTCACAATCACGTTTTTCATGTTCTCGGTAACCATAACCTAGACCTCATCCACGTCCTCAACCCTTTTAGTTATTTTCTTCTCTGTTGTTTTTGAGAGACACATTGGCTTTTAGGGCTTGTTCAATGGGCTCATATTGTCTCCTTTTGTCTCCTATTGAATATGTCTTCTTGATCTTTCAATTCAACCATAACTTGTTCAATGGTCATAGAGTCTAAACCTTTTAACTTAATGGAACAAACCACATAATCAAACATTTGACTCAATACATCATCTTATCCGTGCATCTTATCTCATTTTATATATTTCTACGTGTGTGTAACAGTCTTGTTTAAACCCCAATAATAAAGAAGAAAACTAACAAGAATCAGGGACAACAACGTTCGACAGAAACAAACATTTTATTCAATAAAAATGGAATCGAAATGATTGATACAACTGTTTGTTTTCTTTTATTCTCTTAATAGGAGAAGCATGAGCAATACATTCATGTCCGAACTCCATGGAGTTGTCATATCTCTGAAAGTTGAAGCTTTTGAGCTGGTGCTTTCTCATCCTCATCCCATCTGGTAGTTTTATAGAACCAAGCATAAATTATGAGTTGCATCATGCCTGACAGACATCCCATTACATTTGGAACCTACGAATGTATTCAAAACACAAGTGAGTGTCGGTTATAAATATGTAACACAAGTATTTGAGGAGAGCATAGCACTAGAAGAAGAGGATAAGTGGATCTTGTAGAGAGTTACCAAGACATTAATATCAAATTTGAGTAATGCATAAACCATCCAAACAATTCCACACAATACGTTGAAAAGAGAGAGGGTGAATGGCATGTACTTGACGCTCTTAGTCTTAATCACCATACCCTGACAAAAAGTCAAAAGATCATTATATGTTGTTTAAATACTTATAAGCTTTTTTTGCAGCTAACGGAAAACAAATCAGAAACACGTACCATGACCGTCAACGGTGAAATGTACATCCCAATGTTGAAGATAACGGCCAATGTTCCAACAAACATGGTCCTTTTTTTGGTGTTGTTAAACACAATCAAGGTAATCACAATTACTGCTGCCATGAAGATGGCTTCGATCATAATACATAACATGATCTTTCTCTACAAACAAAAGGAAAATTACTTAAACTCACTTATCTTAGACATGAGTGATGGAAAATGGTAAAAGAAATAAACTAACTCGCTTCTTATTATCGGAGTAGATAAAGAAGAAGACTATGTAGATGGACTCAATCACGAGGCCAATGGAATTGATGGTAATAATCAGAAGGCTGTCGGGATGGACCATGGGGAGACCGTAGAAAACCCACATCATGCAATTCATCATTGTTGCTAGATATGGATCTGGCTTGAAGTCTTGAACTAGATTTAGCTTTCCATATTCTAATGAATGTGGGGCTGCTCATTAAAAATGAGAACAAGATTCTTAGCAATCAATTATCAAGTTATAAAAAGTTAAAAGCATTAATTTGGTAAGTCGAGGCCTACACGGGGGAGAGAAACAAGAAGAATGAGACCAGATTTCCTGAATAAAGAGAAATAACATGCTAAAAGTTAGAATATAATATAATCATTTTATTTAATTTTAATTTTAAAACGACAGTGATCCCAACTATGGTTCTTATCGTTTCTGTGTTGATCATTTTTACTGTAAGTATCTCGAGAAACTTTCTGCTTTTAGAATTCAATGCTTAGAAATGTTGGATATGTGATATAGTAATGGAGCTTGTAATTTATATATATATAGTAGTTCTTGTATAAGGTTAGTTTTTCTAAATTGCTACAAGTCTGGATCGAGAAGAAACTCTTTGACTTTCCATACATAGAAAAGAAGGGGAAAAAAAACATTGGTCTGACGCAGTTTTCTTCATGCAACTAATTTTAGTCCCTTTCAGGAAACAAAAGCATCATTCCACCGAGAAGGATGGCAGTCAGTTTCTTTCTTTGATATAATAACTCGTGGAAATACTAAATATAACTTCAGCTTCTTTTCTCGTGAAAGTCATGCATTTTCTTAATGAACATGAGATGCTAAAACCAACGAAATCGGGAAGAAAACAAAAATGAGCAATTATAAAACCAAATAAACTTAGCATTGGGACTTCAAGGAATAACCACCGCACAAAACATGCATCACATGTCCACTCTAGCCTTAGCAAGTGAGTCAGTAAAATTTCAGCAAGCAAACCTCTTAATTTCGATGCCCATTTCTAACATCTCTTGCACCAAGAAACAACATACAATAAGTTTGACTCCAATAGAAGCCATATGAACAAATTTTCTTAGACAAATAAATAACTCCAAGGAAAACTTAATTGCTGAAATTTCAGCAAGAGGAAAGGTAGAGCTAAGGTATTGGGGATATGAAAGGTTAAAACACAAACTTGTAAAGAGAAAGAAGAAAATATAATGAAATTCACTCGGAATTGAATTCTTTGCTTCATCACTTACTATCCTTTATATAGAGATTTAAGTGATTATTAGAATAGTCATAGCTTTTGATGACACCTTTTCATCATGGTCACATTTATTCATCATGAATAGTAATATTCTTCATGATGAATAGTTACATATATTCATCATTACATTACAAGGTACAATTAATCATAGCAATGTTTAAATTAAATATTCAACATTCTCCTGAATTTGAACATTTCTTCGTCACGTCAAGACATTCACGCATTCTTCGTAATCTTCAAAACTTGATAGGTTTCGTAAAAATGTTTGTAACTTGATCTTGAGTCTTTAAAAAACTTGAGTCTACTTCCTTCTTGGAAATATGTTCTCATATAAAGTGATATATGGTATCAATATGTTTACTTCGATCATTGAACAGTAATTCTTTGTAAGTGCTTGTGCAAACTTGTTATCCATTTTAATAGTCCTTGTGGCAAGTGAAATTCTTTCACTATCTTTTAAAACCAATAGCATGAAAGTAAAAAGTTGATACTACGTATTCTACTTCACATGTAAAAAGGCTCACAATGGGTTTTTTTTAACTCTAAGAGATGCAACAATCTCCCAAGAAGAATACAAATTCGGAGGTGTTTTTACAATCGTCAATGTCTCTAGTAAAATCACTAAAAATCATATGAAATCATCGATCCTAGGAAGGGATAATGGTTCTTAATAATTAACTTGTTCACGGTCATATCAGTGCACAAACTCATCAACACGTCATCTTCTTAACAAACAAGACTAAAAACTCCTCGGTCGAATGAAACTCATTTCTAGTAACTCTTGAATTTGAGTATTCAACTCATTTAGTTCTATCTTATCATATGGTAAGGAGAAATGGACACTGGAGATGAACCTAATAGCACTTTAATGCCAAACTTTAACTCTCGATCGAGTGGTAGTCTTGATCTAGGAAATATCAAAGAAATCTCATACAGTATGAATATCCCTGAGTACTGCAAATAAAATTCTGGTGTCAACCACGTAAGCCAAGGGCTTCACAACCTCAGTCTACTAATCGATGAGCCCTTATGGCCAAAAAAATCCTTGAATAACTCCTGGCCTCTCATTGGACATTACCAACTTGATCCCATCGATTGTCCTGAACTTGATCTGCCTAGCTTTGCACCTTAAATTAGCGTTATGTTTGGATAACCATTTTATACTAAAGATCATATCAAATTCCCCAAACAACTTCATTAAGTCAGTTAAGTAGATCTGACCTGAATTTCTACTAGGTATCTCTAGTGAACTTGTGCACTAGAACGTCTATACCTAAAGTCTAGATACTCTGACTCTTATCTCTAATTCCTTTAATAATAGGATGTTTCTCTCCTGAACTAGATCATCATAGATGTAGGAGTGGGTGGAAACTGGATCTATCAATGTAGTAACTGGAAAGAAAAGCACTGTAAATGCACTTGAAATCATGTCTATACATCACACTCCTCTCGGGCCCTCACAATATACTGCCTAGAAGCCACTCTCAACACAACTCCAACTACTAATCTAACTATCTCTCTATATGCTACCCAAACGCAGTGCTACCACCTTTCAAGGACCCCCAGCCTCACTAAACGGATGGTGTGGACCTCTGAGTCGATGTAGGATTTGTACTTTAAGCCCCTAGATAGTCCCTGATGAAATGATCCAAGGAGCCACCACTAAACCAACCCTTCGATCCACGTTGGCACGCCTCAGATGCCTCCTCTCACAGTATGCACAGATCGAGTGAGTGAAGATACTCACTGAACCACTAGCACTTGACCCAAAAAGCTAACTTCAAAGGCCTCCTATGGTGCTCAAACCTACCCCCACAGTCCACACTCTGTCCTGACCTCCTAGGTTGGCCTACTAGAAACCTCCATGACCTTCGCTTAGTGGGTCAACTCGACAAAGATCTTGGGAGGATCAACTGCTAGATGTGAGAGAATATCGAAGTGTAAACCCTCTATGAATCACTGGTAACAGTGGTCCTCAGTCGATACCAATTTCGATGCATATCTACTAATGGAAGAAACTCATGCTTGTATTCATATATAGATCGATTGCCCTAAACTAAGTATAGAAACTAATCCCTCAAGTGATGCAGGGGGTCCGAGATAGATGATGCTGAGCTGTCAGATTGCACATTGATGGCGCTGAGATACCATGAGTTGGCAGATTAGCGCAAAGGCGGGAGTTGAGTGTGATATGTTACTCATTGGGGCCGTTTTGAGTGCGTTTCAGTCTTTTAGCCATAACTTTGGCTACGGGTGTCGGAATCGCGCATAAGACCCCAATTCAAAAAGCCCCTTTCGACGCACACGCTGTCCATATCCTGAGCTGTCAGATTGCACATGATGGCGCTGAGATACCATGAGTTGGCATATCAGCGCAAAGGCGGAGTTGAGTGTGATATTTACTCATTGGGGCCGTTTGAGTGCGTTTCAGTCTTTTAGCCTAACTTTGGCTACGGGTGTCAGAATCGCGCATAAGACCCAATCAAAAGCCCCTTTCGACGCGCACGCTGTCTATATCGAGCATGGCTCCATATGGCCTTCTTTTCGACCTCAAATTCTACCATTTTCCCCTCCGAATCACTAGTTTTATTTATTTTTTACTATTATGGTAATATTTCGCTTCAGTTAGGAAGTCATTTTAAATCCGATTTGGGCGGATTTTTGCAGATTGCTTAATTTATTTCAAATTTCAATTTAGAGTGATTTCTGAGATTTGCTATTTTTGGCAAAATTCGGATAAAGACGATATTTGGCTATAACAGTCCGGCTTGTGGACTGATTTTGGCATTGTTTGATTTTATTATTTCTATTAAACCCTAGAGACCTTTTCTCTGGTTTTTGGGTGAATTTTCTCCTGTGAATCATCTGTTGGAACTAGCCTGCAGGATAAATCGTTATTATGTCGGCGTCATCAAGTCATTGGTGTTGTCTCCTCGATGTACTTTTGGCATAACTCGGACAAAAAGTATTCTCGTAACGATCTTTCTAGCTCTAATGTCAACTCTATTATCCCCCACCAATCTATGGAATCACCTTTTAGCAAGGCGGTGATGCACTTAAGCTTACCAGCAGGGGTAAGATGAAACTATCGATACGTGCGGAGGATCCCTCTAAGCTACTGGTTAACTCTATGGGTCATTATATCTGGAAGTGAATAGTCTATGGTATTATACCTATAAAGCTTTAGAAACTCCTGCAGTGCTAAAATGGAGGAAGCTGAGGTGTTGGTGGGGTAGTGGCACAGCTGGTGCCTAAGGATAGCCTGAACAATCTCTCTAAGTGTTACGATCAGGTCCCTAAAGAAAGTCGCCTCATCTAAGTCTGCGTCCTTCAAGATCTCATGCTGCTCAGAGTCTGCGACGAAGTCATCACTGGTGTTACTAGTTAAGGAGGTGCGACTCTTATCCCTAACATCCTGACTAGGGGAATTATCTACCATAGTTTTCTTTTAAATTTAAGAAAGGAAAAATGTATATTGTCATTTTAGATATTTAAGTACTCTTGACACTCTAGAGGAATGCACGCATAGACGCTTATGAATCTAATACACGGGTCCTAGGAAACACTAAATCTGATGCCCTGATACCAGTAAATGTTACTCTCTAATCCGATTGACCGAGATCGATGGACTAGGTTTTATATAGGATCACCGAAATGGATAACCTAAAATTTTCTTTTAAAACAACATTAAAAGAAACATTCAAATATATCATTAATTAAAATCATACGTGGAAACATAAACATTTAAGTTTGTAAATATGGAGCGCTCCCAATACTTTTCAAAATAATACATATCAAGTATTTAAAAAATAAAGTTATGACTCGAATGCATGAAAGTTTATGCATAGTACATACCCACTAAAAAAAACTCGAGACATACTCTGGTGCGTCGACAAATATGGAATCATATATTGGTGATAAGCTCCTGGAGAGATCTCCTAAGAACTACCCATAGAAACACATTCTAAATGATAAGCTCACAGCTTAGTTCCGCACTAATAATTGTACTTACTACGTGCATTCACTATATGAGCATGCTAGCAGGAAGAGGCATAAGCATACAAGAACACAAATATACAAGCTGAGGTAGCATCATGTATGGTCGGAAGGTTTTGTATCGGGACGTACACCCCTCTAGCTTACCTATGATATTGTGGGTATCTAGGGTGAGATTCAGAACTGCATCGAAAATGTAGACCCGCCCAAGTTACTCCTTCAGACTACTTGGGGCATCTGTGCCAGCCAGTAACTGAAGTACCTTGACACTAGCTAAGATATCCTGATATTTCATCATACAAAATGATCTTCCTACTGCTAGAGTAACTCGGGTGTCCCTACTATTTCCCAAGCGTCACACAATGGCTAGTTTATGACATCTTATTCCATATGATTCTTAGCTTTTGTTGAATCCATAGTTGTTCTCACTTGTATTTTTATTAGAGAAGTTCTGATAGTCTTAGACCCCTTTGGTTATAGCTTGAAAACTACTAATATGAGATTTATGGTGTTATAAAATTGAGCCGTAAAAGAAGTTAGGGACTAAATATAGTTTATCCTAGCATCTATAATGATATGTAAATTTCAATACAATTTATACTCGAATAAATAGTTAAAATCATCTAATGTAAATAGATTTGAAAAAGTAAAGATTATTAGTGGTGAATTACATAAATTAATTAAATAATATTTAACGAATTATACCATTCATGCGGAGAAACACGTCTAGAAAGTGTTGATTCCTAGTTCGACTGATTTGATTAATGGGATAAAATTAAAAATTAAGTGATCTATATAAATTGTTAA
This sequence comes from Hibiscus syriacus, assembly GCF_006381635.1. Taxonomy (NCBI): domain Eukaryota; kingdom Viridiplantae; phylum Streptophyta; class Magnoliopsida; order Malvales; family Malvaceae; genus Hibiscus; species Hibiscus syriacus. The sequence continues at coordinate 176,908 of NW_024063149.1, read as the reverse complement.
AAAATTAAAATGAAAATCTATACAAATAGTTCGTGGCTACATATACGGATGATTAAAAAATTGAAATCAACCAATTCTGATATGATTAATTTTATATGATCGAATATTTTTAGAAAATTGAAGGATGATTTTTTTTTTGGAGGGATTGGGATGGGGAAAAATTAGGTTTAATGTACACTGACACCAACTCAACCCAATATATATATATATATATAATATATATATATATATATTATATATATATATATGTTAGGGTTTTACTATTTCCTCTCTTAGTTTTCAGTTTTCCTACACCTCCTATTTCTTCTTTAAACCTAATTCAAAATTATGTCTTGGTCTTGTAAAATTTGTCTCTCGTTGCGGATTCAGAAATATTTTTTAGAGTATGCACACATATTTAATAATATAAAATTTTAAATAGGATGGTACAATTATATGCACACATAAATAGGATGGTAAAATTTTTAGAGTATGCACACATTTTTTAGACATTGTATTGTTTAACCACCAAACTATCAATTTTGCCAATTATAGCATTGAACTTTAATTTGAGTTTCAATTATACCATTGGGTCGTTAAATCGTTAACAGTCAGATCAAAATGATGTCATTTTGGTGAGTGTCTGTTGAAAGCCATCAGTCGCGTCGACATTCGTCAGCCACGTCATCGTGTCGTTAACGATTTAACGGTTTAATGGTATAATTGTAATGAAAATCAAAGTTCAATGTTATAATTGATAAATTAAAAGTTTAGTGGCATAAACGATATATACCTAAGTTTGGTGGTATCTGATATAATTTACCCATTAAAAATAACCACAAACAATTAACTCACCATTAAATATTAGACAAAATAACAACTTGGCCTAGTATAATAGTAAATTTAGTTTCCAAAAGTTACACATTTTATCAAATTGGTTCTATTTCAAAACAATTCAATAAATTTAAATCTTAAATTTTAAAAATTATGCTAATATAATCTTACTCTCCTAAATTACTTGTTTTTCTTTTGTATAATAATAAATTCAGTTTCCAAAAGTTACACATTTTATCAATTGGTTCTTTTCAAAACAATTCAATAAATTTAAATCTTAATTTTAAAAATTATGCTAATAATCTTTACTCTCCTAAATTACTTGTTTTTCTTTGTATAGATATATTAGATTTTTTAATTTACCTTATTTATATTAAAGATTACAACTATGTTTGGTTTGATCTTACCAAATATGCGTTTGTCTCATCATTGAGTGTAAGTACTTGTGCTCTCTCGTCTCATCAAATATTAGTAGAAGAGCAAGCAATTTATGAAAATATAGATTAAATTGATAAAAAAATTTAAATTTGAAGGGATTTTTTTTTAATTTTTAAATCCAAAAATTATGTCTTAATCTTTTAAAATCCGTCTTTCACCCTTGTCGCGTTCGTTTCCATTTTCACCATCTTCGCCTTCTAAATATGCAATAGATAGGAGTATTTAAGAAAGGTCTTGTGAAGAAGTGGAGTGAACTCACTATCCTTCTTCTTCTTCTTTTTGTTTGCTCTGTAATAGAATCTATATTCATAAATTATGAAGGCAAGGTCAGTTTGTGTCATCATCTACTCTCCTACTTGCAACTCTAAATGCTTGAAATGGAAAAGAGAGTATAAATACGGGTGATTTTCCCTCTTCACATTTTGCAAGCCTTTCCACCAAGGTTTTGGAATATAGCAGAATCTCTATTTCTAAAATAGAGTGAAAACGTCAAAATTACCGAAATCATACTGAAACGACTCTTCAACATCTCCGATCTGATTTGCATCACTTCTCCTTTACAAGAGTTGATAATCAACAACTAAAATCAACATATAATCCAATTAAAACTTAACAAATCAATCTTCAAAAACCTAAATTCATGGATTCCCAAAAACACTGAAATTCCACGTTATTTTCAAGAAATCAATATCCAAATCAATAGCGATTGAAAAACTGTTTTAATATGATTATACTCGGTCCAAAAACACTCAATTTCATTAAGAAAACTCAAAATCAACTCAATAAATCAGCACATTAATTAACTCCGAAAATCAATTGAAATATTTGAAATCTTCTCAATTAAATCAATAATTCCACGAAATCATTAACACAAAATCACTTGCCCTCGAAACATGAAAGAAAACCAAGGAGAAGATCCTTAACTTGCTAAAAATGGATTGAAATTGAGATCAACAATGGAACTCCATTGTGATCAAGCCTTAAAACAATGAAGAGAAGAAAAGAATCTTGAGAATTGAAAACAATATTAAGAAGATCAATTTAGAAATCAAGAAGAGAAAATAAAATGAATTGATCAGCTAGGTTGAGAGAAAATGAGAAATGGAGGAAGTTAAGAGAAGTTATCAATTTGTGAAAATGAGAGAAAATGAAGAACACGGAATGAAAACAAGTAATTAAGAAATGTAATTTGGATTAAATAAATCTAGATGGAATTGTGGTAAAAATGAGATGTTAAAATACTTTAAGTCTAGGAGGGAAACTCTAAACATAAGCCTTGGTAAAATTGCTTCATAGACTTTGGACATTATGATAATTTACAAAATTGTCACTAAATTACAAATTTTCCAATTCTTTTAATCTATTCACCAAACCAATTAATTTAACTTCCAAAATTAAAATCAAATATATAAAACCACTTAAAACTTTCCAAAACATTTATTAAACAAAAATATAATTTTAATATTTTCTTCCTTTCTTTATTTTATCAGAAATCCAGAAATCGACCCTAAACCAACCTGAACTACCAAACCCAAATTTGGGACGTTACATCTCGGGTGAAGAGATCATCCTAATTTTATCTTTTCGCAAAATCTGAGACCAAATCAGGCTTATCAATCGAGGCCACTTCCACCATATCCTTATCAGCCGTAAAAGACGTCACTCGAGTCCATTGTAGAACGATTGGCTCAATCATAAGAAAATTTTTAGAATCGAACCGAGATGCATTTTGAAGAAATTGACAAGAAAATTAGCCAATTAGCTCATATCGTTGGATGCCTCGAGTCATAAGGGAAGCTTACATCGCAAACCGAAATGAACCCTAGACAAAACGTGAGCGTAATCACCCTCTGAAGTGGGACAGTTGTCGCACAACCCATTCCAGAGAGGGTAGTCGTGTCGTCCATGCGACAAGAAGAAGAGCAAAAATCAAAAAAATAAGATGAGTTTGGCTTAAATTCCCAACAAAAAACGTGAAGATTACGTACGTCGAAAGAAAAAGAAAGACGATTTCGCGTCATCTCCTTATGACTTTCCTCCACCTTTCCCCTCAAGATTGGTGAAAAGAGACAAACACGTCGAGGAGAAAGAGATCTTGGATGTATTCTGGAAGGTAGAAATCAATATTCCACCACTTGAAGTTATCCAGAAGGTTCCAAGGTATGCCCGATTCCTTAAAGAATTTTGCACAACGAAAAGAAAAATTATCGGGCATGAGAAAGTTAACATGGGAGAAAACATATCAGCAGCCTTTCAACTAAAGCATCCTCTAAAGTTGAAGGATCAAGGTATGTTCGCCATCCCATGCAAAATCGGTAAGGTTGGAATTAAGCGAGCGATGTGTGATTTGGGTGCATCTATTAACGTTATGTCATTATCCGTTTATAATCTAATCTCTACTGAGCCATTGAAGGATACACGAATTACAATACAGTTAGCATATTGCTCAGTAATGTATCTTGAAGGACTCTTGGAGAATGTTTAGTAAAGGTAAACAAGCTATCTTTCCGACCGATTTCTTTCTCATTAACATAAAAAACGACCAAACATATATGGGTCTAAAATTCTCCTTGGGATCCCCTTCCTTAGTACGACACACACAAAGATTGATGTAAGAAGCGGAATCCTCACAGTGGAATTTGATGGGGAAGTTGTGAAATTCAACGTATACAAAACAATGCGATATCCCGATAATGTCACAAGTTTAAATTTTATCGATATTATTGACCCTGCTATAGATGATTTTATGGAGAATAATTTTATTGATGATTATGCATGGAAATGGAAGAATTCGACAAGGAAATTGAAGAGTTTGAGAGAATTTTTTTTCCATCTTTCTGATTCACGGTTAATTTATGATTGAAAATTAATTTCCTCGAGTTCTAAATTATTACCTTCTATTTGCATGCTCCTCAAATTGAATTGAAGGAATTACCGGAGCATTTAAAGTATGCATTCTTAGGCGATAAAATACTTTGTCGGTGATAGTTTGAATAAATTATTAAAAGCCGAAGAGGAGGCCCTTGTTGAAATGTTCCGTAGGCACAAGGAAGCTATAGGGTGGACAATCGCCGATATTAAAAGACTTAGCTCCTCTACGTGTATGCATAAAATCAAGATCGAATAGGGAGCTAATTTGTTGAGAGAATCACAACGACGATTAAATCTACCAATGATGGAAGTAGTGAAAAAAGAGATTCAAAAACTCCTTGATGCCGATGGAATTTACCCAATTTTGGGTAGTAATTGGGCAAGTCATGTCCATGTGGTTCCAAGAAACCGAAGTTACGATAATAAAGAACTCAGAAGGTGAGTTAGTTCCAACTTGAGTATAGAATGGATGGCGGGTCTGCATCGATTAGAGGAAGTTAACTCTTCAACTCGAGAAAACCATTTTCCTCTTCCATTTATAGATCAAATGATAGAACATTTAACCGATAAAACTCATTATTGTTGTCTTGATGGATTTCAGGTTTTTTTACAAATCTTGGTGGCGCCCGAGGATCAGGAAATATATTTTTTACATGTCTATTCAGAACGTTCACTTACCGATGAATGTCCTTCAGATTATGCAATGCGTTGGCTACCTTCCAATGATCCATGCTAAGTATTTTTTCGGATTACGTTGAGAAATGTATTGAGGTATTTATGGACGATTTCATGGTATATGGTAACTTTTTCAATGAATACCTTTATAATTTAACAAATGTATTGAAACGTTGCTTAGAATACAACCTCGTTTTGAATTACAAAAAATGTCATTTTTATTGTTGATAAGGGGTTGATTCTAGGCCACATCGTTTCTTCGGATGGAATTGCGGTCAATAAAGCCAATACCAATATTATATGCTCACTCCCTTACCCCCTTAACGATAAGGGAAGTTCGATCTTTTCTTGGCCATTTAGGATTTTATCGCAAATTCATTAAAGAATTTTGAAGATAGCACAACCACTGTGCAATCTACTTCGAAAAGATCAAGTCTTCGACTTTAATCTTAAATGCAAGGAGTCGTTCAATATCTTGAAGGATAAACTGATATCAACTTCGATTGTACAACCACCAAATTGGCACTACCCCTTCAAGCTTATGTGTCATGTCTCAGATACAAGTGTGGGCGATGTACTTGGTTAAAATATTGACAAAGTATCCCACGTGATAGCTTATACATCTTATACTTTGGATTCGACGCAAAAGAATTATTCTACGACTGAAAAAGAATTGTTTGCTATAATTTTTTCTTTGAAAAATTTAGATCATATTTGTTTGGAACTAAAATAATTGTTTTTTCTAATCATGCAGCACTACGATATTGATGAGAAAAAAGGAAGCGAAACTGAGACTTATTCAATGGATTTATTACTTCAAGAGTTTGATTTGGAGATAAAAGACAATAAAGGGTGCGAGAACTTAGTAGATGATCACCTTAGTCACACACGATCGATCCACCGATTCGCGAGGAATTTTCCAAAGAAAATCTCATGATGGCGCACAAGATCACCCAATGGATCGCAGACATGGTAAATTATTTGGCCACAGGTAAGTTACCTTCAGATTTGCCAAGAGTAAAAATTATCGAATTAAGAGGGAATCCCGATTTAATATTTGGGATGATCCTTACCTTTGGCAACATTACTCTGATCAGTAATTCAGTGATGCATCGTCGACGAAGAGGTGAAGTCAATCTTAACTTTTTCATTCATATTCTTGTGGTGGTCACTTCAAACCAAAGCGAACCTCTCATAAGATTTTAGAGTGCGAATTCTTTTGGCCTACAATTTTTTCGTGATCCGTACTTATTTTGCAAAACTTGTGAGTGATGTCACGTGCAGAAATTTATGCCGAAGGAACGAAATGCCTCAAAATCCGATTTATATATGTGAGATATTTGATGTTTGGAGGATTGATTGTATGGGTCCTTTAATTCATCGTTTGGAAAACACTTACATTATTTAGATGTTGATTTGTTTCTAAGGTTGAAGCTAACGCAGCCGAAATAACGATGCTCAAACCACGGTTAATTTTCTGAAAAACTTTTTTTTTCCAGGTTCGGCACGTCTAGAGCAATTATCAGTTATCAAGGAATCCACTTCATCAATCAGAATATTGATGCGCTCATGAAGAAGTTTGAAGTGACTCAAAGAATTACATCGGCATACCATCCACAAACAAACGAGCAAGCAAAAGTTTCGATTCATGAAATTAATGTAAATCTTGAGAAAATTTTCATGTCAAATCGTAAAGATGGAGTCTCAAGCTTTCCGATGTGCTATGGCGTATCAAACAGCTTATAAATGCCTCATTGGAATGTTTCCCTACCGCCTCATTTTTGGTAAACCGTGTCACTTGTCGGTTGAACTTGAACATCGAGTTTATTAAAGTGTTAAACAATGTAACATGGAGATGGAAGTGATAGGCAAATAAAGAAAACATCACATTTAAGAATTGGAGGAAATTCGACGAATCGCTTACGATGGCGCTTGAATTTTTAAAGAAGAACGAAAGAATTTGATGATCACAAAATTTCTTTTAAAGCTTTCGCTATCGGTTAAAAAGTTTTATTGTTTAATTCTAAACTTAAACTTTTTGCAGGCAAGCTTAGATCGAACTGGCTCGGACCATACACGTAGTTTAAATTTCCTCATGGTGCAATCAAGATTAGAGACGATTTTGGATCCGATTCAAAGTTAACGACCGAATATTGAAGTCATTATGAAATGCTCAATTGATTTTGTCGAGGAAATTATTTTGGAGGAACTAAGATTTGATAAGAAGGTCGTCGAGCTATTGATGTTAAAATAACACTTAATGGGAGGAACCCATTTTCAATTTTTAATTTTTAGTTCTTGTTTTATTCCATGTTTTGCACGTTTTAATTTTTTATTTTAATTTTGAAGGTACCCGTTATTCCTATCAAGTCTGGATGAAGCGAAACATTTATTTTCGATCAAAAGTGCCAAAAATCCTTCCCCTGCAGCAGTACAATCGCACGGCAGCTAGTTAAAATAGCATGGGAATTCCATGCGCACTGTTTCATTAATGGTGCAAGATAGCACCGACGCACATTAGCAGAACCCCTTCCAATTTGTTTCCTTATTGCCGCCCACTCACCCTACTTTCCCCCCAAAAACACAACATTTATTTATTTAACCCTTTCCAGCTGCCGAAACCCCCTAATCCCCTCCTACACGTTTTTGTATGTGGACCCCAGTTCTTTTCCCTTTGAATTCCAAAGCTAAAAAACAAATCCCCTTGATATCTTTCCCTTTTTTCAGCCGAATACCCCAACCCAATTAAAATTATTTCCCAATTAGAACTTCTTCCTATTTTATTAAACCCCAATTGACCTAAAAAACGCCCCACACAAACTCTTCCCCTTCCTTGTTCTTTAAACCATTCCACCAACCCCCGACCGCTGATTGCTCTCACCCACGAGCACGCTCTCCCTCTCCCGATCATGTTTCACCACCATCGCCACCTTTGGTCACCTATTCATCGGTCGATTTCTTTGTGCAAATGCATGGTTATGCTAGTCCATCGACCATGACAGAACCACCCATCGTTATCATCAAACCTGACATTCTACTCAATACCATCAAGATCATTTTCTCAATCGATGTCAGATGTCATGCCTTCATTTTTGCTCATACAACGGCACCGAACAACCCGAGGTAAATTCTGAACCTATCGATATTGAATTAGCATCCTATTTTAACTATTCCGAGGTTTTATGAATTATTGTTTAAATTTTATGCTACATTCACATTTTTACCTCATCGTGTTGTGCCTAATGAATCGCCCGATGTTATATCTTTTCGTTTGCTTAGACAACACTTCTCGATTACTCTGACCGATTTTAATTTTTTTCACGGGTTTAGTGACGGATGTCACGGGCCAAATTATTTAACGGCTTTACGTGAGATGCCACAGGATTTTGGACATAGACACAGCTTACGAGGGCACTCACAGGTTCGGTCAGAGCACGATACAATGCGAGGACAAGGAAGGGATGGAACATTCATGACCCTGCACTCTGCGTCATTCACCGAGTTTTGGCATACAACTATTCTGGACGTAATGATACTATGTGTAAGGTTGAATTGTTTTTCTTATGGTGTATGCAAATCAGAATAAAGATAAACTTGGACTTTTGGTTTGCACACGCCTTCGACCGAGTAGTACGATCCGATTGCCCATTGATTATTGGCCCTTATATTGCCAATATTGCATCTAGATTATTTCCATTGACTGTTGATTCTTCACATTTTACTTATACTTTTGTGATAGATCCATTAGATTCTTGATGCTTGGACTCGATTGGACTTCTCGTCGGCACTCCCGATGTGCCACACATCCTTCCTCCCAGCACTATTACCCCGCACAATTCGCGTGTATTCCTTATTTGGTACGTACCAAATGACGTACCAGAAGAGCATTTGCAATCGAACGTGCACAATGAAATTCATGAAGTACATGGTCGATTGGATTCCATAAGACGACGTGCTGAGATTCTATCTTACCTTCGCCCAGGCTCATCTTTACAAGGCCTTGGTCACGGTCAACATTGATTAGGGGTGTATTTCTATTCCCTTTCTTGCGCATTAGATTACATTTTGGGACAAAATGATTTAAGTGAAGAGGTGGAAATTGCATCAAATTTTACTTTGCTTATTCAATTGGTTGAACTTGAATTTTTCTTGAATTGATGTGATGGAAATCTTTGGTTGCCTATCTTGTTTTCGCATGATTTCTTTGATTTTTCTTGTGATTTTTTAATCTCGTTTTTGTTGGAATTTACGAAGCATGATAGCAATTGGCATGATTAATTGATTTTCACTTAAAATTTTGGTATTTCATGCATTTATTGGTTAAATTGATAACATGACTTAGTGCACTTAAACATTACATGTGAGTTTGAGCCTAATAAGCATACATTTACTTCCTTGCTTTTTGTTTTGATTTAAGTGTGCCTACTAATTATTTGCATTCTAGAATTTGTAGCATAATGCTTGTCGAGACTACGCGATTGAATGTGATGCTTTGGTGTGATAGAGGCATTAGGATTAACCCCTTCTCTTCCCAAAAAAATAGCATACTCTCTTCTTTATTTTACCCCTTAGTTAGCCAATTTTGAGCCTTATCCTTTTCTTTGTTCACCACATTTTTAAACCCAAACCTATTTTATTTGTTTTCCCTCTTTTTGTCATCCTTTTTCAGGACAAAGTTGAGATTGTTTTGGAAAAAACCAAAAAAGCTGTTCAAAATAGTGCAGAATCGAACAAAATTGTCCAGAAAATCTGATTGTTCAAACAAAAAAAATCAATGCAGTTTGGTTCGAACAATGCAAAAATTCAGTGCAGATTTTTTTTGGTTTTGAAAAATGCAGTATTGAATTGAATGAGTAGAAAAAGAGTGCAGTGCATAAAGTTTGATTCGAACAACAAAAAAAAATTCGAAAAAAAAGAAAAAGAAAAAAAAGAGTGAATAAGCTTGATTGTTCGAATTTCTTGTTTACCTTTTCTTTGATTTTTACCTACTTTTGATTAAATCTTTGGAATGATCTTCTCTTTGTCTTGAATTTTTCACCCGAATTTTGGCCTACATCCTACTCGAACTTTAGACCCGTTACAAACCTTTTCAAAGACCTATTGACTTTTGCATCATGTTAATACTTAGTGATGGAAATTAAATTTAGTTACAAGCCTATAGTAATGCTTTGATTCATTTACCCGAAACACTTTAGCAGAATGAGTGAACCAATGTGAGGTACTAAGTCTTGATTCTTTAAGATTGATGAATAATTGGAATGTCTTGCTTTTCTATTACTTGCTTTTAATTGTGCCTTTGCTTGATTGCTCTTGGATTTTATCATTTGCTTGGTTTTGATTTACTTTAAAATCTTAGGAATTTTGTGAAATTGAGATGGCAACTTGAGAAGTTTGATACATTGATTGAGAAATGCTTGAGGACAAGCATTGAATAAATGAGGGGATTTGATGAGTACTTAATTTCTTTATTATTTTATTGATAATTACTCCTTTATTTCTCAGTTTATGTTGCTAAGTTGGACGCTTTACCTTATTTTCTGTGCAGGGTATTAAATTTCAGAAACTATGCTAAAAAGGTCATTTTTTGCAAGTTTTTATTTTTCTGGAATCATGGTTGGACCAATGGGCATGACTTTGTTGACGAGGCAACGAGTCAGCATCTTTTAGAAGGTCGAATCAGTATTTTTGTGAAGAGAGAACTCTCAACCGCAAATCTAGACGTAAATTTAGAATTTTATTTATTTTTTGGGATTTATTTCAAACAATTAAGGAAATTATCTTTTGTGGTTTTTAGGAATTATCTTCACAATTTATTAGGAATTACTCGAGGACTATAAATATCCCATTAAGGATTCAATTTCGGTTGTGAGAATTGAAAAGCACTTAATACCCTTCGAGTTACATTATCAGTTTTCTAGAATCAAGGATTGGTAATTGACCATCCTTTCATAATCAAAACGCTTTCAAATCAAAAAGTGCTCGTTGGCTTGTTAGTTTCGATTAACAGTTGGGAGGAAAGATCGGCTTGTAGCACATTCGACTTCCTGAGAATTCACTTAGCGGCAGTCACTATTGGGAACTGAGATCGGATTCGATTCTCAATGAGACACTATCCGAGTCGGGTTTTTCCAAAGCTTTAAAATAAAGTGGGGCTAATAACGATTATCGCAATTCGTCCACATAAGGACTTGCAATCAAAGATTGTTTTGGATTGTTGGTTCAATTGAGAGAAAAACAAATTATAGGGGTTGGGCCCTATAGACTGTAACTGACATGAATCCGAAGTGAAAAATCTATTTTGATGATCGACGAAATTTAAGACAAAGCGAAAGCTGGAGGCTGATTTTTACAATTAGAATTTTAATTAACTCTACTTCTTTTCAATTTTATTTTCTTTATTTTCAATCAAGCTAAACCCCTTTCTATTTTCTTTACATATCACTCCTAGCATAGAAGGAAGAATTAATTCATCGGCAATTACGATATTTCCTGTGGATCAACCCTTACTCTTTATATACTATTATTCTTATTTTTTTTATTGGATAAGGATAATTTATTTGACAGGAAAACTACAATTTTCACTAACCTTTGCTTCACGAAATCTTGACTGACATGGAGCAAAGCAATAGGATGATGAACTCGGAAAGTTTCATGAATTGAAGGTTAGAGGATGCTAATGAACAGCATAAGGGATTGCTAAAGGACAGTCGCAAAAAATAGTTGACTTAAGTCATGTTTCAAAGCCTTGGTAGAAAAGGTTTGCAAATGTGAAGAAAGAGGATTTGAACTAGTGGTGGATTGAGGGAAAGTAGGACGGTGGCCACTAAAAATTTCAATTTTCTTTAATTTAATTATTTTCTTTGTATTTTTGTTGGTGATTTATTTTCTAATCTATAATTTTATAATTTAATATAAAACCAAGAGTTTATCCTAATTTGAATGAGCTAGGTGGATTGATTCAGCAGAACTTGAAGGACATAGACAATAGGCTTCACATGATTATCAACGGCTATGTCCTTGGGGGGGGGGGGGGATAAGAGCATTAGTTTCAATGTTTGCTTGATCTATGTGAACCTATGGATTTTCACATTATATTCCACAGTTTGCTTTTGTTTCTCACAGTCAGTCACCTCTTGAACTTAATAAAGTTTTTTTTTTTTGTTGATAAAAAGCGGGCGAACCTCGTTAAAAACTCCTGCTAAACCTATTAGGGGAAAAAGTGCCCAAACTTCATTAACTGTAAATAGCGTCATTGACAATCACATTGTCTAGACATGAAGGATAATTATGCGTAAAAGAAAAATAACATCAGAAGAACGAGATGCGAAATTAGTTAGACATGAGCAGCCCCGTTAGCATTACGCCGATAGAGCGATAGTATATCCTATTTCAGAAACCAGAATCTGATGAGCTTCAGCAAGAGTAAACTGGAGAGTCGATAGATCAGAAGGTTCAAGGTTGATGAAGCAGCTGTGTAACAACCGAAGCTGCATCGCTTTTAACCAGCACGCGATAGTAACCCAACTCTTGAACCAACCGTAAACCATAGCAAAGAGCATGTGCTTCAACATAGTTGGCCACCCGAGGACAGTCTGTTATTCTCGCCCTCCCAGCCAAAACAAAACCATCTGTGTCACGGATCAACGGGCCTACAGCAGGCAGTCGATCATCAGAAGGACACGCTCCATCAACATTCAGTTTCACAAAACCGGGAGGAGGTTTCATCCAATGGTCATTTTGATTATGAGTATGGGAAGTGGACCGAGCGGAGCAGGAGCGGGAATTGGCCAAATCTTAAGCAAATTGCATCGACTTGCAGGAAAAATAATAAGCCAACTGGGAGTAAACGATGGTCATGGATGAATACATTCCGCGAAACCATATTGAGACGGCAGCAGCACCAAAAACATGAAAACTGAAGTCTCTGAAGTGCATGCAAACAGGCTAAACCACGTACCGCTGTTTAAGTATCCGAAGTCACAAACGAGGGAGACCAGCCATGGTGAATAGTGTCTGAACCTCCGAGCAATAGCGAAGCGAGTGTAGAACAGTCTCCTCAGCAGTACCGCAAAGACCATAGTATAAATAGCAGTTGCGGCATCTGTCGCGATTGCGGTTGCGGTGTCACAGTTGCGGATGCTGCAGACGTTACGTAACGTGTTGCGGCTGTCGCGGGCGTGATTTCTTCCTCAAAAATCACAATACTTCTAAAATATTATATTTATACATTTTACAACTACATTTTAATATAGTGCTATCATTTAACTCTCCAGCATGGTAGATAATAACAATAGGTAGGAGACATATAAATAATCTCATTAAAAAACATATCAAAGTTCTCATATTTTAACATAAGAGAATTCATTTTACATAACTTAAAAAAATACATAAATACAAATACAAAGTTCTATTTCTTCACCACCAAAATGAATGGCGTGGTGGATCTAAGCATTTTCATCTTCATCATTGTCTTGGTTTGATTCCTTCTATTCCTGTGAAGACATCACATTGTGCATCATAAGATGCATAATTGATAGGAAACATGTTGTATGATAAATGATTATCAAAATATCCATAACTTGGATTTTGTTTCAAGGTAGGTGGATAATATGCATTTGTTGGTTGGAATGGGAACCCTCAGATGATTCACTAATTTCATTATCATTTGTTGCTAAACTATATGATGATGAACCTGCAAATGAATCATAAAAGTGTTCTCTCGTCCTCCTATAAGTTCTATCATCCTCATCTCTTCTATTTTGCAAACCAATAGATGTATTTGTTCCATACAAACCTGAATCATCAGCATATCTGGACATACCTTGATCTCCATAAAAAGTATTGGAATAAGTGAGCACATATTATGGTTGGTACAAACCTTCATTATCACCACCATGATCACCACCACCACCACCACCATCACTATCATCATCATCACCATCACTTGACGTCGATAGTTGAACACTTTCATCATTAGACGGAGTAGGTGAAATGTCATGCATATCTTCACCTTGAGTTTCTTTATCTGTTTCATTAAGTAACTCTTCAGGCAACCATGAGAAATTTTGTTCACTATCGAGCATAGCATCTCTTTATTCACAATGCATTTAGTGGATCTTCAAAATATTTTCAAGATTGATTGGATTAAAACCATTTCTAGTTTCTTGTGCACTTTTTGTTTCATGTGTCTTAGCTTCAACCTCATATTATAATGGACATAACTAAATTTTGAAGATTTTTATGCTTGAGCCTATTTCTCTTCTTTGTATGGATCATACTAAATGTAGTCCAATTGCGCTCACAATTTGAAGAAGAGGTTGTTTGACTCAAAACTCTTACATCAATGCGTTGAAGTTGAGGTGCACAATTTCCATAATTGATCCACCATTTAGCTAAAAAACACAATATTAAGATATAATTCATAAAGTATTTATAAATATCATCATTATCTACAAACTATAAAGATTGAATTCTTTATTTACCAGGGGTTAGTCTTCAAAATTGCAGCTTGAGCTAATGGTATTCCAAAAGAATCCATTTTATCTCGATATAACAATATCTATAAATAAATGAATTAGTAGTTAAAACATGATAATAAAGTTCTCTCAACAATTTAAAGTATATAAAATACATACATGGTTCATTGCCAAATTGATCATTCAAGTTGGGATCTATCCTTTGTATGACATTTCTCACTCATTCATGGTTTCATAAAAAATCACTTGTGGAATTGCCTCCGTATAGAAATTGTGATTTAAGAAATATCTTATATAAAATAATATAATAAATATTTAAATAACATATCACATTTAAATTTAAAAGTTTTTATAATATACCAGCAAAATGCAAATCATTGTGAAGTTGATTGCTCCATCGCCTATCAATTACTTCCCAATATTTCTGGTAATATCGACAATCTTCGAATCGCCAATTTTGATGTATCATACTTCATAAATAAAACCCATCGGTTTTCATCACCATCACACATCCTTAATACTTTAACCAACGATTCTTGGATCTTTAAGACATCTGTTGAAAACATTTTGATATTTCGATATAACAAATTAAGTTAAATGAATTTTAAGATTTTCCAAATGATTTTCTAAGTATATTCGAATATCAAAAATACTCCAAATATTTCAAAAAATCATTTTTAATCCTTACTTTAGGTAAAATTAAGTTTTAATCTTAAAACAATTTCAAAATAATCTTTCAAAGTATTTCGAACCATTTCAAAGCCAAAAATTCCAGATTGCTCAGAGGGAACCGATTCCCCCCCCAAGGGGGTACCGATTCCCCCCTGAATGGTTTGCTCTGAGATTTCCAGAATGCTCGGAGGGAACCGATTCCCCATAGGGGGTACCGATTCCCCCCTGTTCAACGGTCGAAATATTTGAATTTTACACTTAGGGAACCGATTCCCTATGAGGGGGAACCGATTCCCCCCACGCTCCGCTCCAAGCATTTTTATTAAATGTTTCACACTTAAACGGCTATATTATCTTCACTAATCATCCCTAACGTTCAGAAGTGATTCAAGGTGTATTTAAGCAAGCTTAGAAGCCATTGATCAATAACAAGAAACATCAAGCAACTAGAATCAAGAGAGAATCAAAGAGAAAGCATCAAACCTCAAGTTTGAGCATTTCAAGCCTATTTCATTCAATATTCATTTTGCTTTCAAGAACATATATTGTGCTCAATGTATTCATCTTGAGTGTTTCTTTTCTTTGTTCTAGAATTGTGCAAACAATCTACCTTGTGAGGATTTCCTTGTAAGTTTGCAATTTGTATTGTTTCTTTTGGAGAGAGTTTTTTCTCAAGAATTTGGGGTATAATCTTGAGGGTTTGTAAGGTTACTCTTTGTCCTCAAAGAAACAAATTAGTGAATTTGTGGAAAATCCTTAGGTGGATAGCTAAGGTAGTGGACGTAGACTTTGATTGAGAAAGTCGAACCACTCTAAAATCGCTGTGCAAATCTTTTCAATTTTCTGCAAAAGCTTCCACCGAAATTTTAATTGCCAATTCACCCCCTCTTGGCCGATTCCTCGATCGATTAACTCAACAATTGGCATCAGAGCCTAACTCATTTGAAGGTTTAATCGCCTCTTGAGTCGATTCGGGAAGAGTTATATCGATAATCAAAGTCATAAATGGCCTCCGCTTCAAACTTCGACTCCGTCTCGACTCGATGCCCGTCAACAAGCCTCATTCTTCAATGGAGCTAACTATGCTATTGGAAGAATAGATGATGTACTTCATTCAAGCAAGATACATCAACCTCTCACTCATCCAAGGTTGTGGAGTGAAGGAGAGACAAGAATGTTCCAGCTCAACTCCAAAGCCATCCATATTTTTTTGTGCTCTTGGACCAGATGAATACGGAAGAGTTTCATCGTGTACAACCGCCAAACAAATATGGGACAAACTTCAAGTCACTCATAAGGTACCGATGAGGTAAGAAATCTAAAATTAGTATTCTAACGCATAGCTATGAAAATTTCAGGATAAACCAAATGAAGATATCAAAGCTATACGGATAGATTTTCAACGATTGCAATGGTCTCAAATCATTGGAGAGATCATTTAAAAAATGAAAAGCTTGTGAGGAAGTTAGTCTACTTCTCCCAAAATCGTGGCAATCAAAGAAGACGACAATCATTGAGTCTAAGAACTTACGTCCTTAACTCTTGAAGAGCTAATTGGGTCACTCCTCACTCATGAAATGATGCTCGAAGATGAGGTGGATCTCGACAAGATTGATGAACACCAAAGGAGAAGGAGAAAATAAAACATTGGAGTTGTCTCAAATCCACAAAAGATGAGAGTGATTCGAATAACGATGACGATGACAAGGAAATGACATTGTTTTGCCAAACGGTTCAGAAAAATGATGAGACCTTATCGAGAAGAAAATTCAAACGAATGAGGCCTCAAAAATGAACCGAAAGAGAATGACCTAATCATTTGCTACGAATGCAAAAAGCCAGGCATGTTAATATGATTGCCCACAATTTAAGAAAAAGGTCAATCAAAAGAATAAGCACAAGGCTCTGTGGCTACATGGAGCGATGAAGAAAGTTCCGATGAAGAGGAACAAGAAGTAGCTAACTTGTGCTTGATGGCATTTGGGGAAGATTCTAAGGTAACCTCTAACTCATCCGATTTTGATGATTATCCTATGATGAGTTATTAGAGGAATATAATGGGTTGGCTTTCGGATTATGAGAATTATTTTTAAAATATAAAAATGATGTTCAAATTGAAATGAACAACTCAATCCAAAACCAACAACGATCTTGAAAGTAAAATCAAAGATTTGCAAATCAAACTAGAAGAGTTTGAAAGAAAAATTTAGATTTGCAAAATTTACTTTCAAAGATCAATATGATCATCAAAATAAAATTGATGATCTTAAACTTCTTTTGATAAAGTTGGAACAAAACATTTTGAAAAATGTGGAATTCAAAATCCAACTTTGTTAGAAAAAGTTTTAGAAACTACAATCATAGAGGTCCCTAAAGAACCTCTAATGGAAAATCGTTAGAAGTATGTGGGTTCCTAAAGACTCATTACTACTAAAGATAAAAATATCCTACACAAATGGATACCTAAGGGACTAGGATTTTGGAAACTATGAATATGGACCCAAAAGAATTTGGGTACCAAAAATCAAAAATTAATCTATGTTTGTAGGGAAAGGAGCATTGCTAAGGCGGAAACAAATTCAAATTCATGGTACCTTGATAGTGGATGCTCAAGATACATGACCGAAGACAAAAGCCGGTTCATTGAGCTTAACGCCAAAAATAGAGGAGAAGTTTTGGAGACAATTCAAAAGGTCACATTGAAGGTATTGGTACATAGGTAATACCTCTTCCATACAAATTAAAATGTTTATATGTGAATGGATTAAGCATAATCTATTGAGTATAAGTGCGATAAAGGATTCAATGTCATATTTGAAATTAATGGTTGTAAAGTCATTAACATTGCATCTAATCGGATTATGCTTGTTGGTCATAGAATAGGAACATATACAGGGTGCATTTTAGATTCTTTTGATATGACTAATTATGCCTAGTTGCTAAGGATGAACATGATAGTTGGTTATGGCATAGGAGACTAGACATGCTAGTATGAGTGTTTTGCAACGGCTAATTCAAGGTGATTTAGTTCGAGGGTTTGCCTAAGCTTAAATTTGATAATGATAAATCTGTGATGCTTGTGCTAAAGGAAACAAAAGTGAATTTCTTTCAAATCCATTAATGATGTACAACTAGTAGATTTTATAATTGATCCATTAGATCTTTTTGGCCCAACTAGAACTACTAGTTTGGGGAAAACAAATGCATTTGTCTTGGTAGATGACTATTCTAGATATACTTGGGTTCTATTTTTAAATACTAAAGATGAGCATTAGAACAATTCATCACATTTTCAAAAGTAATCCAAAATGAAAAAGGTTACTCTATAACTAGTGTTAGGAGTGATCATGGAACTGAATTTGAAAATCTTGGGTTACTGAATTTTGTAACTTTAACGGTATTAGCCATAATTTTTCAGCACCTAAACCCCTCAACAAAATGGAGTTGAGAGGAAAAATCGAACTTAGAAGAATTGGCTAGAACCATGCTTTGTGAAAATAATTTGCCAAAATATTTTGGGCTTGTTATGTTGTAAATCGAGTAATGATTAGGCCAATTTTAAAGAAAACTCCATATGAAATTTTCAAAAATAAAAGCCTAACATTAGTTATTTTCATCCTTTTGGATGTAAATGTTTTGTTTTAAACAACGGTAAAGAAAACCTTGGCAAATTTGATGCTAAAAGTGATGAAGGAATTTTTCTGGTTATTCCTTAAATTCTAAAGCCTTCGTGTATTTAATAAAAGAACTTTAGTTGTAGAAGAGTCTATACATGTTGTTTCGATGATAATCCCTTCCGAGGAAGGATTCTTGTGTGAATGATGAGTAGGTGTTATAAATACAAATGACGTTAGACATGACGTTGGAGAACCATCATCAAAGGAAGAAACGAAAAATGAGGAAACTCATGATCCTCTTGAGAATCCAACCATTGAAGAAAGGGAATATCTTATCCAAGAGGTACAACTATGTCAAGGATGGGAAATTATAGGTGATCCCCAAAAGGGGTAACAACTCGATCTTCTCTTAGAAATATTTGTAATTATGTTGCATTTATCTCATGCATAGAGCCTAAGAATATTAAAGAAGCATAAATGATGAACATTGGATTATGGCTATGCAAGAAGATTAAATCAATTTGAGAAGTAAGTATGAACATTAGTTGAAAGGCCTAGTAATAAATCTACTGTAGGTACTAGATGGGTATTTAGGAATAAGCTTGATGAGAGTGGTAATATAGTGAAAACAAGGCTAGACTTGTTGCTCAAGTGTATACTCAAGAAGAGGGCATAGACTATGATGAACATATGCTCCCGTAGCTAGGATGGAAGCAATTAGAATGTTATAGCATTTGCATGTTTCAATGAATTTAAATTATATCAAATGGATGTTAAAGTGCATTTTTAAATGGTTTTATAAAAGAAGAAGTGTATGTGGAACAACCTCCAGGTTTTGAAGATTCAAATTTTCCGGATCATGTTTTAAAATTGACAAAAGCACTTTATGGTTTAAAGCAAGCTCCTAGAGCTTGGTATGAAAGATTCTCAAATTTTTTAATTGAAAAAGGTTTTTCAAAGGGAAGGTTGACACTACATTGTTTTTGAAGCATAAAGGTAAAGATTTATTAGTAGTTCAAATTTATGTTGATGATATAATATTTTGTTCTACTAATGATGTTCTTTGCCAATAATTTTCTAAGCTAATGCAAAGTGAGTTTGAGATGACATGATGGGGGAGCCTCATTTTTCTTGGGACTCCAAATCAAGCAAGAAAAGATGGCATCTTCATCAATCAGCTAAGTACGTCAAAGATATGCTCAAGTTTGGACTGGAAAATGGGAAACCTCATGACACTCCAATGAGCTCTTCAACAAAGCTTGACTTAGATGAAGGAGGTAATGTAGATGTTAAATTATATAGGTCAATGATTGGATCTCTACTTTATCTAACTGCAAGTAGACCGGACATTGTGTTTAGTGTTTGCTTATGTGCTAGATTTCAATCATGCCCTAAGGAATCACATTTACTAGCTGTTAAGAGAATCTTTAGATATCTTAAGGACACTCCTAGTTTAGGACTTTGTTATCCTAGAGACTCTAGCTTTAGCTTGCATGCTTTTTCTGATGCGGATTATGGAGAAGCCGAATACATTTCAGCTGGTAGTTGCTGTGCACAAGTTTTATGGATGAAACAACAACTTTTTGATTAGTAATTGAAGTAGGTACCATTCCTATCAGTGTGACATACTAGCTATTTGTCTCACTAAAAATCCCATCCAACACTCTAGAACTAAGCACATTGAAATAAGACATCACTTCATTAGAGACCATGTCACTAAGGAAGATGAGTTCTAGAATTTGTTGATACTTTGCATCAATTAGCGGATATTTTTACAAAACCCTTAGATAAGGAAAGGTTTTGGACACTTAGGAGAGAATTAGGTTTAACTGACCTATCTTCACTTAGTGTTTAAAATAATTCAGCACTTTTAATAAATACTGAAAAATGCTCATAATAGTAATTTTTGATTGCATTCATGCTATTAGTTAGGGGGAGTTTATGATTCTTGATGAAAAATTAATTTTATGTTCAAATATCGATTAAAGGTTAATTTAATTGTTTGAACATAATTATTTTCAATATATGAGTTGCTATACCACTAGAGAAGATTAATTTAGCATTTTGTGTGCTTAAAAAATCGGATTTTAGCATTTTTGGTGCAGAGGGAATCGATCCCCCCCCATGAGGGAACCGATTACCCCTTTGAAGGGGAACCGATTCCCCCCACAGGGGAATCGATACCCCCTGGGGTTCTGTTAAAATCGGGCAGAACCCCAAAACCCCAAAATCCTCTTATTTTCTTCTGCCGCCGTTCCCTCTCACTCTTTCCCTATCTCCATTCTTGCCTCAAATCAACGATATTAATCGGAATTCGAATCAAATATCATCTTCTAAACCTGTTGGAATCATTAAAATCGTGCAAACAACATCTAAATCCCCTCAATCTTCATCTTTCAAGGTAAATTTTTCTAAACTCTCTATTTCATTGATTTTGAACATAGGATTAGTTTTAATTAGTTCTAGGTTGAAATAGTGATTGGGCATTGATTGTTTAGTGATTAGAACTATAGTTACAACTAATTTCATCAAAAAACACAAGAATTTTCCAAAAAATTTAAATTTTCAAAATTAAAAAAATTAATGTTTGTCACATTATTGTGTTGATTAATTATGTTGTTGTTATGAAAACTACATATTTGTTTCTCAAAAATGTATCTTTCAAAAGTTTCTCAAAACTTTGCCCATTAGGATTGATTAGAGAACCTTGAAATATTGAGGACTCAATTGAGTTTTGGGATTAATTGAATTGCATACATTTGTTTTTAAAATTGCAGGTTATTCGATCTATTCCGATTTCCTTCACCATGTCAAATCCTAAACGTGCTAGGTCTTCATCTAGTCGTTCTAGTCGTCAACCAAATTCACCTCCAAATCCTACTCCTATTCCTCAAAATCCTATTCAATCTTGATCCTAACTTGACTATCCAAAATTCTTGTTTCAATCAACCGGGTCCTAAAGATTATCGTTTTTGGTTTTACCATATTTTGACTCGTATAAGATTAGGGAAGAACGTATCCCATCTCTTCAAGCTATGGTTGCTATTAACTTTAAATATCTCCCTATCTTGCACGAATGGAAATTTGATAAACTTTTCGAACTTGAACCCGTTGTCTATCATCAACTTGTTCGTATCTTCTATTGTAATGCCGTTTGTATCAAAAATCGTGACAAAACCAAAACCATAGGAGTACGTTCCTACCTCCTAGATCAATATTTTCATCTTGATCCGGCTTACATAGCCAATGCCTTAGGCTTGGATAATGAAGGTTTATCAAATGAAAAACAAGTTTTAGGCTCTCGATATAAACGAAATGATAGTGCAAGTGTTCTAGATCTTCATGAGCGTTTTCTTCATCTCATGATCACTTGGTGGTTTCGACCATCCGGGGGTCGATACTCTTCTCTTAGAGCTTTAGATCTTTGGTGGTTGCATTGTTTTGAACACAATATAAAAATAAACCTTTCCGAGATTATCTTTGCTGAGATTGTTGAAACCATTAACCTAGTGCCAAATAAGAAACTCTGTTCTTCACTAGTTACGGTTGTATCCTTAGTAATCTCTTTTCTAAAGCCGAGCTTCGAGTTGGTCTAGATGCCTCCTTTCCTCTTAAGAAACAAATCAATATTCTTTCTTTAACAAGAGCGGGATGGGTTAAAGATAAAGAAACGGTGAATGGGTTCGTTCTTCTGCAACTACTCCGGGAGCTAGTTCTTCACGAGCTCCACTCGAAGCTGACGAAGATCCAGAGTTTGAACAATTAATGAGGGATATCGATGAAGCCGAAGATAAGCCTGAGCAACCCGAGGAGCACGCACAACAATCGACTCAAATGCCTCCATATTTTCAATCATTTTATGGAGACATTTGATTTCCGATATGCGACCATGGATTCGCGCTTTACTTCTATAGAGTCCCATTTATCCACATTGGGAGCTCAACAATTAGAGATTCTCCGAGAGATGCGCACAAACAACGCTTCAATGAATGAACGTATTGATGCACTCTCCACGAGATGGCCGTTATACGAGCTCGTTTCCTCCCCCCGATCCTCCTACGGATGTTTGATTCTATATTTTGCTTTGAACTCCAAACTTATTGTTTTAACATTTTGAATATTTTGCAATGTTTGAATTTGTGGATTGTGAATTTGTTTGGATTTATGGATGGTGTGAACTTATATGTTTTGTGTGATTTATTCATTATTGCATCATTTACTTCATGTTAGATATATGACCAATTTTGCCATATCACATTAAATATGAATATTGATTATGAAGCTAATGGCTAACGTTTCTATTGATTGTGATCTTAGCAGCTTTGCATACATACCTAATCAATTGGCTAAATGTTTTTCACGTTTCTTTGAATCTTTTTGATTTAACAAAAAGGGGGAGAAGTGTGTGTTTTAAGTGTTTTAAAATAAGTGTTTTTTAAAATGATAAATGGGAGAAGTGTTAAAGTAAGAGGGAGTAATTTCAAAACTTGATTTCAAAATCTTAAAATTACTAAAATGTTTTGTTATATCAAAAAGGGGGAGATTGTTGAAAATATTTTGATATTTCGATATAACAAATTAAGTTAAATGAATTTTAAGATTTTCCAAATGATTTTCTAAGTATATTCGAATATCAAAATATTACTCCAAATATTTCAAAAATCATTTTTAATCCTTACTTTAGTGTAAAATTAAGTTTTAATCTTAAAACAATTTCAAAATAATCTTTCAAAGTATTTCAAACTATTTCAAAGCCAAAAATTCCAGATTGCTCAGAGGGAACCGATTCCCCCCCAAGGGGGTACCGATTCCCCCTGAATGGTTTGGCTCCGAGATTTCCAGAATGCTCGGAGGGAACCGATTCCCCCCTGTTCAACGGTCGAAATATTGGAATTTTACACTTAGGGAACCGATTTCCTATGAGGGGGAACCGATTCCCCCCACGCTCCAAGCATTTTTATTAAATGTTTTCACACTTAAACGACTATATTATCTTCACTAATCATCCCTAACGTTCAGAAGTGATTCAAGGTGTATTTAAGCAAGCTTAGAAGTCATTGATCAATAACAAGAAACATCAAGCAACTAGAATCAAGAGAGAATCAAAGAGAAAGCATCAAACCTCAAGTTTGAGCATTTCAAGCCTATTTTCATTCAATATTCATTTTGCTTTCAAGAACACATATTGTGCTCAATTGTATTCATCTTTGAGTGTTCTTTTCTTTATTCTAGAATTGTGCAAACAATCTACCTTGTGAGGATTCCTTGTAAGTTGCAAATTTGTATTGTTCTCTTTGGGAGAGAGTTTTTCTCAGAATTTGGGGTATAATTCTTGAGGGTTTGTAAGGTTACTCTTTGTCCTCAAAGAAAGACAAATTAGTGAATTTGTGGAAAATCCTTAGTGTGGATAGCTAAGGTGGGACGTAGACGTTGATTGAGAAAGTCGAACCACTCTAAATCGCTGTGCAAATCTTTTCAATTTTCTGCAAAAGCTTCCACCGAAATTTTAATTGCCAATTCACCCCCCTCTTGGCCGATTCCGTCGATCAATTAACTCAACAACATCACCCGCATTTTTTTCAAAACTGAGTGGAGTTAATGACTTCTATCATCTCTCCAGCTGTTTTTGTTGCATACTTAGACCTTTTTCATTCTGCAGAAGTCACCATTTCTTTGAGTACTTGTTTGCTTCTAACAATGCTCTCTAAAGCAATGAAATTGGTAGCAAATCTAGTAATCTCTGTCCGTAAGAGTTATATACCGTTGGTATACCTCTTCATATAATCAATTGTCCATGTATGATTGTATATGAAAGAAGTAATCCTTTATGCTTGATCTAAGACATTTTTCACACCTTTTTTGTTACCAATTTCTTCCAAAATAATATCCAAACAATGAGCAGAACATGTTGTCCAATACATGTGCCTTCTCTTTTGCATCAACATCTTACCACCGGCTTTGATTGCTGCTTCATTATCTATAACAAATTGAACAATAAATTCTTCACCAATTTCATCCACCATTTTGTTTATTATATTAAAATAATACTCAGCAGTACGAGAGGTGACACTACTAGCATCAATTGATTTTCTAAAGATGGTACCTCTAGGACTATAAATCAAGAAATTGATTATATGTTGATTTCTAGTCCCTTTCCACCCATCACACATGATGGTCACACCTCTTTCTTCCCAAATAGGCTTAATCTCTTTCACCCATTTTTGTATTTCTCTTAACTCTTCTTCCAAATACACTCTTGTCACCTCAAGCTGAAGAACCCTAACTGATTTTTCCATCTTCAGTTGCAACTTGAAGTACGATCTATAGAAACGGTGACTCTGCAATTCTTGCCGGTAAAGCTTCATGCAATATTAATTTTGAATTTTTTTCCTAGCTTTGCTTTTACATTTTTCAAAAAGCTTGCAGAGAGTTTTGGTTGCTTCGAACTCTTTGATTTTTCAAGAATGGGATCCATATTTTCCAATCTAGCTCCAGGAGTGTAATATCCTCAATATCGGGTTAGTGACCAAATTGTAAAGTTTTAGAAAATGGTGATTAAAGTAGGATAATTGAATAGTTCAATGATTTATTACAAATATATGATGAAGGTTATTTTGTAATTATGGAATGAATTAATGGGTAAAATGGTCAATTGACAAGTAAGATTTTTATTCTTCCTTTATAAGAAAAGGGAACCACGTGGAAAGGGAGAGATTTCTCCAGAGTTCTCTTCTTCTCCTTTCTTCTTCTTTTAAGTAGATTTAAGTCTTTGGGGGTTATATAAGCTTAAGGAAAGCTTATATAAGTTTAAAACACCAAGAAGAGAGAATTAGAAAGGAATTTTTATTACGAGTTTATAAATGAACTTTTATTATAAAAAGGTTTTTGAAGTTCTAAGGATGAATTTGACTTGTCAATGGTCTAATTAAGAAGTTAGAAGCAATAGAAGTGAATTTGGAACATGTTGAAAATTTAGTGTAATTCTTGAATTACATATGGAGAATATGATTTTGATGTTAAAGAGGTGATTAATGAATAGAAATGAGTTTGAATATAAGTATGTAAGTTAAGAATAAGAAAGGGGATGAAAGATAAAGCATTTGAGTAGATTTGAGTAGATTTTCGGGCTTAAAAATGAATTCTGGGCTATGTGCATCGATGCACATTCAAGGTGCACCGATGCATCAAGGGTAAATCTCCAGAAATTGTTCAGTGTGTATCGATGCACAGGAAGTGCATCGATGCACACCTTAAAATGGAAACATCGAATGCAATTGGTGCATCGATGCAAAGGAGTGCATCGATGCTCCCCTTAAAATGAAACATCGAAGGTAATTTGTGTATCGATGCATGGGTAGTGCATCGATGCACATGTTAAAGAATGCATCGATGCACTGTAGAATGCATCGATGCACTTCAAGGGGAAATTAAAATAGACATTTCGTTTGGTCTAAGAAATGATAGATTAGAGTATATCAATGGAATACTGATATGTATCGATGTATAATTATGTAGATTCAGAGCCTAATCAAGTTCCAGAATCATTGACAAGTAAGATCGATCAAGGGGAAA
Organism: Hibiscus syriacus; assembly: GCF_006381635.1. Lineage (NCBI taxonomy): Eukaryota > Viridiplantae > Streptophyta > Magnoliopsida > Malvales > Malvaceae > Hibiscus > Hibiscus syriacus. The sequence continues at coordinate 150,774 of NW_024063149.1, read as the reverse complement.
GATAAGAGATTGTAATTGACTAGTGAGGCCAGGTGAGTGCATACAAGTTAGTTTATGATGTTTAATGGAAATAAGACTTGCGACAAGTCTATTTCCTATATTTGAAGGCATGAATGTATGATCATACATATGTTTGATTTGGATATATGTGATATATATTATTATAGTATGTTTAAATGATTTGTGAATGCATGTAGTGTGATAAGTTATAGGAATTAAAAGAAATGATCTATATGATTTCATGGGAAGTGAAATAGGTTATATGATACCATAAATTTTACATAGTAAATGTGATCAATTATAAGAATCAATATTATAGATTTATATGACTACATGAGAAGGTGATGAGTTAAATAAGATTAGACTATAGAGTAATATGAGAATAATATATTAGTGAAGATAATTGAGTATAAATGATGATGCCAAACTATAATATAAGTGTTTTAGAGAAGAAGTATACTTAAAGAGAATTATGGTATAGGAGTTATTTAAAATTTAACTAAATAAATAGATTAAACTGGTATAAATGGAAAATGAGATAAATTAGGTAGCATTTACCTATGAGATAAAATAAGGTTATATAAATAAGTAGCATAAATGACATAAGGAAAACTTATGTGTTATATGATTTAAGCATTGAAATGAACAAAAGATATATTCAGTTAAAGTTATTCGGTGATAGGAGTATATGACATTACTATACGGTTTAGATGAAATACTATACATGAATAAATGTGATTGTATGAGAAATTATAGAAATTATATGAGAACATGTATATGTGAATTAGCTTTGTAATTAGGTAAATATATAAAATCATGACTATGAACTATGCGATGTGAAAGTAATCTATGTGATTATATATTGTATGAATACAAGAACATGAGATATGTGACATGTGAATTATATGAAAATGATCTACGTGTAAGTGAACTACGTGACTATGTGATTACATGAAAATGTGATAATGAGCTATGTGCAAAAACTATGAGACTAAGTATCTAGGTAATATGAATATGTGAACATGTGAAATGACATAAATGATAATGCCCATGTTATGTGTCATGAGAGTTAGGGGTATAGTTGGCATGCCAAGAGTCGAGGGTCTACGCGGTCCTTCGGAAAATATATGTATCCTTTGGAACATCTATGAGGTATTTTGAGACACATACTTGGTCCTTGGAATATGTATATGGATCTAAAGGAATTTTCTACGTGGTCCTTAGGGACATCTTATATGGCACTTCGGTGCATTTCTACGCGGCACTTAGATGTAATTCTACGTGGCACTTCGGTGCATTTATACGAGCTGTGGTGATAGCATTAGTGCACACCCTCTATAGACTCACATATCTATAGTTATCACATGTGTACATGGGCTAATAAAGAAGATTATATAAAAGAACCTTGTATGATATTATGTGCTTTGTTTGTAATCTTTATGATGAGAAATGATATATGTGATATGATGTTGATTTGTATATAGCTTGGTTAAGAAGAATAGGTACAAGAACATCTGACTAAAAGATAAAGAACGAAAAATAAGATTATTAAAGAGATAATGATAAATGTATTACATACGCTTTATATGCTTTGTGTTAGGAATATATTATCAGAATTACATGATGATATGTGTGTGTTTCTTGTGAAACAATATGTATATATGCTTTATGTTTGGAAGCATCTTATAGTTTATCGTGATTACATGGAACATGAATAATAGGAATTAGTTATGATATCCTATAATCAGTTTATTTATGCCTCGCTAAGTCATCGACTTAGCGTGTGAATGTTTCATACGTAGGTTCCGAAAAGCTAGAAGAAAGGTTAAGAGGAGAAAGACAATTCAGCATCTCCCTAACAAAAATTTCAGATCAGAAAATAGAGAATTTAAATGACTTTGGTTATTTTTAATATAATTGGCATGTACTAATTGATTGAGTTAAATATGCTCTGATGGATTTTGGTTATTGTGGTCAATTTAGGTAACTAAACCGCTTTTACTTTATTGAAAGTTTTAAATTTTCTTTGAATTTTTTTCAAGAGTCAAAGTTTGAAAAGTCAATGTGACACCTCAGACTCGTATCTGGATCGGGTACGGGTTGGGGGTGTTACAAGGAGAGTCAGAATTACTTCACTGATGTTCCCTCCCACTTTTTCTATAATCAATGGTACTGAATGATCTTCTGAATTCTCGAGATCCAGAAGTACTACCTCCCCCAGGTTCATTAATTGAATCTTCACCAGTTATTGCTCTTCGACGTTGTCTTTCTTCCCATTCCATTTTGGATCTTATACTTTCTTGTCTTGCAATAGTCAACTATTCATCCTCAGAATCATTTTTATCATAATTTCCATGATATCCTAATCTTATTATTTCCACTAATTCTTCTTTCCTCTTCTGCTTCAAAGCTTTTTCATTGTGAAATTCCTACAGTTGTTGAGCAATATTTTTTTCTAAATTCGGCCGAGACATTTGGACAAGGTACTACATTCCCTTTTTTTGTAGCCAAATGCTCTTTCAATCTCGTTATTCCTCCTTTCATAACTTTATCATAAAATTTGCTTCTAACATTATTACGATGACATTCAACAAGTTCTCCCCACCTCCAACCATAATCATCACTAGGAGTTTCACATTCTTTACTTTTTGAATGTGACATTTTTTCTTATACCTGCACATATACCAATTTGATAGAAAGGCTTAATGACCAATTGGACCTTCTTTATATATTTTTTTAAAATTAAAATAAATTTATAACTAACACCAAAAGATATAATAATTTCATAACAAACCTATAATAATCCTAAATTCAACTAATAAGATAAATTTAATTTTTAAACTAAATAATAAACAAAATAATAATAATATAACTTACTTGTTTCACTTCAATGTTGAGTTAAGATAAACCACAAACAAGACTTGAAGTTGGAATGAAAGGGGAAAATTGATTTCTTAAAATGGTGGAGAATTTTTTTTTTTTTGAAGAACTTATCTCTTGAAAATGTGGAGAAGATAAAGATGAAAGGTTTACACTTTGAAACTAAAGTTTCTCTGTTTCCTCCCGTTGCCTTCTTTACTTTTAACTTTGATTGTGAATTTTTTTAATATTTTGATTTTTAAATTCATTTTTTTAATTATTTTTAACACTTCCAAACAAATTCTCTACTATTTGCTTTAGTACTTTCTTACGCGCCTACATCTTCTACTATTTGTTTTACTACATTTACTTACACTTTGAAACTAGAGTTTTTATGCTTCCTCCCGTTGCCTTCTTTACTTCTTACTTTGATTGTGAATTTTTTTTTAATATTTTGATTTTTAAATTCATTTTTTCCAATTATTTTAACACTTCAAAAAAAAATTCTCTACTATTTGCTTTAGTAATTTCTTACACACCTACATCATCTACTACATGTTTTACTACTTTTACTTACACCTTTTTTTGGGTCAAATTTATTTGTCCAAGAATTATATTTTTTTTATTTTTTTATAATATTATTTTTTTTATTTACATGTATTTTTTATTTTATATTATTTTGTATTATGAATAGGTACATTAATCCAACCCAACGTTCTGGTTTTTATGGCTGAGCAATCCATTTTATAATATAGAATAAGAATAAATATTTTTGTTACTTCTTTAAATTCAATTTAAAAATATAGTATCATAAAATGAAATTTTCTTTTATGTAAAATTTTTATAATAATAAATAAACATAAATTATGATACTTAATTTAATTTAGAATTAATTTGAAAATTAATTCAATCATTTTAACTATGAGAAATGATTTATTTTAAAGCAAATTGGTTTAATTTTAAAATAAGCGTGATTAAATAATTTAAATAATTCTATTAAGTTACTAGTTTAAACATAACTATTACAATATTACTATGAATATTTATAATCCATTTTTAAGGATTAAATGAAAATATTTCATCTATATAATTTTATATTTTGGATAATTTAAAAGTTTGTTGCAGCATTGCGGCGTTGCGGTGTAATTTATCGTAACGGTTTTAGACCGCAACAGTCGTAATGCGGTTTTTTTATCGCATTGCGTTAATATTGCGTCGTGGTGACCTTTAAAACCGTTATGATACGGCTTTTACACTGCGTTGCGGCGGTAATTTAATACCATGGCAGAGACTACAACTGACATCAGAGATCCCAGCAAGGAAAAGTCGTCGTCCAACAAGCAATGCTTCAAGCGCAGCCCTCCAGCCAAATAGACGAACTCGGGGAAGAGTCGATAAACGAGAGAGAGCAAGCCAGAGGAGTGGTGGAGCTTAAGCATTGCGGTGGTGGCAAGATAGCCATGAATATCCTGATTTAATAGTATGTGCCAGAAGAATGCCCACCCAAATCAGTAAATCACCATGAAACGGGGCAATGGACAATTTAGAATAGATCACCTAAGTAAAGTTGAGTTATGGTGGCAACAGATGGAATGTGTGGCAAAATGGAATGGCGTAGTGGAAATGGAGTGGTGATAGTGTGGTAGCAGATGGATATGTCGTGGCAAACTAAATTGTGATACGTGAAAACAAATGGAAATGTCAAGGTAAAATAAAAATGCAAATACTAGATTTAATATATGTAGGACTTTAGCTTTCTCACAAGACAAGCAGCAATGGAAATGAGTGATGGGAGACACAAGGAAAACTCAAGTCTATTTCTCTGAATGGGTTTCTTCTATGCTTACCCTGCCCGACAGAGTCTACTGATGTGCCCTATGCTATCTAGTAAGGGACTCGACAGACTAAAGATGCCCTGGCAAAACCGATTGGCGTAAGCCCAAGTAGTGATCCTATTGACTAAGCTAATAGAATATGTCTCGGCAATACCTTTTTGCGGCAGCATTAACATCTAACCTATCGTTTATACCCAACTCCTTTTAGTCGAATGAAATCCTATCCTTATCTCTAAGGTGGATTAGGCCTAGTTACTATCTAGAACCCGTTGTTTATGTAGTTCCTCCCTAGCTTCTCTCGAAGACTAAAGATAAATTGCCAAGGCATTCTCTCGAACCTCATGAACCCTCCTAAGGAAAGGCTACTCTCGTAGCTCCTACAACCTCAAGGCTTTAAGCATCATAAACAAAACAGAATAGAGCATAAAACAACAACCATTCATTAAAATAACAACTTAAATAACCATGCGAACTCCCACCAAATAGGATTAGTTCATGGTGGGGTTCGAAATCAACAAGCACAAAGCAAGATTCATTCGTTCCTTACAACCCAACAACAAAATATAAAAGCAAGGACTAAGGTGAGGAGAAAAAGCCTTCAACGTGCACTGCCAAATGCCTTCCTCGGCCACCAAGGACTGCTCCCAGCGGACTAGCTCCTCTCGGATGCTCAGAATGCCACTCCCTTCTGCTGGTCAAGGATAAATGCCACGGCAAGTGGGATTGACGGAGAAAGATAAGACTTTCTCTCTCTAACTTTGTAAGATCAAATGTGGCTGAAACTAAAGTCTCCATCAATATGGCTTCCTCCTCTATTTATAGGGGAAAAGAAATCCTAAGTTTTGGTGTTAACCATCCTAGGAAACCCCAAAACCATGGTTAAGTTGCTTGGGAGTCGAGCAGACTGGCATAATCCCGCTACAGGTGCCCTAGAACCGACAGGATCTGCAGGGTCAGACTAGGCAACGTCATCAACAGAACCGGTGGTTGAAGCGCCATGCTGCGGTGGGTATCTCGGGCAGAGCATGCGTAAAATCCGGGACAGCTTGCTAGAAAATATCTTCTCTCTCCTTGTACGCTCCTGAAATGCCATTTGAACTTGGCATTTTTATTTAGCTTAGCAATATCCTTATGCCACGGCATTTTAAATCCTTTTTTCCTTGCTTTCAACACCTGCACATCATCAGACAAGTACCTTTCCCAAAAAGCAGCACCGCTGTAAAACTAAAATGCCACGACAAACTGAAATCCACCACATGCAACTATATGCTCCTAAATGCATCTAAATGGTTCTAAATGGTCTTTTAGACATTCAATAACTTAAGTAAAAAGGTACAAAAATGTAACCTTTTACGGAGTTATCACACCCCCAAACTTAAGCTTTTTCTTGTCCTAAAGCAATGGATAGTATTAAGCAAAACAAAAATACCATGGCAAGTTCAGAAATAGAATAGTTTTATGGGATAAAATTTCAGCCCTTAGCACATATGACTTCAACATGCTAGACTAGGTTTGAGAGTTCAAGTACTGCCCCCTAGAACAAGATTCTTTGTGTGGGTGTGTGCGTGTTTGTATCCAGTCCATGCTTAACAAACCTAAAAATTTTCTATGCAAACTTTCTTAACTTACCATGACATTTTCATATTACTATTCCCCTTTGTTTTCTGTTATTTACTTCTGCTACGAGGAGAGTCAGCCTATCACTCTACCATCCCACACTCTAGATGAAAGGGAGCATACCTTTTACCCCCGAGCTAGTCAGGTAGAGTCATCTTGTGACTACTTTCATTCACTCATATGCAAAGACATAGCGGAGTGTTCCTCTACAGATATGCCAAGGCATTTACTTATAATTTATATTTCTTTTTTTTCTTTTTTTTATGCGGGGTTTTCATCATTCACAGTTTTATGCCACGACATTTAAGAATTCTCTTATAAAAAATTTCTAAGTTTCTCAAGCATGGAAAACATACACTCGTGTTCAAGGGTTTCAAAGAAGCAAGTTGGTTCTACCATCCTCAACCAGTCATATACATTATATCCTAACCATCAAGAATTCTTCATCATCGGGCATCCTCAATTAATTCCAGAAAACTAATTCTATATTTACTAATGTCATGGCATATTCATTTTACTAATACTATAATACAATGATGCGAGAACCCTACTTCCCCCAAACTTGAGAGAAACATTGTCCCCAATGCTTACTAAATCTAAAAAAATGAAAACTACATGCTATGAATGCAATGCAATGCAAGGTACCTTGGCTTCATGGTGGTGGTGCATCAGTCGCACGGTGAGTGCGCTTGCGGAGCTTAGTGGGGATGGAATGCTCGGAGCCAGAAGCTGGTGCAGCTGGAGGAGTGCTAGGGCCTTCTTGAACAGCTGGGAGCGGGGGCTCCTGATGTTGAGATGCCTTTCGTAGGCGACGTCTGCTCCTACGCAAAGGAGCTTACCGTGGCATCTCTGATTATAACTCCTCGGTCGATTCAGTAGGTTGTGATACTTCGGGGTTGTCTGTTTCCATCGGTACAGCAGTTGGTGGTATTGCTGGATGTTCTTCTGCGAATGGTTCAACAAATTGGGCAGGCTCCGGGAAATTAGCAAGTTGGAGGTTGGCTTCTCTGTCTATATTAGGAGAAACTGCGTGGATCGAATCAGGGTCCATTGGCTCCTCTGCTTCAGCTCGCTGGGGACTGTCTTTACTCGATGATCGTTGAGCAGCAGCTGGGGCGGGTGGAGGTACTTCTGCAGATGCCTCGGCATCTCCATGCGATGGAACGAGCTCATCAGGAAAAGGGGGAATTGTAAAGTTAGTGTGCGGGAGGAACTCCATCAGTGCGCTGGTGAGAAAGGCATCACGTCGTTTAGCATAAGAAAAATAGACCATTAGTTTGTCGGACAGCTGCCCAACATGCTGATGAGTACGCTGGACGGTTTGCTCTAGGGCGTTTGAGGATGCCCTGACATGTGGTGATGAAGCAACACGAGATATAGTTGCCTCGTGTTCCTTTCCTTTGGCTTCCTTGTAGCCCAGCAACATAGGTATTTTCGCTTTGTTGAGTCCAGTAATGCCCGGTAAAATCTCATCAAACATTTCTTCTCGAACTTTCTTCTTTCGGCATAAAGCAGTGATGAGATTTGGGAATACCAAGGCACTTGCCTGTCTCTTTAGGCATAGATGAGCCTGTTCCACGATAATCTTCCCTATATCGATGGTTCGTCCGGTGATGATAGACTGCAGGAAAAGCATCCGCTGGCATGATACAGTTGTATTGTGGGAGGTTGGCATAAGCTTGTGCTTCATGAAATGGTTCCACAGTTTAACCTGGGGGAGCAATCGATCCCTATCCACGGTCTTTGTTTTCAATTGCTGACCGTTCCACTGAGTACCGGAAAGACACAAGTCTTCCAGGATGCCTTGGTAAGTTTCATGGTCGGCCTCTTGGGCAAAGCTCGCATGGTGGTCATCAGTACCCTGTAGTTTAAAATAACGGTTAATAGCGGTATGAGTAAAACGAATAGAAATGCTGCGAACCATCACGGCATGCTGATTTGGCTCGGTAATGTTAGAATAAAACTCCTTCACTAATGTGGCGTTGACAGGGGTATGATGTTTGGCAAACTTCTGCCACTGATGCTTAGTGACCACGTCCAGCACTTCGCTGCCCAAATCGGCGCTCTCCTCCTTGGAGAAGACAAAGCCCAACTCGAAAAAGACTTGTCGATTCTTTATGGTTTGATAGCGTTCTTTAGCAGCTTCGTCGACAAAGCGTGGTGGTGAGGGTGGTGGGGCTGGTCGTGAGCGAACCATCGTGAGAAGACAAAACTGAAAGACATGAGAAAGCTTTTTGAGGCGGCTGTTATGGCGGTCGACGGCAAATGGAAAGGAGAATAGGAAACTTAGAAAGTGAAAGTAAAAAGAGAAAGTGAAAAGTAAAAAGTAAGTGGGGTAGGCTAGTTAAATGGAAATATTTTGGGGGGGTGAAATAGATGAGCGGTGAGGTTGGGCGGGAAAAAGACAAAATGAAAAAAATTCATTCCTAAGTCAAAAGTCAAAATAACATTTCCCTCCTTTTTCTTTTTCATTTTGCCGCCCAAAGTGTTCTCAACTTTGTCAACATGCCTCACGTGCTTAGTGCGTGGGATTCCCTTGCAAAAATATGAAGTGAAAATAATTACTGAATAATGAGAAATATTAAAATAAAGGCTAAACAAAAATAATTTATGTACAGATGTAAGTTAAAAATGCCACGACATCCTTAAGATGCCGAACCAGTGTCAACGTCGTGCAAGAGCAACGCCGACTTGTCACGTGCAAGTGGGACTCCTTGATAAGCCTTCAGACGCTGTCCATTCACTTTGAAGATAGATCCATCTTCTAGGTTCTTGATGTCAAAAGCACCATAAGGGTAAACATTATGAACTTCGAATGGTCCAGACCAGCGTGACTTTAATTTGCCTGGGAAGAGCTTGAGCCTAGAATTGAACAACAATACTTTCTGACCCATATGAAATTGTCGTGGCAAAAGCATTCTGTCGTGCCACTTTTTGGTTTTTTCCTTGTAGAGCTTGGTATTTTCATATGATTGCACTCGAAACTCTTCCATCTCATTTAGATCAAGTAATCGTTTCTCCCCAGCTAGTTGCTCGTCAAAGTTTAACTTTTTGATTGCCTAGTACGCCTTGTGCTCTAGTTCAACAGGGAGGTGGCAGGCTTTTCCATATACCATCTTAAAGGGCGACATTCCTAAAGGTGTTTTGAATGCTGTCCTATATGCCCATAATGCTTCGTCAAGTTTTGGGGACCAGTCTTTCCTTCGGGGGTTAACCACCTTCTCAAGGATTTGCTTGACTTCTCGATTGGATACTTCAGCCTGTCCATTCGTCTGCGGGTGATATGCCGTGGCAATCTTATGTCTCACTCCATATTTTTGTAATGCCTTGGAAATCAGCCTGTTGTCAAAGTGAGTGCCCTCATCGCTGATAATAGCTCTTGGGACTCTAAAACGAGTGAAGATGTTCTTATGAAGGAACTTGAGCACAGTCTTTGAGTCTTTTCTCGGCGTAGCAATTGCTTTAACCCACTTTGAAACATAATCCACCACTAGCAAGATGTATAAATCTCCAAAGGAAGATGGAAATGGTCCCATGAAATCAATGCCCCAAACATCGAAGAGCTCAATCTCCAGAATATTTTGCAGCGGCATTTCGTGTCGCCTGGAAATATTTCCAGTGCGCTGGCATCTGTCACATGCCTTGCAAAATGCGTGGGCATCTTTAAATAACGATGGCCAATAGAAACCTGACTGGAGGACCTTTGCAACAGTCCTAGAACCTCCAAAATGCCCTCCACAAGTTGATGTGTGGCAATGGTGTAAGATATCGCTTTGTTCTTCTTCGGGGACACACCGTCGAATCATTTGATCAGCACATTGCTTGAATAAGTACAGCTCGTCCCAAAAGTAGAACTTGGCATCATGCAGAAACCTCTTTTTGCCCTGGTTATTCAGTTCATAAGGAAAAACACCACTAACAAGAAAGTTAACCAGGTCAGCGAACCACGGAATTGCCGTGGCATATAAAATTTTCTCGTCAGGGAATTCTTCTTTAATATCGAAAATGTCATGGCATTCTGAAATATTTTCTAGCCTAGATAAGTGGTCTGCAACCTGATTCTCAGTACCTTTCCTATCAATTACCTCTAAGTCAAATTCTTGCAGAAGTAATATCCACCTGATCAGTCTAGGCTTGGCATCTTTCTTGTTCACTAAATATTTTATAGCTGAATGATCAGTGTGAACTATAACCTTAGTGCCTATCAAGTATGGCCTAAATTTGTCAAATGCAAATACCACGGCAAGTAATTCTTTCTCAGTGGTTGTGTAATTTAATTGTGCATCATTTAAGGTATGGCTAACATAATATATGACATGAAAGATTTTACCTTTATGCTGCCCAAGCACAGCTCCCACGGCAAAATCACTTGCATCACACATTAGTTCGAATGGGGCCGTCCAATCTGGGGGAACTACAATTGGTGCAGAGATAAGTTTATTCTTCAGCTCTTTGAATACGCCATGGCATTTCTGATCGAACACAAAGGGTTGGTCCTATTGCAGCAAGGTGCACAAAGGCTTGGATAGTGTGGAAAAATCCTTGATGAATCGTCTGTAAAAACCAGCGTGGCCAAGGAAACTCTGAATGCCCTTGATAGAATTAGGTGGGGGAAGCTTCTCGATCACCTCGATCTTAGCCTTGTCGACCTCAATGCCCTTTTAAGAAATTTTATGTCCTAGAACAATGCCTTCAGTCACCATGAAGTGGCATTTGTCCCAGTTTAGTACGAGATCAGCCTCCTCGTATCGCTTCAGTACCTTTGCCAAATTGCTGAGGCATTTTTGAAAATCGTCTCCAGAAACAGAAAAATCATCCATAAAAATTTCCAAAAAATCCTCCACCATGTCAGAAAAGATGGCTTGCATGCAACGCTGAAAAGTTGCCGGGGCATTACAGAGTCCAAAAGGCATTCTTCGAAAAGCGTATGTGCCATACGGGCACGAGAATGTGGTCTTCTCTTGGTCCTCTGGTGCGATGGCAATCTGGTTATACCCCGAGTAACCGTCCAAGAAACAATAGTATGCCTTTCCAGCAAGTCGATCCAGCATTTGATCGATGAACGGCAATGGGAAGTGATCCTTCTTGGTGGCCTTGTTAAGCTTGCGGTAGTCCATGCAAATTCGCCACTCGGTGAGCGTGCGAGTAGGTATCAACTCGTTGTCTTCACTCGTCACCACGGTCATGCCTCCCTTCTTTGGCACGCATTGAACGGGACTTACCCACGAACTATCCAAAATAGGGTATATTACTCCAGCGTCAAGCCATTTGAGAATCTCTTTCATCACAACTTGTTTCATGATTGGGTTTAATCTTCGTTGTGGCTCTATGGACTTGCCGTGGCATTCTTCCAGCAAAATTTTGTGCATGCAGATTGTTGGACTTATTCCCTTGAGATCTGCCATCGTCCACCCTAACGCTTTCTTATGCTGTGACAAAACACTTAGCAAACTAGATTCTTGGTTAGGAGTAAGGGCAGAGGAAATAATCACAGGCAAAGTGTCATTACTACCCAGATAAGCATATTTAAGATGTTGTGGCAAATTTTTAAGTTCAAGGGTAGGTGCATGTTGTAATGAAGGCTTAGGAGGAACAAACACTTCGAATTTTAAAGGTTCAAAATGCATACCTGGGCTAGCTTTAAGGAAGCTAGCCTGCTGTTCCTCGGATGAAAAGTCATTCGGCTCTTCAAGGAGCCTCTCATCAATATCCAGTTGAATGAAATTGTCGTGGCAAAATTGATCTGCTTCTTTTGTAATTTCCGTGTCTACCTCAAAAATACTCTGACATTCTTCATAATCATCCATGTGTTTGAGAGATCGGAAAACATTAACAGTGATTTGTTGTTCGGCTACTCGCATGGTTAGCTCACCCTTCTCGCAATCAATGAGAATACGACCTGTAGCTAAGAAGGGTCTCCCCAATATAATGGGCGCTGTGGCGTCGACCTCACAGTCCAGAATCAGAAAATCGACAGGGAAAACGAACTTGTCAACCCTCACGATGACATCTTCAATTCGCCCTTCGGGATGCACATGTGAACGATCGGCAAGTTGCAAGATGACTGAAGTAGGTCTCGCGTTTCCTATCCCCAGTTTTACGAAAATCGACTTAGGCATCCAGTTTACACTTGAGCCAAGGTCACACAGTGCTTTTCCAACAAATTTGTTTCCAATCGAACATGGAATGATAAAGCTGCCCGGGTCACGTCTTTTTGGTGGTAGCTTGCTTAAGGAAGAGCAAAATTCTTTTGTCGTGGCAATTGTTTCGTACTGCTCAACCTTTCTCTTCTTGGTGACGATTTCTTTTAGAAATTTAGCATATGTGGGCATTTGTTCCATTGCTTCAAGAAAAGGAACATTGATCTACAGTTGACCCAGAATGTCAACAAATTTTTTAAACTGAATGTCCTCGTTATGTTTCTTCAGTCTTTGCGGAAAAGGAGGCGGGGGTCTGGCTTCTTGTAATGATGGGGTGCGAACAGAAGTTGCCGTGGCATTTATATTTGCCCCCTCATCTTTGTTACTTGATGAACCTTCAGATTTATCTTCTTCCTTCGGTACTTCCTCCTGCAATTCTTTATCAGCTTGACTGGGTGTGGGGGTTGAATCTTCCTTCGGTTTTCCCCCAGACTTATCTTCTATATTAATTTATGTACCGCTTCGGAGAGTTAGAACATTGCATTGTTCTTTTCTATGAGGTTTGGTGACTTCAGTGTCACTTGGCAAATGTTCGGGTTTGCGTTCTTGTAATGCCGCAGCAATTTGACCTACTTGACTCTCTAGTGCCCTTAACGATGAACTATGGCTCTGGAGTAGAGCTCCTTGATTTTTTATAGAGGTCGAGTGGTCTTGCAGCATTGTTTTTGTTGTTGCAATGAATTCTTGCATTGTGGCCTCCAAAGAATTAGTATTTGATGAAAATGGCCCTCCCTTGTTTTGATTATGCCATGGCATATTCGATTGATAGCCCTGGGAATCATTAAAATTCTACTGACGAGCTGGCTGTTGAGCAGTGTTGTTTCCTTGATTTCCCCAAGAAAAATTTGGATACTGACGCCATCCAGGATTATAGGTGTTTGAATAGGGGTTGTTATTGCCTCGATTAAAATTACCAACAAAGTTGATGGATTCTTGATTGGTTGGGCAATTACTCTCATTGTGATTGCCTTGTCATAATAAACAAACTGAACAGGCTGCCTTCACTTCCTTTACCTCACTTGGCCTTTGTAAATTCTTTAGCATGTTGGTAATGGCAGCAAGTTGAGCTGACACGGCATCATTAGAATCTAGCTCGAGAGCCCCATGTGTCTTACGCCCAAACCCATGCTTAGTTGAGGGAAACTGATAATCATTGGTAGCAATCCTATCCAAGATGTCAAATGCCTCTGCTGGTGATTTATCCAGTAACGTCCCATTTGCCGAGGCATCAAGCATCATCCTCGTGGGTACGTTCACTCCATTATAAAACATCACTACTTGTGTCCAATCTTGAAAACCATGGTTTGAACACTTACGAAGTAATGCTTTGTATCTATCCCAGCACTCATGTATAGACTCATCATCAGCTTGGCGAAATGAAGCAATATCGTTCCTAAGTTGGGTGTTCATGTTCGGAGGATTATACCGCAGCAAAAAATATTTGCACAGATCTGTCCACGACTCCATAGAACCCGCTGGAACTCCACTCAACCATGCCCTTGCTCTATCTCGTAGGGAATATGGGAATAGCTTTAATTTCAGAACATCTTCGTGCACCCCTTGTTGGCAAAAAAAATCGCACACTTCCAAGAAGTTACGAATATGTTGTCTGGCATCTTCATTTGGCATGTCCCTAAACTGCCCTATAGAGTTTAACATGTTGAACATGACAGGTTTCAGCTCGAAATGGGCTGCCTGAATATCGGGTGCCACAATTCCAGGGTTGAGATCCTCTAAGATTGGATTTAAATGATCACGAATAGCCCGAGGCCTAGCTGCATTCCCAGCATTTGGATTTGCCTCGGCATTTTGATCACCCTCATGGTCAATGCCCTGATTTCTGAGTTGGTACATATTGACATGTTGTGCTCGTCTTCTTTGTCTAAAGAGCCTTTCAATTTCAGGATCAATAGGCTTCAATGGCTCTTCAGGGTTGCTTCTGGTCATAAACTCAAAAAAATATGAAAAATTAAAGAAAATATAAAGTAAAGATAACTAAAATAGAAAAATTTACACAAGTAATATAAAAATGCTATGACAAATCAATTTAACTTTCAGTTGTAATTCCCCGACAACGGCGCCAAAAACTTGTCCGCTGTTTGTGAGTACTAAAATATGATGTGGATATGTATGCAAGTATACACAATCGAACAAGTAATAAAGTGATAAGTAGAGTATCGTCTCCATAGGGAATTGGGGAAATCAAATAGGTTTGTCAAGGCACTTTACTTTGTCACCTAAGTAAAGTTAGTTATGGTATATACAGATGAGAATGCAGTGGCAAAATGGAATGGACGTAGTGGAAATGGAGTGGTGATAGTGTGGTAGCAGATGGATATGTCGTGGCAAATTAAATTGTGATACGTGAAAACAAATGGAAATGTCAAGGCAAAATAAAAATGCAAATACTAGATTTAATATATGTAGGACTTTAGCTTTCTCACAAGACAAGCAGCAATGGAAATGAGTGATGGGAGACACAGGGAAAACTTAAGTCTATTTCTCTGAATGGTGCTTCTTCTATGCTTACCCTGCCCAACAGAGTCTACTGATGTGCCCTATGCTATCTCTAGTAAGGGACTCGACAGACTAAAGATGCCCTGGCAAAACCGATTGGCGTAAGCCCAAGCAGTGATCCTATTGACTCAGCTAATAGAATATGTCTCGGCAATACCTTTTTGCAGCAGCATTAACATCTAACCTATCGTTTATACCCAACTCCTTTTAGTCGAATGAAATCATATCCTTATCTCTAAGGTGGATTAGGCCTAGTTACTATCTAGAACCCGTTGTTTATGTAGTTCCTCCCTAGCTTCTCTCGAAGACTAAAGATAAATTGCTAAGGCATTCTCTCGAACCTCATGAACCCTCCTAAGGAAAGGCTACTCTCGTAGCTCCTACAACCTCAAGGCTTTAAGCATCATAAACAAAACAGAATAGAGCATAAAACAAAAACCATTCATTAAAATAACAACTTAAATAACCATGCGAACTCCCACCAAATAGGATTAGTTCATGGTGGGGTTCGAAATCAACAAGCACAAAGCAAGATTCATTCGTTCCTTACAACCCAACAACAAAATATAAAAGCAAGGACTAAGGGGAGGAGAAAAAGCCTTCAACATGCACTGCCAAATGCCTTCCTCGGCCACCAAGGACTGCTCCCAGCGGACTAGCTCCTCTCGGATGCTCAGAACGCCACTCCCTTCTGCTGGTCAAGGATAAATGCCACGGCAAGTGGGATTGACGGAGAAAGATGAGTCTTTCTCTCTCTAACTTTTTAAGATCAAATGTGGCTGGAACTAAAGTCTCCATCAATATGGCTTCCTCCTCTATTTATAGGGGAAAAGAAATCCTAAATTTTGGTGTTAACCATCCTAGAAAACCCCAAAACCATGGTTGAGTTGCTTGGGAGTCGAGCAGACTGGCATAATCCCGCTACAGGCGCCCTAGGACCGACAGGATCTGCAGGGTTAGACTAGAAAACGTCATCAACAGAACCGGTGGTTGAAGCGCCATGCTGCGGTGGGTATCTCGGGCAGAGCATGCGTAAAATCCGGGACAACTGGCTAGAAAATATCTTCTCTCTCCTTGTACCATCCTGAAATGCCATTTGAACTTGGCATTTTTATTTAGCTCAGAAATATCCTTATGCCACGGCATTTTAAATCCTCTTTTCCTTGCTTTCAACACCTGCACATCATCAGACAAGTACCTTTCCCATAAAGCAGCACCGCTATAAAAATAAAATGCCACGGCAAACAGAAATCCACCACATGCAACTATATACTCCTAAATGCATCTAAATGGTTCTAAATGGTCTTTTAGACATTCAATAACTTAAGTAAAAATGTACAAAAATGTGACCTTTTACGGAGTTATCAGTTCCCCATCAATCATGAACTCCCCGACTTGTACTAGATTCTCAAAACTATCGACATACGAACCCAGTAAATAAATAGGTGCTAGACCCCCCCCAAGTATTACTATGCATTGCCACGGAGTTGTTAATTCCAACTAGATAGAAGTAACCTGCTTGAAACTCTTGTAGTGCAGATAGTGCGCCAAACAAACAAAGGTCTCACCCCTAGTGTAGCATCTAGAATCTGACCATTAGGAAAATATTTGGAGGAGAGAATGCGAGAAAATAAATTGTTTGGACACCGAATGTAGTGCCATATCTGTTTACCGAGCATAGCAAGGTTAAATATGCGGAGATCATAGAAACCAAGTCCACCGTCTCTCTTCTCTTTGCATATAGTGTCCCAACTAACAAGCGGCCTGATAAGATAGCACTTGAGCTATCTAAGAAAGCAAGAAAGAAACTGAAAAAGTTTTGTAATCTTTATTAACAAGAAGCTGAGCTCTCTTGAATTAGAGAGAAGCTATTTATACAGATAAGAATGGTAGCATCTGCTGTTATAACAAACTGTTAGCAGCTCAACAACTTAACTGCTACAAGATAACAAACTATTCTAGAACTACAACATATCCATAAGCACATGTTCATAACACTAACATTCACCCTGCTTCATTAACCTCTTCAACACTTGCCTCAACATTATGGCTGCTTCATTAACATTCACCCTGCTTCATTAACCTCTTAGTTGTGTTACCAAGAGTTTCTGTCTGTGCTTGAGAAATGTAGAAGAGGATAGTGGCTTTGTCAAAGCATCTGCCACCTGCTCATAAGCAGGAACCTCATTAACCTGTAAACGACCATCAGCAACCATTTCTCGTACAAAAAATAAGTCAAGCTCAACATGCTTGAACTTAGAATGCTGAACGGGATTGGCACAGACCGCAACAGTACTGGAATTATCACACCACAAGGTAACTTTACCATGTGGAACCACGCACAACTCCTGAAGCAATAACTCAATCCAAACAATCTCAGCAACTGCAGAAGCAACACTCCTATACTCGGCTTCAGCTGTGGAACGAGAAACAACTTGTTGCTTACGTGAGCTCCAAGAAATTAAATTTCCACCAAAGAAAATGCAGTAACCAGTCGTGGAACGCCTATCATCAGGGTCAGACCCCCAATCTGCATCCGCAAAACCAATCAGAGACATGCGAGAAGATGCTGTAAAACGAAGGCCATAATCAGTCGTTCCTTGAAGATAACATAAAATCCTCTTAACAGCCTGAAAATGGCTATTGCGAGGTGACTGTATGAACTGACAAACTTTGTTCACTGCAAAGGCAATATCTGGCTGAGTGACTACTATGTACTGAAGAGCTCCTACAATGCTTCTGTATTGGGCTGCATCTTTAATGGGGTCACCAGCATCAATCGATAACTTGCAGTTGGAGACCATGGGAGTAGGAAGGCTCTTGACATCTTCAAAACCATGCTTATGCAATAGCTCCCGAATACATTTTTGTTGAGTCAAAACAAGGCCATCTCTATCAGAACACACTTCTATACCAAGAAAGAAATTAAGAGAACCAAGATCCTTTAACGAAAATCGAGAATTCAGTTTTTCAATCACACACTGAACCTCACTAGCATCACTCCCCGTCAAGATGATATCATCTACATACACAAGCATGTAGACAACACTACTAGCCGATTTTCGAACAAACAAGGATGAATCAGACTTAGACAAAACAAACCTTTCTGAGACCAAGTATTCTCGAAGGCTCTCAAACCAGGCCCGAGGAGCTTGCTTCAAGCCATAAATTGCTTTATGCAGCTTGCAAACTAAACCATCACCAGCTTGCACAAAACCAGGAGGCTGAGTCATGTAAACCTCTTCCATCAACGCCCCATTTAAAAAAGCATTATTAATATCTACTTGACGCAGCAACCAACCTCTTGTCAATGCAAGAGTAAGAATCACTCGTACCGTTACAGGTTTCACAACTGGACTAAAAACCTCATGAAAATCAATCCCTGGTCGTTGCAGAAATCCCTTTGCAACAAGACGAGCCTTGTACCGAGACACTGAGCCATCAGCATTACGTTTCACCTTAAAAATCCATTTGCATTTGACAGGTACACGGTCTTTAGGAAGAGGAACTAGAGACCACGTGTTGTTCACAATCAAAGCATCAAACTCTTCCTGTGCAGCTTTCTTCCAATGAGGAATCTTCATAGCTTCTCTAATGGACTGAGGCTCTTCATCAAGACATTCAACTTGCAGAACACAAGGTTTCCGAATGCCATCTTTAGCCGTGGTAACCATGGAATGTGTGTTATGAGGAATACGAGATGATGAAGGATAAATAATAGTCTCGGGTACTGGAGAACCACGTGCAGGCGAGACTTGTCCATTAGTATCGTGAGCTAGTGAATCACATGTAGGTAAAACAAACTGTCTATCAATTAGAGAATCACATGAAGACAGCATGGGACCAGCAGCACATGGTATGTTTTCACTTAGTGGAAGTGGAGGCGTTACACGCATTGTTGGAGCACTTGCACACATTATTGAATCTAGTGGAGATGGCATGGGACCATGTGAACTTGAAGCAAGTGTTGAATTTGGTGGAGCATCATGTGTCAATGGCACAACATGTGGGCCATTTGCAAACAAAAAATCATGCGTTGATAGTGGAGCACCATGCAAATCAATAGCACGTGAAATGTTTTCACGTAATGGAGCTTGCATTCGTAATGGAGCTTGTATTGAAGATAATGGCTCAACACGTGGGCCACTAGGAATCAAAGATAGTGGAGCATTCACGCTTGTTGGAGCAGCTCCTATTCTCATATGCGCATGAGCTGGTGGCATGGTCCCAACTCCTTGATTATCGGCATTAATTGAATACAATGGCGCAGAATGTGGTCCATTTTCAATTAAAAAATTATGTGTTGAATGTATTGAAGGCGCACACGTAGGGCTATTTGCACGCATTGTTGGAGCACTAGTCGTTGGAGCACTCATTGATGGAACATGCATGGTCATAAGAGGAATATCGCCTATGGAGAATGGAGCATTTGTTGGAGCACGTGTTGATGGACCTGGCATTGTCTGTACAAGAGAGACAAGAGGAATATTAGTTATGGAGAAAGGAGCACTAGTTGATGGAGCAGGTGTAAGTGGAGCATGTGCTAGTGGAGCATGTGATGTTTGTACAGGGGAGACAAGAGGAATAATACTCGTGGAGACATCATTATCTGGAGCAACACCTGAAAAATTACACACTGCAAAAGGAAAGTCACTTTCATCAAATACAACGTGCCTCGAAATTTTTACTCTGCCTGATTCATCAAGACATTTGTACCCCTTATGAGTAGTGCTATATCCTAGAAACATGCACTTCTTCGACCTGAAATCCAGCTTATGACGATTAAATAAACGTAAGCAAGGATAACAAGCACAACCAAACACCTTGAGAAAAGAATAATCTGGCAAGGCACGATGCAGAGCTTCAAATGGAGACTTGCCATGCAAAACAGGTGTGGGTAACCGATTGATAAGATAAACAGCAGAAACAAAGGCATAGCTCCAAAATTTCTGAGGTAAAGAAGCCTGAGCTAACATTGTCAATCTTGTTTCCACAATGTGCCTATGCTTCCTCTCAGCCTTACCATTCTGCTCCGAGGTGCCAGGGCACGAGAGACGATGCTGCACTCCATTGGCAGAGAACCACTTTTGAAGTGGTTGATATTCCCCACCACCATCAGTCTGGAGAGCTTTAATTTTGTATCCAAACTGCACTTCAACCAATTTCGCAAAGTCAAGAAAGCACTGAGCCACCTCGGATTTGCGTTTCAAGAGGTACACCCAGGTATAACGACTATAAACATCAACAAATGAAACATAATAAAGAAAACCATCAGTGGAGCAAACAGGAGATGGTCCCCAAACATCAGAGATAACAAGTTGAAAAGGCTCATTATATTCAGTCAAAGATTTACAAAAGGGAAACTTATGAGACTTCCCTTGCATACAAGCAGAACACACACTCATTGCTTCGGTTTTATTGAAAACAATACTACACGACTTTAAAACACGTTGAACAATATCAAGAGATGGATGGCCAAGACGGTGATGCCACAACTTCAAAGACACAGATGACTTCGAGACATTATTCACCAAACAAGAAGACCTCTGATCCTCACAAGGCAGCAACTGATATAGCCCATCATCCGTGAGCCTCCCGCGAAGCAGAACCACTTGAGTCCGAGCATCCTTCACAAGACATTCAGAGGGGTGAAATTCCATGAAGACACCATTGTCACGAGTGAACTGAGAAACAGACAACAACTTTTTCTTTATGTTAGGTACGTGCAACATATTTTGTAAAATTAAACGTTTCCTATTTGAGCTCAAAAATCCTTGACCAACATGTGTAATTGGAATACCATCACCATTACCCATGAGCAAGGAATTACCACCCGTATAAAGAGTACCTGATTGAAACCCAGACAAATCATTTGTTACATGATGTGTAGCACCAGTGTCAGGATACCACAAGGAGTCGGTCGATGCTGAAGAACAAGTCCCGGAGTCTGTTGGAACAGGGGACGCATATGCTGCTGAACTAGGAGTCAAAAAGGAAGGGTATGTACCATGAGGACCACAAGAGGTATTCGAAGCAAAACCAGGAGAAAAGCCAGGAAAGGGGTAATATCCAGGAGCATACGAGGAAGGAAAGTAAAACGGAGTGGGAACAAAGTTCGAACGAGAAGGCATGGAGGTTACGGTGTGAGCATAAGGTTGTCCACCAGATTTCGAGTGTTTAGTGGAATTCCCAGCACCAGTGGGCTTCGAGCCATTCTCTTGCATCGACTCAGACCCAGACACACCAGTGTAGTCTCTATCAAAACGATGATAACACTTTTGGACCACATGTCCAAACCGGCCACACAACTGGCATTGAGGACGATTATTATTACGCCCTCGACCTCGACCACGATATCCATTCAACTGTCCATGAGATGAATGATCCTGCGATGACCCAGTATTAACATCCTGAGTTCCACAATAGTCAGTTTCAGCAGCAGCACCTTCCCGAGAGTGAAGAACAAGATTTGCAGAGAAATTTTCACTCAAGAACATCTTCTGTCGAGCCTCACAATCTAACAACATCTCAGTAAGAACATCAAGAGAAAAATTTTCTCGTGATGCAATTGCAATAATGGACTCAAACTCTATTGTAAGTCCAGCTAACACAACATTAACATGTTCTTGCTCAGTAACCACACTACCGGAAGCATTCAACAAATCACATATAGATTTGACTTTGGCAAGATACTCCCTAATCGTCAAACCAGTCTTTCGTTGGAAATGAAGATTATGCCGAAGAGAAGAAATCTTGGCACTAGAACGAGCACCAAATAGACGAGATATAGTATTCCAGATTGACATTGCAGTTGTAAGTCCGGTCAAGTGAGGTAGAACCTCTGTACTTACAGTAGTTAAAAGCCAGGAAGCAAGCAGTTTATCTTGCTGGCGATGAGCTGCAAACACTGGATTCTCTTCAAGCTGTCCAGACGCATTAGTGATGAACTCATCTGGTGCAACAGAATCGGCCAAGATGAACCTCAGCAACCCATAGCCATCAATTATCAAAGCCACTTGATGCTTCCAAAGAAGGTATGTGGATTCACTGAGTTTAACAGTGTCATGCTTTGGTATGTGTTGAATGGAAAACATACCTCGAGAAGTTCTCGGACTCAGGGAAGAAGCATTCGGAGACACATCCTCGGGATCAACCGTCAAATCAACCATGATGCCAAGAATTACACGAGACTGGAAGCTTAATCTCGTGAAGCTTCTGGAAAGAAGTAGAAACAGCGGAAGAAAACACCCAGGTATTGGCGAAAGATACCATGATAAGATAGCACTTGAGCTATCTAAGAAAGCAAGAAAGAAACTGAAAAAGTTATGTAATCTTTATTAACAAGAAGTTGAGCTCTCTTGAATTAGAGAGAAGCTATTTATACATATAAGAATGGTAGCATCTGCTGTTACAACAAACTGTTAGCAGCTCAACAACTTAACTGCTACAAGATAACAAACTATTCTAGAACTACAACATATCCATAAGCACATGTTCATAACACTAACACGGCCAACCTCGGTCTGAATCACCTGACCACCAATATCGAAGTGAAGTCATGAATAATATTCTCCCGGAGAAGAAAGCATCCCATAACATACGTCGGAATAGCCTCCCCACAGATTTGATATAAACAGCCCGGCTCCCATACGATAGTGTGCGGTTAGTCCATCCCCGGACTATGGAGGACGGTTTATCGCGAAGGAACCCAAATGCAGTAGTTCGATTCTGACCAATTACCAGCGGCATACCTAAATATGAACCTAGTTCGGTTACAATATTAACTCCAAGAATGGAACTCAGCGTTATACACAAATTAACAGGAGTAGACGGACCAAAATAAATGCTCGACTTTGCATAGATCACCTTCTGGTCAGAGGCCCTTTCATACATATCAAGCACTGCACGCAATCGGGCAAATTCATCGGTTGAACAACGGAGGAATAATAAACAGTCATCAGCATAAAATAAATGTGTAATACGAGAACCGCCACGCAAACTTTGAATATGCAATTTATATTATTTATTCGACTTTTTATTGTTGATCGATTCAACACTAATCCAATTTGATTTATATTATTAATTGTTAAATAATACTTGCATAATTTTGTTTATTTTTTTATTATCATTTGTATAGTTATATGCAACTTTCCCATAACCGTTGACAATTTTTTTATATAAGACCTTGATGTAATTTTGATCATAATCATTATTTAATATAATTTATTTATGAATTTATGGAGTGATATAAATGGTAAAAGCGAAAGTTATTCTTCTTAGAAGATTTAAGAATAGTAGTTTCGGTGTTTGCTTATTTGCGTCGACTGAAATGATTATAAAGTAATATTTGTTCATATATTTTTTTAATCTATTGACATTGCATAAACACTCAATAGATACATTGTTCGAACCTGGAACCTCTAAAGAGAATAATATTTTCTTCACCACAATAAATTCTACTCATAGTATTTTAAATAAATAGGATTACATATATTATTTTCTTAAAAAAATTGTTTAACATATACTTATATTATAATATAATTTATTTTATAATTTAATGTAATAATAATAATTTTATAGTTAACTAGTTTTTATTTTTTTTTAATTGAAGTCCCTTGATTTGTAAAAATTATTATATTTGGTGTTCAAACTCAAAATCTTAAAGAATAAATGGACATCTTTTAACCAATTAAATGGTTTGATTTGTAAAAATAAATAAAACTTTTTTTAACATTGTTAACTGAATTTCATTAATAAAAACAATGAAATGAATCAGAATTACAAAGCACCTAAACATAAAGAGAAAATTGGAGATAATAATCAACAAAAACTCATACAAAAAATAAAAAATATTAAACTCAAGGATATGAAGAAAAAATGGAACCTTCCATTGACAACGATGACCAACATCAAAAGAACCCAGCGAGCCACTTTACCAAGTGATAAAAAAGTGGTAAGCAAACCAAATTATTTGGCAGGATACTTCGTAACAAAATTCTGATTATATTGACAAATAACTTTTCACCATATAGGGATTTGACTATACGTGACACAAGAACAAATATTCTTATGTAAAATTAAAAAAAAAACTCAAGAGAAATTAAAAGAAAATATATAATATTAAAAAATAAGAGAACTAATAATCACCAAAAGTTGAGAAGTAATATTAAAATTGATGTCGTATACAACAATCTAAATAAAAATAAAATGAAAAAAAGAGGACACAAATTTTTAGGAAGAGAAGTTAAAGAAATGCGAAGGCGGCTTAATGATTCAAAAATGAAGTGAATTTTGCTTTAAAAAATAAATAAAACATGTAAGATAAATTAATAATTTTCTAATTACAAGAGTAGATATATTCTATACAAAACCTCATGTGAGAAATAGTTTTATCCTTTATAATAGAATCCCGTTAATATTAGCGTAAGTCGGTAATTACTATCTGGCGCTGAACAGACACTTCTTGGAGAAGCCGAGTCGTTAAGCGCCGCACTTCACTATTTCTTTGGCGCAAAGCAGGAGCCAAGCCCTCCCCCACATCCCTCATCTATTGGAAGACTTTTCCTCCATCCACCTTTCTTTCATCAGATTAGTATAGGTTTAAACTTCGGGTAAAGTACAAAAATGATCTCTCAATTATAAGATGTTACTTTTTTGAGTCACTTGATTATTAAAAGTTACAAAATGGTCTTCAACTATATGATGTTGATTTGTTGAGTCTCTTGATTATTAAAAGTTACAAAATGGTTACTCAACTATTCATATATTCTAAAATTGTCCTTAAACGTTAAAAAATCGCCGAACGTCTGAGCTTGACGTTAACATGTTGATTAGGATATGATAATCATTTGAGATTATGGGATAAAATTTTATCATATCACAGTTAGAATGTTAACTTTCAACTCAGAAAGTCGTCAATCTTTTTAACAGAAAATGATGAATTTGGAACATATGAATAGTTGGGTGACAATTTTATAACTTTTAATAGTCAAAGGACTCAATAAAGTAATGTCCTATAGTCGGGGACCAATTTGTAATTTTTAGTAGTTGAGGACTCAAAAAAGTAATGCCTTATAGTGGGGGGACTCAACAAAGTAATGCCCTATAGTCGAGGGACTCGAAAAAGTAATGTCCCATAGTCGAGGACTATTTTATAACTTTTAAACTTAACAAAACAACATCCTATAATGGAAACTATTTGTGTACTTTACCTCAAACGTTTTTGGTTGATTTTTTAGTTATTTGATTTTAAAAGGCCAATTTACTTCACTTCTTAACATATTTTAATTGTTCAAAGAGCTAATAATAATGTTATTTCATATCATTGTTTGAATGTAGAAGACATAAGAGATGAACAAAAGTTTATTTTGTTATACTTATAAATAGGGTAAAGTATATAAATGGTCTTCTGATTATAGGACATTACTTTGTTGCGTCCATCAACTATTAAAAGTTATAAAATGGTTCTCTGACTATAGGGTGTTACTTTGTTGAGTTCTTCGACTATCAAAAGTTACAAATTGGTCACTCGACTATTCATATGTTCCAAACTAGTTCTTTCATGTTAAAAAATTTATAGTTAATCTGAGCGCATGTTAACATGTTACATGTGATATGATAGTCGTTTGAGATTATGGGATCCGATTTTATCATATCTCAATTAGTAGGTTAACGTCCAACTCAGACTATTTTATCATATCTCAAAAGTTATGAAATAAACGTCAATTTTTAATGAAAAATGACAAGTTTGGAACATACAAATAGTCGGATAACCATTTTTGTAACTTTTAATAGTTGAGGACTCAACTAAACAACACATTATATTCGAATGATTATTTCATAACTTTAATAGTCAAAAAACTCAATAAAATAGTAGTCAATGATCATTTATGTAATTTACCCTTAAATATTCGTAGTTGATTTCATATATACGCCAACACGTTTGAGCCGAAAATTCGGTTCCAGCTGTAAAATGAAGAAAATAGGTAACATGGATGGGGGCAAGAGACGCGGTCATCTCCTTGTCCTGATCAAATCTACAAAGCCTTCGAGTATAAGCTAAGCAATCCTTTTTGAATTCTTGGGTATTATAAATACCCTTATCTTCATCCGAACAATTTCTCAACATTTCTCTTCATTTTCTTGTTTGATTCTGGGTTTATGAGATGAGCAACGTTCCCAGTTCTTTAACAGACTCTTGTTTTACCCTCTTCAAACTTGCCATTTCTTCATCTGATCCCTGGCCTTTCTCCTTCGTTTTCTTCTAACACACAGACCTTCTTTTGGTTAAAAAAATGGGGATTATTGGAGACAAAACAGCACGTGAATTTCCACCTTCATCTTCATGCGTTTCACTTCCATCATCATGAGAACAAGGAGCTCAAAGATGTTCCAAAGGGCAGTCTGGCAATCCTGGTGGGTCAAGGTGAAGAACAACAGAGGTTTGTGATTCCTTTGATGTATATTACCCACCCGCTGTTCATGCAACTGTTGAAGGAAGCTGAGGAAGAGTATGGATTCGATCATGAAGGTCCCATCACCATCCCTTGCCATGTCCAGGAGTTTCGCGATGTTCAAGGAATCATCAACAAAGACCACCGTCACCATCACCATCATCATGTCTGGTGTTTTTAATTAATCATCAATTCTTGAAATGTCATCATGCTGATTTGTTTTATGTTTTTTTTCTAGTGTTTTAAAGAAAGACAATGAATGATGGGATCATTCTTTGTACATAAAATTCATTTGTGAATGTGAACATATTATAAAGCATTAACGAATTGTTTCCTTGACGTGTAATGGCGTTTCGTCCATCATTACGATTTGCTTCCCAACTGCATGATTTTAGAAACGCGTTTTTTATTAAATACCAAATATCCATGTTATTATTTTAAGATTTAAAACTTACTTTCATATTTTATGTTTTGTATTTGAAAGTATTTTTTCACTTATTTCTATTTAATTTATTTTAATTGTTGGTCTAACAATTATAAAAAAATAAAATATTTTATTTTATTATGCTTATAGTTTTTATTAATTTATTTTTAAACAATTTAAACATAAATAATTCAGCAATACAAATTTTCTATTATTTCTATATATATTTTAAGAGACATTGATAGAAAAATTATAAACACATAGATAAAAGTTTATTTTGCTTTTTCCATAATTATCGAGTCAATAGTTAAAGATAAAATTAAATAAAAGTTAAGGTGGAAATACTCAATATCATAAAATTAAAGTGTATATACTATGTTTTTTTATTTAACCATAAATATTTAATTTACTAATTGAATAATTCATATTGAGTATTATAAGAATGACTATGTCAATCTAATTTATTCCGATCACATCGTTAATATTTTAACATTAATCCATCTTACTATACTAAATATGTATTAGTATTAATATTAAATTTCAAATTAAAAAATCTGACCTATTTAAATTAACGGGTTTTTTTCTATATACATATAAAATCATCTGATTAATTCATTACTGTTTCGTTAGCTTTCTGACAGAGTATAAAACATAAACATCCCTTTCCAATGTCTTATTATTGCAAAATGAAAGAAGGAATATGGTATAATATAAAGGTAATAGCAGGAGAATATTACTTCAAAATATTGGAAGAAGGGATATGGTATAATATAAAGGTAATATAGCAGGAGATTGTCAGCAAATTGATGAAGCAGGCAGCCAACCCACATGGCTTTTGGGGTATTTTTCATAGGCATATTCCCAATTCTCTATTTCACTTGATGCGTGTGATTTCCAGCTAATTTTGTTTGCCATTTTCAAACCAACTTGCTTGACAAGTGGCTTCAAAATCAATTTCCTTTTATTGGCTCTCCAATTTGACTTTTATTCCCACTTGTTTCTTTTTTATTTAAATTTACCCAAGATTAATCACGAGGTAAGGATGGTACTTTTCTACAAGAAACCAAAACACTTTTTAAATAGAGATGGTAAATGGCTCGTTCCAATAAAATCAGGTTATTTTAAGTTTGGTTTTAGAGTACATTCAATTTAAATTTGATATGAGTGTGATCGGATATTATTCCAATTTAATTCATATCTATGGTAAGTCAGATCGGATTGAGTCAATTTTCGAATCGAGTCAATATCGAATTAATTATCTTTTTGATTTGGGTCATATCGGATCAATCAATACCAAATAGGTTGGATTTCAGATCAAGTTAACCTTTAATTTTCAAGTCAATTCGGGTTAAGTTAGATATTATCTCACTTAAGTGTATATAAAATTATAGATATATTCTTGTAAAAAAATTGTTTTTCAATCTTATCATTTACACTTAATTTCATTCAAATGAAGAGTATAAAAATTTAAATTTGGCCAAACTAAAAGTAAATGATCTAAATGCCCAAAAAATCGAGACTAATCGTACAATTTCACCCCAAAAAAAATTACAGGGACGTTATTGGTAAATATCGCCTATGCAACAAGGAAGAAAAGCTGAAGTTCTGACACAATTGGGCAAAAGCCAATTCTTTTGAAAGGGCTATTAACCAGTAACACCTTCGCGTAATGGGTGTGGGAAAAAATAACTAAATATTTTTTTGGTTAAAATTTACTAAAACAGAAAAAAATCCCTATATCAAAGGTCTTATAATGCTATCCACGCCTTGTAGTGGAAGCTCTAATTGTGAATCCATGTAAAAATTTCGTATACCCGAGGTTCCTGTCCGAACCTCTTATTCAATCTCTAAGAAAAGAATGAGCAGATGGACCCAGATTTAGTTCCTGTGACAAAACCAACACGATGACGACCTCGGAATTGGATTCGACTCGAGTTTTATAGGAAAACATATGAGCTACATACCAGTGCCAATTCCTTCACTGAAATGGCCTTGTTCCCTTCTTGTTCGAAATACTCGAAGGCTTTCCTTGCAATACTCTCCAATTCTTCAAATGCTTCAAGCTGATATACACTGATCGTTGCGGCACAGAACTCTTCGAAGTCCATCTTCTTGTAATACAGTGGTTTCATCTTTAAACAAATTAAAACCATAAGAGATGTGTATACAAAGAGATGATAGGAACCGAATATTATCCGTGCACAGCTTTGCTATCGGTGCTCCAAAGCAAAGAAACCACTGGAACATAAAAAATGATATCTCACCACATTTTATAAATGTTGAAAACTCTCGACTCCTGCATGGCATCAGTTTTATTCCTCATTAGGGCCTGCAATTTTTCACAATGATGATCGTGAAAAATCACATGCAAAGTGTAGATGGACATCAAATTGAAAGCAATAGGTTTAAAACTAGTCTGCAGCTACAGAAAGCCTGAAAGTAGCTACGTCTTTAGTCATAAAAGTTGGAAAGAAGTAAAATAGTAAAACCAAGAACTAACAGCTTTAAAATTACTGAGGGACACGCATCCATCTTTTGGTTCTAAAAGCCTAAACTGTGTCATAAGATTCACATGTGCATCATCCGGTAAAGCTTTCGAAAGTGCCTGCAACCAACAAAACATTAGAAGAAATGCTAGAGAGTAACCCCGTGCAATCATATTATTGAACGCCTGCCTATATATAACAAGCATAACCATTTTGCTGATTCAAACATTTTTCTTTTCAGATACTGTATTATTTTTCAACAATTTGTCCTTTTACTGATTAAAGGAACCGGTGATTACCTTTAGTGCTGCTCGTTTGAAAGGGGTAGCACGAATATATCACTTGACAAACTTGTAGATCAAAAATATCCAAAGGCACGGCACAATTTTTATCTCGTAACCATGGATGAGCTGACAATATAGAAGTCCTTATTAGTTTCCAAGATTATATATAATTTCACTAGCAACTTCAAATCAAAGTTGTAAATATGATATGGCAAGAGAAAGAGAGGGAGCATAAATTCTAAAAGCTGCTTATACACGAGGTCTTAACCTAAATATAGCTTTTAGTAATATGAATTACCTAAATCTTGGGCAGCAGTCATTCTTTTCCGGCGATCCTTGTTCAGAAGCCTTTTCACAAAATCTTTGGCTTCTGATGATGCAGAAGGCAGGGTGAATCATAAAAGTTAGGATCAGCTCTGAGCACAGAACGAAAAATTCCTGATTCAGTCCTAGCCCAGAAAGGTCTGCTCCCACACAACAATATATAAGTTATGACATCAATACTCCACATATCAGCTTCAACACTGTAAGATCTATGTAGTACTGCCGGTGCAACATAGTATACACTGCCAACAACATCATTGAGACCTTGATCTGCAAATGAATGAAAACTGAATGCTTTGTGTTTAAACAAATTGTCGATAAATTATATGATATGGAGGGGAGGGGAGTCGTCCGTTACTGGATTCAAACATTTATGTCAACCTGAGATCGAAAGCCTTTGACAAATGGAACGCCAAAATTTATGCAAATATAGCAAAAGGAAATTAACTCTTACCTGGCCTAATAAAATCAGATAAACCAAAATCAATAATTTTCATTGGAGCATCCTCATCTCTTGTAGTAAAAATAAAATTCTGAAAAACAGACGACGTTGAAATAAATAATTGGTTAATAACTAGAACTTGATCCAACAAGAATAATTGTGTCACATATTAACAATAAAACACAGCATAGAACTAAATTAAAAATGAAGTATCATATTCCTCCATGCATACCTCTGGTTTTAGATCACGGTGAACAACCCCTTGAAGGTGGAAAAAGGCAACTACACTTAAAATTTGCACAATTATTTTTTGAGCCTCCCTTCAGTGTATCTACCGCATCTGCAACAAAGGAACAATATGAAACATAATCATAACTATGAGTTTAAGAATTGCCTTAAGAAGGTACAAGAGAATAAAGCAGTTCTTCAATACCTAGATAAAATTCTATCAATTAGTTCTCCACCTTCGCATAATCTGACAACAAAAGAATATTTTACTTTTAAGTTGTAGAATGCACGCCTATACCAATTGCAAATTAGCTTAAAGACAAGTTCATATGCATGATGCATGTTATTTGATATTCTGGCTTAATTTACATGCATGATGCATATTATTTGATATTCTGGCTTAATTTATATGTATGATGCATGTTATTCAATATTCTGGTGCAACGCTTCATTTTAATCGGTTCATCTATAAAAAGGTAACGGACATGCATGATTGGTGATAAGATTAAACTTAAAGATTGAGGAAGGACTGCGACAAATAATAAGAGATCTTAAAATAAACTATAGCAAGAACAAACATACTCCATGACAATATAGACATTATTAGCATCCTCAAAAGCATCTTGAAATTTGATCATGTGTTTATGACCAGATAAGGCTTTCAGTATATTGACCTCACGCCGAACATCTTCAACTGATATTGCTGTGGTCATCTGCCAAATAACATCCAGTCAGCGATTCTTCTCAAAACCATTAACCAATCCTGAGTGGTGCATTTTGTCTAAAAATAAAATGTTAGTTAAGAAGCATGAAGTGCAAAGCGACGATTGCAGAAAATATCTCAACTTTACCAATCTATCTTTAGAAATCTTAATTGCATCACCTCTTAAATACATTAAAGTAAATAAATAAGTAAAGCATGCAGCTATGTTTTTCGACTTCAATCAACGAGTTTAGAGTTCAGAATTCAGATCTTCATGCCATCTGCAAATTGCATTGAAGATAGCCCCCCCCTTTTTCACAACACACACAGCAAAAAAAAAAAAGCACACAAAGGTTTGTTGATAACGTAAATACCAGTTTTTCCTCTCTTTTGAAATTTTCCAATCTTTGCAATATACATCCGAATTTTGAAGATTTGACTTCAATATTATTCTCATCATATTCACCATTGTAAACTGTAATGAAATTTCTTCGAATCAAAATGCTGTTTCAAGTGACTCAATACATTCTAAAAGTGAAAACTATAATTCTTCCTCTTAGTCAATAATAACATGAACAAACATCAAAAAAAAAATTGATTTAAATATTAAAATGGAATTCAAACTTTTTTATTTAGAATGCGTACAAGACTCGAACACACGGAATTTAATACTCATTTCTGTTGTTTTTTAAACAATTTTTTATAGAAAAATTACTAAGCCCCTGTTTTTTTAATTAATATGATAATCGAATTATTTTTACACTTAATGTGGCCTCAAACTTAGAAGAATAAAAACTTATTGTAATCCTTTGACCAACAAAATTTAGCATTGATCGAGTGCTACTTCACGGTACTGATGCGGTAGTCTCCAATCCCTAATGGAGTGACTGAAGACATGAAAAATGAGTTAAATTGATTTAAAATTCAAATGCTTATTTGATTTTTAGAAAAATAAAATATTATAAATTTAAAATATAACAATATTAAAAATAAATATAAAAAATCAAAAATAAAATTAAATTAGTAAATATATATATATATATATATATATTACCTCGAATTTATCTTGATTTTATATAATTATATCTAATAAAAATTTGCGAGATAGAGCAATTTTCCTATTAATTTTTTAGATCAAGTTAGGTGAATTTTTTTTCTCTGTATCATGTATATTTACTAAAATGCTCCTCTAAATTGTATTGGTAAGTTGACTAAGTTGCTTATCTTTGTTCCCTTATATTCTTTTAGGTCATATGTTTCAAACTCACCA
Source organism: Hibiscus syriacus (assembly GCF_006381635.1). Taxonomy (NCBI): domain Eukaryota; kingdom Viridiplantae; phylum Streptophyta; class Magnoliopsida; order Malvales; family Malvaceae; genus Hibiscus; species Hibiscus syriacus. The sequence goes on along the minus strand of NW_024063149.1, from coordinate 118,132 downwards.
GGAGCCCTCATTTTCCTCCCTTAGAGTCTTCCTTCCTCCCATCTCTCATTCAGATAAGATTAAGATTAAATTTAGAATTTGTAAGAAAAATGTATAATTAATTTTTATTTTTAATTATATACTTTTATAATAATTATAAATAAATTTTAATTTTATAACTTTTAAATTTTATTTTATAAGATTTTATAATATTTATTAATTCAATTTTATAAAAATTAATGAAATAAAATTAAAAAATATTTGGAGTTTTAGATATTTAAAGATAAATATATAAAATAAAAATTGTACAGAATGAACAAGTTCAAATTTATATAAATAAAAGTCATGCTAAATTCGGTAAAAATATTTTTTAAAATTTTTTAAAAATTTAATTTTTTATATTTAATTTTTGAATATTTTTATATTTTAAGTTTAAAATATTGTAATTTTTCTAAAAAAAATCAAATAAGGCCTTGAACTTTCAAAAAAATTAATTTCGCCCTCGAACTCTGCTAAAAAAATCAATTTAGTCACCTCAACAGCCATAGTGGATTGCCACTTCAGCACTGTGAATTTGTCACATTAGCAACATAACGAACAATGACAAAAAACCATTGGTGAAAGGGTCACGTTGGGTTATTTTTCTAAGTTTGAATGTCACATTGAGTGTAAAAAATAGTTCAACTGCCACATTAGTTTTTCTTGAAAAGTACAATGGCCTTAGGTATCCATTAGAAAGACTCTCAATCTATTTAATAATAAACGCTCAAACACCTCTAACATATGATGTGCTCAAACTTGAGATCTCTAAGGACTTTAACCACTGAGATAGCTTGGTTCATGCTCTAAACAATTTTTTAAGGTTTAACTATATTAGATACCAACAAACTTTAAGTTACATATAGTTTATATCATTAAACTTTTAATTCTTTTCAATTATAATTTAAACTTTAGCTTCAATTATGCCACTGAGCCATTAAATTTTAATGACACGTGACAATTGTCGTTTCGGATGTCAAAATAATTCCTTATTCTCAATCAATAAATTAAGGAAATGCGTAGCAAAGAGAAGTAAGGGTCGATTCCACAGGGACTTAGAAAATTATAAATTTCTGTCTGAATTATTTATGCCAGGCGTGAAACAGTAAAAATGGGGGGATTTTAGTAAAAGATAATAAAGTGATTAAATAAAAGTAATTAAAGTAAAAATAAGAAAATGAAGATTGTGAATAAATACGGTAAAAGTAGCCTCAAGCTTCGCTTTGATTCAATTTCCTTTAGATCATCGAATAAGATTTTCTCTTCGGGATTCACGTCGGTTACTTTGTCTACAAGGGCTATCCTTGTGACTCTATCTTGTATACCGAATACCCAAGGCAATCTTTGATTCCGGCTTCGGTAGTTGATTCTAACAACATCAATTGTCGTAGATCAAATACCGTTTAAGTTCGTGGCGACCGACTCGGATTGTTGTTTCTATAACCGTCAATTCCGATCTCAATTCCCTCTTGGCGAAGCTATCTCGCCAAGTGTGTTCCCAGGAAGTCGAATTGCTTTCTATAAGCCGAATATTCCTCCCACACGTTTAATCGCAACAACTTCTTGACCAAAGTCAATCTTCGATTTTTGAAAACTGTTTTGATTTTGAAAAAAAAAATAAGCGCAGAGATTGAGAGAGAGATTCCGAAGATATTAAGGGACCGTTTCAATTCTCCCGTTGGAATTGAATCATCGCGACAGCTCTCTGCTTATGAAAAGTTTAGCTAAGCATGACAAAAGTCATACTTAGCATAAAAATAAAACTTGAAAATAAGAAAATAAAAAAAGAACTGAAAAGGAAAAGAGAAAACTTTTATAAAAACTAGAGAAAAATAAGAATGTATTCTGAATGATGAGTTTAGGCTTACCCCAAGTGGGTATTTATAGCCTCTCAAAGCCTAAAGGATAAACAAAGAAAATAATAAAATAATCAAAAGATAATTGTTTTTAAATTTAAATTCAAACTTAAACTAGTCTCCTAATGCAACTCTGCTCGTCAATCTTCCAGAAGGCGTGCAGACGAAGTCTCCTAGAAACCGCCGCTGACTGGACCTTCTAGAAACTGCCATGTCAGACCGCGTCGTGCCCAGAGTCGTGCCCATGTCTCCAGCCGTGACCAAATAAAAAAAAATGCAGAATTCGCCCGTTTTATCACCAATTCTGGAAAGTAAGGACCTGCACGAAAATAGACATAACACAACCAAATCAACAGCAATAACTTCACAAAATCGAAGAAATAACTAACAGATATTAACGATTCTGAACACTCATCAAATTCCCTTATGTAAATCTTCAAACGACTCCTTGATGATTTCGACTTAATTTTTTATGCCTGCAAAAAGGAATGTAAATCTTTAGTTTTTAAAGGAGTTGAGATCAAATTTGAATCAACAACTGAAATATTTTTCAACTCCCTTATGTCGTCTTTTTTATCATCCGATTCCTTGCATAAATCATCAAAAAAGTTATATTCATCATCAACAAGTTCAAAAATGCCAACAAAATTAATACTATGAATGTTATCTGGATATCTCATTGCTTTATAAACATCAAATTTTAAGATCTCACCGTCAAACTCCATAGTAAGAATACCGCTTCGAACATCAATTTTTGCATTTGCCGTGCTCAGAAAAGGACGACCGAGGAGGATTTCAGAACCAATGTTGCTACGATCATTTTCCATATCAATCACATAAAAATCAGCAGGGAAAATTAAGTTTTCTACCTCCACTAGAACATTTTCTATGAGTCCTTCAGGATAAATAATTGATTTGTCGGCTAGCTGAAGTGTAACTCTCGTCTCTTTCAAAGGCTTGGTGGAAATTAAATTATAGACGGAGAGGGGCATTACATTGATAGAGGCACCTAGATCGCACATAGCTCGTTTGATCTTAACCTCACCAATTTTACAAGGTATTGAAAACATACCTTGGTCTTTATATTTTGGTGGAAGCGGTCGTTGGAAAACTGCTGAGACGTTCGCACCTAAATCCACTTTCTCGACCCTGGTAAGCTTCCTTTTAGTCGTACAGAGATCCTTCAGAAACCGACAATACCTTGGAACTTTCCGGATAACTTCGAGGAGAGGTATGTTAACTTCCACCTTCCGAAGTACGTCTAATATTTCCTTTTCCTCAACTTTTTTATCATTTTTAACTAACCTTGATGGAAAAGGTGGTGGCACGTCGTAGGGAGATGGCTTCAGATCGTCCAATTATTCTTCATCGTTCTCTTTCTGAGATCCTGCGTCAACTGCTTCTTCTTTCCTTTGGGAGTTCAAAGTGTCTTCTTTCTTCTGGGATCTTGCGCTCACTTCCTTTGGGTCTGGTTGTTCAACAATTATACCGCTTCGGAGGGTATTGGCGCTAACATTCTCTATTGGATTCGGCTCAGTTTGGGATGGTAACCTCTTTTGTGACTCTAATCTCCCCACGGTTTGAGCCAGTTGGCTCAATTGCTTGTCCATCTCTTGGAAGTGGGCTTCAGTTCGGGTCTGGAATTTCTCCTGGGATAGTGCTAACCTTTCGAAAATCGATTCTAGTGATGTCTTCTGCGGCTGTTGTTGTGGTGAAGGTCTCGCTTGATAGCCTTGATTTGATCTCGGGTTTTGCGCATAACTGAAGTTTGGATGATCCCTCCATCCTGGGTTGTATGTATTACCGTAAGGATTATAAGTTTTTTGGGGAGGTCCCGGGAAGTTTCCTACTACGTTGACTTGAGTTGTTGCATCGTCTTGAATCAGTGGACAACCGTCTGTTGGATGATCAGGCAATGCACATATTCCACATACTCGGTTTTGTCATGTCTTTCCTGCAACAAGAGAGTTTACGACTTCAGTTAACTTATCTATTTTACTTTCCAAGGAAGATGAACTTATCTCATGAACCCTTCGAGAAGGTTCATTATTTGCGCGGAACTATTGGGAATTGTCAGCCATCGTCGATATTAAGTCTCTAGCCTCGGTAGGAGTCATATTCACCAAGGCTCCACCGCTAGCAACATCGATCATCTTTATTTCCAGGGGAGATAATCCTTCATAGAAGTATTGAATGAGTGTATGTTTGGTTAGCCCATGTTGTGGGCAACTAGAACACAACTTTTTAAACCGCTCCCAGTAGTCGTAGAGCGACTCTCCATCAAGTTACTTGATTCCAAGTATTCTCCTTCGTAGTTCACTTACTTATGCCGCAGGGAAAAACCTGTCAAGAAAAAGACGAGTCATATTAGCCCATGTAGCAACAGAATTAGGAGGAAGATAAAATAACCACTCCTTAGCCGACTCGGCTAAGGAAAAAGGGAAAGCTCTAACTTTTATTTGGTCCTCGGTTACTCCCTGTGGTGTCATGCTAGAGCAGACCATGTGAAATTCTTTGAGATGTTTGTGTGCATCCTCGTTTGGTAATCCGCGGAATGTAGGGAGGAGATGAATAAGGCCAATTTTCAATTGGTATGGAGTTTCGCCTTGGGGAAGATCAATGCACATAGGCCCTTGTTCAGTGGGTGCCGCGGCTAACTCCCGAATAGTAGGTTCGGCCATCGGATTTGTATTACCTGAATTTGATCTTTCTTCTGGATCTAATTGTTGTCTCCTTCTTTCCCGAAGTGTCTGTGCGTGGAGTCTCCTAGCTTCAGCTTCGATCTCCGGGTTGTACTCCACTAATGTGCACGGATTTGTCCTGGTCATAAATAAAAAACAAACAAAAATTAGTAACTTTGGCAAAGTCCCTGGCAACGGCGCCAATTTGACAACTGTCGTTTCGGATGTCAAAATAATTCCTTATTCTCAATCAATAAATTAAGGAAATGCGTAGCAAAGAGAAGTAAGGGTCGATTCCACAAGGACTTAGAAAATTATAAATTTCTGTCTGAATTATTTATGCCAGGCGTGAAACAGTAAAAATGGGGGGATTTTAGTAAAAGATAATAAAGTGATTAAATAAAAGTAATTAAAGTAAAAATAAGAAAATGAAGATTGTGAATAAATACGGTAAAAGTAGCCTCAAGCTTCGCTTTGATTCAATTTCCTTTAGATCATCGAATAAGATTTTCTCTTCGGGATTCACGTCGGTTACTTTGTCTACAAGGGCTATCCTTGTGACTCTATCTTGTATACCGAATACCCAAGGCAATATTTGATTCCGGCTTCGGTAGTTGATTCTAACAACATCAATTGTCGTAGATCAAATACCGTTTAAGTTCGTGGAGACCGACTCGGATTGTTGTTTCTATAACCGTCAATTCCGATCTCAATTCCCTCTTGGCGAAGCTATCTCGCCAAGTGTGTTCCCAGGAAGTCGAATTGCTTTCTATAAGCTGAATCTTCCTCCCACACATTTAATCGCAACAACTTCTTGACCAAAGTCAATCTTCGATTTTTGAAAACTGTTTTGATTTTGAAAAAAAAATAAGCGCAGAGATTGAGAGAGAGATTCCGAAGATATTAAGGGACCGTTTCAATTCTCCCGTTGGAATTGAATCATCGCGACAGCTCTCGGCTTATGAAAAGTTTAGCTAAGCATGACAAAAGTCATGCTTAGCATAAAAATAAAACTTGAAAATAAAGAAAAATAAAAAAAAGAACTTGAAAAGGAAAAGAGAAAACTTTTATTAAAACTAGAGAGAAAAGAAGAATGTATTCTGAATGATGAGTTTAGGCTTACCCCAAGTGGGTATTTATAGCCTTTCAAAGCCTAAAGGATAAACAAAGAAAATAATAAAATAATACAAAAGATAATTGTTTTTAAATTTAAATTCAAACTTAAACTAGTCTCCTAATGCAACTCTGCTCGTCAATCTTCCAGAAGGCGTGCAGACGAAGTCTCCTAGAAACCGCCGCTGACTGGACCTTCTAGAAACTTCCATGTCAGACCGCGTCGTGCCCAGAGTCGTGCCCATGTCTCCAGCCATGACCAAATAAAAAAAATGCAGAATTCGCCCGTTTTATCACCAATTCTGGAAAGTAAGGACCTGCACGAAAATAGACATAACACAACCAAATCAGCAGCAATAACTTCACAAAATCGAAGAATAACGAACATATATTAACGATTCTGAACACTCATCAAATTCCCCTCACTTATCTCATGCTTGTCCTCAAGTATGATTAACCAAATCAGTCAAAAACTTCATTAAACGTTCTTTGTCAAGTTTCATATTCAAGGAAGCAATGTAGAGACCACAATAACTATTGAAGTCAAGAAATCAATCAACTGAACATCACCAATTGAAACAAGTCAAGTGCAATTGTAATATCCATTCATTCATAAATCTCAATGCTCAACTCAATACCTTACCAGGATTCATCAAATCACTCAATGTGTTTGGGGTAAAGAAACGCTCAATGTCAGAATCGACACGATATTACCATAAGCCTGCAAGTAAATCAAATCTCCACTACTAATAAGAACAAGATGCATAAATCAAAGGGTCTTTTATTGCTTGTAAAGTGGCTTAGGTAAAGGTGGGGAAAAGGCTAAATATATGGATAAAATTCAAGGCAAGGAACTAACAAATAATAATCTCAACTCCATCAAAACATTAAGCACAACAAGATAAAAAGACGACATATCAAACAACAATTTTCTCGTCGAAATGCATTTTTTCTTTTTCACACTTTTGTGTTTGTTTTCCATTTTTTCTTCATGTCTTTTTTTTTCGAACAGTTTTTTTTCTTTTTCGAACTGCTATTTTTTTTTAACATTTTTTTGTGATGGAGAATACAATGGTAAAATTATTCACTTGCCCTGAAAAAGGTAGAAAAGATGGATAAAATAAAAAGGCTCGGGTTTATGAATATGGTGGAAACAAAGAAATGGAAATAGGCTCAAAAGTGGTTAACTAAGGGAAAATATGCATGGGTAGGCTATTTAGTGGGGAAACGGAATGGTTAATCCTAAGGTGCCCAAATCTTTTTTAAGCATCATGTTCATGTGTAATCTCGACAGTATTTAACATGCAAGTTCTAGAATGCCAATGTCAAATTCGACACACTCAATCAAACAAAATGAGAGCGAAAATGATATGCTCGTAAATGCTTAAATCTCGCCAAATTGTTTTCATGTATTGAGCTAATCACATTTCAACCAACAAAAATCATGGAATATCACAAAAATACCAACTTATCACAATCCATGCTATCCATTATCAAGAATATCATAACCTAAACAATCATATGTTCCCAAACAAGCATAGCATTCCAAAAATTTTCACCAAGACAAAGACAATCAATGAAATTTTCGACCAATTCAACCAACACATACTAGATTCAAAGCAAAAAATAAACAAAGGGAAATACAACCGACACTCTACTCCCCTCACTTAAAGCGTTTTGCCTCAAAACGAAAAAAATTAAAGTGCAAGAGAAAGAACAGAGAACTCCCCGGATTTAATGTCGACCGCTGCCATGGTGGGAGGTACTGGAAACATCATGTTGTCGGTGAAAAACCAGCATCTATATCCCCCGATTGTGCGTACCATTGTGAGTGGAGAGGTTGAAAACACGTTAGCAAGGGCGACGGTGAGAAGATGAAGAAAGGATGATGGTCTCGTGCTTTTTGGGGAATGAGTGATCGGGTTTGAGAAGATGAAGATGGTTGAATTTGGTTTAAAATTGGTTCTTGCCGTGGGTTGTAGAGTTGGGAGTAAATGAGGACTTTTGGTTGTTCTGTAATTTAGAAAAAGGTATACCTAAAAATTGAAAAGGTGATTGAAAACGATAAGGTGGGGTCCATGGTCAAAGTAAGATAAAAGAGGGAAGGGGATAAGGTGGGCGGCAGAAGATAACAAAAAGGGGGAAAGAAAAAAAATGGGGTTTGCTAATGTGTGTCGGCCCCTCTATGGGTTTTGCTAACGTGCGTCGTTTAGTTAAACGGTGCGCAAGACTTGAGGCTCTTTTTTTCTGCTCAATTTGATCGTGTACTGCTCAATGGACTCTGAAATTAACACTGTTCGAATCATAATTCCGTAATTTCTCGCCGTTTAAGTTTGAATAAAAATATTCGGTTCCTGCAAAATAAAAATAAAAATTAAATTAAACATGCTTGAATGAATAAAAGTAAAAAGTAAAAATATAGCGGAATTGAAAACAATGGATTGCCTCCCATGAAGAGCTTTTGTTTAACGTCATTAGCTCGACGACCTGATTCAGTCTACAGGTTCCGTGACAGACACTTCCACTTCATTCACTTTTTCCAACTAAGAAATTCCTTATGAGAAATTTGAAAATTCTAACAAAGATTTCTTCGGATATTTCCCAATTTTAAAATCTTGTCCAGAAGAATGACCGTCAAAACATCTTTTTTACCAAAAACTGATTTCTTCAAACGACTCCTTGATGATTTCGACTTAATTTTTGATGCCTGCAAAAAGGAATGTAAATCTTTAGTTTTTAAAGGAGTTGAGATCAAATTTGAATCAACAACTGAAATATTTTTCAACTCCCTTATGTCGTCTTTTTTATCATCCGATTCCTTGCATAAATCATCAACAAAGTTAGATTCACCATCAACAAGTTCAAAAATGCCAACAAAATTAATACTATGAATGTTATCCGGATATCTCATTGCTTTATAAACATCAAATTTTAAGATCTCACCGTCAAACTCCATAGTAAGAATACCGCTTTGAACATCAATTTTTGCATTTGCCGTGCTCAGAAAAGGACGATCGAGGAGGATTTCAGAACCAATATTGCTACGATCATTTTCCATATCAATCACATAAAAATCAGCAGGGAAAATTAAGTTTTCTACCTCCACTAGAACATTTTCTATGAGTCCTTCAGGATAAATAATGATTTGTCGGCTAGCTGAAGTGTAACTCTATCTCTTTCAAAGGCTTGGTGAAAATTAAATTATAGACGGAGAGGGGCATTACATGATAGAGGCACCTAGATCGACATAGCTCGCTTGATCTTAACCTCACCAATTTTACAAGGTATTGAAAACATACCTTGGTCTTTATATTTTGGTGGAAGCGGTCGTTGGAAAACTGCTGAGACGTTCGCGCCTAAATCCACTTTCTCGACCCCGGTAAGCTTCCTTTTAGTCGTACAGAGATCCTTCAGAAACCGACAATACCTTGGAACTTTCCGGATAACTTCGAGGAGAGGTATGTTAACTTCCACCTTCCGAAGTACGTCTAATATTTCCTTTTCCTCAGCTTTTTTATCCTTTTTAACTAACCTTGATGGAAAAGGTGGTGGTACGTCGTAGGGAGATGGCTTCGGATCGTCCAATTGTTCTTCATCGTTCTCTTTCTGAGATCCTGCGTCAACTGCTTCTTCTTTCCTTTGGGAGTTCAAAGTGTCTTCTTTCTTCTGGGATCTTGCGCTCACTTCCTTTGGGTCTGGTTGTTCAACAATTGTACCGCTTCGGAGGGCAATGGCGCTAACATTCTCTATTGGATTCGGCTCAGTTTGGGATGGTAACCTCTTTTGTGACTCTAATCTCCCTACAGTTTGAGCCAGTTGGCTCAATTGCTTGTCCATCTCTTAGAAGTGGGCTTCAGTTTGGGTCTGGAATTTCTCCTAGGATAGTGCTAACCTTTCGACAATCGATTCTAGTGATGTCTTCTGCGGCTGTTGTTGTGGTGAAGGTCTCGCTTGATAGCCTTGATTCGATCTCGGGTTCTGCGCATAACTGAAGTTTGGATGATCCCTCCATCTTGGGTTATATGTATTACCGTAAGGATTATAAGCTTTTTGGGGAGGTCCCGGGAAGTTTCCTACTACGTTGACTTGAGTTGTTGCATCGTCTTGAATCAGTGGACAACCGTCTGTTGGATGATCAGGCAATGCACATATTCCACATACTCGTTGTGTCCTGTCTTTCCTGCAACAAGAGAGTTTACGACTTCGTTAACTTATCTATTTTACTTTCCAAGGAAGATGAACTATCTCATGAACCCTTCGAGAAGGTTCATTATTTGCGCGGAACTGTGGGAATTTGCAGCCATCGTCGATATTAAGTCTCTAGCCTCGGTAGAGTCATATTCACCAAGGCTCCACCGCTAGCAGCATCGATCATCTTCATTTCCAGGGAGATAATCTTCATAGAAGTATTGAATGAGTGTTTGTTCGGTTATCCCATGTTGTGGGCAACTAGAACACAACTTCTTAAACCGCTCCCAGTAGTCGTAGAGCGACTCTCTATCAAGTTACTTGATTCCAAGTATTCTCCTTCGTAGTTCACTTACTTTTGCCGCAGGGAAAAACCTGTCAAGAAAAGACGAGTCATATTAGCCCATATAGTAACAGAATTAGGAGGAAGATAAAATAACCACTCCTTAGCCGACTCGGCTAAGGAAAAAGGGAAAGCTCTAAGTTTTATTTGGTCCTCGGTTACTCCCTGTGGTGTCATGCTAGAGCAGACCATGTGAAATTCTTTGAGATGTTTGTGTGCATCCTCGTTTGGTAATCCGCGGAATGTAGGGAGGAGATGAATAAGGCCAGTTTTCAATTGGTATGGAGTTTCGCCTTGGGGAAGATCAATGCACATAGGCCCTTGTTCAGGGGTGTCGCGGCTAACTCCGAATAGTAGGTTCGGCCATCGGATTTGTATTACCTGAATTTGAATTTCTTCTGGATCTAATGTTGTCTCCTTCTTTCCCGAAGTGTCTGTGCGTGGAGTCTCCTAGCTTCAGCTTCGATCTCCGGGTTGTACTCCACTAATGTGCCCGGATTTGTCCTGGTCATAAATCAAAAACAAACAAAAATTAGTAACTTTGGCGAAGTCCCCGGCAACGACGCCAATTTGACAACTGTCGTTTCGGATGTCAAAATAATTCCTTATTCTCAATAAATAAATTAAGGAAATAAGTAGCAAAGAGAAGTAAGGGTCGATTCACAAGGACTTAGAAAATTATAAATTCTGTCTGAATTATTTATGCCATGTGTGAAATAGTAAAAATGGGGGGATTTTAGTAAAATAATAAAGTGATTAAATAAAAGTAATTAAAGTAAAAATAAGAAGATGAAGATTGTGAATAAATACGGTAAAAGTAGCCTCAAGCTTCGCTTTGATTCAATTTCCTTTAGATCATCGAATAAGATTTTCTCTTCGGGATTCACGTCGGTTACTTTGTCTACAAGGGCTATCCTGTGATCTATTTGTATACCGAATACCCAAGGCCATCTTTGATTCTGGCTTCGGTAGTTGATTCTAACAACATCTTGTCATAGATTAAATACCGTTTAAGTTCGTGGCGACCGACTCGGATGCTGTTCTATAACCGTCAATTCCGATCTCAATTCCCTCTTGGCGAAGCTATCTCGCCAAGTGTTCCCAGGAAGTCGAATTGCTTTCTATAAGCCGAATCTTCCTCCCACACGTTTAATCGCCACACCTTCTTGACCAAAGTCAATCTTCGATTTTTGAAAACTGTTTTGATTTTGAAAAAAAAATAAGCGCGGAGATTGAGAGAGAGATTCCGAAGATATTAAGGGACCGTTTCAATTCTCTCGTTGGAATTGAATCATCGCGACTCTCGGCTTATGAAAGTTTAGCTAAGCATGACAAAAGTCATACTTAGCATAAAAATAAAACTTGAAAATAAAGAAAAATAAAAAAAAGAACTTGAAAAGGAAAAGAGAAAACTTTTATAAAAACTAGAGAGAAAAGAAGAATGTATTCTGAATGATGAGTTTAGGCTTACCCCAAGTGGGTATTTATAGCCTCTCAAAGCCTAAAGGATAAACAAAGAAAATAATAAATTAATACAAAAGATAATGTTTTTAAATTTAAATTCAAACTTAAACTAGTCTCCTAATGCAACTCTGCTCGTCAATCTTCCAGAAGGCGTGCAGACGAAGTCTCCTAGAAACCGCCGCTGACTGGACCTTTTAGAAACTGTCATGTCAGACCGCGTCGTGCCCAGAGTCGTGCCCATGTCTCCAGCCGTGACCAAATAAAAAAAATGCAGAATTCGCCCGTTTTATCACCAATTCTGGAAAGTAAGGACCTGCACGAAAATAGACATAACACAACCAAATCAACAGCAATAACTTCACAAAATCGAAGAAATAACGAACAGATATTAACGATTCTGAACAGTCATCAACACGATAACGTGAATAAATCTTTTCGCCATTGTGATGATGTGATTAAAATGACATTGTCTTAACAATAACTATTTATGCCCAAAACATCAATTTAGGCACTGAACTTTAAGGATGTATCGATTTGAATACTAAAATTTTAAACTTTTTGCACTGATTTTTTTATCGTCGTCGGTAACCAGTCACCGATCGTCTTTCACAGTAAGTTAAATATAAAAACATTCGTATATCACTTATCTTTCATCTCTTGCGATTGATTTTTTACAAAAATCACTCAAAATTGATTAAAAAAATTAAAAGTTTGACATACTAATACTCTAATCTCTTGTGATAAATAGTGTAAGTACATCCCACTCACAGACATATATATGATTGTGGATTAATAAAAAAAAATGATTTAGAAGATTTTATAACAATCTTTTTTTATATAAAGCCGCTAATTTTATTAAAAATAGATAATATCCAAAATTACAATAAAATTTATAAGCATAATCGTAATCGTAAACGTAAACTAAATTATAATTATGACATTTTCCTATAAAACCATTAACACAAAACTAGCCACCTAGATCACACCAAAATCATAAAAAGAAATGGTTAAAAAACCTAATCAATACTTGAATAAAATAAAGAAACGAACAATCTGACTGTATTGGCAAACAACGATAAAAGGAGATGAAAACTACTGAATGACACCGACAAACTACTGAAGACCACCGACAAATCGCAATCAGAGTCAAGCAACGTGAGAAAACTATTCACAAGCAAAAACATCCAAATCAATTCGAGGGTCCAAAGTAGAGAAGATCAGCTGATAACAAATAAGCGTCATTGATCAGTCGTGGCGATGTCAAATCAACCATGTGAAAAAAGATAAACGAAAAAAGGCCAAAAAAACCATAAGCTACCAAAGACAGAGAAAAACGTGTCACAAATGCATATATAAACGTGTCTAAATGCAGATAACATGTCACAAAAGACATAATTATTCTTATTAAAATTTAAAAACAAAGATAATCAAAAAGATCGTGGGAGAAACCAACAAAAAAAGGGTGCGCCCCCAATTAAACAAAATTAAAGAAAAAAAATTAGATTGATCAATAAAATTGACACGAGTATTTAATTGTAGTTAAACGTTTTTAGGGGTATTTGAACTTGGTTTTTACCGAATTAACAACCAAATATCGAATAAACCAAAAAAAATTAAATATAAATATAGATATATATTATTTATATATCATTTATAATTTCGGTTAATTCTGTTAACCGAACTTAGTTCAGTTCGGTTAAATTTTTTAGAAAAAATTCAATTCATTTAATGATTAATGGGGAAAAATTCGATTAATTGAATTTAGATAATTAGGTTCGCTCAGTTAATCTAATTACCCTTTGAACACCCCTAATCGGAGTAGTCAAAAGAGGTTTGAAAGCTATAATAATATCATCTATAAATATACATCACTAATTTTTTAAAAAAATAGTACTGTAATAATTATTTATATTGTGTGTTTTTATATATCAACAAATTTAATTATTTTAATTATTATATAATTTTGCCAGTCTAGATATCCAGAAATTTAAACTACATTCATTCTCTATCATAAAAATAATTAATTTTATATATTAACTTCCATTGATCTAAACAGAAGAGACGTTAAATTATTTAATATAATAAGAAATTTTAAATTATAATATTATGAATAAAAATTAGATTGAAGAAAAATTAATTGCATTATACATCTCTAAATTATGACCCTCATTCTAAATTAACTTTTAAATATTTGAACATCTCAATTTCATCCTCAAATTATGGATCTCTTTTTAAATCATTCCTTGATTTCTTAGCTCTTAAATAAATATTTTATTTTTTAAAATAATATGGATGATTATAAAATAGCTTTTATTTAAAATTTTTATTAATTATTGATAATAAATATATTTTATTGATATAACTGCTCGAATTTAAGACTTTTAAAAAATATATTATCTTGAGATTGTCTGAAATAAATATTAGTTTACTATATTTATATAATCATATTATATTGTTTTATTTTAATTGTTCGTTTCATGTCATACGGATTGATGGAATTTATGAGAGTTGGAAGTACTTCATGTTGTGCATCAGCTTGAATGCATCGTCACCTGTTTGGATCGGAGAACAAGACAAGACTATTTAATTTAATTTGCACGCAAATAAGCATATGCTTACTTTTAGACAATAAATTATATAATTAAACCAAATATTTTTTTATTATTAATATAAAATATTTAATTTAATTTGCACGCAAATAAGCATATGTTTACTTTTAGGCGTTTTCTCGAAAAATCACCTTTTTCAAGTAATATTTTTGATCAGGCATGTTCAGATTATATTTTTGATTTAACACTCTTTGCAGAAAGAACCCCCTGCAGAGCGCTTTATACTGATTTGGTGTCACGTGGTAAGGCGCGCCCCCTGCAGCGCGCCTTGCTGACATGGGATACACGTGTGTAAAGCGCGGCCCCTGGGGGGCGCCTTAGGTATAGCGTGGGGCATAAGCCGCGCCTTACTGTAAATCTGCCACGCGTCAGAAAGGTTCGCCCCCTGCGGTGCGCCTTAGGTATATTACCCACCAAACCCGATTCTTCACACCCCAATCCCTCCCTATAAATACCCCTATCCTCAATCACTTTCATCACATCAAATTCTCTTAATTTCTCTCAACTTCTCTCAAATACTCTTATAATCTCTGTCTAAGGTATATTTTATTTTATTTTAATATTTTGTATTTAATTTATTTAAGTTTTTAATTTATTTAATATTTTACTTAATTAATTATTTGCAGATATAAAATGGAAGACGGTCTACTTCGCTTGGATGGAAATCATATATCTCGACACTTTGTTGATACGGTAACATTTTAACGTTTTAATTTAATTTAAATTATTAGTAATATTGGTTGATTTATTTAATGCATGATTATTAGATTAAGAATAATTTTTGTAATTATTTAATTTTAGGAGAATAACCGTGTATTAGATCCTTTTATTAGGACATTAAGTTAGTGATACCTAGCTGTGTCTTTATGTATTAGTAGAGGCTGGATTCAGTTACATAGGTAGATATCAGGGTCACTGTAAGATAAAACCATACTTTATTTTTGCCTTAGTAGAGCGGTGGAGGCCGGAGACCCACACATTCCATCTTCCGTGCGGAGAGTGCACGTTACACTTGAGGATGTTGCTATGCTCCTGGGGCTTTCGGTGGATGAAGATGTGATATCAGGGATCGCGCAGGGTTCTTGGACTACTTTGTGCCAGGAAAACCAGGACGTGTCCCGAAAATTTTAACGGTGGTCAGACACCGTTAAATTGGTTAGAATTTCGGAGTTGAGCGAGGACGCCTCTGATGATGAAGTTAAATGTATGCACGGGCATGCATACTGTAGCTGATAGGAGGGTTGTTGATGCCGGCATAGTATCGATTGCCCTTTTTATGTTCCGTTGTCAAGAATCCATTCGTATTTCCTCTACTATTGAGGTAATTATAAAACTGATTTCGTTTATTAATCATTTTATACAGTATAATAAATTTTGTTTTCTTGAATAGGTGGTCTACTATAGGAAAACTCATCAGGAGCTACCTGATGATTTAGAAAAAATTAGGGTGTTAATCGATCAGAAGGCTGACACACATGTATGCATTTTAATGTTTAAAAATCGATTTTAGATTATAGTTGTATAATTATATTATTATTTTGATAAAAATTATATATATTTGTTTTAGTTTGAATGAGTGTATATCTAATGATGATGTGAGGATGGTGATCCCACTTGAGTTGATGGGCCCATTAGATGTTTGGATGGTGATGGTCCCTTTGATCTGTTATGTGACCGTCGAGTGGTACTCCACTGATCGCGTGCTCCGACAATTTGGTTGTTTTCAACCAATTCCTGAAGCATCTCGCAATATGGACGAGTTGCATAGCACAGATAGACGCGGCAAGACTGATACAGATTGGCTGGTGAGGCATTATGAGTGGCTCGTGCTGTGGGAGGATCGACATCGGTGCCTTTCCCGTAGAGAGCCCATTTTAACTGATCTCTTGATGGTTGCTGACGGTTATTATGAGTGGTTCAACAATAACGGGAAATCGTTTCTGCTTCCCGAGGATGCACGAGGGCGGACCTTTCCACGACGTCAACAGAGACGTTCACCGACAAAGCACCATCGTCCCCTGACTCGTGGACAGAGAGCAGGTGCTTCCGGTTCATCCTCAGCTACACCAGTAGGACCTTCACAGCAACCGCTGTCTATAGCGACTTACATATAGCATCCATATATATGCCGCCACTACCATTCCCTTACCCGATGCCGCCGCCGCCACCATCACTTGGTTTTATGACCCGCCGCCGCCACCTTCACAGAGTTATATGACCCCTCCTGGAGGCTATTATGAGTCTATGTTTGTAGATCTGACTTGGGGTTCATATGCTGGATATTTGGCGGGTTCAGCCTCATTACCCATGGACGCATCACAAACACCTCCTGTACAGTTTTCACACTCAGCGATGTCTGGGTTTTATGAGTTTTCCCAGTTTTCGCAGGCCGGTGGGATAGTCAGTCATACACCTCTAGGGTCCTTATTCTATAGAGGTGCTTCATCGTCATAAGCTCTTCATCAACAAAATTTAGCTGCTCAGGACGAGGGCGACGACGACGACGACGATGATGATGGTGATGATGATGACAGTGAGGAGTCACAACCAGTGATACGAAGAAATCCTCCTCTAGACCGACAGCCACCGCCCTGCGGAACACATTCGCGTCGCAGGCATCGATAGATTTTGTTTTTTTATTATATTTGTATTTAATACTTTTTATTGTAGTTGTTTATTGGACTTTTTTATTGTAATTTTTTTTATTTATCATTTAATGCTTACTTTAATTCGTTAATATGGTTGGATTTATTTTAATTTATTTTGTTAAATTTGTTGGACTTTTTTAATTTTTTTCCTTAATTTGTTTATTACCATTTAATATTAGTTATTGTAATTTGGTTATTATTTACCATTTAATACTTATTGTATCGTTAATATCAGTTATCTCGTATAATTGTATCATTTTTTTAATCTTCATCAGCTGTTATCGAATAACATTAACTTGAAGTAAATGCAAATTAAAGTACAATAATTATTATTTGATAAACAACTACATCATTTCCTCATCAATTGTTACTTGATGACAACAGAAGTAGACATGTTTTTCTAGTGTGTCCTGAGTTTCTACAATTCCCACATCTTCTGTCTTGTCTAGATCTTTATCGAATATCCATATCGTAATGAATTCGATTGGATTTTGGACTACCGCGCTCCCTCAATAAACTCGGATTTGGTACAATCGAAAGCAAATCTTGAACCTCATCAGGATCTTTGTCATTACCTATGGGGTGGAACTCAAATTCGTATATCTTAAAAACTTCATATAGTAGGTATACGAGATCCACAAAATGATTATAGTCTTGACGTGTATGCTAGCAAGCTGCTATCACATGAGAGCATGGATACTTCAGAGATTGAAAAAACCCGCAGTCACACGTTCTATCTCTTAGATTTACTCTTAACAACACAGCTTCAATCCTTTGAAGAGGTCGCGACAACTCTGTGACACAAAACATTTCATGCCTTCTAGAGAAGCTTGTTACAGACATTCCATTTGATGCATCAATTTTTTATGTAGATCTGCAACTAATCTAGGGTGATAGACATGACCGCCTTGCATCCAGGTTTGAGCTTGTTCCCCGAGCTTCACAAAAAGCGCCCCAAAACAAAAATATGTAGTCTTTACCAAAGCCGCTATAGGTAAGTGACGTGCACTCTTTAAGGTTGAATTGATTGCCTCTGCCAAGTTGGTCGTCATGTGTCCATATCGATATCCACCATCATATGCGTTCGTCCATATTTCTTTATCGATAAGGCTGATGTAATCGTATCCTTCCTCGTTCTTCGCTTCAAACGTTCGAGGAAGTAGTTCGTAACCTGATAAGAAAATGTATAACTTACTAACTTGATCAAAAGGATCGAAAGAAAACAAACTACATCAGTTTCACTTACCCATGTACACAAGTAATTGACGCTCATCATTCTTCTTGTATCTTCCATGGTAGTTCGCAACAATGTGTCGGAGACGATACCTATGTTGGACAAAGGGTGGTTGCCACATTGGACCCAAAGACTCCATTGCTTCTTTGATCCCAGCTCCGCGATCTGAAATGACACAGATATTTTCCCTCGTGATAACATGTGCACGTAAATTTTGGAGGGAAAAAACCCAAGAATCTGTATCTTCTCCTTCGACAAGAGATAAAACAACTGGAAGAATGTTGCGATTGTCATCTTGAAAACTGCCAATAATAAAACTTTCTTGTATTTTCCATACAAGAAAGTCCCGTCGATCTGGACCACATGCTTGCAGTATTTGACAGTATTAACGCACTGTGGGTAAGTCCAAAAAACCCGACAGAATTGGCATCGATCGCGAAGAACTCGATCATTATGGTATGCATAGGAGGTTTCGAAGTCCACAATTGTCCCAGGATTCAACGTCCGCACCAGCCTAAACCAACCTAGAAGTTCGTTGTAAGATGTATCCCATTCACCATGAAGTTTGACAATGGCATTTTGTTTTGCCAACCAAGCTTTTTTATAGGAGACAGTGTACTTATATTGTGATTATATAGTTGAAATCAACACTGCAACAACTATATGAGAGCTTGCTTTTACCATGGGCATGATGGGTTGACATATCACTTCAGAGTCCAAGTTGGGATGATCTTGGTTGACCCCTCCAGCACAACATGTATAAGGACCGTTGTATACTGTTAGTTCTCATCTGTTGTTTTTCATCTTCCTCTTCGATACGCGAACCATCCAATTGCATCCGTTTTCGCTATTGGTACAGTATCATACATATTTTTCAGTCGTGGAGTGGTCGACTCTGGACTGAACAGAATTACGGATATTGTAATTTTTTATAGCCATCACCGCTTCTTCTTTGCTTGAAAACTCCATGCCTAAAGATAACTCACCATTATTTATTGATGAGTAATATCCATAGTCACCGAGATGAAGCATATCCACAAATTCTGGCTCATACATTACACCATAATTAGCTTAATACATGTGTGCTGGAGGGTCAGTTTGTGCCACATTTCCTGGAACTTCATCTACATCATCATCATCATCGGAGTTGAATTGCGGTGATTCTGGGTGAATGAATAGTCCAGTCTCAGCACCATCCGCACCAGGCTCACGAAGCGGTTCTTCTGGTGGAGATGATGGTTCCTCCATGCTCTCCACATTTAGGTCGAAGAACCTACTACTTGCACGCCTTCCCATTGAACTGGAATGCATATCGACATTGAGATCGAAAAAGCTCGCAGTCGAATGCCTCCCCCTAGAGTTTGAAGCCATCGTGTCAAATAGAAACTGCACAGATTGTTGCGTCGATAGCATCTCCATATTAAGGTCAAAGGGATTTACATATGAATGCATTCCCCTTGAACTGGACGTGATGTTGCCATACGGATTGTTCGTCGACCCACCTCGGTACATATCGTAAGGAGTTACGGATGAATGTCTCCTCATTATGGCATTAAAATCATTACACATTACTATCGTCGGGCTGTCAACTTGATCAACTTGTTCAGCCATCCCATAGTGTGAGCTTAATGATTGACCCCAAACAACACGCACTTGAATAAAATTTGCATACATCTCAATATCGGCGTCTGAATAATTACTTTGAGCTTCAATCATCATTTCCACATCATCATTGTTCAAAAGTTTGAACGTTGTATAAGTTAATGGAAACAATGATGTTGGAAATTTGTAATGCAACAACGACATTCTTCTACTACTTCCAACATGAATCTTCCTCGAAATCTTCGTTATAAGCTCCTCAAGAGTTATGTTTCTCTTGAATGATATTTTAACACGCTCATTTGATACAAAAACAACGCCGGTTTCATCTTCTCGAATTTCACCATCATAATAAACAATAGCTGAAAGTCGCGCCATTCTTTGAGTTTAAAAGTGGTGCAATATTATATCTGCAAAAAAAACAACTGAAACAAACCTGATTAAATAAATAATATATGAACGAAAATATAACGCAATAAAATTTTTACACATAAACGTAAATAATTTAAATAATATAATTTTATATTTTTACCTGTAGCGCAAAACTATTTCGATGTATTCTCCCGCTTTCTAATTTTACAAACACATAAATTAATTGACAACAATTAGTATAATATTTTTTCAAATAATCATAATAAACAATAAGTATAATAAAAAAATTATCACAAAATTACCTTGTAACGAAAAATTCGTACGAACTTCTGAATCAAATATGAGAAGATTTTCGGATGGTTGTATTAATTTTTTTCTGTTGAGAGGAGATGTGAGGAGTTACCGGGGGAAATGATATTTATAGCTGGGAAAAGCTACAAGACGCGGTACCTGCACTGCGCCTTACATAATTATATAAGATAAAGCTAAGACGCGGCCCCTGGTCCGCGCCTAATATAATTGTGTCAGAATTAAAGGAAATGCGCGGCCCCTGCCCCGCGCTATACTCCTACATGGCCTAAGGCACTCTCCAGGGGTCGCGCTTGACACACGTGTATCTCATGTCAGCATAAGGCGCGCCTTACTCACGTGACGCCAAATCAGCATACAACGCGGTTCAAGGGGCGCGCCTTTCTGCAAAGGGTGTTAGATCAGGAAATATAGTCTGAACGGTGCCTGATAGGAAATATTAAATGTAAAAGGTGATTTTTCGGAAAAAATCGCCTTAGACAATAAAATTATATAATTAAACCAAATATATTTATTATTAAATATAAAATATTCTTGTAGTCAATAATTAAAAATATCAATGACTTAATCTTTGTAGGTAACCAAATTAAATTAAATAACCAGAGCAGGTAGTTCATTTGTCGAATTGGTATTTCATTTTTATTTTTGTTTTGAATTTGACTTTAATTTTTTTCCGGTTTGAATTTGACTTTAATTTTTTTTCCGGTTTGAATTTGAACCTTTCCAATTTTTACAATTTTGAGTTTTCATATGTCCTTTGAGTTTATCAAAATTAGGATTAATTATTAAATATTTTAGATTAGATATATATTTGAATATTATAACTTGATTTTTTTATATAATACTTACATTATTTATAATTCTCCAAAACTCTAAAATGAATAATGTAACTTTTTTTTTTGAAAATAACCAGAAATTTCATTAACCAAAAGCCGTATCAACAAACGCCTTGTCAAGTACAGACTAAATAAATACAGTCGTGACTATCGAAAATAAAATATAACAATGATCGCTTAGAGATAGCCTTTGACCCAATTTTGTTTAGCAAGTGTTTAAGAAGTTGATGTGACATCTTTAATTCGTAATAGAGTATGTTTACGGATTAAGGGTGTTACAATTTTATTTAAAGTGTAGGGGTGAAAATAAAAATTAAACAATTTTACTAATGGGTCACGTAATAAAACTAACGACATTCAATGCCTAAGTGACCAAAACTTAATAAAACGATAACGTAAGTAACCAAAACTTAATAAAACAATAACATAAGTGACCAAAAGTGTATAAATATGAAAGGAAATTGACCAAAACTTAATCCACGTATTATCTACATACAAATGATGTCATTTTAATTTTATATATTTACCATGCTACGTCAGCAAACAGTTAAAGGTTTAACGACCATTAACCTTCAGTGACCATATCTTAATTAATATGAAACAAAAGTGATCAAATCTTATGTTTTTTGAATTTAGTGAGGAAAAGTTTATAAAACTCAAACGAAAGTGATAATTTCTGTAGTTTACCCTAAATATAAATGACCTAACGTAAAAATCGCTTGGATAATATTATGAGGAAAAAATTCTGACATAATGTCTCTATGAATTATTTGTTGAAATAGAACGATTGTTACAGTTGAAATATAACAATTGTTACAGTGTTGTTAGGAAGACATCGATAGTATAATACATCTTCAGAAAGACTCATTAATCATAGTGCGTCTTATGCTTTGTTACTTTGTTAATCTTAACATTCCAATTGCATGAAATATGAGAAATACATCAGATAATTCGTGCGTCTTCCACAACACTGTAACAATTATCTCATCGCAAATATTTTCCCTGCCCTATACGAGCCGATCTTTATTTTCTAACGCCCCATATGATCGTTTATACCACGATCTAACATTTCTTAAAAAATGTTTTTTTCTTTCTTCTCAATTATTAATTTTGTGCACTCACACTAAGACAAATACTCTTTCTGGGCTTTTCTAGGACACAATCACATGCCACAAGCAAAAGCAATATGCTTCCCGAACATGATCTGGTTCCTAAAAAAAGCCCATGTAAAAGCTTATTAAATCAAGAGCATAAAAAGTAATCTCCAACTCATTTTATAACAACTAGTTGTAAAATGAACCTATTGTCTCGAAGTAAACCCAAATTCACCTAAGAACAATGTTAATTCTTTTCCTTATCTCAACACCTACTCATTTAGCACAAATTTAAATTATCCCATCAATATCATTATGTGATAAAATACAAGTCATATAAGATATTTGATAAAATATATAGTCATTGTTTACTATAAAATTCATATGCTAACTAATTAAATATTATTTAAAAATGATATAAAAATTTTAAAAAATAAAAAAATTACATCATTATCATCAATATTTTTCTAAAAATCAATGAATAAAAAAATATAATTAAATGATGAAAATAAAAAATAATAATAACGTTTTAGGTACAATAATTAATCTCATAAATATTGACTGCTTGACCAGAAGTGTGCAGACCACGCGCGACCAGAATTCGTGATGGAATGCTATTGTGGATGAACTTGCCCTACAAATGGCGGGAGCCTTGCCTGGGTCAAAACATCACGCTCGCACTCATATCTCTAGCTCTCAATGGCGTTAAAATCTCACTATTTATCAAACTGAAATTATTCTCCAAAACCCCTCCAATTACCGATCTTTAAACCCAATTTCCCTCATTTTTCTCCACCTCTACTCCTTTAGCATTTACAATCCTTTCTTCTGAACTTATTCGATTCTAGGGTTTGTTTTGTATCTTCAATTGAAATTAAAAAAAAAACCCTATTTTTTTCTTTCTTTTTTCCTTTTTGGGTCTGCTTTTTTTTTTTGCAGATTAAGAAAGTGAGAGAGTTGGTGTGTCGTGGGACATTCTGTTTCAATGGAGGCAGCGGCCAGTGTTGCCGCCGCACGGAGCGGTTCGCTCCCAATGTCATCATCGTCGCGTAAGGAGTGGCGTGTCATTTCCGGCCATCACCCGGTTCGTAATCATGGGGATGAAGTGGTAATTTCATTTGTTGATGAATATTCTGTATTATTTGGGTTTTGAGAGAATGTTCAATTGAGAACGAAAAATACTCATTGTCTGGGCTCTATGAACAAGTCAAAAAAAAGTTACCGTGTTTGATTTAGTTTTTTTTACTTGTGTTTGGGATTCTTCACTGTTCTCTGTTAACAAAAAGATAGATTTTTTTTGGATGAGTCATTTATGAACCAACCTTGTGCTCTAACTTGCAGCATTTTGATGCATGAATTAAAACATTTGGTTCACTTTGGTAATCAGTTTGTGGTCCATTGTTTGTTGTAATAATTTGCAATTTAATTGGGTTCATGTCAACTAGATGAAGTGTTTATGTAATCCTTAGAGCTTTCTAAGTTTTTGGGTAGTGCTATGGGGAAATGTCCAGCTGTGGGCGGCAGGTTAAGCATCAAGTTATGTTGATTAAGCTGTGAATTATTATTGTTGCTATTATTAATAGCCCATCATTGTTCATTTAGTGTTTTATTCAGTTTTCTTGTGATGTGCAGGATATAGACGGATCAAAATTGGGACAATCAGATGAGAGAACCATTTATGAAGTAAGGCTTTTTAATCTTAAAGTTAAAATTCTTTTCTGAGAATGATGAGAAGTGAACATTGTTGAATGCTGATCAAGGTGCAGCATGGGAGAGAGCCTTCTGATGTTAACTTCTCAATCACGGTTGATGGAAGTTTAGATGATAACATATCACAGCTGCAAATCCACAATATTACTAGACAAAGAGAAGAGCTCCTGCAAATGGAGGTTAAACTCCGAGCGCAGACAATTGCGAGGTCAAGGGTCCTAGAAATGCAGAGCAGCTGTGATGCCAAAGTAGCTGCCCATGCCAATGCTGTTGCTAAGCTTGAGGTTTGAATTTAGAATGTAATTCACATGAGGATTGTTCTGCAATTCAACTTTCAGAGAAAAAGAGAAGTTTTAATTGCTTTGATGAATGATAATATGATCTTGATTTATGAACAAGAAAATGAAAGTAGAATTTCAGATTATAAACATTTAAGTAATTTATGTCATCATATGTTGACTGTTGAAGCCAATGAGTAAGTCCTGTCCCTTTTCTCCTGGAGTTGTATACAAGGCATATTGTTATTTATTTGAAATCACATATTGAATATGTAATGTTTGAGTGGTCTATAAATTACCAATCACATCCATTGACACTTGAAATTATTTCCAACCATGCTACAACTAGGTTCTATGATGTTGCTGTCTTTTTGTGACTTCCAATCTGTGTTTTTGCTTTATTTACATGAATAGGAGCGACTCCATGAAAGAGAACAGACCATACATGAATTGGAAAGGGAAATGGAAGAGAGAGATAGAGAATTGCATGCCATCAAAGTGGATAAAGAAGAGGTTGGCCATTTTTTATTCTGCTATTGGACGAGCTTTGTTTTTCTTTTAAAGTAAAGTGTGGTGTTTTGTAAGTCGTGTATAAATTAGTGCTTATTGGTTATCTTGGCAGGCTTGGGCAAAGGATGACCTTCTCAGAGAACAAAACAAGGAACTTGCTACTTTCAGGTCTGTATTTGTGTTTTACATTAAGGCATTTTTAATTGTGGTAAACATAAGGCTCAAAGGATTACCATCGATCTGAATGCTATATCTGTATTTCCAGTTGCTGTGAGACTGATAACACTGAAATTTTCTAAATGTCGTTCCCAATCACAACTGCTTAGCGTCTTCTTTTATTGGTTACTGCTTTTAGTGCAATAAACTTGCAGCTGAGGTCTGAATCTTCCGAAACTTGTATGGGTTCCTGTTCTTTGTCTTTTGGCAGAAGAGAACGTGATCATTCAGAAGCTGAGAGAACCCAGCATATAAATCAGACACAAGATCTTCAAGAGCATGTTCAAGAGAAAGAGAGGCAGTTTATTGAGTTGCAGGAACTGGTCCATACATTTTCTTGATTTTATTCACCTTTTACTGTTTTTTACTTCCAGAGATTAAGGTTTGAATATTGTTATACTATCCTGGTGTGCATCTGTAGGTTTATTGAAAATTACAATACTTACTTTCATATCAACTAAAATTACAATAAAGTGATAAACAGATTTGTTTTTGTTGGACATTTAAGCCATGAAACAATTTCAATTAACTATAATGTTGATTTCTAGAAGGCAGCAAGCTGCATTTGCTAATGGTAGTCGTATTCTTCAGTATAGGGCTGCTCAAGAAGCTATCCTTTATAGGGATGAACAGTTGAGAGAAGCCCAAACTTGGATTTCACGTGTCCAGGAGATGGATGCTTTGCAGTCAAGTACAAACCATTCCTTACAGGCTGAGTTGCGAGAACGTACCGAGCAATATAACCAGCTTTGGCATGGCTGTCAGAGACAGGTAGACGAGTTGTTAGTTTCTTGTTTACACGTTTATTAAGTTACTTGAATAAATAGATTTTATATCATTTTCAACAATTTAAGTTGACCTTCTTGTGGTTGTTAATGTTAGTTTGCAGAGATGGAGAGACTTCATTTACATACAGTACATCAGCTTCAACTTGAGTTGGCTGATGTTAGAGAGAGAAGTGGTTCCTATACTGATGAATCACATATGTCCCAAAGGAAATCAAAAGATTTATCTCAATTTGGTCAAAATAATGGACAACAAGTGGATTCTAATGGAAGTGGTGCAGCAAATGCTAATAGTGCGGTCATTTCAACTGGAGCTTCTGACAATGTTCAATTTGTATCAGCTAGCAATGCACCAAATCCTGTAAGATTGCTGGCTTTTATGAAGTGTCATTGCTGAATTGTGTTGTAATCTGACATTTAATGTTTATTACCATCTGTATTATAGGTGTACATCTTTCTTCATATGGTAATTTATTTCATTGACAAAATTTGATACAACTATTTCTTTAGTTTTGTAGTTGATCTCTGCACCCTCCCCTCCCTCCCTCTCTCCATTTCTATACATTTTATCTATTTTATGGTTTGACATGATGCTTAAACTCATTTTGGAAGTTTTTGTCTGAAAAGCTTAGGCTTTTATTTAATGGCCGATTCATAATCCTTTTTGTCTTGTGTATGACTCGTTTAATTACTTTTTATCTTTTTGTTCTTTAAATGATCGTATTTACCGTCAGAATCAAAATGATCATGTTCCAAGTGTTCCAGTTGCTCCAGCTGGGATGCCTACGTATTTCCCACCTGGGCAGGTATCTGCTCTGCATTCGTTTATCATGCAACAACAAGGAGCTCCCCATTCTGTGACATCTCATGTTGGACACTACACAATGCCAGATACATCATCCATCCAACGGTGGCAGAACCAACTGGTATGGTCAAACCTAGACATTATCAATTTATGACAAGGTTTTCTTTGTTATCTGTAATGGTTTTCATCATGTTTTCCAGACTTCTTCAGAGGGTTCACAGCTGTCTGCACAGGGTCATATTCCACTATCCCAAACTGCTCAAAACCTTGGGAGCTCAGATGTAAAGAATGAATATGACAAGTCTGTCAATGGACAAACCATTCATCCCGAGTATCTAGAGCATGTAAGCCAAGGGCCAGAACCCAATTCTGTGATATCATTATCTTCTGGGAAAGCACAGGTTCTTTAAATAAAAAAAATATTCTACTCACTGTGCTCAATGCTGTTTTTATCTGTTATTGCTACTTGCTGAGACCATTTCTTTACAGGTTGTTGAGTCAATTAATGCAAGTTACATTGTGGACTCCCAACTTGAGCCAACCTTGCCGCAGGTTTCTTCACAATTTCATGAGGCATTAAGTTTGAGCTGTGAACCCGAGGTTTCTTGTTTGGTTAGTCTTCAAGCAATTGGGAATCTTTCAGTTCTAACCTCTACTTAAATTTGAACTGGACAGGAACAGAATGATTTGAACATGAATAATCAAGTGGAGGATCAAATTCTAACAGCTGAGGAAACAAGGTCTGCTGCTGCTTCCAGCCCATCTCGTGATACTTCAGTGAATTCTGTTGATTTCAGTGAAACAATCGTCAAAAATGGAACTGGTGCCATTCTGCCCGAAAAGCTGGTATCAACTAGGGAGACTAATAACTTGATATCTGCTAAGACTTCAGAGACAGCTCTTCTTGATGAAAGGTCATTGTTGGCATGCATTGTTCGCACAATACCAACTGGTGGCAGAATTCGGATCAGTTCCACGGTTTGTCTCATAATTTTTCATAAGTCAACTTTGGTAGTAGGTCCTGCATGAACAGGGTGTGACTTGTGTCTGTCAATTGCAGCTACCAAATAGGCTCGGGAAAATGCTCGCTCCTTTACACTGGCATGATTACAAGAAGAAATACGGAAAGCTGGATGACTTTGTAGCCAGTCACCCTGAGGTTTGTTTCTTTCATCCTTTACATTTCCTTTTATAGGCACGTGGACTGTACTTTCTGAAAATCTGAAATTGTGATTTCAGTTGTTTTTGATTGAGGGTGATTATATTCAGCTTCGAAAGGGAGCACAAAAGATGATAGCAGCCACTGCTGCTGTTGCTAAAGTTGCCGCAGCAGCTGCAGCCTCATCTCCTTACTCCCCCATTTTGCCTTCTGTTGCTGTTACTCCAATGGCGCAGCCTAATCAACCAAAGAGGGGTCTCCCATCAGCTAATTCCAATCATGTGAAGAATGGGGATGCTGCTTTCAAGGGGTATGCAGTCATCTCCAAAAATGCAGCTGATGATCATTCACAGCTGTTAGGGATGCAGAAACCAAATCCAAATGGCGTTTCTTTTGGTGTGGCTGGAAATTACTCAAATGTAAAAATACTGAGCAAATCTAATGGAGCAAATTCTGAGAGATCAAGTGTGACTAATGTTGAAAGCAAGGCTTCTGGTCTTGGAAGGTCTAATTCTAATTTTTCTGGAAAGCAACAGGGCAGGTACGTGGCTTAAAACCCTGCAGATAGCTGATGGTCATTTATAAGTGTACGTTTTTATGCCTAAACTTATTGTCTCGTACCATGGCAGGGCAACTGGGGCAGCATTATCTTCTAGAAGATAGTGAGTGATTTGATTGTTGCGTTATATATATTCATTATACATGCAATTTCTGTTCTAGTATAGCACTTTCACAAATAATTCCCGTTTACAATCTAAATTTGAAGCGTCTAAGATAATGAAGAAACTGTGATTGTGCACTGTAGCATTGAAGTTTATGTTTCTCCTTTCTGGGATTTTGCACCTAGCAGGTCTACATTCGTATTGGTTTGTGAAATATTCAGGGCAGTAACAATAATAAAGTGAAAACTAGTTTTATCATTATTAGCGTTATTAGAATTTCATCTTCATTTAACCGAAAGTGTGTTGAAGATTTCATTTTGTTGTGGCAGGATTTACGGATTTGCAATGCCTAAGTGGTGGGATACTGCAAGCATCTTGGGATATGATTTGTATCCTTGGTGTTTTGAATGTGAGAGAATTCTGTGATTGGATCAATGAGCTGACTGACTTTAAATTGTTTTGCACCATATCTGTTAGAAGAAAAAAAAAACACTGCATTTTGTTGTCATACTGAAGCTGCACATTTTATTTCCCATTTATATGTCTCCCTGCACCCAGTTGGAACTATGCATACTCATTCTTAAGCAACTAAAGCAATGGTGATGCAGCCAGCTGCTTGGTTTGCCTTTTGGATTACTTAAGCGTAAATTGCAGTATCAATCAGACCGCCAACTACTTACGTTGTCAATTCCACAATACTACAAAAAAAGTTGAAGAATAGTGAATAGACCTTTGCTCCAGTAGTTTTATTAGATACTGATAAATACTTTTATGAAGTACGAATAGTAATTTAATGAAGTAAAATGAAATTAATGGTAATAAGATAAAACGACTTAAAAGTACTCTTAACGATGGAGACAATCACTGTTATTAGTCTGGCATATATCAAATTAGATTTGTTGAATGATTATACACAGTGATGAATTTAGAAAAATATTATTGACTGGGTCAATATAAATAAAAAAAATTATAGATTTATTTCTATATGGATTCAAAGGTTTCTCTTTTGAAATTTGAATAGATGCCCCTTGACTTGTATTGTAACATTTCAATACCGGGTTAGTGATTAAATTATAAAATTTTAGAATTTGGATATTTAAAGTGGAAAAGTTGAATAGTTTAACGACTTATTTAAAATAATATCAATAGTCATTTAACAAGGAAATAATTAAATAATGGTTTGTGGGTATTATAATACCCATGTGAATCATAATTGAGGAGATAAGTTTCTAGCTATCTTTTCAATTTCTTCTTTCAACTGTGAAGCCTCATAGCCAAGGTGAGTTGATTTTCTTATGGTTAATTTCTGGAAATTTCAAGAGGGTTTTGATTCTTTAGGTGTTAATTAAGTTTAAGGAAAGCTTAATTTGTTCTAAAACAACAAGATGAAATGTATATGAGAGATTAAATATTAGGGGTTCTTAGATGATATCTTGAAATAAAGTTCATAATAAGAATTGAAAGTTGGATTTGACTTGTCATAAGTGTGAATAATAAGTTATAAGTGTTAGAAATAAGTTTGGATTACATGAAAAATTTGGTATGATTCTTAGCCTTAAGAATTTGGATGAAATAAAGGAGATTATATGAACAAATAGTATTGATATGTAACATAAGATTTCATGTCTATGATTTAATGTAATAGAGGGATATAAGTCCAATGATAGTGAAGTATGTGAATATAGTATATGTGTTATGCAATATGTGACAATAAGATATGAAGTATAGGAAAGGATTATATGAGTTATATGAAAAACATGATTCAAAGTTCTGTGATTTCATTATCACAAAAGATAAGATATGTGATGGGAATGATACAATAAGAAGCTATGTGATAAAAAGATATAGATGTGATATAAAAGTGTGTATGCGAAATGACATGATAGGTGATGAAAATCGTAAGCCTATATGGATATGTGATAGAAATGGTAACATGTGAAATGATATGCAAGAGAATGCCTATGTTATGTGATACGAGAGCTATAAGTATAGTTGGCATGTCATGATTCGATGATTACCGATGTCCTTTGAGACATATGGATAGATTTTACCTGTCTTTCGGGACATATGGACAGTATTACCTATGTCTTTCGGGACATATGGACAGAATTACCTATGTCTTTCGAGACATATGGACAGTATTACCTATGTCTTTCGGGACATATGGACAATATTAGTTATGTTTTTCGGGACATATGGACAGTATTACCTATGTCTTTCGGGACATATGGACAGAATTACTTATGTCTTTCGGGACATATGGACAGTTACCTATGTTCTTAGTAACATATGGATAGGTCCTTTGGGACGCATATTTCATATGTAACTTAGTGGATTTTATATGAGATGTGGTGATAACATAAGTGTACATAACCTTATCGTATTTGTATACCTTGAGTTCTCAACAATGTACATGGGCTAACAAAGAAATTTAATAAGTATATTGAATATGAAATGTTAAACGTGTTGATAAGGATATATGTGCATGTGGGTATATGTTACAGAAATGATATATGTTTTTTGTTATGATATGATAGTAATAAATGTTCATGCATTTGGTATGAATTATATAATGTTAAATGTATTTCTTTATGAAATGTTTTATGGTTTCCATTATATGTTTTATATGCCTCACTAAGTCATCGACTTAGCGTGTGATTGTTTCACACGTAGGTTTAGAAAGAAAAAAGAGAAGTAAAGAGGAACAAGACAGGTAGTTCTCCTTACCGAATATCAGATCAGGAATATAGTTGAATTACACGTATTTGGTTATATAGAATTGAGTTGGCATGTAATATAAAAGATTTGAATCTGATATGCTCTAATTGGTTTTGTAAAATTATATGATTGAGTTTTGTAAGGTTTTAAACGTGTATATGTAAATGGTAATTTTATACGGATGGAAGCTTAAGTTTTTATGAATTTATACGTATTTTTACGAAAGTTACTATAGCATTATTGTAGCATTACTGTAGCAGTGCATCGATGCACTGTAGCAGTGCATCGATACACAATTGATATTCGAAATATTTCACTGTTCGTGGTACTGTTCATGTCATTATTGTTCACAGTATTGTTCATACCGTTTTTTACTGTTCATAAATACGTTTTTGACTTGAATTTTTATACTGAAACATAATTTAATAGAATATTGTGTTATTTTCTTAAAATGAGTTCAAATGTTTTGATATTTTATAAGAATATCATTTTAAAAAGTCAATGTGACATCTCAGACTCGTATTCGGGTCAGATACGGGTTGGGGTGTTACATGTATCAACAACTATTTCAGTGGGAACACTTCCGTGTGTATTCTCAACGTCTAATTTGAGTGGCTTTCAATTTTGAAAAGTAAGAATCTATTGTTTTTCTCTTCATATTTCAACCTAGGAAAATAAATAAAATAATGAATATGGATTCCTATTACCCTAAATTCATCCATTATAGATAAAAAAAAATAAATAATAATAATAACAACAACTAAGAAAAGCCAAAACCATCAATCAAAATAGTTAATTACCTTTCAAATTTCACCTCTTGGGATAATATAATGTTGCAGAGAGAGGATATATTCAATCAAAATAATTGATTGTCTTAATGCCTTTCAAATTCTATCTTTGCTTTTAAAAGAATCGTATAGGGAGAGGCCTTTTAAATCGCATGGGCCCTATACTCTCTAATTTCTAAGCTACGACTAGGGCATATTGTACATACCACAGATATTCATGTCTATCCAAGCAAAATTGAGGCTATCTTGAGTTGGAAGCAACCCAAGAATATATCTGAGTTTTACATTTTCTTGGGTTTGCTGAGTATTACAAGCATTGTAAAGGGTTTCTCCATCATTGCTACCCCTTTGACGAAGATGTTAAGGAAGATTATTCCTTTTGTCTAGGTTGATGCTTAGCATGAGAGTTTTGAGGAATTAAAGACCGCTTTGACCCAAGTCCCAATTTTAATTCAACTTGAGCACGAGAAGGATTTCACGGTCTATAACGATGCTTCACGCTATAGACTTTGTTGTGTTCTGATGCATGAAGAGAGGGTAGTTGCTTATTCGTCTCATTAACTAAGGTCGTATGAGTGTAATTATTCGATCCGTGATTTGGAGTTAGTAGCTGTGGTATTTTCCTTAAAGATATAGAGCACTATCTCTATGGGGAGAAGTGTTATATCTTTACCGATCACAAGAGTATGACATATATTATTACTTAGAAAAAAACTTAATTTCAGAAAATGATGTTGTCTTGAGATTCATAAGGATTATGGTTGCAACATTGAGTATACTTGGAAAAAGCTAATATTGTTGCTGATGCTTTGAGCCGTAAGACAATATTCGATTTGAGGTCATTATTTAACAGGATAAAATTATACAATGATGACATTCTATTAGTAGAATTACAGGTTAAGGCTACCTTGGATGAGAAGCTTAAGGCCAAACAGTTTTTAGATAGCTCTTTGATTCCCATTATTGAGCAAGTTGAGCATAGGTTCACCTCAAATTAAACTTTTGACCAGGCTAGGGTTTTGTGCTTCAAGGATCGTTATTATGTGCTCGATTATACATAGTTGAGGTGGGCTATCCTTCATGAGGTTCACAGTAGTCCTTATTGCTATGCACCTAGGCGGAGATAAAATGTATCATAATATGAGAGAAAGATGCCACTAGGTTGGCATGAAGAAAGATATTTCTAATTATATTGATAGATGCCTGACTTGTCAGTAGGTTAAGGCAGAACATCAACATCCGTCTGGTCTATTGCAGCCTATCATGATTCCTGAGTGGGAGTGACATTAGATTACGATGGACTTTGTTACTGGTCTATCTCTAACTCATTCGAATAAAGATTATGTTTGGGTGATTATTGATAGACTTACCAAGTCAACTTACTTTTATCCCTGTTCGAGTTTATTATTCTCTAGACAAACTAGCTAGTTGGTATATCTCAAGATTGTCAGATTGCATGATATTCCATTATCTATCATTTTTTATCAAGATCCAAGATTTAATTCGAGGTTTTCAAAGGCTTTACGCGAGGCTCTAGTCACTCACCTGAATTTCAGTACAACTTTCATCCTTAGATGGATGGTCAGTCAAACAGGGTGATCCAGGTTCTAGAAGACATATTACGGGATTACGTGATTCACTTTTGTGGTATTTGAGAGGACTTGTAATGCCCTAATTCGATTTAGCCTAAAGGTCGAAGGACAAAAGCATTACACAGGACTACTGAAGTGGCTAACCCAATTTTTTTTTAAAAACATTTGTAAACATCATACAAAAACCATCCATAGAAGTAATAAAATAAAAGCATAACATTTAAGTTTACAAAATAAAGGGAGCTCCAATGGTACGTCTCCAAAATACATTAGTTCTAAATAAAGTTTATGACTTGAAATAATACAAGGGTCTATGACAATAAATGCCCCCTAAAAGACTCAAGACGTACTTCGAATTGCTGCTAATCTGGAATGTGATTGCACGATATGCTCTTCAATGATCCTTCTACTAACCTGTGCACAAAAACAAATTTCGAATGATGAGCTCAAAAGCTCAGTGCCACAATAATAACTATGTTATAATACATGCATTCAATAACTGAACATGATAGCAAGTGAAGACATGAGCATACATTGCATATAACGACATGCTGAGGTAAGTCTAGTGGTGTGATTGGAGGAATTTTCTACATCTCAAGATGAAACCCCTAGCCTACCTAGGATACTCTCAAGTATCGTGGTGAGATCTGGAATTTACTGCATTGAAAGCATACGACCGGCCAACTTACTCCTTCAAGTCTTGGGGCATTTGCACCCAGTCGGCAACTGAAGTACCTAGCGCGCTATCTAAACTATGTCTGAATATTCTAACATGCAAGATGATCGTCATACAGCTAAAGTGACCTAGGTGTTCTAGTTGTTTCTCGAGCATCTTACAAGGCTAGTTTTATGTCATCCTATTTCATGTGGTTGCTAGTTGTATTTTGTATTCATTTGTTGTTCTCATTTGTAGTTTTATTTGAAGGAGTTTCGGTGCTAATGATCCCTCTTCCCCAATCCCTTGATCATATTGGGTTTTTTTACCCAAATCAAAGCTAGTACCGATACTGACCCATTCAGTATCGATATTGACTCTTGGGTGTTGGTATTCACCCTTAATACCGATACCAAAATAGGCTACTAGAGTCTAAAAAGGTTTACCAGTATCGATACCCCCGTCCGAGTACTGATACTTATATACTAAGGTGTCAATACTATCTTGAGTACTAATATTAAATTTAGCTTTGATGTTTGAAAAAGTGACTTAGTATTGATACTCTTACCTGGAGTATCAATACCCATAACATAATATCGATATTCCCTTGAGTACCAATACCAAACTTAACTAATAGACTTGAATAATGAAGGTGGTATCGGAACTCCACCCTTGAGTATCGATACCTAACGTACAATATTGATACCCAAGGGACGAGTATCGATACTCTCAGCCAAAAACCCCTTGTTTAAGGTTGCCTCAAGAACAATATTGGTACTATTCATCCTGTATCGATACTAGAACTTAGAAATGCCTTATTTTGGGTACAAAAATCTAACTCAACACTCCTCGTTTGCCCCTTTGAGACCTTTAATCATTATTTAAGTATTATGTGAGTTATTAGGGGTTACAAGGAGCCATTTTTCATGTTGAATAAAATCATAACTAAAATTTACCATAAAATGCACATACATGCTTCATGAACTCGACATACTAATAATGAACACCCATTGAGTAACAAGTTGTATACATAAGTTAGAAATGTGTTACCTTGATCCTATGTTGATGAAAATGCTCAAGGCTCAACCAAGAAATAACTTTTCCTTGCCTTTGGTCTTAAAGCTTTCTCCAACCTCTTTCACTAATCAAAGATGAGGAAAATAAGTTACTAACTCATTTAAGAACTTAAATTGAAGTTAGGTATACTCCATATGGCTTGAATCTACAAAAAATGATCTAAAACAAAAAGGTTTCCTAAACCCCCACTAAAACCCACTTAAGGTGACCATAACCAAAATTTACATTTAAGGGCTTGAAT
Organism: Hibiscus syriacus; assembly: GCF_006381635.1. Classification (NCBI taxonomy): domain Eukaryota; kingdom Viridiplantae; phylum Streptophyta; class Magnoliopsida; order Malvales; family Malvaceae; genus Hibiscus; species Hibiscus syriacus. The sequence goes on along the minus strand of NW_024063149.1, from coordinate 82,572 downwards.
GAAAGCTTGAGCGAAGGATATTAAGGTTCTTACCTGAAGATTTTTGACAAGCTTTGAAATGCTATGAAGTTTCCACCTTTTATTGAAATATTGAAGGAGGCAAAGAGAGTTTGAAATAGAGAAGAATAATAAGACAAAAAGATGATGAAAATGAGATATGAGAGGGGAAAACGTGATATCATCAATTTTTAATGGAAAATAGCATTTTAAACTAATATTGGTATAATTGCTTCCCTGGTCCTCCCAACTTTAGTTACAATTTAAAAATACCCTTTTTATCATTAATAAGGTCCAACACAAGCTTAATTCCACACTCACTTGGACTAAGGCTTTCTTACAAAGCTAATGAATTTATCCAAGGCCCCCACAGTTTAGCTCAAAACTCCTAACTCGAGATTTGGGGTGTTATAGGATTACTTGCCTTTGGACGAGTTTGCATATAATAATAACTATCAAGCCAATATTTGTACTCTTATATGTTGGATTGAGTTGCGTGATAGAAATACTTTAGGTCCAAAGTTAGTTTAAGAATCGAGTATATTGTTAGACTGATCCATGATTGCTTGAGAGATATATTTGATTGACAGAAGTCTTATGTCAATTAAAAGAGGAAAGATATTGAGTTTGAAGCTGGGGATAAGGTATTTCTAAAATTATCTTTGTGAAAGAAAGTGCTGAGATTTGGACACAAGGGTAAGTTGAGTTTGAGATTTATTGGGCCACATCATATTTTGAAAATAGTCGAACCTGTTGCATATCAGGTTCAGTTACCTCCTAGATTAGACGTATTCATGGTATCTTCCATATGTCTATGCTGAGACTATATCGTCTACATCTGAGTCACATTATTCAGATTGAGGATGTTAAGTTAAAACCTGATTTATCATATGATGAGGAGCTTATGCAGATTTTAGTGGGACGAGAGAGTTCTTTGGAATAGATATATTTTGATGGTAAAGGTTCATTGGAGTAATTATGGTTCCGCAAAAGCTACCTAAGAGACAGAGGAATCGATAAATGCTCACTTTCTGTATCTGTTTGATTCAGGTGAATTTGGAAGGATGAAATTTTCTTTAAGGGGAAGAGTTGTCACACCCTAAGTTTTCTAGGTTAATAATAATATCCCCTTATATTAATTTTGAGGGCTAAATTGGCACCTATTAAATTTTATTAACCAACCTGCAACTCAAGGGGAGTTCAGGACCTTAAGCTATGTTTTATCCATCTACATTTGACTCTGGAATTGATAAAAAGAGATAAAAAAAAGTATAATTTATAAGGTTTAAACTTGTGACCAAAAAGAACCTAACTTATGCCCTTACCAATTAGGCTAAGTCACTGCATATGACATGAAACTATGAAAATATATATTAAACTGGCCAATATGGGATTTCTAGAACCCTCAATCCATTCTTTTCATTTAGCTCAGCCCTCGTGAAAAACCATTTCCCATAAATCATTCACATTCAGTCATTCAAACTGTTGCCCATCACTGTTCAACCTTCATCGAATGTCTATGGCGTGCACCATCATCACCCTCGTGTCCTCCATCATCATACGACCAAATCCCAACTGTCAGTTACTGTGGTCGACCATCGTTCGCTAAAAGTCAGCAAAAAACCATTAAATCTCACTATTGTTAATCTAGATCATCGTTCGTTGATGAACGTCACTGTCCATACCAGTGTGAAAGCCTAGTCACCGCGATTAAAACCCTACCGACCATACTCGAGAATACCATTCGTTAGTCGTAGAGAACCCTTCAAAGGTTCATCGAAGCATAGATCGATCGTCTATATTTTTTGATATTTCCAGCTACCTCCTTCATCTGTTCATTACACCTCTATCACCACAGTATTCCCTGGGCAGTTTTAATTAAAACCTAGTCAGGTTTGTCCCCTCATTGTCGCTCCTTCATCGTTGTTGCTGGGTAAGTTGTTTAGTCACTTTTTGAGTGTTTCTTTGATTTTTTGCTAGGTATTTGAGATGATTTGAGTTGATTTTGGTATTCAAGCTTATCCCAGTTGATCGGACGATCTCTGTCGTTGTTTTGGCCGTCGCACGCATCGCCACGCGCCACGCGCCACCCCTACGCATGGGGCTTCTCCTCCAATTGAAATCCTTTTATAAACTGGTCTAGTTAACTGACCCGTTCTTAGTCAAATCGAACCAGTATGAGTCAACTTGAATTGGTCTGACCTGTTGTCCTTGACTGAACCTTTGACTTTGACCAGTGTAGATTTTGACTTGACCAAAAGTTGACATTTTTTTGAAAAGTCATATTTTAGGTTTTTCAACGTCTTGAGTCTGATTTTGTGGTTCGTTTTGCAAAATTCTAACCCAAAAGCCTTCAAACCGAACTTTAAATTTGATCATACATATACATTAAACTTTTTTATTTAAGTGCATTTAAATTATGGTTAAGAAACTTATATGTACTATTATTATTAAGGTACTTGTGATTCTCTGAACCGTTCGTTTGCTTGACACAACTCCTCTCGACTCGTTCAACCGTGCGAGCCTGTGATTACTCGTATGATTTTACAAACCATCTGAATACTTAGATTTAGATATAACTTCAATAGTAACCATGTTTCATTATGACTTAGGTTTGAGTACTGCTATAAAGCGTGACGAGACTGGTACTCATTAGACCTCTCATACTGATCTTTTTTGCGATGCGTGTTCCTTGTGTGCTATATAAAATATTTTGAATACTTGTTTGATTTATCATGTGTATATGGTTGTTCTATCTGTTTGAAATATGATCATTTTATGTGATTTGACCTTTGAATTATTTATCTGATCGAGATCCTGATTTTTGATTTAGTGATTATAAACTATGTTATATGATACATGTTTTATGGTTACCAGTTTTACTGAGAAACAAATATTTCTGATTTATATTTTCCTGAATCTACTGGTATTATCTAAAAATATTTTATTGGGGTACTTTCTCGAATGTGATATGAAGTCTCTACAGGGTCAACTTTGATCAAACTGGTAATTTCTTACGGAATTAAGGCGATCCTTAGGTAAGTTCTTGGGCCTAGGGTAAGACCTTATAGATCTTCAGGCACTCTCTTAGGATGGCTCATAGCCTAATGGGTATAGGGTAAGTCCTTATGAACCTGAGGCACCCTATCAGGTGGGCTCATACGCTTCAATTAGGGTAAGTTCTTATGGCCCAATGTATTCTCTTAGATTGACTCTTATACCCAATAAGTATATGGTAAGTCTTTATGGATACGATTATAGGGAACTGTATGTTGGTGTGCGGTTGGAGGGTAGCTATGTGATTTATTAAAAACCCTACTCTCTCCTTCTATTATGTTAGTGAATAAATTGTAAAACTTAGTAGTATATTTTATATTGCACTTACTGAAACACATTGAGTTCCCTATCTCACTCCCCAAACTTTCTCTTTTTTCATGTACTTTTGGTTAGGCACCCTAGATTTGACACTTAGAAGATCGAAACATTACGTATAATACATATTGTTATAACATTTTCATCTTCCAAACTGCCTTTATTTGGTGACATGTGACTATATTTTGATATATTTATTTTAAGACATTTTTATTTTACTACTGATGTATGGGTTATCATGATTTTAAAGTATTGAAGAATGTTTTAGAAATTTTTATGTAATTTGTTAGATCTAGTCGTAACGGATAGGTTGGATCTAAAGATTTACATAAAATGTAGAAGTTTATGGAAATTTCAAAGAATTTTGTTAAGTATGTTTGATATTTATATGGATTTAAACATGATATAATGATAAAAAATGTCCTTAATGTTTAATGAAATAGTTACTTAGGAAAAATGATTTTTATGTGGATGTACACTATTAATTAATAGAGAAAATAACCTTAGTGACCAAAAATGCCTTATAATATACAATTTTAACCAACTTTTTTTGGATTTGCCAAAATAACCAACTAAATCGCAATGCGATCGATAATTCGCAACGCGATCTCCGGTATCTCAAATTAGTTTCCAGATTCGCAACGCGATTCTGACTATCGCATTGCGATTTTCCAAATTCGCGTTGCGATTTTCCTAATTCGCAATGCGAATACGTAAATCGCAACGCGAATTTGAAAAATCGCAATGCGAATACGTAAATCGCAACGCGAATTTGAAAAATCGCAATGCGAATACGTAAATCGCAATGAGAATACGTAAATCGCAATGCGAATACGTAAATCGCAATGAGAATACGTAAATCGCAATGCGGATATGTAAATCGCAATGAGAATACATAAATCGCAATACGGATCTGACTATCGCAACGAGATTCTGACTATCGCAATACTGAATTTCAAATTCACAACTCAATTTCTGAATTCGCAACAGGTTTTAGTTTCGCAACACAAATGTTTTGGGTATATAACTACGCAGCAGCAGCAACTCATAACCTAAATCCCTAAATCACAACTCATTCCATCTCCATCTATCACTCTCTCCGGCGACATCCGTTCCTATATCTAATGACATCCTTCCCCATCCGGCAACATGTTTTAGTTTCGCAGCTCGTTTGTTTAGTAAATTAATTTACAATAATGAAATCATCTAATGTTGATAATGTTTGGATAGATTTGTGTTTTGGAGGGTCATGGGAGAATGTTCATGGTGTTTTACAATATATGCTTTTACCCATGAATCTTCAACTAAAATTGTCATTAAAAAGTTAACTTATGAAACTCTAATGTTACGTGTTGCAAATAAATTGAATTTAGAGCCCTTAAGTGGATTTAAGCTATCTTATCAGAGAAAAGGTAAAGTTTATTTGTTAACGGACAATGAAGATGTTGAACGATTCATTGCTTACTTAGTGCTTTGCAAGATGATGTTACATTGTATGTTGTTGAACCTAGAAGTAGTGAAGTTGGGTCAGTAGCGGGTAGTAATCAACTAAGTTTTTCAACCCCAATTTATGGTGCTCAAAATTTAATGGTTCCACCACAATTTCATCACCAAGCAAATTTTGTTTCACCATATTTCCAATACCAAACACAATCTCAAAACCCACAACCTTTCCCTAATCCAAATCTCAATCAACTTTCAGCACCAAATTCCGGTTTTCGTATTAACCAGTTAGACGATGATGAGCCAACAGAAAAAATTATGAGTACTAGTTGGTATTCGAAATTTGATCTTGGTCAATACCCGGACTTTGATCTTGGTCAATACTCGGATTTTGATGATGTTTCAGAAGAAGAAACAGACCCTGCGTGTAATGATTTTGATATTGGTCAATACCCGAATTTTGATGATGAAACAGCCGCTGTCGAGGAAGATGTTGTTGATGATAATGAGGAGGAAGTTACGACTGTGAATGAACATGTTGAACATCCATTCTGTAATTCATATAACACTGAAAAAGAAAAAGAAGAAGAAGAAATCCCCAAAGAAAAGTCCCCGAAGAAAATGCCACGGGAGTATAACTAGAATATGCCAGAAATACTTCAGATACCGGAAGAAGAGTTGGTAAAGATAGCAGTTGATTGTTACACAAAAAGTATTCGTATCAAGAAAGATGATTGTTTTGATACAAAGGAAGACTTGAAGATAGCTTTGTATACGAAATGTGTGGAAGATGGCTATCAACTAAAAGTTAACAAATCAAGCAAAGATCGTTTCGAAACAAGGTGTATGATTGACAAAAACTGTACGTGGCGTATGATTGCAAAGAGGATAAAAGATTGCGAAATGTTTCAAGTTAGGACTTTTATTGATAAACATACATGTTCAAGAACCCAAGTTTTTCCTCACCATAGACATGCAAACAAAAAGGTGTTGGGTGGTTTTCTGGCTGAGGTAATGTTTTTGAATGGCAGGGTATATCGGGGACATGAAATTATGACTGACATGAATGCTCGGTTCAAGATTAGTATCTCATATTCTCAAGCTTAGAGAGCCAAATATTATGCCTTGGAATTGTTGAGGGGGTCGCCAGAAGCATCGTTTGCCCAACTGTCGGCTTATTGTCATATATTAAAGCTGAAAAATCCTGGGTCGGTAACTTATATCAAAACAGATAGAGATGGACGCTTTGAGTTGCTGTTTATCGCCATTGGTGCTGTGGTTAGTAAATCAATATAATTTTGTTGACTCATTTTTGTTAGTTACATGCATTTCACATTTAAATGATTATATTTATTGTATATGATTTTGTAGATTCGTTCGTTTATTACTTGCATGCGCCCAGTTATTATAGTTGACGGAGCACATTTAAAAGGTCGATACCTTGGAGTAAACTTATTAGCAGTAGCCATGGATGCTAACAATGGGATACTGCCAATAGCTTACGGGGTTGGTAAATCTGAAACCTCTGATTCATGGACATGGTTTATGGGGCAGCTTTGGGATTACATAGGTCCTATTAGCAATCTGACAATCATATCGATAGGGCAAACTCAATTGACAACGCTGTTAGAAGATGTTTCCTAGATGCTTTTCATGGACTTTGTGGTGTTCATTTGTATAGAAATCTAAAATCAAGGTCTGCTGGTATAAAAAATCACAAATGGACATACTGGAAGGCTGTAAAAGCTTATCGGGAAGTGGATTTTAATAAGCATATAAACTGTTTAAGACGAATTTTGCCTCAGTGTGCTCAAACACTAGAAGATGTCGGGTTTGAAATATGGTCAAGAGTACATCAACTTGGAGCAAGATATGGTTTCATGATGTCTAATAGTGCAGAATCAATCAACGCTCTAAGTCGTCATTCCTGAAAATTACCCATTACTATGTTAATGGAGTATTTTCGAGCCTCTATTCAACAGTGGTACTACAAGAAAAGAAACCATGCAGGTATTATTTCTTTAAATTCGTAACTTATCATATATTTTACTAAGTATTATTTATTTAAATTTATAGGAACATTGGAACATCGTGTTACACCATGGACTGAAAAAAAGATAACGAAACGTGTTGTGAAGTCAACGTCATGGAGAGTTGAACCATGTTCAAACACTTTGTTTGAAGTACTGGATAATAACTTAAATGGGCTTGTCGATCTGAATAGAAAGACGTGTAGTTGTATGAAATGGAAAACATCTGGTTATCCGTGTGGCCATGTTATAAAAGTTGCTCTTCATCTAAACCAAGATGATTCAAGCGCATACGCTATGGATTACTACACTACAGAAGTATATTGACAGACTTATGTCGAGATTGTCTACCCTATTCCACATCCTTCTGAGTGGGACATACCAGATGACTTACAAACTGTTTTGCCACCATCCATAGACAGAAGGCTACCTGGCCGACCAAAAAATCACGATCATATACCGTCTAAGGGTGAAGAGAAGAAGGGATCGACATGTAGTCGGTGCAAGGAAAGTGGTCATACAAGGTTGACATGTGGATCACCAGTGCCATCACAATCATCTTTTCCTCTACCAAAATATGGATCCTCATCAAAATCCCAATCACAACCGGCTTCACCTTTTGGGACTGTTAACTTAGGTGATATTTAAATGCAAATGTTGTATTATGTGTATATTATGTGTAAACTTTTAACATTTTCAGTTAGGCATGTATTAGTAACTTGAGTTTGAACATTGCTATGATATATAACATTCATTTGACTATCGCAACGCGAATATGACTATCGCAACACGGAAATGACTATCGCAACGCGGAATTGACTATCGCAACGCGGAAATGACTATCGCAACGAGAGAATCGCAATGCGAAATGAAAATCGCAACGAGTGAATCGCAATGCGAAAATGAAAATCGCAACGCGAATTTAGTTTTGCGTTGCGATTTTCATTTTCGCATTGCGATTCTCTCGTTGCGATTTTCATTTCGCATTGCGATTCTCTCGTTGTGATAGTCATTTCCGCGTTGCGATAGTCTGTTTTGCATTCAACATAATGCAGATTGAAATCAACAAATCAACTATTACATTTCAATCAATTAAACAAGCACAAATAATAATTATGTACACATCAATTAAACAAATAAATATTTACAAATCATCTTTTACAAATCAATTAAACAATCAAAAAATAATAATAAGAATTATTTCCTCATCAATTATTATTGAATCAACTTTTGCACCCATACATCCATTTCACGCAGCTCACTTCAGGATTAACCTGCAGAAACCAAACATTGAATCAACAACACTTTCTACACATCTAAAACCTACAAACAGCAAATTATTGAATTCTAGCTACTTAACCAAACATTTTCAAACCAAAAAGAGTATATATGTTTAACAACACTTGCATTTGACTTACAAATTGTTTATGGACACTTTCATAACGCGGATGCAGGTAGGCAGTGTCTCGCATATATCGCTCTAGCCATAAAATGTCGAAACCACAAGCCTACTGCATCCTATCTCTATCGGTGGGAAGTAGAAACTGTGTACTTCCTGTTGTCAAACGCTCCAATCACATGCATACGAGAGGACCACAATCCCCTCTGGCTTCCTTCGTTTTTGTGGCGCGGTCTCGTCTCTGATAACTGTAACATTGAACTTCTTTGGCTTCTTGTTTCCAGAATTAGTCCAATAATTAATTACATCCAAGAATTTAGCCAAATGAGAGCTCCATCCCTTAATAATATCTCTCAAATCAGAAAATGATATGTAATTTATCATGCTGTCATATACTATTGTCTTTAGGGATGGGAGCTGAAGCTCGACAAGAAGCCAATGAGTACGTTCTAAAACAAGGATAAACACCTGCATCAAAATGTAATAATTCAAATTGCGCACTTATTTATGAACACCTTTAAAATATTTAAACAAATATACTAACCTTATCGACCTCCCACCATACAGGATAAAGTTTAGCTTGTCCATTAGCCAACACATATGATTCCTGTCGTTGATTCTTCAAGTGAACTACGTGAAAAGACGTCGGCATAATTGTATATCGCGTTTTTTATATTTTTCTTCAATTTCCTTACAATTAGAAGACGTGTCACCCATGCATCAATATGCTGTTTAAAAAAGACATATATTAGTGAATTACATAAATTTTTTAAAAAAATTAATCAAACTGAAATATAAGAAGAAATATAAGACTTACCCCCCATCGAAATAGCCGTTGTCTTCAACCCCTAATAATACACCCCACCAAGACCGTTCAATCAAAAAATGCATATCATCGTTGAGTTTGTATATGTCAGCGTAACACCCTTGACTCCGCTCATGTAGATAAAAATCAACTGCGGTCTTAGCCCAAAGGTTATTATCCATAATTGTTTCCGGTAGTTGTTTCCTCTCCACTTCATCTGCCGGAATGGTACTGGTCGGTAACTTATACGAAAGCCAACAGTCATCCATCATGTCCGGCACGTAAGGGGGCTTCTCAATAATTCGATATATTACGCAGTGTGAGTCGGGCTCTAGAATGTTGGGAGGGACCTCTTCAACGATGACAGTTGAACGGTGGGAGGGGACTCTTGAGGGATGATAGGGGCCTCTTGAACGATAGGGGAGGCCTCTTGAACGATGACAGGTGAGTCAGACTTTTTCTTACGGCATTAAACAGTGAAAAAAAGACAAATATATTTCAAACTTGCACGGTATTCACCAAAGTCATTATTATATAATTGTTCACAAAATGCATCAGATAACATTCCAGAAGTAAGCACTTATATAAACATTTAAAAGGATAACATATAGGTTTAGTGCAGGTTCAATGACAACACAAAGAGTAGTAGTTTATTCTTGAAACTTAAATTTTCAACACTGTGAAGTTAGTATTTGTCTTTTGGTTGAAGTAATGCAATTCATTCAAGTTTCAATTTGCAGAAGAAGAATAGAATCTGAAACTTAAAATCGCAACGCGAAAATGACTATCGCAATGCGAAAATGACTATCGCAATGCGAATTTGACTATCACAATGAGAGAATCGAAATGCGATTTTCATTTCGCATTGAGATTCTTTCGTTGCGATGGTCAAATTTGCATTGCGATAGTCATTTTCGCATTGCGATAGTCATTTTCGAATTGCGATAGTCATTTTCGCGTTGCGATTTTGTTGTTGCGATTTTCATTTCGCATTGCGATTTTCTCATTGCGATAGTCATTTTCGCATTGCGATAGTCATTTTCGCATTGCGATAGTAAACTATTCTTCTTCTGCAAATTGAAACTTGAATGTATTGCATTAATTTAACCAAAAGACAACCAAAAACAAATACTAACTTCACAGGGTTAAAGAATAAACAGTTAAACAGTATTGGCAGCAACAGAATGAATTTACTAAGCAATCTAAGTGAAATTACGAGTAAATTTATCATCAGGTTAAATATGAAAAATATTAAACTTACCTCGTTGCGTAGAGTATGAACCTCGTTCTGCAACGATGCTACAATCTCACGTAGAGCTACTACCTCACCACGTAAAGTAGAAACCTCAACATGCGATGCACCATTGTCATCACGTAAAGTACCGACCTCCTCACGCAAGGCATTGACCTCATTACGTAACTCCCCTAACTCATCCCGTGGAGGTGGAGAACAGGGAGATAAACGTCGTGGCATCTTTGCCGGTCGCCTATCATGAGGTGATGGTGGAGAAGAGGATCGATGATGTGACAGAATAGGTGATGACTCTCGTTGTGGAGGTGTATATTCGGGTCGATCAGGTGATGGCTCTGGGTGAGGTGATGGCTCTCGAAGTGGTGGCTGCTCATCATCCGTGCCATCAAAAAAAAGCTTACTAGCTTGCCACCAATCAGTGACAAGCTCAGCTTCCGTGGGTGTCAGCCTCTGTAATGGAGTGTTGGCCTCCTAACAATATAAAAGCTCAAACAAAATTAAACGTGCACTAGTAATAACTTGTTTATAAACATATGGTAGTATTTGTGTTAACTTACATTATTTATTGTAGTATACGGTAGTAAATCTTCTCATTGCTGCAAGGACCGTTTCCTCTTCCAGGAAATAGCCCTAGGAATATCATTAGAAGTTTTTAATGCATATGTCTGCATGGCGGGAAAGACCTCAAATATCCAAATCTACAAACAATATAATAACAAACATTAGTAATTGTTAAAGAATTAATTATAATTTTGGAAACATTATATAAAAATATTACCTTAAAGGCCCAAATAAAGCCTGACAAAGTGTATTTGGAAACATCGCCACGCAAACGTTTTCGATCATCAAAGGCAGACGACAACTTATTCCATGTAGCTCTCCATAGATACGAACCCCACGGAAACAGGTTCCATGCATTTAGGTCCTTTACCAATTTAATTAGATCATTAGGAATAGGTTGTCAGACCTCTCTACCTAAAAAGCTGGCTTGCAAAAGTATTAGAAGGCATACTCGGACAACATCGACGTCATCCATCCGAGTAAAACCATCTTTCTTATTCAATAATCTCGTCAAGTCTTCCACGTGTAAATTTGACAGCTCAGGAAAAAGCCGGGAAAACCATGATAGGCGGGTAATATGTCTAGTGTACCGATCTACATCATTGTGCCCGAAGCGTAGACCAGTGATTAAGAAAAACTCCTCCCGCCCAAAACACGTATACGCCGGTGGAAAATCAAACCATATCTCTTCATCACGACGTTGTATAGTCTCTGGTAGATCGCTAGTCATGGTTTGAAGAAACAGATGGGTCAACATAGCATCTCCACCCGAATGTTGTACTTTCAGCCATGGCCCGAAGCAAGTATCCTCAAATATTTTTCTTTGTACAGATGAAAGCTTCGACGCAATTGTTTTGGCCAGGCTTACTTTATTTCTTAAGGTCAATTGAGTCGAATAAAAGTTCTGCAAAAACAATAAACATACCAAGTTAGATATACCAAAAACTACACTGTGAAGATATAACAAGAACAATAAACATAAAGAGTAGTAGTTTATTCTTCAAACTTAAATTTGCAACACTGTGAATTTAGTATTTGTCTTTGTTTTTTGGTTGAAGTAATGTAATTCATTCAAGTTTCAATTTGCAGAAGAAGAATAGTTTCTGAAACTTAAAATCGCAACACGAAAATGAAAATCGCAATACGAAAATGACTATCGCAAATCGAATTTGACTATCGCAACGCGAAATGAAAATCGCAACGACAGAATCGCATTGCGATAGTCATTCTCGGTTTCAAATACTAAAATTGAAAGAAACTTGAATTGATTGCATTACTTCAACCAAAAGACAAAACAAAGACAAATACTAACTTCATAGGGTTAAAGACTAAACAGTTTAGCAGTATTGCCAGCAATCGAATGAATATAATAAGCAATCAAAGTGAAATGGTTAATCTATTATTGAAAACACCAGTAAACTTATCATCAATTTCAATATGAAAAACCTAATAATAATGCAAAAATTTCAAAATAAAAATAATTAAAAAAACTTACCCTCGGTGGTTGATTTGGTTGATTTTCCATTTCTGACCATGAATGATTTCGCCGGAGATGGAGACTGATATCGTCGGAGATGGGGACTGATTTCGTCGGAGATGGGGACGGATGTCGCCTTAGAGAGTGAGAGATGGAGATGAGACTGAGTTGTGATTTAGGGTTTTAGGTTATGAGTTACGATTATGGGATATACTGTGGACGGTTCAGTGTTCTGATATATTAATATATTCGTGTTTGGAATTTGAAAAAAAAATATGTGTTGGATACGAATGGCGCTATGTAAATCGTATTGCGATAGTCAGATTCGCGTTGCGATTTACGTATTCGCATTGCGATTTACGTATTCGCATTGCGATTTTCCAAATTCGCGTTACGATTTACATATTCGCATTGCGAATTAGGAAAATCGCAACGCGAATTTGGAAAATCGTAATGCGATAGTCAGAATCGCGTTGCGAATCTGGAAATTGATTTGCGATACCGGAGATCGCGTTGCGAATTATCGATCGCATTGCGATTTAGTTGGTCATTTTGGCAAATCCAAAAAAAGTTGGTTAAAATCGTATATTATAAGGCATTTTTGGTCACTGAGGTTATTTTCTATAATCGACCAACTATTCAAAATAGAGCTTTTTGCCTTAAAGTACAATGTTAAGAGTTAAAATATTTCGAAATAAAAAAAGGAGTAAAGTTATTTTTTTACTATGAAATGAAATAGTAAGGGTTAAAATATTGAAAGCTGTTTAAATGACAACGTTGCGTCGAGTATGTCATAAGAGGCGACGTCGTTTTAGTTGAGGTCGATTCTTTTTTTTTAATAGAAGAAATTAGTTTCTACAGAAAAAAGAAGAAAAAGAAAGGGGGAAGATCAACGAGACAACAATGGGCTACGTATTGAGGGTAAGATTGGCTTCGTTCTTCACGGGGGCGGCAACGGCTTCGCTTATGGGTCTCTACATCCTGTACAAGGATTATAAGGTCGCACACGAATCCATTGCCCAACAGGTACTCTCCCCTTTCCTTTTAAAAATCGTTTTGTTTCGTAGCTTATAGGGTACCTTTGAAGTTTACTTTCTTTTTTTCCTTATGGAATTTATGAATTAATTCTGGGTTTTCTTTCTATGAACATTTTCTTGATTATTTACTGAAACCCATGTCGTGGTGATTGTTCCGCGAGGTATTGGAATGGTTGGAAATTGAATTTAGTTTATTCTATCTGACGCTTTTTTCTCTGTGGTCGGTGCCGGTGCCGGTTCTGATTTTTGTTTGTTTACTATGCATTTGCAACATGAAGGAGGCATTGCATTGCATGTGTACCTGCTTCAATGATTGCTGATTATGTTGATTGTTGATGGTTATTGATTAGAGGCAGCTCCGTTCATACCGTGTAATACTTTTTAGTATTGTCTTAGGGGAACTAGGAAATGAGAAGCTATTTACATAGAAAAAAAAAACAAGGAGATAAAATCATTCTATTTCCACTTGATCCTAAAAGGTATAAATTTTGTACACTATGTGGATACTAATCCTATTAATTATTATGGAAATGTAGGAAATATGATCTATTGTTATTTGTTCTGGTAGTAGGGTCTATTACAGATATCTCTGGAGGTTGTCTGTCACTGTCTAAATTAGCCCAATGACAAGTGGCTTGGGTTAAGAACTTAATACAAAAGTAGTTATTTTGTAATGAAATAAAAAAAATGGTATCTTGGATGAAAAGGCTTGATTTTGATGGATAAGGGTATTGACAAAGCAAAACCTAGTACAAGCTCTATTGCATAGTTAACATTGCAAGTTAATCAAGTGCTTCCTTGGGAACCTCTCAGGGTAAACTAGATTTGTTTTACTTCTGATATGGGAAGGAATTTTCTATACTTTTAGCAACTTTTTTTCTTTCTTCTGTTCTCGTATCTTTATTTTATTCGTGTTTTGTGTTGGACATTTATCATCTATGGTTGCTCCTTTTTTTGTGCATTGCAAAGTATTGGTAAACCAACTATTTCTTCTTAAACGAAGGCATAAGATGTAAATATCATGAAGTGCTGTGCTGTCTTAAGAAATAAAAGCAAAATCTGATGCATGGTTTATATTGAAAGATTCTAATGCTTGAGACTCCCAATTAGACCTATTCCAATGAGTTAGTATTTGCTTTTGTGATATGAATATGATGAACTACCAAATGACAAGTGATTGGATCGACAAGTACTGATGTTTTATGTAACAAGATAATTAACAAAATGAGTAGCTTTAGGGTAAACTACACGTTTAGTACCCCAACTCACTTTTATTCTGTTTTGGTCATTCAACTATATTTTTTTCAAAAGCATACCTAACGTTTTGTTTAGGTTTCATTTTGGTCACCCATCGTTAAAAAATTAACAGTGACATTGACATGTCACCATAAGGTAATGTTATATCATCATTCAAAAAAATAAAAAAAAAATGCCACATTACTACATTAGTAGTTGAGTTTTGTTAATTTTTTTAATGGTGGGTGATCAAAATGAAACCAAAATGTAAAACTAGGTTTGATTTTGAAAAACAAATATTAGTTGGGTGACCAAAATGGAACAAGAGTGAGAGTTAGGGTACTAATGTAGTTTAGCCTAGTTTTTATTTTAAATTTGCAGCCATTTTGAGAGTTCATTTGTGCACCTAACATTTTTCCTTTTTCCTTTTGTCTCAAGGTGGAAAGTCTTCGTGCACCTCTGGATAGGCGAATCTCTGCTCTGGAATGTTTGAAACAAGTTGAAACACCACAACATGTGGAAACAACCGAATAGGTCCCTTTTTTTTTCTCCTTTGTGATAAAAAGGAAAATAATTGTGGTTGAACTGTTGAAGTGTACTTCTGAATGGAATGATGCTACACTGAGCCAGTTGGCATGATTTTCTTCACTTAATCTGTTTCTCAATAATGGTTTAGAACGATTATTGTATTTGAAAATTAAGTCGAGGAGAATTCAGACACTTTCATAGTTTATTGTAGTTTTTCTGTACTTGGTGAATGATTCTACTTCATATCTTGTCAGTTTAGACATTGATTTCATTGCTATATCAGGGTTATGAAACCAAACTATAGTATATCGTAGGAGAGTAAATGAACCAGGGTTGAACGAATAAAGTTGATTTCATGTTGTTTGTTTATTTTTTAAGGTGTTAATGTTCGTTTAAAATTTTAATATTATATTTGTGTTCGTTTGTTTATTTCTAAAGTGTCAGTATTCAATTCGATTATATGTTTGCCAACGTATTCGTTTAGCATTCGCTAGCATGTTATTTTAAATGTTCAGAAATGGTAAAATTACATCACTTGTACTTAAGCTCCTTATGCTTTACATTTTGAATGCCAAAGTTCACCCCCACGTTCGATTTAATCCTTATAATCACCAATATTTAAAATGTAAAAAAATATAAGGAAAAAGGAGAAGAAAAAAAACCTATAAATGAATCATATATATATGTATGTATGAGTTTTATACTGAATTCTCTTTTTTCTTCAAAAATAAAAGTGAAGTAATGATTAGGATAATTATATTTGATTCTAGAAGACGAGAGTAATTTATCATCTGCATTTAAATCACATGGGATCAGAAATACACTCGAAGGCCACCTCCACTAAGGCAAAAGTGGGAAAATGATGTTTGCAGCTAAATATATAAACGGAAAAAAGGTGCGGAATTTTCAAAATTTGACAAAATAATGAGATTTCGGTAGTAAATAAATTATTGTTATTCTTTGAGGTCTCGAGTTTAAACATTAAGAATGTCATGTGTGTAAACATTAAGCATTAATTAATTAAGAGTTATCTATTAATAGATTCTGCTTTGTATTTACCCTAGATTAATAAAAAAAATCTGAAAAAAATAATATTATTCAGGTTTAAAGTAAAAATAAGTACTTGTGAAATATTGACGTGCCATGTAAAATTAGGCACTTGTGAAATTATTTTGACGTGCCATGTAAAAATTAGGTATTTGTTTTGACCAAAATAATATTTTAGGGGCTTAAAGCAAAAAATGTATAGTTTAGAGACTTATTTTGATTAAAAAAAATACTTGAGGTACTTAAAGTGGTTAGATATAATAGTTTAGGTACCTAATTTAACCAAAAATAGTTTAAGTACCTAATTTAACCAAAAATAGTTTAGGTACCTATTATTTATAATAAGTAACCACGTTTAAACTTGATTTTCGTTGCACAAATCATATAATCTCAGCGATTAAAATTTTATTGCTATTTATTTTCTTTTTGAGATTTTACATTCGAGCACAACGTATGTAGATATGTTGTATAGGGATGGGCATGGGTTGGACGACCAAAAAATTTTACATCATCCACCCAATCCAATCCAACTCGATTAAATTTTTTTTACATCTTCCATCCGACCCGAATCTGTCTCGACTTTTTGAGATAAAATCCAAATATGACATTAAATAATATATTTATTAAAAATATTATTTTTTATTCAATAAAAATAGAGATTTAATTGAAAAAAATATATAGAAGGATATTATTGTAATTATCATTAAATAGTAAAATTATATTTTTTTCGGATCAGGTTGGGTATTCACCCTAAACCTGAACTCGACCTGACCCGAATACAACCTCTAAAAAACCCGACCCAACCCATCCTAAACACGATTTTTTAATTAAAAAAACCCAACTAATCAGGTCGGGTCAAAACCCGTCAGGTTTGGGTCTCATGCCCATCCCTAGATATGCATGAGTTCATTATCAAATAATTGAGAGTTTCGAACAAAATTATCTTGTATTAAGTTTACAGAGCATTTATTTATTTTTTGGTATAATTACTATGGGGCTGGATCCTCTTAGAAAATGTAAAATTCTTTTAGTTTTACACATATTTAGTATCGTTGGATGAGTAAAAACATATGATTGAGATTAAAAATGGGAAATATAAAGATATTTACTAGAAAAAAAAACAAGGAGTCAATCTCAATAATATATTTTCAGTCATCCAACAGTCCTGATTCTGTGTAAAACTAAAGAGTTTTACATTGTATAAGTGGATCCTAACCCAATTACTATTATTCGATCTACTAATCGTCTAACTTAGATTAGATACTACAAAGATCCATTAAATATTATTAATTATTCGAGTATCAATTTATATTATTAAAATATTTTTAAAATAATAATCAATATTATTATAATAATATTTTTCTTTTTTATATTATTGTATAATTTTAAAATAAAACAGTTAAATACCATTTATATAAAAATTAAATCTATATATAAATATGATTTATATATAAATTCTTCATTATTTAACTTATCACCATTATTCAATAACTTTTTAATATAATATTATTTTATGTGAAATATTTATTTTTCATCTCTAACATAAAATGTGATAAAATCTAATAAGCATAAGACCTAATTAATTAGGAGGTTAGGTTATAATTTGTTTTCTTTAACGACATTGACCTTGGCGTGAAGAAAGAAAATGAGGGGAAAGCGAGGTTAAAGAAATGAGATAAGGGGTGTTTATTTAGTTTAAAATATTTTGAATTATATATTATTATTTTATATATATATATATATATATATATATTGTTGCTCTCCAGTTTCAAAGCTTCGCCATGAATAATTTGAATCGACCCGGATCGTACACATGACTTTGGTATGTGAGTCTCCCAGTGAGAATTTCAACATACACAGTCTCGAACATGAGATCTTACTTAATCGATATCAAGCTGCTTACCACTTGAACCAACCACATTGATTATATATTATTTTATTTATTAATAAAGTTTTATGCATATTTAATGGATATAAATAAGTTTTATCAGTGATGAAGTAATGCATGGATAAAGATGGGTCAGGGCCCCCTCAAATGTGTATTACACAAATAAAATAATAGTGTAAATTACACGTTTTGCATTCTACTATTATTTTTATTTTGATTTGATCATTTAATTATTTTTTTATTTAGTTTTTATATGATATCAAATGATTAGATTTTTGTATAAATGGTTATAAAAGATATCTTAATAATGTGTTTAATTTATATTTATGATTATAAAATTTTATTATAATTTTACATATTTTTTTATTTTTAATAAAACTAACTATCTCTATAAAAAGAAAAAGAAAAAGAAAACCAAAAATTGAGATAAAGTTTCATTACTAAGAAAAAAAAAGTTCCGCTTAGTTTCTCTTGTTGTATGTTTACCTCCTGTCATTCTTTTCATAGTTTGCCATAGGTTCTACTTCTTCACTAAAGGAATTGTTATTATTTTTTAAGGTTTCGAATTCTAGCACTAGAAATATCAGGGGTAAATATTTAATATTAAATAGCTGGAAGTTATCTATAAACATATATTGTCTTGTATTTATCCTAGATTAATAAAAAAAAGTTTAAAACTATAATAAATTTAAATATTTTTGTAAATCATATAAATAAATAAATGAAAATTTTAAAATAATTAACATGAAGTCAACGGATAAAACTGCCATATGAATTATCATGTCAGCAGTATTAAACATTAAACATTTTACTTAGCATTTTCATTTAAAAAATCAATGATTCAATCCTTATTTAAAGATTAAAAGAGAAAATCATTTTTAAAGGTACAAAATCAAATTTAATTAAAAATATATATAAAACTAAATTGATACATAATATGAACCTTGAGATCTTTTTTTTTTATTTTTTTATTTAATTTTCCTAACAAAAAGTAACACAATCGATTGAGATAATCATTTTAGAACTTTATTTAGCAACCACATGTAACATATTGGAAATATAATAAGCTATGAAAGCGAATTGGCAATACAGGCAGAACTCCCTGTTGTATATTATTTTTAAATTATTATTATTTCCTTTCGATTCCCACTTATATAAAAAGTTTTAAAATGTAAGTCTCCTCGTCTTTTTACTATTTCACATGCATGAAATGTGCTTAATTTTCGTTGCAGTATTTGAACTAGCCCACAAGAAAAAGCGACAAAAGAAGTCGGTAATGGAAATTGTGGATTGCACAAGAGGTCAAGCTGAGTTTTTTCTATTTAACCATTTATTTTTTAGTGTAAAATACGTATTTAGTATTTAAACTATTATTTTTCGTCTGTTTTAGTACCTAAACTTTTGATTTTTTCATTTAATTACCTCACCGTTAAAAACTTAACACGTTTAGTACCTAAGTTATTAGTTTCAGCCCGTTTTAGTGCCTAAACTTTAACTTTTTTTTAATAAGTAATGTTAAATTTTGAGCAAGGGTACTAAAATGAAAAAAAAAACTAAACATTAGTTATGATTTTGAAAAAATTGAAAGTTTAGGTACTAAAGCGGACCAAAACTGATAGTTTAAGTACTAAAGGCATAATTTATCTTACTTTTTATCTATTGATTGATTAATCCATATCGAGTATTGTATAAACCTACTATGTAACATGGTCGGTCCTGGGCTAGGGCAAGAAGGGTGCCCGCTCAAGGCAAGGCCCATAAAGTTAAAAAAAAAAACCCAGTATTGATACCCATTCAAACAGTATCGATACTGCTTGTAGGGTATCGATACTCAAGGGGTAGTATCAATACCATTCTTAGACTTTGGATTCCAATAGTCAATTTTGGTACCGATACTCAAAAGAGTATTGATACCATGGCAAGGGTATACATACCCTAAGTAAGGGTATCAATTCTCAGCCAATTTTTCAAACATCGAGCCCAAATTTGGTATCGATACTAAAGGCAGTATCGATACCCCAGAAGGCCAATACATATATTTCAAATAGGGGTACCGATATTGTTAGAATTCCTTTAATTCCAGTAGCCTATTTTGGTATCGGTACTTTTCGATAATATTGATACTAAGGAATCAATATCGATACTGAGAGGTCTAGTATTAGCATCCTCGTCATGATTTGGGTAAAAAACCCGTCTAATCTCAAGTATTTTGGTTAGGGAAAATCAAGGTCATCAAAACTCTATAAATAAGACTACAAGTGAGAATGACAGTAAAGATTATAATTACAACTAGAAACAACATAAATTAGGAAGACATAAAATTAGCCTTTGTTAGACGCTTGGGAAATGATCCGGACACCCGAGATACTCTAGCAGTAAGATGATCGTTTGTACGCTAAAATGTCTAGACATGTCTTAGTTAGTACACAAGGCACTTTAATATCGATCGGGCATAGATGCCCCAAGTACTTGTAAGTAGGGATGAGCAAAACTCGACTTAATTTAAAAAATCGATTTTTATTTTCAATTTCAAGTTATTTGAGTCAAATCAAATTATAAATTTTGTTTTCGTTTTTGAGTCGAGTTGAAATTTTGAATTTTCGAGTTACTCGAAAAACAAAAATTTGACTAAGAATTTTGATAGTTTTACGATTTAGTCCCTGATTGCATTGTTTCTTCAATTCCTCCTTCATTTTAAGTCAATTTTTTACCAAATTTGAACCACATTCTCCTAATCCATAGCAGAATACATGTTTACTTTAAATTCCTATTTTTGATAACAAATATTTATTTTTTCAATTTAGTCATTCAACCAGATCTCATATACCACAATAGAATACCTATGTAACTTTAATTGTTATTTTTTACTAAAGATTTACTCTCTTTTTTATTTAGTCCCTTAACTTTGCATTTTACTCAATTTGGTCTTTTGACTACAATTGTTTACAAATTCTTTCTTCTCATCAATTTCTTGACTCATTTATACTTTCATCAATATTTTACCCTCAAAATACTTTCTTTAAAATATAATATTATGAATGTATTTCTTAATTTTAGATTGTATTTGATATATTAAATAACATTATATATATTATGGCTAGATAAAGTCAAAAAATTGAAACAAACAATTGCCATAATATTATAAATAATTATAATAAAATTAGTATAGAAACTCAAATAACTCAACTCGAATTTCTTAAACTCGACTCGACTTGAAAAAATTTCAAGTTAAGTTTGAGTTGTAAAATACGACTCGTCAACTCGAATAACTCAAAATTGTTTGACTTGACTTGATCGAATGCTCACCCCTACTCGTAAGGAGTAGGTTGGTCGGGTGGATGTTTCTGATGTAGAAATTTCGGATCCCACCTAGGTAGGCTAGAGGGGTATGTGTCTCTGAGATGTAGTGAAACTGTCCAACCACACCATGATGCCTACTTTTGTATGTATGTTTAGCTTAGCATACTCGTATGTTAATATGTACAATTGCTATCATAAATCATGTAGTGGACGCATGTAGTATAGTTTGGAATTTGTTTCCGTGCACAGGTTCTTAGGAGGAGCATTCGAGGAGTTTATCAAGCAGTCCGTATCCCAGGAGTGTTCGAGGAGTTTATCACGCAGTCCGTATCCCAGACCAACATGAGCTTTTGAGTAAATCTTGAGTCTTTATTAGAGGGCATATATTGTATATGGACCTTCTTGTATTTGAGTCGTAATTGTATTTTGAAATACTTTTTTAACTATTTGGATATATGTTAGGGGCTCCCGATTTGTAAACTTAAACACCATACTTTTAGTTTATGATTATGACTGGCGACCTTAAATCGATGTTATACTTGTTTAAAAAAAGAAAAAAATTTGGGTTAGCCACTCTGGTGGTCCTATGTAATATTTTAGTCCGTTGATTTCTCGGTCGTATCAGATTAGGACGTTATACATACTCTTTTATATCAATAATAACATCGATAAGAATGATACTCATAATTGCCTCTTTGCAAAATCTAGAAGTACATCAAATGGATGTTAAAACAGTTTTCCTAAGTGGATACCTTGACGAAAACATATACATGGAACAATCTGAGGGTCATGTAGTTCTAGATCAAAAATAGAAAGTTTGTATGTTGTTGAAGTCTTCATATGAAATTAAAAAAGCACCAAAACAATAACATGAAAAGTTTGATAATGTCATGATGACAAAAGACTTCAAATAAATGAATGTGAAAAATGTGTATATGTAAAAACTACAAATATTAGATATATCATTCCATGTTTCTAAATACTTTTTGTTGAAAGTAATAATGAAATGATAAAATGTACCAAAGACATGTTAAATTCATGATTTACTAATATGATTTTGAACATCCAAAATCTAATATCTTTCTGAGGGCCTCATATTAATGAGATCACACTACGTGGACAAGAGAAGTTCTAAAAAGACGTTTCAGCATAGCTAGAACTCCAATGGTTAAAACACTAACCAAATGGAATATGCAATGGTTATAAGTTGTCTAAATGAATTGTATTAAACTAGATATTGCTTTCAATATGAGTGGCTTAATCAAATTCACAAGCAACTCAGGGATAAACCTCTGAAAATGATTGTGAGGTAACTTAGATAGCTCAATATTCTCAATATTATGGATTACATTATTCTATAGATTCTGCTGCCTTAGAAGGATACTTCTATATTTGATATTCAAAATATCAAATGCACAAATGAATTTGTTTCATATTGAGAAAATGAGTTATGTCATGGAAATCCTCAAGAAAACGGCTATAATATGATCCACAATAGAACATGAGTTTGTAGCTCTACAAAAGTCTAGAGAATAAGCTAAATGGCTTTAGAATTTTTTTAGAGGATACTCCTGAATGACCGTAACTTGTGTTCGAGTATGTATATATTGAGACTAGAATATAATTTCATGTATAATGGTAAATCGAGACATATGTGTCATTGACATAATATCATTAGACAATTGATCTCTAATGGAGATATATTTATTGATTTTGTAAGATCAAAGGATAATATATCGGATTCATCAACTAAAGGTTTAAATCAAGATCAAGTTGAGAAAACATCTAAAGCAATGATACTAAAGCCCATGAAATTTAAAGGCGTCATGTAAAGGAAAATCCTACCTAGTTGATTGAAGATCACAAGATCTAGGTTCAAAGGGACAACCTAATTACATAAACTATGTACGGTCACTGTAGGGGTCTATCATCCCTAGTTTATTCCTATGATGTAAACAATGATCAAAGTGGTATAGGCTAAGCAAAGCTTTTAATGACCATTGTGTTCTTCGCTAAGCCGAGCAACATAAGTCACCTATGTGAGAGTGAAGTGAGGCCGCTTCAGGGATATTATTAGACATAGTTCATTCAAACTCTTGCAGAACCATGCGATATTCACGGCATTAAGGACAAACCCATGAATAAAATTCTTTTTAGAGGAGTATTTGTGTGAAGTATATCATCATTTACACAAACATTAGAACAGTTCAAGGACATTGCATCTATTGTTTAGCTAGTAAAATAAATATAATGTCACAAGGGAAGGTTCAAACTATCCTATACAATTATCGATTGTAGAGTCCATCACCATATCACGTCAAAAATATTTTGATAAAATCATAATTTTTATTCATATGAGGGATTGTTGGAAAAATGAAGTGAATTCATTGATAAAATATTCTAAATCAAAAGATATTTATTATATCTTTACATTTGAATATTGATAGAAAAATTATGTACTTTTAAATATTTTAAAGTAAGAGATATTATTATTTTTTTAAATTTGAATATTAAAAAGATATCAAAAGATATTAAAAGATATCAATATCTTTTTGAATATTTTAAACTAAAAGATATTTATTATCTTTTTAAATTTAAATATTAAAAAATATGAAATATCTTTTTAAATATTTTCAACTTAAAAGATATTATCTTTTTAGTTTGAATATTAATGATTAATAATATTTTTAGTAAATTCTCTTTTTAGAATCCATATAAACAAAGTGTTAACCTTCTAGGTTAAACATATCTAACAATTCAAGAACTTCAAGTAACTTGAAAATTTTATGTTTTCTCTAGTTTTCCGGTGATAGCCAAAGGCAAGGGATAATTCGTTATCTCGACAACTGTGCTAATGAACTCGAACACCAAGGAGTAGCAGAAAATCTATTTTAAGAAAACTGTATAGTGACATGTCTCAACTCATTGCCGATCAATAGATCAATCATAAAGAATATCTCTTCTTCCTATATATTTTATTTAATTTTTAAGAAGATTATTTTATTTTATTTTATTTTCTCATGTTAGATTTTGTCCACGTCGTTATTATTTTATAACATCTAAATTTTTAATGTAACAGTAATCATTTTAAAATTCTATGTAAATTATTAATCTAAACGCTTTTTTAATGTAAGATATATAATTTTAATAATTCATCTAAATTTAAGAAAAAGAAGAATTTAAAACGTGAAGAGAGGTCTTCCAATCCAATCCACCACTATAAATGAGATCTTGGCGAACATGGAATTATCATTCACCTCGAAGCATAAGATTTGACCATTTTGCTCATCCAACATTCCCCCTGCTCTTCCCACTTCCTCCAACTCTTATTTGCTTTCTTTTGGGGATTGGCATGGATACAAAGCTTCTTTCTTGTGGAATCCCCGCCTCCGGTTTACCAGAAAGTTACGTGAGACCTGAATCCGAGCGTCCCCGCTTGTCTGAATTGTTGGAATACGAAAATGTCCCCGTCATCGACTTGGGGTGTGAGGACAAGAGCCATATTGTACAACAAATTTATGTTGCCTGCATGAACTATGGGTTTTTTCAGGTATCCTGATATTTTTGAAATCCGGGATTACAAAAAATATATGTTCATAATTTTTTAATTATTAACCCCGTGTATATACACGTAAACTCAGCTATTCGAAACTGAGTCCTTTATGAAGAACAATATTTTCCTTCGTCATTGAGTCCACTTTTTAGATTCTTGGATTGTCTTTTTAGAAAGTGAGACTAATTGATTTTGCAATAAATACGTGATGAGGTTATTAATCATGGAGTTCCGAAAGAGGCGGTGGAAAGAATGCTACGGGTGGCGCGTGACTTCTTTGGGTTGCCGGAGGAGGAGAAGATGAAGCTCTACTCAGATGACCCTAGGAAAACCACGAGACTTTCAACCAGTTTTAATGTGAAAAAGGAGAAAGTACATAACTGGAGAGATTATCTACGCTTACACTGTCATCCTCTCCACAAGTATGTTCCCGAGTGGCCTTCCAACCCTCCTTCCTTCAAGTAAGCCTTTTTCTCTTGCGTAATTTGCCCAACCTCATCCATGTCTATTTATTCTCTCACGTGATGCGATCTATTTTATTGATCTCAGGATTTGATTAAATGAAACAGAGTTTTACAGTTTGCATATCTAATCATGCATAGTTCAGACAAAACTCACACTGCTATTTCATATGCTGACAACGAGACTAGGATTTGGGGGTAAAATACTGGCAAAGGTACATGCTGCATTTCTTGGTTTGACAAGCGGCAGACAGTGGGTTCAGATGGTACATGTTCTGATGTACCTTTTCCCCCGTTTTTAACAAGTTAATAATTAAATATTTTATGTAACCTATTAGGGCCCATAGAGGAGGACTCCCACTAAGGATGGTTATGACTCAGATCAACTTGAGTTTTTTTTCCTACCTTTTAAATCTGATCTGATTTAGGAATGCTCTATCTAATCTGAATTTCGACTTGATTTTTGGATAAAAACTTCTACTTAACGGGATCCTATACAAATATAAATATATATTATCTAAATTAGAAATTTAATTTAGAAAAATACATGGAGAGAAATGTATTGTAATAATCATTCTTAGGTCGATTATTTTATTCTCGAGTCAAATTAAATATTTTTTACTTTAAATCTAAAAATAATTTAACTTTATTCTTTTAGAAAAATCCGATTGTTTTAAAAGAATTTGATCTTTAAAATTTAGTAGAATTTGATAATCAACTATTACCTCTCTTTTATTATGGTCAACATACTTCTATTTTCTTTCACCTAATTATATTTTTCAAAAATCATACATAAAATTACATTTTATTTCTGTTTTGGTCACCTTCCAATTCAATTGGGTTTAATTGTTGAGTCAACAAATTTGATCATGTGAAATTGGTATAATAACAATTTTAGCCCATAAAATTTACGTATTCTATTAAATTGTTCATATTTCAAAATAAATAAATAAACTTCAATGTTTAAAAATCTTATCAATTTAAAATATAACGATTTCATGTATTTAATGTTCAGGTTCGAGTTGAACTTCAAATTTTTGATTTCGAATAGAGCTTGAAAATTTAAAGCTCGCAAGCTTTCAATTCGAGCCGAACTTCAATTTTTTTTATTTCGTGTTTGAGTCAAACATGACAGTTTTAAGCTCGCGAAATTTCGAGTGGAGTCAAACTTCAACTTTTTATTTCGAGTTCGTGTCAAACCAGACAATTTTAAGCTCGTGAATTTTCAAGTCGAGCCGAACTTAGTTTTAAGGTTTTTGAGTCGAGTCAAACTCAACAATATGAGCTCGACTCGGTTCGTTTACAGCTATAGTCTAACTTTGACATTAAATGTTTGATGCATTCCATGGAGAAGAAAGCAAAAGATCATTTCTAATGCATAAGTGTCGAATTTGTGTTGAATGGACAGGGAAACTGTAAGTGATTACTGTGTACAAGTTCGAGAGCTTGGTTTTAGATTACGAGAGCTGATATCAGAGAGCTTAGGCCTGCAAAAAGATTACATAAACAACGTTCTAGGGGAGCAAGGCCAGCATATGGCAGTGAACTATTACCCACCATGTCCGGAACCGGGACTGACCTATGGATTGCCTGCACATACAGACCCCAATGCTCTTACAATTTTACTCCAAGACCTCCAAGTTGCAGGTCTTCAAGTACTCAAAGATGGCAAATGGCTCGCCGTTAATCCCCACCCCGAGGCGTTCGTCGTTAACATCGGTGATCAATTACAGGTATGCAGTTAAAAAAACATTACCGCTTTCTTCTTTTCCTAGTCTATTACGTGAAGTTATTGATGATGAATTGCAGGCATTGAGTAATGGGAGGTACAAGAGCGTGTGGCATCGGGCGATCGTAAATTCCGATAAGGCAAGGATGTCGATTGCTTCATTCTTCTGCCCTCAAGACCATGCTTTGATCAGCCCTGCAAAACCTCTCACTGAAGAAGGATGTGGAGCAGTGTACAGGGATTTTACTTATGCTGAATATTACGATACGTTCTGGTCCAGGAACCTGGACCAAGAACATTGTTTGGAACTTTTCAAGAACTAATATTGCCCTATGAAAATTCTACTAAACTCCCTTTAATAGTAAGGCAATGCGCCATTTTCAAGTGCTGGCAATGACAACCGACTGTAACTTGTCCATTTCTACAACATACCAACAGTTGGTGCTTGTGATTTGATTCTTGTTCGATAAAGGATGGGATTATTTTGTGCTGAAAATGTTGCGGTTCCCTTTGTTATTGTATTCCAGCATCGAGGGGAAAATTCATTAATAGGTCTCATTACTAAAACAAATATTGTTCTATCTAAAAGATTCGGATTTAAATAATGGATGGACATCGTCTGCCCCTTTTTTGTGCTCCCTTTCATGCCCCTTGCACCATTACACGCCACGTAGCTATAATATTTATTAATTTTACATTTATATGTGAACTTCCTTTTATATAATTCATTTATTTAATGGTAAATATTAATTTAAATTATTTTTTGATAAAAATATAATTAATTTAAATTAAATTATATTAAATAATATCTTTTAATAATACATATATTTATATTGTATATATTATTATAATAATTCGGTTTTGATAAAAATATTATCTACGTAAGGCAGTAGAATATAAAAATATTTTAGAAAGTATTAACATAATTTAACTTAGATATAAATTATTTTATTATTTTAATTAAATTATTTTAGTAATTTTAAAGGATTAAAATTAGGGCTAACTACACAGATGATCACTTATGCTTATGTTTTGTCCAATTTTGATCATTGATTTCAAAAAAATAAAATCTGATCACTTTAGTTTTTATTTAATTAAGATGAGCCACTTCGAGTTACCTATCATTAATAGTAGTTAATTTTTTTGATATAATCACATATTTGGTCCCTGTTATTTACATATTCTCTTAATTTAGTCATAATCTGATATGAATCTTTAAGGTCGAATTCTCATTTTAGTCCCTTCATTATGCTTAATTTTGTGATTGTTTTTTTAAAAGGTAAAATACATTCTTAAATATTAAACTTTGATCATATTTTTGTTTTGATCATTGAGCTATAAAAAGTTAAAATTATAGTACTAAAGTTTTCTAATTCATTTTTTGCCATCAAATCGTTAACATTTTAACGAGGTTTATGATGTGATTTTTTTCTTTTGTAAAAAGATCTTAAATCATTTCAATTATCATCTACCTACATATGTGACATAGATGATACAACAATGTTTACCTTTTATCCCTCATTTTCTTCTCAATAATTTTGTTTTTCTCATAATTCATTCAAAATCAATGAAAATCAAGTCATAATTTTAATCTTCTAATGCTCAAATAAGTGTCGATAATGGTCTGATGAAGTTAGTTTCATAATATATTATTTTTCTTATTGAAAGCATGCTTCTTACTATTTAAATTTTTGGTTGACCACGTCCAAACCCATTAAATCGAGAAAGCTTTTACCTCTATAAGAAAGAAAGAGATAAGTGTTAAAATTTTGTGAATTTTATAAATATTTTGACAAAATTAAATTGATAATGATAATAAAATTTTTTATATGTATCTAGAGTGACCAAAGATATAAGAGAATGTGATAAAATGATAGTTTATAAACTATATAATTAGATTTACTTTATCATATACATCAATTGAATAAATCTTATAGTTAACAAACTAACAAAATAGATTTAAAAGTAGGACTAAATTTGAGAGAATATGTAAATAACAATGACCAAATATGTGATTATATCAAAATATTTAACTGTTGTTAACGGCAGTTAACTTGGGGTGATCACATATTCGTTAAATAAAAATGAAAGTGGTCATATCTTATGTTTTTTAAATCAGTGACCGAAAATCGGCAAAACACAAACATAACTAATCATCTATGTAGTTAATCCTTAAAATCAATGCTATCAGTATCATATCAATGGGTACATTTTTCTTTGATATCGATGAATAATGATATTGATGTACATTGATCTATCATTTATTTAATGCTTATCATTTTAAATATATATTAAAATATATATTTTTATTTACGTAATTAAAATATATTAGTGTTATATTATATATCAAATTTATTTTTAAAATGATAAACCTAAAAGAAATGATAGATCGATGTACATTAATATGGATATGTATCAATATTAGAAAAACTATATCTATTGATAGAATTAATTTTAATCCTTTAAAATTACTAACACAATTTAATAATAATATAAAATAATTTATATCTAAATTAAATAAATTTAATAGGTTACTATTATTTTTTTATATTCTAATACCTTACGTAGATGATATTTTGTTGAGTTATTATTATAATATATATAATATAAATATATGTACAATTAATAATATTTATATTAAAATATATTATTATTATTTTAAATTAACCATTGGTATCTGATCTATTGACTGACTAATCCAGATCAGGTTTTGCAGATGCCCATTATGGGGGCGACCCTCCCAACCTAGTTTGCTCCATACGCAAACGCCAAAATTCGAATCCCTAACCTTACTTAAGGAATCTAGTGGCTCAATCTTCTAGATCAATTCGTTGTTGGTATTAAAATGTATTATTTAATATAATTTAATTTGAATGAATATTTATCATTAAACAAATGAATTATATAATTAAACGAAAGAATTATATAAAAGGAAGCTAAAATATAAATGTCGATACTCATTTTCTTCCGAAGACCGCTATTATTATTGTTGTTGTTGTTTTTGTTTTTGTTTTTGTTGTTATTTTTATTTTATTTCTTATTTTATTTACAAACCAGACTTAAACCAAACCCAAACCAGGCCCAAACCAAACCCAAACCTGGGCCCAAATTGAAACTCAACCTAAACCTAATCCTAGCCCTGCTGCACCAGTCCCCTGCCACCGTCATTTACACCAACCACATTAGCATTGTCGTCACACCAGCCCCTGCCACCAGATTCTAGCTCAGCCACTAGATCCCAACAACAAGCAAAGATCAAATCAATACCCTTTTTTATGTTATTTCAAAACTATGACGGGTATTATAAAACCAAAAAAAATAACAATGTAAACAGGGGGTCTCTCCATTTTTCGAAGGCAATAAAAAAAATTCAGGGCAACAACTTCCATTTTTTCATTCGAAATATAACACTTTTTTTAGCAATAACAGAGAAAAAAAGAGAAGAGGTTACCTTTGGCTGAGCACCCCACCGGTGTTAGGGACTTCCTTTTGTTAATCCGAATGGTTAAGAGGAGCACACGAGAGAGGAGAATAACATACTATGGAATCAACCCGATCTAACGGTGGATGGCAGAGATCGAAATGTTTGAAGTCGAGAGGCTTTTGACCTTTTTCGTGGGGCTTGAGGCCGATTTTTGTGAAACCAGGGGTAGAACCATGACCGCCTCCTCGAGGAAAGTCAGTCTAGAAATTTTTGGCCCGAACAACCAATTACACCGCAACGGTATTGTGGCTAACGATAGGGCCAGGATTTAGATAGAAGAGAGAGTTTCTCTATAGAAATAGACAAAAAGAGGGAAAAATGAAAAAAAGAGGAAAGTGGGGATTTATAGGCGCCATCAAACGACATCGTTTTGGGGCTATGAAATGTGTTTCGGCCCCAATGGTCTAATCTCCTCCGTGGTCCTCCCAAGTTTCTCTAGCCTACATTTTGGTCACTGTCATGCGATATTTTTAAATAAATTGTCCTTATTTTGTTATTTTACCATTTTAATGTTCTAATACTAACTTTTTGGTTTATTTTCTTTCAGGTCCCCCTATGTTTGCTATGTTTTCGCATTTTGGTCACTGGACCTCTCTTTTTCTAATTTATTGCATTTTATCATTCTTTTTTATTTTATTTCATTTAGTCAATGTTTTATTTTGACATTTATTCTAAATTGGTTACTGATTTTTGTTTTGTTTTATTTTAGTCACTTGATGTATTCTGTTTTATTATTTATTCATGAATTTTGTGTTGTATTTTTAATTTATGCATTTTAGTCATTTTTTTATTTATGATTTGGCCATGTTTTTTATTTGATTACATTTTGGTCCCCATGTCTTATTTATTTTTGTTTATTATAAATTCAAGATGTAATGTTAAAAGTGTTCATTTTGGTCACTTTTGCACTTTATTTTATTTTAATTTTTGACATGATGATTTATTCGTTTACATTCTAGTCCTATTTGCATTTTATCCTTATTTTAATTTTTGCATGTTGCTTTTATGTTATTTTATTTTATTCACTAATTAGTTTTGTTCTCTATTTTAAATTAATTTGAATGATACCCTCGTAAGCATTTATTGACTCGAATCAAAATAATTTGAATAAGAGTAATATTCGTTCATTTTAAGATTGTCGTAAAGTAATTGTCTTAACGTATAAGAAAGTCACTTTCAGTAATTTTAAAATGAAAGTCTATCCCATTAAGTAACACGAATTAAATTGAATCCATTTTAAAATCTGGGGATTGAGAAAAAGATCATGTTCTTTTAATTAAGTTCATCGAGAAAAGATTGTTAAATCAAATTTAAGGTCTCGTCTCGATGTATTTAAATAATCGAACATCCTTATTCTCGTTAAAACTTGGTAAAATAAATAATTAATTGTACTTGCTTGATGTATGTTTTTAATTTTTATTTTTGCATGTTTTTTTCATGATTTCAAAAACAAATAACAGTCGAATTAATATTAAATTTTAGGATGAAATAGTAATATCTCTTCATTTTGATTGGAGTAATAAATTATTGCTTTAAGGCATGAGAGGTCATTTATTCTTGATTGGAAATAATGAGATATTATCGTTTTCTCTCGAATCAATATTGAATTTTAGGACGAAATAGTAATATATTTTCAATTCGATTGGAGTAATAAATGGATGCTTTAAGGCATAAGAGGTCAATTATTCTCGATTGGAAATAATGAGATATTATCTTTTTCCCTTGAATCAATATTGAACTTTAGGAAAAAATAGTAGTATCTCTTCATTTCAATTGGAGCAATAAATGAATGCTTTAAGGCATGAGAGGTCATTTATTCTCGATTGGAAATAATTAGATATTATAGTTTTCTCTCTTAAAATTCAAAGAATATTATGGGATCTTAAATTAAATTAAACTCGAATTCATAAATTTCATTTCAAAGACGACTAATTAATCGACTAGTTACCGATTTAGGGCGTTGTGGGGTGCTAATCCTTCCCCACACATAACCGACTCCAGAACTCAACGTTTTGGTAACGCAGGCCGCAAATTTGTTGTTTTAATTAAAATTAATATTTTCATTAAAATGACTAATATATTTTTGGGTTCCCAATCACACGCTAATGAAAGTTTGGTGACCACTCCTCGAATCACGTTTTATTATTAACCGACCATCAAATTATTCGAGAAGAGATCTTTTAAAAGACCAGATTTTTTAAAATAAACTTGTTTTGTCACATCCTCAATACCGGGTTAGTGATCAAATTGTAAAGTTTCAGAATTTGGTGACTAGAGTAGAAACATGGATTAGTTCAATGATTTATTTGGAAATAAATCATAAAAGTTATTGGTAATTATTAAATGAAGTAAAGGGTAAAATAGTCAATTAACAAGGAAATATATTTTCTCCCCTTTATTAGGAGATTAACACGTGGGGGAGAGGAAGATGAAAACTCTCTTCTTCTTCACTTGCTTTCTTCTTCTCCAACGTGCTCAAGCTAGGCAAAGGTGAGTTTCTTTATTTGTTGATTATTAGCTGAAATTTAAGGTTGAGTTTTGATTATTAGGTGATAATTAAGCATAAGAAGAGCTTAAATTATCTTGAAACAATAAGATGAATAATAGAATAAAGGGGATTAAAAAAAAGAGGAATAAGTGAAATCTTGAAAGAGGGTTTTTTAATAAGGTTTTAGAGTGAATTTGACTTGTCATCAATCTAATTAACATGTATGAAGTATTAGAATTGGATTTGTAACATGTTAAAATTTGGGTATGATTCTTGAATTTCTTAAGAAGAATAGGATATGGAGGTTAAAGAAGTGATTATTGAGTAGAAATGAGGGCAAATATGTATATGTAAGTAAGGAATATGAAAGGGGATGAAATGTGAAGCATTTGAGTTGAATTAAATGGATTTTCGGGCTTAAAATGCAAATTCTGGGCAAGGTGTATCGATGCACATTGAATGTGCATCGATGCACTCTTTAAAGAAGAAACATCGAATGCAAATGGTGCATCGATGCATCCCTTTAAAATGAAAACATCGAAGGTAAATCGATGCATGTGTGCATCGATGCATGTAAAGAATGCATCGATGCACTTCAAGGGGAAATTGAAATAGGCATTTCTTCTGGTCTAAGAAATGATAGATTAGATTATAACAATGGGATACTGATATGTATCAATGTATAATTATGTAGATATCGAACATGAACAAGTTCCAGGTTGTGTATCAAGTTAAGATTCGATCGGAAGAGAGGAAATCATAAAGTGGATTGAAACTTAGTGAGGCCAAGATGTGTGCACATTATTTAGTATATGATGTTAAATGGAAAATAAGACTTATGATAAGTCTATTTCCAATAGTAAAATGCATGAATTCATAGAGGTATGTGTTTGTTATGATTTATATGTGTGCATGAGTATATGTGTTATTGATATGATTCTATGATCATAGGATGTAAACTATGTGATAAGTGATAAGTGACTATATGGAATTATATGAGAATAAGAGATGACAATGATTTACATGTCATATGAAAACCGGAGAAGTGTTATAAGCAAAGTGACATAAATGTGATAAATGAATGATATGAAAAGTGAGATAAACAAAGTATGGTTGATATAGGGTAATATAAGAATAGCTCATAGGTTATATGATAAAGATGGAACCATATAGGAACATTAATTGAGTACTTGATAATAAGTCATAGGTTATATGAGAATTATATATGTTATGAGAAATGACCCATGTGACTAAGTGTGAATTGATATAAGTATGTGATATGAAGTTATGGGTATATATATGTTATATGTTACATGATATGACATGCGGTTACATGAACAAATGAGAAATGATATAAGTCATATGAAACGATCTACGTGAATACATGCACTTGTGATACATGTGATATGAGATATATGGTTACACATACATGTGGTATGTGACAGAAGAAAAATAACAAGTGATATGAAATGTTATAAATGATAATGCCCATGTTATGTGATATGAGAGCTAGGGGTATAGTTGGCATGCCAAGAGTCGAGGGTTTACCTATGTCTTTCGAGACATATGGACAGTTTACCTAGGTTCTTCGGGACCTATGGATAGTTTACCTAGGTTCGTCGGGACCTATGGACAGTTTCCGAGGTTCTTTCTGACCTCTGGATAGTTACCGGGGTCTTTGTGACCTCTGGATAGGTCATTCGGGACATTTATATGAGCTGTGGTGACAACATAGTGGTGCACAACCTCAATATACTCACGTATCTACAGTTCTCACATGTGTACCATGGGCTAATAAAGAGATAATATTAATAAACTGGATATGATGATATGTTTGTTTCCTTATGAAAGGTTATGTATGATATATAATGGTACAAATGGTAATTATAAGATTATACGATAAAAGGAATCAATGATAGTGATAAGAATGAAGATGATGATATAGTTGCTTGTGTGTTTGATTTACGATAGGATATATGTTTTACATGACATGATATATATATATATGTTATATGGTATACGTGAGTACCTGTTAAGGTATATGTGAATGAGTATAATTGATTGACATGATGATATAATAACAAGTCTATCAGATATATAATATGGACATAAAAGATCATAGGAACAGGAGATAAGAGATATGAATGATAATAACAGTATATGAGTTGTAAGAAATGATTACTAGTAAATGTTTACATTATATGTTTATTGCCTCACTAAGTCATAGACTTAGCGTGTGATTATTTCACACGTAGGTTACAGAAGTGAGAAGAGTAAAGAGCAATGTAGAGCAAGACAATTCAGTTCCCCTTACCGAAGGTCAGATCAGAAGAAAGATGAATAATATGTATGTTAACAACTAAAGTTTTAGTTGTCATGTATTCAAAATAATGTATTGTATAAGCTCTGAATAGTTTTATAAACGTTTTGAATAAGTTATATGTTATAAAAAGTTTTAAATTATTCACTAATTTTGTACAAGCAAAAGTTTTGAAAAGTCAATGTGATACCTCGGACTCGGATCCGGGTCGGATACAGGTTGGGGGTGTTACATTTTTTTAAAAGAAAAAAATTGTTTCGACGGCTTGACGACTCCACTGGGGACTTTTTTTGAGAGTCGAGCAATTAGTCAATTCATTAATTGTCTTTGCAAATGAAAATTACAAGTTCATTCTAATTTGGTTTTTGATCCCTTGTGTGGTTTAAATATATGTTTGTTTGTAATTTGATTAACCACTAAATAGTTGTACCGACTTGTTTATTGATGTTTTCAGATTAAATAATTGGTAAAGATTTTGAGAATTCTATTTTGCATTGTTTGTTTTGTTTTCACTTTTCCTCACACACTAAACAGATGCATTTGCATAACATGAGCTAAAACCTCGTTCCGTCCTATTTAAGTAGGAGTGAGAAACTACTCCCTCGTGTGGTTTTTACCTTTGTATGGGATAGTGAATCGCTATTGGGCCTCACGCCTTATAGTTCTCGGGATGGTTTTCACCATCGTATGGACATGAGAATGTATTCCTCTCGAATTGAACTCGATCCGAAAGCCTGTAATGGGCCAGGATTGAGGGTTTGGTAGCCCAAAGGGGCACCAACAACGACAATTCAATAATCTTTTACTTTAGAACCGAACCCAACATATAGTGAACCTAAAATTAGAACATGGGAAGAGCCTAACCCCAAACCTTAAGAGTTCCATGAGAGAGTATAGAAGGAAAAGCTCTTTTGAGTCCTTTAATTTTTTCTAGTTTATTTTTTTTATAGTAAATGTATGCGAACTAGAGATCATGCAGTTAAGTTTATATTTTTCGAACAAGCATGCAAATTAGATATCATGTGTTTAGGATTGTTTATGGATAACAGCATGTGGGTAGAAAGTATGTTTGGGTAGGATTTATTGTAACATGTACGGGTAGTCAACCTGTGCGGGTAGGTTTTATTTGATTCTTATAGTACTTACTATCTTTTTTTTATCTTATGTGTACTAACCCATTTTTGTTTTGTGTCTATTTTATTTTTATTTTTATTTTCTTGCATTTGCATCTTCATGTCAAACAAAGGTGTTAATTCGCAAATGATTGACTAATAAGAAGACTGTTCATAATGAGACAATAAATTATTAACCATGTTGTCAAAACCAGGAAATCCAAGATGTTCTAATGATTTATGAAGAAAGACAATCGATGAATGAAGAAATTTGAAGCCGATTGAAGATTTCCTTTGAAGGCGCAAAGGCCAAGAGGTTTCCTCCAAAGGTAGATGCAGCCAGATCAAGGATGAGAAGACCCTTCACGAAGTCATGAAGACCACTTCACATTGGAAGTAAAAAATAAAGATCTCATTATTCAACCATAAATAATTTAAGGACATTCGACGTCATCAATGTAATGTACACCGACAACTTTGGGTGCAATGTTAGATCCCATAAAGAGAAAGACTCAAGGAGATGAAGAAATGAAGAATAACAATTTTATTTTGATTACCTGGTGCAATGGAACCTTTTTGTCTAAATGAAAGTTGTTCTATGGTGGTCACTTATGGAATTAACACATTTTGCATTCACATTTTGCATATACATTCGCACTGCTTTAATTTAAGCTTTTTTACATGCATCGATCTTGGAGTATAGGGTAATTTGTGGAGGACACCGTGGCAAAAATGTTGAAGAAAAATTGAAGCCACCCCATTCGTATCTAGAAAAGGAGCGAGAGCCATGAATATGAAGCTTGGGGCATGCCACTAAGAACTGTAGGGTACCAAAGAGCAAGTGACAAAATCTGATCGATTTGGAGGCATGGTCTTTTAATGAGCAAGTGGTGCATTAGATTGTAACAACCCTGAAGATCCAGATGAGCACCCACATGTCTGATGAGTAATGGGGCATCCTAATTAGGAAGGGATCATTTCATCCATCATAAAGCTTTATTTCACTTGCATTGTCTTTGTTTGAGTTTGTTTGAGTTCTTTCTTTCTTTATTTACCTAAATATTTTGTCAAAAATGTTTGGTGATTGAACTTATGTTACTTTTTAGGGTTATGAGTAATGAATCAAATTTTAATAAGAAACGCAGAATAAATCATTTAAATATATATAATAATATTTAATAAGTACAAATTTTGTTTTAAAAATATGACCTATAATGTATACAATTAATACATACTAGCAAACAAATCATACTTATATAAATATAAAATATGAATACGACATATAATATATATACAAATAATATTTATAACATCAAAAGGTACATGGAAGTTATACTCAAATATACACATATATGTATACATACGTAACTTAATAAACATATGAAGGATAGAAACACTATATATATATATATATATATATATATATATATAAGGGAATACTAAATTAAGGATCTAAACTAAAGTAATTAGTATCTAAATAATAACTAAATTAAAGGGTTTACTAGATTAAAGGTACGAATCTAAATGCTTAAGAAGTCCAGTAAGCCAAGTTAATAGTTAAGATTAAAAAAAAAGGAATTTTGGACTTACAATAGTTAAATCTAAGGCATGGATAATGGCAGGAATTTAATATTAGAGAATAAATAAATGACTAATAAAACTGTGCACGAAATAGACATGAAAAGAAGAACAAATTTAATATAAAAACTTATAAACATGTTTATGGATCTAAATAAGATGAAATAAAAATGTTGGGGGCCTTACTAGAATAATAGAAATTGTGAGAGAGGATCAAATTATAAAAAAATATAGTTCAAAATAAAAAACAAATAAAAGAGAAGTGCTTTTTAAGGGTGAGCAAAACTCGACTCAAAAAGTCGATTTTTTTTCAATTTTGAGTTATTCGAGTCGAGTTATTCTAGTTATTCAACTCAACTCGAATTATAAATTCGGTTTTCGAGTTTGATTCAAGTTAAATATTTTAATTTTTGAGTTACTCGAAAAACTAAAAATTTGACCCAATACTTTGATAGTTTTACGATTTAGTCCTTGATTTCATTATTTCTTCAATTCCTCATTCATTTTAAGTCTATTTTTTTACCAATTTTGAACCACATACTCCTAAACCATAGTAGAAAACATGTGTACTTTCAATTCCTCTTTTTGATAACAAATTTTTTATTTTTCAATTTAATCTTTCAATTTTTCATAATCTCCTTATTTCTTCAATTCATCATTTATTTTAAGTCCATTTTTTACCAAATTTGAGCCACATGCTCCTAAACCATAGTAGAATACATGTGTACTTTCAATTCCTCTTTTGATAACAAATTTTTTATTTTTCAATTTAGTACTTCAAATTTTCATAATCTCCTTATTCCTTCAATTTGTGATTTATTTTAAGTCACTTTGTTTTTACAAAATTTGAACCACATGCTCATATACCACAATAGAATACATGTAACTTTAATTGTTATTTTTCCACCTAAAAATATACTATATTTTTTATTTAGTCCCTAACCTTTGCATTTTACTCAATTTGGTCTTTTGACACAATTGTTTGCAAATTCTTTCTTCTCATCAATTCCTTGACTCATTTATACTCTCATCAATATTTTACCCTCAAAACAATTTCTTTAAAAAACAATATTATGAATATAATTCATAATTTTAGATTGTATTTGATAATATGAATATATATATATATATATATATATATATATATATATATATATATATATATATATTATGGTTAGATAAAGTCAAAAAAATTGGAACAAATCATTGCCATAATACTATAAATATTTATAATAAAATTAGTACAAAAAATCGAATAACTCGACTCAAATTTATTAAACTGACTCGACTAAAAAAAAATTTCAAGTTACGTTCGAGTTGTAAAATACGACTCGTCAACTCTAATAACTCAAAATTTTTTAACTCAACTTGACTTGATCGAATGCTCACCCCTATTGCTTATAATCCATAAAGGGAAAAAACGAAATTCAGGTAAAATGGATGCCATAACATAAATGTAAAAAATAAAAAAGATGACTAAATTAAAGCCACTAAAGAAGATGGAAGACTGTGAGGGTGATTATCCCATTATTAAAAGAACGGGACATTTCTGTTGGGTCCAACATGTTGATTTAATGAGGTATAGAAGTAACGTTTTCTACAAACACGTTTTATTTTTTTTATTCTAAAAAATTTTAGATCAAATTTTTTTATTCAAATCCTCTCCCATGTTCTTTGTATGTTCTTCGTGTTCATTCGGTTCTAGAGAAAAATCCAGTTTCCTTCGGTTATAGAGAAAAATCCAGTTTCCTGTGAACAACCTCAACGCCAACCACCATTCATCGGTGCCGGCCATCGTTATATGCAATGGTTTGAAGAAAAAAACAATCCTTTTTAATCCTTTATTCGAAAATATCAACCAAATATGCAAAAAAGAAAAAAAAACAATGATAGTAGATTTACAAGAATAGTTCGAATGAGAAGAAGAAAAAAAAGTGGTAGCTTTCTCTTCTAGATTTCTTTCCAATGAAAATATTACAAGCCTGAGAAAAACTATTACAAATCCCGCTCTTGTTTTTTTTTTCATTCGATTTCTTTTTCTCATATCTCTTTTTTTGGTTCACCCTCATTTTTTATCAGAAAAACTCCCCATTTTTAAATATGATGTTGCTTGTTATAAAATAGGGTTTTCATGTTTGGTGATGGTAGATGGTAGGGGAAATGATTTATGATTTCCCTAAATCCCCTTTAACAAACCATATTTTATGGGGTTTTCAAAAAAAAATTAATGGAGATTTGGTTAGATCTGACTTGGTTGGTTGTTCTTTCTCATCTTTTACTGTTTTTACGAGATGATGATGTTGAGGTGTTTTAGCAGCCGGTCATAAACAGTTATGGCTTCGAGACTGGCGCAAACAACGACGATGATGGCTTTGGCAACAATAGCAGTAGTTTACGACATCGATATATTACTTTTCTCCTTTTACTGATGTCATCGGTGGATTACTAGGGTGAAAACCCTAGTTGCATTATGCCACCATAAGTAGGCTTAGGGCTCCTAAAGATTGGGCCTTGTTTGGGTTGAAGGGTGAATGGGTTGACTTTGTTGGGTTCCTTTGTAACTGAGGATTGGGCTTGTAACCTAGAAAAATAAAATTAGTATAGTATATTAATAATGCTAATAAATAATAATAATAATAATAATAATAATAATAATAATAATAATAATAAAACCTGAATAAAATGGGTGTCTACATTGTGGGTAGGGTAATTCCGTTCATGAGACTTAAGCTAACGGGACGCATAGGCCACCACCTTTCCCTTTTATATTAACACGCATCCGAGACCATTTAGCGAGGCATCGCTAAATACGGTGAAGTCTTTCCCTGACTTAGGTTCGGTTAAAACTAGAGCTTGGGTCAAAAGGATTTTCAACTGTTCAAAACTGCTCTGCTGCTTTTCACCCTACACAAATGAAACTCCCTTTTGAAGAAGTAACTTAGTCATTAGGGTTGCTATCATCGAAAAACCCTTTACAAATCGATGATAGTAGCCTACAAGACCTAAGAAACTGCGCACCTCTGTTACACTCTTTGGTGGCTCCCACTCAAGTATCGCATGAATCTTCTGCGGATCAACTCGAATACCATTCACTTCTACAACATGTCCCAAAAATGAAACCTCAAACAACAAAAATCATATTTCCCAAACTTGGCAAAAAGTTATCGACCCCGTAGGGTTTGAATAACTATGAGGAGATGTCTATCATGCTCATCCTATGATCCCGAGTATACCAAAATATCATCAATGAAAACCACCACAAGCTAGTATAAGTACGAGTGGAAAACTCGATTCATGAGGTCCATAAATGTCACCGGGCGTTGATGAGTCCAAACGGCATTACAAGGAACTCATAATGAGTGTATCTTGTCTTGAACGTAATTTTTGCTATATTCGTTTCTTTAACCTTTAATTGGAAGTACCCTTAAGTTGGTAGAACATGTCATTTATTTTGGAAGGGGATAACAGTTCTTCATGGTCAGTTTGTTCAACTGACGGTAATCGATGCATATCCTCATCGACTTGTTTTTTTTCTTGACAAAGAGAATCGACACTCCCTAAGAAGAGATACTTGGCTGAATGAACCCTTTCTCTAGAAACTCTTGGATTTAAGCCTTAAACTCTTTTAGTTCTATCGATGTCGTATGGTACAGAGTAATGGACACCAGAGCAGACCCTAACATTACCTTTATACTAAACTTTATCTCTCAGTCCAATGGTAACCCTGACAACTACTCTAGAAACACATTTGATAATTCTTTGATGGTTTGGATATCCTCTAACCTTATAAATACAACTATGGTATCGACTATATGGGCAAAAAATGTAATACCACGAATATCGAGTTAGTGGCTAAATTAAAGAATTTAAAATTTGGATGATTAAATTGAATAAATGGTAAAGTATAAGAAAATGATTTAGGAAATTGTGTTTAAGACCAATTAATAAGTATGGAAGAATGAAAGGGTATTTTGGTCTTTTAGAGGGAAATGGATTTAAAATCTATTTTTAATTAGGGTATTTATTAAGGGAAAAAGAGGAAAGTTGAAAAAGAAGCTAAGTATCTTCTCTGCTCCTTCTTCCCGTGTGCCCGTTCTCTCTATAGCCAAATGTAAGTCTCCTCCAAGGTTGTTTTTCCTTTAGTTTAATGGCTTCTATTGAAACCTTGAGTGTTATAGAGGATTAAGGAAGGACTAAAGAAGATTAAAACTAAGAGATAGATGATTTATTGGAGATTGAAGAAAATGGGTTTTTGAATGATATGTTGAAATAAGAGTTTTTATTGAGGTTTACTAGTATATTTGAGTTGTCAAATATGTAAATAAGATATTAGAAGCATTGGATGTGATTAAAAGCATGTATGAAAAAGTTAAATAAGAGATCAGAAGCATTGGGTTGAGATGTTCTTTGAAGATTTAGATGTTATAAAAAGTTAAATAGAGGAAAGTTAGTTGGGTTAAGTGATGTTAAATTTAAGGGTATTGTTTGAGGTAAAACTAAGAGATTTAAACGAAATTAGGTAAAACTTAAGCTGAAAAATGGACAATCTTGGTAAGGGT
The DNA here is from genome assembly GCF_006381635.1 of Hibiscus syriacus. Classification (NCBI taxonomy): domain Eukaryota; kingdom Viridiplantae; phylum Streptophyta; class Magnoliopsida; order Malvales; family Malvaceae; genus Hibiscus; species Hibiscus syriacus. Next base: position 39,916 of record NW_024063149.1, on the reverse strand, counting down.
ATCGATACTGGAAGAACAATACCTATACTATAGGTTTAAATTTGAGGAATTAGGATGAACAATATTGATATTGATGCAATTAGTATCGATACTGTTGTGGGTATCGATACTAAGAAAAGGTATCGATACCATGGATTCCAGAATGCAGAAATGGTATTGATACTGAAAGGGAGTATCAGTACTATAGTATAGAAGTATCGATACCATGACAGGGGCACCGATATATTAAGTCTGGAAAATATAAGATAGAAGGAATTTTCATAGAAATTGAATATAATAGTACTTTTGAGTATTATTAAAAGTATAAATGTTAGAGAGTATACTAACATTGGTATGGTATGTGTACGTAATGGATGTTTGTGTAGATCATAACCAAGCTCCCGAGTCAAGCAACAAAAAGGGCAAGGATAAGGTTGCCGAGTAGTTGGACGTTATTACAGTATACCAAGGAGTATATCAGGTGAGTACATTTATTGTACTTGTATGAAAGGAGGAAGACTCGCGATGAGTTAATCTCGAATGTTTTGTTAAATGTATATTTTACAAAATTTTGGTATATTTTTATAATGTATATAGAAATGATATTATGAATTTGTTTTAGAGTATGAACTGCTCTAAAATGAATGGATAAACGAAATTGCATAACGGTGCATTATTGGCTGAAAGGTGCCATAAATGAAAATGCATAATGGTTCATTATTGGAAGAAATGTGCCATAAATGAAAATGCATAAATTACCATTTTGGCACTATGGTGCAATGTATGTACCTTAAATTTCATTTTTAGCATCTATTGGGTAAAATAAAGTATGATTGGGAACAAAATACAGAAAAATAAGTATGTTGGGCATACTAAGAATGGTTTTGATGACTATATGAAAGAAACCTGAGTTTAATTGAGATGATTAACTGATTTGTTTTATAAAGTATACGATTTAGCTCGTGTTTCAATAGTTATAATATGATTATGTATGAATTTTCAGTTTATTTACATTATTATGCCTCACTAAGTAAATAATTAATGTGTGTTGATTTCATGTGTATGTAGAAGCAAAGACTTAGCAGAGTAAAGAATGCAGCAGAGAACATCAATCCAAGGTTGACTAATCAGTAACTATAGGACAATCAGGTATTCTTTTGATAATTAGATGGTATGTATATGAATCTAAGAAAAATGCTTTGTAATGTATTTAAGTTATAACTTTGAAATAGTTACAAGGAATGTTTTACCTTATAAAAAATGGTTTGTTTTAAATTTTAAAACAAAATTTTACAGGTTTATAAATAAGAAAAGTTTTTAAAAAGTCATGTGACACTTGTGACTTGTATATGGAAACATATATGGGAAATGGTTGTTACGTTTATTGGCATCAGAGCTACATGTTTAGTCGATTCTCGGCTGAAACCGGGTTTATTTGAATTTAAAAAAAGGGATTAAATGTCATTAAGATTGTCAAGGTTACTGATAGGGTGTCATTAGAGTGTGATTGATGTCACTCCTTACTAACTTTAGTACTATTATTATGTTTGTTCAAGAAGATGTAGGAATCTTTGAACTCACGAAGAACGACTGATCGAGAAAATAGAAAAGGATCTGGTAGTGAAAGCTATGAAGAGAATAGTGAGCATCCGATTCCATCATAGAATGCTAGCGAACCGACACACCAGAGTATGCCCGTGCCAGAATTTGGAGCTTTTATGCAAGCTCTCGATGCCATATTGAGCCGGTTCTTACCTCCTCCACCTCACCCTTCTCCTCCAGTATCGAGGATGTTGATTCCAGAATAATTAAAGAGTTTAGGAGCTCCAAAGTTCCGGGGAGAAAAGTATGAAGGTCCTATGGAGACTGACTTATGGCTAAATGATGTAATGGTAATGCTTGAAAGTTTTCATTGCTCGAATTCAAAAAATATGGGTGGAACTATATCTTTATTTAGGGGATAAGCTTGAGTATAGTGGTCAAATACTACAATGTATGCACCATCGGAACAAGTGACCTAGCAGTTCTTCCTGGAGGAATTCAAGAACAAGTATGTGGGTGAGCCGTTTAGATGAGAGATGCTACTGAAGTTCCTTAATTTGAAATAAGGTGATCGAGTTGTACATGAGTACGAGGCTGAATACAATAAGCTGAGTCGTTTTGCTACTGAGATAGTTCCCAATGACAAGGCTTGATATGATTGGTTCATTGAAGGTTGAGGCTAAAGTTGAAAGAAATGATGTTGGCTTTGAACTTGCCTAACTTACAAGAAGTCATAAATAGAGCCAAGGCTATTACAAGAGCTACTTGATAAGGGATTTGTGAAACCCAGTATTTCTCCTTGGGGAGCACCTATGTTGTTTGTGAAAAATAAGGACAGGTCTATGCGATTATGCATAACTATCGTCAGTTAAATAAAGAAACAATAAAGAATAAATATCATTTTCTAAGGATTGATGATCTGTTTAATCAAATGAAAGGCAGAGCAGTGTTCTCCAAGATAGACCTGAGTCGGGGTACCACCAATTAATGATAAAAGAGGATGATACTTCAAAGACAACTTTTCAGACTCGGTATGGACACTAAGAATTTGTGGTGATGCCCTTTGGATTGACTAATGCTCCTGCAACATTTATGGACTTGATGAACTGAGTATTCCAACCTTACTTGGATCAATTTGTGGTGGTATTTATAGATATATTTTGGTGTATTCCAAGTCAAGAGAGGAACATGATGCTCATCTTACCAAATTGTCCAAGTGTTAATTTGGTTAGCTGAGATTGCTTTCCTTGGTCATATAGTTACCGCAGAAGGCATAAGAGTTGATCTAAAAAAGATTCAAACTATAGTGGATTGGCAACCCGCAAAGAATGTTCCTGAAGTTTAGAGTTTTTGGGTCTTGTTGGTTATTATAGATGGTTCGTGAAGAACTTCTCAATGTTAGCTTTGTCGCTAACTAAGTTATTACGAAAAGATGTACCTTTTATTTGGACGGAGAAATGTCAAGAAAGTTTTGAAATGTTAAAGAGAATAGTAACAGAGGCTCTTTTGCTCGTACAACCTGAGTCGGGTAAGAACTATGTAGTCTTTAGTGATGCATCTCACAATGGGTTGGGATGTATACTTATGCAAGATAGAAAAGTTGTGGCTTATTCCTTAAGACAGCTAAAGAATCACGAGAGATATTACCCGACACATGACTTGGAATTGGTAGCAGTTGTGTTTGCTTTGAAATTTTGGCGTCATTATCTGTATGGTGAGCGGTGCCATATTTATACAGATCACAAGAGTCTAGAGTACTTGTTGGCTTAAAAAGAACTGAACTTGAGACAGAGGAGATGGGTCGAGCTTTTAAAATATTATGATTTGATCATTGATTATCATCCAGGAAAGGCTAATGTGGTAGCTGATGCACTTAGTCAAAATACTTTTGCAGCTCTATGGGCTTTGGATGCGCGCATGTCTTTAAAAGTAGATGGTTCCTTGATCACTGAACTTAATTTAAAGTCGATGCTCTTGGATCAGGTAAAAGAGCTACAAGGCCAAGATGATAAATGGTTGGCGAGAATGGTGCAAGTAGAAAAATAAGAGGTCAAAGACTTCGAAATGAGTGCCGATGTATGTTTATATTATCGTGGAAGACTTTGCATTCCCGATGATGATGAACTGAAGAAAGATATTCTTTTCGAGGCACACTATAGTCCTTTGACGATGCATCCAGGCGGGAATAAGATGTATCAGGATATAAAAAGTTGTTATTGGTGGCCTGGTATGAAAAGAGTTGTATTAGAGTTTGTTGCGAGAAGCTTGACATGTCAGCAAGTGAAAGCTAAACATCAGGTGCCATCCGGATTGCTACAACCGATATCCATTCCTGATTTGAAGTGGGAATGGGTTACAATGATTTTTGTTTTGAGACTACCATTGTCACCTGGTAAAAATGACTTAATATGGGTAATTGTGGATAGATTGACCAAGACAATTCACTTTATTCGTGTCTGAGTAGATTACTCGATGGATAGATATGCGAAATTATATGTGAAAGGGATAGTTCAGTTGCATGGAGTGTCTATATTGATAGTGTCAGATAAAGACTCAAGGTTTACTTCAAGATTTTGAAAGTCCTTACATAAGACATTGGGTACTCGATTGAATTTTAGCATAGCTTTTCATCCCCAGACAGATTGGCAATCAGAACGAACTATTCAGATATTAGAGGATACACTAAGGGCATGTGTGATTGAGTTTAAAGGATCACGAGAAAGGTATTTTTCTTTAACAGAATTTGTTTATAATAACAGTTACCAATATAGTATTATGATAGACCCATATAAAGCTTTATATGGGAGGAAGTGCAGAACACCTTTGAATTGGTTTGAATTAAAAAATCGAGACCTAGTTAGCCCGGATTTGATTAAAGAAATAGAAGAGAAAGTGAAAGTTATCCAGGATAATTTTGAAAGAGCCCCCGATCGACAAAAGTCTTATGCAAATTTGAAAAGAAAAGAAATTGAATTTCAAGTGGAAGATAAGGTATTTTTGAAAGTGTTGCCTTGGAAGAAAGTATTGCGATATGGGTACAAAGGAAATCTGAGTCTGATATTCATTGAACCTTATGAGATTTTAAAAAGGGTCGGACCAGTAGCATATCAATTAGCTTTTCCTCCAGATATGGACAAGATCCATAATGGTTTTCACGTATCGATGCTTAGAAAGTACCGATCAGATCCATCCCACGGTCATCACACCCGAAGAAATAAAGATCTGACCATATTTAACTTATTAGGAAGAACCAGTGCGGATCTTGGCTAGAGAAAACAAGGAATTGCGTAACAAGAAGATTTTTTTAGTTAAAGTGCTCTGGCAAAACCTTAAGGTAGAAGAAGAAAATTGGGAAAGAGAGGAGGACATGAGGAAACCGTTTTCACACCTCTTCATATCAGGTATTTCTTTAAATACGAGGATGAATTTTCTTAAGGGGAGAATTGTAATACTCCGAATATCGAGTAAGTGACTAAATTGAAAGAATTTAAAATTTAGATGATTAAATTGAATAAATGGTAAAATATAAGAAAATGATTTAGGAAATTGTGTTTAAGACCAATTAATAAGAATGAAAGAATGAAAGGGTATTTTGGTCCATTAGAGGGAAATAGATTTAAAATCCATTTTTAATTATAGTATTTATTAAGGGAAAAAGGGGAAAGTTGAAAAAGAAGCTAAGTATCTTCACTTCTCCTTCTTCCCGTGTGCCCTTTCTCTCCATAGCCAAAGGTGAGTCTCCTCCAAGTTGGTTTTTCCTTTAGTTTAATGGCTGGTATTAAAACCTTGAGTGTTATAGAGGCTTAACGAAAGATTAAAGAGGATTAAAACTAAAAGATGGATGATTTATTGGAAACTGAAGAAAATGGGTTTTAAATGATATGTTGAAATATGAGTTTTTATTGAGGTTTACTAGTATATTTGCCTTGTTAAATATGTAAATAAAAGATTAGAAGCATTGGATGTGATTAAAAACATGTATGAAAAAGTAGTATGACTCTTGGGTTGAGATGTTCTTTGAATAATTTAGATGTTATAAAAAGCTAAATGGAGGAAAGTTAGTTGGGTTAAGTGATGTTAAGTTTAAGGGTATTGTTTAAGGTAAAAGTAAGATATTTAAACGAAAACTAAGTAAAAATCGAGTTGAAAATGGAAACTACGGTTAAGGGGGTATCAGTACTAGAAGAACAGTACTGATACTATAGGTTTAAATTTGAGGAATTAGGATGACCAATATCGATACCGATGCAATTAGTATCGATATTGTTGTGGGTATCGATACTAAGAAGAATGTATCGATACCATGGATTCCAGAATGCAGAAATGGTATCGATACTGAAAGGGAGTATGGGTACCATAGTATAGAAGTATCGATACCATGATAGTGGTACCGATACTATTGAGTCTAGAAAATTTAAGATTAAAGGAATTTTGATAAAAATTGAATATAATAGTACTTTTGAGTATTATTAAAAGTATAAATTTTAGAGAGTATACTAATATTGGTATGGTATGTGTAGTTAATCAATGCTTGTGTAGATCATAACCAAGCTCCCGAGTCAAGCAAGAAAAAGGGAAGGATAAGGTTGCCGAGTAGTTGGATGTCATTACATCATGCCAGGAAGGTATATCAGGTGATTGCATTTATTGTATTTGTATGAAATTAGGAAAATTCGCGATGAGTTAATCTCGAATGTTTTGTTAATTGTATATTTTACAACATTTTTGTATATTTTCATAATGTATATAAAATGATATTATGAATACGTTTTAGAGTAGAAATACTCTAAAATGAATGGACAAATGAAAATACATAACGGTGCATTATTGCCTGAAAGGTGACATAAATGAAAATTTATAACGGTGCATTATTGGAAGAAATATGCCATAAATGAAAATGCATAAATGACCATTTTGACACTTCAGTGCAATGTATGTACCTTAAATTTCTTATTTAACATCTATTGGACAAAATAAAGTATAATTGGGAACAAAATAAAGAAAAATAAGCATGTTGGGCATATTAAGAATGGTTTTGACGACTATATGAAAGAAACCTTAGTTTAATGGAGATGATTAACTGATTTTTATGAAGTATACAATTTAGCTCGTGTTTCAATAGCCATAATATGATTATGTATGAATTTTCAGTTCATTTACATTATTATGCTTCACTAAGTAAATACTTAATGTGTGTTGATTTCACGCGTAGGTAAAAGAAAAGACTTAGCAGAGTAAGGAGTGCAGCAGAGAACATCAATCCAAGGTTGACTAATTAGTAAGTACAAGACAATCAGGTCTTCTTTTGATAATTAGATGGTATGTATAGGAATCTAAGAAAAATGATTTGTAATGTATTTAAGTTATAACTTTGTAATAGTTACAACGAATGTTTTACCTTATAAAAATGTTTTGTTTTAAATTTTAAAACAAATTTTACAAGTTTATAAATAAGAAAATGTTTTTAAAAAGTTATGTGACACTTTTGACATGTGTACGGGAACATATATGGGAAATGGGTGTTACAAAGAAGGCTTCACAACCCTACTCCAACATCTTTTGTGCCTTAAGGGCTAACACAACCTTTACACACTTATTCTTCTTGCCAAACATCACAATTCTAGTCTCATTCTCCTTCCTGAGTTTAAGTTGTAGAAGCATACATCTCAAGCTCGCACCATGCTCTGACAACCAGTCTATTCCCAAAATCAAATCACACTCTCTAAATGGCAGCTCCGAAAGATCGACAGGGAAAGTCACACCTTTAATTTCAATCGGACATTTATGATGGACCATGTCCACTAGGACATCTAATCCTAATGGGGTTAGACACTCGAACCCATATCTCAAGATTTCAACTGGAATATTTCTATCCTAAATAAAGTCATAACATATATAGGAATGGGTGGATCGTGGGTCAACTAGTGCGTTAACTGGAAGAGAAAACACGGTAAAGGTACTTAAGATCACGTCAGTGACATCACAATTCTCTTGAGCTTGAACTGCATACTGAGGAGCGATAACTTTGGGCTTGGCACTGACCCCAGTTCGGGTTGCACCCCTACCGATCTGACCAGATGCAAAACTTCCATATCTCTAGGGTCCTCAACTTATATGAACTGACGATCTTGACCTCTGAATCAAGGCTAGGGTCACATCTCGCGCCTCTGGACAATTTGAGACGAAGTGGTCCAGGGAACCACAACAATAATAACCCCTTAGACCCCTGTTAGTAAACCCAGTGATGCCTCTTGCCATAGGTAGGACAACTAGACTAAGAATGCACACTCGATGAAACCTCAAAGCTCACTACTAATGTAATGGATAATAGTATCCTATACTGGTCAGACATACCTACACCTCTACTTGCACTATGCACATATCTGCTAGACTGGCATGTTGGGGTCCTTCAAGATCCCTGAGAATCCCTCATTCTCTTAGATGGATGGGAAGGTCCTGATGACCCTACTGCTCCTCTATTCTAGCCAGGAGTAGCTTATGCCTTAGCAATTTTCCTTCCTTGAACCCTCTCTATAGCTTTCACCTATCGAACTAACTCAGTGAACACTCTCGAATAATCGATGGACATATGGGTCAGGATGTCTAAATGGAGGCCATCTATGAACCTCCTACAATGATGATACTATGATGAAACTAGCTCTAGGGCATACCGACTTAGAAAGAGAAACTCTACCTCATACTCAAATATAAATTGGTCCCCCTATTTTAATTAAGTAAACTGATCATTCAACTCATCCATATGAACCTCTCTTATGTATTTCTAACGAAACTCCTTTAGGAAATGATCCCAGGAAGACCGCTCTAGTCATAAGGACATCTCGATCATCTCCGACCAGTATATAGCATCACCCTTAAGCAAGAAGACGACACACTCTAGTATACCCTCAGAGATGAGGTGTAGCTGACGAAGGGTCTTAAGGGTCTCTCTCATCCACTGATCAGCCATTATAGTGTCATCATCTCATGTGTCGAAGAAATCCGTGGTTCGATACCACCGGAGCCTCTCAACGGAGGACTTCTATGGGGATACGGTGGGTGGGGCAGACGGAATTGGCTGGGTAGGTAAGGTGGCAGACATCCTTGGTATGGTTCTAGCTATACGCCTCAAGATAACAGTCAGATCCCTGAAGAAGATCACCTCCTCGACCCTCGCATCCTTAGGCTCCTCGAACTCTGTCTCAGGGATGAAATCATCCCCTAAATCACTTGCAAGGGAAGCCATACTCTCATGCCTACCCTCCTAACTATGCCTTTGACTCTCATTCATGGCTCAATTCTGAAACCTTTAAATAATTCTTTTGATTTGGATGTCCAAAATCATATAAACTATTCTCATACTTTTCATGCCAAATCTTGATTTGAACATGTCTTTGTTCTCTTTTACCATTGTGTCATTACTCTCAATAATGAATATGTCATTAACATTTAAGCATATGATTACATCTCCACCGAAAATAGGCTTAACATATACACATTTATCACACTCATTAATTTTGAATTCATTTATCATTATCACAATTTTTAATGCTATTGTTTGGTCCATACTTAAGTCTATACAAAGACTTCATCAATTTAAAAACTTTTTTATTTGTTATACAAAATGTTAATTCAAGATAAAAAATAATAATAAACAAATATTAATAAATAAATTGGACTAAGAAAAATAAATAAAGAACTAAAGTAAAGAAATGAAATTGGTTATTTGTATATAGACATGGAATCAAATGAGAAGAGTCAAATAAATACAAGAGGAACTTTTGTTGAGACATGCATGAACTATTTCCTTAAGACATATTTGCCTTCTCCTCGGTGCTTTGAGTAACGTTGAACATCGATCTCTTAATATACAACAAATAATCACAACAGTAAGCACAACCATAGTGATCAGTTGAACAAAATCTTACCTTTCTCTATCACCAGAAATAACAAATTTTGGAAGTAATTTTCTAAGTGTTTTCCTATTCTAACGTTGTAAGTTTTGAGTTGTGTTTTGTCTAAAAATATGCCTTAACTAACCTATATACAGAGAAGAGGAAATGAATCAAAAGGTTATGACCTTTTGATGAAGAGTTAAGACCTTTTAATGGACACATTTATTGAAAAGATAATAGGTATAATTGAATAGATGCAACATTGAACCAAAAATAAGTCTATTCACCAAGTGACATTCTAACACCCTAAACCAATAAAACACAGTCGATCGACTAGAATACTGCACGAAACCCCGAAGTAGGTAGCTAATTTTTTTAATTTATTATTTGAAATGGTTTTCTTGAAAGTGCTCATGGTAAAATAAATATACCACATTTATATAAAAAAATGTGACATTAGGAGCTCCCAAAAATAATAATTCAAAATATACAAATCAACATTTTAAATAAATTTATGACTTAATAAGTACAAGGGTTCACAAGTACACATGCCCTCAAAAGTAAAACTCGAGACGTACTCTACTGCACTAGGCCTGGATCTCAATAGCTCAAAAGGCCCCTGGATTGCTCCTCTACTAACATGCGTAAGGAAACAAATTCCAAACGCTGAGCTAACTAGCTCGTGCCACACTAACAACTAAATAATACTAATTGTATTCAATAGAATGCTCAAGCTATCACATATAATGCATTAGTGTGTATACTCGTATACTGCACTCTCTACTCTATGGTAGACATCATGGTGCAGCTGAGGGTTCTGCTTCTCAGAGATCAGGCACCCCTCTAGTCTACCAAGGATATGCTCCAAAATCTCTACATTGGACACAACACCCTCGACTAACCCACCCCTTGTGAGTGTCGGACCTTGTGCCCTAGTTAGTCAGCTTAAAGTGCCTTGCGCACTTCCTAAGGATATTCAGACTGAAACTACTTTCTCAATACTAGTATCATTTCTAAATAAACATTACTCTTGTTCTCACTTGTAGTCTTATTTGTGAGTAATTAGAACATTTGGGAAACCTCATTTGCCTCCTAAAATCTATTGGGTTTCTTGCCCATAAATAAACGAGGATATCAATACTCACTCTTGTTTATTGATACCTTAAGGTTAAATCAAGTTGGAGATGGGTGGTTAGTATCGATACTACTTGTCTAGTATTGATACTCATGAACTAGGGTACCGATACTAAAATTGGGTTTGATGTTTGAAAATACAATTTTGGTATCGATACATCCATGGGGATTGGTACCAAAAATGGCTACTGGAATCTATTGAGTTACCCTAGTATCAATACCACTCTACGAGTATCGATACCTTACCTATAGTATCAATACTCATTGCTTGAGTATCGATAATTCTAGCTCAAAAACCCCTCTTTATTTAAAACCCAAAGAGAAGTATCGGTATTGTTCTTCTAGTATTGATACTCGTGCCCAGACATGCCTTACTTACGTTAAAAAATGACTCTCTAAACCAACCAAAAATACTCTACTGAGGTCCTCAACCATTAATAGAGTTTTATGTGATATAAAGGGGTCATAATTAAGGCTTAGAAACATGTTATAACACTAAACATACAAGTTAACATGAAATTTAATCAACATGCTTCAAACTAATTCTTAAACTACATTACATTTCTAGTGACCCCAAATTGTATGAAGAAGTTATAAGTGTGTTACCTTGAATTCTTGGCTGCTAAAAGTCCTCAAATCACCCAAAGGATAGATTCTATTTTCCTCTTGCTCTTAAGTTTTCTCCAACTTCTTTCACTAATCAAAAGTAAGAAAAATGAATTACTATATTAACTAGGTGGTTGGATTAGAGATAAAAACACTTCCTAGAACTTGAATCTATAAAAAAAACTAGAATCCATAGATTCTCTTAACCTCCCCAAAACCCATTTTTGGAACCAAAGGGTAAAACTTGAGAAATGAGAGTTAAATTGAAGCTTGAAGGATGGAGATTAATATTCTTACCTTGGTTAACCAACTTGCACTTGAAATTCTTAAAATCATTATTTTGGAAATGAGGAAGAAGAAAATAAAGGTGGAAGGAAGAAGAACACTGTTTGCTGAGGGATAAGGGGAGTGGTTCACGTAACATAACATAAAATAGGGGTTTTTCAGCTCCTAATTTGAACAAGGGGAAATTTACACTTTTGGTACTAAATGTAACACCCTAAACCACCCAAAAATACCCTAATAAGGTCCCAACCATTATTAGAGTTTTATGTTATATAAAAGGGTCATAATTAAGGCTTAGAAACATGTTATAACCCTAAACATAGAAGTTACCATGAAATTCACTCAACATGCTTTAAACTAAAGCTTAAGCTACATTGTATTTATAATGACCCCAAATGGTCTTAATAAATTGTAAGTGTGTGACCTTGAATTCTTGGCTGCTAAAAGTCCTCAAATCACCCAAGGAATAGCTTCTTTTTTCCTTTTTCCCTTGAGCTTTCTCCCATTTCTTTCACTAATCAAAGGTAAGAAAAATGAATTACTAACTTAACTAGGTGGTTGGATTAGAGATAAAGACACTTCCTAGAACTTGAATCTATCAAAAACAAACTAGAATCCATATATTCTTTTAGCCTCCCAAAAACCCATTTTTGGAACCAAATGGTAAAACTTGATAAATGAGACTTAAATTGATGTTTGAAGGATGGAGATTAATATTATTACCTTGGTTAACCAAATTAAACTTGAAATCCTTAAAATATCTACTTTGGAAATAAATAAGAAGAACAAAAGGTAGAAAAATGCGGAAGAGTGTTTGGTGACGGATAAGGGGGAGTGGTTTACGTAACATAACATAAAATAGGGTTTTTGACTCCTAATTTGAACAATGGGAAATTTACACTTTTGGTACTAAATGTAACACCATAAACCACCAAAAAATGCCCTACTGAGGTCTCTAACCATTATTAGAATTTTATATGATATAAAGGGGTCATAATTAAGGCTTAGAAACATGCTATAACACTAAACATAGAAGTTACCATGAATTCCACTAAACATGCTTCAAACTAAATCTTTAAAATATATTGCATTTCTAATGACCCCAAATGGCATGAACAAGTTATAAGTGTGTTACCTTGAATTCATGGCTGCTAAAAGTCCTCAAATTACCCAAAGGATAACTTCTGTTTTCCTTTTATCCTTGAGCGTTCTCCCACTTCTTTCATTAATTAAAAGTAAGAAAACGAATTTAATAACTTAACTAGGTGGTTGGATTAGAGATAAAGACACTTCCTAGAACTTGAATCTATAAAGAACAAACTAGAATCCATTGATTCTCTTAACCTCCCAAAAAACCCATTTTTGGAACCAAAGGGTAAAACTTAAGAAATGAGACTTAAATTGAACCTTGAAGGACGGGGATTAATATTCTTACATTGGTTAACCAACTTACACTTAAAATACTTAAAATCCCTACTTTGGAAATGAGGAAGAATAAAGAAAAGGTATAAGGAAGAAGAAGAGTGTTTGGTCAGGATAAAGGCGAGTGGTTCACGTAACACAACATAAATCAAGGGATTTTTAGCTCTTAATTTGAACAAGGGAAATTTAAACTTTTGGTACTAAATGTAACACCCTAAACCACCCAAAAATTCCATAATAATATCCCAACCATTATTAGAGTTTTATGTGATATAAAAGGGTCATAATTAAGGCTTAAAAACATGTTATAACCCTAAACATAGAAGTTACCATAAAATCCACTCAACATGCTTCAAACTAACTCTTAAGATACATTGTATTTCTAATGACCCCAAATGGTATAAAGAAGTTATAAGTGTGTAACCTTGAATTCTTGGCTGCTAAAAGTCCTCAAATCACCCAAGGAATAACTTCTTTTTTCCTCTTGCTTTTGAGCTTTCTCCCACTTCTTTCACTAATCAAAGGTAAGAAAAATGAATTACTAACTTAACTAGGTGGTTGTATTAGAGATAAAGATATTTCCTAGAACTTGAATTTATAAAAAAAACTAGAATCCATAGATTCTTTTAACCTCCTAAAACCCCATTTTTGGAATCAAAGGGTAAAACTTGAGAAATTGGACTTAAATTGAAGCTTGAAGGATGGGGATTAATATTCTTACCTTGGTTAACCAACTTACACTTGAAATCTTTAAAATCTCTACTTTGGAAATGAGGAAGAAGAAAGAAAATGTAGAAGGAAGAAGAAGAGCGTTTGGTGAGGGATAAGGGGGAGTGGTTCACGTAACATAACTTAAAATAGGGGGTTCTTAATTTGAACAAGGGGCAATTTGCAATTTGATGCCTCTTTTTTCCATTTCATAACACAATCATCATTTCTTCTTTAACTTTTGGGCCCAACTCAAGCCCACTATTACTAAACTTGGTCCAACTATTTTTAACTGGTCTTTTGGTCTTAAATATGGGTCTAGGGTTGACCTGAACTACTAACCCGGGATTCGAGCCATTACAAACATGACTTATTATATTAAGTCTATTTACCAAGTGATATGACTTATTATAAAGAGCTTCAATTTATTCAATTATCCATTATTTTTACAACACCATCTTACGCTAGAGCAACATAACCCTCAAGTTGTTTCATGTGAATCTCTTTATCAAGATCTCAATTTTAAAAAAATTATCTTAACATTTATTTAATGTACTTCTAAATTCTGCAAAGTAGCAATAACAAATATTATCTTTATAAAAGTTATTCTTGATACATGAGAAAAAATATCAAAGTAGTTAAAGACTTTCTTTTGTTTATAAAATTTTATAGCTAACTTTGGTTTTGTACTTATCAATTGTTTCATCTACTTTATTTTTTTGTTTGTTTGAAACTCCTTTAAAATTTAATGGTTAAATACCTTGCCGAAGATCTAGCATGTATAACTTTACATGATAGAATCAATTTCACTTTTAATAGCATCTTTCCACAAAGTAATTTTCGATGAACATATAACTTTGTTATATATTTGAGGTTAAGCTTCTATTATATAGATTAAGAAATATAATCCAATTTTTTTTCACCTTTTACTCATTTGCTCTACTTTAATTTCAATCTTTTGTTAAATGTATGAATTATTGTTATCAATAATCTTTGAAGTTTGCTTCGTTGTACTTGAATTGACATTTCTAGTCTTAGAGTAGAACATATTTTAAAAGAATGAGATTGATTTGTGCTTAAATTGTACATTATTTTGTTATTAATTACTCATTGATTAGCTCTTCTAAGTTGTTAACTTGGCCCCTTTTTTCCATTTCAATGCAGAACAATAGATTCGAGAAATGTTCATAAAACTGATGAAATTGAGCAATTTTTTTTATTTTTTAGAGTCGTAACTGGATTAGTGGGCATGACTTTGCTGACGTGGTGTCCAGTCAGTAACTTCTAGAAGGTCCAGTCAGCAGCTTGGTGGGAGTAGGAGACTCAATCGCATTTTTCAAATTCAAATTAGGATTTACTTTTATTTTTTCATTTTCTAGGAGTTATCGTTTTAATTTTAGTGTTATATTTTAGAGTTTTTGAGGACTATAAATGCCCCATTGGGGTAAACCTCAAAGCAGTCATTCATTCAGAATTCTTCATTCAACTCTTGTTTCTTTCTTTTTTTTCTTTAAGTTTTATAAAAGTTATTCTTTCATTTTATTTTCTTTTCAAGTTTTTTATTTACTTTCTTAAAATTTTGAGCATGAATACAATCATGCTTAGTTAAGTTTTCCATAGCCAAAGGCTAAAGCAATGATTCGATTCTGAATCTTGAGAATCGAAAAGAACATCATACCCTTTAGGGTTACATTTTTAGTTTTCATAAATCAATTATTGATAATCGACCATCATTTTACAATCAAATCGATTTCATTTCAAAAAGTGCACGTTGGAATTGAATTTTGGTTTTAATTAATAGTTAGGAGGAAAGATCAACATGTGGCACATTCAACTTCCTGTGAACACATTTAGGGCGGTATGCTAAGGAAAACTAAAATCGAGTTAGATTCTCGATTGAGGTGGTACAATCTGAGTCAGTTTTTCCAGAATTGAAAGTTGTTGAGTTGGTAAGCGATTGTCACTATAAACTCACAAAATGGTTAAAATATAAAAATTGATTTTAGTTATTGATTCATTTGATAGAAAACCAAGTTACATGGGTTGGGCCTTGTAGACTGTAACTGGCGTGAGCCCTAAGGTAAAATCCTATTCAAATATCTATTTTAATCGAGGCAGAAGCTTTAGCCCAAGGCTGATTTTATCAATTGAATTTTCACCTTAATTTACTTAGTTTAATTTCTTTATTTTCTTTCAAATATTATTTTTATTAAAATCTCCAAACCCCATTATTCATTATTCTCTTCAAATCATTCTTGAATCAAGATCAAAAATGAGGAATTCATCAACTTCCTAGTCCTTGTGGGTCGACCCTTACTCTCTCTATACCATATTTCATATTCTTTAATTGAGTTTAAGGATAAATATTATTTGACAGTGAAAGCGACACGTCAAATTGGCATCATTTACGGGGACTACGACAAAATATTGATTTAATTTTCTTGTTTTTGATTTATAACCATGCATAATCTAGGCACATTAGAAGAATTTGTTCTAGAATCGAAGCACGAGCCAGACGAATTCACAATTGAACGCTTTGAGAGAAAAGAAAGAAACTATAAGGGAAAGCAAATTATGAAGATTCAAATGACATCACATATGAAGAATCAACGGATTCAACGAAAATCCAGCATTAGAAAAATTGACTTCCACACCCATCGATGATCCAACGAACGATGCACCAATAGATAATCAAACTATCTGTGAACTAGCTGCAGCTCCTGCGGTGCAACAACCACTCTGCATCACCTTTCTTCAAGGCAAAATGTCGTTTCAACTCAAGATGTGGTTGATACATCTACTTCCTACCTTCCACGGGCTTCCTAGTGAAAGTCCGCATAAGCATTGGGTGGAATTTAACTTAGTCTGTTCAAGCCTCAGGGAGTATCCGAAGACCAAATTATATTACGGGAATTTCCATTTTCTTTATCTGGCATTGCAAAAGAATGGGTATTTTATTTGCCTCCAAATTCGATAAATACTTGGGCTGATCTAAATCATATTTTTCTTGATAGGTTTTCCCAACAGCAAAGGCAAACAAACTAAGGATAAACATCCTAGGAATTAAACAAAAGCACGAGGAATCAGTTTACGAATAATGAGAGCGATTCAAGAAGCTATGTGCGAGTTGTTCGCAATACTGATTGACTGAGCAGACGCTTCTTCAATATTTCTACAAAGGGTTGCTTCCTATGGAGATAAAAATGATTGACGCTACTAGCGGAGGAGCTCTTGTCAATATCCAAACCAAGCGAGGGAGTTAATTTCAACAATGCCAACCAACCCTCAGCAGTTTGGCACTGCAAGTGAACCTAGCCGATGGGTTCATGAGGTAAGCACCGTTTCACTTGAAAATAAAATCGACAAATTAACTAATATAATTAATTCCCTTGTTGCAGGAAATAACGGATCAGCCAGAGTATGTGAGATATGTACAATGCTAGACCACCCAACCAATTGCTGCCCAACACTACAATAAGAAGTAGGTGCACAAGTCAATGTCGTGGGGAATTTTTCAAGACCTCCCCAAAGGCCTTATAACCCCCATAAAAACACATACAATCCGGGAAGATGAGATCATCCGAATTTCAGCTACACGTAAAACTCAAGGTCGAATCAAGCCTATCAACAAAGGCTACCTCCACCAAAACCATACCAACCACCAAAGAGTTCACTCGAGTCTCTCGTGAAACGATTGGTGCAATCCCAAGAGAAATTTCAGAATCGTACAGAGTCACACTTGTATAAAATTGACAAGAAAATCAGTCAATTAGCACAAACCATGGGCCGCTTAGAATCATACGAAAAACGTTTCTCACAAACCGAAGTGAATCCAATGGAGAATGTGAGGGCCATTACTCTCAGAAGAATAACAATTGTCAAACAATCAACCCGAGAGGAGATTGACGCAAGTTCCTAGAAAAATGATGAAGAAGCAATTGACTAGAAAGATGAAGAAGCAAGTGATGCCAATTCTCATAAAAAGAAGGAAGATGACGCAATGATCCAAAGAAATAAAAAAAATATGGTATCCAAACCGATGCCATGTCCATATGTCGTACCACCTTCTTTCCCATTGAGATTCATAAAGAAAAAAAAGCAAGCCGAGGAGAAAGAGATCTTAGACGTATTCGAGAAAGTTGAGATCAACATCCCACTCTTAGAAGGAATCCAGAAGGTACCAAGGTATGCTCAATTTCTTAAAGAACTATGCACTACAAAAAGAAGGCTTACCGGGCATGAGAATGTCAATCTAGGCGAACATGTTTCCATCGTTTTTCAATGATGACTTCCACCGAAGTTGAAGGACCAAGGCATATTTGTCATACCTTTCAAAATCGATAAAGTGGGCATAAAGCGTGTGATGTATGATTTGGGATCCTCAATAAATGTGATGCCTTTATCCGTTTATAACACTCTTTCAGTCGAACCCTTGAAGGACATAAGAATTATCATTCAATTGGCAGATCGCTTACTTATCTACCCAGAAAGACTCTTGGAGAACGTCTTAGTAAAGATAAATGAATTAATCTTTCCAGTAAATTTCTATGTCATTGACATGGAAAATGACCGCTCAAATACTTCATATGAGATTCTCCTTGCAAAGCGTCAGAGATGAAAATCCATTTGACCAGATCAAAAGCTTTCTCGAGATCTACCTTGATAGCCATCCAACCTTCTTTACTCTTGGAAAGATGCATGGAGTGAATGGACTCTTGATTTAATAATGATGTTTTCTGCAGGGTTTCAAATCGCGGTCGCGGTCGCATTTTCGTTTATTTCGGATTTATCGTGATTGCGGTCATCGGGGGCGCTATTGCGGCTGTCGCGGACGCTATTGCGGCCGTCGCGCGTAACTCGAACAGCGGCGAAACCGCTATATCGTGGTCGCGGATATTTTTTACAACCCTGGTTTTTTGTAATGTTGTGTCCCGTAATAAAGCTTGTTTGTTGCTGACCAATCAAGACCGGGAAGATTGGCCTTAAACGGCGAACAATTATCATGGTAACCAACTTGTAGTGCGGTGTAAAGACTGATAGGTCTGAAATTAATGAGGGACTATGACCTGTCACATTTAGGGATAAGAACAAGAATTGTTTTATTCCAGGCTGGTTCTAATTACCTAGGAAAATACCCTGGATCAATGAAATAATCGAAGGCCTCGCGGTACACCATTGTTTCTGGAAAGATTCGGCATGAAGACCATCCCATCTAGGAGACTTTAAAGGGGACATGCACATGAGAGCCTGATAGATCTCTTCAGCTGAGGGAACATCATCCAGAGAGTCCGTGAGACCAGGCAATAGAGGAAATAAACCCCAAAGAGGGAAGGGTCCAACAATAGGATTCGGATCCGAGAAAAAGTCTTGGAAAAAATCAGTGGTTTCCTCACGAAGAGTAGGCTCATCATCACACCATATCCCGTTTCGGAATTAAGGGTTGTGATTTTTTTCTTTTGGCAGCAGACGGCTTTCCTGTGGAGATAAGGAGTGTTCTGATCACCCAAATCTATCCATTCGGAGTGAGACTTTTACCTCCATAGAAGTTCCTCTTGGTCTAAAAGATGTTCATGCTCAATAAGCAGCTCAGATTCTAGATTAATCAAGAATCGAGAAGGGGAAGAGCTGAGGGCCTTTTGGATCCCTCTAAGCCTAGCCATAATGATGCGCTTTTTAGTACCCAAGTAGCCGAAGATAGTCTTGTTCCAGGAATCACCGGCTTTTGTGAAGTTTTGGATGGTCTCAGACATGGAAGAGCAAGGAAGCTAGTTGTCTCTAACCATGTTGGGAAGTCTTCATGTTTAAGCCAACCAAAGAAATAAGGGAAATTTGCTTTATTGGAGCGGTGGGAGGTTCTTCCAACTTGAAGAAAGATGGAACAATGATCAGAGGATATGGAGAAGATGATGAACAAATAATTCAGGATGAGATTCATCCCAATAGTTGTTGCATATAAACCTGTCAAGACGAACAAAAGTGCTACCTCTGGACCAAGTGTAATTCGGGCCATCGAATCCCATATCACGATGACCATAATCAAAAAGCAAGTTTTGAAACTCTTTGCTAGGTTTTGCCGATGGGGATCCTACTTTTCTACCAACAAGACTAAGTGTGGAATTATAATCCCTAAAGAGAATCGAGGGGAAACGAATATAGCTGATCTTCGTAAATGTAGCCAAAGGAGCTTCCTACCAGCAGCTGAAGGGCTGGCATAAATAGCGATGGTGAGGATAGAAGAACTATTTTTAACACTGGTAATACGAAGATGGACAAAATGGAAATGATTAGCAACAATATCAATGGAAATAAAGTCATACCATGCAACCCATATACCACCGGAGAAGCCATACGCTTCAATGCGATGAGAATGAGGAAAATGTAAAGCAGCAATAACCGTATCGGCACAAGAACCGCTTATTCTTGGCTCAACAAACACAACCAAATCAGGCTTTTAATCACGTAAGTACTGTTTTGATGTAGTAAAAAAAGGGGAATGGCCACAGCCTTTTACATTCCAATAAAGGATTTTAATATCCATAAAATGATAATCAAAATGAGAGCGGCAGAGGCTATGGTCGTTCGACCATTGCCACTGCATGGTCTACTATCGAGACATGAGAATCATCCACAACAGCGTTTTTATCAGTCCTAAGGTAAGAGTGAGCAAGGTCACATGAATAAACGATGTTGTCAGGAGGTTCTCCCATAGGACGATCTGATCCCTCCATTTCGGATGAAGGATGGGCAAAGGATTCGGCATTATATTTGGACTTTCATTCTCCTTCATAATAATAACCGAGTACTTCGATTTATTAAGGGCAGCAGGGAGACAGTTTTGGGAGGTGGCACGAGAGCTCGATGGCCGCAAAGAGAGAGCTTGAAGAGCGGAAAAATCGGCCAATTGAACTGTTAGAGGTATTCGAATTGTTATAGCCTTTGGTGCTTTGGCAACCGCTGACAATTTTCCTTTGGATTTAGATTTGGGAGCAGCATGAGAAGGCACCATGATGGATTTAGGCTGCACAGTGGCAATCTGTTCATTCACATCAGTGGATTCCATGTCAAATATAGAGTTGAAGCGTGATCCTTGGATCATGGTGTTTGGGTTGGCAGGCGTCTCTTGTTTGTTGGATGTGCGACGGGGACGGCGTTGGGCCACCATCCAGATTCCAGGGACCAAAGGATTCTGAATGTTCATCATGAGTCGGAGGGTGTGGACTCGGATCAGCAGGTGCATCAGCTGGTTGCATATTACTGGTCTCATTCGACCAGTTGTCTGGGCAAGAATCAAGGGTGAATGCGTATCTGCCACAATGAAAACAAATAGAAGGGAGAGATTCATATTCGATCAGTTGGATTTTACCATTCACCATCAGTTTGGAGATTAGCGGCTTGGATAAATCAATGGTGATTACCCTTCGGGCAAAACAGCCACGGCGAGCCCATTCAATTTGACAATTAAGCTTTATCACAGGGCCTATAGATTCGCCAATTTCCTCTGTTATGATTCTTTTATAGAACGTGATAGGCAATCCGGGGAGTCTAATCCAGGCCATGACTTTTGTAGGGAAAGGCGTGGCCGTAGAAAATTCTGGAGACCATTGTTGAACAGTAAGATAATGGCTGAATATCATCCAAGGTCTGCCTGCTAATGCATTGAGGTAATCTGAATTTGTTCGGAAGGTAACGAGGAAGTAATTATTTTCTATGTCCATCAACTTGATAGCCTGTTTTGGTTTCCAAAGATCATTGATTTTAGAGCGAATGGCGGTGTATCCGATTCGGCGACTCGAGAGCTTAACGATGAGTGTTTGATCGAGGCTTTTCTCTGCAAGTTTCTGAAACCTATCTAAAAATTCAATGGATGGGATTCCATCAATGACATATCAGGTAACATCCCCCTCTTGAATTTTAATATCATCATCATCAAAAATTTCCTCATGATTTGATGTGGTTAAATCCTTCATGAGAGACTCCTTCTACGTGGGAATCATAGTATAAAATAGCGGTTGCGACATCTGTCGCGGTTGCGGATGCTGCGGACGTTACGTAACGTGTTGCGGCTGTCGCGAGCGGTTGCGTTACGTTAATATTACGTCGCGGTGACTTTCAAAACCGTTACGATGCAGCCGTTACACTGCATTGCGGCCACAATTTAATACCATGGTGGGAATAGGGTGGGTTGTGGGGCCGTCAATGGAAATAGACGGGGCTGAAACTGTCGGGGCTGCTTTATTAATGGGAAACGACATTGGGGCCTTGCCTCCTCTATCCGGAGGATTATCATCCAGCCGCCGGTGTTTCCTGGAGTTGTGGGGAGAGACGGTGCTGTTTTTGAAGATTTCTATCATATTAGGGTTTATGTTAATGGTCCTTTAACAAATGTAATAGCTATTGGTATGGTTAACAAAGTCTTTTAAAGATCAAAATCCTTTAACCTTTTTCGGTATATGTATTTAACGTTGCAACTCTTACGTCATTATTATATTCGTACTATAGAAGAATAGGTTTATAGTGACGTTTCGAAAGAAAACACCACTAAATTTGAACTAATGCGACGCTTACGGGTAGAGCGCCACAAAATAAAAATATTAGTGGTGTTTAAGGTTTAATCGCAATAGTTATAAACATATAGTGGCATTTTTATTTAAAACGCCGCTATTGAGTAATATAAGGTGACATGCTCTAGTAAACTCCACTACCAACGTGTACTTTAGTGGTGTTTGTGTGGTTAACATCGCAAAGGTCATATTCCTTTAATGGTGTTTGTTTAGAAAACACAGTATTTACACAGTACGCTAGTGACGTTTGTATAAAAAAAAAATAACGATTGTAAAGTTCAGGGGCGTATCTAGGGGTGGGCCTGCCTAGGCCATGGCCCACCCCAGGCCCCCAAATGTCAAATATATATATATATATATATATATATATATATATATATATATATAACTTAAATAAAAGCATGTATAAATTATGCTAAAAAATATATTGGTCTAGTTGATATATTTTTCTAGATTCTCTTTAAATATATAATTATTATATTTTTAAATAAAAAATATATTCAAATTATGTTAGATACATTTTTAGGTATAATGTTAAAATTAGTCCACAACATTTATCAAAATGATTGTTTTGGCTTATATTCTATTTTTTTAGTATTTTAGCTCCCAACGTTTTATTTTAGGGTAAAAATACCTATAATATTTGATTGAATAGTCACTTTGACTCTTATTTTTTTAAGAGTATTTAAGCTTCCAATGTTTCATTTTAAGATAAAAAGGAACATTATTTTAGAACATTAATCGTTTGTTAACTAACGTTTTCATATACAGATAGATTTTTTATCCCAAAAATAAAATTTTGGGGGCTAATTTTAATATTATAAAATATTTTTCTTTTATTTATATTGACACACCCAATAGAATTGTTTTGTATTTGCCACTGGTAAAGTCCTTTAACCAACATGGTTCTAAATCCCTAATTTTTTCATTCCCATTTTCCTACCCTAAGGCCCAACCATCACAGTGAAACCACCACCGTGTAGCCACCACCACAGGCGCAACATCACGCCGCCGCCGCCATATTTCAGTCACCAACTGCCAACCATCATGTATGTCTCTTCTCCTTCGCACTCTACCATTTTTCATTCTTTATTTGTGAACAAATACAGAGCTACCAAGCCATATCTGTTGCCATTTTCTTGTTATTTTCGTTCTAAATGTATAATGATTTGCATAGTGGAAAACAAAAAGTGTACGGAGATGAAATTACTCAATAAAGCAACTTCTGTTTCTTTTATTTGTTGTTTTTA
This sequence comes from Hibiscus syriacus, assembly GCF_006381635.1. Taxonomy (NCBI): domain Eukaryota; kingdom Viridiplantae; phylum Streptophyta; class Magnoliopsida; order Malvales; family Malvaceae; genus Hibiscus; species Hibiscus syriacus. The sequence continues at coordinate 16,537 of NW_024063149.1, read as the reverse complement.
GGGAAGATGAAATTCTCACTAATATTCCTTTACTGAAATAGAATAGTTTCTTCATATTGGAATGTCCACCGTTAGTAAAATTGCTTGCTTCGCTCCACATTTCAAACTTCAATTTCTATATATGAGTGGCTTTGATTAGAATAAGTGTATTTCTTATTTTCAAGTTCTATCGTCATATACCCTAAACTGGTAAAAGTTAAATTTATTGTGAGAATCTGATAAGCTTGTTCAATGTCATCAGTTTTGGAAAACTGGTGAAGTTTCTTTTGAATGGTTGTCGTTTGTGATGGTCTTGAATTCCATGAAGCAGCTGTCACTGTTGAATGAGTTTAAATCCATCTAGAAACTTTTCATGTTAATAAGAAAATTAAGAACAAACGATAAAAAGGATAAGGAAATTTATGAACTTTCAACTTACCCCAACAGCTAAGTAAATGAGTAATTTAATTCAAAATAATTTTTCATGTAAAATCTTGGTATTTAATTTATTATACAATCATTATATATGTTATTATCTTCTAACATAGGTATAGGGTGTAAATGAGACAAATATTTCTAAGTTAATCTTGTTTTTTTCCTAAAAAAACAATTGAATTCAATTTGGTCATTATCAAGCTAAAGTTACTCAAATTATCAAACTGATTAATTTCTTATATCTTAATACTTGTCCTAGATAGTTCCTTAACCTAGCTAAGTAATCTTATCTAAATCAGAACTCTAATTCAAATATAAATAGTCAAGTTCTGAAGTCAAATATGACAATTAAAATTATTTTTCAACTTTAAATTTAAGAATCGAACTTTGAACATATAATTTTAAGTCCACAATGCTCAAGCTTCTTAAAGCACAACTCAGCTGCCTAGTTTGGTACTCATGGAATTGGTCCAATTTATGATCATAAAGAGCAAACCCATAAACACACACATACTTTTTTTTAGAATAAAAAACACACAAACAAATGTCTTAAACTATCACTGGTACTAGTTCACAATTTTAAATGGTTCAGGATGACATGGATGAAGATATTTATGAAAAATTATATGACATAACAATGTAGTAAGATTTTACACCATAATTGATTAATTTATAATATATACATTAATAATATTCTTGTAACTAGTTACTAATATTGTTATTGTTTATTTCAAATATTATGCCCACGAGGAAATTAAGTGATCTGCGGATTATTCGAGCTCCTCAAGAGAAGGAAAAAACAAATAATGAGGAATCAATTGACGGTAGATCTTCAGAAGTTCCGAATACAATTTAAGAAGCTGTAGAAATTGAAGGTAATGTTCGATACTTTATTTAAATGGTGGTTGATTTTTTATTGATTTTGAAAACTTACACTGAAATTATTTCTTATGTAGCTGAAAATGGTCAAAGGCACAAGACTAGAGGTCGCATAATAATGAAGGAATTGAATGAATTTCCTCTTGGGGACTGTGTAAGTATTAATTATTGATTATGGATGAGGTATTCTTTTTTCAATTATTGACTATTCACAGTGATTTTAAGTTGGTAGCATATAGTAACAAACATTTTTATTATTATTTATTACTTTTTGTAAGTATTAATTTATATTCTACATTGCATGAATTACATCCGACAATAGAGTTGGACGAATAAAACTCTTCAAAACGACACATACAAAAAAAGATGGCTCTCCGGTGGCTTTTGAAGTTGCATAAATTATGGCATATTTACAAAACATAAAATCTGAATTATGTTATACTTATATTTATAGTATTAATATTTTTATTTTACGTAATGTTTGAATTCGTTCTAAATTCTTAATTGATTATTAGGAAAATTTGAGTGATAAAATGGTAGAGGATGAAGATATGACTTCATCTCATGGTTCTATTAATGTAGATGAGATTGAAAATCAAGTTATTGCTGAAGTTTTTGGTCCTAAAAGATATGGTCGAGTTTGCTATCACGAATCCTTTGTTACCCCAACCAAATATTTTGGAGCAATCTCGTCTCAGTACATGTCATCATACAACTAGTTTTCTCAATCAGAAGTTAATCAATTAAAACAACAGTTGACTGAAGTGGATAAAAAAATTACTGAAATGAAAGTCAAAATTAAAGTAAGAGAAGCAACATTTCAGAAAAATATGAACTTCAAACTCAACTTGAAGCTATGAAGCAAATGATGCAGCAAAATCAAGCGAAGAATACTTCATCTTAGGTGATTTCTTATGTTAATGTTTTGTTTATTCTAGTGAACAATGTTGAACTATGTTACATTTTAGTTGGATGTTTGTAAACTTTGTTTTGTTCATATATTTATGTATTTTTATTTAACTACAATCGTAATTAAATTTCAATGTTATTATTGGCTATTGTAATAGGTTTAAATTTGGGTAACACAGTGGGAATAAAATATTTTGAAAACCAATTGTGATTAATGGTGTTTTAGAAGAAGAAAAAAACGCTACTAATGGAGTACATAATTTGTTGCATTTTTATGAAAAAACGCCACTTCATTTTTTTTCGTTCGAATAGTGTAATTTTTCTGGACTGTTTTGTTCGATTCTGCACTGTTCCGAATAATTTTTCTGTTTTTTTAATAAACTCATCATTGTCCTGAAAAATGGCAACAAAAAGAGGGGGAAAATAAAGAGAAAATAATTTCAGTGACTGAAAATTCCTTATGATATACGATTTTAACTAACTTGTTTTGGATTTGCAAAAATAACCAACAAATTCGCAACGCGAACTCCAATTTCGCAACACAGTTTCCAAATTCACAACTCAATTTTGAAATTCGCAACTTGATTTTCTTTTTCGCAACACGAACACCAATTTCGCAACGCAGTTTCCAAATTCGTGTTGCAAATTTGTTATTCGCAACATGGATTTTCAAATTCGCAACGCGAATTTCTTTTTTGCAACTCGATTTCTGAATTCGCAATGCGAATTAATTTTTAGCAACGCGATTTTTAAATTCACAACACAAGTTTCCTTTTCGCAACAAGATTTCCTAATTCGCAACACGAATTTTGTTTTCGCAACTCAATTTTCAAATTCGCAACACGGATTTTAATTTCGCAACAGCTTTTATTTTCGCAACACAAATGTTTTGGGTATATAAACTACGCAGCAGCAGTAACTCTTAACCTAAATCCCTAAATCACAACTCATTCCATCTCCATCTCACACTCTCTCCGGCGACATCCGTTCCCATATCCAACGATATCCTTCCCAATCTCTACTTTTTTTTTACATAATTTTATTTCTATATAATTTTCAATGATTTCTCTCCAAAATTATCAACTATCAACTTAATAAATGTATGTTTTTCTCTAAATTAGTGATGATATCTAGTTTATAGCTCATTTGTTTAGTAAATTAATTTACAATTTGTAGAATGAAATCATCTAATGTTGATCATGTTTGGATAGATTTGTGTTATGGAGGGTCATGGGAGGATGTTAATGGTGTTTTACAATATATGCCTTTACCCATGAATCTTTAACTAAAACTGTCATTAAAAAAGTTAACTTATGAAACTCTAATGTTACGTGTTTCAAAGAAATTGAATTTAGAGCTTGTAAGTGGATTTAAGCTATCTTATCAGAGAAAATGTAAAGTTTATTTGTTAACCGACAATGAAGATGTTGAACGATTCATTGCTTACATTAGTGTTTTGCAAGATGATGTTACATTGTATGTTGTTGAACCTAGAAGTAGTGAAGTTGGGTCAGTAATGGGTAGTAATCAACTAAGTTATTCATCCCCAGTTTATGGTGCTCACAATGTACATCGTTGTTATCAACCTCAAAATTTCATGGTTCCACTACAATTTCATCACCAAGAAAATTTTGTTTCACCACATTTCCAATACCAAACACAATATCAAACACAATCTCAAAACCCACAACCTTTCTCTAATCCAAATCCCAATCAACTTTCAGCACCAAATTCCGGTTTTCGTATTGACCAGTTAGACGATGATGAGCCAACAGAAAAAAATGTAAGTACTAGTCAGTATTCGAAATTTGATCTTGGTCAATACTCGGACTTTGATATTGGTCAATACTTGGATTTTGATGATGTTTCAGAAGAAGAAACAGACCTTGCGTGTAATTAATTATTTTGATATTGGTCAATACATGAATTTTGATGATGAAACAACCGCTGCCGAGGAAGATGTTGTTGATGAAAATGAGGAGGAAGTTACGGCTGTGAATGAACATGTTGAAAATCCATTCTGTAATTCATATAACCCTGAAGAAGAAAAAGAAGAAGACAAAGTCCCCGAAGAAAAGAAAAAAAAGAAAATGCCACGGGAGTATAACTGGAATATGCCAGAATTACTTCAGATACCGGAAGAAGAGTTGGTAAAGATAGCAGTTGATTGTTACACAAAAAGTTATTTGTCTCAATAAAGATGATTGTTTTGATACAAAGGAAGACTTGAAGATAGCTTTGTATACGAAATGTGTGGAAGATGGCTATCAACTAAAAGTTAACAAATCAAGCAAAGATCGTTTCGTAACAAAGTCTAGGATTGACAAATACTATACGTGGCGTATGATTGTAAAGAGGATAAAAGATTGTGAAATGTTTCAATTTAGGACTTTTATTGATAAACATACATGTTCAAGAACCCAAGTTTTTCCTCACCATAGACATGCAAACAAAAAGGTGTTGGGTGGTTTTCTGGCAGAGTTAATGTTTTTGAATGACAGGGTATATCGGGGACATGAAATTATGACTGAAATGAATGCTCGGTTCAAGATTAGTATCTCATATTCTCAAGCTTGGAAAACCAAATGTTATGCCTTGTAATTGTTGAGGGGGTCACCAGAAGCATCGTTTACCCAACTGCCGACTTATTGTCACAATTTAAAGATGAAAAATCCTGGGTCGGTAACTCATATCAAAACAAATAGAGATGGACGTTTTGAGTTGTTGTTTATCGCCATTGGTGCTGCGGTTAGTAAATCAGTATAATTTTGTTGACTCGTTTTTGTTAGTTACATGCATTTCACATTTAAATGATTATATTTCTTGTGTATATTATTTTGTAGATTCGTTCGTTTATTACTTGCATACGCCCAGCTATTATAGTTGACGGAGCACATTTGAAAGGTTGATACCTTGGAGTAAACTTATTAGCAGTAGCCATGGATGCTAACAATGGGATACTGCCAATAGCTTACGGGGTTAGCAAATATGAAACCTCTGATTCATGGACATGATTTATGGGGCATCTTAGGGATTGCATAGGTCCTATTAGCAATCTGACAATCATATCCGATAGGGAAAACTCAATTGACAACGCTATTAGAAGGTGTTTCCCAGATGATTTTCATGGACTTTGAAGAGTTCATTTGTACAGAAATCTAAAATCAAGGTCTGGTGGTATAAAAAATCACAAATGGACATACTGGAAAGCTGTAAAAGGTTATCGGGAAGTGGATTTTAATAAGCAAATAAATTATTTAAGACATGTTTTGCCTCAATGTGCTCAAACACTAGAAGATGTCGGGTTTGAAAGATGGTCAAGAGTACATCAACTTGGAGCAAGATATGGTTTCATGACGTCTAATAGTGCAGAATCAATAAACGCTCTAAGTCGTCATTCCCGAAAATTACCCATTACTATGTTAATGGAGTTTTTTAGAGCCTCTATTCAACAGTGGTACTACAAGAAAAGAAACCATGCATGTATTATTTCTTTAAATTCGTAACTTATCATATTTAATAGATTTTACTAAGTATTATTTATTTAAATTTACAGGAATATTGGAACGTCGTGTTACACCATGGACTGAAAAAAAGATAATGAAACGTGTTGTGAAGTCAACATCATGGAGAGTTGAACCATGTTCAAACACTTTGTTTGAAGTCTTGGATAATGACTTAAATGGGCTTGTCGTTCTAAATGCAAAGACGTGTAGTTGTATGAAATGGCAAACATCTGGTTATCCGTGTGGCCATGTTATAAAAGTTTCTCTTCATCTAAATCAAGATTATTCAAGCGCATACACTATGGATTGCTACAATACAGAAGGATATCGACAGACTTATGCCGAGATTGTCTACCATATTCCACATCCTTCTGAGTGGGACATACCAGATGACTTACAAACAGTTTTGCCACCAGTCATGGACAGAAGGCTACCTGACCGACCAAAAAATCACGATCCTATACCGTCTAAGGGTGAAGAGAAGAAGATATCGATATGTAGTCGCTGCAAGGAAAATAGTCATACAAGGTTGACCTGTGGATCACCAGTGCCATCACAATCATCTTTTCCTCTACCAAAATATGGATCCTCATCAAAATCCAAAGCTCATATGGTGCCAAGCAAAAGGAAATCAAAATCAAAATCGCAATCAAAATCAAAATCCCAATCACAACCGCCTTCACCTTTTGGGACTATTAACTTAGGTGATTTTAAAATGCAAACGTTATATTATATGTGTATTTTATTTGTGAATGCATACATTTTCAGTTAGGCATGCATTAGTAACTTGAGTTTGAACATTGCTATGATCTGTTCAGTTGTTATCACTTATCAGATTGTTGTATGTTATCTTTTTTGAAGGTGTTTTCCTTGAATTAAAACTAGAAAAAATATGGTTATTGTGAACTTCTTCGATTCGCAACTCAAATTCTCAACACGAAAATCGCAACGCGAATTTGATTTTCGTATTGCGAATTTGATTTTCTTAAAGGTAGTGTGCCTTCAACATGCCATTTTTGCCTTCAACATAATGTAGATTGAAATTAAACAACAAATCAATTAAACAAAAAAAAATATTTACACTTTACAGCACATTGATACATCAATTTTCCCCAGACAGTACATCCAAATGCTCCTAACAATAGGGAACTTACAAACATTGGTCAGAAATTATAACATCTGGAAGGATTAACCTGCAGAAACGTTATGGCCATGAGATTTTCTACACATCCAAAACCAACAAATATGAGCTGAAATTATTGAATTCTAGGTACTTAACCAAACATTTTCAAACTAATTTTGATCAATATTTCATCTAAAACAAAGAGTAACAGGTTAACAACACTTGCTCAAACTTACCAATAACAAATGGTTGTTTATGCACACTTTCAGCACCCGGATGCAGGTAGGCAACGTCTCGCATATATCTCTCTAGCCATATAATGCCAAAACCACAACTCTACTGCACCTCTATCTCTATCTGTCGGAGGTAGAAACTGTTTACTTCCTCTCGTCAAACGTTCCAAGCACATGCATACAAGAGGACCACAATCCTCTCTGGCTCCCGACGTTTGTTGTGGCGTTGTCTCGTCTCTCATCATTATAACTTTTAACTTATTTGGCTTCTTGTTTCCTGGATTAGTCCAATAAGCAATCACATCCAAGTATTTAGCCAAAATATCGCTCAATCCCCTACAAATAATATCTTTCAAATCAGACAATGGTATATAATTCAACATGCTGTCATATACTATCGTCTTCAGGGATGGATAAACACCTGCAATATAATATATTAATACTTCAACTGCGCACATCAAATAAATTTTATGAACACCTTTAAATATGCAAAAATAAATACTAACCTTATCGACCTCCCACCACGCAGGATAAAGGATAGCTTTGCCATTACCCAACGCATATGAAGCGTCTCTCGGATCCTGCAAGTGAGTTACGTGAAAAGACGAAGGCATAATAGTCCATCTCGTTTTTTGATTTTCTTCAATTTCCTTAGAACCAGAAGACGTAACACCCATACATCAATATGTTGTTTTATAAAAAAATACATATATTAGTGAATTTAATAAATTTTAAAAAAATAATCAAAATCAATATAAAAAGAATATAATACTTACCCCCTATTCGAAATAGTCATTCTCTTCAACCCCTAATAAAACACCCCACCAAGACCGCTCAAGAAACAAATATGTATTGTCGATTTCGCATATGTCAGTGTAGCACCCCTGGCTCCGCTCATGTAGATAAAAAACAACTGCGCTCTTAGCCCAAACGATATTATCCATAATTGTGTCTGGTAGTGTGCATATCTCGTGCTGAGGAATGGTACTGGCTGATAATTGATACGAAAGCCAACTCTGATCTATCATACCGGGCACAAGAGGGGGTTTACCAATATATAAACATAGTATGGCATGTGGATCCTGAACGGTGAGAGGTGGATCCTGAACGATGGGAGGGGCCTCTTGAACGATGTCAGGTGAATCCTGAACAATAGGAGGTGGATCCTGAACAATGGTAGGTGGATCCTGAACAATGGTAGGTGGATCGGGATTCTTTTTACGTAGTCTTGGAACTATCGGGGGGGGTGAAAGAAGACGTAATGGCATATCCACGACGTCTGATGTGTGAACCCTGTAGTGCAAGAAAAACCCAACGTAAAGTACCTACCTTATCAGGACGCTAAAAATAAATTAATACATAAATCAGTAAATAAAATAAATAAATAAATAATGTCGAAAAAATGTTATTTGTATTTTTAGTGTAGTATTTCTTATAAAATTAAACAAACTTACCTCATTGCGTAGAGTATGAACCTCATTCTTCAACGATGAAACAATCTCACGCAGAACAGCTACCTCATCACGTAAAGTAGATACGTCACCACGTAAAGCACAATTGTCATCACGTAAAACAGCTACCTCACCACGTAAAGACCCTACCTCATCACGCCATGCACCATTGTCGTCACGTAGAGAACCAACCTCATCACGTAAAGCACTGACCTCATCACGTAACTCCCCTAACTCATCCCGTTGAGGTGGAGAACGGGGAGATAAATATCGAGGTATCTTTGTCGGTTGCCTATCATGAGGTGATGGTGGAGAAGAGGCTCGATGATATGATGGAATAGGTGATGGATCTCGGTGACGAGGTGTAGAATCGGCTCGATCAGGTGATGGATCTCGGTGTCGAAGTGGAAAAGAGGCTCGATGAGGTTATGGATCTTGGTGTCAAAGTGGGGGGTGGTTATCATCCGTCCCATAAAAAAATGCCTACTAGCTTGCCACCAATCAGTGGCTAGCACATCCTCTGTGGGTGTCAATGTCTGTAAGGGATAGTTTGCCTCCTAACAATATAAAAGCCCAAACAAAGTCAAACGTCTACTAGTAATAACTTATTTATATATGGTAGTATTTATGTTAACTTACATTATTCATCATCGTATATGCTAGTAAATCTTCCCAATCCAACAGTCGGATTCTCCTTCAAGTAATAGCTCTAGGAATATCATTTGAATTCTTCATGGCATAAGTACGCATGTTGGGAAATGCCTCAAATATCTAAATCTACAAACAATATAATAAACAAATATAATTTTAGTAATTGTTAAATAATTAATTTTGGAAACATTATATAGAAATTCTTACCTTAAAGGCCCAAATAAAGCATGCCAAAGTGTATTTGGAACCATGCCCACGCAAACTACGACAGTCCTCAAAGGCAGACGACAATTTTTTCCAGGTAGCTTTCCATATATATGAACTCCACGGAAACACGTTCCATGCATCTAGGTCCTCTACCAATAATATTAAATCATGAGAAATAGGTTGTTTTCCCTCTTTGGCTAAAAAGCCACCATACAAAACTAACAAAAGGCATACTCGGACAACATCAAAGTCATCAATCCGAGTAAAACCGTCTTTAAGAAGTAATCTTCTCAAATCGTCGACGTGTAAAGTGGCATTCACCTTTGCCAGCTTAGGAAAAACCCGGAATAACCATGATGGGCGGGCGATATGACTAGTATACGGACCTAATTCATCGTGTCGTCCGAAACGTAGACCAGTGACTAAGAAAAACTTCTCCCGCCCAAAACGAGTATACGCCGGTGGAAAATGAAAACATATCTCCTCATCACCACGTTGTATCCCCTCGGGTAAATCGTTAGTTATGGTCTGAAGAAACGAATGAGTCAACATAGCATCTCCACCTGGATGTTGTACTTTCAGCTATGGCCCAAAACAAGTATTCTTAAACAAATTTCTTTGGACAGGTGTAAGTGTTGACACAATTGTAGTGGCTAGGCTTAATTTATTCCTTAAAGTCAATGAAGCCGAAAAAAATTCCTAACAAAAACAATAAACATACCAAGTTAGATATACTAATAATATACCAAAAACTACAAATTATACACAATAAACAGACATGATATTAAACATGGAAAATATAGCCAAATATGTTTCAAACTAGCCCGGTATTCACCCAAGTCATTATTCTATCATAGTTCAGAAAATGCATTAGATAACATTCCAGAAGTAAGTATAAACAATGTTAAAAGGACATCATATACGTTTAGTGCAGGTTCAAGGACAACATTCTAGAAGAGTAATAGTTTATTCTTGAAACTTAAATTCGCAACACTGTGAAGTTAGTATTTGTTTTTGTTTTTTGGTTGAAGTAATGCAATTCATTCAAGTTTTAATTTGCAGAAGAAGAGTAGTTTATTCTTGAAACTTAAATTCGCAACATGAAAATCGCAACTCGAAAATGAAATTCGCAACGCAAAATTTGTAACGCGAAAATGAAATTTGCAACGCGAAAACTAAAATCGCGTTGCGAATTTCATTTTCGCGTTGCGATTTTCGTATTGCGAATTTCATTTTCGAGTTGCGAATTTAAGTTTTAAAAACTACTATTCTTCTGCAAATTGAAACTTGAATGAATTGCATTACTTCAACCAGAAGACAAATACTAACTTCACAGGGTAAAGACTAAACAGTTTAGCAGTATTGGCAGCAACCAAATGAATTTACTAAGCAATCTAAGTGAAATGGTTCATCTATATATTGAAATTACGAGTAAATTTATCATCAATTTAAATATGAAAAATCTACTAATAATACAAAAGTTTCAAAATAAAAATAATTAAAAAAACTAACCCTTGGTTGTTGATTTTCCATTTGTGGCCGTGAATGGTTGTGAGAGGGTGGCTCTGAGAGATGGAGATGGAGGGGGGTTGCCGGAGATAGGGACGGATGTCACCGTAGAGAGTGAGAGATGGAGATGGGGCTGAGTTGCGATTTACGGGATATAATGTTTACATTTGTGTTGCGAAATTAATATTCGTGTTTCGAATTCGAAAATAAAATTCACTTTGCGAAAATAAACGCACTTTGCAAATTTGACTTCTGTGTTGCAAATTCCAAATTCGCGTTGCGAATTTCAAAACTAAGTTGCGATTTTGGAAACTGTGTTGCGAAATTGGAGTTCGTGTTGCGAATTTGAGCTTGCGTTGCAAATTTGTTGGTTATTTTCGCAAATCCAAAAAATTGGTTAAAATCGTATATTATATGGCATTTTCGGTCACTGAAGTTATTTTCTCGAAAATAAAATAGGCTTGGGTTTAAAGTGTGGTGAATCAAAGAAAAGGATAAGGCTCAAAGTGGTTCACTAAGGGAAAAATAAAAAGGGTAGGCTATTTTGTTTGGGAAGAGAAATTGGTTTAATCCTAATGCCTCTATCACATTAAAGCGTCATAATCAAAATGTGTAAACAAGCATCAAGTTACAAGTTCTAGAATGCAATCAATTAGTTCAACACACCCAATTGAAACAAAGAGCAAGAATAAAATATATGTTCATTCAGCTCAAAACTCACATGAATGGTTTATTGAACTAAGTCATGAATCCAATTCAATCAACGAATTCATGAAATAACCAAGAAAAATTTACATCAATTAGTCATGACATGCTATCTTGCATCCTAAACTCAACAAGAACAAGATTGAATTTAGAAAGAAGCAAAAGGAAATTAATCAAAAAATAGATCGACAACCAAGATTATCAATAATTCTAACCAAGAAATAACTCAATTTCAATCGCAAAGTATAAGCAATAGTTAATTTGATTTCTAATTTCACCCCTTCTCACTTAAAATCATATTGCCCCAATATGAAAAAAAATTAAAATGCAAAAGAGAGAGGGTGAAAATACTCCCTGATCAATGTCGGTCGCGATCGGGAGCACGTCAAGAAAGCCAGGGTGAAGGTAGGAGAGAATCTTGGCAATGTTTATCTCGATGGATTCAAGCCGACCATGCACCTCATGGATTTCACTATGCACGTACGAATGTCACGAGTTGTGTATTCCTCCAACAAAATACGTGCTTTGCACGGGGTAATCATGCTGAGAGGGACAATGTGCGGTGCATCGGGAGTTCCGACAAGGAGTCTCATTGAATCTTAAGACCTGACATCCAACAGATCCATTGCAAAAGCATAAGTAAATTGATTAGAATAAAATGTCAATGGAAATAAACAAGATGCAAGGGGAGTAATGTAAGGTCCAAGAATTAATGGGCGATCGGAACGCACAACACGCTCAAAAGCGAACGCGAACCAAAAACCTCAGGTTTACTTTCACCCGATTTGCATACACCATAGGAAAAATAATTCAACCTTACTCAGTGAAGACGTAGTGTCATTACGTCTGGAATAGTTATATGCAAGGAACTGGTGTATGTTGTGGCGAGCGGGATTATGAATGTGCCATCCCTTGGTGGTGCGGCATTGTAGGTTGCACCGGGCAAACCAATAAGTCTTTTGTAAACCACATTACATTGAAGTTTATAGAATCTCGTAGAGTGATTAGAAAATAATGGTTTGTGACATCCGTCATGAACCCCATAGAAAAATTAAAATCCACTAGTAACTGAATAAAATGTTGTCCAAGTAATCTAAAAGAAATCACACCCGACATTATATTAGACACGATACGAATTGGAAAAATGTAAAAGTCATATAAAATTCAATACCAATTCGTAATAAGTAACATATCTAATCTAAGAGTAAGAACGCCAGCCAATTGCATCAAAATAATTCATGACAGAATCACGCAATCGAGAGTGTAATCGGGAATATACTTACAACTTGGAACTTACGGTGCCAGATATTATCGAATCATCAAGCCTCTTCAGCGTCAAAATCAAGATAACCTTGAAGTACTTCCTCAACCGGTATAAAGAAGGTGTACACTCTTTGATGACGCTCGCTATAATGGTCGTGCTCGATTGCATGTACATCATGGGGAGTCGTCTCCTCGTAGCTTGTGACAAATGATGGTGAACATAGGCATTAGCCTTGTGTTCAACTGGAAGAATACGTCAGCTTGGGGCTTGGTTATGGTGGTGGATTCTGAAATCCGGAAGCAAAGTCACCTGAAAAGCCAAAACTAGGATGCCACATTAATAATGGTTCGATATCGACAGGAGTAAAATTTACCTTGGGTTGTTCAGGTACTGCCAGTTGTGTTGAATGAGTGACATCCGACATCGATTGACACTGCGACACGGATGGCATCGAATAAAACGTTGAAGTGGCCGAGGAGGACTGTCAGTTCTGCCGTGGTCTAGATGGATCAGCAGAACCTTACGGTGGCACCATAAATCGGATGATGAAAATTTGACAGAAACGGATCAGCTCATGTTTGGGTGAGCTAGCATGCAGATGTTGCGTATGTCTTCCTCCACATCGAGTGATAGGTTGACTCATATAGGCGGGTTGTGGTAGAGAGTCAGAGCTGCTCGAAATGTCGATCACCGGAGGCGCGACGAAACGACATCAACCACCACCGAAATTAACCAGTGGGTATGATGGATTGCCCGATTTATTTCTCGTTCTCACGATGGTTCTTGAATGGTTAAAGAACAGAAAAACAGCAGCGAAATAGCGTGTTAGCGGTGAGGTACAATCAACGATGAGAAGCTAATCAAGCAAAGGCGGCGGTGCAAGGGAACCAGTGAAGCAGCGGTGGCGTTTGGGTAGTGCGGCTAATGATGAGGAATAGAAAAAGGCTTGGTATCGAGAGAAGATGATGGTTTCGGTCAATAATAAAAGAAGGGGGAGAGAAAAAAAAATTGTGTTTCACGTGGGGTAAGGTAGGAGTTTAATTTGGTGTAGAATTTTGGTGATAATGTGATTGACTTATTTAATTTGAAAAGGGAAAAAGATAAAGGGAATGATTTATCAAATCAAAAAGAATTTGATGGGGATTGGTCGCTAGAGGCATCTGAAACTCATAAAAATAGGGGGGATTTTGGTGGGAATGTTGGCTGCAAGGGGACAAGTTTAATTGGGTAATGCTAACCTGTGTCGGCTCCATGCTTTGGCTGCTAATGTTCGTCGATCTCTCTTGATCCCTTTAATGATACGGTGAGTTCAGGGGACTGCTGCAATGCATGATTTTGCTCCAAAATTGGCCATCGATTTGTGCCATTTTGAAGTCCCAACTCGGTCAATCTCTTTTGCTTAGATCAATTCTCCATTCTGGCTTTGTCCGAACTCAATTAAAATGCACGGGGTATCTACAAAATTCAAATTAAATATTAAAATGAAAAAAAATTAATGAATGAAAATTGAAAACAAAAATTGCAAACGAATTAAAAGAAAACGAAATGAGTTACCTCCATCAAGCGCTATTGTTAACGTCGTTAGCTCAATGACCCAATTTTAAAGCATGGGTTCTTCCAATTCAATTCCTCGACTAATCCGACCATATTGTTTTCATAAAATAGCTTCAATCTTTGGTCGTTCACTTAAATCGAGTTCTAGAGTTGTCTTCTATCTCTACTGTGCTATGAGGAAAAATCTAAGTCACCGTAAATGGTCAGAGCCGTTCGATTGAACTAACCTGCAAAAAGCTTAAGTTTAGGATTGAATAACAAAACCTTTTTGATTAACTTTAAATGACTTAAAGGATATTCTTCAATCATGGAACTCTCTAGTTATGTTTACAAATTTGAGCGTTATCGTAAATGTTTCGTCGAATTTCTTCTAACTCTTGAATGTGTAGCTTCCGTGCTTCTCTGATCACTTCCATTTCCATGTTGTATGCTTCACCACCCAATAAGCTCGATGTTCAAGTTCAATCGGCAAATGACATGATTTGTTAAAAACAAATCGGTATGGACATTCTAATCGTTCCTTTCAAGTAGTTAAATACGCCAAAGTGCATCGGGTAATTTTAAGTTCAAATTTTTCCGATCTGACTTGACAATTTTCTCTAAAATTGTTTTGACTTCGCGATTTGACACTTTCATTTGCCCATTTGTTTGCAAATGGTAGGCTGTAGAAATTCTTTGTGTTACACCAAACTTCTTCATGAGCGCCTCGATAATTCGATTAATGAAATGGGTTCCTTTGGCATTGATAATCGCCCGTGTTGTGCCAAACCTGGAAAAAAATAAAGCTTTTGAGAAAATTAACGATAGTTCTTGCATCATTATTACGGGTTGCTTTAGCTTTAACCCATTTTGAAACATAATCAAAAGAGAGAATATATAAGTATTACCAAAGGAAACAAAAGGACCCATATTATCAAGACCCCATACATAAAAAAGTTCATAGATATGCATTGGATTTAAAGGCATTTTATTTTATGACTCAGATTATCTACTTGTTGACACTTTTCACACGATTTGCAATAAAAATAATCTGAATATATTCGGCCAAAAGAAACTGCATTCTAAAATCTTGTGAGCAGTTCGCTTCGATCCAAAATGACCGTCACACGAATACAAATAACAGAAATTTAGGATCGAATTTACCTTTCTTTGACGACACATCGTCGGATTACCTGATGCGCAGTGCTTCCAAAGATAAGGATCATCCCAAATGTAAAATTAGGATTCCCTCTTAATCGATTAATAACTCACGTGGTAAGTGTAACTAAATTTTACCTGTGGCCAAGTAGTTCACCGTATCGACAAACCAGTGAAGTTCTCTTCAGCGCCAACATCAAGTGTTCTTCAAGAAATTTCTCTTTGATTGATGGGTCGGATGAGGTGATAGGAATCCGACTCAAGTGATCAACCACCAATTCTCTCACCCTTTTATCTTTAATTTTCAAGTTGAATTCCTAGAAGTAGAATCCAACGAATAAGCCTCGGATTTGCTTTTTTTTCTCATCAAGCACCGTAGTGTTGCATGATCATAAAAACAACGATATTAGTACCAAGTAAATATGATCGAAATTTTTCTAGAGCAAATGCTATGGTAAGAAGTTTTTTTTCGGTTGTAGAGTAATTTCTCTGTGTTGAGTCTAAGGTAAGGGACGCAAATGCAATAACATGGATCTTTGTCAATCTTTTGATCGAGAATCGCACCAACATTAATGTTAGAGGCGTCACATAAGCTCAAATGAATAATTCAAATTTTTTTTTGCACAATGAAAGCAGTGATTAGATTCTCCTTCAATGTGTTGAACGGTTTTTGGCACTCCAAATTGAAGTCAAAGACTTGATCTTTTTGGAGAAGATTGCATAACGGTTGTGCTATCTTGAAAAGTCCTTGAAATCGTTGATAGAATCCTGCACGGCCAAGAAAAGAACGTACTTCCCTTACCATGAGCGAGTGAGAGAATAATGTCGGTATGGCTTTATCAACTGCAATACCATTAGAAGAAAACTATGTCCTATAATCAACCCTTATCAACCATAAAATGTCATTTATCATAGTTTAAAACAAGGTTGAATTCTAGGCACCGCTTTAAAACATTAGATAAATTAAAGGCATTCATTAAAGGTATTACCATAAA